>NC_064922.1:449058055-450290555 GCF_023897955.1 Schistocerca gregaria | reverse complement strand
ATTCCAACTACATTCCAATTACCTTTGACTTTGTGGCAAGTGTAACTATTGTTAGATGTTGCAATTTCTTTTTCTGCAAAGGTGTCAATTCCAGGAGCTGAGCTTTATTTTCTAGATATTGTTTGTAAGTTCCATATGCAAATAAATGCAATGCTCGGTAATAGGGTGCATGAGGGCCACTTTCTAACTGTAAATAACAAATGAGTAATATGAAACATTAATGTTTCAAAGTTCTTCACAGAATATTTTATTACAAAACTTACCAATATTGCGTTCTATGAAATGCATGGCTTTTAAAATAGACAAGAAAGTTAAAAAAAACACAACTGAGTGTTTAGACAAAACAAACCTCAAAATATCTTGACAGCGCCCAAGGTAAACAGATGGATGGTGCCGAGATACATGAACTATTGTGTGTGTGTGTGTGTGTGTGTGTGTGTGTGTGTGTGTGTGTGTGTGTGTGTGTGTGTGTGTGTGGTGGGGGGGGGGGGGGGGGGGAGAGAGAGAGAGAGAGGAGAGAGAGAGAGAGAGAGAGAGAGATCGCTTCAGTGTGCCTGTGAGAGTTTGTTACTTGTGAAGCACAATAAAACTAAAAATGGGATGTTAAAATTATCAAATATATACATGCAAATGTCTAGAGTTAAAATATAATTTAGATAAATTAGGAATACTAGAAAGAGAAAGCTGAGAAGAGTGAAATTACATAGTAATGATGAAATTTATCATAACATATTGCAAATAATGAGAAAAAGAAGACCAGTTTTTACCAAGCGGGAAAGCGCCGGTAGATAGGCACAATAAATAAAACACACAAACACACACACAGAATTTCGAGCTTTTGCAACCGGCGGCTGCTTCGTCAGGAAAGAGGGAAGGAAAAACCCACATCCTTTCATCTTTCCTTTTCCTTCCCTCTTTCCTGACGAAGCAGCCGCCGGTTGTGAAAGCTCGAAATTCTGTGTGTGTATTTGTGTGTTTTATTTATTGTGCCTATCTACCGGCGCTTTCCCGCTTGGTAAGTCTTGGAATCTTTGTTTTTAATATATTTTTCCCATGTGGAAGTTTCTTTCTATTTTATTTATAAAGATCTTCAAGCATTTGTGGAATAAGAAGTCAACAAAGTGGATCGATAAAGTAAGAAAGGGTTTAGAAAAAAATACAAAAAGTTAAAGAAACAACTGACAGAAGGGTTTAGGGAAGAAATTTACTACAAAAAGATTCCAAGGTGAGAGAGTAAAAAAAAAAAAATATTGGTCAGAAGACAGGAAGAACGCACAGTGGGAGGGGAAAAAAAAGAAAGAAAAAAAAAAGAACAGAGTGAATAAGGAACTGAAACTGGCTCATGGTCCTGAGTTGAATCATCTGAGGAGAGGGAGGAATGAAAATTTGACTACTACTAGAGTGCAAAATGGGTACAAATACGTATAGAGAAATTTTTGTTAAGTCAAATAAGAAGTTACTTGTATAATATGAACAGTATGCTCAAAAACATAAAACCATAGAATATACAAATATGTTTGTGTAACAATTTGTGGGGATATGAATAGAAATCACAATGGCTCAGCTATAAATACAGCAATGCAGCGAAAGAACAGAGACTTCTATTCATTGGTAGGATACGGGAAAATGCAATCCTTCAACAAAGGTGAATTCTTACAAAAAACTAATGCAACTCATCCTAGAATACTGCTTTTGTGTTTGAGACAGTGGGCACTGAATGTACAGAAATAAGGGCAGCACATATGGTCACTGTGTGTGTGTGTGTGTGTGTGTGTGTGTGTGTGTGTGTGTGTGTGTGTGTGTGTGTGTGTGCGTGTGCGTGTGCGTGCACACGCGCGCGCCACAGATGCTGAAAAAGCTTTACCTGGCAGGCCGTTTAATATAAGATGCCAAGATGCCACATAACTCACAAAAGCCCACATAACAAGTATCAAGGACCACTACTGCATGAAGAATCTCATTACACTACAACATACTATGCATTCCTCCTGTAGGGAACACAAAGACAAAAGTCGACTAACTACAGTTCAGACACACAGATTTAAGCAACTGTTCTTCCCATGGCTCCATGGAAGTGGGACAATGGGGAGTGCCTTGTTCTGCTCTGTTTGTGGAGTATGTACGTACATGTGGGAGATATAATCATAACTGAAATGAAGCTAGTGTTTTACTTTAACATTTGGCTTTGACAAAATCACAGGCACAAGGCACTATCTCATAATAAAATTACAAAAAAGGTTAGAAACATTTGATTCTACACTTTTATTAATCCAAAAATGGTCAAAGCTTAGCAACAAGCAGTAGTATTCCCATTGCACAAAATTAGCATTTCAGAATACAGGAATTGATAAATAACCCAACAAATTGCAAAACCTGTATCCTAGTCCCTTTATTTATCTACAATAAGAGTGACAAGCATCAACTAGGAGTGAGTGAAACTAGAGCAGTAAGTTACTAAGAGACACTTCCAGTCGATAGTACTGAACTAAAGGAGAAAATTTTTCATTTACTTCCTAAGTAAATTTATTTACTCTATTACTGGTGGAGAGCACCACTGAAGAGTACGCTACTATATTAGTAACGTTAGGAGGAATTAAGGCCAAAATTTACTCATAGGCAGTAGCAGCAGTAAAGTGCTCTTTTAGTTCTGGGCTTGAAGTATCGAATTTTATAGATTACCTGGACTACAAAGAAAATATGGAGATGGAGGTAGAGAGGAACACCCCAAGAATGAGGGTTGTAATGGAGAGAAGACACCCATTTTTGATGTATAGTGACAGTGATTTCAAAGAGAAGTTCGAGTTTTGAATGTAATCTTTTCAGTTGCTGCTTGGTATGCTGGAGTCGTTACTGCAGCATAATTCTGACAGGAAACATGCTTTTTAGCGCTGCAACTTCTTCGTGCACTGGGAATCTTCCTCCGCACAGGTACTTATCAAATCATAGGAGGGGAGCTCATTAATATCCATTGTATTACAATTGGAAGAGCTTTTAATAGTGTGATCAAACAGTTTAATTGCCTTAAAGCCACTGTACGTATCCATGCCACAGAGCCAAGAAAATATATCAATGAACACAACAGAATTATATCAAACTGGTGGATTCCCAAATGTCATAGAGGCCTTAAGATTGTGTAAATATACTCATGTCCTCCTCGAGCACAAGCAGAACTATACAAAAACCTCATTAATTTCTTTTCTATCAATACACAAATCATCTGAGATGCCAATATGAAGATATTGAATGTGGTAATCCACTGGCAGGGGTCCATGAATGATGCATGCATTTGGGACAACAGAAGAATTGCTGCCGAATTTGATAATGGACAATATGATGGATTGCTTGTTGGAGATAGTGGATATGCTCTCTCCAAACATCTTATGATGCCCGTGTTCTGAGCCAACACAGGAGCTACGATAGAGCCCATATTGCTACCAGATGTGCAATAGAGTGAGCGTTCGGTGTTTGGAAGAAACATTTTCAAATTCTCATTAAAACAACAAAATTTAAATCAACTAAGCAAGTTAATGTTGTTGTGGCTGCTGCAGTTCCACAGAACTTTGGAATAGAAGTTAGAAATGTGTTTCACCCTGATGCTGTGGAGGTGAATGACATCAAACAATATGCATTTCAGCCAGAAGCAGATGCTGCAGGCCAAGCTTTCACAAGGTCTATTATAATTAAGTACTTTAATTAAAATTGTACCTAGTTGCTGGTAAAATCAGAAGTTGGCATAAAGACTTTTCCTTTCTAAATGAATAAATAAGCCACTGGATTGTCACTACTGCAGTGGAAAGTGGCTCCTTATACTTACGTGTATGTATTTATTTATTTATTTTGCTAGGAGATTAACATTCTAATTCCATTTCTTAATTAAGGGTACAAAGACATATATTGTTTCGGTTATTTCTGAAAAAAGACTTATTTTATAGTAGTGCAAAGTCAGATAAATATTAGAATATGATATTAACAAAAATTATTACCAATGCTGAAAAGATAAACACAAATATTATGCCATACAACAAACAAGAACATATTAACCATTTGAAAAAATATGAAGGAAATAAAAGAGGAATATTTTCTTATTTGTTCACTAAAATCCAAATTTCTCGAGCACGCTGGCTGAAGAACTGGAACCTGGAATTTGCTCCATTACGTTCTTGAACTTAAGTCATAATTTCCATTTTAAGGTTATGTTCTTCTTCCATGATTTCTCTTTGTATTTCTATTAATAACATTTTTGCATTGTGTTCCTCTCATATTAAACACATTTTTTTAAGGAATGAAGCTTATATGCTGTTTTCAACAACTCTCGGTTCTTCACTACAATCACATATTCTCTCTCTCTTTTGCTGGGCCCATCTCCCACCACAGAATGCAGGACAAAGTTCATGACTATGGGATGAAGCTCCACCTTCAGGAGTTTCATTGCTACCTTCAGAGAGTTATCAGCTTCGAAGTTGCTTGAAAGTATCACATTTATCATCAGATGTGTCACTGTCAACTCCAGGTATACCCTTGAAAACTTTTGGGTTCATGTCAACAACCATTTGGCTTATCTTGTCGATCTTCGTCTCACCTACTCCACTGCCAGTTGGTAATTGTTCTTGATTACATTTAGCTTTCATTTTCTTCGTTTTGGGTTTCAAACCTTCCAAATTACTTTAAACAGTTCATGATCTTTGTGTAAGAGCTTCTGCATTGCATTCAATGTGTATATTTTCCTAAGCACTGTTTTTCCTATTTAGCATGTTGACCTTGTGCTTTTTATATTCAATAGTAGTTATGTGCTTTTTCATTATTTCAGCAAACCGTTCTTTTTCATTTTCTGGCATGTTTTTTGAAAGATTCTTGGCTACCGCCATGTTGCTGATAGCTCCTATCTCAAACTGGTGCTTAAATTAATGTGTGTCATGAACAAACAATGGACATTGGTAGATGTAGATGGTGGAGTTAACAAAAGTCATCCATTAATAGCATGTTTCTGTTTCATAATACACAGATCTTATCAATAATTAGTGTAATAGCATTTAGATTTTCCAATTTTAATAATTCAATTTAATAGTCCTTTCTAGCTTCTCAAATTATAGCAATAAACAAATTATGCAAAAAGCAATGCAATAAAGACTGCCAACAATCAATATTTTCCGAGGGGGGGAATGTAATGCACATGCCAGTAGTGTGCAGAACTGGCTTACTACTATAGTAAAAAGGTGTTACTACTTTAGTTACAACTAAAGAAGTAAATAGAAATTGAGGGTCGACGGAAGTGTCCGATCTCACGCTTCGGCTTTGATCCATGACGTAAGGGTGTTGTCGTGTGTGATGTCATAACGGCGCGGAGTTTGGTTTGTGAGTGTGGCATGTTGGTAGATGTCGTCAGTACCTATCCGAACTCCGGAGATGGGAACTTGCCCTTCAGTATATCCTCTCTTTTCGATATCCGCCAGGCTTCAACCTCCGCTAATTTCAAGTTGCCGCCACTCATACCTCACCTGTCTTTCAACAACTTCTTTCCCTCTGTACTTCCGCCTCGACTGATATCTCTGCCCGAACTCTTTGCCCTTACAAATGTCTGCTTGTGTCTGTGTATGTGCGGATGGATGTGTGTGTGTGTGTGTGTGTGTGTGTGTGTGTGTGTGTGTGTGTGTGTGTGTGTGTGTGTGTGTGTGCGCGTGCGCGAGTGTACACCTGTCCTTTTTTTCCCCCTAAAGTAAGTCTTTCCGCTCCCGGGATCGGAATGACTCCTTATCCTCTCCCTTAAAACCCACATCCTTTCGTCTTTCCCTCTCCTTCCCTCTTTCCTGAAGAAGCAACCGTCAGTTGCGAAAGCTAGAAATTCTGTGTGTGCGTTTGTGCGTTTTATTTATTCTGCCTGTCTACCGGCGCTTTCCCGCTTGGTAAGTCTTGGAATCTTTGTTTTTAATATATTTTTACAATGCGGAAGTTTCTTTCTATTTTATTCACATCATTCTTTTGTTTATACTTAGTTTGCCCCCACCCATAAACACCCCATTTCCCGCACTTGTCCCGTTAGTGTCATTAGGCTTTTTGTGGATAGAGTGTGTGTGTGTGTGTGTGTGTGTGTGTGTGTGTGTGTGTGTGTGTGTGTGTGTGTGTTTGTGTGTGTGTGGTTTTTTTTTTTTAATGTATTCTCTATTTTCGTCCTCACAATGTGTAGGTACCGACTTTATATGCGCCACATTGGAATTATGGTTTATGGTTGTTTCCGCCATATTTGTGATGTCATGGGTCAAAGCAGACCATCGGGATTGGACGTTTCCATATTTCCGAAACTGAGCTCTCCAACACTTACTAAAGGAGTATATTACTACAGAAGTCATTTACTAAAGTAATCCAGACTAAAGAAGTAAGAGTTACTACAAAAGTTTGGTGCTCGCCACCCTAAACGTAAATGGTGAAAAACCTATTCACCAATAACTACATGCTTAGTTTGCTGCAATTATATAACATATTATACACGAACAACACACAACAGATGGTAATGGTTAGGAAAACTGAAAAATAAGTGCAGAGCGTGCTAATTAATGCTTATCTACTAATGGACAAATGGCCTCTCAACAGCGTATCAATTAACGTGTTACTTTGGGATAGTAAGTTGTGAAACCAACAACTATTGTACCTGTGACAATACACTCCGCAACAACTGATCAATAGTCAGTACACATCAGGCCACAAGAACACTATCGAGATAAGATAATTGAAATCTGTAGGCCACAAATACCTTGAAAACCCAACCACAGAACTTACAAAATTTTAAATAAACTTGAGAGGCAGCAAAACTTAAGATTTGAAACATTATGTCAAACATTATTCTGTGTTTCTTTCAAGCATTTCTTCTACATCCACGACAGGACTTGCATACTATTCCCAACGTAATTGTTACCAAATATCTGTAATCCTTTGTATCAACTACATTGTCTGATCACAATCCCGGTGGATTAAATTATTTAATTATAGAAGCAAAGAACTGAGTTAATGATAATTATCGGACATTTTTCCTATCAAATGTTGTTGATATTAGGATAGCTGTTTCATAACTGCTGTTGACAGGAAAACTATCTTGTAATTACCATCAGCCCAGTTCTTTGATTCTATAACAAAATACTTTCAGAGGAAGTTAAAATTATTTAATGAGTTTGGATTGTGGCAAATCAGCATAACTGGTACAACAAATATTCAGTGACCATTTCTAAATCTACATCCATACTTTGCAAACTGCTGAAGTGCAGCACAGCCACTACTTCCCACTCTACCAGTTCTTACGGCTTCTTCCTATCTTGTTTGTTTATGGTGCACAGGAAGAATGACTACATTAAAATGTCTCTATGTGCATTGTAAATGATCTGATGTCCTAATGACCTCTACAGATGCTATTCCATTATATGAGAATAGTACTCAAGTACTCTCAAAAATGCTAATGGCAGAGCAATCAAAACAACTGACTGAGGTAAACAAAATAATTTCTTTGTCTCCAACATGCCAAAAAAACAAGTTACAAAGCATTCTACTGAGCACTGACATTAAAGTGGCCAATTTAAATCCATGCAACAAGCACCGACTGGTAGTTTATAGACAGTAATGGCAACTTCATTTGCTTGTACCACAAATACCAAAGGTAAGTACACCATGGTTACAACATAACATTCAATCTGAGGTTTGTTCTACTTCATCTTTTCGTAAACTTCAGTTACTCTGTACTTTAAGATGGACCAACCCGTAACAACATGTAAACAGTGTGCAAATTACAGATGACACACATGTATGTAGCTTTAAGATAATTTAGATCATGTGTAATACAGATAAACTCTCACTATTAGAAACGAAATCAGTTGATTTCGTTTGTATCTTTAATCCAGAACACTTGCTTCATATTTCTAATTTATACAGGCATAGCGATAATCACTTTCAATACATTTACTTCATACATAACAGGTATGCGAGGAACAACATTTTGGACATCTGTGAAACTAACACATATGCTATCACATGAGATCCTGATGTGGGGCACAGCCTGACTGACTTTCCGCATCAAGTACCTAATTAAATGTGTTCAAATGTGTGAAAATTCCTAAGAGACCAAACTGCTGAGGTCATCGGTCCCTAAAGTACCTAACACATGGTGAGCCAAAGAAGTACTTTGTACTGATAGGTACCTTGAGACATCATAGTGGCTGCTGGAAATCATACTATAAATCACTGACAACTGTACGATGTCTTCAATAAGTAAAGCTGTGCTTCATCTTAAACAAGTAACAACACACCTGCCCCCCCCCCCCCCCCCCCAACATTTAGCTCAGGGTTAAGAGGGATGATTTCTCTGTGGGTCAGTAAACAACTTGGAGTAAACACTAGTTCACAGAACATGCAACAATATTACAATGATATTTCAGTCACTTTCCTCTCATCACAAAAATAATGAAGTTCAATTTATCTTCTGTATGCAATTTCATGATTGAATGTACCACACAATCCAAAGTGCTCCATGCTTAATTCAACATATGCCACAATCCAGAGTGAAGAAATCGATACTATAAGAAAATGCTTAAGCACTACTGAACGCAAATCTATGTTGTATTGAATGTCCACATTTACTAAGAAATACCGAAGATGACGTGACTGTGTACATCCGAGGTAATGCAGCATAAAACTTACTTCAATTACATTCGGCATATCTAACAGTTCGCCAAACACATGGACACCAGGAGCTTCTAAAACTTGTTTGATAAGTTCCACTGCTGCAGCTCCTTTTGCAGATTTGGCCAACAAAACAAACTGTTCTAAAGGGTTGTTACTCGTAGCAGTTCCCTTGTCGGTTGTCATGTTGACTCTCTACCAATCTGCAACTATAAGGCACTGTATGTCACAGGACGTCAAACCAGCCCAAACAACAACAATAAAATTTAAATCACAATACTTAAGACCCCACAACGAGGAGGTTATCAGTTATAAAACACTGAAGTTCCACTGCATTTGGAACATACAAATGAAACTAATTTCAAATTGAGAAACGAAGTGTGATGAATGATCTTACTTCACTTAAGAAAAAAGTTTATTTTCTCGGCTCATCCACTCTTGCTGCACTCTACTGACAATTCAAACTCCAAGCAAAACTCTTCCTTTCACAGACATTCCAACGGATTGTTCTCTCTCCATCCCAAAGACGGGGAATACAATACTTTACTTCTTTGCTCTGCTCCGTCCCGTATAAGATCGCTTGCATCACAGAAATAAATTTATGTCTGTGGTCTGCACAACAACGATTACCTAGGGCATTCATTTACAGACACACCCATACAGGAAAACATATTCCGTCTATTCTCATGTCTACATCATCGATTTTGTATTTGGTGTAGAGTACGAGCATCAGATCATTAATTCAATACTAGCAGGACATTTTATTGAAGAAAATTTCAAGCTGAATAAAGACAATCTCTATTTATCGGAGTGCTTGTAAGTTGCAATCTTGCAGTAGGCTGGCAGGGTGGAACGGAGTGTCGCGTCACGTCAAAACGTTCCACAGTCCATATCAGCAGCATGGAATGTCATGCCACATCATGTAACGTCAAATCAAGTTTGAGGAAGAAAGTTTTGATGTTGAAGTTGGTGGAGGGGAAACAGTATCATGGTCTGCTAACATAACACGTAAATCTACTTTCGTCGCGCTCATTCACGTTGCTGTACTGAGCATTGTGCTTCTTCTGGTTAACGTGCAGTTATGGGGTCGGTGATTTCTGCATCATGCTTGGATGCTGGGAACAGCACAACGATGAGACGGACAATCATGAGTCAGATACAGATAGCGCATGAGAATGTTTTTTTCACTATTTTTCTTCTCGTAAATGAAGTTAACCTACTATATTTAATTTTTGTTGTGGTGACAGACTTTTTTCTGTTGTTAGCTTTCATTAATAAACTTGGCTTATAGCTTTTTTTGCCTCGTAGGAACTTAGTATTTACACTACGTGCAATTAGTGATACGATGTTAGGTTTCATAACTGCGAATTTTTTTTAGAAGTTTATATATTCTGTGATTTATTCTGATGTTGTGGTAGTCTGCAGTAGCTGAACACAATTTCTTTTTTTCAGAGCAGAAGAATGTAACTTATTAGAATTTAGTTTGATGGCTGTCGACATACAAGGTTTCCACATAACGTAATGAAATTGCGTATTATGTGGATTATAAGGTCGGCTAGTTATTTACATATCTGTCAGAGTGTTATTTATTTGTGAGCCTATTTTAGAAATTATTGTAAGTGGTGGAGACTGATATTGAGTCAGTTTAATTTTCAGTGTGCAGCCGTAAAGTGATGTTTCTAACAGGTGCTGGTGGGTACAAAAAGAATAGGCAAAAAATGATTTTTGAAATGGTCCTCGTTAATGCCTGCCCACACAGAAGGATCTCACTGCACAGATGTATGCAGACATCACATCTGCACAGAAAAATCTTTACTCGTCAACAGGAGATTTGCACAGCTATGAGATGTGTATAAACCTGAGTTGTAAGACTGAGAGAAATTAACCAAATTTGTAGCTTCAAATCACATTTGCACAGAAAAATTGGAGTGTGTGGACAGGAGATCGCTGCAAATCTGGCGCTAAAACGTGTTCCGGTCAGCAGTTTGTTCAATCAGGTGATTCTCTTCTGTTGGCTTATAGTGAATTTCAAAATTCACACATTAGTCTCCTCGATTTTAAAATGGAGAGTTCATTGGCGAATATATCGAAATATATAGGAGTCATACAAGTCTGGGGAAAATAAAAAACACAGAATACAGCAATTGTGATAAGAATTATAATTCTTTAACAGAGAAAGAACGGCAAAGAGGAAATGGTTAATAGTTTCAAAACAATTATTTACAGACTGTTTATACGCAAAGAGATAAGCAAAATAGCAAAACTTGTCGATTTGGAGCCGGGAGAGTGTTAGCATACTTTCATTCAGTACTGTCTCATTCCATAATCTAATGTGAATTGTGAGAATGTGGCAAAAAAGTAGGCCCTAACTGTTCTAAAGAAGAGTAAAACCAAAATATTGTGTAAAGCTCAAAATGAAAGATCATTGGAGTGTGCCATCAGATATATAGTTCTTCTTTTACCTCCTAATATAATATGTTCACAATAAGAATGTTTCAGAGGTGAAGTGTAGAATTCATCACCACAACAATAGAAGTAAAATCCCATATATATTGTAAATTCCAGAATGGAATTTTATAGTTCGGTGCAAAAGTTGCCAGTATACTTCATACAGGGAACTTAAGATCTTGACTTAGAAAGAAACTGAACTATAAGTGACTCGCCACATGTATAACTTTTAAGAATGCACTGTGTCTCAAATATGTCTAAATCTTTATAAATATTATCTGTAACTAGTCAGAATAGAGGTATTGTACTTCACTTGCCTTCACGACAGCATAAATAGCTTCATGTGTGATTTCACTCAACGCATGTTTCGTAACTGCAGTGGCAGATCCTTGTAATCTTAACATCATGGTCAGCCACTCATGTGGAGAAATTGCTCTCCTCATACAAGATAGATTTTTCTGTATTGTACTATGAGTTATGAGTGTCAAGAGATAATTATGCGTTTGTAAATCCACTCCTGTACAATTGGCACTGGTCTCAAAGCATTTAGAAAACTGTATTTGTATGGGAATATCAATATCAGTAGCATAGCTCTGAGATGCAAGTATTACTGGGCAGAGAGAGTAGGGATGCTGAACAGCAATATCTGAGCATTAAACAAAGCTTCAGTATACTGTGAGACGTGTGGCTGTGCAGTCACACTTTTGTATCCTTCGGTCGCAAATTAAGTATTGTCTGCTCACAATAGTGTTGTCTCCATTATTAGAACTTTCTTTAAACCCAAAAGAGGAAACCTCCATAATGGTGACACTGTGTCAACTTCATACCACATACCACAATAAGTAAGTGTTCGATTCGTTTTGGTTAATGCATATTAACAAAGTGGCCACCTTTTATTGGACGCAATGATTCATCAGCCCCTTGCGACTCTCCCAAATGGATGAAAATGAGTGAACTGTTTCAAGTGAAGTGTTTCAAATGTAAAGTCCTGCCTGACACATCTGACAGAAATAAGCGCAATCATAAGAATCCCTCTTATACTTCTAAACTACCTAATATGAAAAACAGATTGTCATTATATTTACATTTTCTACAGACTACACAAGACAGAGACAGCTAATGTAAGATTCTTAAGAGCTAGAAAAGGTTATAAACATGCAATCAATGAGGTTAAGAAACCACATAACTCATTTGGTATAGGGTCAACCAAAAATAAATGTAAGACAACATGAAGTGTAATAAACTCATTGGTTACATCAAACAAAAAGAGGCTGTAATAGTATCACTAGTGGAACTTAACAACTTTTGTATACAGTTTGTTAATGAAATATGTGAAAGCATTGTTAGTCCTTGTGTAAATTATCTCATCTCATAAAAAGTCATAATGTAAAGTATGCTTCAAAGATGAATTTCTTTCTCAGCGGTAACATCAGATGTCATGTTAAGTATTGTAAATAATTTTATGCCTTCTGATATTGTAGATATATATGATATTTCTGGTAACATGCCAAAAATGATAATTAGTTATACACTATTCCCTCTTACTTATTGTATAAATAAATATTTAGTTGAAGGTTTGTTTCTAGAGTCATTAAAAATCTATAATTGGGTCCGTTTATAAGAAGTGAGAGAGAAATTCCCCATCTAGTTGTCATCCAGTATGCTTGACACTGATTTTATCTGAAGTACTAGAACCCATCACCTTTCAGCAGGTAAGGGAATTATTTGGAAGATTGTAACATTCTTTCTGTTGCACAGTTTCGCTTTAGGAAGGGCAGATCTACTGTTCATGTTACTGACTCTTTGAATAAAAAGGTGGTTAGTACTTATGACGAGAAAAACATTGTTCAGGCTAGTTTTTGTGACCGTAACAAGGCCTTCGACTGTGTTGAGCATGATTCACTTCTCATCAAATTAGTTTAAAATGGAATTATTAATAACCAAGTTGGTGACAGTTTTGAATCATTTCTTAATAACTGGAAACAAATTTTGTGTATTGAAAAGGAGTGATAGTGGTAAATAAGTGTGGTGTGCCACAAGGTTCATTTTTAGGACATGTATTATTTATTCCAATGATAAATGACGTGCCATTTTATATAAATACCCACTCAATTTTCTACATTACCACTTTTTTCCTTGTCAGTTCAGGCTTTGATACCCTTTAACCTATGACAAGAGACATCTTATCACAAGTGTCAATCTGACATCAAGCTAATGGATTTTTGCTCAGTAAGAATACAGATCAACAAATTGTATTTAGTTTAAGAGATATACTAGCAATAGACTGCTTAGCTAGTGTTAAGTTTTTAGGTAATGTTATAGCAAGTAAATTTTCAAGGGATTCACACGTGAAACATGCTAGTGTAGGCTCTCTAGAGTGGTGCACTTCTTAAGAAAGTTGAAAATCCTGTACCTTTAGCGTATGTTTTTGTTTTTTACCAAAGTGTTATAGCATTTTTTTTGGGGGGGGGGGGGTCCTCAGTCTTCTGACTGGTTTTATGCAGCCTACCACGAATTCCTCTCCTGTGCTAACCTCTTCATCTCAGAAAAGCAGCACTTGCAACCTTCATTCTCAATTATTTGCTGGATGTATTCCATTCTCTGTCTTCCTCTACAGTTTTTGCCCTTGACAGCTCCCTCTAGTACCACATACGTCATTCCCTGATGTCTCAACAGATGTTCTATCATCCTGTCCCTTCTCCTTGTCAGTGTTTTCCACATATTCCTTTCCTCTCCAATTCTGTGCAGAACATCCTCATTCCTTACCTTATCAGCCAACATAATTTTCAACATTCGTCTGTAGCACATCTCAAATGCTTCGATTCTCTTCTGTTCCCGTTTTCCCACAGTCACTGTCTCATTACCATTCAATTCTGTACTCCAGATGCACATTCTCAGATAGTTCTTCCTCAAATTAAGGCCCATGTTTCATACTAATGGACTTCTTTTGTCCAGGAATGCCCTTTTTGCCAGTGTTAGTCTCCTTTTGAAGTCCCCCTTGCTTCATCAGTCACTGATTATTTTGCTGCCTAAGCAGCAAAATCCCTTAACTTCATTTACTTAGTGACCATCAATCCCTATGTTGAGTTTCTCGCTGTTCTTATTTCTGCTACTTCTCATTACTTTCGTCATTTGTCGATTTACTCTCAATCCACATTCTGTTCTCATTAGACTGTTCATTGAATACAGCACATCATTTAACTCTTCTTCACTTTCACTCAGGATAGCAATGTCATCAGCAAACTGTATCATTTATGTCCTTGCACATTGATATTTAATTTCCCTCAAACCTTTCTTTTATATCCATCATTGCTTCTTCGATGAACAGATTGAACAATAGGGGTGAAAGTCTGCATCGCTTGTTACACCTTTTTTAATCCGAGGACTTCGTTTTTGGTCATAAACTCTCCTATTCCCTCTCAGCTCTTGTGCATATTCTATATTACCCATCTCTCCCTATAGTTTACTCTTATTTTTCTCAGAATTTTGAACATCTTGCACCATTTTACATTGTTGAACACACTTTCCAGTTTGACAAATGCTTTGGACTTTAATTTGGAGTCAATATCTCAAGTGTTCAGGGCATTTTAGTACTTTAACATGAATATCAATTCAGGAAAGCTTGCCCTCCACAGATATGTGTTTATTGATACAAAAATGTTAACTCTATTTGTTTATTGATATAAAAATGTTAACTGTATTAAACTTATACATTTAAACTGTTCTCTTGTATACAAAGAATAACTTATCAGAGTACCAGCTTAGATGAGATTTATACTCTCATTTCCCTGAAGCGATTTAGGGAAATCACAGAAAACCTAAATAAGGATAGCTGGAAGCGTGTTAGAACAATTGTCTTCTAAATGCAAGTCCAGTGTGCTAAGAATGTAGAAATGTGACATGATAGTGGTGATTGTTTCGAGAATGTACAGTAAATTCTATGACTTTTTCATATAATACGCCTTTTTAACGTTGTTTTAGCCTATAGATCTCACTTAATTGAAAATTATTTTATGTATATGCTATATATTTACATACATTTGGAACTTGAAACTCTATTTCTAGATCGATTAATGTATTAATTTATTTATTAGTGCAATCAGTGTTACAATCACTGACCAACAGATAAATCTGAGTGCATGATGGCTATGGGTTTTTTGTTACATAATGGGCCAAGCCCAAATCCCGTCAACAATTGTAATATCTAGATAATCTTCTGTCAGACTTCAGATCCGGTGTGTGAACCAATGCAGAACTTCATTCAAACTGTGATGTATTTCATGTGACACCCATATCAACCTTGGTGCGATCGATAGTTGGACATAGTATCGCTTCACACGTGACTCCACAATTGATCACCCATTACCACTATATGGTTACCAGGTTCACAACTACATGGGGCATACTGCAGTTCATATTGTCTGTGATACCGTTTTACTCAGCCACTACTACGCCATTACCACACACCCATCATGACATACACTGACTGGCTTCTCAACCTAAACTATTGCTGTTTCACCCAGAATAATCTGCCGTCTGGTTCACAAACATGGAATCTATTTTCACTGCCATATGCGATCCAGATGATGATACCCAATTGGTGACTCTAATTTGCCATCTGCCAGAACATGCCGACCTCATCAGCGATATAATACTCACACCTTCCACTCAAAATAAGTACAATACGGCGAAACAGGCAATGGCAACCCAGACAAACACTCAAACCACTGCAGTGCCAGCTGGCAAAGGTCGGTCAAGTGCCGCCACTACTACAAGATCATTTCTCTGCTATCACTATCAGTCTGGCAAAGCTGTGAGCAATTTTTATCAGCCTTGTGATTTTCTCACCTTGCCACGCAGATTGTATTGGGTGCACCAGTCCATGCCATATCAACAAGTCGACAAAAACCACCCGCCTCGCGGCCCACACCACTGGCAGGGGGGAGATGGTATGTCCACAATCACAACTCATGCAACTACTTCCTACCAAGCACAGGTGTGGATATCAGTAGGATACTGAAGGAAAGTATTTCAATATTCACCACTAGGACAACAGTCCAACCTTGCACTAATGATTCATGGACCATGATGCATAGAATGATTGACTGGACCCTGCACCTCTCCCCGCAATACTGCTTCATGTGGAACGTCGTCAGGAAACCGGCAGTTGCTCACCAGATTTACGGAATGTGTCACTCCTGTACTATAACACCAACCACCACATCCTAAGACTCTTCACCCCAATAACAACCTTATCCAGCAAACAACGCTGTGCCCAACAGTGCAAAAAGTTGATGAAGTAACATATTCCTGCACAATCATGGAGTATATCATGACGGTGAGGAAGCTCAATCATGGAGTATATCATGACGGCGAGAAAGCTTTTGAGAAAGCGTCGGTGGTACCTTGACCGGTTCTCAGCTTCAGACACATGCCAAAAATGCGACGCTCCGACAGTACATAAAAGACACATTCGGTTCTCTTGCTCTGGTGTGTAAGCAGTACAAGAACCTTGTGTGTGCCTGCCACACAGCTGAGGATTGGGTAGGTGATACAGTGCAACCACACTCTCCCCACCCAGCCCTTTCCCATTGTCAGCAAACCCAGCGCCCCCAGAGCCAATGGCCCTGGACACACCTCACTCAATAATGATTAGTATGACGCACTCCACTTCGCCAAGCAATGCATCGAATGGAGGTACCCCCTCCATAGCAAATTTCCTGCAGTCTAAGGCGCTGCTATACGCGGTCGCAAACGATGTGGTGCATCGAATTCTAACGATCACTTAGCCGCTGTTTTATACAAAGTGCATCGTCTAGCCCCAGCTATACTGTGCAGCAAAAACGTGGCTGTCGACGAATTGTTGAACGCAGGAATAGTCTGCGCTTTGGACAGCGGATGAAACTCATGCAAAAGAAAGATGGGACTGTCTTACTCTGTGGGGGGGTACAGAGCTCTCAGAAACTGTGATAATCACATCATTTCGCCTCTTCATGTTATATGGTCTGAAGAATGCAGTCCAAATGTAGCAGCACTTCATAGATGGTATACTTTTTATGTTCGAGTTCTAATATGCCTACTTAGATGATATCTTCATTTTTTTCAGCCTCCCCCTAGCAACACAAACATCGCCTCCAACAGGTTCCACTGTAATACAGGAAGAGGGCTTGGTCATTAGCGAAGAGAAGCCTCAGCTGTGGAAGACTGTAGTAACAGTCCATTAGAAGCTGCAGGAATCAACCCAACAGCCGACCGAAATGATCTCATCACACAACCCCACCTTCCTGTGAATTACCACTTCTTAGAGATTTTGATCAGTGTCACCTACCGCAAGCAGTTGTGATAAGAGCACCCCTAACTGATGTCCGTCTGCAAGTGGTATATACAAGATCCCGTGTACATATGGTAGGGTCTACATTGAAACTACAAAAAGAATTGTGAATACATGGTTGAAGGAACATAAAAATCTTTGCTGACTAGGGAAAACAGACAAATCAATCGTGGCCGACTAATCTCACTTACCACTGTATTTAGGCCAATCTTCGACGTCTGACTCGCCAGTCGGCAAGACTCAGCCAATCAGAAACACCTCTGAAGATGTCCAGCGTAGTTTTGGAAGAAACGTCGGGGATAGAAGAGTTTCAGGGCAACATCATAAAGGGTGTGGCACAGGATTCAGTGTTAGGACCTTTACTCTCCACATCATGTAAATTACTAGCCTCATATTATGATGTGTAAATCCACAATCTACACAGATGACAACTTTTCTTACAACTGGGTACAAGCATTAAAACACGACAGCAGGCTATCATCTCGGAGTAGAGGGTAAGTGATTCCAAATCAACGAATTGCTTATTAATCAGAACAACTGTAATTTTGTATTCTCTTCAGCTTAATAAATAAGCTGAAGGCATTAAACTTCTTGGGATCCATCTTCACTAGAAATTAACATGTGAAAGCCAAACTGATTATATCTGTACTAAGTCAGCAAGCATTACACATTTGTTAGATAAAATAAGGTATTCTGTTAGTGATAAGCTATTGCTCACTGAATACTGTGCGTTTTCCCACATCCACTTGATACATCATTTTTGTTGTGGAGGAGTATCTATGGAACAAAAAGAGATATCACTTGGCAAAAGAAGACAACCAGGTGCATCTGTGGAGTCAGAAATATATTTCTTGTAGGGTAGGCCTACATTTCAAAAAACTAAAAAAAGCAACGGTTACATCCGTTCTTACATTAAATTGTTTAATATATGAAAAAGAAAACCAACACAGTCCAAACTACGACAGTCTGTTCATCAACATAACACTCCTAAAATAGTAGATCAACATCACTGTTACCAGGCTTAAGAAAACTCAAGATTGTTTCTTATACATGGGGGGAAAACCATTTAACATGTTACCAACACATTACCAGTATAGGTACATAATGTACTGCTGAACATGATTAAAAATACCAGATAGTAATGCCTTAAAAAATCACATTTCATACAATAGAAGAGTTCAAAATGAGTGCTAAAGATGATCATGAGTACATATATAGTTCATTTAGATTAAACATATGTGTGACTACTTTGAACATATAATATGCTATATGGTGAACAATTTTTGGACAGTTTTCTATATTGGTAGCCAACAAACAACTGAAAATATCTTTTACAGCGAGTACACTTTTTAAGTAATTTTATAGGCCTATGGAGTGTATACATACACAAAAGATAACATCAATTGCATTTTTTTGCTTAAAGAAAGACAGTAAGAAAATAAATAAACAGAGGTTCGTTAAGCAAGGGCCCTTTTCACATTTTAATTTAGTCCATATTTACTAATTGCGTGGCAAACCTGGCAGTTTGCAAAATTATTTGCAAATGAACACAGAGATGCTCGTGACTGTTCACAGTACAACAAAATATTTGCATGAGGAAAGTGGTTTCATAAGACGAGTGGCTGACAGTAACACTGTGTTTCTTAGCAACTGGAACAAGCTATAAATATTTAAGGTTTTCGACTGCAGTGTCCAAGAAAGCAGTGAACGAAGGAAAACCTGAGAGGCTATATACACTCCTATGAAAAAGAGTTACATGAAGATAAGGAAAGTACTTCATTTATGTAATATATCAATTGTAACAAGTTACAGCTAACATTTTTTACGCTTATGATGTGTTTGGAGATCCACATTAATAAATTATGGGACTGGCTAACAAGAGTATCTTTTACTTTGTTTATGAGTCTTTATTTTTCCTTGCCTTTATTGTGCATCTTCACAGCATCAGCATGTTTAGTCTTGGATTTGGCATTATTAGTGGTAGAGGTTGGCTGGATGTCCTCTTGTTGTCATCCCTTCCCCTCTCCTCCTCTATCCATCATGGGCAGGACAGAATTAGTATACCCCAGTTGTCTGCATCTAGTTTGTCACATTTCTCTCATGTGAAATTGTGTAAACATTTTACAGAAGTTTGTGCATCATAAACAGATGCAGGATGTGTTTACCAGCCTTGTATTCACCTAGTCACATATGGGGAATCATCTAAAAGCCACATACAGGCTGGCTGGCACACCAGCCCTCATCATTAGCCTTCCAGGCAGATTTGATCTGGGGCTGACACACTTCCCCAAATGAAGTGAGATGATGACATGCACACCGGTCTGATCGGGCCAGTTTGTTTCTGAGTATCTGGGGAGATTGCATTAATTGCCTGAAGACTATCAACCACTTGCTAAAGACTTTTAGAATTATATGCACTTATCCCAGTCACCATATTCCTTGCTCTTAAACTAAATAAACATGCATTTTACATTTCAATAAATTCAGTGATGCACTGTATAGGGTGCTGATGTTTATCATCCAGTGTTTAAACAAAGACAAAAAACACTAGAATGAGTGAAAAGTTGACTCAGATACTTGTTGCACGCCATATTTTAGCAATTTCCTATCCACACACTGCAGTCTGTCTGCAGACTCGTATTGTGTGCTGATATTTGCACACACAGATTTTTATTGTGGATAGGATTTTAATGAAATGTGTTTACTTATGTCCAGCCTAAGTCTTATTTGTATATTCATGCCTAGAAGTAATCATATGTTGCCTCTTTGATCAATGACTATTTATTTACAATGTTTTATACAATGTAAATGTGGAATAGATCGTTATTTATGTAGTTGTATTTCATGTTGTAATTTTCTATTTGCTACATGTACATGTAAAGGAACGAAATCCTGCAATTCACTTTATCAAATAATGAGTAAAGAGACTAAAATCTCATTCAAAATGATTTCTAGCGAACTCAAAAACAAAAAGAATAATCTAAATATCTCTAGCATGTAGATATGCAGAACTTTGAAGGTACCCTATGCAAGAAAAACCAGAAAAAATTTGTGTAACAGATGACATTCCCAGAGCTTCTGCAGATTTGATGGAGAAATACAGATTAATGGCGCTTGGTTTGGAAAATCAGGAGCTATTTTCTGTGAAATAGCAAACCTAACAAAATATACTGAAGTAAGAACTTCGAAAAATGACGATTTTGTCATACTGTTAAGCGGATTAAAAGCCATTTACAGGTATACATGACTCTGACACAAACAACAGGAATGCTTAAGCTATCTGATTCATACTGATTTACCATTGCAGAATTCTGCACCATTGTGATTTACCTTCTTCGTCCTGAGTAACATGTGAAATCTAGGCTTATATTAGTAATGTAAACAAGAATATCGCAGAAATAAGTGTTCATTTCTAGAACATAAAAGCTATCATCAGGAGCTGCTTCAAGCGAATATCCCAATCTTCCACATCTGACATCTGCCTCTATACTTTACAAACCACTAGCAAATGCATGGTAGAAGGTTATTCCCCATGTACTGCATATTAGGTGTTCTTCCCACTGTTTTTACATACAGCTCAAGGGAATAATCATTCCTTAAATACCTCTGTGCACATTATAATTAGTCTAATCTTGTCTTCATGAACTGTGTGAGAGCAATACTTAGAGGGCCTTAGTGTAATCCTAAAGTTTCCATTTAATACTGGTTATTGAAACTATGCATGTAGGCATTTGAAGGATAATCTGGCAGTTTGGTTTTTCAGAATTTCCAAGGTACTCCCATTTCAATCCACTCCTATAGGTCACAAGAACCTATGTATTTATATTCAGTGTCCTCTGATGGCACTAACTGGTAGGGAACCCATACATTACACTTGAGCAATATTCTAAGAAGGTGTTATATCTGCACAGCACTCTGGTGATGTAACTCAATTAACAAAACTTCGCCATAAGATAGTTAATAAGGCTTAAAACGATTTATAATAGGCCTATAACGATCAGGCCTGATGCTGAAATTCATATGTTCAGTCTAACATGAGACATCCAAGACTTAATTGTGCTTACCATATGTTTTCAGTAATAAACAAGGACATTTCTATTATTTAATCAGAGTCGCATAGATATGAAAGTAAATTATGCTCATACTATGGTTAATGATATGAAACTGTTTTGGACACCAATGACTCTGAACAAAATGAAGCAAACTTGGTGAGTTCAGTATTTAAATATACTCGTGAATTATGTAAGTAAAACCTCTCTAAACGAAACCCATGTATTTCTTCTTCTTCTTCTTCTTCTTCCTTTCTTCTCAGGCTGAAGCCTGTTTCTCTCAGTTCCCCTCAGTACCCTGAGGTTATCGCTCCATCTTTTTCTTGGGTGGCCGATATTTCTTCTACCAGCTGATGATTAATTTCTTACATTTTTAAAATCTTCTGTTCATCCATCCTTTCTATGTGTTCCTTCCTTCAATGCTTTCTCTTATGTAGATACTCGTAATGGAGTCTACTTTTAAAGCTTTCACTCATCTCTCTGTATCGCTGAGTGTTCTCTGTGTCATCCTTTCTCAAAATTTTCATTTCTTTGGTGTCCAAAAGTCTTTCTGTTTTTGATTTCTCCGATCTTGTCTAAGCTGTGTATGCCATAATTTGTCTCACTATTCTGGCCTTTGCATCATTTCCTATACACTTATTTTCCAAATAGTAAATATAAACACCCTTCCACTTTCTCTGCTTTTACTGCTTGTTCTCTAACTTCCTTTTCAACATTTCCACAGATGGGCAGTGCAAAACCAAAATATTTAAATCTCATTACCTGTTAACTGACGTATAACAGCAGCAATTTCGCCATTGGACATGTTTCTTGCATTTCCAGTAAACAAGACAACAGAAGGGAATGAAAGAATAGGGCATATGAATGTCTGGTCAGAAACCTCCTTCGTTGTCCAATACTCTACAAGTGATTCAAAGTTTGCCACCTGATTTACCTACAACTGAGCCAGTGTCACCATTACATTTCCTATCACAGAAACTGTGTCACCCAAGTATTTGTATGAGATTATAGTCATAGTAGTAGAAAAATCTGGTCCCATTAGTACACTTTGGTGCTTAATTCTTCCAAATTTGCCCTCAACCCTAAGTGACAGGTACTAAAGAGTGATTTTGTGATGGTGTTACAAACTTTCGTGGATGATGAAAATGTGAAAATGAGTAAATGTATCAGTGTGAGGTAAGAGACCCTGCTCTGGAAATGATTGAGTGGGAAGTCATAAGGGAAAATCGTTATGATACTTCTGACAGCGGACCTCTTCTACTACAAGCTCTTTGCTTTCCATATTATGGGAGGATTTGGTATCAGTCCAAAACAAGAAAAATTTTTCTAGTAAACATGGGATCTAAAGTGCTTAAAAGCTATCAACACTGGTTCAATAGAAGAGATACGTTTCACAGCAGCAAATTTTGTTAGTTAGTTAATTACATGTACCATTGATCACAGGAAAGATTCTTTTATCAAAATGATGTTTGCAGGACATGTATAAATGACCAGTGTTAATATTGATGAACACCTTATTGTTTTGCCCTATTCATGCACCTGCATCTAAAAACAAGGTTTTTTTCTGTTTTTACTGGCTAACAGGTTTTAAATACAAAATTCACCTATGGAATGGAATGAGCTGCCCAGGAGAAATGATTTTATTTTAGATTCAATATTTTCTTTGCTACCTGCCAGACATTTTATGTTACTGGGCAAATGTTCAAAGATTTTTGTTGCTGCACGTTGCACTTCTGTCTGAGAAACTAACAACTTTAATTACAGGCAATAAAGGTCAAACCTCAACGTTCTTCTTAAATTGTGAAGAATTATTTATGAGTTTCATGGGTGAACATACCTGTTGGGACAGTGCAATTATAACGATTATGTCCTTAAAGACATCCATGGGTGGACACCACATATTATTTTTCCTGGTCACTTTTGTGCAATCAGTGCTTACTTTCTAAGTGGTGAGTTATCCAAGAAAATTATTCCATAGGACATTATTGAGTGGAAATGTGCAAAATATGTCAGAAGAATAATTCGTTTGTTTCTGTTTAATTGAAAAGAAAAAATAGTTGAACTTAATCGGTTAAGAAGCTCAGTAATATGAACAAACATATAGTTGATAGGAGTCCATGTTTACTGGACTTTTTTTCTTGTTTTCTTCCACACTACTTCCACCCAAAATTTGGAATTTGCCACCTGAATGTGGAGCTTGCAGTAGAAGACATATGCTGTCAGAGATATCAGACTGATTTTAGCTCATAATTTTTGTCTCAGCCATTTCTGGGCTAGGGTTCCTTTCCTCAAATTGATACATTTACCTTCCTACACCATCCCTGAAAGATTGTAACATTAGTGCAGGATCACCTTTTACGTACTTTTTTTGCTTAACCCAATTTTTCCACTTTTTCGATTTAGTAGTTATAGGCTAAATTTAAGATAAAGTAGCTTGAATATATAGGCTTCACACACTCAAATCAAAATGTAAATTAAAAAACTTTGTAGGCCACAATAGCATATTAAGATAATTCAGTTTCATGTATACCATTCTCTATATCCTTCTTGCCTTCATAAGTTGTTGAAACAGATTTATTATTTACCATTTCCAAAGCAATTTTTTCTGTTTCCTCAACATATTTATTGGGTAAGCTAATTTTACAACTGTCATTACAAATACAGTTAACTTTCTACTATCACAAGCGTTATATTTCCTATTGGTATTAGCCACACACTTTTTACTAAACTGAAATGTGTTGTTCAACGTTGTGAGCAGCTGGTCCATTTATACCACATAAAAAATTGGAATGACTTTATGAATATAGAATGCAATGGCTTATTTTCTAAAAGTGATTATTAATTGTAAGTTTTTAGGAAATTTCCTATTTTTTCCAAATTCCTCTATGATCTTTGTTTTCTTTAAATTTAATACAAGGTTTTATACGATTTTATTTTATTTTGTATTACACATATTTGGTTTTCAGCTTATATCTGTCCTTGGTATCTTGATTTATGCATTCCTTACAAGCAGATCTTGGTTTTCATAATTTTTTTACCAAACTCCTCTTCACCTTTTGTTTTATTGCATTTAAAGCAAGTTTTTCTATGTAGAAATTATTTCTATATTCTTACAGAAATAAATTTACAAAAAAAATTCAGATATAGTTATTTTACCTTAAAATCGATTAATCTAATCTAACATGTAAACATGAATATTTGTTTGTTCTTTTTCTGTGCATTCCCATATCATCTATCCAATTAGTACAATGGCAGTTCGATGAGTTGTTGTGCTTATCCCAGTGAATGTTTCTGCAAGGCTAAGAACCACCTACCATACAAAGGGGTGGTCGTGAGAAAGGAGTGACATAGAAGCTCATCTCGGGGATGTCTGGAGCAATTTCAAAACAATTTGGTGTGTACTTGACTCGTTATTTGTATAGTGTTTTGTATAAACAAAATGTAAGGATGATCAACCCAAGTACTCCTAAGTTTGGGGTCTGGAATGAGAAGACGTCACATGCACAATATTTTTTCAATGATGGATAGTACACTGTACAACACACTTAATTATGAGTAAGTTTGAAATTTGTCTCAAAGGTTTCTACAACATTCCTCTGTAATGGTGTAAAAGCATAGCGCTCTGCTACATCACCCTCGGGCTCGGCAGCGCTTCAAACAGCAAGGTCTCTACGCATGCGAAGAAAGGTCAGAGTTCAGTAGTTCGCGTCAGGTGTACATTGGGATAATGGCACCAAATTTCGCCACAATTCTGTCCAATGTCATCAAGGACGTGTCACACGATGGAATGGTTGTCACACTCCATCTCACCCACATTTCACCCCTTTTTTTAATGCCCAGTGTTTAAGTCATGCAGTTTCCTTGAGGGGCTGGGGAAAACATTCCAGACACACCTCCGCTCAGAACCAACAGAAAAAGTCCTCAGGAGGTGGCACAAAAGGCGTCAATGAAACCACCCCCTCCCTTGGAGCATTAATTCCCAAACATTCTGCCATTAAAAACGACAGTTCACAGTGTGATGAGCAAAAGGACGACGTTCTTGACAATGTTAAACACTGCTGACATCCCTCGGACTTTTCAACGGTTGTGTAAGGACATCGTGGGCCTGCAACTCCATCGAATGTGTCGTGGTCCCATTCGAAGTGTAGAGCGATCACAATTTCTGCTGGTATATATAGTGGAGCCACTAGAGACCACTCATAACCATTCGACGAAATTCGGAGGTAATCCGAAGCAGAAAAGAGCGTCTATGCTTTTCAGTCCTTCTATTGTGTGGTCTTCCGTGGCGTGATCGTGCAATGAGTGGGGGGGGGGGGGGTTGCAACATTGACAAGCTTGACAATTGCGTGAATAAAATGTCAAGGGGTTCCCAGAAGACTCTCCATTCTGAAACACCCTCTTTGCAACCAGGGTGAGGTGTCAGGTCAGAGGGGTGTTCTAAACACAATTTCTACACAAAGCAGCTCAATAGGCTGTGGAATGGAAGGGGTAGGCTAGCAATAGAACAGTGCATCACCATTGACTAGACACTAATTTATTGAACACATAAGTCAGGTATTACCCAAAAGGAACAAACAGTACAAATTACAAAATAATATTCTTTTCCTTTAAGTCACTCAAACGTTTAAACAGGGAAATAGCAATCATTTAACTGAAAGCCTTTTAAGAAAGCAAGACTAGAAATTTTGAATGATGAGTTAAAATAATATTTAAATAGTTTCTGACCGAGCACATATTTTAAAACAAAATACTTCCTTTAAGGAACCAGTGATCAAAATTAATTACATAATCCTCAACAACCATATTACATCCAAGAAATTTAAGATTAAACAGTAATATATAACATCAGAGAGCTGCAGTTCCAAGTTTTAAGCAGCACGTTTCAGATGGACTGCACTGCAACAGTACAATACAAGTCCCTCAGAGGATCTCCCCACACAGGAAGTTATTGCCACAATCGACAAAATATCACATCATTCCATGTACAGACCAATTCTCTTCTCCAAAATCAGCCACCGCAACTCTTGAGAACCACTGGGACATCTAACGCAAAAATCGTTACTCCTTCACAGAAATTACAGGACGCCCGCTTCCCGCTGCTTGCTATGGCGCCTTCCGTTCAGAGCCAACTTGTATATCTCCATGCGATAGGTCCGGTCCCACACTCGCTCCGTCAACCCGACAACTGTCTTCCACCACGTCCCGAAGCACACACTCCCACAGGACTTCGCCTCTGTACTCCTCGTGTAGGCCCCAGAAGGCGCTGCTTACCGCCTTGACCGTGGCAGGAAAGATCAACCACCAGAGTGGCACTATTGATATGAGCCGCCACGGCTCAAGGGCACGTTTGTTGATCACATTAAAAATGTACCTGTACAGAGACTTCGACACCCATTCAGCTAAGATGTGCTCTGCTGTTTCTCTAGCGTCTGAGCACAAGCAACCCCTTCGACAAACCGCATATACCAGATGCCAGCAAAAAGGCGCTACAGCAGTGGAGCAGCAGCGTAGCACCAGTTACCTGAATGTGTGTTAAGGTCTTTGCTCAGGTACGTTTTTTATGTGGTCAACAAAAGTGCACGGGTTGCAACGAGGGTGTTGGTGAAATGGGTATTCTTAGAGGCACCTTCGTCGTTTTATTCACGTGTGTGTCAAAGTCACACCTCTCAGTGATCAGGCCACATGAGAGCGCGATACGGAAGGGCTTAAAGCGCATTAGACACGCTTTGCTGCTTCGGATCGCCCTCAGATTTTGTCGAATAATTTTGAACTGTCCCTAGTGGCTGCACTCTGTACACCACAGTAAAAATTCGGAAGCTCAACGCTACGAAGAGGTCAGATCGCTTTCACTGAGGTTGCAGCCCTTAAAAAAAATGTTCAAATGTGTGTGAAATCTTATGAGACTTAACTGCTAAGGTCATCAGTTCCTAAGCTTATACACTAATTAGCCTAAAGTATCCTAAGGACAAACACACACACCCATGCCCGAGGAAGGACTCGAACCTCCACCGGGACCAGCCGCACAGGCCATGAGTGCCGCGGCTAGGTCGCTCGGCTAATCCCGCGCGGCTGCAGCCCTTAAAGAAGTGTTGAATCATCCAGTAGCGGGGAGGGGAGGGTTAAGCGGTGTCGAAATATGTCAAGAACGTCGTCATGTTGCTCGTCACATTGCGAACTGCCGTTTTCGGCAGCAAAATGTGTCGGAATCATCTCTCGAAGGAAAGGGCTGGTTTCATTGACGTCCCTTGTACCACCCCCTGAGGCATTCTCATGTCGATTTTGAGCGGCGTCGTGTTTGAAATGTTATTTTCGGCCACCCATAAGAGCTCCGCGTGATTATGCCGTGGGTCTGACTTCCACTGCGAGACGTCACGGGAAGGAATAATATGGTATGAAGGAGTACGATGACCACGTCACAAGTCACCACGTTTTAGTGTCATTACAGTGAAATGTTATAGGCATATTTGAGCCAAATTTCAAAGTGTCTACATCTACATTTACATCTACATCTACATTTATACTCCGCAAACCACCCAACGGTGTGTGGCGGAGGGCACTTTTCGTGCCACTGTCATTACCTCCCTTTTCCGTTCCAGTCGCGTATGGTTCGCGGGAAGAACGACTGCCGGAAATCCTCCGTGCGCGCTCGAATAACTTTAATTTTTACATTCGTGATCTCCTCGGGAGGTGTAAGTAGGGGGAAGCAATATATTCGATACCTCATCCAGAAACGCACCCTCTCGAAACCTGGACAGCAAGCTACACCGCGATGCAGAGCGCCTCTCTTGCAGAGTCTGCCACTCGAGTTTGCTAAACATCTCCGTAACGCCATCACGCTTACCAAATAACCCTGTGACGAAACGCGCCGCTCTTCTTTGGATCTTCTCATCTCCTCCGTCAACCCGATCTGGTACGCATCCCACACTGATGAGCAATACTCAAGTATAGGTCGAACGAGTGTTTTGTAAGCCACCTATCCGCTGTATATCTTCTTGCATTTCGCTACAATTTTCTAATGCTGCAACTTCTCTGTATACTACAGCATTCCGACACTATCTACTAGGTCATTCATATATATTGTGAAAAGCAATGGTCCCATAACACTCCCCTGTGGCACGCCAGAGGTTACTTTAACATCTGTAGAGTCTCTCCATTGATAACAACATGCTGTGTTCTATTTGCTAAAAACTCTTCAATCCAGCCACAAGCTGGTCTGATATTCCGTAGGCTCTTACTTTGTTTATCAGGCGACAGTGTCATATCAGCATATCTCTGTAACTCCTGGAGGAATTGCTACACATATCACTCTCTGACTGGAAAAATTTGCTATGATAATAACAACCCAGCACCCCTATAGCTGAGCGTGCGGCGTGAAAAGGTTGAGGCAATTTTCTTCTATCCTGCTGGATCTTACAACGCGCGAGATAATCTCTTTCGTCAACTAGCTGGCCCAGAGGAACCTAGGTGTACCGCGTTCAAGTTCAGGACGAGGAAGGACCGCACGAATATGAGTACTGTTTGATTATCCCCATAATTATTTACCGTCTCACGATAGTAACCCAGCCTTGAATTAATATTATGTCTGAGTGTTCAGAAAGTGTCGAGGACGAACTTGAATTCTGTGAATCTTGGGTAAGACCACAACTTCTTTGGAGCATCTCACTTGTACAGAATAAATAAGCCATCATTTGCTAAAATACATTTGTAAGTAGGCTGTTTAGGTTTTTTTATTGGTAACGCCGCCGCCACGTAGCGCTCTGTATGAAAATCACTGGCTGTGCCGTGTGCAGTCTGTGGCTGGTTTGCATTGTTGTCTGCCATTGTAGTGTTGGGCAGCGGCAGCTGGATGCTAACAGCGCGTAGCGTTGTGCAGTTGGAGGTGAGCCGCCAGCAGTGGTGGACGTGGGGAGAGAGATGGCCGAGTTTTGAAATTTGTAAGAATTGGTGTCATGAACTGATATATATATTATGACTACTAAGGTAAATACATTGTTTCTTCTCTATTAAAATCTTTCATTTGCTAACTATGCCTATCAGTAGTTAGTGCCTTCCGTAGTTTGAATCTTTTATTTAGCTGGCAGTAGTGGCGCTCGCTGTATTGCAGTAGTTCGAGTAACCAAGATTTTTGTGAGATAAGCGATTTGTGAAACGTATACGCTAATGTTAGACAGGGCCATTCTTTTGTAGGGATTTTTGAAAGTCAGATTGCGCTGCGCTAAAAATATTGTGTGTCAGTTTAGGCACAAACTTGCACAACTTTTCTAAGGGGACGTTTCACATTGTCAATCCTCCATTCACCGTTAGTCAGTCGAACAGCCCAAATCAGTAACACTATCGTTCAGCAGAGTAAACCTTTGAGAGCAATGCTACAAAAATAGTTGCAGCAGAAATTAAATTTCACACCACTGTAGCTATTTTTACATAATATGTTCAGTTAGAGCCACTCAGAATTATTAACTATCTTTTACAATCAATCATTACATTTTAAAGATCAGAATGTATTATGCCGAGCGCAGTACAATTCATTAACAACGCACAAAAGATATGAACAGAGCAGAACTTTAGCATTTTTTAATCTTTTTTTTGCGCTGTCGGATTTTTTGGCGGCATCCTTATCCTCCCACAGCTGTCGGCTGCCCACTGCCCGAGACCAGGTATTCTGTTCCTCAATTGCCTACCAGCAACGGCGCCCCATAACTTGCTCTAGGCCTTCAGAAAGGATTTTCGTTTCATATTGCCCCTCTCAGTGACTGCCTCTCCCAGCTGTCTATGGAGTTTCCCATTCTTACCCGTTTCCCCCTTGCGATCTCTGAATTTAATAATTTGAGGCGGCCTATATGAACGGTCGCCAAAGGCCTTGCCACGCTGGTATCACCGGTTCCCGTCAAATACCGAAGTAAAGCACTGTCGGGCTTGGCTAGCACTTGGATGGGTGGCCGTCCGGGTCTGGCGAGCGCTGTTGGCAAGCGGGATGCACTCAGCCTTTGAGAGGCCAATTCAGGAGTTACGTCACGAGACCTGACAACGGTCAGACGAGCTGTGTGCTACCATATGGCCCTCCATATTCGCATCCAGTGAGACGTATTCAGTGAGGATGACACGGGAGTTGTTCGGTACGGTTGAGCCTTCCAAGGCCTGTTCGGAAGGAGTTTATATAATCGGAACGCCACACACCTCGACACTTAGGCGAACTGTTACCTCGGTGACAGCTGAGTCGATACTACTACCATTCGTAGGGGTCAACAATATTGACTGACGTCCGGTAATAAGCGGCCCGTCACGAGGCGTGACATAAAAACTTTATTCAGGAATCCCTGGAGCAATTTCAACCAAATTTGGTGTATGCATGACTCATTATTTGCATAAAAATACTGTCGGAGTAAGTTACCCGTACTAGTGCTAGAAGTGGATGTGACAATGAAAAGGGGTGGCATGTAGATACATCCGAAAATGACATGTTTATATTTCTGTCCTGTAGTGAGTTGACTTAAAAAGCAGAGCTCAAACTGTTTCTCACTTACGTTGTTCAGTGCCCCAATACACCGTGTTTCGGAGATAAACATCACGCCACGACGTTCAACAGCAGAAATTTAACATCGTGTCTAGAGTCGCATGGTGTAAAACAACAGAGAATCAGACACTTGCCAATGACAGTCCTTTCCCTCGAAACCATAATCACTTTATGTATTAGTACAGTTACATTTTTCATCAGAATTCAGATGAAACAGTGGGAAGAAATTCACTTGAGAAAGGGATGAAATATTTGTTCAAATATGTGTGAAATATGTTAAATGTATGCCATATACATGTGTGGATGACTCGTGTGCCTGCTTTGTACTCTTGTACCTACTGCAAAGAAAACGAGGCACTTGCCAGCCACAGCGAATTTAAAAATAACCAACCTTAAAACCTCTTATAATTAAATACATAGTCTTTGTTTCTGTATCAATCCAAATAAATTGATTTTTGTTAAATAAATTACTTACAAAGTACTCTGTCTTCAGGCCATAAGTGGCCTACCGAGACCATACGACCGCCGTGTCATCCTCAGACGAGGATGCGGATAGGAGGGGCGTTGGGCCGGCACGCCGCTCTCCCGGCCGTTAAGATGGTATTCTTGACCGAAGCCGCTACTAATCGGTCGAGTAGCTTCTCAATTGGCATCACGAGGCTGCGTGCACCCCAAAAAATGGCAACAGTGCAGGGAGGCCTGGGTGGTCACCCATCCAAGTGCGGGCCAACTTCGGTGATCTGACGGGAACCGGTGTATCCGCTGCGGCAAGGCCGTTGCCCAAATAAATTACTTACAAATAAAAAAAATTTCCTTTCACACTTTTTTATAGTACCATAAATAGGAGAAGAAAGTGTCCTCTTCATTTTGAATACAATTAAACACAACACTATGAAAGAGGCTGAGCTACGAGGTCCAGTCAGATCAGCGGTTCCCACGCCACGAGCCGCGGCTCGGTTATGACACGTATAAGACGTGGTACTGGACTGTGAACGCTGGTCGAGAGTCGAAGACAAGGTTAAAATCACTGGGAGCTTCAGGGACTTCATTCGTCAGTCGTCACGGTCAGTGAATACCGGGTGAAATAAGAGTTAAAATACACCATCGGTATCCTATATCACTAACAAGGCATTCTGTCGTGTCTAAACCTGCCCTGCTGCTCTAAGACGGACTGCTAGTTCTTTTTTGTTATTTTTTACGTAGAAAATTACACTATCGTGTGCCATCAGGCGGCTGGAAGTGCACACCCCTACAGAATGCGCTACAGGGTCAGAGTGTGGTCTTGGCTGGCTGCTCATGGCGTAAACATGTAAAATGCCACAATATTATCGTAATGTATCGAGCTGGCAGTTTCTCGAAAACAACTTTTCACAAGATAGACTTTTTGAATTCGGTCATATAACTTTCCGACACAAGATGGAAGAAAGGACGGCTGGTGTTCTACGTACCGTGACAGAGTTTTGCTCAGGTTTCTGAATACTGGAGGGGAAGGAAGCGGCCATAGCCCTTTTGCGGGATCATGCCGGCAATTGCCGCAGAAAACGGATATCTGGATGGCCAACCCGAGAATTGAACAAGGGTTTCACGAATGAGAGCTTAAAGTGGTATATCTTCCATTTTTGTTTGGTTAACTCTAGTTGTTACGTTGTTTGATAGTTACTTAGGCGTGGGAAGTAGGAGAGTTGAGTGTGTATATTTTGAGTGGTTAGGGCATTGAGAACTATACCACTTCGCTCAGTCCCTGTGGAGATAATGTTAAATTACTATTCACTGAGACACTTGAAGTAGATTTCGACCAACTATCTTTGTGAACAAGCCTTTCCAACACTGCTTTTTTTAAAAACAAGTACGAGAATAGATTGAATGTATATATCAGTTTAAGGTTAAAATCAACCAGTTTTAATGCAGACACTGAGTCTCTCGTGAGTGACAAACAATGTCAAAAGACCCATAGAGTTCTTTTTAACAGTGACGACTCGATTCAGAGTTTTCCTCTAGTTCTAACAGCTAAGTGAATATAGCAAAATTTTCTTATAAAAACGTAAATATTTTTTTTTTGCAATCCTTGTTGTGCAGTATGTTTTGCTAGTTAGGTCTACACACACACACACACACACACACACACACACACACAGAGAGAGAGAGAGAGAGAGATGCAGGGTGGTCCTTTGATAGTGACCGGGCCAAATATCTCACGAAATAAGCATCAAACGAAAAAACTACAAAGACCGAAACTCGTCTAGCTTGAAGGGGGAAACCAGATGGCGCTATGGATGACCCGCTAGATGGCGCTGCGATTGGTCAAACGGGTATCAACTGTGTTTTTTTAAATAGAAACCCCCATTTTTTATTACACATTCGTGTAGTACGTAAAGAAATATGAATGTTTTAATTATTTTTTCGCTTTGTGATGTGAAATTTTAAAACATAAACAAATACTACTTTCAACACAAACATGTGTATTTTTAAATGGAGACCCCCTATTATTTCGTATGCAATCAATAGCATGAAAAATCACAAAGGTAATGGCATTGCAAAATTACATCCCAAGAAATTGCGAAGCGAAGTTGACGCTTGAAATAAATGAAGCGCACAGCTAGCGCACGTCCTGAGACTCAAGACGGACAGGTTCTTCAGTAATTCTGCAATGACGCCGTCTTCACTAGATGTCCTGTGTTTTTTTAGTTCAATTACGTGTTTGTTGGTCAGGGCAGTTAAGAAAATCGGAGCAATAACGTGCCAGTTCTTGACAATGCTCTTGGGTAGTTAGCGCTAGTTTTCCATCTGGTTTCCTGAAGCACAAATTTTGAGGCGTTTACCCACAGATCTTCCTTGAGAAGATTCTTTCGAATTCTCTCGTGTTGTTGTTGCGGAAGTTTACCTCTATAGCATCCAGTTGCTCCTTCGTGTACTTTCGCTTCGTTTGCCTAATAAGTCTGGCAGCCAGTTTTCTCGATTCTTGGAAACAACACAAATTTTCTGGGAATTTTTAACTACTGTAGTTCTGAAAAGAATATTTGCATATTTTTAGCGCCTTTTCACCCTCTTGAGTCTCACCAAGGGTGTTTAGCATTCTTTTTCCGTGGTTTTGGTTCTTTTGCTTTTAGTATGATCTTTCTATGGAATTCTTCCCATGTGTTTGCTGGTTGTTTTTCCGATTCCTGTTTTACATTGGATTCCATGTTCTATTTTGTGTCAAACTTTTCTGTTTGAGTTGTTTCCCGATGGGTTTTCTTCGGTGTAAATTTTATCTTGATTCGAGCTAGATAGTGGTCTGAATCTATATTGGCACCTCTGCGTACTTGGTTCAAATGGCGCTGAGCATTATGGGACTTAACTTCTGAGGTCATCAGTCCCCTAGCACTTAGAACTACTTAAACCTAACTAACCTAAGGACATCACACACATCCATTCCCGGGGCAGGATTCGAACCTGCGACCGTAGCGGTCGCGCGGTTCCAGACTGTAGCGCCTAGAACCGCACTGCGTACTTGAACGGCATGGATTCCTGGACTGGGTAGAAATCGCTGCATGGTATATTTGGAGTTCTCCCATCTCTTGTATAGGCGACCTCCATGTTTTCTGTTTTCGTTGAGATTTTCTGAGGGATGTTGACAATCTCTGTAGGTTATTCTGATGGCATAGTTCGATGAGTCTCATGCAATTTTTGTTTGTACATTTGTGCGCCGGAAACTTTCCCATAGTTCTTTGATGACATTCTTCTCTGTCGATTTGTGCGTTAAAATCACCCAACAAAATTTCTATATCGTCTTTGGGGATCTTGGCCTTCAGTCTCCAGTTTTGCCCAGAATTTCTCTGTTGATATGGGGTCTTTTCTTTTTACCCAGGTTTGTGGGGGCTTGTACACTGATCATGGTGTATTTCTTGTTTCACACTGTAAGCCTGGGAAACGCTGAGTTAAAAGGTTGTAAATAAAATATAATAGTAGGATGAGGAAAAATAGTTTATTCTGACACATTTCAAGATATTTATATAGTTACAGAAGAAGAACAAATGAGAACGAAAGAGGAAGAATAAATGAGTGAGAAAGAAGAAGACTAAAAGGAATTCTGACTGACACTCTACCATTTATTGTTGTTAGTATGGAAGAAGAATGGTAAACTAAGGAGAACAGAATGTATTTCCATTTTTTACACCAGTGTTTTTTAAACTGTGTTCTGAAAACCCTGAAGTTCCATGGCGACCACCCAAGGGTTCTGCGAAACTTAAGTGCATTTTTCTTAGCATTCAAAAATGTAACTTAAAAACAAAAGGAATTAAATTTACATAAATGGAATAAAAACTAACCCTTACTTCGACTAATTGACCTGGATATCTCGTATGTGACATCGACAGCAAATAAGTATGTTTCCAGAATGAGATTTTCACTCTGCAGCGGAGTGTGCGCTGATGTAAAACTTCCTGGCAGATTAAAACTGTGTGCCAGACCGAGATTCGAACTCAGGACCTTGGTCTGTCGCGGGCAGGTGCTCTACCATCTGAGCAAAATTTTCTCAAGCTATGAATAAAACTGCACATTTCTATTTCAAACAATAATACCAACCCTATTCCTTATGTAAATAGATCAAGGTTGCTGATTTTGATTATTGTAGGTGCAGGTGCACTGTGAGTTGGACGGTGGTGGCAGTCTGAATAGCCTGCTATAGCCATGCCTTGTGCAGTTGTTCCCTCATTGTTGCGTTTGCCGTCTACAAGGTTACAATCTTGTGTCTGGTATTTTACTTATTTAAAATTTCCTGGGCAGATTAAAACTGTGTGCCGGACCGAGACTCGAACTCGGGACCTTTGCCTTGGTAGAGCACTTGCCCGCAAAGGACAAAGGTCCAGAGTTCGAGTCTCGGTCCGGCACGGTTTTAATCTGCCAGGAAGTTTCATATCAGCGCACACTCCGCTGCAGAGTGAAAATCTCATTCTGGAAACATTCCTGAGGCTCACGGTCCGTTCTCACAGCTTTACTTCTGCCAGTACCTCGTCTCCTACTTTCCAAACTTTTCAGAAGCTCTCCTGCGAACCTTGCAGAACTAGCACTTCTGAAAGAAAGGATATTGCGGAGACATGGCTTAGCCACAGCCTCAGGAATGTTTCCAGAATGAGATTTTCACTCTGCAGCGGAGTGTGCGCTGATATGAAACTTCCTGGCAGATTAAAACCGTGCCGGACCGAGACTCGAACTCTGGACCTTTGTCCTTTGCGGGCAAGTGCTCTACCAAGGCAAAGGTCCCGAGTTCGAGTCTCGGTCCGGCACACAGTTTTAATCTGCCCAGGAAATTTCAAATAAGTAAAATACCAGACACAAGATTGTAACCTTGTAGACGGCAAACGCAACAATGAGGGAACAACTGCACAAGGCATGGCTATAGCAGGCTATTCAGACTGCCACCACCGTCCAACTCACAGTGCACCTGCACCTACAATAATCAAAATCAGCAACCTTGATCTATTTACATAAGGAATAGGGTTGGTATTATTGTTTGAAATAGAAATGTGCAGTTTTATTCATAGCTTGAGAAAATTTTGCACACTTGACCAAAAAACAAATTTCATTGACTAGAATTTTGGTTCGCAATTTTATCATAATCTATGTAGTCCAGTGAGCGTAATTAGTCTCTTTTTAATAGAGGTTTCAAAAATTTGCATTATGTTGTGAACAAAATAACAGTAGCTTAATGGGAAACACTTGTCCTATTTAAAGGCCTTCCAAGTATCGCTCCACATTCATTAAAAAAATATTCACTTCGAAGCAAGTCTGCCTAAAGCTGGAAGGAAAGAGAGCCATGATTTGGGCAGAGGAGCGAAATCGGCGAATTCTGTAAGCTTCGTAGTTCGCTTCGCAAATGCGGAAAATTCGCCATATACTTTCTATATCGACGATTCCTTATCTAACTGTAGTTCTTTAATGCATTTTTGTTAGAATTATGTAAAATGAGGCACAATTCGCCTTAAAATATTAGAATTTTGTGTTTTTATCTTTCGAAAAAGTGAGTTGTGACTGAAGCTAAGGTCGTGATGCCCAGGATAAGCTGCATTTTGATAGCTTCACTAGTTTCAGCAGGGTCTTGATAAAAGTCATGTAAACATTGTTTCAGATCACCTGTAACTGGAAACACTTTTAAATTTCCTTTGTTAGAAGAATCTGAGTCAACTGAGAACTATATGGAATCATGCAAATCGGATAGCAGTATTCGCTGCGACAGTGGGGCTACATTTTCAAAAATAGTAGTTCGACCGTATACTTTTCTTTCCAACATCTGAATCAGGAAATAACGCACGGAACAACGTATTGTTACGGCCTTGACTTATGTAGCCGTGGTGATGTTTAACTCCGTGATATACAGACGTAACTTCTGTGGCAATAATTAATCTTCTTCTCCTTAATGCATTTTTTTTACAAGAAAACAAAACTGATGGCATCGTCATCTTGTTTTTGAGACACAACATATGTTTTTTAGCTTCCGGGTATGCAATCAGAGCTCTTTTGCTTTCGTCTTTCACTGTAAATGCGGTTCTGTTTTCATTACATTTAGAGGGGAAATCATCTCGTTTCTTAATCGAAGCATGAGAGAGAGGACTACTTACACAGTTCTTGACTTTTCTCTTTTTCGTCGGTGCTTGCATCGGGCTTCCCGAAACGGACATAATGCTTTACTCAGAGTATGATACCAACAATACAAATACAAAATGCGGCCAGCTCTGGTCACTAACTAATTACACAATCAAGTCGCGGGAGAATGCTGTAGCACTTCCCACTCACTGTCAGAACTGGACGGCCGGAGTGGCCGTGCGGTTCTATGCGCTACAGTCTGGAACCGAGCGACCGCCATAAAACAAAAACATTAGCAGGCGGAACTCAACTGATTTCTGTCGTTTCATAATTAGGGAGCCTTGTTGAGGACATTTAGAAAAAAACAATAGACTAAGAAATAGGATACTTAAAGTAGTAGGCAAGTTCTGCTATCTGAGCAGCAAAAGTGACGGTCGAAGTATACAGATTTTAAAATATAGTCTGACAATAGCACGAAAAGCTTTCCTGAAGAATAGTAATTTGTTAACATCGAATATAAATTTAAGGGCTAGGAAGTCTTACCTAAAGATATTTATATAGGGTGTAGCCCTGTACGGAAGTGAAACGTGGATGATAACGAGTTCAAACAAGCAGAGACCATAAGTTTTTAAAATGAGGTGCTACAGATGAACGCTGAAAATTAGGATGGTAGATCGGGTGACTGTCGACGAGGTACTGATCAGGAACGGAGAAAAATAAATTTGTAGCACAACTTGACCAAAAGAAGGGAGCGGTTGATGTTACACTTCCGGCGGCATCAAGAAATTGTCAGTTTCGTAATGGAAGAAAGTATGTGTGTTGGGGAGGCGGCAATTGTAGAATACTTGAATAGGGTTGCAACCGATATGCAGACATGAAGAGGCTTGTACAGAATCGATTAGTATGGAGTCCTGCATAAAAGAAGTCTTTGGACTGAAGACTATAACGACATTAATGATGACTAACCTTGCCTTACTACTGTGTTCTTCTGCATCTCCTTTTCTATGACGGGTCTCTTAGACCCAATTTCCTTTTCTCTCTTAATTTTTAATGATTGGGAATAAAAAGGGATTGACTTTGAATTATGTTGTATATATGAAGTAAGCAAAAATGTTTTGCTTAGGATTTGAATAAATTTTTGTTTGTTTTCCTACTAATACAATTTAGAAAAAAATTGTAAATTTACGTTCATGAACAAAAATGATTACGAAGGATGAATTTACATGAAAAATCAGAAATCGAATAAACATTATTTTATTGTCCGCAGTATTGTGGAACGGCAAATTAAGTAGATCAAATGAGATTTAAGAAAAATCACCATCAATTATGGAGAGTTAACATGACATGTTAAGGGAAACATAACATGAAACCCAAGTAATGGTCTGTTAGCTTACTCCCAGCAGCTTCGTTACCACTCCTCATAATTTAAAAAAATCTCTATTCCAGAAACCCTATCACGAAGAGCATGTAGAGAAGCAGTTCAGAACTTCCCTTCAAAAATGACGGTATTACTCGGATTACAACAAGATAAAAATACATGTTTGAAATTCGCCGAGTAAGCCTGCATTCTCAAACAGAGCGTATATTTATCTGATGTTTTCCCTATATGCTGCAACTTCTTAATGTTGTGATTACGCTTGTGAAACACCCTGTGCCGCGAGATATGAGCGATCTGTGGTGGTTAACGTTCTGCTGATCGAAAAAGAAAGAAAAAAAAACGGAACTGAGCTAGTCACAAGAATGCTTACTTTCGACAACAGCTATCAATACTATAATCAAACTGCGCAATTTAACGATATCTTACTGAACCATTTTCAAGGAATGAAATTCAGTTGCAACGTTGTCACGACTTCCTTCATCATTTTCGAAAAATTGTTAAGACTTCGCATAACTTACTCAAAGCGAAGAAGAGATTGCTAGTTTGAACTGACAGTTTTGTGTAACAATATGAGAAGCACGAATATTCCGTTCTTTCCATTGTTGGGGTTATTCAGTATTTGGATAGCAGACGACGATTCTGCTGTAACCGACGCGCGCTTGTTTACTTGTGATCGTGGAAACCTGCTGGGGTCTTTCTCAGGTAGGAACCACAGTAATCTTGGTTTTTCATTGTTTATGTTCTACTTCTTGGACTGTCTAAATGCAATCGGGTACGGCCTCTTATTTTACGGCGTTACTTTCTGCTGGCGAAAGAGAGTAGTGGGAAAAATATATTGTATGAGAATGAGTGTAATGTGCTCGCGATTCTCAACCTTTTACTTTGGGGCACACCAAAGTACATGTTAAACTTTCGCTACAATCCTTACGTGTGATATTTTTCTTAAATGCAAAAAAGTAAACACTTAAAAACACAAACATTTTTATTATGGAACGACTACTAGATACAAATTTGATCTAGAATATAAATATATGAGCATAGACATAAGACACGCAAAAAAAAAAAAAAACGTATCACTCTTAAACAGGAACATAAAAATCTTGCTATGAATATAGGTGTTGGGCAAAACAAGTAATTGATTGGTGGAATAATGGAGTGACCAATGGTCTTCGTAAAGCATTATATTTGTATGGGCTCCCAGGTGTCGGTAAGTCAACGTCGACTGAAAATATTATTAGGTATGATGAAAATCTAAGTTGTCGCTAACTGCAGTTGAGAAATGCTGTACGCATATGTTTGTATCTGTGACCACAATTTATCTACAGTTATCGCACAAAATGATGTTGTTCCGTCGATATATCTGTAAGGTTTTCCAGTCGCGTTTCTTTTTATTCATAACAAAGTACTGTAGTTCAACTATATACGTCGCGTTTCAGATAGAGACGCCAAAAGCGGTTTCTCATCTAATACGTACTTGCGACGGTATTTTTGACTCTCGTTGGTATTTGAATATCAATTAACCCTCAACTGCAGCGGCGAAAAGTAGTAACTTTTCTGTAGTTGTGGATTCACTGGACCAAGCTATTTTAAACGATAGTAAAAATTATTATTATTTTCAAATATTTTATGAAACATTGAATTTAAACATTAACAAACGTGGTATTTAACAAAATCAACGTTAGTAACTTTTTACTCTAATTTGCACGTACATAAATCGGGCTAAACTATGAACATGCCACCGACAAAAAATATGTAAAAAGTACTAAACAAGGATCAAAAGACAAACTGAATGTGCTACCGAAAAGCGTCGAAATGAAAACTTAAAATATCCTACTATAACAATTCTCACAGTGGTCAAAGTGAGCAAGTTACATGCACGAATTGCGCAGTGATTTCGAACAAGTCATGCAAATGTACTTAGCGCACAAGTGTCTCTGTTCTGTTATTAGCCCGAGGAATGTAAGAGTGCTTTGACGGTTTTCTGGTGCTAATACTTGAAGTTTAGGGTCGTGGCGGTGCTCTTCCTGAGTTGTCTGAATCTCTTTCGTGTATGGTCACCCTTGTCAACTTCTCCTTTCGTGACTAATGGCTGATAAGCATACGGTGCACTCATGTGCAGTAACCTATATAAAACAGTCATCGGCTACGACGCATTCTGCGAGAGCTTGAATATATTTACCACATTTGGTTGACAGAATCAACTCCGCCTTTTGTGCTACTCAAATGAAGAATCATCTCAGTTTTACTAGTTGTCTCATCTACGGCGTTGTAATGGTTACACCCAAACCTCCATACGACAGACACTTAGATCGGTACCAACCGTTATATGTCGATAGAGTACCAACCAAAACACCCATTTAGTTCGCGCTATGTGCTGTCGTCCAGCAGAACATGCGTGAACGGCAATTAAAAGTAACACCAGAACGACGGAGGACAGGAAAAGCGTATCATTCAAAGATCGCTTTGTAGACCTCGCGTGGGTGAGTTGGTAGAGCGTGAGGTCGTACCTCAGGTCCTGAGTTTAAACCCCACTGATGACAATTTGTTTAATTGTTGACGCGTAAAACTGTTACATGGAAGAACAATTTCTTGATATGTAAAAAGACTTTTCGGAGTATTTTGATATGTAAAAAGACTTTTCGGAGTTTGTGGCAGTGTTTTTTTGGCAGTCTGCTTTCGCTTCACTAGTTGAACGTATCAGACCTATAGAGCACATTTGTACAGAAAGCTCTGATGTTCTGTAGGGCGTCTGCGACAGAGCGGACAACACCCGAAACGAAGCAGCTAGTGCATATGTAGTTTCACAGAGTAAACGTAAACTATTGGAACAGTAGAATAAACACTTGCGTTACAAGTGTGGAAGTATTATTAGCCCCATATAACACTTTGACACATAATACATTTAAAAAATATATGTATTGTCATCATTGGGGTTTGATACCGGCCGAACGCACTACCGACTTCCTCAATGAAGCTTTCCGATTTAGTCATCACGGTTATGGTATTCCTGTGTTCCGTACCTCTGGCGCTACTTTTAATTAAAGTTTACTGCCCTTCTGCTGGACAACAGCACATAGTTTAAATCGGAATTTTGGCTGATACGCTGTGGATATAACAACGTTTGCTACCAATCTGAGTGATACCTGGAGGTTTGTTCTCCTACTCTGGGATACTAAGTTTTTAGTGTCACCTACAATACAAGGTGTACATAAAGTCCGGGAACACATTCAATTATTTATTGTACAAGAACCAAGCATTGTACATATATCATACATATGTCATTTTGAAGAGAAACCCTGAATGTTTGTTGTTGTTTTTTTTTTCATGTATACCGCCAGAGCGTAGTTTGGTAACTTGCCAATAGTCAGCGGTAGTCGCAAACTGGGCGAGTTTAGGTGCGGAGCGAGCTTTCTGGCTTTCGTATGTTGGAGTTCGACAAAAACAAGTGTGCTACAGTTGTTCAACGGATGTTTAGAACCAAGTACCGTAAGAAGCCACCAACAAGGAAAGCCATTTACCACTGGCACAACAGATTCGTTACGACGAGTTGCTTGTGCCCGGCAAAGAGAAGCGGACGTCCCAATGTGTGTGAAGTGAATGTGGAGCGAGTACGAAAGACTAGTGACGACTATCGGCAATTTACCAAACTACGCTGTGCGGTATACATGAAAAAAAAATACTTTCAGGGTTTCTCTTCAAAATGATAACTGTACAACGTTTGGTTCTTGTGCAATAAGTAATTGAAAGTGTTCCCCGACTTAATGTACACATTGTATTTAGTTCTTGATGCACGACTATCGAAACTGACAGCCTCATTTTAAAAAAAAATTTGGTGACTTGCCCTCCTACCACTGCGGATGCCAATGTCCAGAAGTATCCACCTGTTAGTGGCAGGTGCCATTTTTTTTAAACTTCCAGTGTGCATGGGCAATTGAAATTTTGGCTTGCGTATTTCAAACGGCGTTAGCTGTAAGTGGTAAAAAGAATCAAGGTATATTTCTACATGACAAGTGTGCTCATACCCTTGTCAGTATTATTTCCCAGCATGCTGTCTTCGTTCTAAAGTCAGCTCCTGTCACCCTTTTGGAATCCTTTGAATGTGTCTTCAAGATTTGTTTAGGAGCTAGCATTCCTAACCTCTTAGAACCATTCGTCTGAAATTTCCTTTCTGATGCCAGTATTTCGTAAAAATATTTATTTTATTAGTTGTGCTGTAGTAGTGTGTTATACTGTAATGACTTTTAACAATCTGGTTAGCGTCGCTAATCAGATAATGCGACACAGCAAAATTCCGGCGATATTTTCACACTTTCTGTAGCAGCCTTGACAGTCAATCTTAATCAGGATTCTTGCAAGCGCCCTCAACTTTGCGTCGCTGTTAAGTCCTATTGCCTTTCGGTATGCCTTTCCGGCTGCAAGTATTTATATTTGAACGGTTAATCCAGGGACCGGTTCTAGTTGCACGTTACCCATTTGACAGTTCCCAGTGGCGAGAAAAATGTGATTTTCGATACTTTATTCAGTTATTGACCGAACTGTCTGTGGCGGTAGCACTCATCACAGAGCGCAAATTACCCATACTGTACTCATCCAGTATCTCAGAATGACACAGAGACTTTGCACATGATTTCAATAGGAAAATTTTTCTTGTTGACACCTCTTCCCCAAAAAGAAAAAAAAGTTTATTGCTTACTACATTTTCGCTGTTCATGTAGTAAAACAGCAGCATCTGGCATGGCGTTTTAAGTTGTTACTTCTTTATTACTAACTCTATTTGCAACGTGTTTTGCAGACCTATCCACATGTACTGCTGAATACACATGCAAAATTTTGTCGTAGTAGGACATATATTTCTGGAAAGATAATGTTTTGTAAATGGGAATATTATTTTTTAAAGAATCGGGGATGGGGCACTGCTCTTTTATAAGCAGGTAGGTGATTGCTCTTCAGACTTCCACGTTTTGTGTCGTACACAATTGTTCTGGCGCTTTCCTTTGTAAATAACATTCCCGTGACTTAATCGGTGAAAGTAACAATTAAATTTTGAACTATATGTCCACAGAACAGTAGAGTTAGTTATCCATAAAAAATTTTAAAACGATAACCAACTGGTGCAACCAACACGCGTGTCGTAACGTATCATTGTGTAGCTCTTTTATAAGCAAGTAGGTGATTGCTCTTCAGACTTCCACGTTTTGTGTCGTACACAATTGTTCTGGCGCTTTCCTTTGTAAATAATATTCCCGTGACTTAATCGGTGAAAGTAACAATTAAATTTTGAACTATATGTCCTCAGTACAGTAGAGTTAGTTATCCATAAAAAATTTTAAAACGATAACCAACTGGTGCAACCAACACGCGTGTCGTAACGTATCATTGTGTAGCGAAATTTTGTTCCATCTAGAATAGGGGTCTCTGATCTTGTAGCTTACCTGGGCCACGACGGTAGCAGACGAGCATTTTTGGTCTGTGGGGTAAAGGTCTGAGATATATAGTTAACACATTTAAGTAATTTAGAATTTGTTAAGTTATGATTCTGCATTCTAAATAGCAACATGGGATTAGTTGGCATTTGATATATATGATTTAATTAGTAATGTTATATATAATGACTGCAAATCATTGAATTAATGCGACATCTGCCTTTGAATTTGGGAAACGAATGTATCAACACGAGGTTCGATAGAAATGGTTACAATTCTGTGGATGTTGCCAATATGTTTCAGCTCATCACAACTTTACATAAACGGAATTTTACAGATTTTTTTTTTAACCCGTTGTGTGACAGATGCACTTCTTGGGCTGCACTGATGTTTGTTTTGGGTCGCACGTGCACTCAGGCTGGACACCCCTGGTCTGGAGATCTAAACGTTATGTTTACAATATGGCATGTTCCTCTTTTCAACATGAGCTGTAAGACTATATAATCAATTTCGAAACAGTCTGTAGTTAGCGTCTATGCCGGTGGGCAACTGTCAGTTCTGCATATCGATCATCTTGAGTTAACCCTTTCCGGCCCAGTGGTTTCAGTCTGAAACCACACGTTTACCTCGCTTGCTTATCCAGCCCACTGGATTTATCTTGGCACTGCGTGCTGACTGCTAGTGTCACCTAGCGTGTGCGCCAACAACTAGTTGGAGCAGCAACGTGATTTTAGAGGTTGGCCGCGTTTTCAGTGTAGTGTTGCGGTGAATAGTCTCATGCCATTTATATACATCTTTTGTGACATTTCAGCAGTAGAGTTTTTGAATACCATGTAATGATTCGTTCTCATACTTAATTTATGGAATTTTGGAAGATGTTTTTATTAATAATTATAATAAGCAGTTTCGTTTCTTCCAAAAGTACAGGTGGTTTCATTCTGAAACCATCGCGATATAACGATCTTCATAAGTAAAACTAAGGGAAGCTTTGTTATTCTTTATAGATCGTCAGTATGGATAGTAGACCACCGTCAAGAAGAAACCGGCAATTTAGAGCCTGTGGTCTCAGCATTGATATGCTAATGCACATACTATCAGAAATACCAAGTGATCCAGAGTCGACTCTGGACTGCTTCAGACATTGAAAGTGAATCAGTTGAACTTGATCAACAACCGTAACTTACTATACCCGATGAGAACAAATGTGCAGGCAATGTGGGTGAAAGTGTTTCTGTGAGAGTGACTGTTTGCATTAGCGACGTCAACAACGACAATGGTGTTTGTGATGATAATGTAGAACTAATAGAGTATAAACAGTGGGTACGAGACATGCTTGGAAAAGAAACTATTGAATTTTCACATAAATATGGTTCAAATATTATTTCTGAAAAAAACAAGATCCATTGAAATATTTGGTTGCTTATTTGGTAATGATTTACTGGAGCATTCTGTGTTTAATACCAATTTATATGCGACTCAGAAACTTGGAGGTTCCACCACTTTCATACCAACTGAGGCTGAGAAATTGAAATTTATTGCCATCCATTTATTAATGGAGATAAAAAAAGTCCTTCGAATAGGGATTATTGATCTTCTGACCTAGCTCTCTGTGATTCGTACATTTCAGCTCTCATGCCTCGGATTAGATTTTCGTGGTTGCTAGGCCATATACACGTGAATGATAATGATCAGCCCCCCAAAAAAGGGAGAAAAAGTTTATGATAAACTGTTCAAGATACGGCGACTGTTGGACTATCTAAACAAGACCTACTCTGAAAATTATCTGCCAACAGAACACCTTGCTGTGGATGAATCTGTTATTCTATTCAAAGGTATATCAGGCCTAAAGCAGCATATGCCGCAGAATCATAAAAAAACATAAATAAAAAATTTTAGTACTGTCACATGAAAGTGGCTACGTTTCCAAATTTTAGATCTATACTGGGAAACTTTAACAGGAGACAGAAAAGTGCTTAGGTTCAAGAGTTGCAAAACACCTTAGCTCAGAACTTGCACGAAAATATCACAAGTTTTATTTTGATAATTATTTTACTTCTGAGCCCCTCATGCTTAATTTGAGGAAACGGAGAACATATGCCTGTGGAACAATGAGAAAAGGGAGAGTAGGGTTCTCTGAAGGCTTTGAAAACGAAAAACACATGTCCCGGGGAGAACTCTAGTTACAATGCAGCTGCCAAGGCATCACCAATACAGCTTCTTTCAAATTTTCACAATATTGAAAATATAAGCACAGCTTTTCGAAAATGTAAAGGTGGTACCCGTGTAGAAGTTTCATGCCCAGGTATTGTAAAGGATTGCAATGCCTATATGGGGCTTGTGGACAAATCCGACATTCTAAAATCTGTTTATGAAATTGATTGAAAGAGCAAAATGTTGTGGCACAGAAATTTGTGACACTTTCTTGATGTCACTATTGTAAATTACTGCATCATTTGTAATGAACATTGCAATAAGGAGCAAATATTCTTGGAGAAGTTTAGAGTCTCTGTAATTGATGGTGTAGTTGGAACATCTTCATCGTCTCCTAACCGCAACTGGTCCCAAATCAAACAGAACAAATTCGTTGCATCAGAAAAGCGCTATGAGAATGTGTCCCATATGCCAGAAAGAGGACCATCCCGATGATGTGCACACTGTAGTACTGCTAAAGTACCACTTCACACAATATCAATGTGTAAAACATGCAATGTTTTCCTGTAACAAAAACAAAAAACTGTGTCACCGAATTTCACAAAAAAATGTAGCCGTTAAAATCATCTGAATGTCCAAGTGGTTTCAGTTTGAAACCACCCAAAATATTTTATTATGGAATTCAAATGTTATTGTTTTTTGTTTTTGTTCTGAAGGTAATATACCGAATACAGTGGTTTTGTAAGGCGCCTCCAACTGCAGGTGTAATAGAGGCCTATCAAAATTGTATTTTTTTCGCATATCTTTAAAAATAAAGTTATGGGAAAAAGTAGGATGTCCATACACATAAACAATACCAGTAGGTATTATAGTATAATTACTACTGCAGTTTTTAGTAACTGGTATGAATTATTACTTTCCTTGCATAAATGTGTATTGTTTGTCCCTTGATTTCTAATACGGTGTTTTTAAGGACCGCATGTAAGGATTCTGCAGAGAAGAGCGAGGAGTGAATGGTAAGCTATTGTACAGAAATATCAGATAATCCTTAGCATATTACATGTGCCCTTTGTGGTTGAAAAATGTAAAATATATAACTGGAATATAAGATAGTAAAACTGTGGCAGTAATTACAGCGAATTGTAACCGAGTCCTGTACTGTATCACAAAAATAATTAATACTGTACGACTTTCGATGAAAAAACATAAAAATGAAAGTCCACTGCAATTAAATTAATGAAAGACATTTTCCCGCACAAATAACAAAAACTCCTACTTTAAGAACTCTCAAATCTTAGAACTTCCGATGTTTCCGTAACACTACTAATTAATTGTCAACTGAACCATTTAGTATTTTTTGTGTGTGCGTTTAGCAGATAATTAATTGTGAACTGTGCGTTTTAGTATGGCCTTACCACACTGGGTACCATGGCTCTCTCCCGATCACCGAACTTATACAACGTCGTACTCAGGTAGTCTACTAGACGAGGAACACAGAGTGCCGTTGGCCTAGGGACACGCAAGTCACCAAAGTGGCGTCGAGACTTGCACGAGTCCGTTGAGTTATACGATAATGTTATAAGTTCATAAATTATTTTTAGGAGATAAAAATACTCAGGAACTGTGTCATTACAGAAATAATTGGTTATTACCTTGTAAGTGCAGTCGGTGTGTTCATAAGCAGTGGATGGTGCCAGTTAAATGGCAATAGCGTCACATGGATATTTGCACTCTGTGCGTGACCTCGGCCACGAGATGGGCTCATTATATTTAATAATTCAGAAATAATCTTGGAGCAACTTTTTTGTGTATTAAAAAAACGATCGGTATTATATTACATGCGATTATATGATGTGGTGAACTACTTTTAAAAAAATAGATAATTATAAAATTATGAAAATGCGATGTTTTTCTTTGTTGCGATTGATAAGTGTAAGGGAAATAATATACAAAAATAAGATATAAGGTAACTATTGGTCAACAACATAAATCATTAACAGCATGAATGTAGTATAAGGGCAGGGTTTCTGAAACTGTGTAATACGGGACTCTGGTGTTCAATGGGAAATGAATAAGCGCTCCACGAAAAACTGTTAATGTCATGGCGTTTCTTACCCGACAACTGGACGATACTAATTATTTAAAAAACTCTGATGATTTCTGTGTTATTAGTTATGATTTAAAATTAAAGTAATCACCGAATATAACAATGTTTTTACATTTTTTTAAATTTTATTGAGCCTCAAAATAAACAAGATGTTTCATCAAAGTACCAGTCCTCATTCTCAAAGTGTTTCGTCAGACGAAAATCTTGGGAACCCGTGACCTACAGGATAGTAACTTCATTCGTTAAGGCCTACTTCAATTTCTTGCTAAAACTATTGCTCATCCTACGGTTGCTCAGAGCCACACATAAAATTAACAATTAACACACCGTAATGACAACCAGCCGATATTAAAGCAAGATAACTGCAAATCGTTTCAAGTTATTCCATTTTATGGTACTGTCTTTTACGTCATATTCAAAAGAAGGAAGAACCTATCATACGATTTGATCCTATTATAAGATCTAAAGTCATCTGTGAATTATCTGTACACTAACACACATAACGTCATTGGTCGTGTATGTACACAGATGCAATTTTTACAGCAAAGATGCATAGCACTTCCTGTGACTCTTGTATTAATTCATACAGAAAATTCAAACACTTATCAATAGATATGATATGCAGCAATATACTAGTTTTACAGATTTTGTTAAAACTGACTGCGAGAAACAAAGGAAGATATCACACTTTTCATAATTTTACAATTTTCGTTTATTAAACGATTTTTTTCAAGGTCACCATATCATATGTAGCCTACGTAGTACCGAGTGTTTTTGAGCACAAAAACGGTTTAGTTTCTCCTTGATTATTTCTGAATTATTAAATATGGCGGAGGACGCGTACAGAATGGAAATATTCATATTACGCTATTGCCACTCGAGTAGCCATGGTTAATCACTAGCGCGAAGTAAGTGCTTCGACACAGATAGCGCGTAGTACGACAAGATCGAAAAATGTACGCATAATGAAACAAAGGAAAACCCAGCAGAATAGCCCAAATTTAATCCTTGTGCCGCTGGAAAGATAAGTGATGTAAATCAGTGGTGTTGAGCAACAGCTCATATTTTTAAAATTTAACGAAGTTCCAGTTCCCGGTGGAATCCCTGCCACATTCTATACTGAATTTGCAGCTGAGTTAGTTCTTGTTCTAAGTATAGTATCGTAGGTCCCACGAATAAAAAACCGTGACAAGTTCTTTGAAAAAAACTCAGACCACACACATCTACAAGAACGGTAGTATAAGTGGTTCATAAAACTATCGTCCAGTATCCTTGACATCGATTTGTTGTACAATCATAGAACATATTCTGAGCTCAAACATAACAGAATGACTTCCTCAATACCAACCAACATGGATTGCGAAAACATCGATCATGTGCAACCAAATCCACACTTTCCCCACACGACATACTAAAAGTTTTCGATCAAGGCAGTCAGGTAGATGCAGTATTTCTTGATTTCCGAAAACTATTTCACTCAGTATCACACTTACGCTTATTGTCAAAAGTTCCATGGAATGGGGTATTATTACAGGACGGAGGAGTTTTTGCTAGGGGGTCGCAGCGTGTTGTCTTGGATGTCAGAGGTAGAAGTAACTTGAGGTGTGTCCCAGGGATGTGTGTTGAGATGCTTGCTGTTCATGTTGTACATTAATGATCTTGCAGACTTTTTGCAGATGACGCAGTTATCTATAATGAAGTACTATCTGAATAAAGTTACGTAATATTACAAAGTTATGCGGAGATTGGCAACTTGCTTTAAATGTTCAAAAATGTAAAATTGTGCTCTTCACAAAACGAAAAAATATAGTATCCCATGCTGTAATATTAATGAGTCACTGTTGTAATCAGCCAACTCGTACAAACACATGGGTGTTACACTTTGAAGGAATATGAAATGGAATTATCACATAGGTTCAGTCTTGAATAAAGCTGGCGGCGGACTTCGGTTTATGATTAGGATACTGGGGAAGTGCTAGAAGTCTGCAAACGAGATTGCTCACAAATCACTCATGCAACCTCTTTCAGATTGTTGCTCAAGTGCGTGGGACACGTACCAAACAGGACGAACAGGGGATACTGAACGTATACAGAGAAGGGCAGCATGAATGTTGACAGGTTTGTTTGTTTCTTGGAAGGGTGTCGCAGAGATACTGAAGGAATTGAACTGGAAAAGTCTTGAAGATACACGTAAACTATCGCGAGAATGTCTGTTAACAAACTTTCAAGAACCGGCTTCAAATGATGGCTCTAGGAATACACTACAAACTTATAAGTACCACCCACACAGGAATCGTGAGGCTAAGATTAGAATGATTACTGCATGCACAGAGGCATTCAGTCATTCTTCCCGTGCTCCATACCTGAATAGAACAGGAGTAAACCCTAATAACTGGTACAGTGGGACGTTCTCTTCGTCGTGCACCTCACTGTGATTAGCTGAGTTTAGATGTGGATGTAGAGTGAGATTCGTTATTCCGAATCGCCCCCAACTCGTATCGCTGAGAGTAACAAGCTAAGCGCTTCAAAAAGTGCGTCGGCCGAAGTGGCCGAGCGGTTCTAGGCGCTACAGTCTGGAACCGCGACTTCTACGTCGCAGCTTCGAATCCTTCCTCGGGCATGGATGTGTGTGATGTCCTTAGGTTAGTTAGGTTTAAGTAGTTTTCAGTCCTAGAGGACTGATGACCCCAGCAGTTAAGTCCCATATTGCCCAGAGCCATTTGAACCATTTTTTCAAAAAGTGCGAGTAGCAAATCGGACCTGCGACTTCCCTGGAATATTCGTTATACACAAGAGCATATTCTGTACTTGCATGTCGAAACCATTGATACATCAGTTATCCTTGCAAGAATTGTGTAAGCACAGTTTTAGCTTCCAATACAAAATGAAAAAAAAAAAATTGCTTGGTGTTCATACATGATCGCTCGTGTTATGCGACCCTTGTGTGCTTATTACTGTTGCTATCGGTCTGAAAAACGAATTGAATCCGTTGAAAATAGAATATTGCCAATTTTACACGGACGAATTATGCTTGTATTACAAATATCACAAACACTGTATTTGACAGCGAAATGAGACGCAAACAAATTGGAATAGAGAAGGGAATAATATCCGTAAGTTTGATAAATATCACGGACTTTTAATTAGATTTTAAGTGGCGATGTACTTGAATCTGAAACTAAAGATCGTTGGCACGATAGTAGTCTTTAAACTGCATTGATATATCTATAAGCTTTTTCCCGGGCGATTATCGAAGGCAACAATAAAGTCTTGGTAAAAATAAATCATTCAGACTGATCACGGGCGCTGTGCACTATGAATATATACGTGCAAACTAATATGAACTCCATGGCAGAGGATACGTCCTGTTTTACCAATTACGCGGGAAGAATCATAAAATTCCTCCACACGCACTTTAATTAGTCTAATCTTGTCTCTACGTACGTTATACGTAAAGGGCTGTTGTATATGCTTATATTCCTCACTTAATACTAGATTTCGAAATGTTTTAAGTATGTTGACACAGGATAGTTGCCATTTTCAAGCCTCTGGCAGCGCAGGTTTCTCCGCATTTCCGCGACGCTCTCTTATAGGTTTCTCTGTGACCAGTTGTGCTCTCCTTCTACACTGAAGAGTCAAAGAAACTGGTATACCTGCCTAATATCGTGAAGGGCCCCCGCGAGCAACGGAGACGTGCCGCAACACGTGACATGGACTCGACTAACGTCTGAAGTAGTGCTGGAGGGAATTGACACCATGAATCTTGCAGGGCTGCCCACAAATCCGTAACAGTACGAGGGAGTGGAGATCTGTTCTGAATATGACGTTGCAAGGCATCCCAGATATCCTCAATAATGTTCATGGCTGGGGAGTTTGGTGGCCAGTGTTTACACTCAGAAGAGTGTTCCTGGAGTCACTCTGTAGCAATTCTGGACTTGTGGGGAGGCATTGTCCTTCTGGAATTGCCCAAGTCAGTCGAAATGCACAATGGACATGAATGGACAGGATCCCTACGTAGTGTCACTTGTCAAGAGTCGTTTCTAGACGTATCAGGGATCCCATATCACTTCAACTATACACGCCCCACAACATTACAGAGACTCCACCAGCTTGCACAGCCCTCTGCTGACATGCGGGGTCCGTGGATTCATGAGGTTGTCTCCATACTCGTACACGTTCATCCGCTCGATATAATTTGAAACGAGTTACGTCCGACCAAGCAACCTGTTTCCAGTTATCAACAGTCCAATGTCGGTGTTGACGGGCCCAGACGAGCCGTAAAGCTTTGTGTCGTGCAGCCATCAAGGGTACAGCAGTGGGGCTTCGGCTCCGAAAGGCCAATCGATGATATTTCGTTGAATGGTTTGCACGATGACACTTGCTGATGTGCCAGCATTGAAATTTGCAACAATTTGTGGAAGGGTTGCAGTTCTATCACGTTGAACGACTCCCTTCAGTCGTCGTTGGTCCCGTCTTGCAGGATCTTTTTCCGGCCGCAGCGATGTTGGAGGTTTGGCATTTTACCGGATTCCTGATATTCACGGTAGTCTCATGAAATGGTTGTACGGGAAAATCGCCACTTCGTCGCTAACTCGGAGATGCTGTGTCCCATCGGTCGTACGCCGACTGTAACACCACGTCCAAACTCAGTTAAATCTTGATAACCTGCTATTGTAGCAGCAGTAATCGATCCAACAACTGCTCCAGACACTTGTGGCCTTATATAGGATTTGCCGACCGCAGCGCCGTATTCTTCTTGTTTACTATCTCCGTATTTGAGTAAGCATGCCAATTTCCTTAGCGTTTCAGTCTGAATATATTTTCTGTACGTTTTCTTAGTCCAATTTGGTACTGATTCCACACACGTTAACAATACGCTAGGATGCTTCGCACGAGTGTTTTGTAAGCAATCTCCTTCGAAGACTAGCGGTATTTTCTAGTATTCTACCAATGAACCTAAGACTTTACCGACGACTGGGAATGTGTGATCTTTTCATTTCAAATTCCCACAATTTGTTACACGAAAATATTTGTTTCATTTATATGATTCCAGCTGTAACTCACTTATACAGCAGATAAAGGTCAGTATTAACTTGCATTTGTGAAGGGCACAGCTTTACACTTGTGAACTACCAGTCTTTGCACAACTTTGAAATCTTATCAGAATCTAGTTGTTTTGTGGATTTTTTTGTGACAGTGTTTAATTATAGACAATAGAATCATATGCAAGAAAGTCTGGGGTTTCCATTAATATTGTATGCTAGGTAATAACAGGAGCGTGCTGAAAAGTAATGCCTCCGATTTTTTATCCTGTTCTTAATATCTGCTGATGTATTGCACGTCGTGCATATCACTCGGTCGATCTTCCCGTTTTGCTGACACGTGTCGCAACCTTGTGCCGCTAGAGATCTCAGAATTGTAGTGTATAGCGTGGCAGTGTGTAACGCAACTATATCGGTGCGTGAGAGATCTTCACAAAACTGAAAGCACGAATTGGAAGAGTTCGTCCACACGTGGAGCACCATCTCCTACCGCTAGAAGATTCTGAATTGTGGCATGTTACGTGACGGTGTGTAACGTAACTACGTCGCTGCATGACAGATCCTCAAAAATCTGAAAGCACGAATTCAAAGAGTTTGTCCACACATGGAGCACCCTCTGCTCCAGCACGACAATACCAGAACGCTACGAGCGCTGCGACATCTGCAACAAGTTGACGTCTTGAGTTCACTGTCACCGATCATCCTCCATGCAGTACCGACTGGACTTCATCCGGTTTTCATCTGTTTCAAGAACATAAAGAACACCTTCGAGGACTACGCTTTGATATTGATGAAGCGGTTCAGGTAGAGGTGAGGTTGTGACTCCTTCAACAAAATCAAACATTCTATAGTGACGGTATCAATAAACTGGTCTCTCATTGGGAGATGTGTGTTCTTCGCCAGGGTGGCTATGTTGGGAAATAAATATGTAGACATGAAAGTTAAAGATGTAGAATGTTAATAAAGGTTGTTTAATTTAAAAAGCTTTTAGAGTTTTGACGAAAAAAATTCAGAGTCATTACTTTGAAACACGCCCTTGTAATAAAAAATGTAAACAGTAATGGTCCCAGCTATCTTCTTCGGGCACGAGGTTACTTCTACATTTCCAATCCAAGTTAACTTACTGAGTGCTATTTATGAAGCAGTCCTAACTTCAGTCAGATATTTCTTTTTGATACTTCATATGATCGTACTAGAGTTAACAAGTGTTGGTATAGGACTGAGTCAAACACAATTGGGAAAGTTACGCCTCTGAAAGTCGAGGCTCTAGACCTGGAGACAAGCCGTTTCGAATCCTTGTGGTGGATGAAATTTTCACTGCCAGTATTTGACCAGTAGGGGGGGGGGGGGGGGGGAAGGGAGAGGTGATGGTGTTCCTGATAACCAGCCTTTGCGCCAATGCCCTGGATAAAATTTTAGTGCCTCGTAATGTGAGGGCATGTGACGCCGTTGATGGTGATCCGTCCATCTAACGGGGACGTTAAGTTCGACAGCCCCCCTTGGTGCTATTCGAGAGGAGTAGTCTATGCGCCAAACATGGTTTCGCGCTCTCCCTTCTCTCATCATCATCATCATCATACAACACAAATATAACACAATAGTATTCGTGCATCCATAGGGTGTTACAAAAAGGTACGGCCAAACTTTCAGGAAACATTCCTCACACACAAAGAAAGAAAATATGTTATGTAGACATGCGTCCGGAAACGCTTACTTTCCATGTTAGAGCTCATTTTATTACTTCTCTTCAAATCACAGTAATCATGGAATGGAAACACACAGCAATAGAACGTACCAGAGTGACTTCACTTTGTTACAGGAAATGTTCAAAATGTCCTCCGTTAGCGAGGATACGTACATCCACCCTCCGTCGCTTGGAATCCCTGATGCGCTGATTCAGCCCTGGAGAATGGCGTATTGTATCACAGCCGTCCACAATACGAGCACGAAGAGTCTACATTTGGTACCGGGGTTGCGTAGACAAGAGCTTTCAAATGCCCCCATAAATGAAAGTCAAGAGGATTGAGGTCAGGAGAGCGTGGAAGCCATGGATTTGGTCCACCTCTACCAATCCATCGGTCACCGAATCTGTTGTTGAGAAGCGTACGAACACTTCGACTGAAATGTGCAGGAGCTCCATCGTGCATGAACCACATGGTGTGTCGTACTTATAAAGGCACATGTTCTAGCAGCACAGGTAGAGTATCCCGTATGAAATCATGGCGGTGAATTTAGGAAGTACAGTACTTACTGACGAAACTAAAATGAGCTCTAACATGGAAATTAAGCGTTTCCGGACACATATCCACATAACATCGTTTCTTTATTTGTGTGTGAGGAATGTTTCCTGAAAGTTTGGCCGTACCTTTTTGTAACACCCTGTATATACAGGGTGAGTCACCTAACGTTACCCGTGATGACTGGGTGTTGTGTGATGTCCTTAGGTTAGTTAGGTTTAAATAGTTCCTAAGTTCTAGGGGACTGATGACCATAGCTGTTAAGTCCCATAGTGCTCAGAGCCATTTTGAACCTAACGTTACCGCTGGATATATTTCGTAAACCACATCAAATACTGACGAACCGATTCCACAGACCGAACGTGAGGAGAGGGGTTAGTGTAATACAAACCATACAAAAATGCACGGAAGTATGTTTCTTTAGCACAAACCTACGTTTTTTTAAATGTAACCCCGTTAGTTTTGTTAACACATCTGAACATATAAACAAATACGTAATCAGTGCCGTTTGTTGCATTGTAAAATGTTAATTACATCCGGAGATATTGTAACCTAAAGTTGACGCTTGACACCTCCGACGTTCAGTTGCGTGTTGTAACAAACACGGGCCACGGTCGGCGAGCAGCATCTGCAGGGACATGTTTACGATGACGACCGTGTTTACGAGTGTGGCTGTAGTGCACTGTTGTGGTTTGATCTAGCTGTCGCAGTGTCCGCATGTAGCGCTTGCTGCTAACGTTATTCTGCATTCGTCTCCGTACGCAGACCAGCTGTAGTACACCGTGTTACCAGAAGTCTTTGATAGTGTAGTGTTGTAGGAACTATGACCATGGTGCATTCGAACTCTGAAAAGGCGGAGATGATACTCAACTATGGCGAGTGTCGACGAAATGCAGCTGAAGCTTGCAGGGTGTATGCAGAACGGTACCCGGACAGAGAGCATCCAACGTGCCGCAAAACATCTACCGCCAACTGTATGCAACAGGTATGGTCGTAGCACGCAAACGGGTCCGTAACAGGCCCGTCACAGGAGAAGCGGGTGCAGTTGGTGTGTTAGATGCTGTTACGATGAACCCACACATGAGTACACGGAACATTGCGAGAGCCGGTGGATTGAGTCAAAGTAGTGTCATACGCATATTGCATCGTCACCGGTTTCAGCCGTTTCATGTTTCGGTACATCAGCAATTACATGGTGATGACTTTAATCATCGAGTGCAATTCTGTCAATGGGCATTAACATAGAATACTGATCTACCTGTTTACCGATGAAGCGGGTTTCACAAACCACGGGGCAGTGAATCTACGGAACATGCATTACGGGTCCGTGGACAATCCTCGCTGGCTCAGACAGGTAGAGCGACAGCGATCGTGGACTGTAAATGTATGGTGCGGAATCATTGGCGACCACCTCATTGGTCCTCACTTCATTGCAGAGGCCCAAACAGCTGCACCATACATCGCGTTTATACAGAATGATCTGCCAACGTTGCTCGAAAATGTCCCACTGGAAACGCGTCGACGTATGTGGTATCAGCATGATGGTGCACCTCCACATTCCGCAAATTAACACTAGGCTAACCGTTGACAGGATGTTCGACGGGCGTTTCATAGGACGTGGAGGGCGCATAAATTGGCCAGCCCGTTCTCCTCACCTTACACCTCTGCACTTCTTTCTGTGGGGTACGTTAAAGGAGAATGTGTACCGTGATGTGCCTGCAACCCCAGAAGATATGAAACAACGTACTGTAGCAGTCTGCGGCAACATTACACCAGATGTACTGCGACGTGTACGACATTCATTACGCCAGAGATTGCAATTGTGTGCAGCAAATGATGGCCACCACATTGAACATCCTTTGGACTGACATGTCGGGACACACTCTAATCCACTCCGTAACTGAAAACGGAAACCACGTGTGTACGTGTACCTCACCCCTCATGGTAATGTACATGTGCGTCAGTGAAAAAGACCAATAAAAAGGTGTTAGCATGTGGACGTAATGTTCTGTTCCAGTCTCTTCTGTACCTAAGGTCCATCACCGTTCCCTTTGGATCCCTACGTAATTCGGTGCTCTCCGATACACACGACCGAACAGCGCAGGAGTGGTACTCAAGCGCCAATTTAGGTTACAATATCTCCGAATGTAATTAACATTTTACAATGCAACAAACGGCACTGATTACGTATTTGTTTATATGTTCAGATGTGCTAACAAAACTAACGGGGTTCCATTTAAAAAAACGTAGGTTTGTGTTAAAAAACATACTTCCGTGCACTTTTTTATGGTTTGTATTAACCATTTACAGTAGCCCCTCTCCCCACGTTCGATATATATTTTTTCCTTCGACAGTTCACATTTATTTCCAGAACGCATTACACTAATAAACAGAATATAACATTAACCATGTCAAACATAGAGCAAAAGAACTATTTTTTACCAGTTATCGTTTTAAGCCACTGATAAAAGGCTCCAATCCACAAGCAAGAAATCAGTAATAAATACAAATTGTAAGAATAACGTAAGACATTTCTTAATTAAAGTAATTTGGTCTTGGAATGGTTAAAAGAACTACTCTCTCAAAAACTTAAGAACAAATAGCCACTTACAGTAATTAAGACGGCTTTTAAAAAACTTCAAATCAATTTCATTCTTAATCAGACTATCTTTTGAAAGGAACAGCTGCAACTGCGATTATTTATTGATAAGTACAATCACTTAGTCTTCGAAACAGACCAACCATTAAAGTCAAGTGCCAACAGTTTCGATCCAGCAAGAGTTTCCTTTACGTGCGTGGAATGAATAAAATACGAAAGTGATGGCAAAACAATTAGAAAAAAACATCTCAAACATTGACCCTGGAGAAAATAAGCTCGAAGTTCCCAAATGTTAGTGAAATAAGTACAGGCTGAGACAGCCTGATTTAAAAAATCTGAAGGTTAATCAAAACTCGGATAATATTACCCATTTCAGGAGAACCGTAAAATAGTTGGTGGAAAATATTAACATAAAGAGTTTGTAAAACAGAGCGTAGGCCAAAAAAGCTTAGGAAATACGCTGTTTGCGCAAACAGTTCCACCAATGTAATGTGGGCAGTCACAAACATTCCCGAAAACCAACATGCCAGCGCGTTACAGTAGCATGGTAACAGGTCCCGGCGGCCAAGCGCCGCTCCAAACGGCGTATCCGCAGCTCGTAGAACTAAGAGCTGTTAACAAATGCCATTCAGGTGAAACATCTAAAAGAAACAAGAAAATGTAATTCGCCCACGCCTTAACAAGTTAATGGCATAAAACCTTCAAATCTGCCATAATAATCCAACAGTAACATTACCCAACAATTGCACAGAGCAACACCGCTTCATACCGTAAAGAGGTAAAATGTTGGCGTAATAAACGTCTCCCAGAAAACAACTGAATATGGTGAAATCACTAATCTCAGAAAGTTTCTTTAAAAAGAAAACCAGTGAATAAGTCACCCAGGCTACACAGCCAGAGACTTGTTTGCACCAAGCTATGAGAAACAGGAAATTACCTCCAGAAGGTGGTACTTAGTTGCTATCGTTTACAAGTAAGGCTCTCTTCCATGCCACTTCGATTTCGGAACGATCTCTCCCTCCGTCGGAGGTTCGGGTCCTCCCTCGGGCCTGGGTGTGTGTGTTGTCCTTAGTGTAAATTAGTTTTAAGTTAGATTAAGTAGTGCATGAGCTTAGGGACCGATGACCTCAGCAGTTTGGCCCCATAAGACCTTACCACAAATTTCCAGAGCGATCTAAAACACATTTAAATAGCATACATTAGTTCAACAAATTTCATTAAAATAATTAAAAGATTGAACAATAAATCCAAGAAAATATCCCAAGGTGATAAAAACAACCGCTTAATAAACCAGATTCACCACAGAGCTTATGAACAGTTTAAAGGCACTAAATACTTAATTTCATTAAACACTAGAGTAAGGACAAATACCCTGCCGGCTCACAGGAAAATAGCACTGATTTGAAAGCCGCCATATTTAACGTACCAGATTGCTTGTTGCGTTAACAAGTAACTGTAAGGCAAAACTTCAAGTAGCACTTATAATGGCAAGCGCTAACCATTAAACGGATCAAACTCAAAACAGATTGGTCGTGTTTAGCAGTAATCACAACGGGTGAAAATTTTTAAAGAACACCCCTTATGAGAGGCGACTGAACCCACTTGAGATATCCCAACCAACAATGGTATACGAAATTTAAATTTACATTTTTTATTTTTGGGGACACTGAATGTGCCTAATGATCTTGATTCGTGGCTCCGAGGTCACGTGAGGGATGCGCTTGCACCTATATCGTTATCAGTATGTGAAGTCACGTCACGTAATATAACATCACTGAGACGACGTTATTTTTGTCTGTTTGTAGAAAACAGTTTAGAAAGGCGTCCTTATTTCCCATTGCGTTTTAGATCATTCTGAAGTTTCGTCTTCCCGAGAATGCAGCTATCCTTCAACAAGATCAATACGGAAATTCGTTAGAATTGTACTGGCTTGTTTCTTATGATCTTCCTTCAACCAGTACATCACTCTTGCCGATGATTCAGTCAATCCACACTCGCGTATGTATTATTTAAACGTTCATGTTGAAATAACACCGCTTCGTACAGCAAATCACGAACATTTCCTACTGACGGATTTTGTTGTTGTCCGTTATAGAACCCCGAAGAAACTAGAAAAGTATTCATGCCACGACGATAATTAACGGTGTGATGATTTTTTTGAGTTAATTACGCTGGCACAGGATATCGTCCATTATCCAGGACCACAGACTTTCAATACGTTGCCGTAAAACGTTTTCTCTACAAATGAAGTGCAGTTTAAGAGGAGCCTAAATAGTTTGGTGATTAATTCTGTCTAATCCATTGGCGAATTTCCTAGTATAACCAGTTGATGTACACATATAAATCTGAATTCTGCATATCTTCAGTTCAGTAATTCGATTTGTGTCAGTAAGGATTGTGGATTTATCTTACGCACTTTAGTGAATATTCATGTACATGACTTATGATTGCCGTAAAAGCTTTCTTGGCCCATACCTTCCAGCAAATAAACTCATGTTTTTGTGAAATGGGGTTGCCCCGAAAAATCTATATTGTATTTAACTGATAGTGTGGAGTAGATTCAATAGCCCAGCATAATTTATGTGAGATAGTGGTGCAGAGTTGTTGTATACTGTTATATCCGCTGCGTGTTTTTAAAGAAAATATTTATTGATATTTGTAGTTCTAGAAATTGAAATAAGTAAAACGATACATTTCTAGTTTTACAAGGGTGCGCTGAAAAGTAATGAGTCCGAATTTTTTATGTGAAAACTCTTATAGGTTATTAAATAAAATAAACGGTATTACAGTTCTACATCTTTATTCTTCATGCGTATGTATTTAATTCTCAACAGTCACCCTTTCACCCAGCAGAGGCCAATTTGACGATACCGCTGTAGAACGTGTTACTTTGTTGGCGAAGCCACAACGTTACAAGCCATGTTGACACACTGCAGTTCGGAGCGCTTTAGCAGCAGAAGGCTGCAAATATGTAGACGTGAAGAATAAAGATGTAGAATTTAATAACATTTTAGTAGCGGTTATTCAAAACTCGCTGTATGAACAAGAACATTTTCGGTATTGAAGAAAAACCTCCACAAACTATAGGAAACCAGATAGAGAGATGATTTGTTTTTATAAAAATTCAGAATAAATAGCTTAAGAAATCTATATAGTAGCCCAAAATCAAATGAACATGGGTAATCGGCTGTTAAAATATTTCTTGAACACAAAGCGGGTTTTGCATTTCTTTAAGCATTCAGCAATTTTTGCAAACAATGGATAGCCATTTTGTGTCTCCATCAGCTTGCAAAACCTGCTGATTTTATGACAAAGATCAGGAAAGGGCGGAGGTCAGCTGATGATGATACCAAACTTCCTAAAATTATTATTATTGTTATTTTAGCGAAATGTTCCTGCTAGCTTAACATCTTTCTAAAGGTAAACTTCTAGGAATTCAAAAGAACTAGTTGAAAAATTAAACAATACTGTAACATCAAAATATGATGAAGTCAAATCTGATGACTTCAAAAGGAGTTTATCGAACATTCACTTTGTAGAAACTCATCGTAAAGCAAAGTAATCTTGTACACTCTAGAAGAAGTAGGAAAAACTTAAATTTCTTTTGTTGGTCAATAACACTGACCAGTCTGAGCAAGTGAAGTGAGCATGCGGTAAATCCTGGGTTACGTGAAATTCACTTCATCCTATTCCATTCAAAATCGCTGCGACAGTAATTTTTCTGCATCGTCATCAATACAGTCTTCTTTCATAGTAATTTCAGCAGCTAGGAGCGTTTTGTAGAATTACAAATTTTCGGTTGCATCCCAGTTTTACCAAAGTGGAAATATTAAAGTCGCCTCGTACCCTTCAGTTATTGTGCCATCATTTGAACTCCTTTCTCAGTGTCTTCAGTGTAACTGTTCTGCCTGAAATGATTTCCCTTTTTGCGAACGCTTTTTAAGTTCACTTGTGTCTTGTTGTAAAATGGATCACCTTGAACTATAGTCAGCTTCTTGTTCTTGCTACGACTAATAGTAACTTTTTTTGGCTTCTGGAATTTAAAATGCCATTGGCCTGGCTGTTTGAGGACACCGTCAGCGTAGTATCTCCAGTTCTTGACTGCACAGCTTTGTTCCAAATGGATTACCGTAGCGTATAAGATTTGTGTACTTTTCTGGGCTCTTAATGAGATCTCTGTGGCTAAACTCTCTTTCCAGTTTACCGAACATTCTGTTTGGTAGAATGAATAAGTGTCCTATAACGGGGAACCACTTCACAACAGTTTTAACATATTGAGGTCCTTCGAAAAGTATCCAGTTACAAAATATTCCCAATACTTCTTTATTCGTGTTCTAACCACCACAGTACAACCTCCAGAAAATAAATGTAGTGTTGAAAGATCCTTTAAAGCAGAGTTACGTAGTCTGCGATGCAGTGCTGAAGCAATTTGACTGCAGTCTTTGGGGTACTCATTTTTTGTTGTTGTAACATTACTAAAAGTTATTCTGCTTCCATCAAGTCGCTTTCCAGTCTATCACTCAACTTATCTCAAGCAAATAAAATCACATAAGCGGCTCTAACAATAGAAGAGCAGAACACGTGCGTTTTCAGGAGCGTGTATTGGCAGGCTTTGCACAAAAAAATGAGAAGTTGAAAAATTGTTTCCTTCACAGTGTTAGGAAAAATATTATCTTCGCTCGGTGTTTACTTCTCTGGTTGACTGCAGCACAAAGATAAAGTTTTATTAGCAGAGAGAAGAGATCACTACAGTAATTGGAAAATTTAGTTGATTTTGCATCTGTAAGCACAGTGACAATGAGATGGCCATAACAGCTGCGGTGACTATAACGGCGTTTGCTCCTCCACAAGAGCTGGCTTTGCTAGTACATATCAGATGCACATAGCGCACTGAACTCAGTTTTCCTTTCTCGTTTTAGAAGGCTTGTTACGGGGTTTGAAACTCAGATAAAAGCGAAATCTGTTGGTCATAAAGTAAAGAAGGCTCGGGGATGAAAACCCCGAAATGGATTTTCTGTCATATAGTGGGTTTTGGGAATGAGTTACTAGTTTGTGTTATTTAAAAAGGTTTAAGAGTTTTTACATAAAAATTTCGGAGTCACTACTTTTCAGCATGCGCTGGTACATTAATGGAAGTTCTCATACTGATATTACGGACAGTTCCTAACATTGTTTATATGGAGGGGGAATGATGTAAGAGCGTTTGGGAATCTGGCAGACAGGTGTGATTACTATCAATCTAGATCGACGTAATTAAGAAAGTTTTTTTAGGAGTCGCTGCTGACATCAGTATGAAATATTGACCTAATTAGCAAAGCTTTGTTTGAAATATAAGTTTTTCGTTTATGTCCCCGTTAATTAGCTCAAAATTTCACGCATGGATTACCTTAACAAGAATTACATTACCACTTCAGTACGTTCCGTTTTACATTTCTCTGCACGCTCGTATCTGTTAACCGAGGTGTTCCACGTTTCTTCTTAGCATTTGGGTGCAATACTACACTCGTTTCTGTGTTCTTTCAAACGCCCCCGAACCATTACACAAGGATGAGAAGACCGCACAGTTCACTACTCCAGTTCTTCAGCTGCATCAGCGGAAGTGCTGCACAATTCATTTTCTAAATGCTCCCAGACAGATAAAATGAGAGGGCTGAGGTCAGTGATCTTGGAGACCACGGTGTAGGCCCTGCACGACCTATCCATCGTGGACCACACTGGTAAAATGTGTCGGTGCCCACTTGCATGCAAGTGTCACATTCCCTGTCTTCGAGCTAGGGGAAAATTCTCAGGCGGCAGCAGCAGCAGCAGCAGCAGCAGCAGTTAGCAGTAGTTGTAGTAATTTTATTCATCTGTAGATCTCTTTTACAAAGAACATCCAGGTATTCTCCTGAAATAATTTAGAGAACACATGGAACGTAAACCAGGATGGCTGGATGAAGATAGGAAAGTCTACGGTCCCGAATACAGGGCCACTCGGTTTAAAACAGTGCTACCTCATTCTGTTTACCCCTAATGCACAATACTGTTTTACAGATCAGTCATTTGATAATGAAAGAGGCTAATTCTACACCCCCAGACGCTACAAACACATTGGTTCGTAACACTGCACACGCTTCCAGTTGGTGTCAGAATCTTTTTGTGCACCGCAACTTCCTACCTGCTAGCCTGAAAAACGAGTCAGCATCCCTCTAAAGGCTTACATATCATATACATTTGTTTGAAATAGGACAATACAGAGTGTCTGTAACGTCCTGCAGTCATTTAAAAAAAATACGTAATCTGGAAACTGTTAGAGATAAAGTATCGTGGTTTGTTGTCAAAAGTTCGAGTGACATCTGGAGACAGCGGAAGTCATGCGACGAGACCATCCCGACACATCCACGTCTCTGGAAATGCGTCATTCAGCACATCCCGCATGTCCAGGCATATGACGAGACCACATAAAAAACTAGCAAGTCACGTATTGTACATTTCTCAGGAGAGAAAAATTTTAACTTTCAACATTACAAAAAAATTTATAAAGCACTCAAGTCGAGTGTAATCAATACAGTTATAATGCCAAATTTAATGACTTAGAGAATGTATATTAGAAAAAATGCAACTGAAATTGTAAGATAAATAACCAGTACATGCAAAGAAAGTATATTTTTACCACAAAAAAACGTATGGAGTCCATTGCTTTTCGGTAAACTTTAGTCCACCCTTAGTGTTCTTTAGCACTGGAAACTTCTTTTTGTCGATCTTGGATTTTAGTTCGTTATGTGGTAGACTTGAATAGAAATTTCTTGCGTCTTGACCACAAATCTTCAAGTTCTTGAATATCTGCATATTTTTCATAAGATATCGGCTGTAGCTCTGAAAATATTGTCCTAGGATTTGTTATTTGGAAAGAATCGTGATTTACCTTTCAAAAACGTAAATTTTACAAAACACTTACCATTATACTCGTGTGTTCGATGAGGCCATAAGAATTTGTCAGGTCCCTGCAGTTGATACTCAGGCTTGACGACTACTTGTAAACTACTGGAATGTTCTAAATGTACTGGCGTCCACGGTCCATTGTATTTAATCCTGAACAGTTTATCTTCCCTCACAACCAGTGAGTCTCTGAGCGGTCGTTCTTGAAAGAACGCTTTGGTTTGTAATATGCTTTTAGGAAGCTCATCCACTTCGTAATTTACTTGATGAAGACGAATGATTTTATAAGGCCTTGGATTCACTCTTGTGGTTTCAAAAACATTAACCCCGGTCTTTCCGTAACTCTGCAATAGCTTCCTTTTTAATCAGACCAAAGTTTTTACAATATTCCATGTAAGAGTATCCTCTTATTGGAAATACTATTTTGACACCATCTGATGTCTTGATGGTGTAAATGAAGTAGTGACGTTTTATGAAAACTGCATGGTTCTTATTCTGTCCTGAGCGCGAATCACGGATTATTACAAGAACCCATACTTTTGGACCAAGGACTTCAGTCACATAATTGTGCAAAAAGTTAATAACTTCATTCGCTCTTTTATTCCTTACATCTTCCGTGTAGGAACAAAATATTACATGACTGTTGGACCTTTGATGAATATTGAAACAGTTAACTCCAATTACATGCAAAGCAATGAAGACTTTGTGGCAAATGTGAATTTAATTTATCGTTTCATTTCGTTTGACTCTTAAAATGTATGTTAAAGAGCTATCTGACATAAGAATCGTCATGCCTAGGCTTTCTAGGAGCAATTAATGTCACAGGAAGTAAGCTGGTTAGCCGGCCGCGGTGACCGAGCTGTTCTAGGCACTTCAGTCCGGAACCGCGCTGCTGCTACAGTCGCAGGTTCGAATCCAGCCTCGGGCATGGACGTGTGTGATGTCCTTATTAGTTAGGTTTAAGTAGTTCTAAGTCTAGGGGACTGAGTCCCATAGTGCTTAGAGCCATTTGAATTTGAATTAATCTGGTTAAATAGGAAGATTTGTCATTTTCCTCACCTAACAAATTAAAATTTTAATAAGCTGTTCTCTTCGTGGGGCTTGATTTGCCTGAAACATTCAAACAATGTGCATTTGCCGTCGCTGCCGAACTCATTCTGCTATAACTTTCGCTCTTCTAGCTGACTGATGTAACATAAGGCTTTTCAGCTTCGTCTTGTGTTGATTCACACATTTTAGAGATCCTTAGAGGAACACATTACTATCACATTTCAAACTAAACACTATTATACAAACACAGAGAAAGAGACTGAACCGATCAAGTTTGCATACCTAACAGGAGTTTCGCAAACAGCTGAAGCAAACCTAGGACTTTCCGAATTCCTTCCGTGAGAAGACTGGCGTAGAACGTTCTTTGTATCTCGGTGACGTGCCACGTTATTTAAGTCTTTTTAACTGCCTTGTAGTGCCGACGCTGGCCATACAAATTTGCCATAAACTCGTTTCCTAATTAAATGGACATAGCCGATTTTCTCCGTGGTGTCTTCATATGCGCTGGGAGGTGACGCATGGCTGCAGCTCTAGGATCTATGGCCGCAGAAACATGCCTAGTTGAACAGTTTCCGTCATAGTTTTCTCTGCGAAGAAAAATAGGCCAGTAACTCTGTTGTGCATTGGGGCATACCAAACATTAAGTTTCGGATAATCACGGATTTGTTCACACGTCCTGTGTGGGTTTCCTAAGCCCCAGATCCTAACGTTCTGTGCGATTCGCATGAACAGAAACGTGGAACGATGCTTCGTCTGAAAACAGGTAGTCATTGTCAACATCTATGGAGGCCAGCATGGAAAAGGCGAATGAATACCGCAGTGGACGATCGGTTGGCTGCGATGCTTGGACCAGTTGCCCTTTGGAACATAGGAAGCAAAAAGGCATAACAGAGTATGCAGCACTTTACGGAGTGCTGATCTTGCTTTTTGCAATTCGCACGACGCACAACGAATTGACTTCTGAGAGCGGCGTTGAAATGCATTTTGCACCCTTTCGAGAGGTGTTTGCACCAGAGAGGGACGTCCACTTCCGATTCTAGGCGCTACATTCTGGAACCGCGCGACCGCTACGGTCGCAGGTTCGGATCCTGCCTCGGGCATGGATGTGTGTGATGTCCTTAGGTTAGTTAGGTTTAAGTTCTAGGGGACTGATGACCTCAGAAGTTAAGTCCCATAGTGCTCAGAGCCATTTGAACCATTTTTTTTACGTCCACTTTCAGGAAAGGTCTTGACCCTTCCTGTCTAGTTGTGAAGTTTTTGAACCATCACATTATGCTTGTTTGTGTCGGTGGTGATCTCCTATTTTACCTGTACTAATTCCGCGGTACCATTATCACTGATTTGAATTCTGCGTACCAGATGACATCTTGCGCCTTCTCTTGGTCTGTCGCTATTTTGGTGAACTCCATGTCAAAATTGCAACAAAGGATAAAGGGGGGAAAACGTTAAGAAATGCTAAATGGTTTGCAACAAACCTCGATTCTCAATCTCTAAGAGTTTCCATACTGAACTGAAATGGCAGCTCGTAATCACACATTCTTAATTAGCTCAGAAACGTCTCCTTAATGGGTCTATGTTTACTAGAATCTTTTTGCTTCTATTATCCAATTGTGATGCGACCTGTAGGATTAAGTAGACGCCCCATAATTGGCCAATTTAGAGCTGGCTAAATGGGATGTCGCCATGCGCGGCGGCCATTCAAAGTGTAAGTGAGAGTGTGTATATACCTCCAGCAATTCGTTGAAATTTCCAGGATAAGAGACCTTGCCGCCTTGTGTAAGGTCGTTATTCTCTCGGCACTCGTTTGTTAGCATAACAACTATTAATCCCGAGTCCATTTGTACCCATCAAGCAATTACGTAAACACTGACTATTCTTATTGCGCGTAAGTTCCACCGACTACGTAAATCACGGGCGCAGATAGCTCCCCAGTAAATATTTTCCCCTGCCGTCGTCCACTGGAGGCGGTGACTCAAATGATGCTGCACAGCAGTTCAGAGGCCGCTTGGGTTTTAGGTTAGTGCACACTTTCCTCCAGAGAGCACTCAGCTAAGTATGCCATTACAGACAGCGAGGAAACATTCAGTGATTGGTTTAATCATACACGTCATCTTTAAGACTCATATCGACCGCTGGGCTCAGCATCATTCTTCTATATTGAGGCATAGAATGAAACATACCGTTTGAACAAGAGCAATTTAAAAACTAGCTTCCTCTTGGTTATTAAGAAAATTCTAACACTTTCTAAGCCGTAATTATAGTGAAAATCATTTAATACGAAATTGAGGAGACTGAAATCTATTTCTCGTGATAAACGATGCATGCGAAAACAGAAAACAACACATAAAATTAAACTTACCGTTTGTACGAGGACAATCTGGAAACTAGCTTTCGTTTGGTTATTGAAAAAATTTCAGCACATTCTAGTACAGCCAGTGAAAAACATTTGACTCGAAACTGAGGAAACTGAAATCCTTTTTGTAAAACGATGTATATGAAAAAAGAAAAGAATTGTTTAACTTAACCGTTTGTACGACGGTAATTTGAAAACTACCTTCCATTTGGTTATTAAGAAAATTCTAATACTTACTGGAGCATCAAGTGAAAAACATTTGACCGAGATATTTTTCCGTGGCAAGCTACGCATACGATTTATAGTACAGTAACTCATTTTTCTGCTAAAATATGTGATAGCTAAAATATATAGCTATATACTGTACACTGAAAGTATGAATTTTGGAAATTTGTGGTATGTTCCTATGGGACCAAACTGCTAAGGTCATCAGTCCCTAGGCTTACACTCTACTTAAACTCCTTCGAATACTCCTTCACAATTGATACACCGCTCCCAACGCCGTTTCCACTTCCAGAAGCAGTCTTGGTGTGTCTTTTGCTGGATCGCGCTAAAAGCCGTCTGCTACACTATTGGCCATTAAAATTGCTACACCGAGAAGAAATGCAGATGATAAATGGGTATTCATTGGACAAATATATTATACCAGAACTGACATGTGATTACATTTTCACGCAATTTGGGTGCGTAGCTCCTGAGAAATCAGTACCCAGAAGAACCACCTCTGGCCATAATAACGGCCTTGATAGCCTGGGCATTGAGTTAAACAGAGCTTGGATGGCATGTACAGGTACAGCTGCCCGTGCAGCTTCAACACGATACAACAGTTCATCAAGATTAGTGACTGGCGTATTGTGACGAGCCAATTGCTCGGCCACCATTGACCAGACGTTTTCAATGGGTGAGAGATCTGGAGAATGTGCTGGCCAGGGCAGCAGTCGAACATTTTCTGTATCCAGAAAGGCCCATACAGGAACTGCAACATGCGGTCGTGCATTATCCTGCTGAAATGTAGGGTTTCGAAGGGATCGAATGAAGTATAGAGCCACGTGTCGTAACACATCTGAAAGGTATCGTCCAGTGTTCAAAGTGCCGTCAATGCAAACAAGAGGTGACCGAGACGTGTATGGCACCCCATACCATTACGCCGGGTGATACGCCAGTATGGCGATGACGAATACATGCTTCCAAAGTGCGTTCACCGCGATGTCGTCAAACACGGATGCGACCATCATGATACTGTAAACAGAACCTGGATTCATTCAAAAAAATGACGTTATGCCATTCGTGCACCCAGGTTCGTCGTTGTGTACATCATTGCAGGCGGTCCTGTCTGTGATGCAGCGTCAAGTGTAGCCGCAGTCATGGTCTCTCATCTGATAGTCCATGCTGCTGCAAACGTCGTCGAACTGTTCGTGCAGATGGTTGTTGTCTTGCAAACGTCCCCATGTGTTGACTCAGGGATCGAGACGTGGCTGCACGATCCGTTACAACCATGCGGATAAGATGCCTGTCATCTCGACTGCTAGTGATACGAGGCCGTTGGGATCCAACACGGCGAACCATATTACCCTCCTGAACCCATCGATTCCAAATTCTGCTAACAGTCATTGGATCTCGACCACGCGAGCAGCAGTATCGCGATACGATAAACCGCAATCGCGATTGGCTACAATCCGATCTTTATCAAAGTCGGAAACGTGATGGTAGGCATTTCTCCTCCTTACACGAGCATCACAACAACGTTTCACCAGGCAACGCCTCTCAACTGCTGTTTCTGTATGAGAAATCGGTTGAAAACGTTCCTCGTGTCAGCACGTTGTAGGGGTCGCCACCGGCGGCCAACCTTGTGTGAATGCTCTGAAAAGCTAATCATTTTCATATCACGTCATCTTCGTAGTGTAGCAATTTTAATGGTCAGTAGTGTAATTTTCTTTTATCTCTTCTATCGTTGCAAATCTTCGTCCTTTCAACGGGGTTTCGACTTTTGAAATAAAAAAATATCCTCAGGGGTCAAGTCTAGAGAGTACGCAGAATGAGGCAGCACACTGATTCCTTTTTTTGTGCAGTTGTTACACGCCAACAGGGATGTATGTGCGGATGCGTTATCGTGATGCAAGAGGCATGAATTAATTGTCTGTCGCATTTCATGCCTTTTGCTTCACACATTTTCTCGCAGACATCGCAACCTGTCCCGATGGAACCATCGATTAAACATTTGTCCCAGTGGCACGAATTCATGGTGAATTAATCCTTCAAAGTCAAAGAAAACTATCAGCATGGCTTTGACATGTAAGATGACCTGACGAGCTTTTTTTGATCTTGGAGAACCTTTCCCGATCCATTGTGAAAACTGAACATCATAACCATTGAGCCACGTCTCATCACTAGTTATGATTCTCTTATGGAACATCTCGTTCTCATTTGAGCAATCCAAAAGTTCTTCACAGATTACGAGGCGAAGCTTCTTCTGGTCTTGACTCATGAGTCATGGGACGACCTTGGCGGCAACACGATGTATTCCAAGGTGCTGTGTCAGTATTTCATCACATGATCCAACTGAAGTGTTACATTCTTTTGCAATGTTTGGGACAGTCAGTCTTTGATTGGCACGCACAACTTCGTTAGCATTTCTGACATGAGCAGCGACGGTAGACGTCGAAGGGCGTCCTGAACGAGGATTACCTTTAACTTCTAATCCGTGTGAGCCATTCGTAACACCGAGTACGGCTTAAGCACTCATCACCATGGCTTTCTGCATCATTTGATGTGTCTCTGTAAAGGTTTTCTTGAGTTTCACGCAAAATTTAATGCAGATGCGTTGCTCCACTAGCTCTGCCAACTCTAAATTCGCAAACTTTGCGACACAACGCTCTACTCAATACAGCACTGCACAACAACTAATAGAAATGAAACTTCCTCCTGTTCCACATTAAACAGGTGTATGCAGGGATGCCAACCGCGTTTCGTTCCAACTCACCAATGTTGCGATATTACGAATGTTCCGGAATTTTTTGAACAGACTTCGTAAAACAGCATCATCCGCGAAAAGCCATATGGACCTTTCGACGTTATCTACTACCTCATTTATACACTGAGGTGACAAAAGGTATGCGATTCCTCATAATATCATGTCGGACTTCCTTTTGCGGGCTGTCCGCCTGCCTAGCTGCCGGCATGGTAGCTCAGTGTGTTCGGTCAGAGAGCCGGTTGGCCTCTGTAATAAAAAAACTGAGTGGAAGGATCAACAAACGAACTTGACCGGATGTCATATGACGTTCGCAACGACCAAGCACACGATCAACGACGGAAAAAAAAAAGCTGGGTGGTAACGTGCTTGCCTCTCATGCAAGTGGGCCCGGGTTCGATTCCTGGCCTGACTGGAGATTTTCTGCCCTCGTGGACTCGTTGTTGTGATGTCCTCATCATCATTTCATCCTCATCACCGGCGCCCAAGTCGCCCAATGTGACGTCGAATGAAATAAGACTTGCACTTGGCGGCCGAACTTCCCCGAATTCGGCCTCCCAGCAAACGATGCCATAAGGTCATTTCCATTTTTCTTTTTTTCCGTGGGGCGTAGTGTAGCAATTCCTCTTGGCATGGACTCGACAAGACATTGGAAGTTCCCTGCAAAAATATTGAGGCATGCTGCCTCTATCGCTGTCCATGACTGCAGGAATGTTCCCAATGCAGGATTTTGTCAGCGAACTGACCTCTCGATTATGTCCCATAAATGTCCAATGGGATTCATGTCGGGTGATCTGGATGACCAAATCATTCGCTCGAATTGTCCAGAATATTCTGAAATGGCGTACTGTCATCCAAAAAATTTCTATACTTGTTTGGGAACATGAAGTCCATGAATGGCTGCGAAAGATCCCCAAATAGCCAAACATAACCATTTCCAGTCAATGACCTCTTCAGTGGGACCAGAGGACCCAGTCTATTTCATGTAAATACTTGCAAAGTAAAATCGGTACTCACCTGACCAGGCTACGGTTTTCCACTCACCTGGAGTCCAACCGATATGATCACGATGTCGTGCTGTTAGCAAAGGCGCTTGCGTCTGTTTCTGCTGCCATAGTCCATTAACACCAAATTTCCTCGCACTGTCCTAACGTATACTTTCATCGTACGACTCAAGTTGAATTCTGCTTGTCTGTTAGCACTGACAACTCTACGCAATGCCGTTGCTCTCGGTTGTTCAGTTAAAGAGCGTCGGCCACTGCGATGTCCGCGGTAAGAGGTCATGCATGAAATATGGCATTCTTCGCACATTCTTGAGCATGTTTATCTCGGAATACTAAATTCCTCAACGGTTTCCGGCATGGAGTATCCCATGCATTCCACGTTCGTGCGGCCGTAATCACGTCTGATATCATCCCACGTGTCATCTGAGTGCAAATGACAGCTCCGCCAATGCAATGCCCTTTTATATCTTGTGTACGAGATACTACCACCATCTGTATATTTGCATAAGGCTGTCCCATGACTTTATCATCTCTGCGTATAGGTAAATTGCGGGAAGTAATGATCCTGTAACACTCCCCTAGGGCATGCCTGAAGTTACTTTTATGTCTGAAGACTTGTCTCCGTCCAGAATGTCATTCTACATTCTGTTTCCTAGAAATTCTTCAATACAGTTATTCTGATTTTTTAAAATTTTGTTTTACACGTTTACTTACGTAGGACCAAATTCAGGAGCAAATCTCCGTGGTCGTGGAACGTGCCAGTACATGAAACCACAAAAAAATTACTAAAAGATAAAATAAAATTTTTATGAATACTAAAAAGACGTCAAGCTGTATGTTTATATATACCCAATCAACTGTTTAACACAGGAATCAACTTAATTATTCAAAGAATTCCTCGACAGAATAGAAGGAGTGCCCATGAGGAAACACTTCAGTTTAGACTTGAAAGCGCGTGAATTACTGCTAAGATTTTTGAATTCTGGTGGTAGCTTATTGAAAATGGATGCAGCAGAGTACAGCACGCCTTTCTGCACGAGATTCATGCAGGTGGGATCAAAATGCAGACTGAATTTCTGCCTAGTATTAACTGAGTGAAAGCTACCAATTCTGGCAATAAGCTGACAATATTAACAAGACACGACATTAAAGCATATACATATTAAGAGGTTAATGTAAGAATATCCAAACAATGAACAGGGTGGGCAAGAGATTGGCGAACAGTTACCACTTATTGCCCAAACCGCCCGCTTCTGAGCCAAAAATACCCTTTGAGAATGGGCAGAGTTACCCCAAAATATAATACCATACATCATAAGCGGATGAAAATAAGCAAAGCAGACTACTTTTCCTGTCAAACTATCAATTACTTCAGACACAGTTCTAATAATAAAAAAACAGTATTAAGTATTTGAACAAGAACCTGAACATGGGGTTTCCGACACAATTTACTGTTCATCTGAACACCTAGAAATCTGGACTGTTCAGTTTCACTAATCATATGCCCATTCTGTGTAATTAAAACGAAAGGTTTTGTTGAATTGTGTGTAAGAAACTGTAAAAACTGACTCTTCCTGCGATTTAGTGTTAGTTTATTTTCTACAAGCAATTAACTTATGTCTTGAACTGCACTATTTGAAACAGTGCCGACGTTGCGGACAACATCCTTTATTACCAAGCTAGTGTCATTAGCAGAGAGATCGCTGATCCCTGGGGCACCTCCCATCATACTGTGCCTCACTCGATCCCCACATCACAGTCATTCTCACTACTATGGATAATGAATGACCTGATTTTTATCTATGACGGACTATTATCGATAGTTACATTTTATCTTTGACTAGTTTTTTCCCTGTTACTATGTGCAAGCTAGACCACGCCCACTTTCCTCGCTATTTAGGCCGCTCTCCGACGCCCGACTCATCAGTCGGCAGGACTCAGCAGGACCAGCCATACCTCTGAGGATGTCCAACGTAGTATTGGACGAAACGTTACGAATAGAAGAATTCCGTGTACCACGGCCATATAACCCGGAAGAATTATCAACAACAGTACCATACGGTCGTGAAAGCCTTCATTGTATGCTTTTGCTCTCTGTTATTAAAGTAAGAGATGAACCAATTGCGAGCTACTCCCTGTATTTCATAATAGTCCAACTTCTGGAGCAATATTTTGTGATCAACACAATTAAACGCCTTCGTTAAATAAAAAAGCGTTCTAAACGTTTTGTTTAATTCATCCAATGCCTCACAGAGATAAGAGAAATAGCCTTTTCAGTTGTTAAACCACATTTGAAACCAAACTCTACATCTGACAGCAAGTTATGTGAAATGAAATGATCAATTATCCTTACATATACAGCCTTTTCAATAACTTTAGTAGACACTGATGACATAGAAATAGGTGTAAAATTGTCTACGTTGTCGCTTCCTCCCTTTTTATAAAACGGCTTTTCTACTGACTACTTAAATAGTTCAGGAATCTTACCATTCCCAAAGGAAAAATTCCAAATATGGCCAACTACACGGCTACCGTGTGCAGCACAGTACTTATGTATTTTGCTAGATACTCTATCACTTCCATGAGAGTCTTCATTTGTTTAATTACTGACTCAGTCTCTCCCTTTTCAGTATCACGGAGGAGTATTTCGGATATCCGTCTCAAACGCCATTTACCAATGTAGTTACATCGTTCCCTGTAGAAACTAAGTTTCTGTTTAATTCACCAGCTGTGTTCATGGAGTCAAATACTGTATTTATGTAAGTATGTAACGTAAGTTACACAAAAGTGGAGGTTTTCATACGTGTGTAAACAATTGCATTGATTTTGTTACTTCACACTGTATTTTCGTCCGTTTTCCAGAACTCCGAGTAGTAGTAACCTATAATATAAGACTACAACAGACACGTTTCTATAACTCTCTACAAGTGAAATTTCGAAAATCAAAGCCAATAATGGTTTGTCGTTAGCCATAGATTTACAACATATGTGTCATTGTTTGCTGATTTTTGCTTTAGTTAATTTTTGTAATGTGTTGTATTCATCCAAGTTTCGCAACATGTTTGTTTGTGAAAGTTCATTATATATTTACTAGTACAATAAACTGGTATAGTTTATTAATTTTCGTATGCTTTCATAATAAACTATTGTCCTTCTGTGTGGAATGAACACTGTATACTGCTCTATAATATATATACCACAACTTCCTTGAGGTGCTTGTAAAACAAGCTTTATCAGCGATTTTCTTCGATCATTTGATAGTCTTCAAGTATAATATCATTATTTACAACAGTACGTATTGCAACGTTCTTACTGTGGCGCCAAATTAAATAAAAACCATCTTGCTTCACTGCCGTCAATAGTAAAATTCACTAAATATACATACAATAATTTGTTATGACGCCACAGTATGAACGTTGCCATACAAGTATCTAATTTTTGATGCCTGAAGATGATAACATTATCGAAGCTGGTAGTTAATAAAGACTTCTTATCAACAGATCATGGCGGTTCTGATATGTGTGTTTATTCAAATACTTCCGAGCTGTGGAGCAACACAGCATAAAATATTTTTTAGTTACAGTTCCCGTAGTGATGAGGCCACAAACCGTATTACTCCCTTAATTCATGCTTTCTTCGCTCAAGTTTTAGAAGTCAACAGGGCTTTAGCTTTGTTTAATTAGGCGATGAAGTTCTCTATGCTTACGCAGAAACTTCTTCTGAGGAGCGGGAGGTAACACTTTTTTTCTGAAATCAGTTTGGTTTCATGCAGGATTCCAATACAACTTATTTATCCCACTCTTTTGGCTACAAAACCCTATTTCAACACACTCTTCATTCAGTGCGACTGCATAAGCGTCACTTTTCTGGGGTGACCTGTATTTCCGTCTGGTTCCACTAATGGTCGACATTGGAGCCAACGTCTTGCTGCATCAATAATCTCCGCATCATTCACGCACTGCTCCCCTGGTGTGCGTCCTTTATTGGGTCAAACTGATGGAAGTCGGAAGGTGCGAGATCAGGGCTGCAGGGTGGTTCAGGAAGAACAGTTCCCTGAAGCTTTGTAAGCTCCACTCACGTACGCAGACTTGTGCGAGTTGTCGTGGAGAGCCGCGCGGGATTAGCCGAGCGGTCTAGGGCGCTGCGGTAATGGACTGTGCGGTTGGTACCGGCGGAGGTTCGAATCCTCCCTCGGGCATGGGTGTGTGTGTTTGTCCCGCAGGATAATTTAAGTTAAGTAGTGCGTAAGCTTGTTGTTGTTGTTGTGGTCTTCAGTCCTGAGACTGGTTTGATGCAGCTCTCCATGCTACTCTATCCTGTGCAAGCTGCTTCATCTCCCAGTACCTACTGCAACCTACATCCTTCTGAATCTGCTTAGTGTACTCATCTCTCGGTCTCCCTCTACGATTTTTACCCCCCACACTGCCCTCCAATGCTAAATTTGTGATCCCTTGATGCCTCAAAACATGTCCTACCAACCGATCCCTTCTTCTAGTCAAGTTGTGCCACAAACTTCTCTTCTCCCCAATCCTATTCAATACCTCCTCATTAGTTACGTGATCTATCCACCTTATCTTCAGTATTCTTCTGTAGCACCACATTTCGAAAGCTTCTATTCTCTTCTTGTCCAAACTGGTTATCGTCCATGTTTCACTTCCATACATGGCTACACTCCAAACAAATATTTTCAGAAATGACTTCCTGACACTTAAATCTATATTCGATGTTAACAAATTTCTCTTCTTCAGAAACGCTTTCCTTGCCATTGCCAGTCTACATTTTATATCCTCTCTACTTCGACCATCATCAGTTATTTTGCTCCCCAAATAGCAAAACTCCTTTACTACTTTAAGTGTCTCATTTCCTAATCTAATTCCCTCAGCATCACCCGATTTAATTGGACTACATTCCATTATCCTCGTTTTGCTTTTGTTAATGTTCATCTTATATCCTCCTTTCAAGACACTGTCCATTCCGTTCAACTGCTCTTCCAAGTCCTTTGCCGTCTCTGACAGAATTACAATGTCATCGGCGAACCTCAAAGTTTTTACTTCGTCTCCATTAATTTTAATACCTACTCCAAATTTTTCTTTTGTTTCCTTTACTGCTTGCTCAATATACAGATTGAATAACATCGGGGAGAGGCTACAACCCTGTCTCACTCCTTTCCCAACCACTGCTTCCCTTTCATGCCCCTCGACTCTTATGACTGCCATCTGGTTTCTGTACAAATTGTAAATAGCCTTTCGCTCCCTGTATTTTACCCCTGCCACCTTTAGAATTTGAAAAAGAGTATTCCAGTCAACATTGTCAAAAGCTTTCTCTAAGTCTACAAATGCTAGAAACGTAGGTTTGCCTTTTCTTAATCTTTCTTCTAAGATAAGTCGTAAGGTCAGTATTGCCTCACGTGTTCCAACATTTCGACGGAATCCAAAGTGATCCTCCCCGAGGTCCGCATCTACCAGTTTTTCCATTCGTCTGTAAAGAATTCGTGTTAGTATTTTGCAGCTGTGACTTATTAAACTGATAGTTCGGTAATTTTCACATCTGTCAGCACCTGCTTTCTTTGGGATTGGAATTATTATATTCTTCTTGAAGTCTGAGGGTATTTGGCCTGTCTCATACATCTTGCTCACCAGCTGGTAGAGTTTTGTCATGACTGGCTCTCCCAAGGCCGCCAGTAGTTCTAATGGAATGTTGTCTACTCCGGGGGCCTTGTTCCGACTCAGGTCTTTCAGTGCTCTGTCAAACTCTTCACGCAATATCGTATCATCCATTTCGTCTTCATCTACATCCTCTTCCATTTCCATAATATTGTCCTCAAGTACATCACCCTTGTATAAACCTTCTATATACTCCTTCCACCTTTCTGTCTTCCCTTCTTTGCTTAGAACTGGGTTGCCATCTGAGCTCTTGATATTCATACACGTGGTTCTCTTCTCTCCAAAGGTCTCTTTAATTTTCCTGTAGGCAGTATCTATCTTACCCCTAGTGAGATAAGCCTCTACATCCTTACATTTATCCTCTAGCCATCCCTGTTTAGCCATTTTGCACTTCCTCTCGATCTCATTTTTGAGACGTTTGTATTCCTTTTTGCCTGCTTCATTTACTGCATTTTTATATTTTCTCCTTTCATCAATTAAATTCAATATTTCTTCTGTTACCCAAGGATTTCTAGCAGCCCTCGTCTTTTTACCTACTTTATCCTCTGCTGCCTTCACTACTTCATCCCTCAGAGCTACCCATTCTTCTTCTACTGTATTTCTTTCCCCTATTCCTGTCAATTGTTCCCTTATGCTCTCCCTGAAACTCTGTACAACCTCTGGTTCTTTCAGTTTATCCAGGTCCCATCTCCTTAATTTCCCACATTTTTGCAGTTTCTTCAGTTTTAATCTACAGGTCATAACCAACAGATTGTGGTCAGAGTCCACATCTGCCCCTGGAAATGTCTTACAATTTAAAACCTGGTTTCTAAATCTCTGTCTTACCATTATACAATCTATCTGATACCTTTTAGTATCTCCAGGGTTCTTCCACGTATACAACCTTCTTTCATGATTCTTAAACCAAGTGTTACCTATGACTAAGTTGTGCTCTGTACAAAATTCTACTAGGCGGCTTCCTCTTTCATTTCTTAGCCCCAATCCATATTCACCTACTATGTTTCCTTCTCTCCCTTTTCCTACACTCGAATTCCAGTCACCCATTACTATTAAATTTTCGTCTCCCTTCACTATCTGAATAATTTCTTTTATTTCATCGTACATTTCTTCAATTTCTTCGTCATCTGCAGAGCTAGTTGGCATATAAACTTGTACTACTGTAGTAGGTGTGGGCTTCGTATCTATCTTGGCCACAATAATGCGTTCACTATGCTGTTTTTAGTAGCTTACCCGCATTCCTATTTTCCTATTCATTATTAAACCTACTCCTGCATTACCCCTATTTGATTTTGTGTTTATAACCCTGTAATCACCTGACCAGAAGTCTTGTTCCTCCTGCCACCGAACTTCACTAATTCCCACTATATCTAACTTTAACCTATCCATTTCCCTTTTTAAATTTTCTAACCTACCTGCCCGATTAAGGGATCTGACATTCCACGCTCCGATCCAAGCTTAGGGACTGATAAACTTAGCAGTTAAGTCCCGTAAGATTTTACACACATTTGAACATTTTTTGTCGTGGAGAAGGAGCAGCTCGTTTGAATTTTTGTGGCGACTAACACACAGAAGTCGTTTCTTCAATTTCCAGAGGGTAACACAGCTGTGTGTGGGCGGCAGGCACCGAGAGACCCGACAGATTTGAGCGGCCTTTTTGCGATGATGACTGATGCCCCACGCAACGACTCACCGTGCTTTTGTTCACTCCCAGGTCTCTGTAGATATTCTGCAAGCGTCTATGAATATCTGCGATACTCAGGTTTTCCGCCAAAAGAACCTGGACGACAGCCGTCTCTTTTGAACGCACTCCCGTTACAGGCGTCATTTTGAAGGCGCCATCACGTGTCGCAAATTCCTGAAACTACAAATTGTACAACTTCGCTTACCCCGTTTGCCGATAGGTGGCGACAACGGTAAGTAGCGGTCGAAAGAAACAGATCGCAGACGTCAGGTAGTCAGCTCGGACCGCGGTCAACATAACATCATTCAAACATTAGTCGATTTGTGTCTGCATCATAAAGTTGTTCTTGATTGAAAATGTCACTTTACGAGCCTAATTCTCGTCATTTGCGGGAGTTGCTATTGTTTTGATTCAATATGAAGAAAACAGCGCTGAGTCTCATCGAATGCTCTCAAATACGTATGGTAAGGATGCTATTAGTGAAATAACGTGTCTTGAGTGGTTTCAACGCTTCAACAACGGTGATTGTAACGTCGTAGACCGGCGTAGTGGTGGAAGAGAGAATGATTTCGAAGATGCAGAATTGGAGACATTGTTGAGTGCAGACTAGCGTCAAACTAAAGAAGAAATGGCACGATTAGTGTGAGTGACACAGCAAGCCATTTCAAAACGTCTCGAGAGCTATGGCATGATTCAAAAAGAAGGAACTTGGGTCCCATGTGAGCTGAAACCAAGAGACGTTGAACGGCGTCTGTGTGTTTCTGAACAGTTGCTTCAGAGGCAACAATGGAAGGGATTTCCGCTTCGAATTGTGGCCGGCGCGAAAAATGGGTTCATTACTATAACCCTAAACACAAAAAATCATGGGGATATCCCGGCCATGCTATCACATCGACGGCCAAACCGAATACTCACGGTTCCAAGAGCATGCTCTGCATTTGGTGGGACCAGCTCGGCGTTGTGTACTATGAGGTATTAAAACCAAGTGAAACAATCACAGGTGCTCATTATCGAACGCAATTAATGCGTTTGAGCAGAACAATAAAAGACAAACGGCCGCAACAAAGAGAGTGTCACAATAAAGTGATTTTGCAGCACGACAACGCTCGACCCCACGTTGCAAAAGAGGTCAAAACGTACTGGGAAACGTTAAATTGGGAAGTCTTATCCCACCCACCATATTCTCCGGACATTGCTCCCTCTGACTATCACCTGTTTAGATCAATGACGCATGGCCTGGCTGACCAACACTTCTAATCTCATGAAGAAGTCACATATTGGATCGATTTGTGGATCGCTTCAAAAGATGAACAAATTTTTCGACGCGGGATTTGTACATTGCCCACACGATGGGAGAAAATAATGGCCAGCGTTGGAAAATACTTTGGATGATACATGTGTAACCAATTTGTTTCATTAAAGCCTCAAATGTTGGGGAAAAAACGGCGGAAGCAAAGTTGTACACCTTATAAAAGGGGTGAAGCGGGCATATTCCACAATGTGCCACAAGAAATTCCTCTATTTTTCAGCTGAAATTAGCCGAGAAAAAAAGTGTTGCGTTACTTATTGAACGCCCCTTGTAATATGGCTGTAGTTTCATCTGTAGCGCTATATTTCTGCACTCTATTTCTATAGTGCAATGAAATGCTTTCAAATGACTTCCCCGAGTGAACATATTTCCGATCATGCTGGTACGTCTGTCTGCTCTGCAGTGCTACAGTAACTGAATTGTGGCTGTAGTACTTAATTTTCCTTTTGTGGAGAAACACGTGTCACATTTACGTAATTTCCTCTCGGAGAACACGCTTTTGTGACTAGCGGAGTTTACACTGCAAGTGCGGGCAGCAGGATGTTGGATTCAGATTGGAAATGTCGCGCTGCTTACTTACCTGTGTGGCCCGTTTGACATGACGTGTAAACACGAGATAACGCCGTTATCTCCCTACCTGGAGAAGGAGTAGCAGAGACAGCGTAGCGTACGGGACAGATTAGTACAAAGGATTATACTCATGAAAGACGGAACAATAATCTCAGTTGTCGGAACCAGTGCAAACACGGCTATCTCACCGGAGCAGCTCACCGGAGGATGTCAGTTCGTCATTGGCATTCCGTGTACCCCCACCTGCGAGGCAGTCTCGGCACGCACTGGGGCTGCTGCGTGTCGCACCACGGTTGCATGGGTAATGTCGACCCAAGCGGAGGACAAATTGCACTCCCGACAGCTCCTTCATAGTAATGGCAACTCGCAGATCGACAGAAACAGTCAAGGTCAAACTCAATACATTGTTAGACAGACATACAAGCTCTTCGTTCAATAGACCTAGAGTGAGGAGATTCTCAGGGCTGAAAACATGCATAAAACGCAAAAGAATAACGGATGCTTACATTACAAGAGATGTGCTAATGTTCCGTTCACAGACCTTAAGTGAGATGATCATCAGAAAAGTGGAAGAAGTCAAAATTTTAATAGTGAGCTCCCCCCCCCCCCCCCCACACACACGCACTCACACACAAACACACACATCATTTCACACACACACACACACACACACTCACACACACATTCACACATCATTTATTTTCTTCTCCTTTAAGCAGTCGGCACACGAGACGAGTTAACTAAGGTCGACGTGGCACACTACGCGTTTTGTTACGTCATTTCCTGTTATTTCACACTTAGGCGTGAAACACGAAATAAGTTTTGTATTTGTTGTGTTCAGTAGAAGCCCATAATCGGTGGGTTTTATGTGTTACACCCAATGAATATATGCTGTTTCTAAGTAACAGCTCATTGAATGTCTCGAGAACGAATTATTATGGGTACGATTTGTAGGAATGAAATGACGGGGAACGTGATATTGATGACTGAACAACTTTCGTATTTAGTTAGTTTCGCGTTATAGCTCGAGTGTCATGAGAATAAGACGTTTCAAGACAACCGTTTCATGGCAACGACCCATTGAAACTTCATGAAAACATGTCATTCTTGTCAGGAGTTGTTATAATTAAATGTCAGTTAATAAGTTTTCGTTGATTAAAGCCTTTAAAAGACAGTAATATGAAATACGAGGTAACTAGTAACAAAATTTCAGTGTAATGTAATTGGTTGAGGCGGCGTGTATCTGAACTGAGAGTAGACCGGTGGAGGGCTCTCGCGACCTGCTGTAAGCATGCTTTGTTCCCTTTCGCATTTTCAAAACGGTTGTTGGAGTTTCTTAAGAAATTAATCGAAATAATTTCTGTACCATTTTATGTTATAAAAGTATGTTCTCTGTTAGGAGTGAATTTGCTCGGTTTGGTGAACTTATATAAGATGACACCCTTACCGAGTTACATGAGTCTCAATTTTTTTATCACGTATTTACGGATATTGAAGTTTTTATTCAAGTGTACCACAGAGAGAATAACATGACATGGTCGAGAGAGGAAATGTTTGTTTCAACAGAGATAACGTAGGAATTCTACGCGCGTTTAGTTTCATGAACAAACTGTATGGTTTACGAGCTAAGCAAACCCGAGTATCATGTCGGTTTTGGAAACCCAGAATCTACTCTGTAGGAATCAACATGGATTCCGGAAACAGCGATCGTGTGAGACCCAACTCGCTTTATTTGTTCATGAGACCCAGAAAATATTAGATGCAGGCTCCCAGGTAGATGCTATTTTCCTTGATTTCCGGAAGGCGTTCGATGCAGTTCCGCACTGTCGCCTGTTAAACAAAGTAAGAGCCTACAGAATATCAGACCAGCTGTGTGGCTGGATTGAAGAGTTTTTAGCAAATAGAACACAGCATGTTGTTGTCAATGGAGAGACGTCTACAGACGTTAAAGTAACCTCTGGCGTGCCACAGGGGAGTGTTATGGGACCATTGCTTTTCACAATATATATAAATGACCTAGTAGATAGTGTCGGAAGTTCCATGCGGCTTTTCGCTGATGATGCTGTAGTATACAGAGAAGTTGCAGCATTAGAAAATTGTAGCGAAATGCAAGAAGATATGCAGTGGATAGGCACTTGGTGCAGGGAGTGGCAACTGACCCTTAACATAGACAAATGTAATGTATTCCGAATACATAGAAAGAAGGATCCTTTATTGTATGATTATATGATAGCGGAACAAACACTGGTAGCAGTTACTTCTGTAAAATATCTGGGAGTATTCGTGCGGAACGATTTGAAGTGGAATGATCTTATAAACTTAATTGTTGGTAAGGCGGGTACCAGATTGAGATTCATTGGGAGAGTCCTTATAAAATGTAGTCCATCAACAAAGGAGGTGGCTTACAAAACACTCGTTCGACCTATACTTGAGTATTGCTCATCAGTGTGGGATCCGTACCAGATCGGGTTGACGGAGGAGATAGAGAAGATCCAAAGAAAAGCGGCGCGTTTCGTCACAGGGTTATTTGGTAGGCGTGATGGCGTTACGGAGATGTTTAGCAAACTCAAATGGCAGACTCTGCAAGAGAGGCGCTCTGCATCGCGGTGTAGCTTGCTGTCCAGGTTTCGAGAGGGTGCGTTTCTGGATGAGGTATTGAATATATTGCTTCCCCCTACTTATACCTCCCGAGGAGATCACGAATGTAAAATTGGAGAGATTTGAGCGCGCGCGGAGGCTTTCAGACAGTCGTTCTTCCCGCGAAGCATACGCGACTGGAACGGAAAAGGGAGGTAATCACAGTGGCACGTAAAGTGCCCTCCGCCACACACCGTTGGGTGGCTTGCGGTGTATAAATGTAGATGTAGATGAAAACTGCCGCCGGACAGCGCAAAATCATGCTAAGCATCTCGAGCCGCGCCCTGTGTCTCATGACTTTGGCTATCCCGTCTGAATGCACATCAACGTAAGCAGCCTCGTCCGGTGTGATGACAGCTTTGGCGTTTACCTGCACGCTAACGGGGTCCGTTCGTTTGGCTCTCTGTTGCCATTTTATTTGGTCTTATGCTTGATGAGGCTGCAGGCCTGAGATCATGAGAATGTGCGGGTGTCAAGTCGTCGCTACTTAGGTCGTCCAACTGGCTGTTTACTATTTACAGTAGAGTCTACTATCCAGCCTAATATGGAGGTACAAAATAACAAAAATGCTAGGTATGACGAAGTTGAACCCAGCCGAACCATTGAAAACACCCTATTTATACCAAAACCAGATTTTATTAAGATTACATACTATGTGTTTGTTATGCACATACTGTACCCTTCAAAAACTATTACAGGAAACTTAAATCGATCTGCTGTGCAAAGTACGAAAGTATGATTACACACTTGTGAAAGCCAAGTCTAAGAAAAAAGATGAAACTTTCAGGTTTCAAATTTTAAAAAGTTTTTGATACATGACTATTTCTCTCCTTTCGCGGTTTTCCGTGCTGCAATATCCCTCCACTTAACGCAGACAGATGTTTACAGCTGGCATTACTTCCTCCTCCTCACTGATGTATTGGAGGGCCGCCTCAGTCGGCTTGAACCCTTCCGATCGTGGGATGAAATTTCTCCTGTAATCTAAGTTCACCTCCTCCTCTTGTGTTACTTCCCCCTGCGTCACCATACCATTCCCATTGTATCGCTGTCACTTCATAAAGTTAATCATTTGTCACCCCTTCTGTGACGTCTTCTCCACTGACATCCTCACAACGCGGTACATTTATGAGCACAAATGGCACAGCCTCGTTTTCAGCGGATAAGGCCTCTCCTGCGAATACCGAATCATTTCCTCTAGCGATCGAAACATCCAGCTCTGGCAGTGAATTCTAAATTTTCTCCTTTATTTGCCGTTGAAATTGCTTTGCTTGTTCCTGCAGTATCGACCCAGTAATGGGCAAAACTGTTTCTCTCAAATGTTCATGCCACAAAAATAAATCTTCCTCAACTTCTTTATGCTTACCTTCCAACACTGTCTTCGTTATTTTATTCCACTTCTGCTAACTTGGGAGGCACATCACCTTCAATTTCTTCTCGATTTTTCATCCAGTCTCCAACAGTACTTTTTTCTACCTCTGCCTCCAAAGCAATAGTTTCGGCTGATGCCCCGGAATCCAATCGCCATTACAGAACATTTACTCGCTATTCTCATTTCTGCTGCATTTAATGACTTTTGTCTTTTTCCGGTCTCCTCTTAATCCATATTCTGTATTCCTCAGAGTCTTCACTCGATTCAACAGATCCTGTAATTTTTCTTCGCACTCTCTGAGGACCGCAATGTCATCAGCGAATCTTATCATTGACACCTTTTCACCCTGAATTTTAACCCCACTCTTGAATCTTGCTTTTATGTCCGTCATTGGTTGTTCCGTATATAGATTGAACAGTCGGGCGAAAGACTGTATCCCTGTCTTAGACCTTTTTAATCAACGTTTCGTCCTTCGTCTTCTAGCCTCACTGTCCCCTCTTGGTTCTTGTACACATTATATTTTACCACTCTTTCCACACAGCTTACTTTCATTTTCCTCAGAAGGTTTTGTACTATCTTACATCGTTGAACCCTTTTTCCTAGCTCTATGAATCCTATTAGCGTGCCTTGATTTTTCTTCAGCCTCCATTATCAAGTGCAACGTCAGAACTGTCTCTCTTTGCCTTTACCTTTCCTAAAGCCAGAATGATTACCCTGTAACAGATATTCAGCTTTTTCCCTGTCCTTTGTGCCAGGGTAACCCCAAAAGTAAGGTCTCCTATTTTTTTATAAGTACATAGACCTGTTTATTTCTACAATGGTTTACATCAGTTTACAGCTTGAACTTTTAGCTATTTTTCGACATAATCACCATTTCTGTCGATGCATTTTTGTAGACGTTGTGGCAGTTTTTGTATGCTCTTGTCATACCAGCTCGCCGCCATGCTGTTCAGAAAGTTATGAACCTCTTCTTTCACCTTGCCGTCGGAGCTGAATCACTGGGACCACAATTAAAGCTAACTGGTACTTTGAGGCTCTGAAAAACTCAAACGGGCAATTCAGAACCGAAGAAGAGGAATTTTGAGCAAGGGCGTACACATTCTCCATGACAACGCTCACCCACACGTCGCTCGGCAAACCGTTGCTCTCCTGCAACAGTTTCAGTGGAACATAATCTCCCACCCACCCTATAGTTCTGACTTGGCGCCCAGTGACTATCACCTGTTCCCCAGGTTAAAAGAACATTTGGCCGGAAAGCTGGACACACTTTCAGTGAGCTGTCTCAATGTATGTGGAAGAATGGCTGCGCATTAATCCTCAAGAGCCGAAATAAGGAAAGGTGGGGATGTTGGTCGGTGGGGACTCAAGCGAAGTCGACTTTCTGATCCACCACAAAAAGTATTCCATTGGGTTCAGGTCGGGACTCTGCGTAGGTTAGTTCATTTCAGGAATGTTATTGTCCACAAACCATTGCCTCGCAGAGACTGCTTTACGAAAGGTTGCATTGTCATGCTGATTCAAACAACCATAGTCTCCGAACTGCTCCTCTACTGTACACAGAACACAATGCTGTAAAATGTGTTCGTATCCTTCCACATTTAGCGATTTCTTAAGCTCAATAAGGCGACCACATTCTCAACTCGAAAAACAATCCTACATCGTAACACCACCTCCACTGTTCTTTACTTTTGGTGCTACACATGACAGCAGGTAACGTTCTCCAGATAATCGCCTGGTAACCACTCTAAATCACTCGTTTACAGTTGTCCACTGTCCAGTGGCGATGCTCTTTGCACCACCACAATCGTTTCTTAGCGCTGCCTACAGAAATGTGTGGCTCATAAGGAGATTGTCAACTAGTCCTGCTAAACCATTTACACAAGGCTCGTTTCTAGTGACATCTATTGGCCAATTCCGCTTTACATACTTATGTCCGGATAGATTTGTGTTCTTCTTCAAAAAGGTGGGAATTTAAGGAGATGGGACCTGGATAAACTGAAAGAACCAGAGGTTGTACAGAATTACAGGGAGAGTATAAGGGAACAATTGACAGGAGTGGGGGAAAGAAATACAGTAGAAGAAGAATGGGTAGCTTTGAGAGATGAAGTAGTGAAGGCAGCAGAGGATCAAGTAGGTAAAAAGACGAGGGCTAGTAGAAATCCTTTGGTGACAGAAGAAATATTGAATTTAATTGACGAAAGGAGAAAATATAAAAATGCAATAAATGAAGCAGGCAAAAAGGAATACAAACGTCTCAAAAATGAGATCGACAGGAAGTGCAAAATGGCTTAGCAGAGATGGCTAGAGGCCAATTTAAGGATGTAGAGGCTTATCTCACTAGGGTTAAGATAGATACTGCCTACAGGAAAATTAAGGAGACCTTTGGAGATAAGAGAACCACTTGTATGAACATCAAGAGCTCAGGTGGAAACCCAGTTCTAAACAAAGAATGGAAAGCAGAAAGGTGGAAGGAGTATATAGAGGGTCTATACAAGGGCGATGTACTTGAGGACAATATTATGGAAATGGAAGAGGATGTAGATGAAGACGAAATGGGAGATACGATACTGCGTGAAGAGTTTGACAGAGCACTGAAAGACCTGAGTCGAAACAAGGCCCCCGGAGTAGAGAACATTCCATTGGAACTACTGACGGCCTCGGGAGAGCCAGTCCTGACAAAACTCTACCATCTGGTGAGCAAGATGTATGAGACAGGCGAAATACCCTTAGACTTCAAGAAGAATATAATAATTCCAATCCCAAAGAAAGCAGGTGTTGACAGATGTGAAAATTACCGAACAATCAGTTTAATAAGCCATAGCTGCAAAATACTAACACGAACTCTTTACAGACGAATGAAAAACTAGTAGAAGCCGACCTCGGGGAAGACCAGTTTGGATTCCGTAGAAATACTGGAACACGTGAGGCAATACTGACCTTACTACTTATCTTAGAAGAAAGATTATGGAAAGGCAAGCCTACGTTTCTAGCATTTGTAGACTTAAAAAACGGCTTTTAACAATGTTGACTGGAATACTCTTTTTCAAATTCTAAAGGTGGCAGGGGTAAAATACAGGGACCGAAAGGCTATGTACAATTTGTACAGAAACCAGATGGCAGTCATAAAAGTCGAGGGGCATGAAAGGGAAGCAGTGGTTGGGAAAGGAGTGAGACAGGGTTGTAGCCTCTCCCCGATGTTATTCAATCTGTATATTGAGCAAGCAGTAAAGGAAACAAAAGAAAAATTTGGAGTAGGTATTAAAATTAATGGAGACGAAGTAAAAACTTTGAGGTTCGCCGATGACATTGTAATTCTGTCAGAGACGACAAAGGACTTGGAAGAGCAGTTGAACGGAATGGACAGTGTCTTGAAAGGAGGATATAAGATGAACATCAACAAAAGCAAAACGAGGATAATGGAATGTAGTCGAATTAAGTCGGGTGATGCCGAGGGATTTAGATTAGGAAATGAGACACTTCAAGTAGTAAAGGAGTTTTGCTATTTGGGGAGCAAAATAACTGATGATGGTCGAAGCAGAGAGGATATAAAATGTAGATTGGCAATGGCAAGGAAAGCGTTTCTGAAGAAGAGAAATTTGTTAACATCGAGTATAGATTTAAGTGTCACGAAGTCTTTTCTGAAAATATTTGTATGGAATGTAGCAATGTATGGAAGTGAAACATGGACGATAACTAGTTTGGACAAGAAGAGAATAGAAGATTTCGAAATGTGGTGCTACAGAAGAATGCTGAAGATTAGATGGGTAGATCACATAACTAATGAGGAAGTATTGAATAGGATTGGGGAGAAGAGATGTTTGTGGCACAACTTGACCAGAAGACGGGATCGGTTGGTAGGACATGTTCTGAGGCATCAAGGGATCACCAATTTAGTATTGGAGGGCAGCGTGGAGGGTAAAAATCGTAGAGGGAGACCAAGAGATGAATACACTAAGCAGATTCAGAAGGATGTAGGTTGCAGTAGGTACTGGGAGATGAAGAAGCTTGCACAGGATAGAGTAGCATGGGGAGCTGCATCAAACCAGTCTCAGGACCGAAGACCACAACAACAACAACAAGAATTCTATTCACATGGTCCCAGGAGAAGAAGTTTCCCGGTGTTATAAACTTGAAGAAAAGAAAAAAAACCGCACCACGAAGGTGTTATTCAAATTTGTCACAAATTGATATTCAAATAGGTATCAACAGAAAATGCAAAACTGTAATCGGCTGACGGATAAATGTATGACGTTGTATCGCAATTTTATGCGCATTTGTCAACGATAGTAAACATCGAACGTGTCGATACCAGTGTGTAAAGTCTTTCCAAATTTCATTCCGTGTACTTAGACAGTACCTATGCCTCCCAGACAGGAGCGTGAACAATATACGCAGATGCCAGCATCTGAGAGAGGGCATCTAGTTGGACTCAGAGAAGCCTTTTGGAGCAGTTGGCGAATCGCACAACACTTAAATAGGAGCGACGCCACTATTCGACGATGTAGGCAGGAATTGACGAACCATGACCAAACACAGCGTCAAGAAGGGTGAGAGACGAGAGAACGAGAGGACCGTGCAATCGTCAGAGAGTCACTCAGAGCCCTCGATCCATTATCATCCATACGATGTGTAACTGGTAATTTAGTTACTTCAGTGACTACATGAACCATTAATAGGCGGGTCGCAGAAAGGTGGCCGAGTTCACGGCGCCTCTTGCGCCGAGTACCATTGACCTCTGTACACCAACAAATCTGTTTGTAGTGGTGTCTGGCAGATTCGGATTGGAATTTCATTGGAGTAAAACTGTGTTCAGTGATGAGCCTCGCTTCGGAATGCGCCCAGATGACCAGCGAAGACGTGTCTGGAGGTGTCCCGGACTGTCATAGGACGCCAACCTGGTTCAAATGGCTCTGAGCACTACGGGACTTAACATCTGAGGTCATCAGTCCCCTAGACTTAGAACTACTTAAACCTAACTAACCTAAGGACATCACACACATCCGTGCCCGAGGCAGGATTCGAACCTGCGACCGTAGCGGTCGCTCGGTTCCAGACTGTAGCGCCTAGAACCACATGGCCACTCTGGCCGGCGACGCCAACCTGATCGTCTGTCATGCAGCCGGACAACCGGGAGTAACGGCCTGGCGCGTCATTTCTTTTCATAGCAGGACCCGTTTGGTTGTTACCCATGGCACCCTTTCAGCACAGCGGTACTTCGACGATATTCTTAGCCCCGTTTTGTTGCTATACTAGACTTACATTTCAGCAGAATAATACCCGCACGCACATCGTGAGAGTCTCTACTGTTTGTCTTCGGGCTTGCCAAACCCTACTTTGGTCAGCAACGACCCGGATTGAGAACGTTTAAACATTATGGACAGGACCCTCCAACAATCTAGAGATTTTCACGATTTAATGCGCCAGTTGGACAGAATTTGGCATGATATCCCTCACAAGGGCATCAATCAACTCTATCAATCAATGCCAAGCCAAATAATTGTTCGCGTAAGGTTTAGAGTTGGACCAATAAGTTATTGACTTGCTCAACTTGTGAAACACTTCCACTTGAATAAATAATCAATTTTTCTTAAATGCTGATCATTTGTTTGCCTGTACATGGGCATCACATCTACCAGTTTCCGTCCCATACGGGTAATTATTCATGGTGCGTCGGTTTTTTTTCTTTTTTTTTCTTTTTTTTTCTTAGAGGTTACCTGGTATCCAATCTGACTTATGTAGATGGCGGCCGTATTCCTGACTTTGTGGTCCAGATTGCACATCCTCTTCCCATCGTCAATAACATACATTAATCAAGTCATTCGTTTACAAATATAGAACACGTTCCGAGTAAACAGATATGACGGTAGTTGGAGAAACAAGAATGAACTCTGTAATAATACTTTCGGACTGGTGTTTTTGTACTACTTGTCACATTAGGTTTCATTTAGTGGCAGTTTCACCGAGGTGATGTGCGTAACAGGCTCGTTCTTCTTGGCGCCGAGGCTAAATATTTGAGGTCGTGTCCCAAACACGGCGCTTATCGCGCCAGAGCAAACACTCCGCTGAGACCGGTGGCGCTGGGCCAACAGGGCAACTACATGCAGAAGGCAGAAAAAAAAAGAAAACAGCTGGCAGCAAATAAAAGCGAGTGAAAAGGCGTGCTCGCATCTGAGCGTGTGACACGTACTCAGTAGAGGGGACAAACACAGCTGTCAGCCATCATCTCGTCAAGTTAGCACTTAACGATGATTGGCCAGACACGTAGGCAAATGTGACAGTCTACCTCGCAACGAAAAGCTCGCTTCACTGCTTCGTTGACTCGAACGAGCACAATACACGCGTCCCTCTCACATCGTTTGAGGTCAGTAATTTGAAGTGGGTGGTCAGCCTGAAACTATCGCTACGAATTTTTCTAGTAAAATCTGTAATTGGTGTTTTGTTTTCATAGGGCTAAGTACAGAAAGTGGCGCAAAAAGGTAACACGTACAATGTTTCTAATGACGTATAAAATACGTTTTCAGGACGACATAAACATTTCTTGAAGACGGTAATGCTCCAGTTTTAAACTACTAAACCGATAGCACAAGGTTATTATGAATGATTGAAGCGATTTCGTAGATTTGCTGCACCTATATTATCAGACGTATTGCACACACATGTTGTTGTTGTTGTTGTTGTCTTCAGTCCTGAGACTGGTTTGATGCAGCTCTCCATGCTACTCTATCCTGTGCAAGCTGCTTCATCTCCCAGTACCTACTGCAACCTACATCCTTCTGAATCTGCTTAGTGTACTCATCTCTCGGTCTCCCTCTACGATTTTTACCCTCCACGCTGCCCTCCAACGCTAAATTTGTGATCCCTTGATGCCTCAAAACATGTCCTACCAACCGATCCCTTTTTCTAGTCAAGTTGTGCCACAAACTCCTCTTCTCCCCAATCCTATTCAATACCTCCTCATTAGTTACGTGATCTATCCACCTTATCTTCAGTATTCTTCTGTAGCACCACATTTCGAAAGCTTCTATTCTCTTCTTGTCCAAACTAGTTATCATCCATGTTTCACTTCCATACATGGCTACACTCTAAACAAATAATTTCAGAAACGACTTCCTGATACATAAATCTATATTCGATGTTAACAAATTTCTCTTCTTCAGAAACGCTTTCCTTGCCATTGCCAATCTACATTTTATATCCTCTCTACTTCGACCATCATCAGTTATTTTGCTCCCCAAATAGCAAAACTCCTTTACTACTTGAAGTGTCTCATTTCCTAATCTAAATCCCTCAGCATCACCCGATTTAATTGGACTACATTCCATTATCCTCGTTTTGCTTTTGTTGATGTTCATCTTATATCCTCCTTTCAAGACACTGTCCATTCCGTTCAACTGCTCTTCCAACTCCTTTGCCGTCTCTGACAGAATTACAATGTCATCGGCGAACCTCAAAGATTTTACTTCGTCTCCATGAATTTTAATACCTAGTCCAAATTTTTCTTTTGTTTCCTTTACTGCTTGCTCAATATACAGATTGAATAACATCGGGGAGAGGCTACAAACCTGTCTCACTCCTTTCCCAAGCACTGCTTCCCTTTCATGCCCCTCGACTTTTATGACTGCCATCTGGTTTCTGTACAAATTGTAAATAGCCTTTCGCTCCCTGTATTTTACCCCTGCCACCTTTAGAATTTGAAAAAGAGTATTCCAGTCAACATTGTTAAAAGCCGTTTTTTAAGTCTACAAATGCTAGAAACGTAGGTTTGCCTTTTCTTAATCTTTCTTCTAAGATAAGTCGTAAGGTCAGTATTGCCTCACGTGTTCCAACATTTCGACGGAATCCAAAGTGATCCTCCCCGAGGTCCGCATCTACCAGTTTTTCCATTCGTCTGTAAAGAATTCGTGTTAGTATTTTGCAGCTGTGACTTATTAAACTGATTGTTCGGTAATTTTCACATCTGTCAGCACCTGCTTTCTTTGGGATTGGAATTATTATATTCTTCTTGAAGTCTGAGGGTATTTCGCCTGTCTCATACATCTTGCTCACCAGCTGGTAGAGTTTTGTCATGACTGGCTCTCCCAAGGCCGTCAGTAGTTCTAATGGAATGTTGTCTACTCCGGGGGCCTTGTTTCGACTCAGGTCTTTCAGTGCTGTGTCAAACGCTTCACGCAGTATCGTATCTCCCATTTCGTCTTCATCTACATCCTCTTCCATTTCCATAATATTGTCCTCAAGTACATCACCCTTGTATAAACCTTCTATATACTCCTTCCACCTTTCTGCCTTCCCTTCTTTGCTTAGAACTGGGTTGCCATCTGAGCTCTTGATATTCATACACGTGGTTCTCTTCTCTCCAAAAGTCTCTTTAATTTTCCTGTAGGCAGTATCTATCTTACCCCTAGTGAGATAGGCATCTACATCCTTACATTTGCCCTCTAGCCATCCCTGTTTAGCCATTTTGCACTTCCTGTCGATCTCATTTTTGAGACGTTTGCATTCCTTTTTGCCTGCTTCATTTATTGCATTTTTATATTTTCTCCTTTCATCGATTAAATTCAATATTTCTTCTGTTACCCAAGGATTTCTAGCAGCCCTCGTCTTTTTACCTACTTTATCCTCTGCTGCCTTCACTACTTCATCCCTGAGAGCTACCCATTCTTCTTCTACTGTATTTCTTTCCCCTATTCCTGTCAATTGTCCCCTTATGCTCTCCCTGAAACTCTGTACAACCTCTGGTTCTTTCAGTTTATCCAGGTCCCATCTCCTTAATTTCCCACATTTTTGCAGTTTCTTCAGTTTTAATATACAGGTCATAACCAACAGATTGTGGTCAGAGTCCACATCTGCCCCTGGAAATGTCTTACAACTTAAAACCTGGTTCCTAAATCTCCGTCTTACCATTATATAATCTATTTGATACCTTTTAGTATCTCCAGGGTTCTTCCACGTATACAACCGTCTTTCATGATTCTTAAACCGAGTGTTAGCTATGATTAAGTTGTGCTCTGTGCTAAATTCTACTAGGCGGCTTCCTCTTTCATTTCTTAGCCCCAATCCATGTTCACCTACTATGTTTCCTTCTCTCCCTTTTCCTACACTCGAATTCCAGTCACCCATTACTATTAAATTTTCGTCTCTCTTCATTATCTGAACAATTTCTTTTATTTCATCGTACATTTCTTCAATTTCTTCATCATCTGCAGAGCTAGTTGGCATATAAACTTGTACTACTGTAGTAGGTGTGAGCTTCGTATCTATCTTGGCCACAATAATGCGTTCACTATGCTGTTTTTAGTAGCTTACCCGCATTCCTATTTTCCTATTCATTATTAAACCTACTCCTGCATTACCCCTATTTGATTTTGTGTTTATAACCCTGTAGTCACCTGACCAGAAGTCTTGTTCCTCCTGCCACCGAACTTCACTAATTCCCACTATATCTAACTTTAACCTATCCATTTCCCTTTTTAAATTTTCTAACCTACCTGCCCGATTAAGGGATCTGACATTCCACGCTCCGATCCGTAGAACGCCAGTTTTCTTTCTCCTGATAACGACATCCTCCTGAGTAGTCCCCGCCCGGAGATCCGAATGGGGGACTATTTTACCTCCGGAATATTTTACCCAAGAGGATGCCATCATCATTTAATCATACAGTAAAGCTGCATGTCCTCGGGAAAAATTACGGCTGTAGTTTCCCCTTGCTTTCAGCCGTTCGCAGTACCAGCACAGCAAGGCCGTTTTGGTTAATGTTGCAAGGCCAGATCAGTCAATCATCCAGACTGTTGCCCCTGCAACTACTGAAAAGGCTGCTGCCCCTCTTCAGGAACCACACGTTTGTCTGGCCTCTCAACAGATACCCCTCCGTTGTTGTTGCACCTACGGTACGGCCATCTGTATCGCGGAGGCACGCAAGCCTCCCTACCAACGGCAAGGTCCATGGTTCATGGGGGGGTTGCACACACATAGAAAAATTAATTTTTTTTTTCGCATGACCCCACACAGAAAATTACATGGGGAGATGTCGGGTAGGTTGGAGACCACGACGTGAATTTCTGGTCATCAATTCTACCCCTTTCGATTCATTGGTTTCTCAATTTCCTGTTTAGGAATTCACGAAAGGTTGGAGCACCGGCTAGTTGGTATATGAGCCAGTTTTCCAGCATGCCCAGATACAAGTTTCCTGTAGCGGTTGTTTTATGTTCCGCTCTCTGCTTGCTCTTTCCGTCGACTTCTGTGCGCTGCCTGCGAAACTCGCCTGCACGCGATCAAGCGATCCATCGTTTCTTCACTCACTGTATTCCTCACTGATTTCCCTTTGCGGGAGCATCCTGAAGCTTTGAACTTCGCATATCATTGTCGAATGAAGTTGGTAGCTGGTAGATCCTTCTTGAACATCGTTTGAAGTGTCGTTCCACTGTTATGGCAGACTGATGTGAGTGCATTTCAAGCACGACATACGCTTTCTCTGTGTCTGTCGCCATCTTGCCTAACTGCTCACTGCTACGCTCTCGTGGCAGACATCTGCAGTGTGGCTGCACCATTACAAAACTTTTTGAATTTTTCTAAATTAGTGTTGAGTTTTGTGAGAGTATATCAGTTAATGTAGCTACAGTGAATTTTTGAAATCGCTTGAGATGTGATAACCTTGTGTAGGTGATTCGAGTCACAAAATATGTTGTCGCTGGTATCTAGTGCATATCTTTCATGAGATACTAGATACTGTTGAATTTAATACTTCTCATTCTTGTTCACGGAAACCTTTGTGAGTAGGCCCAAGTTATGGTAAGAAAAGCAACTGCAAAAATGACAGAACCATCTCCAGCTTGAACTGCACCCTTCGTACATTGTGGTCAAATGCGTTATTGGGCTGTTAGTCCATTCGACAACTTGCTCCATTTGAAACGAGGCAAAAACCACTACACGTCGGACCAGACTAGTCACTTCAAATAAACTGTCAGCATTCAGAGTTCGGCCAATTGAAGACATGTAGCTTTATTTGCCACTGTGAGGAATGGACTCTTGCTAGGTACTCGTGAGACCACAAACTATGAATGTAAAATACACAAAACCATCAAAATCCACAGAAACTTATATCCCTTAAAGCAAGAGATACCATATAAGAAAAAAAGGAAAATATGTACAAAACGTAAATAGCAAAGCAAGTAAATCAGTTACTAATCCTAATGCGGAAAGAGAAACCAGATGTCGTTTTTCCTTTTTTTTTTAAAAAAGAAAACCTTAATCTACACATACGTTTTCGTCATAATCGTCCCCTAGACCCACACGGTTCAGGATCAGCATTGCGTGTAGTTGGGGATATGATGTGAACTTGTGCAGACTGTGATTCTGTGCGAGTATTCCTAGCTGGGGATGTTTCACGTACAGGAATGGAGTGTATTTGTTCTTCCTGTGGTCTTTTTAACTTCAGCAATTGGTTTATCGGAGACTGAAGAGGGCGTCAGGCCTTCTGGTGGAATTGCATCTCTGTTAAAAAGGTATATCTCAGCATTAAACTCATCATGGCATAATAAAGTTCTTCTTTTTCTTCTTCTTCATATGTGGCAAAGGCCTTATCGACCCTACGCCTGCTCTATGAGCCTCTTCCACGTCTACCTGTCCAATGCACTGTTTGTCCAGTTGCTGTTGCTGTTCATCCTACTTGTGTCCCCCCGAATGTTATCCCGCCATCTGATTCTGGGTCTCCCTCTTCCTCTCGTTCCATCTATTGTTCTGCTGAGTGCCATTCTGGGTAGTCTATTCTCTGTCATCCTTCCTGTATGGCCTGCCCAATTCAACCTTCTCCTCTTGAGCACTTCGACGATGTTACGGTGTTTGTACAGCCCTCTTAATTCTTCATTTCTTCTTATTCTCCATTCTATGTTATTTTCGTCGTATACAGGTCCAAAAATTTTCCTTAATACTTTTCTTTCAAATATTAACAGTTTTTCTTCATCTTTCTTTCTAAATATTAATGTTTCACATCCATATAGCATCACAGGTATAATGGTCGATTGATATAAGCGGATTTTGAAGTTACTGCTAAGTGATCTTTTTCTTATTTGACAATATTTTTCGCCATTTTAGCACCAAAATAATTAATAAAAAATATATATTTACTTGCCTATACACTTAAAAGTGTGCATTAGTAACTCTCTTTTCAGGCAGATCAAGGGAAGATATTTTGGCATTTTCAGATAATTTCTATAGAGCTTCAAAGTTGAAGGAATGGAGTGGCGATCAGTTGTTGAGTATATCTCGGTTAAAGTTAAATAGGATGCTAGAGCATATGTGATGTACCATGAGATATTTCGGAATACTTAATCTTCCCAGGCCTGCAGAAAGGACTATTGGAACGGTGTAGGAGGAAAATACCTCTGTCATCACGAACAGCTCAGTAGTATAACTCAAAGACAAGGAGAATCCTTTTGTTGTTCGTATTAGGAAGTTAAATATTGATGTTTACGAGCTGATGGATAATGAAAACGCCAGCAAGGGAATTCTTCAAGAGGCAAAGCAGAGGATACTAGGTGCATTCTCTTGGGGTTTGCCAGCTAAAATTATCCATAAAGTGTAAGCAGAATTTTCAGTCTTTAAACAAAGCAGTGGCGACTGCAACAACTTTGGCGGAAATAGATGCTGGGGCCAGATTAAGAGAAATGATTTTCTGTGAAGAGATCATGTGCTGCCTATGTAGTCAGGCTGGTCACATTCGACGAAATTTTAGGAAACCTAAATGAGGGAGGTATAAGTGAATTAGACACTCAGAACGGGAATGTGAGTGCAAGTTTCCACAGGCACAGGGGAGGTAGTAGCGGGCTAGAGCTCAGAGCCCAGCATTAAATAAGAAAGGGAAAAGTGTGGCCATTATTCACCGTTCCCCAGAAATGTGGTCACAGGTTACCCATTTGTTGAATGAGTGCCAGATCCTTGTTTAATCACCTGTGTTGGAAGAAGGAAGTGTGAACTCTTACTGGAAATGGGAATGTCAAGATCTGTAGCAATACAAGGTGTACTTGGTGTGAAAAAGTTGAACCCGTCTCGTGGTAGAGTAAGTGTTGTAGGTGGGGGAAGAAAACGTTTAGAGGCTTGCGTGGAATTACTTCCTCGAGTTGACAATAGCTACAATGTCACATTTGGACTGGGTTTTATGACTAAACATCACACCACAGTTGATATGGATTGGCTTGTTATAGAGCCTGACTGGGCGTTCTGGTTTGGGTTTTACTGCAGAAAAACCTAAATCCCAAAAGGCATGTTCCACACGTCAGGAAGCTACCTAAACTGCATCCACATGCACAACAAAATACTGCGTGGTACAGGGAAGCCAGTCTGTGTAGAGATAGAAGCAGACCTGTCTGGTAATGCTTGTGTGTAGTTCAAAGTTTTAGCAGAAAATGAGGAGCTGGAAAAGGCACAGTGTTTTGTGTGCTGCAATTTTCATACGTCCAAGAGGTTGACAGAAACCAGTTAGTGCCTATCAGATTGAATAATTTTTATTCAATGGAAGTGGAGCTATCATGAGGTGCACCGATAGTCAACCTATTTGTGGTGTTCAATAGAGATTTCAATATAAAATGCTCTAAGGCAGGACAGTACACCGATGTAGCAATATTGCAGGAAAAAGTGACACATTTGCAAGTAAATGATGAGGAGTTGGAAAATCTGTTAGTCGAATATACCAAATTGTTTAACCCTCCCAGACCGTTATCAGCTGTACCGATAATGCAGCATAGATTCCCACTAGGAATGAACTGCCAGTGTACAGGAAACTCCAGCAAGTTCCACATCACCTCCAACCAGTGATGGAATCATTTATAAATCGACTACTCTGTGAAAAGATAATAGAAAAGAGTACCAGATTATGGGGACACCAGTAGTAACAGAAGATAAAAAAACAGATGCAGGTAAGGAGTAGACTCTATTAGATTGTACTATGACTATCGGTATTTAAATCAATCTAAGGTCACAGATGCATACCCACTCCCAAACATCACAGAAACTTCAGAAAACCTGGGGCTATATTGATATTTTATGACTATAGGTAAGCAAAATAGGTACCATCGGTTGGAGTTAGCGCCGAACGATCGACCCAAGACCACATTTACAGTTCCATTCACTCACTACCAATACTGCTGAATGCCATTTGGAATGAAAAATGTATCGGCAACATTCTAGTGCTCATTAGACTCAGCAGTACGAAGCCTGAAACTGAAGCAATGTATGATACACTTAGATGACATTGTAGAATTTGTAGGAGATCCAAGAGTACATCGTATTTTTACAGGATGCCTTAGGTCTATTATACACTCCTGGAAATTGAAATAAGAACACCGTGAATTCATTGTCCCAGGAAGGGGAAACTTTATTGACACATTCCTGGGGTCAGATATATCACATGATCACACTGACAGAACCACAGGCACATAGACACGGGCAACAGAGCATGCACAATGTCGGCACTAGGACAGTGCATATCCACCTTTCGCAGCAATGCAGGCTGCTATTCTCCCATGGAGACGATCGTAGAGATGCTGGATGTAGTCCTGTGGAACGGCTTGCCATGCCATTTCCACCTGGCGCCTCAGTTGGACCAGCGTTCGTGCTGGACGTGCAGACCGCGTGAGACGACGCTTCATCCAGTCCCAAACATGTACAATGGGGGACAGATCCGGAGATCTTGCTGGCCAGGGTAGTTGACTTGCACCTTCTAGAGCACGTTGGGTGCCACGGGATACATGAGGACGTGCATTGTTCTGTTGGAAGAGCAAGTTCCCTTGCCGGTCTAGGAATGGTAGAACGATGGGTTCGATGACGGTTTGGATGTACCGTGCACTATTCAGTGTCCCCTCGACGATCACCAGAGGTGTACGGCCAGTGTAGGTGGATCGCTCCCCACACCATGATGCCGGGTGTTGGCCCTGTGTGACTCGGTCGTATGCAGTCCTGATTGTGGCGCTCACCTGCACGGCGCCAAACACGCATACGACCATCATTGGCGACTCTCATCGCTGAAGACGACACGTCTCCATTCGTCCCTCCATTCACGCCTGTCGCGACACCACTGGAGGCGGGCTGCACGATGTTGGGGCGTGAGCGGAAGACGGCCTAACGGTGTGCGGGACCGTAGCCCAGCTTCATGGAGACGGTTGCGAATGGTCCTCGCCGATACCCCAGGAGCAACAGTGTCCCTAATTTTCTGTGAAGTGGCGGTGCGGTCCCCTACGGCACTGCGTAGGATCCTACGGTCTTGGCGTGCATCCGTGCGTCGCTGCGGTCCGGTCCCAGGTCGACGGGCACGTGCACCTTCCGCCGACCACTGGCGACAACATCGATGTACTGTGGAGACCTCACGCCCCACGTGTTGAGCAATTCGGCGGTACGTCCACCCGGCCTCCCGCATGCCCACTATACGCCCTCGCTCAAAGTCCATCAACTGCACATACGGTTCACGTCCACGCTGTCGCGGCATGCTACCAGTGTTAAAGACTGCGATGGAGCTCCGAATGCCACGACAAACTGGCTGACACTGACGGCGGCGGTGCACAAATGCTGCGCAGCTAGCGCCATTCGACAGCCAACACCGCGGTTCCTGGAGTGTCCGCTGTGCCGTGCGTGTGATCATTGCTTGTACAGCCCTCTCGCAGTGTCCGGAGCAAGTATGGTGGGTCTGACACACCGGTGTCAATGTGTTCTTTTTTCCATTTCCAGGAGTGTATGTGGCGCAATTGAGATTTTGGAAAAGTATTAAAGGAAGTTCACTGTTTCGGCCGTGTTATTTGATTGGGTGGTGTGAACTGACCCTGGCTTATTCAGGCCGTTTAGGAGTTTCCTACTCCTGGTCATGTGAAAGCGGTGGAATAAATTTTAGGTAAGGCTACTTATTACAGGAAGTTTGTGCCAAAATTTGTGGAATTAGTAGAACGTTTACACATCAGGTTGCGAAGAAGCCTTTGTGTGATTAACGAACTTACTGACCACTGGTCTTGTATTTGCTTTCCTGGATTTTCAGAAACAATTCATATTATCTTGCGATTACAGCAGTCATGCCTCAGGCTGAGTGTTAAGTCAGGCATCCAACAGCCAGTGCTTCTACGCAATTAAATATAGGAGAAAAGAATAGTCATTGAGTCATAGAAAACGACATGCTTAGCTAAATTTATGGTTTCACATACTCTTGTTGTGCTTATGTGTCAGGCACTTAAAATTTATATCGGACTATATAGCATTAAAATGGCTGAAGGTTCTTAAAAATTCAGTTAGCTGCTTGACGGGGTCTTTATGGCTTAGTGAATTTGAATTTGATGTGATGGACCAGCCCAGAAGAACGCATGGCAACGCCGATGGAGAGTGGTAAGGTATGCGCATTGGAACATGTTGGGGTCTGCAGACCAAACTTTCAGCTTATCTCTGGTCTGACAGTGGGACATTGTGCAAACAAACAAACCAAGAGTGGATGACATGTTGTGCTGGCGAGCTCGCTAGATGAGGTGTTGAGACAGGCATGATACTATCTTAGCAGGACATTGAGGTCGATGAACAACTGAACGCCACATCATGGAAAATTACTGGTGGAAAGCACGGAAGCAGGGTGTCGAGCAATACCTGAAAACTCCAAACTGGTAAGAATGATTTATTTGGATATTCTTGGACCCTCTGCACATTTACGCGCAGGGAATTGATGCATTTTGATTATAACTGATAACTTTTCACGTTATTTATCTAAGACTGCTATGCCAAATCAGAAAGCGGAGGCAGTAGCTCAGACAACGGATAACCACTTGGTCTTCAAGTTTGGAACACCAGAGATCATGCTTGCTAATCAGGGTACTAATTTTATGTCTGAGCTAATGTGATAGTTAGGTCGACTTTTACGGATACGTTCCGGACGGGTGCGTTGCACCTGCAACCGAATAGGAGGGGATAAAGAGTAGGTAGAACCACAGGGAAACTTTTATTATGTGAATTGTCACCACAGTGACTCATATGCTTCAAAATCATATGCAATAGTAGCTAATAACTCGAACATCCATCAGAGTACATGGTTATCAATGTATGAGGTTGCTTATGGGCAGAAGAGACCTTACTCTTTTGAACATTGTAAACACCCCCACCAAAGTGAAGCTGTGTCAGCCGTACATAATTTTGCTAAAAGGTTGAGGGACATATGATACCAGGTTCAGAAACTAAATACAAAAATTTTGCAAAAACAGACATAATGTCTTATGGGATAACAGCAATCAGTGATTTTATAATGTTACTTAAAAACCGTCTTGATTGCAAATTTTTTATTCATATGACCGGTTTCGGTTCATTCAGAACCATCTTCAGATCTGTAAAAATAATGATACTAATTTACTATTTCACGGAAGCAAATCTTTTTCATCCTATCTAATCAACATCAAATGTACCAGAGCGTACCTGCTATTTCAGTTACAGGAGTAACCCGTCCAAATCCAGCAATTTTCACATGTTATGTCACATAAAATTGGTTGGCAGAGTGCACGTCATTTATATTAATTATAACACTATTACCGACAGGTGGCGTCTAGTACATTTGTTGCATTCCATTTGCACATACTATATTCAGTAGATCTCTTTTTATTAATTAAAAATACTTAATTAAAATATGTAGATGTGAAGGTTAAAATCTGTACTTGTCAGCATTAATAAAAAAAACAGTAAAATTATCATTTTCATACGATCTAAAAACATAGGGCGATTTATATATCTATGGTGATGGTGTGAACTTGTTTTCCCCTACGGTCTGCTTCCGTATTTCCCGCCATTTCGGTGTTGTGCCGCGGTCCGCTCAGTCGTCTGATGTCCATCGCCGCGGGCAAGATGGCCGCACAGGAGGGCCCCGTCAACGACGCCAGGCACCGCACGCGTCTTCCGGCTTCTCCACCGCGCACCATCTCTCATCCCTCGGCCTGGATCTCCACACGCGACAGTCGTCATCTTAGTAGGTCGTCATAAATGCTAAAATAGGCGTTATGATTGAATTCGCTTTGCTCGTTGAGGATTAAATCCGGATCTTTATTTTTGTGGGTGTATATTTCAATTTCTTCCAAAATGTTAAGAAACCGCCCCTTATGGGCTCTATGCAGGATGTCTAAATTGTGTTCAATGTTCATGACTGAGTGCTTTGTCGCAGCCATATGCGCCCCAAAATTTGCAATCAAGACGGTTTTTAAGTAACATTATAAATACAAAAACTATGGAGTGGTAAGATGGCGCACAAGAAGTGAAGGCCAAGCCGCTCATGTACCATGTCTGACAGAGGGTAATGTTGACCAACCCCTAGCTCCAAAAAGGAAGACAAAGATATTCATTACACAATAATAGGTGGCTAGTTTGAAAGGGGGGAGGGGAGCGATAGAGAAGGAAGATAAGACCTAGAGAAATGAACGACTTACCCATTCACTTACTCCAATTTACCTGCATGCCCTAAGCTCACGAGGTAGGTCATGTACAGTATGTACAGTGATGGTAGTAGAAACTTTCCGTTTGTAATTTTATGTAGTAGGAAACATCAATATTATGTAGTGCAATATGTTGATTATTCTGTGAAGTATTTACCTGTCATAGCAACAGTGATTTGTGTAGAGGTACTTTTCTATCCAGGACAGTCTTTAAAGGAAAGTAGGTTGACATTGAGGTGCCTGGCTGTATCTGTAGATTAGCACTTACAAGCAAAGGGGCAGCAGAGACTGCCTGAGAAAGGAGTCTGAAGAAGTTTTCACAATTGAGGGTACATGGGATACCAGTAGTTGCGCCAGACAGAAAGACCCACACACGGCTTTCCACCTTGGACTTGCTTCAATACCTGGACCAAGCGAGTCACAGTATGCTCTATAAAACTGATACATGAAGTGCCAGACTCGTGCGAGCCCAGCCTGTTACACATGGAGAAACCCACGTACAGTGTCCCAGAAAGTGATTATGAGTATATCTGAATACTGCCAAAGGGTAGGCGCACCTTAGCTCTTCTAGGTGGCATACCTGATAATTATCATCTGCATATCCTGTGAATAGGGACATTTAAGTATCTCGCAAGGTTAGAGCTTCAAGGAGAAGGTATAATAATCAGTGGCATCCATTGTGACATATCTGGCCCCTCTCTTCGGCTACCTGCCGCTATTGTATAACCACATTAGTAAATACCACTTATTCAGTGTCCTACCAACCTTCCTTTGGAAATTTTCTGTAGAGGGAACCTGATATACCCAAACACTACCCAGGGTTCAACGCCTCTTGCCTCTATGGGCCAAATCCTTGCTGCCCAGAATGAGAGAATTTCGATGGAGCACTGTTTAGGCATATACGGCAGTACAACAACGAACGTCAGCACAGACTCGTTGTTTTAGAACTCTTAATCTTGTTGATAATAGGGTCCATCCATTATTACCCCCTCAAGTGTAGAGTCGCATAGTTCATATCCCTACCGACTTTTAGCCTGCAGGCCTATACCAGTAGTGTTGGTCCCCATTCAAGTGTTGAAAGTTGCAAGTGAACTCCTGTAAATAGTGTGAGCCAAAGAACTCTGTAGAACGTGTCTGAAAAGCAGCTGACTAGTTACAGGTTCAACCATAGCAAAGAATTGGGAGAACAAAATTCTTCTAAGAGGGAAAGAGTATAACAATCTGAGGCAAGGCAAGGGCTCTTTGCTATAATAATACCCACCACAGTTGGGCTGGTCCTCAGGTCACTTTGCCACCAGAGTAGCGTGGTGATTGCTGTGCCAGCATCTGACACAGTGCAGACACCACTGCCCTGGAATGCACTTGATGTGAACATGGATCTACAGTAGCAAACTATTTGTACATAAATAAAGGATGCACCATTTGTCTAGGGGCGGTGTCTTTCACTAGATCAAAACGTCCTCGGTACCGGGTTCGAACTTTAACAATGCTTAACTATTGAACACAAATAATCAGAAATGATAGCCGAAGACTTCCGGCATAGGGAGTCACCCTCATTCTGCAGCGACCATGTCAAAAGGCGGAAGAAGCAGCAATGAGCAACCTATGAGGGTGCAGAAGGCAGTGGAAATCACTGCACAAAAGACATGTAATGTGTATCCACAGGACATGTGACCTATAAGTGAAAAAGTGTCATGATGAACTCTCCATTGACTAAAGCTTCCGGAATAGCCCCCTATTCAGATCTCTGGGAAAGGACTGCAAAGCAGGAGGTGTTTATGAGAAAAAGATCGAATAACGGAAGGAACGCGTTCTACGAGCTGGGGGCGAGGATTGCCAGAAGTTTAAACGCCGTAGGGGAAGCTAGAAAATCTGAGCATAGGCTCAATCTAGGTCTGGTAGGGTTAGTGAAGTGAAATGGAAAGAAGCTACTGATTTCTCGTCAAATGAGTATAGGGTAATATCAACAGCAGCAAAGAATGGTATAATGGGAGTAGAATTCGTTATGAATAGAAAGGTACGGCAGAGAGTGAGTTTTGAGAACAGTTCAGTAATAGGATTTTTCTCGTCAGAAACGACAGCAAGTCAACACTGACAACAATAGTTCAGATACACATGTCGACGCCACAAACTGAAGATGAAGGGACAGAGAAAGTAGATCAGGATGCTGAATGAGTAATTCCGTACAGAAAGATAGATGAAAACCTAATAGTCATGGGAGATTGGAATGCGGTTGTATGAGTAGAAGAAAGGGTTACGGGAGAATATGGACTTGTTAGTAGGTATGAGACAGGAGGAAGAATATTTGAGTTCTGCAATGGATTTAATATAATATTAGCGACTACTACTTCAAGAATGACAAGTGGAGGAGGTAGGAAGGCCGGGAGATACAGGAAGATTTCAGTTAGTTTTCGTCATGGTCAGGCATAGATGCCGAAATTAAATATTAGACTGTAAGGTGTACCAAGGAGCAGGTATACACTCAGATCACAATTCAGTAATTATGAAGAGTAGGCTGGAGTTTAAGAGACGGTGGTGGTGGTTAGTGTTTAACGTCCCGTCGACAACGAGGTCATTAGAGACGGCGCGTAAGCTCGGGTTAGGGAAGGATTGGGAAGGAAATCGGCCGTGCCCTTTCAAAGGAACCATCCCGGCATTTGCCTGAAATGATTTAGGGAAATCACGGAAAACCTAAATCAGGATGGCCGGAGACGGGGTTGAACCGTCGTCCTCCCGAATGCGAGTCCAGTGTGCTAACCACTACGCCACCTCGCTCGGTTTTAAGAGACGAAAATCAATGGGTAAAGAAGTGGGGTACGGAAGTACTGAGGAATTGAGATATAAGCTTGAAGTTCCCTGAGGCTATATATGTGCGATAATGAATAGTTCAGTGGGCGTTACAGTGGAAGAGGAATGAAAAGGACAATCACTAAAGCTAAAAAGAAGAGCATAGGTACAAGGAAGGTAACTGCGAAGAACCGTGCATAATAGAAAAAAACGCTTCAGCTCATTGATGTAAGAAAGAAGTGCAGTGATGTTCAGGAAAGTCCAGAAATACAAAGGAATAAAGAGTGAAATAAATAGGAAGTGGAGGCAAACTAAGGCGAAATGGTATATCGGAAAGTCAAAAACAGTCTTCGGTGAAATTAAGAAAGGGCTCAAACATTAAGAGGATAATGGGCATTTCAGTGTTAAATGTAGTGCAAAGGAGGGAGCGGATAGTTGTTAAGAGTACATCGAAGGTTCTATGACGGGAAGGGCTTAGCTGATGAAGTGATAGAAGAAACAGGAGTCGAAAGGGAAGAGATAGACGAATCAGTGATCCACTATTAGAGTCAGAATTTAAAAGAGAATGGCGTACTTAAGATCAAATAAAGCAGAATGGATAGCTAACATTCCATCTGAATTTCTGGAATAATTGGGGGGGGGGGGGAAATGTCAACAAAACGACTATTCATGTAAATATGTTGAATGTTGAGACTGATGACATCCGTCTGAATTTCGGAAAAACTTCATCCACACGATTTCGAAGATAGCAAGAGCGGGCAAGTGCGAGAATTATCGCTCAATCAGCTTAACAGGTCATTCATTAAAGATGCTGACAAGAATAATATAAAGAAGAATGGAAAATATAATTAAGGATATGTTAGATGACGATCAGTTTAGCTTTAGGAAAGATAAAGGCATCAGAGAGACAGTTCTGACGTTGCCATGATAATGGAAGCAAGACTAAAGAAAAATCAAGACCCGTTCATAGGATGACCTGGAAAAAGCTTATGGCAATGTAAAACGGTGCAAAATGTTCGAATTCTGAGAAAAATAGAGGTAAACTATAGGGAAAGACGGGTCATATACAATATGTACAAGAACCAACAGGCATCAATAAGACTAATACTAGAAGACCAAGATCGAAGTGCTCGGATTAAAAAGGATGTAATATAAGCATGTAGTCTTTCGCCCCTGCTGTTCAATCGATACATCGAAGAAGCGGTGACGGAAAAAAAGAAAGTTTCATGAGTGTAATTAAAATTCAGTGTGAAAGGATATCAGTGATCGGATACGCTGATGACCGCGCTTTTCTCCGTGAAAGTGAAGAAGAATTACAGGATATACTGAATGGAATGAACAGTCTAATCAGTACAGAATATGGATTTAGAGTAAATTGAAGAAAGAGGAAAGCTATGGGAAATAGCAGAAATAAGAACAGCGAGAAACTTAGCGACACAGTTGGGTATCACGAAATCAGGGCATTCTGATAGCTAGGCATCAAAATAACTCATGACGGACGGAGCAAGGAGGACATAAAAATTAGACCAGCACAAGGAAAAAAGCATTTCCGGCCAAAATAAATCTATTAGTGTCAAACATAGGCCTTAATTTGAGGATCAAATTTCTGATACTATACGTTTGGAGCACATCATTTTATGGTAGTGGAAAACGGACTGTTGGAAAACCGGAACAGAGGAGAATCGAAGCGTTTGAGATGTGGCGCTACAGAAGAATGTTTGAAAGGAAGGCGAACTCATAAGATAAGGATATTCTTCGCAGAATCGCCGAAGGAAGGAACATATGGAAAACAATGACAAAAAGACCGGACAGGATGATACGACATGTGTTAACACGTCAGGGAATAACTTCAATGGTGCTAGAGGCAGCTGTAAAGGGTAAAAACTGTGGAGGAACACTGAGATTGAAATTGGAATAAAGCCAACAAATAACTGAGGACGTTATGTTGCAAGTGCTGCTCTGAGATGAAAAGGTTGGCACGGGAGAGGAATTCGAGAAGGGCCTCGTCAGACCAGTCAGAAGACAGATATCTTTTTAAAAAAATCAACAGTTTTCGAGCTACCTGTGACTTATCCTGCCCATACAACTCCACCAGAAAACATCCACACCGCGACAAAGTGAATGGTAACGCAATCAGGAACTTACTTTGTGCAAAGGATTTTGAAAATGCAAATACCAGTTTCCTAGTTATATCTCCAGTATCCTTTCATCAAAAAATGGAAACAATTTATTCTTGCAAATTTTGTTATCTGCCCATAAGAGTATTTGTTTCCATGATGGAATCCTGTGTCATAGCTTGGACTATGTGACATGTGTTAGACACAAATCTTTGTGCCAGTGAACCTTTCTGAAGGATTTTCACCAGTAGGATCAGGTGACCATAGGACGTGCACTTGGGGAACAGCCTGGTTAAAGACAGATATTGTACCATTAGGTGTGAACTGGATGGGATAGATGTGTCAGTTTCACAAATAAGTGTGTTTTGTGGAGGTACCACAGCACCAAGACCAGCCCCACATTAACATTGCTTTGAGGTGTATGAACAAGGTGTGAGAGGGCTGTTGCTGACTGAAATGAAATCTCGTATTGTGGATCGTCTGTTGCAATAGTTGGAAGATGTAGATTTACTAGACACGCTCTGTAGTTGAGTAAGAGAGCGACAGATAAACTGGCTGAGTTTCTTGCCGTAAGTGTACAGAACACCACCATCTCACAAAACAGGAACCTTGTGGTAACTTGTGTCAGAGGGATACCTTTTTTGTTTAGACTCAAGATTCAGGCGCCCTGTTGTGAAACAAGTTAAAATAACACAAGAGTCCCAAAAATGCTTAACAGAGCACAGAAAAGTAGGATTATTTTATTTGAAACAAACGTTATATGTCTGGGTAATATGGTAGGAAAATTTAGATGCCTCATAGAAGGGTAGACATTTTACAACTTTCTGAGGACAGTATAATCACAGTGACAGAAAAGTTAAATATAAAAGATTACGTCTAGCATCGTACTCTTGTAGAAGTAATATGCCAAAAGGAGTAGTTCTTACATGTATTAACACAGAACACAGGTTTAAAAACATTGACACAAGAATATTTTGTAGTGACTAGCACACAAAGATGTGTGCTTGTGAATTAATATTGGAAAATAGTTCACTTTTAATTTTAGCTGTACATAGATCTTCAGTGAGAAATTTTGAGCTGTGTATGAGACACAGGAATTCCTTGCTACGCTATCAGACAACGGCAAGCACATAATAAACTGTAGTGAGTTCAGAGTAAATTTTCTATATGATTCTGACAGGAAAAGTAAGATGGAAATCTTAAATGGATCCTACAGTTTTATCTCAGTTATCGATTGTTCAACACGGGTAAATAAAGATGGTAGGTCTCTAAACGATAATCTTTTGTTTGATGAAACTCAAGAAAAGTTCTGCAATGAAAATCAGTTAAAATAATTAGTTATTCCAGGATAAACCTGTTAAGAATAGTTTACAGAGTAGAACTTGGGATAAAATTTATACTGATCTAAATGGTGACGTAAAACTGAATCTATCCCACGACATATTCAAATCATTATTTGAAAGCATTTTCACTCGTCAACAAATCAGAAATGATATTACACAGCCATTTAAAAACCACGGATTACTAGAAAGATTATTGTATGAAAGGAAAGCGGAACGGCACCTTTTGGCAAGAACAAGTAAAGATTCTGGGGAAGTTGCACAATGCAAAAATATTGAAAATTACTAATAAAAGTTATTAAAAAAGTCAGAAACATGCAAATTATGTTAGAAATCAAAAGTTCTGACAACAGACTTAAGTGTATATGAGATGTATTGAAACTAGGGAAAGGACAACAGGCCAAAGAAAAGGAAACGTCACTGTTAAATTAAATGGAAGAGTTATGTATAATCAGTCAATGGTATCACGTATGTTTAATAATCATTTCTAGATGTAGTAGAAAATATAGGGACAAGCCACCCAAGAGAAAAATCAAAGCAGTCTTTCGAAAAGCATCTTCCGTCTGTAAGTAAGAAACCTGCTCAGGTAGATTTCATGGTGTTACCTGCAAAATACTAAAAGCCTGTTCCCACTCAATAAGCGCTGTCCTTTCTGAAATATGTAATGCATTACTAACTCAGGGCACTTTTCCAAAGAGAAGGAAGTATCACATTGTTAAAACCCCTCGATAAGAAAGGTGATAAATGAGATGTCAATAACTACTGGTCCGTTTCATTACTGATATAATGCCATTTATACATTCAATAACAACATAGTAAAAGGTTATGTTTTCTAAGACTTCCCTAAGGACTTTGTCGATGTGAATCACAGTATTCTACTAGACAAACTGAATGTTTTTGGTATGTGCAACAAATGGATAAAGTCATATCGAACCAGAACAGAGCAGAAACTTATGCTTAGTAATTCAACTAACAGAAGCAAGGGAGATTCTTCTGATTGGAGATAAATGACTTATACGATTCCATAAGTATTAAACTTAGGTTGAGACATTCCATCCAATATGCAACAAGCACAGTTAGTTCCTTTTACAGATAACACTAATACTGCAATAAATCCAAGCATACACACATCAAAAAATGGTATTTTAATTTTTTAAAATATTATTGAATTGTTTTCTGCAAATGGTTTCACTCTCAATTTTTAAAAAATGCAATATGTTCAGTTCTGTAAGTCTACAGGTACCAGACAATTGATAAGTTACACATGGTGAGGAAATAATAACTGGCGTGAAGACTTCAAAACTGTTGAGTGTCTGTATTTATGAAAATTTAAATTAAAAAAAAACTTGTTTTGGAACTCATAAAACAACTTAGTTCATCCACATTTGGACTTCAAATCATTGCAACAAGACAAATCAGTAAGTTAAAATATTTTGATTATTTTCATATGTCATTTGGAATAATGTTCAGGGTTAACTCATCATTAAGAAAAAGTCTTCAGTGCTCAGAAACATGATGTAAGAATCATATGTGGTGCTCACCCATGATATTATGGTAGAAATCTGTTTAAGAAGTTAGAAATTGTGGCTACTGATTCATAGTATATACGCTCATGGAGTTTGTTGTAAATAACGTACTGCAGTTCAGTAAAAACAATGATGCACACAGTTAAAATACCAGAAGAAAAAAGCCGTTACAAGTATCACTGATACCAACAGCTATTTCTCTTTAAAAAAAAAATCCCACTCTTTCGTAAAAATCAATCCCCCCGCCCTACATTCGAAAGAAATATACAGAATATAAATTTTCAGGCATTTCTACTGACTTCCTTTTAATGCAACTCCTAAGAGTTACAACTCCTGTTAAAAATCTGTATTAAACGCTGCCAGTTAGTGTCTGCCAAAAGGTAAAATTGTGGAAACGTGACAGCAATCAGGAAGAGGACTGACTCACTCACATATTGATTAAACTTAACCATACTATTAACTCAGAAGTACAGTTTCACTGCAGATATTGCTAATAATTCCCTAGTTTATTACATAAGTGTATTTTTAGTTTCTTCTTATCAGTATTAATGTGTTATTGTCAAAAATGTCTTTCACAGTTTAGGTAACGGTAGTGTAACAAAAAAGGGGTTTCTGCTAGACACTGTACGTTACGGTTTTCTCAGGCTGTACTCCTGTCATGGATGCACTCAAAACTTTGTAAGAAGCTATATATTAAATTGGAAAGTCTTACAGACCTCATTGGAGCGCATTTAACACTAGAAGGACCATACTGGTCAATCTGTCCCATCAGCGTTGTTTAACAGTCTATGTTTTAATTTATAGGCCTTACATTTCACAAATTTTAATGTACTTTGGTAGTTTATAATTTCTGTAAAAGACTGGAGTCTATCACAAAATCTGAACAGATTACAAACATTTTTACCTTAAAGGACCACATCTGGTCATTCTGATCAGTGAGATATCATTTTACGTTTCATGTCTAAAGTGCAACAATGGATTTTTTCATCCGTTTATCTTCCTTTATTTTATTGTTGTGATCTCAGAGTGGACATATGTTAGTATGTTTTCGTTCGGATGAAGAATTACTGAATTACGTGAACAGTATACCAGAGGAAGATTTTGAAGGAGAAGGTATTTTTGAATGTGATGAGTTGGATGATGAAGATGGCAAAAATTATGAAGGTGACACGGGTTATCAGCCCCATGAAACAGAACAAGGCGACTCACCAGAGTCAGAAGATGAATATTCAGAACCGGTACAACGACATGCTAATGACCCAGTTCTTACATATTCGATTCCAGTGGCACCACAAATTTCGCAGGCGAGAGAAGAAAAATAAAAAAAAAAATAAAAAAAACGATGTTGGATGTGCAGGGACTCAGCCGACGGGACAGTGTGGACTCTAATTGCACCAGAGCATGCACCTGGAAGATTAGGGCGTCACATCGTGTTGGCAGAAACTTCTGTACCAACGTGTAATGCTAAGAGACTTACAGTCGCAAGCAGTTGCTGGAGTGTATGGCGAGTGTTGATAGACAATAATATTCTATGGAACAAACTTTACAGAAATTAGAGCCCGAGAGCTTCTCCTGGATGACATGTAGGTACTTGATATTGCCCAATTAGAAGCTGCCATATCTATCATGTATGCACTTGGAGTGTATGTAGGAAAGAATTTCCCTCAGAAATTTCTGTGCTCTCGAGTGTGGGAGCTGGCACTATGGGAATAAACAATTACATAGAATTCATGCTATTTTTAAGATTTGATGACAGCCACACTCGTGACGGAAGACTCAAGACCGATAGCTTCGCAGCAGCCACACCTGTAGTGACCCACGGCTGGCAGGAAAGAACTACCGATCAAGCATGAACACACTTTATTTAACTATAACGCCTTCTTCACGTACACTAATTTCCAAACGCAAGAACAACAAAAAGCAGAACAATTCTTGTGGTGGCAAAAGCCAGATAAGAGTACAAGGTAACAAAAATAAATAAGAACCAAAATACTACTCTACACAATTACAAAGTGGCGTCATGCCCAACAAAATACAACTTTCTACTGAAGGCAACGACGGGTGCCTACTAGGCTTGAGCCAGCGTAGGTACTGGCCGGAGCTGTCCTATCTGTAGGTACACACTGCCAGTCTGACAGACTCTGCTGGCGTGCTTATAACACCGATTCGGCGGAGTGCTACACGTAGTCACATTAGTTCCAATTAGAGGATCTCTGTCACATGGTTTTTCACGAAGTAGTGCCGTGTTTATTCGAAAAATCTGTTGATGTTTACATCCTCTGGCGGTGTTTTGATCTGAGCTGTAAACCAGGTGCAACTATAACTATACATGAGCAGCTCTATACAAGAAAGCTTGGTGCCGCTTTATACAATACATAGGTAATAAACCAGACAAATTTGACACAAAGTTCTGGCTTGCAGCAGATGCCAGTAGTAAATATATGGTGAATCGATTTCCTTACTTGGGAAAAAGAAGTGAAAGACCCACTAACATACCTGTTGTAGAGCATGTTGTTACACATCTTATGCAACCTTACACTTTGAAAGGAAGAAATGCAACATGTGACAATTTCTTCACTGCCAAAAATCTTGCTAAGCAGCTGGAGTGGGTGTGCACAACTTTTGTGGGTACACTCAAGAAAACCCAAAGAGAAGTTCGTTCATCAGTGAAGTCTACTGCTGGATCTTTGTATAATACTATTTTATACAAATCTGGTATCACAACAATCAATTACTATCAGGGGAAGATCAAGAAAAATGTTCTTGTGCTGAGCACAATGCACTAGTTAGTTGCAGTGGACAAACACACACAGAAGAAAGTGCCTGAAACTGTGAGCTTTTACAATTCCACCAAATTTGGATTTGATGTTCTGAAGTAGATGTCTCGTCTGTAAACTGCCAAGTTTGGTTACCACAGATGGCCTGTGAACGTGTTTTTCAATGTCCTAGACCTTTTTGGAACTAACGACTGGAACCTTTACAGAGAGACAACAGGAGAGAAGTTATCTGACGAATGTTTCGTTTTAGATTAGCAGAAGAACTCTCATCTGCATATTTATGGTAAAGGAAAGGACCTGTTCATACATTCACTGCCACCACTGAAATGCGTACGGTACCGATGAGGAAGACGTGCCAGATAGGAGTATGTGAAAGTTCCAGCAAAATCAAAAACCTGTGTGTGCAAGAAATTCGTATGTGGTATATGTGCTGTAAGTGTTGAGTACGTATGTGCAAAATTTTTTGTCAAAGGTGGTAGCTTTGATTGAAAATATGTCATAGAAAAAAGTTATTTAATCTTTATTTCTACAGCAATTTGTGTCCCTTGTTATTTATTTTTCGTGCTAAGTATATGTTATGAGCTGTTTGAGGTTTTGACTGAGTACAAGTCAAACAGATAAAACATATCATTGTTTAATTATATGTTTATTTGCATTTGTAAATATAGTTTAAATTGATTTTGTATTTACAATGCCTTCTTTGCTTGGACCGTTTTTATTTAGTGACATACACTTTTTATTCAAATGTTTGAGGATAACGCATTTGTACGATAATCATAATGCGCTACTGACCTGTAAAGACACCGTACTGAAGTAACTTAAGAAGTAAAACTGCAAACAAAGAAGGAAACTTCACAGGTGAAAATGATCGGTAGCTGTCCTTCTAGGTAGTTCGCTAATGCCGGTCGGCCTAGTGTTAAGCAAACTGGAACTGAATCTGATTGTGCTTTATTCGCCGTCTGTGTCGAATGTCCTTAGAAACTTCTAGTCTAAAAAGAACAAAATGCTTGAGAACGAAGAGACGGACAGCTACTTTGGTTGTTCTGTTTTATCTTCCTTGCGCTGGCATCAAATATCCTGTTTCAGTGGAAGCTACAGAGCGATTTGATTTCTGTGAATTCTTGCTGTCCTTGACTTGCACTCGCCTGCGTTGTAGGTGTTCTAAACAGAAGACTGAGCGCCACTCGCACGAGGATAAACACCTCACTGACGAACAATTTGCTCTTCTGCCGCCGTCGGTACCCGTCTTGGCACCGCAATCGAGGTTCTTCTCTGTCTGCCACGGGAATTTATGTCGGCAGAGTCAACGTTACGCTTCGTTCTAATTTTAAGTATTTCCGATATTTATTCTTGCGCTTATAAAATACACATTTACTGTGCACTATAATTCATAATTTTAGTTTAGAATTGTGAGCAAGTGGCATTGCCAGACAATCCACACAACTTTCCCACTGTTGCGTTCTTCAACACTGCAGTTTTTCGTTAGAAGAATCTTTATAGTGAACAGCTGAACTACATGGCACAGCAGCCAGTGTACTTCGAGTGATTATCTGAAACTGTTTTGATCAGAATATAACATCTGCTGATAACTGCACTATCCGATCAAATATATCCGGACTCGCTGTGTAATAATAATCTTGTGTTGCAATTCTACTGATGTCCGTGCGCGGAATTCCGCCTTATGGAAGACACCTTTTCGGATTTGTTTTACCCAGACATGTTTCAGCACTTTTTGTGCTATCTTCAGTGGGTTATTTTATTTTATTACTTACATGAAGCTATTGGGTGTTTATGTTGGTAGCTAGTCTGCTACACTGTATACACCTTGTCATGGCTTTGATGTTGTAGCGTTTTCCCATATGTTTTGGCGTAATGAATACGCTGATTTCTGTAAGTTATGGTCGTCTGACAATAAGCTTTCTACGAATGTTCAAACATGGGCAGAGTTTTTGCCGCCAGTTTGCGCGTCGGTGGGGATGAAGTGGTGATGATTAGGAGAACACAACATCCAGTCCTGGAGCGTAGAAAATCGACTCAGCCAGGAATCGAACACGGGCCCTTTGGATTGACATGCTGTTGCGCTGACCAGTCAGCTACCGGGGGCGGACTTTGGTTCGGTAAGACCCAGAGATACGTTCGTAGCACAGAACGTCCGATTCTCGCAATCGGTATATGCCGCTCACCACAATATCAATTCGTCGCACCCAAATTACAGTTTTGCATTCGTTGTCACCGAAACAAGTCGCCTGTTGGCGATGTGGCTGGGAATCACGCTAGTTCCTTAGTGTTACCAGTCGTGCAGTTAGAACTATGATCGTGCGTGCGTTTGTTGGGAGTTATGAAGAAGGTGGTACAATGCCGAGCAGCGACCCACACTTTTCTGTAGCCAATGCTAAGCGACACTTGCGATGACGCAAAGAGCAACGCCACTGGACAGTGGATAACTGTAAACGAGTGATTTGGGGTGATACGAGTGGTAATCCAACGGAAAGGTTTGGGCTCGGCTAAGGCCTTGAGAACCTTACCTAATAGTGAACTACGGAGGACGTGGTGTTACAGTATGGGACTCGCCTTTTTTATGTGTGGTCTCCCTATTGCGCTTAATTAAACGTTAAATACGAAGGAAATGAACACATTTGCACAGCGTTATGCACTACTTACAGTAGAGGAACAGTTCAGAGACGATGACTGAATCAGTATGACAGTACACTCTCTCAAAACAGCATTCGCGAGACAATGGTTTGTGAACATTCCTGAAGTGGACTGCCCTGCCCAGAATCCCGACCTGAACCCAATTGAACATCTTTAGAATGAATTAGAACGTCGAATTCGCTCCAGACCCCAGGGTCCAACATCACTATCTTCTCTAGTTTCAGCTCTTGAGGAAGAATGGGCTGCCATTCCTTCACAGACATGCAAACATCTCACTGAGAGTGGCCCCATAGATTTCATGCTGCCATAAAGGCGAGAGGTGGACATGCCCGTTACTAATGTCCACTAACAGGTAGTCGGATATTTTTGGTCAGACAGTTTATATCTCAGCGCGCACGTCATTTATACAGTATAAATCACCTGAAGCTTGCATCCCGAACACTTTTGAAATAGGAGTCGTCATTTGCACAGAAATTAAGTGAATAATGATGCGGAGATATACCGAGCCCTAAAGCACCGGAGGAGGCACGAAGGCAGCACAGGAGAAAGCGGCTGATTCGGTCAGTACCCTACAAGTGTTACAAGAAATACTTACAACCTTACAGCAGGTCCAAACCCAAGGCAAGGAGGGGTTTTTTGCTGCATACCTGGATACAACGGGACAAGGGGGAGGAACGACGCAGCCCACAAAGCCGCCAAATAACCGTGTAGAAATGGAGTCTTTCGGCGTGCCGTCGTGCATCATGCCATTATCTCACTGTATTACAGAAGAGCCATGAGTCAGTGAGACAACGAATGGTTTGAAGTGACAAACAACCAACTGTGGTCAATGAAATCGACAACCTAGACATGACAGACATCATGCCAACCATACCGATGGAATAAAGTGATGCTCACCAGGAGATATACTGTCCACTACATCTACATTCACATGGTTACTCTGCAATTCACACTTAAGTGGCTGGCAGAGGGTTCATCGGACCATTTTCGTGCTACTTCTCTACCATTCCACTCTCGAGTAGAGCATGGGTAAAAGGAACAACTAAATCTTTCCATTCGAGCTCTGATTTCTCTTATTTTATTATGATGATCATTTCTCCCTATGCAGGTGGGTGTCAACAAAATATTTTCGCATTCGGAAGAGAAAGTTGGTGATTGAAACTTCGTAAACAGATCTCGCTGCAAAGAGGACTACCTTTGTTTCAGTGACTGCCACCCCAACCCGCGTATCATATGCGCGATAACACGAAACTGCCCTTTTTTGCACTTTTTCGATGACCCCCGTCAATCCCATCTAGTAAGGATCCCACACCGCGCAGCAGTGTTCCAGCAGATGACGGAGAAGTGTAATTTAAACTGTTCCTTTAGTGGGTTTGTCGCATTTTCTTAGTATTCTGCCAACGAAGCGCAGTTTTTGTTTCGCCTTCCCTACAATATTATCTATGTGGTCTTTCCAATTTAAGTTGCTCGTGATTGTAATTCCTAGGTATATAGTCGAATTGACAGCCCTTAGATTTGTACGATTTATCGTATACCCAAAATTTATCGGATTTCTTTTAGTACCCGTACTTTTCTTTGTTTAGTACCAATTGCCACTTTTCGCACGATACAGAAATTCTCTCTAGATCATTTTGTAATTGGAATTGATCGTCTGATGATTTTACTAGACGGTAAATTACAGCTTCATCTGCAAACAATCTATGGGGGCTGCTCAGATTATCACCCAGATCATTTATGTAAATCAGGAACAGCAGAGGGCCTATGACACTAGCTTGCGGAACGCCAGATATCACTTCTGTTCTACTCGATGATTTGCCGTCTATCACTACGAACTGTAACCTCTCTGAGAGGAAATTACGAATCCGGTCACACAACTTACACGATATTCCATACGCACGCAATTTGATTAAAAGTCGCTTGTGAGGAACTGTATCAAACGTCTTCTGGAAATCTAGGAATCTAGGATCTGAGATCTCTTGTCGGCAGCACTCATTACTTCATTACTATAAAGAGAGCGATATTTTCTGAATCCCTGTTGCTTATGTATCAATAAGTCATTTTCTTCAATGTGATTCATAATGTACAGTATATGCTCCAAAATCCTACTGAGGTCAGTGATATAGGTCTGTAATTGAAAGGGTTACTCCTATTTCCTTTCTTGAATATTGGTGTGACATGTGCTGCTTCCCAATCTTTAGGAACAGACCTTTCGTCAAGTGTGCGGTTGTATATGATTGCTAAGAAAGGCGCTGCTGTGTCTGCATACTCTGAAAGGAACCTGATTGGTATACCATCTGGACCGGAAGACTTGCCTTTCTTGTGTGATTTTAGTTGTTTCGCAACACCTAAGATATCTACTTTATGTCACTCAAGCTAACATCTGTTTTGGTTTCGAATTCTCGAATATTTACTTCGTCTTATTTTACGGAAAACTTTATTTAGTAACTTCGCAGATTTCCATCGCTATCGCGCAGTGACGGTATTGACTGTCTTTTTTAACCACTGGTGTACTCTATATACGACCAGAATCTCTTTGGGTTTTCTATCATTTTTACAGTTTCCTTCCCTGGCAAGATGCACCAATATGTGAAGCTTGTAGTATACCACTTTCAATTCAGCATATTTTAACTATATGAGTTTCATGTGGTGACATTAGAGCAACCATCTGTTTGGCTGGAGACTGTCCACTATTCCCACCCAACAATAAGAACAGTGTAACATACCTTCTGGGATATGACAGGCTTCGTCCCTAAAGTGTTGGGGAGAGAAGGCCAGTGAGTTCTGAGTGAATAGCTCGAACAGGCGGTTTAGCATTTTTGTATACAAATTTTAAGTCATAGCCTAGTATATCATAAGGGCGGTTTTTTACAATTGATGGGTGGATTTCAATACTTTATAGAAAGCTTAGTTTGTGGAGGTAGACGATGTAAGCGCTCCCCCCTTAATGACATTTGCACGCAATTACCCATAAAAGACCTTAGTCAGTATGTTTTTGAGCGGCCCAAATCCAACATCATCGTCATCAGAAGTGAAGTGTACACAGTGGTCTACAGTTACAGCATACATACACAATGTAATAATCACTAGTACGTGTATTTCTTTTAGAAAGTCACATTTTCGTAATGGAACGACGGTTACTGAAGTCAACAAAATGAAACTGGCGGAAATTAGAATTTCAGTAGTCTTTTTTTATTTTTTTAGTACAAACAGTCCACAAGCAATCGCAGTTTGAAAACTTTAAATAACGGCAGTTGTTTGCGCCATGTGTCAGCACTACGGGAAAAAGTGAAATAACAAATGTTTTGGAACACGAAACGAAAGAGAATTGTTTTCAAGGGTTGTGTTCGAATTGCTGACGGCCAGACTCAACACAAACTTGCAGTCTGTCATGTAGGTACTGATGCACCCTTTCTAGCACTCCATAAAAAATATCCCACTTACATCCAGCTTCAGATTGTGAGTTCACCATATTGAACCTTGCTCTTCTGTACACCGAGCGAGGTGGCGCAGTGGTTACACACTGGACTCACATTCGGGTGGACGACGGTTCAATCCCGTCTCCGGCCATCGTGATTTAGGTTTTCCGTGATTTCCCTAAATCGTTTCAGGCAAATGCCGGGATGGTTCCTTTGAAAGGGCACGGCCGATTTCCTTCCCAATCCTTCCCTAACCCGAGCTTGCGCTCCGTCTGTAATGACTTCGTTGTTGACGGGACCTTAAACACTAACCACCACCATCTTTTGTACAAAGGCACCAATTTCCAAAAAGGTAGCTCTTAATCATATCATAGTTCTCTGAAAGTAGTATTATACTTTCGACGCATCAACTCTTTGTGTCATCATTGTCATCATAATCTTCTGCACGGGTTATGCTTTGCCTGTTACGTCTACCTATAGTCGATGTCCTTCCACCTGGTTTTGGATCACCCTGTGTTTCTCATACGGGTGTTATGGCGATGGGAATATAGAGGCTCTCACACTCAAATGTCAAGCACAACTGCCTATGGTGTACGCAGCCTAGCTGACCACGCTCTGACGGAGTACTGGTCATAAAACTATAACATCTGGTGCAGATTAAACGAACCCCTCAATGCAATCACGGGTCGGAGGTTTGGTTCTAGGGAATCTCACAGTTTGCCACAGATTCTTCTTCCCCAAAATACAATTTCCCTTAATCCTCACTTGCCACAGATACCCATGTTTTAATAATAATAGTAAAACATATAAAAAATTTTAATATAGTTTCTAGCACGAGTAGCGTTAAGTATCTGCGGCCAGACGACTTGTCTTTTTTTGTGGACCACTAATAAAATGTGAAGAACAATTTTAAGTTGGTGAATTATCATGACTCTCACAAACTTACGCGATATAAGCAGCAAACGGCAGGAATGTTGTGGAGAGACGTGCGTGTTATGTGTTCCATACAGAATTGGCGTTTGGAGTGACATTTCTTGGTAATGATGGGAGCGCATCGTGACGTAAGTAGTACGTTTACTGATAATGTAAACATTGGATGCTAGTCATAGGTGCATGTGTGAGTGTGAGTGAGTGATTCAACATATATCGGAGACTGACTGAAGTGGCGCAGATAAAAGTAAATACACATCATGCACTTACTTAGGTCGTGCTACAGCAAATATCTTGAGATGATTAGTAAGCACTTCATGCACTGCTCAGACTCATTGCTGCAATCCTTCGTCGTGGTCTCTTTATGGGAGACTTCTTCGTGACGCCACGTAACGAGTCGTATCCACACCTACGAGATTTTTTCGCTGTGCACTTGCTCTCAGACGATTACAGGGAAACTATTGGTTAAAAATATTTGATTATTTCAAATTGTCTCACATAAATAAAAATGATGGGATACTAACCATTTGCCGAAGACTTTGCGATGAACTAAGAGTGTGAATTGTGATTGCTAATGTGAGGGAAGCAGAAATTGCCATTCGAAATGCGTCCCTTAACCGTGTGTAGAAGTATTTCGAAATCTTCTTTACCCATCCGCAAGAAATTTCTGAATCTCATTCAAAAAGACCGCCCGCCTAATCTTTAAAAGGCCAAATATCTTTCTCGGCAGTGGAGAGATTCATATTGCAAAGTGTGCAAACAATTAATAATATATTTCACCACACCACACAGAGAATCGTGTTCGCATTCATGGTTGACGTAAGGAAAGCAGACAACAGAGAGTTGTCATATGCTGCACTGCTGTAAAACTTTCTTTATCTAAACGAAGCAAAGCTGCAGCGCAGGCTGCATTTTATTTTGTGTAAAAATATTGAAAACCGCAGGTTTTTGATTCTATGTTTTTTCTCTATGCAGTTCTGAAACTGTTGCGATCAGTTCACTTAGGTGACTTGCATGCCCCTAAGCAGTTTTCTAGGCTTGAAAAGGCGAGCTGCAGTGCAAAGTGGAAACTGAGCTACATTCGTTTACAGCGAATCATCATATCATTGAGAGGTGCATGCTAGGTAAAAAGGCAGAGTGGAAAGAAATCACCCAGTCATGATTACATCGTACAACCTTTCGTTTCCTAGTCAGACACTTTAATTTTTTTTCTTATGGCGAAGGGCATGTGTTCGAGGGCTTGTTGTACCTCTTTTTCAGCTGTTGTGTTTTACATTTTATTTTTAATTACATTTATTTTGCATGCAATTAGTACACATTTCGTTTTGATAATACAACTGAGTCCTTCATTTTGATATTACAATTTGTATTAATCATTCTGATGATGTTACATCGAGAGTGTCCTTTTTAACAAACTATGCGCTTTCTATAATGATAGTAAAATAATATTACTTAAAGAGCGTAATCTAATGTGATATACATTTTCTTTAATTCAGATATAATAATGTTACATAATACATATAACGTTAGTGTGGAGACGAGGGAGATCGATAGAAACGGAGTAGTTTGGGGTAAACTTATGTCTAGTAGACGGTGAGTGATACAGATTGAAGTGTAGAGTCTTCATTACGATTTACAATTTCTATTTACAATGTGCGGTTTCTTGGAGCTAGTTGTAGCTCCTTGAGAGGTTCACGGTCGTGTGTTGGTTACGGTGGTGGTGGTGGTGGTGGTGGTGTGTGTGTGTGTGTGCGTGTGTGTGTGTTTCAATTAACTACTCTCTCCTCTGGATGAGGTGGGGTTGTGGAGTTAGCTGTGTGTGGTTCCTAGGTCTGGGTAAATTTTGTCAGTGTTCTGGGCTTTTGTACTGGAAGGGGCGATGTATTTGAATTTTTGTTTTCGTTGGTTTCTATGCCTGGTGAAGCTTTAATTTTAGACCACCACACCAAATGCTAATTTCAGTACACTTTCTGCATTCTCATGATACTGCAAGCACTATTCGCTAGAGTGCAATGGTGTCGTTTTCACATCTTAACTTTAATTCATCATAATTTAGACAGTTTGTATCAAATATACGTAAATTATATACATAACGTTCCTCAAGAATCTATGTCTATTAGTAAAAACGTGAACAAAATCCCTAAAGCAATTCTTGAAATTAGCCTGAACATACAGACGGAAGGGAGGAGTCAGCTTCACTATATTATAGAGAGAGATGATTATCTGTTTAGACCATTGCTTAGTACATCGCTTCAACGTAAGAACTATATAGGTCGAAAAGCTTTCATCCGAAAAATTGTAATTTATATACGACATGTAGCTACGTGGAGCTAACAGGTGACAGCTAGCAGCCCTACCACCAGACTTACCTGCATTGGGATGATCCCCCATTCAGGTATACGTCAAGTTTGATAGTACAATAATACTATGTAATTATGATTATGCAGTCAAAACCATCCCAATAGGTGAATGGGCGGTACGGTGGCTCGGCGTGTCCGGTCAGAGGGTCGTCTGTCCTCTGTAATAAGAAAGCTCAGTGACTGATGGAATCAACGATGAACTTGAGGGGGTGTCATGTGACGTCCGCCCAGAATAAATAGCGAGAACATTGACAATCAAAATGAAATTAAAATAAAATAAAATAAATGATTAGCATCGCTGCCTTCATGTGGAGGTCTGGAACTGGGTCCGCTAAGCCCCTGAAGTCAAATGAGAAACTATTTGAATGAAGACGCAGTATTATCAGTAGAATTCATCCAGTGGCAACAACGGATGGAGAGATTTCCTGTTGCAGTCGGCTCTTCGGATCCGGCCTAAAGCCTCATCCGTGTGACATTTACGTTTCACTTTGACGTAATCCCATCAATGGAATAGGACAAGAGTATTTCACACTTCAGGGTAAGTAGCATCTGAAATCGCTCCTATCTGCGCTCATACCTGCAGACAGAGAGGAGAGGTATTTGCTCTGTCACATGGTGCAAGCAATGCGCGCAGAGGTCATCCGACGTAGCTGCTCTTCCTCGCTGCGAGTTCTGATCCGGCCTGCTGGTTTACCTCTGGCGGGTAACGGCGACATATGTAGACATCCGTAAATACACAGGGTTTGTTGGCGCCCTAAAGCCGTTCGCGCGTCCTAAATCTGTCCGCAACGGCATAAATACACCTAACTGGAAATCAAATTAAACATGCGAACCCGGCCGATAACTCTCCGGCGCGCGATCTGTCTGTTTCCCCGGCGCGCCGCGGGGCTCTGTAAACTACTCGCAGACAGCACCCTCTCGCGGCCGCAGCTGTGGAGCCCAGGGGCACTACACACACACACACACACACACACACACACACACACACACACACCACAGGCGCGGCTTGTCGTCTGCACGCGATGATTCGCTTGCCTGGCGTAAGACAAACTGCGCACGGATCTACTCGATTACGAATCCGCAAGCAGCCAGTGAAAGTGGAGTGCAGCATCTGTTGAGTGGAATGAACAGTCTGAAGAGCACACACTATGGATTTAGAGAAAATGTCAGCTGAAGCAAAATCTCGGAAATCCTGAGAAAAACAGGTGTGCGCTTTATCAAAAGACAGGTAATTAACAGGACGGGTGTAAGCGTAGATGTTTCTATAGGTGAGGGAGGGCCCCAGTGTAATCAACGGTACCTCAGTATTTATGTTATTTGTAGATTAATAGTTATAGCTACTACAAGTCGTATGTTTTTAGGTTGGTCAGTACTTCCAAGTACATGTGGCAGGAGTAAGGCATTACTGTTTAGTTTGCACTGGGTAGCAGATCATGTACTGAAATGTAGACCCAAAGACGCAAAACGGTTAGTCTATTCTGACAGGTGCAGTCCGTTCAGTGACGAATTTCCGACCGTGCAGAAAAGATCAGGTGGTAAATTATGTGACGTTTTTGCGGGAAGACTGTTAGAAGCAGAGAAGAAACAACCAACATACTGATGTGTGTACATTTAAGGTACCGCATATAGAAACATCTACACTTATACCCGTTACACCCTGTACTATTATATATGAAAATGAAGAGAAATAACAACAGCAACGAAAGATCAACTCCGAAGTGCTAGGGTTAAAAACTCTGTAAAACACGGGGGTACTGTTGAGTAATATGTACACTACTGGCCGTTAAAATTGCTACACGAAGAAGAAATGCAAATGATAAACGGGTATTCATTGGACAAATATATTATACTAGAACTGGCATGTGATTACATTTTCACGCAATTTGGTTTCATAGATCCTGAGAAATCAGTACCCAGAACAACCACCTCTGGCCGTAATAACGGTCTTGATACGTCTGGGCATTCAGTCAAACAGAGCGTGGATGGCGTGTACAGGTACAGCTGCCCATGCAGCTTTAACACGATACCACAGTTCATCAAGAGTAGTGACTAGCGTATTGTGACGAGCCAGTTGCTCGGCCACCATTGACCAGACGTTTTCTGTTGAGAAATCTGGAGAACGTGCTGGCCAGGGCAGGCGCTCCTGCAGCCATGCTCTCCGAGCTAATAGTCCAAGCTGCTGCAAACGTCGTCGAACTGTTCGTGCAGATGGTTGCTCTCTTGCAAACGTCCCCATCTGTTGAGTCAGGGGTCGAGACGTGGTTGCACGATCCGTTTACAGCCATGCGGATAAGATACCTGCCATCTCGACTGCTAGTGATACGAGGTCGTTGGGATCCAGCACGGCGTTCCGTATTATCCTCCTGAACCCACCGATTCCATATTCTGCTAACAGTCATTGGATCTCGACCAACGCGAGCAGCAAAGTCGCGATACGATAAACCGCAATCGCGATGGGCTACAATCCGATCTTTATCGAAGTCGGAAACTTGATGGCACGCATTTCTCCTCCTTACACGAGGCATCACAACAACGTTTCACCAGGCAACGCCGGTCAACTGCTGTTTGTGTATGAGAAATCGGTTGGAAACTTTCCTCGTGTCGGCACGTTGTAGGTGTCGCCACCCGCGCCAACCTTGTGTGAATGCTCTGAAAAGTTAATCATTTGCATATCAAAGCATCTTCTAACTGTCGGTTAAATTTCGCGTCTGTAGCACGTCACCTTCGTGGTGTAGCAATTTTAATGGCCAGTAGTGTACATCGGAGAAGTAATGGTGTAAATAAAACAAAGGTTGAAGGATGTGATTAAAATTCAGGGGGGAAGAATATCAGTGATATGATATCGTGATGACATTGCTATCTGCGGTGGAATGAAATGAGTGCACAGTGCGCATTGAGAGTAAATCGAAGAAAGGGGAAAGTAATAAGGAGTACCAGAAATGAGACTAGCAATAAATTACACATCAAAGAAGAAGTAGACGAAGTTAAACAATTGTGCTAACTTGGAAGCTGTGGTATCGACAGCTACGATGCCACGGCGTAGATGCAAGTTCTTAGGTTGTCACTACGACTACGACACCGACGACAGCGCCCTCTAGCCGCCGCTCCAGATTCAGCCTACTTGATTCCGAGCCGACCACCAAGCAACTTCGCTTCTACTTCATAGGAGCTAGCCATTACAGACTTGGTTACTTCAGTGATAGTTTGTCAAACTATTAGTAGCTGTTAGCGTTGATACCTGTACGGCTTCGCACCTACGTGCTCATCTCAGCCAAAGTTAAGTACATATCAAAACCACTTTTAATTGCAGTACCGAGTGTACTACCCCACCTGCTGCTGCTAGCTTCCTACATTCGGTCTACCCTTCAGTTTTGACGAGCAGACCCACGTGCCGCCTATCCAGGCGTGATACAAACGAAGCAAAGTACCACATGGCGAGTGAAGCAATGAGGAATTTAAAACAGACTAGCACAGACAAAGAGGGCATGCCTACCTAAGAGACGTATGTTGGTACCAAACATAGGTCTTAATTTGTGGAAGAAATTACAAAAGATGTACGTTTGGAGCACAACATTGTATGGGAGTGAATCATGGACTGTGGCAAAACCGGAAAAGAAAAGAATCGAAGCGTTTGAGATGTGTTGCTATAGAAGAATGTGGAAAAGTAGATGGCCTGATAAGGTAAAGAATGAGAGGGTTCTCCGCAAAACCGGCGAAGAACATACTGAAGAAAGTTACAAGAAGAAAGGGCCGTATGGTAGGACGTTTGTTAAATGGAGGATGCAAGATAAGTGTTTAACGTCCAGTGAGGCCATTGGGGACGGAGCGCAAGCTCGGATTAAGGAAGGATAGCGAAGAAAATCGGACGTAACCTTTCAAAGCAACTACCCCGGCATTTGCCTTAACCAGTTTAGGAAATATCATAAAACCTAAAACTGGATGAGTCGTCTTCCTCCCGTAAGCCACTGCAGTGTGCTAACTACTGAACTATCTTGCTCAGCATATTTATTAAAGTGTTAGGGAATAACTTCTGGATAGTAAAATATGTAGGTGAAGACAAAGATTGGACTAAATGGACCAAAAACGTGAGGGCATAGGGTCCACGTATTACTCTGAGGTTAATAGGTTGACACAAGGAGACTGGCAAAAAAATAGTAATAATAATAATAATTATTATTATTATGTGAGATTTGAGTTTGTCCCGGCATATGCAATGTTCACATAACTTATCGGAAATGTGGGTGTGTTATGGTATCGAAAACCGCCGATATTTCGACAGGTGGCCACCCTCATTCACACTGACTTGTATATACATACTGATAGTTATCACCATCCGTCTCAGTGTGAAGGGGTGCAATGGTTCCAAGGGGCCCACGTCATTTCAGAGCCTGAGAGCTGGTAAGCTGAGTTGGCTCATCCTGAGGACACCTACCGAAAGAATAAAATATAGTGACAGACAGATCCGACGTGCATTGCGCTCTCGACTACCTTGCACTGGGTGAGTGATGACAATACCTAACTGGCACCAAAGTCCATGGACTTCTTGCCTTATGGAGGGATCATTTTCGATAAGATGGTTCACATTTTGCGGAAATATTACGTGGAAAATGATTTCCGACCTGCAACTATGTTTAGGGTTCTTTTAGGTTGCGTTAAGGATGATGTTGGTTTGTGTAAGGCGCGTGTATATTGCATTCCTTGCAGTTGTGGCGTGTCACAGACTGAGACGGCAAAAGTAATAGGATAACTATATGTCCATATGGTGGTAGTATCGCGTACACAAGGTATAAAAGGTCAGCGCATTGGCGGAGCTGTCGTTTTTGTATCCAGATGATTTACGTGAAACGGTTTCCGAAGTGATTATGGCCGCACGACGGCAATCAACGGATTTTGAACGCAGCGTGATAGATGGAGCTAGACGCATGGAACATTCCATTCCGGAATTCGTTGGGGAATTCAATATTCCGAGATCCGAAGTGTCAAGAATACCAAATTTTAGGCATTATCTCTCGCCGCGGTCAACGCAGTGGCCGACGGCCTTCACTTAACAACCGTGAGCAGCGGCGTTTGCGTAGAGTTGTCAGTGCCAACAGACAAGAAACACTGCATGAAATAAACGCAGAAATCAATGTGAGGCGTACATATACGTTAGGACAGTGCGGCGAAATTTGGCGTTAATGGGCTATATCAGCAGACGATACGGCCTGCAGCGCCTCTCTTGGGCGCGTGACCATATCGGTTGTATCCTGGATGACTGGAAATCGTGCCCTGGTCAGACGAGTCCCGATCCTAGTTGGTAAGAGCTGATGGTAGGGTTCGAGTGTCGCGCAGACCCAACGAAGCCATGGACCCACGTTGTCAACAAGGGACTGCGAAAGCTGGTGGTTCAAATGGCTCTGAGCATTATGCGACTTAACTTCTGAGGTCATCGGTCGCCTAGAACTTAGAACTAATTAAACCTAACTAATCTAAGGACATCACACACAACCATGCCCGAGGCAGGATTCGAACCTGCGACCGTAGCGGTCGCTCGGTCTCAGACTGTAGCCCCTACAACCGCACGGCCACTCCGGCCGGCAAGCTGGTGGTGTGTCCATAATAGCGTGGTCTGTGTTTGCATGGAATGGTCATGGTCTTCTGCGCCAACTGAACCGATCATTGACTGGAAATGGTTATGTTCGGCTTCTTGGTGACCATCTACAGCCGTTCATGGACTTCATGTTCCCAAACAACGATGGAATTTTTATGGTTGAGAATTCGTCAAGTCAAAGGACCACAATTGTTCGCGATTGGTTTGAAGATTGTTCTGGACAGTTTAAACGAATGATTTGGCCACCCAGATCGCCCGACGTATATCCCATGGAACATTTATGGGACATAATCGAGAGGCCAGTTCATGCTTAAATTCCTGCAGTGGCAATACTTTCGCAATTATGGTCGGCCATAGAGCTAGCATAGGTCGGTATTTCTGCAGTGGACTTCCAAAGACGTGTTGAGTCCGCGACACGTCGAGGAGGTCCAACGTGATATTAAGAGATATCCTCATTGTATATTGATCAGATTATCAGGACCGTGGAGGACCGATACACTAAGTGCAAGCGTCACACACGGTTGCAAAAGTCATGAAAATCTGGTAGTGGAGATCATTGTTTTGAAACCGGTCATCCTGTGGAACTTAACAACCGGGAGATTCCGACAGTCGAAACGGACAGACTAAGAGAGAAGGGGAATGTTTACCCAAAATATTATTGCCGCACATGCGGCTAAAACAAAGTGGAAAATCGGCAGTAGCGAAACAGCACGATAACAGTGGCTCTGACATCGATTTTAATAACGTACGTGTACTGACTAAAGAAACAAATATATATAGAAGAAAGGTCCGAGAAGTGGTTGAAATTTCTAAGAATGCATCTAATTTCAATAGAGAGGACGGCTGTAGGCTTCCGATATCGCGGCTCCCCGCCATCAAGGAAGTAAATACGCGGCCGCGGTGTAAGAGCGGCATAAACAACGCGCTGCAAATGGTTCAAGTGGCTCTGAGCACTAGGGACTTAACAGCTCAGGTCATCAGTCCCCTTGAACTTAGAACTACTTAAACCTAACTAACCTAAGGACATCACACACATCCATGCCCGAGGCAGGATTCGAACCTGCGACCGTAGCGAACGCGCTGCAAGTCACCTCGGCGGACAATAATATTTTGGGTAAATAGTCCCCCACTCTTGCTCTGTCCGTTTCGAATCTAGCCACTGATGACTACCAACCAATAGCGGTAGCAGGCAATGCAACTAATAACCCTTCTCCAGCATTAGTGTGGAGTAGTGTCTTTCTATCCAATGACGATGACCACCTATGGTATCCACAGGAGATGAGCTACCAACGCCCCTTCTTCTGTACTAGCCTATGACTATGGTCCACCAATGGTAGCCATATGAATTTTAACCAATACTACCATTTCTCCAGCAAGAACGCCAGAAAGCTCCCCCTTTATAAGTGGACGCGACACTCGTCTCTGACAGTGTTCTAGCAGTAGTGGACACCAAAAGATCCTGAGGAAGATCCCAGAAGAGGGGTCGAAACGTCGAACATTTTAGAAGAAACATGACGCGGGCTAATAACCCAGAAGATTTTAATTTCAGTGACAACGGCCACGAAAACCTGCAGACTCACATACTGTGAGGTTGTTTATCACATTTGTTCATAATCTTTTATTCGGATCGTACGTACTGAAATGTATTACCAGGTGGTTATAATTAAACTTTGGTAATTGAGCCAGTGCAGATGGAAAACTATTTACCGTATGGGTACCCAACTTTTTAGGAATGATGTTCAGACTGTGCGCTGCGAGATTTGCTTTGTTAGTAGTGTTTCATGACTTGCCGGTAGGAGCCGGTACTGGTACAGCGACGTAGAGTTGAAACACAGCCATCAGTGCACGTTACAGTTGCATACACAGTCAATAGGAGTACGGACAAGGTGAGCAGGGCTTCACTCACAAATCTGTTTGGAGCAGTGCTGCTGCCCTTCGAGAGTATCGAGATTTTAAAGGAATACGGAATGGTTCTCTTTTCGCACAAGGGCTGAAGAACATGATTCGTAAGTTATAATTAACTGGCGATCTTGGAATTGCTTCTGGGAGAGGCCGACAGCCAATTGCGCAAAAAATTATCGAAGTAGTTACTCTTGCCATTCTTGAGAATGCTGGACGCAATGAGCGATGTTCTAGCAGTGCTCGAACTACCTCACGTCAGCTGAACATTCCGTGGTCCACCTGAAACGTTTTGGGCAGTAGTGTAGCACTCTTTAGTGTAGTTCCAGGCTGTCGTGGATGCAGATGATCGTCACATTGAGCAACGTCTGTAACTTGGAACGTGAACATGGTACACAATTAACAAATGTTGCCCGCTCATGTGGAAATTAGTGGTTTATTCATTTTTTCTCTTCCGCTCGTTCCTACGAATATTGCCATAAAGTGTCTACGATCACTCGTTTTTCATGGCACCCTCACAAATGGCGTAAGTTTAATTATAAACATCCGGTACATTAACGAGTCTTTTAATTCTTGATTTTTTATTAAGTAGTTTTATTTTAATGTATGCTGGAGGAACCTCTTTTACACTGTTCTACTGTTTTAATGTAGCCGGTGACTTATGCAGATGTAACGTGACTACACGAAATTTTCCCCCAACCACATCCTTATGTTTTATGTTAGTTTTTCTTCACTGCTGACAAAACTGCACATTGCGGCGTCTTGTTCGAGCGAGTTCATAACATGTTGTTGTCTTCAAGCGTAGCATTCGTAATGTCAAACTTTGTAATTTTTTTTATTGTTGATGCTTTTTCCCGTTCTATCTTAGATCTGAAGATGATCTGCAGCGCTGAGTTTAGGTAATTGCATTTACACTATAGTTTCTGTGTTGAGCAGTGTCATTAGTCGATGCAATTTTCCTTCTATGCGCGACCTTCAGAAGCGGTGGAATGGCGGCCATTTCTGTCCCCCTTACAGTATTCTGTCATTTCCGGCCAAGAGCTTGTCTTGAGGAGTCCGAAATGCAGACACTTAAGGCGTCCGTGTTACGGCGCAGATTGGGCTCCACGTTGTTTTTCTCTCTTTCCAAAGGCTAAGGAAGCCATCTGTAGGCCCTGTCCGAAGTCGCCGGAAGCAGCTGCCATTGCCTACGAAGCGTTCCTGAACAGTCTCGGTTAGGAAGTAAATCGTCATAACTTTAGTAAGGATGCGCTGTTACATACAAAGCGAAGGAGGGTAACTCCGAAAAGATGCGGCGGTGTGTTTTAGAAATAATGGATATGAACATTACTTTCACATAAGTGCCCTGCAGCGGCCGTTCAAAGAATTAGGCATACTAACTTCTGCTTCTCAGTATATTTATTCTTTATTGGCTTTGTTTTTATATAATACACCTCTTACTCGAAACACCAAAGAACTGGCCAAGTGCGAGTAGGACTCGCGAACTGAGGTTTCCGCACAAAGTACGAGGGTTGACTGAAAAGTAATGCCTCTGCCTTCGCAACTCTTCAACAGTTGGCACCATTGGTATGCCGCAGGTACTGGCTTGTTCCGTAGCCTCTTCTTTACTAGTGTTAATTAAACATCAATAAACTCTCGATAGCATCTATACTATTGTAACTATCGGTTGTCTGGTTTAACTATCGATAGTTACATCGTATATAATGTAATTCTTCTTTCATAGACTCGAAAAGTTGTCCGCGGCCTGTGGAGTGCAGAGGGAAAGTAGGCTGCATGGTGGTATTTAGTCAACGTAGAATATTGTGGCACCTCAGACAGTCTATGCTGTTTGTAAACGTACGTAGTTAACGGACGTGTGGGAGAGGATGTGTGAGAGGGAATTTTCTTGTTTGTCTTCCAGTGATGACGCACGGTCGTGCGCATTTCGTACCAGTCAGATGCTTATGTTAAAAATTACACAAGTAAATAACAGGATTCATGAATGCGCATTATGCAGATAGTCACCTTTAAATGTGTGAACATACTTTCTTGTAGTAAGGAATAAAAATGTAAATAAGACTGTTGTAATACAACGGAGTTAGTGGAGGGAAAAATGACATTTGTGATTGTACTGCATAATGCATTTCGAAAAAAATAAATTTTATTATCGTTATTAAGTAAACGCACCCGCTATTGACCGGACTTCTTCCGAGACAGCTTCAGAAAACTTGTTCATCGTTGGCAGAAATGAATCCAACAGGCTGATGATTATGTGCAGAAGTGAATATTGGTAATTAAAAATCACATTCTAAGGATTATTTCTGCGTTTGACTTATTAAAATATTCCAATCCAAACTCAATTAACGAAGGCGGAGGCATTACTTTTCATTTAGGACTCGTATGTACACAATTCATCCTTTCCGGGTTAATGGAATCTCGACCATCGTTGCCTGTTATCGAAAGAAACTTGGAGGTGTACAAAGAAGTAAGATCCAATGCCCAAAGAATATGCAAGAAAAAGCAATGGCTGATATCAAAGCTTAAGGAGATAGAAGAATTAAATGAAAAGAATGAAACGAAGAAGTTCTATCATAGAATAAGGCAAAGGTCCCGAGTTCGAGTCTCGGTCGGGCACACAGTTTTAATCTGCCAGGAAGTTTCATATCAGCGCACACTCCGCTGCAGAGTGAAAATCTCATTCTGGAAACATCCCCCAGGCTGTGGCTAAGCCATGTCTCCGCAATATCCTTTCTTTCAGGAGTGCTAGTTCTGCAAGGTTCGCAGGAGAGCTTCTGTAAAGTTTGGAAGGTAGGAGACGGATACTGGCAGAAGTAAAGCTGTGAGTACCGGGCGTGAGTCGTGCTTCGGTAGCTCAGATGGTAGAGCACTTGCCCGCGAAAGGCAAAGGTCCCGAGTTCGCGTCTCTGTCGGGCACACAGTTTTAATCTGCCAGGAAGTTTCAAATTCTATCATGCCATGGGAAAGATGAGAAAAAGTTTTCAACCCAAACAAAATGCATGCAAAAACGGAGACAGCGAGATAATAAGAGATAAACAAGAAACACTGCAGAGGTAGGCAGTGTACTTTGAAGATATGCTCAACAAAAACTCAGGTCAGGCTCCGAGAGTTACACAGGAACAGGAAGAGAACACAGAGCCTAGAGAAATTGAAAGGGATAATTCACAAAATCCAACAATGCTGAAAGTGGAAGCCGTTTCAATAAACTAAAAAATAACCGTGGACCTCGCGAAGATGGGGTTGCGTCAGAACTTATAAAATCGGGAGGGGCAACCTATAAGAATGAACTATTTAGACTGATGAAGAACATACATGTAAATGAAAGCAAACCGGAAGAGTATAATACTGGAATAATATGCTCAATATATAAGAAAGGAGAAAAACTCAATTGTGGAAACTATAAAGGCATAACCCTACTAAATACAGTGTATAAGACTTTCTCTGGAGTGCTGAACGAAAGAATAAAGAAGTGCGCCGAAAAGATACTCGGAGAATACCAATGTAGATTCCGGCCAAAAAGAGGTACATCTGACCAGCGTGTTGTTAGACAAATAATGGAACAATTTTATGAATATGATATAGATCTCCATTTCCTGTTCGTTTACAAGCTTTCTGTAGCATTTATACACCAGCATTGTAAAAAGGGGTGAAAGTGTTGGGCATCCGTGATAAACTGAGAAGGTTAATCGAGCTGACAATCAAGGATACAAAAGCAAAAGTAAAAGTGAATAACGGAATGACCAGGCAGTTTAACTTTGAGGATTGAGTGAAACAAGGAGATGGCCTCTCTGCAGTCCTGTTTAACTTAGCATTGCATGGTATCATACAAAAAGTAGGTAAGAGCAGCAATTACCAAGTCCAGCCAGATATGCGCATATGCAGATGATATTGCCATCGTGACAAGGCTTAAAGAAATATATGGACAAATGAATACAGAAGGAACAAGAATTGGACTTACTGTAAATGAAAGCAAGACAAAATATTTGGTTATGTCCCATTCTGAAGCTCTAAGAACACCACAGGACCTGTAGATCTTTAATAAATGCTTCAGAGCTCTTAGATGTTTCCATTATTGTGTGTCCAGTGTTAATAGTATGAGACAATGTATCAGAGGAAGGATACAAGCAGGAAACGAAGCCTGTTGTACAAACCTAAAGATACTCAAGAAATCTAATTACAAGAACAACTAAATTGAGAGTATACTATTCCCTTGTGCGACCTGTTGCCACATATGGATCAGAAACGTGGACAGTGACAGAAGTAGACGGTAATAGCCTAAGGACATTTGAAAGGAAAATCTTACGAATAATCTAAGGGCCTGTAAGAGAGGCAGAAGGTTGGAGTCAGAAACAACCTTGAAATACGAGAACTGATACAAGGGAAAGATATAGTGAAATTTATCAAATCTCAAAGAATACGTTGGTTAGGACATAGGATGACGGAAGACAGGATGCCCAAACGAATAATGAATGCCAGAGTGTATTCCATCAGAAGGAAGGGCAGACCAGGAGCTAGATGGATGGGCAATGTGCTGGCTGACCTTGCCAAGATGGGGATCCGTGGATGAAAGAAAAAAAGCTGAGAACAGAGATATATGGAGGAAGATGCTGAGGAGGCCAAGGCCCACCACGGCCTGTAGTGCCGAAGAAGTAGGTCTTGGTAGGATTCGCGTATTGAGGTCTCCGTACAAAGTATATACACAGTTCATCCATTCCGGGAATCTCGACCATTGTTGCCTGTTACCGAAACGATTCTGGCAAGGTATCAGTACGAGGTATTTCAAGATTTTCGACGATGTTTTGATTTAAATAACATAAATGTGACAAAGTCGTGCAGGAGGTAGGCGACCATTATTACAATCATCAGTAGTTCTCTGTTTAGGCTGACTTGGTCACAATAGTAAAAGTCAAAATTCAGGCAAGCAATGACTCTATCGCTCGTATGACTCGTTCCGGAATTTGTCCATCATGACATATACGGGAGCGATTACTGCACGTAAATATGGCGTTTCAAGTTGTATGTGAAGCAGCCGTAGACTATCGTTCCTGGATATCTGATGATGCATAAATTCCGAAACGCGTCATATGAGCAATTAAGTCATTGCTTGCCTGAATTTTGACTTTTACCATTACGACCTAGCGAACCTGAGAAATGAACTTTTGATTGTTTTAATTACAAGTTTGACATCGGATAACAAATAATATGATATGACAAATGATGTGATATAAATACAAATTAACAATTTTAGGATTTTTTCTTTACTTGTACTCTGAAATCTTCCTTCTCGCTAAATTTCATTATTCTGGGTCAACGGAAAATACCCTAGATGTTTTGATGAGTGAGTTTGCGAGTGTCAAAACATGACATAAATGGCCCTACAGTTTGATTGCGTTGACTTAGAAGCTAACGTTTATCATATCGCGAAGGGGTCTTAGACGTTAGAACGTGACGTAAATTTCAGCCTAAGTCTACCCGTTTCTGAGAAAAAGGGATGTAACAGACAGGCAGACAGACGGACGGACGGACGGACAGTCTGATAACAACTGTCAAGTTTTTTCGTTTGATAAAATTACAAAGTTATAGTTTTCGGTTTTTCTCTTTGTACTGTGAAACCTTGCTTCTTAAAAAATTTCACGATTCTCGGCCAACGGGAAGTACCCCACAGGTTTTAATGAGTGAGTTCGCGATTATCAAAATATGTTATCTAAATGGCCAAATCTTTTGTCTGCATTAAGATAAAAACTTACAGTTATTACACCGCCAAGGGCCTAGAGACCTTAGTGGATGAGGTAAATTTTAACCTGATACGTGTACTCATTCAGTGGTTAGCGCGAAAAAAACAAACTGTTTGAGCGTCGTACCCGTGGACAAGAAACCTCTGGTGACCCCAAGGGCTTGATGGCACAGGTACAGCCGTGAAACATATACGGCTTTCGACGTCGGAAGAAGTCTGTCAGATTTTCAGATCTAATGCTGCTGAATGATTCTGATGTCAGTCTTCATCTGAGAAACAATACCCTCCGTCTGCAGTCACTAGTGCATAATCAGTTCTCTTCGCCAAGGCTTACCATTATACTGAAATATGCCTGACGCATAGATCAAGATATTTAGAGAATCGTCCGTGAAAATTTAAAATCCTGTTGAATTTTGTTTATATTATCTTGTCCGTCGTGTTTATTACGTTAAGGAATTTCGTTTATTTATGTGAATAATGTAAAAAAAAAGTTTTGTTCCAAACACCGCTGATTTTTTAACAATGGTATTTGAGGATCCGGCTTTATTACACAGGGATACATGTGGCTTGAAAGCTTCTTTAATTTATATTTTAACAAATGTTTTCATTTTTCACAATTAATTAATGGTGGCGAAGTATTTTGAAAAACTTCAAATTATTGATTACACAGTTTTCCAAGATCATCAATTACATATCAACTTTTATAGAAAAAAACATTTTTTTACAGATCATCGTTTCGAAGATATTTAATCTAAACCTCAAATAACAAATTATCTTTCGGGGTGTCTTTTACCCATTAAAAGTGTTTCAGGGCACAAACGAAAAGATACGTAGTACACTGACACCGTAGGCTTTCCCGGCGTAATAGGCCTTGAAAGTCTGTTCAGGTTTGCTGCCGAATACTAAAATCAACTCGATTCAATACTTCAGCGATCCAATTGTTCGCCATCTGTGGTGGGCGTACTGTAAGACCTTCGGTACACACACCATCAGATTATTTGACTTGTCGCTGTACCAAAGTAGGCGAGTGGCAGCAATATGTCTCGTGGTCTTACTGTGGCGTGTTTATCTTCTGCCGTTAGGTCAGATGATAGAAATGCCACTTACACGCTTAGAGTAGCAGATTGACGGTGAACAACTTTAAACAGAACTTGATTAATTTTCACACGCATTTATTAAAATAATTAAAATTGACAATCTGAAGTTTCTTTGGTCTTGATACATTAATCTTATTCTCACGTATCTCTGATACTTGGCAATGTGTCTATACATTTATATTCATGGCTATGTACAGGAATATGATATCTTATTAGGTGCAGACTGAAACTCGACTATAGACTGGTACAGACTAATGCAGACTGGTGCAGACAAATGCAGACAAATGCAGACTGACTAAACGGAGGTCTGTACACTCGTTATAACACCTCGCGCGTTCAGGTATCACTGCGCGAGTGTGATCCTCGAGGAGAAAAGGTTCTACGTTAGCAGCCATCTTATTGGCTGCGTTACACATTTATACGCGGATCGGCGGAAGCAGAATTTGGTCCGTCTCTAAGGCAGCGCCATATCGTAGTGCGGAGACGGATGAGTGCTGCGCCTGCGCTGTTGTGCTTAGCGGGGCGCGCTCTAGTGGGAAAGTTGTGTACGCGCTGAGTACGCGGAACTATGTACAACTACAAATCGACATCCTATATTGGCCTCTGCACTGAAAACGGCGCATGCGCCACCCATCACAGTTGCTGCCCTCCAAGACTGGCCAGGTGACGCCACCCTTAGTAGAAAACCGGCGGCAACGATGTATGGCACTCACAAGCGATTTTCGAACACTCGGACTGGCCGCAATGGAGAACGTTCTGTTTTGATGCGGGATAGTACAGGGTTCCACGTCCTGCTAAGAGGAAACCCATTGTCTCTATTAATGACGTTATCCGCCAACTCAGTTTCAATTCTCTCTTTATAAACACTGTTCCAAAAAGCGGAAGCGTTGGCAACTATCACAATTGCGTCAAATTTCATACTGTGTCCCTCGTTTAAGCAATGTTCTGCTACCGCCGACTTTTCCGGCTGTTGTAGCCTCGTATGATGGCGATGTTCCACGCACCTGTCACAACCTGTGACCGAAGGCTGATGTAAGCCTTCCCACATTGACACGGAATTTTGTATATACCAGGCTTCCTAAGCCCCAAATCGTCTTTCACAGAGCCCGGTACCATTGTTTTGGGTCACTATGAAACAAAACATTTATCTGTTGTGTCCTGCATAGTCACCTAATATAGGATGCCTAGGAAACCTGCTTTCTCGGATCGCTAGACAACAATTCAGGCAAATCGTATTAATGAAGTTTAATACAGAAAGATAAGAGACAATAATCAACTTCGGGAATTTACAATGGTGTGTCACAAGTAATTGGCGACAGTGAAATAAGAAGTCTCTTCAGTGTATACAACTTCTAATACAAGTGAAACAGTACAGTTCATAAGTCACTGCTGTAGAGCTCTTAGATCGGCTAGACTTCAATTGGGCTGCGGGCAGGCGGAGCGGCGCTCATGTTCTCTACGCCTAGAGGCCGCTGCTGACTCGGTGTCGTCCTAGAGGAGTGGGTCAGCGTACTATTGACTGACGTCGTCTCACAGCCCTCTCTGCTCTAACGTTCCGGCACTTAACATTACGCCAGAAATCTATCAACATATTCAAAGTTTTTTTGGAAAGGCACGACCTGATAAGTATGAATCCATGAAACAAAGTAGAAACCCAATGAAATCCCTCACGAGAAAGTTTCCTGTAAATGCAACTATCACTAGCACAAGTTGCAAAACACATGATGACGGAACGACTAAAACTGTTTACCGATGGTAACTTCAAAGAATGTACTGGGAGGTTATAATAGATTTTTTTCTATTTAACACATTATGACACAGAAACTAATTACCGTTTGAGTACCAAACTTGTTAGCATTAATGTCAGGAGGATGGGGTTCATTATTTCCATGCGTCACAGCGGCACCATCAATTTCCAACTATGGTCAGCAGGTGTGATCAGTCATCGTGATTCATAGTATCACACACCTGACCAGTCGCAGTGCACTTGCTGACGTGTCAACATGAGCTTGGACAAAAGGAGCAGGGCATTATTGGTGAAGCTCTATTATCAAAACTACAGTAATGCTGCAGCTTCACTTCGAGAATATCACCGACTGAAAGGATTACGGTAGGGTCTTCTTTCCCCACCTGTTGTGCGGAGCATGATGAAGTTCGAATCAACTGGTGAACTAGTTGTCGCTTCGGGAAGAGGCCAGCGACCGGTTACACCACAGATGGATGATGAACTCGCTGTTGCTATGGCAGACAACGCTGCTTGCAATTCCCGATAGTCAGGCAGGGCGCGTGCTGTGTCACGACAGTTGGACATGCCGTGGTCCACTATATGGAATATGTTTTGAACCATTCTCAAATGGTATCCGTAGAAAATCCACTTCGTACAGCAGCTTGCACCACATGACGTGTTGACTTCGCTCCCTACTTTCTCGAAAGGATGACCCTAGAACTTCCACTTGAAAGACCAAGCTCATTTTTCTCTGACGGATGAGGTGAACACACAGAATTGGCGAGTGTGGGGGTCTTTACCTCCAGTCACTTCCTCTGTTTGGTGTGGCTTGACGGCAACATTCATCATTTGTCCATTCTTTTTTGAGCGCTGGCGCTCAAGGACCAAAGACGTGCAGTGTGACTGGCCAACATTACTGCGATATGCTTCACCAGCATGTCATACCCGCCCTGCAGTAGAGACGCATTGAGCTGAACTGTTTTCACCCGCTTCCCCGAAACACATTTGGAAATTATCCGCTGATCGTTTCCAAATGCTTGGCCGGCACGATCATTTGATCTCACTCCGTGTGATTTCTGCTCTTAGGACGGGGTTTGCCAGGGGTACATTCTCGCATGTGCTGATGTGAAGCGCAGCATATCAAGAGAAGTAGCCAGCATACCTACGGACATGCTTCGTCTTGCTGTGCAGAGTACAATCCTGCGCTTTCAGACTCTCCTGGACTTTGATGGGCGCCATAAAATGATTCAAATGGCTCTGAGCACTATGGGACTTAACATCTGAGGTCATCAGCCCCCTAGACTTAGAAACTACTTAAACCTAACTAACCTAAGGACATCACACACGCCCATGCCCGACGCAGGATTCGAACCTGCGACCGTAGCAGCACCGTGGTTCCGGACTAAAGCGCCTAGAACCGCTCGGTTACATCGGCCTGCGATGGGCACCATATTGAGTCCTTTTTGTAGCAGTATTGGTACCGGTATGTAATGGTATGATGTACCGTAGAACATTAAAAGTGTTTTAATTGAATTGATTCTGTATTATTTCTCTTCCCGATGTCCTTGACTTTAATGTTAGTAAGTTTGGTACTCTTACGGTAATTAGTTTCCATGTTATAACGTGTTACTTAGGGAAAATTTAATTATGACCACCCGATATGATAGAAGCAGAAAATGACTTGTGTCCTAAGAAAGCCGATCTACTTGGAAGGTATCAGACTTTCGTGAAGTTCATCTGTGTGGAAAGTAGAATAAATTGGCATGAACGTAGTGCTACAGATACGCGAGAAAGCTAGGAAGTTTTTCGGTGTTCTCTGGCACTAGATGAGTTTATTGATCTCTGCAGTACGTCACAGCTTCTCGTGTTGATTCGTGATGTCAGTTTAGACTATCAGATTACGGAAGAATTGGTGACCGTTTCCATGAAACAGCAACTGGAAGTGACACTTACATGGAAGTGCAAAAAATTTTACAATACTGTAACCTCCAATGGAATCAGCTCCGAGATGTTACAGTTGGTGGAGGAAGAAACGGCTGGAGTGAGGAACTGTCTGGTGGGGCAGGTCAGGTTTCAGTCGCAAGATTTGCATTTTTCGGATGCTCTTTTAAAACATTGCATCATACATAAGCAAACACCTTGCGGGAAAGACTCAGATATTACTTGTGTATTCGGGTGTTCGCACTCGTCGTCAGTTCTCAGCTTTTCTTGAAGAAATTGATTCTGAGTTCTGCGATTTGCCTTATCACATAGCAGTAAGAGGGCTCAGTTACGATGAAGACCAGTTTGGTTCTTACAGGCTCTAAAACGAAATAGATGTTTTTCTCACAAAAGAAGATATAACTGATCCACAGCTGTCATGTCTTCCCTGGATGTCGAAGATGTCATTTTTGGTACACATCACATCCCACATGAATGTACATACCTTGAAACTTCAGGAAAAGGAAAACCTCGTCTGTTATCTCTAGAGAATGATCGAAGGATTTCGAAGAAAGCTGTCATTGTTTGAAGCACAATTGGAAGGAGAAAACTTTTCTCATTTTCGCTGTTTCAAAGAGAAGTTGTTAATCTTGCTTTTCCGAAAAAAAAATTCGTGACTTAAAGAAACATTTTTGGAGAGATTTTCAGATGTTGACGGAATTGAGAATGACGTTCTTCTTTTCCAGAATCCATTTAATTGTAACGTTGATGATGTGCCAATTCAGCTCTTAGACCTCACTTAGAGAGAGAAGCGCAGAGAAGGAGAACTTGTAGAATTTTACCGTTGCTTTCGTGACAACGAGTTTCCGAAACTGAAGAAATTTGCCACTGGTATGGCATCAGTGTTACGCCTGTGAGAACAAATTCTCAAAAATCAAGTATGTGAAGCCAGAAATTTGAGCGAGATTGACTGACGAACATTTGGAAATAATTCTCTTGATTTGATTCAGCAATGACAGGCCAAACATTGATGATATCTTGAAAGGCAACGCCAGTTTCACTAATCTCACTAACGTTGCTCGCAGCTTAGTTTGTGAGATTCGGACACGTGCCTATCTTTAAGCTAACATCACATTGTTTAATGGCTTTTTAGGAAATAAATGTGTATTGGTTGTCCTTTTTTGTGCATTACATACCACTTACCCATAAGTAACACGGATTTTTGAGCCTAGTTTTTCGTATTTTTTGCCAGAACTTTGGTTCTGCCTTGCAGGTATTGAACAGAATGATGATATGGCCCGTGCTCATCAGCCTGTCAGTTATTCGGCCAGCTGTGAAAAAAGCTCAGTGACCTTTATGGTAAGACGTGGAATAACTTTCATGGCACTCGGCGGAGTTGGAGAAGGTGAAAACTGTTTGGATATATCCAACAAGTATTTCAGAAGTTGAGTGCAATGGCTACTGTAAGATGAAGAGGTTTGCATAGGAGAGGAATCTGCTACGGGCCTCATCAAATCAGTCATTAGACTGATGACAAAAAAATTACAGTCATCTGACTCTTACAAGTTAATTCGTGTTAAATATTGAGGATATTAAAGAGCATCAGATACTGATGACGGCATCGTGTGCTGCATCATAAAGATCTCTCAGACTCGGCCACACACCTGGCGATTCTATATAAATAAATGAAAATGTAATATGAACACACGGGTATAACTGAACAGGCAAAGAATGACAATTTTTCCGCCAGAAACAACATTTATTCAAATAATAGGATTGCAAGATATACTGCAACACGCGCGTTCTTAGTTTTTTGGAATCACGCACCTTGCCGCAGGGGGTGGCTTGCGTGCCTTATCGATAGCTGCAACCGCAACAGTTTTTTTTCTGTGGGTTAGCTGACTAAAATGTGGGTCCTCAAGAGCGCAGCAGCCTATAGAGTAGTTACAGGGGCCAGAGTCTTGACGACTGTTCTGCTAGCTAAACGCGTGACTTTGCTAGGTTGGTACTTCGAACGTCTGAAAGCAAGTGGAAACTAGGACCATTGTATTTGCCGAGTACATCCAGCTCTGCTGTTTGACTTAATGATGATGATTACGACATCTTTTTGGGTAAAGTATTTTGAAGGCAAAATAGTGCTCCTTTCGGACCTTTGAGCGAGAATTGTCAGGAGGATGTCGTTATCAGGAGAAAAAAATGTGACTTTGTACGCTTCGGAACGTGGAATGTTAGATTCCATAGTCGGATAGTTCTGTAACAGATTGCTTAGCTACATTGTCTATCCCAGCAGCATACGCCACATGTAGGCGCAACATTCGGGCATCACACGCTGCACGTCTTCAAACTCGACAATCCTTCCCCTCTTTTTGACCAATCAGTTTACAACCCGTACTGGTCGATGATAGGCGTATCGTAAACATGGCGTAAATAGCAAGTTAACCAACTCTAAACATCGGATGATAGTCGGCGCAAGACACATGAGTCACAATATATCAGAGATTGCACAATAATAATGGTTTAGAAGGTCGGCAGTGTCTAGTGTGGGTACTGAATATCGCCGAGACAATGTTTCCACAAGCAAACGTTGGCTCCACCTCTTACGCCTTATAACCAGACGACGCGATAAACTGTTTGCTGTCTTCTAACAAATACAGGATAGCCTGGCAGCGAGAGGAAAGAAACCAGTGTAAATCTTACTCCTTCGATTTGAATAGATTCAGCTGAGCTATATTAAAATTGTCTCATGGTTAAACGCTCATTTCGATAGTGGAAGGTACCAAGTGCACATGCTCAGAATAAACATGTACAATTTTTCATAATTGTATTTTATCAAATAACTCCAAGAAAACGGCCAAGTCGTAAATATTATTAACAATAAGGGCTACAGAAAATGAATAACAGTATTTTTTTAAACAGTGTACCGTTTAAAATTAAATGAAATACCAATTCCTTTGTGGGTGCAACATTTTCCGATAGCTTTTACAGAGTAACCGCCGCTAGCGACGTTCCAGAAGCGTTATCTGCTTAAACATATCAGTTATTATACTCAGGGAATCACACTTCTCAGTGGTCTGAAACACATACATAAAAGCAGTTACAATAAATGTCTTAAAATAGAATAAGCAGTTAAAACATTTTACACTCTAAAATAAAGGAACACTTTACAAGAAGACATTGAAACATTTTCGGAGAGCTGTAACATCTTATTTCAGAGGGCTCTCATTCGACAAAATTTCAAATTAAATAAACAAAATTTTACTGGCATCTAGCCCAAATACGAGACGTAAAAAAACAAACCTCAAAAGCACCTGGAGTGAAATGATTCACAGGTTTGCAAAACTCTCTAAAAAGATACTGCTAATCTAACCAGGAGCATGACAAACAAATATTTTACTTTTTTAAAACAAAATATTTTTAAGAAATTAGCAAGAATAAAGGGGTCCTGGTCACATAAAATTTCTGAAACCCTTCACCAATAACAATAAAAGTGCGCAATCAAAATGCTTAACGGTACTCAGCCAAAATCAAGTACTGAAGAGATCGGTGAACTGTGACAACATACGGAGCTCTAACATTCCCTAACAACTTCAAAGTTTAAAGTTAGTTAGTGGGGTATCATCAATAGCGGAAACAGTCGAGTTTTGCGTAGTAAACTCTAAAGTTCGCCCTTTATTGGTTTGCTTTCTTCCTTCTTTTCACACTACGAAAATCCGCAAGCAATACGGCCGGATTCGGCCAATTTAGCAAATGACGCATGCGTTACTTGGTGCGCCTATTGACCTTCAGATAATACAGACAGCACACTCAACAGTGCGTAAACAGCTCGTTATCTCGACGGAAAACTAACTGGCCCACCAAGTGTAACACTTTTACAGCAATGCCCGATTTAGACGCAAGTCGTAACTTGAAACTCCACTATACTTCTGAGTGACACCGCCAACATACAGTGCAAATGATGTCATCGAGCTTCCTTCCAAGTTAACACTGTGCCTACAATGTGGCACCAACTCCACATACGAACAGCTCGCCCTCTGTCCCACAAGACAATAACACTTTCATTCGCTGGGGTGACAACACCATCAGCTGGTCAGCGTACGGCGCTTAGTAGCTTCATAGCACGCATGACTCCGCTGCCGCCTAGCGAGATGCCGAAGTAAGCGTTCACTAGGATATCGTTTAAATATCTGTGCGAAACGTTGTAAAGCGATATGAAATGGACTGAGCATGTGAGGATTGTGGTAGGGAAGAGAAATGGTTGACTCCGTTTTATTGGGAGAATTTTGAGAAAATGTGGTTCGTCTATAAAGGAGACCGCATATAAGAAGCTAGTACGACCTATTCTTGAGTACCGTCCAAGTGTTTGGGATCCACAGCAAGTCAGATTAAAATAAGACATCGGAGCAATTCAGAGGCGGGGCTGTTTGTTACCGATAGCTTCAAAGACGCCGCAATTATTACAGAGATGCTATGGGAACTCAGATGAGAATCCCTGGAGGGAAGGCGATTTTCTTTTCGAGGAACGCCATAGAGAAAATATAGAGAACCGGCTTCTGAAGCTGACGGCAGAACTATTCTACTGCCACCAACGTATATTTCGCGTAAGGACAAAAAATAAAACATACGAGGAATTCGCGCTCATACGGAGGCCTATATATTTCCTGCTAGAGACGTCACAGTTCGTAGTAACTGACGGAAAGTCATCGATTAAAACAGAAGTGGTTTCTGGCGTACCCCAAGGCAGTGTTGTTCCTTATCTGCATAAACGATTTAGGAGACAGTCTTAAAGCCGTCTTAGGTTGTCTGCAGATGATGATGTTGACCGTCTAGTACAGTCATTAGAAGGTCAAAGCCAATTGCAAAGCGATTTACGTAAGATATCTGTATCATGCGAAAATTGGCAATTGACCCTAAATAATGAAAAACGTGATGTCAAACACATGACTACTAAGAGGAATCCTTTAAATTTCGGCTACACAACAAAGCAATCAAATCTCAAGGCCGTTTTATCGGCAGAACACTTAGAAGATGCAACAGATATACTAGACTGCAATCACTACGCTTTTCCGTGTTCTCTTGGAGTACTGTTGCGCAGTGTGGTAAAATTGCCATACAGGATTCACTGAGTACATCGAGGAAGTAGAAAGAAGGGCAGCACGTTGTGTTATCGAGAAATAGGGGAGAAAGTATCACACACATGATACAGGATTTGGGGTGGGCAACATAGGCGTTTCTCGCTGCGGCGGAATCTTCCCACGAAATTTCCATCACCAACTTCCTCCTCCAAATACGAAAATAATTCGTTGACGCCGACCTACGTAGAGAGAAACGATCATAATAATAAAAATAAGGGAAATCAGAGCTGTCTCGAAAAATTTAAGTGTTCATTTTTTCTGTGCTTAACCGAATTATTGTGAAGAGGGTTCTGTGAATCCTTCTTCTAGGCACTTAATTGTGAGCTGCAGAGTAGCCATGTAGGCGTAGGGTATCTTCTCGTTCTGTTCGTATATGGATACTTCTATGCATGCTGCGATTAGTTTAATCCTGTCTTCGCTATCTCTACAGGAGCCAAACGCAGGAGAGTAGTATATCCGTAGATTCCTCACTTTATACTGTTTTTTAAAGTTTGAGGAATAGATCGCATCTAGCTTCGAACAGCTGACACTTCAGTTTTTCCTGGATTTATTTTACGGATTCCCGCGGATCCAACCATCATGCGACAGTTCGTGCTGCTCTTCTTTTGTATACCCTCTGTATATCAATGAGTCCTATTTGATACGGGTCAAACGTACTTGAGCAATATTCTGGCATGAGTCGCACGAGTATTATGCAAGCAATCTTCTCTGTAGACTTGCATTTTCCCACTATCCTGCCAATGAAACTAAGTCTGCCACGTGATTTATCTACGTTTGAGCCTTTTTAATCGTTACATTTAATACCAGTGCAAACTGTTACATCGTAGTTTTTTGCATTGATTGAAAACAGTTTTAACTGATTGACTTTCTAGTTATATGTCACATTGCAGTTGCGTTGTGTGATACTCACAATTTTAAATTTCTAAAGAATTAAAGCATGTTGCCAATCTACATCACTTTGAAATCTTATCAACATCATACCTTGTATTTGCGCAGCTTTTCTTTTTGAAAAAGTGCTGCGTTATAGGTAACTGGATCATGTGCCAAAGATCTTAGGATACTATTAATATTGTTCGTCAGGTCATTAATATACAACATGAACAACAAAGGTCCCAACAGAGCTCTGTGGGAACACCTGAAATACACTCCTGGAAATGGAAAAAAGAACACATTGACACCGGTGTGTCAGACCCACCATACTTGCTCCGGACACTGCGAGAGGGCTGTACAAGCAATGATCACACGCACGGCACAGCGGACACACCAGGAACCGCGGTGTTGGCCGTCGAATGGCGCTAACTGCGCAGCATTTGTGCACCGACGCCGTCAGTGTCAGCCAGTTTGCCGTGGCATACGGAGCGCCATCGCAGTCTCTAACACAGGTAGCATGCCGCGACAGCGTGGACGTGAACCGTATGTGCAGTTGACGGACTTTGAGCGAGGGCGTATAGTGGGCATGCGGGAGGCCGGGTGGACGTACCGCCGAATTGCTCAACACGTGGGGCGTGAGGTCTCCACAGTACATCGATGTTGTCGCCAGTGGTCGGCGGAAGGTGCACGTGCCCGTCAACCTGGGACCGGACCGCAGCGACGCACGGATGCACGCCAAGACCGTAGGATCCTACGCAGTGGCGTAGGGGACCGCACCGCCACTTCCCAGCAAATTAGGGACACTGTTGCTCCTGGGGTATCGGCGAGATCCATTCGCAACCGTCTCCATGAAGCTGGGCTACGGTCTCGCACACCGTTAGGCCGTCTTCCGCTCACGCCCCAACATCGTGCAGCCCGCCTCCAGTGGTGTCGCGACAGGCGTGAATGGAGGGACGAATGGAGACGTGTCGTCTTCTGCCTTGGTGCCAATGATGGTCGTATGCGTGTTTGGCGCTGTGCAGGTGAGCGCCACAATCAGGACTGCATACAACCGAGGCACACAGGGCCAACACCCGGCACCATGGTGTGGGGAGCGATCTCCTACACTGGCCGTACACCTCTGGTGATCGTCGAGGGGACACTGAACAGTGCACGGTACGTCCAAACCGTCATCGAACCCATCGTTCTACCATTCCTAGACCGGCAAGCGAACTTGCTGTTCCAACAGGACAATGCACGTCCGCATGTATCCCGTGCCACCCAACGTGCTCTACAAGGTGTAAGTCAACTACCCTGGCCAGCAAGATCTCCGGATCTGTCCCCCATTGAGCATGTTTGGGACTGGATGAAGCGTCGTCTCACGCGGTCTGCACGTCCAGCACGAACGCTGGTCCAACTGAGGCGCCAGGTGGAAATGGCATGGCAAGCCGTTCCACAGGACTACATCCAGCATCTCTACGATCGTCTCCATGGGAGAATAGCAGCCTGCATTGCTGCGAAAGGTGGATATACACTGTACTAGTGCCGACATTGTGCATGCTCTGTTGCCTGTGTCTATGTGCCTGTGGTTCTGTCAGTTTGATCATGTGATGTATCTGACCCCAGGAATGTGTCAATAAAGTTTCCCCTTCCTGGGACAATGAATTCACGGTGTTCTTATTTCAATTTCCAGGAGTGTAGTTCTAGCTTGGTTGATGACTCCATCCAAGATAACTTGGTGGGTACTCCCTACCAAGAAATCCGATAAGCTTTAGTGCGGTACTCAACCAAATGTTTTTCTGGAGTCAAAAAAATGGAGCATCCACACCGTTGTCGTGGTCCATATCTTTCAGAAGGTCACTTGAGGTAAGAACGAGTTGAGTTTCGGATGACCGACATTTTCGGAATTCATGTCGCTGGCCTTTTAGTTTGAGGTACTCCATTAAATTTGAGCTCATAATAAGAACAGACGGGTGACACTGATATTAGACGGAATTTTTGAGGATCAGTTCTCTCACCATTCTTGCAGACGGGTGTAAGCTCTGTTTTCTTCCAACTAATGTGCACTTTTTCGTTCTAGGGAACTGTAGTATTTATGCTAAAACCGAGCCGCAAATTCTGTATAGAATCTGACATATTACAGCGTGCCCTGGGTCAGTGTTCAGTTTTACCGATTTCAGCTATTTCTCGATACCGCTGAACCAATATCTGTATCACTCGTCTTTACAGTGATGTGAAAATTTAAGCGGGGAAGTTATCCCGAGGGCAAACAAGGGTGAGACGATGTATCTATGTGTATTTTCGGGGTCGCGGTCGTAAAGATAACACAGTAGGTGGTGACACTGATGGAGTCAATACGCAGCTGCTTTGTCAGTTTTGCTTGTCAGTACGGAGAGTTCGCAACTATCAAAACATGGTATTAAATAGCGTTTGCCTGTTAATGTGCCATAATGGCGATAGATCTCATTACATCGTTAGTAAGAATTGCAGTACAAACTTCCAGTTCCAAAGCACGGGCCGGCCGAAGTGGCCATTCGGTTCTAGGCGCTGCAGTCTGGAACCGCGAAACCGCTACGCTCGCAGGTTCGAATCCTGCCTTGGGCATGGATGTGTGTGGTGTACTTAGGTTAGTTAGGTTTAACTAGTTCTAAGTTCTGGGGGACTAATAGACCTCAGAAGTTGAGTCCCATAGTGCTTAGAGCCATGTTTTTTTCCAAAGCACGGAGTTTAGTTGGAATCCACGCAAGTTTGTTTATGCGTCAATAGAAAGGAGCAAACTCAACGGTAAGAAATTTTCGGGCTGACCATGTTTGTTATGTTGAGAGCAGTTAGTAATTATTATTTTCCATACATTGCACATGAACACTGCAACACTTGCTTAGAACAGGCCACAGTCTAAGATCGTCCTAGATTGGACACGAGGTTTAAAAACAATGAAGTTAGCCTTGGATGACATCATTAGCTGGAAGAATCTGAGGGACGCGTTTAGATGTCCTCGATAAAAGATATTACTTGTGAATATTGTCGCATCTCCTCACGCAGTACGGCTGTTGTAGGTTCCGAGCAGATATTACATTTACCTGTCTGTGCTGTGATTAGTTCTTCTAGATAGCTATGTTTTGCTTATGTTGTTCATGAAGAGAGAATGGATCATGGGAGCCTGATTCCACCTCTTAACTCACAACTCTTAAATAAGAGGACTATTTGGAATCTACAGACCCCTTAGGCTCAATCTTTAGAAACCTTGCGAGAACCAGCGAGCGTAAACAGTATTTTAGAACAATTTTATGATTAAAGATCTACTCGTATACTGCAGCGTTTAGTGTTTATTATTTATTTGTAAACCATTTTACTATAAAATGTGTTTACTGAAATGATGTGATTTAAAACAACGAAAGAATTTAAGTCCATTACGGCACCCTATCAAACACGATTTATGATTTTTTTTGTAAAAAAAGGAAGTTGAGATTGATATTACTTCAGAAGAGGTTCTATTTTGAAATATCGTATTTTTAACTATAAACAAACATTATATTATGCAAATGAAAGATAAGAATAGGAAAGTATCAAGCAAACAAATTTTTAATCTTTATGTAATTCAAATACACTGAATAAGTCAAAGAAATTGGTCTACGCATGCATATTAAAATACAGATAGATGTAAACAAGCAGAAAAAGAAGCTCCAGTCGGCAGCTCCTATATAAGACAAGTGCATGCCGCAGTTGTTACATCAGTTACTGCTGCTACAATGGCGGGTTATCAAGTTTTAAGTGAGTTGAAACGTGGTGTTACAGTCGGCGCACGAGCGATGGGACACAGTGTAGCGATGAAGTGGGTATTTTCCCGCACGACCATTTCACGAGTGCATCGTGAATATCAGGAATTCCGTAAAACATCAAGACTCCGACATCGCTACGGCCGGGAAAAGATCGTGCAAGAGCGGGACCAAAGACGACTGAAGATAATTGTTCAACGTGACGGAAGTGCAATACTTCCTCAAATTGCTGCAGATTTCAGTTCTGTTCCATCACGTGTCAGCATGCGAACCATTCTACGAAACATCATAGATGTTGGCTTTCAGAGCCGGAGGCCCACTTGTTTAACCCTGATGACTGCACGAAAACGCTTTACGCCTCGCGTGGGCTCGTCAACACCGACATTGGACTGATGATGCCTGGGAACATGTTGCCTGGTCGGATGTCTCGTTTTAAATTGTATCGAGCGGATGGACGTGATCGGGTGTGGAGACAACCTCATGAATCCATGGACCCTGCATGTCAGCAGGGGACTGTTCAAGCTGGTGGAGGGTCTGTAATGGTGTGGGGCGTGTGGAGGTGGAGTGATGTCGGACCCCTGAAACATCTAAATACGACTGACCGGTGACATGTACGTATAAAATCCTGTCTGATCACCAGCCTTCATTCATGTTCATTGTGCATTCCGACAGACTTATGCAATTCCAGCAAGACAGTGCGACACGCCACACGTGCAGAATTGCTACAGAGCCTCTCCAGAAACACACTGCTAAGTAAACACTTCCGTTGGCCACAAAACTCCGCAGATATGAACATTACTGAGCGTATCTGATATGCTTTGCAACGTGTTGTTCAGAAGAGGTCTCCACCCCGCCATACCCTTACAGATTTATGGACAGCCCTGTAGGATTCATGGTGTCAAGTTCCTCCAGCACTACAGACAGTTGAATCGATTCCACGACTTGTTGCGGCACTTCTGCGTGCGCGCGGGGGCCTACATGATATTAGCAGGTGTACAAGTTTCTTTGGCTCTTCAGTGTACAATGCTTTTCCAAAAAAGCAGTCTTAAAGTGAAAAAAATAAAAATTCGTGTTGGCTAACAAGTCAGCTGCTATATATCGCACTAATAAAGTTATTTATATCATTTTCCTAACTTGTCTGAGTGTCACAAATAATGAGCGAAGCCAAAATATTGATCCTCTAACGTGTAGGTACGAAGCCTATTTTTGATCAAGTTCTGTTTTTAAGATGTTTCTTTTCAACAGCTGTCTGTTATGGAGGAGGGACTTAGTGTTTAACGTCCCGTCAACAACGAGGTCATTAGAGACGGTGCACAAGCTCGGATTAGGGTTCAAATGGCTCTGAGCACTAAGGAACTTCACTTCTGAGGTCATCAGTCTCCTAGACCTTAGAACTACTTAAACCTAACTAACCTAAGGACATCACACACCTCCATGCCTGCCCGAGGCAGGATTCGAACCTGCGACCGTAGCAGCAGCGCGGTTCCGGACTGAAGCGCCTAGAACCGCTCGGCCACGGATTATGGAAGGATGGGGAAGGAAATCGGCCGTGCCCTTTCAAAGGAACCATCCCAGCATTTGCCTGCAGTGATCTAGGGAAATGATGGAAAACCTAACCCGGCCGCTGTGGCCGAGCGGCTCTAGGCGCTCCAGTCCGTAACCGCGCTGATACTACGATCGCAGGTTCGAATTCTGCCTCGGGTATGGATGTGTGTGATTCCTTAGGTTAGTTAGGTTTAAGTAGTTCTAAGTGTAGGGGAGAGTGATGACCTCAGATGTTAAGGCCCATAGTGCTTAGAGCCGTTAGAACCATTTTTTGGAAAACCTAAATCAGGATGGCCGGACAGGGGATTAAACCGTCGTCCTCCGGAATGCGAGTCTAGTGTGCCAACCACTGAGCCACCTTGCTCGGTAGCTGTCTGTTATAAAATGACAGGTACATTCTTGGAGCAATCTCAATATTAGGCAAGCACGTGTGACAATTTATGGGTCTTGTTTTGAACAAAAGTAGAAACCAGTTTTTCGAGAAATAAAACTCGCGTCAAATTGCCAACATAACGTTAAACATTCTTTTAAAAGGCTTTGTAGTTTTTCCAACTGAATTTCCGTGCATTGGACCTGGTACCATTGGGTTAAAGCGAACGAGCACATGTACGTTTACGTCTGGTACCTCTAAGGTTGCGCTTAGAAGCGGCCTTTCAGTTAGCAATAAGGCAATAGCTGAGCTTAATAACCCATCCGAGGTACGCCAACCACCTGCAGTGAAATAAGGTAGTTCACCGTTTCGCCTGAGTATGCTACTATCACTGCCAATTCAAGAAACTTTTCAATTCTGTCTCGGCACAACTCCGTATACCTCGGCTTCGCTCTGCCCTTCTCGGAAATACCTGGTAGAGCGCGACATTTCATTTTGCACTGGAGTGCGGCATTTTCCCGCCGTCATGACTTCCTTCAGTTCGACAGATTCGTGGTGTCGTCGCTGTTTATTCTTCGTTATTTGTCCATGTTATAAAGGAAGTTCACAGGTCCAGTTGCTGTTTGCACAGAGAGCAGTCTAGCGATCTTACTTGACAAGTCTTTGAAACTGAATGGCAGTCACAGAAGAGAAGGATGAGAATTCTTAATAATTCTTAATATCTGTTATGCAGTCGCATAATAGACGGGTAACACAAACTTGCTCAGGAGAGATTTTGCATAATCATGCAGAAAGTGTTTTAAGATATAGTTTACGTTGAAAGAGCAAAAGATTAGAAAAGCTGACAAACAAATGAAATGTCAATGGACGACCCAGGATAAGGAAAGAACTAAACTGGCGTGGGAAAGGTGCAGGGCATTTATTCAAGTTATTTGTTACTACATAAAAGTCCAACAATCTTTTTTTGCACAACTACCAAAAACACTAATCAAATACAAATGATTCAGGCAGTTACTCCAAAATTTCTTCAATTGAACCAATAGATGATTAGTTAATTGAAACGAATAAAATACACCAAATTAGGAAGGACAAGGAAGCAAGTAGCACAATCAAATAGAACTCAAACATGCAGTTAGTGCTGGGCAAACAATGACAGCAATGATGCTAAAGACACAGTTCTAACATTTGGCTGGCCAAAGGGGGTGCTTCAATTTAATGAATATAACTTACAAGAAGTGTGGTAACAAAAAATTATACAAGTCTGGTATCAACACAAATATCCAATATTTGACAAATCAGAGAAGCCACTTGGGCGTAATCAAGATACTGACGTGGGAAAGTAATAAAATACCATTTAACAAATCGAGCATTTCACCAATATTAAAACTATTAAGTTAAAACCAAACTTCAAACAGGGAAAACATGTAAGGAGCAGGCACGACAGTCCAGGTCTGGATAAGATGGTCTAGAATAACTGGCACTATTGAATAAATTAACGCCCGACTACTACGAGACAAAGTCAACTTTCGAGGGATATCGTAGCAAACCAAGAAGAGGCTACGGTGAGACGTGAAGCAGCGCGCCGCCCGCGCGCACATACAAAACCGACTGGACGGACTACGTCCGACGAAAAGGAGGGTAACATAACACCCGTGGACAGCCCGGAGAGCAGACAAGCAAACATATAATTCATGAATAGTAATCGCAGAAAATGGTCAGACCAAGACAAGAAACTCAATGTGAGCGTGGCCCCGAGCCCCATCCAGAACTTACGTATTACAAGAAGGAAATTACGATAAGACTTACTTAAAGTATTACTAGTTAATCTCGTAATAGAATATAACAAGTTAATGTAACAACCAAGAATTGAGAGAGTGTTCAAACACATTGATTTAAGTGACTTAAAAGGTAACAAGCAAATTTTGAAGGCTAACAAACAACTGCAATAGTAATTATATGCAAAAAGAATGAATATTAATTTTCTTGAAAGAGGCAAAATCTCACCACATTCGCGAAACTTAATTATCCAAATGAGCCAAGATTCAGTGGGCTGTTGGCGTTTGCTTATCACGACCGTCGGCAATTTTATAGTCGATACATCAGTCAGTAGAAATAAGATTCAGTCTTGACTAACGCACGTGGCAGCCTAGAAAATATGATAATTAATTTGAGGCCCAAATGGCACGATAAGCAGAAACTGGACAAATTGCAATGGAAAGAAAAACACACAAATATGGCACTCATAATTTCGAACAGAGGCACCAAAACGGAAATTTAACACTTGAGAAAGAGTGATGGAGAACCACAAGCAATCCAGCGTAACGGGAGCAACTTTAACACTGGATCAAATGTGTCAATCAAGTAAAAGAGTAACTTAACTCCCAAAGGGCAGCAAAGACAGCACCAGAAAATGAACAGCACTCCAATACCCACATCGAGTACTATGCCTTCTTAATCCAGAGTAAAACGGCTGCATCGAAATTAGGCCCAACACAGCTCTACCGACCACCGGACGCTTAGACAATCGTGCACCCCTAAGCTCCGTGAACAGCTCACATTTTTTTTCTCGTTTACTGAATTTCGATTCCCCCCCCCCCCCCCAGAAGGGGGTTGGCTGGCAGCAGCGTAGTACATCGCTCTTCAGCCTACATAATTTTTAAAACATAAGAAGGTTGGGAACATATGAACTACACGGTATTAATGGTGGAAGCTGAAGAAATGAATTAAAATTTGTGCTAGATCTATAGATGGTGTTAGTTCATACACTGCATGCCCTTTCTGTGTCAGGCAATTTTCCTTTTTCCTTTTGGTGCAATGTTTGGTTCTATTAACATTCGACTGTGTCTAAGAGGGGATGTTGATAAGTCCCTGGTTTTTTCTCGTTAAAACTGAAGTAGATTAATTCTTGTGTTTTGGCACTAAACCATGTTCATTATGGTATATATGACATCAATTTCGTAGCAGTAAAATTGGTTTTTATTTATCCGTGCAAGTGTGAACATGTCACAAGAAAATAGAGAATTCACAGTGAAGAAGCCACGCTGTGATTAAGTATAATTTTTTAAGAAGGAAACATGTCCAAGCATATTTGTGATGATATATCTGGTACATTTGGTGGTAACTACTTTGCCTACTTCACTATCAAGAATTAGGCTGCTGCATTTAAAACAGTGCGTTTCAGCACTGTAGAGTGTCCTAGAAGACCAACTCGACTGACAATTCCGGAATCCTGGATGATCGGAGGATAAATGCTAAAAAGATATGAGACGGATGGTATATATCCAGATTGTGTGTGGGGCATGATATTTGTGATAGTTTGGACATGAGCCAAGTAGGTTCCCAAATATCTCAACGTAGGCCAAAAGCGTTAGACCCCTTTCGTCGTTCTCCCAACAGGATGGCGATGCGATGTTCTTACAGGCTAATGCTCGCTCACGCACTGCCCGTGAAACTCAACGTGCTGTGCAAGAAGTGCAGCAGCTTCCCTGACCAGCAAGATCTCCAGTCTTGGCTCCAGTCAGGCGTGTGGGATATGATGAGCATGTGTGGGATATGGTGGGTGGAGAAGGGACTCGTGCGACTCTTCAACTGACCACTCTTACAGAACTTCGCGAACAGATCGAGCAGGCTTACATAACGCACGTGGAGGCTACACCACGAAATAACATTTGTGTTTCAGCGTGGGTCGACACCTAAAACCTCAGAACCGCTAATGGTATTTATCTGAAAATATTATCATTTCATGTAAATAGGTTTTTAATCTTGAGGTTAGTAGTTCGAAGGTCGTTCGTTGCAAATTTTGTGCTCTTAAGTTACGTAATTATTAACAAATAGAAATGTTAAATTAACAAAAAATCATTTAATTTTATTTGCAACATTATGTATATTAAACCCATAGTTAATTGCCGTTCTGATATTGTTAACGAAGAAATCTAATAGAGCATTGTTGTCTTCTTCACTCTGTGTCATTTTGTTTTGGATTACGAATATATAAAATAAGGTGCTATAAAATTAAGGCTGAACAGAGCGATAAATTTGAACCTTAAGGTCCAGTGGTCTCCAGTACTGAGGTTTGTTCATTGAAGAACAGTATGGAAATGGTTGATGAGATGGGAGTGTTGTATCCAAAGAGATATCACCTATCGACATAATAGCCGCAAGAAACTTAGCGTGGTCGTCTCCCTTCTTTTAGATTTACGACTTTTTTTTCTAAATTGGGTGAGAAAGCGTATTAATAGAAATGATTCTGTAACATGATGATACAAATACGGTTGCACATTGGACTTATAGGCCTATGTATATAGTTCAGAAAACTCACAGCCGAATTGTTATTATCTAATTACTTGCCACTACATATTTCTAGATGAAATCAGTCCACGACACAGAATTCCTTCGAAATCAGACAGGCATATGAAAAGGGAAGCTCTGACAAGAAATTTGATAATTTTTTATTTTGTCCGTCTCAGATGCATTGATATAAAAATTCAGCTGTAGAGGTTACCGGTTTCGGGTTGACTCGCCCATTTTCAAACTGCACACATTGCTGTTAACCGTAATTATTCGTACAATACGGTACCAAAAGGAACAACAAAGTATACAGTGGACAACAAGTACCCTCACCACGGACGCATAATCTACGATCAGTGAGGGCACTTGTTGTCCACTGTATACTTTGTTTTCCTTTTGGCGCCGAATTGTATGAATAATTGCGGTTAACAGCAATGTGTGCAGTTTGAAAATGGGTGTCTTAGCCTGAAACTGGTAACCATTACAGCTGAATAGTACATCAATGCAACTGATAAGGACGAAATAAAAAAATTAACCAAACTACCTTAGTACTGAACAGTTGTGCATCTACAATCCTGTGGCAGTACACCTCGAATCAACAAGTTTGACAAGGGAGCTTTTAAACTGCCTCTGCTTAGGTCTTATACATTTGACACAGTGCTTAGATTTCTTAATGTTAACCTTATTAACTAAGCTAAATAAACTGTAAGTTTGATTAATTTCCCATCCTCATCACTTTAGTGATAGATCATTTAGTCCACTCTGTTCCAGTAAGAATTGTGGAGTTATCCTGCCATATCTTCCATGTACATTCAACTTCCCTGCAACTAGCTAGTTTTGTTGAAATAAGTCTTTTCAAAAGCCTTTTGAGGTTTTTTTTTGAGCTCCTAACATATGTAGACTGCCGTACATGACAGGTGTGTTGTGAGGGATTGGCCTGCCTTATCGACTGCTTTGTTGGGCAGCCTACATGTCAGGGACAAAGAAACGCTTTTCCAACCCCTGACATGTTTGCTGCCGTGTATGGCACATGTGTTAGAGTAGCATCATCCCTCTTTACCAAAATGGTTTACAGAGGCTACAACTGAAGATGTACGCAACTGGGGAAGGTTGAGATGGCTAGAGGAGTCGATGAACAGATATAGGTGGTAGGTATGGATAAATAGGGAGAAAGGGGGCAAGGATGACGTAGAAAGAAAGAGGGGACGAAAGGGGTGGATTGGGAGGGATGGATAGGATGAACAACTAAGAGATGGACAGGGAGAGGCAACAGGGGGAGTTGGGTAGAGAAATATGGGAGAAGGTGTGTTGTGCATGTAGTGTCGGCATACTTTCCAGGGCTATATCAGATGCACATGAAGGGAAAGGAGATGGTTGGTGAGAGAAGATGGAGGATGAGGTGGACAGAGAATGAATGGAGGAGGAGATGGACAGACAGGCAGGGGAGGAGGTGATGGACAGGGGGGGGGGGGGGGGGTAAAATGGACACAGAGGGTTTGAAGGAGGACTTGGACGGAAATAGGTGGAAGGAGAAGATGGACAGAAAGAGTGTCGAGGAAGATGACATGGATGTAGAGAGGGGGCAGAGGATATTATCAGAGAGAGAGTGAGGAGAGGATGAGATGGATACATAAAGGAGGAGGAGGAGGAGCAGATGCAGGAGGCAAGTGGAAAGACGTTGGCAGGTGGAAAAGGAAGAGGGATGAGAAAAAGGGGGCCATGATGAAGGGGAGAGGAGATGTGTACAGTTTTTTATCAACGTGTACGAAAGGGAAGCCACAGGGAAAAGGTTAGTAATACAATACCCACAACAAAAGCACATGAATAGGCTACATAAATAGACACACGTTTGGATAAACTACTACATATATGGAAAACTAATTCTAGTGTGCCTGTGTGGCAATTCGAGAGTTCCTCCACGAAAGACCATTGACATGTTCATGAGACTGTTCCAGTTTACACAAGTTCACCCTACCCCATTCCTTACACGAATCAGAGTGCTTAATATGTCTTGGGGTGGTGTTCCAGGAGAAGTCAAACACTGTATACCTGTCAGTTGTGTGTGAGGTACTGTCTCATATTCAAATGACTGTTTCTGAAACATAACTGTTCATCAGGATTATTTTTGGCCATTCATCGGGACACATAATTTATGTTTTTCCACCTTCTCTATTTATTTCATTTTTTTCTCGTTTTTTCCCTTTTTTTTTGGTATCCCAGACTACTTACGTCCCTGCTAAAGATAACAGAAGAGTTTCAGAGGTGAAATACGGTTTCTCAGAAAGGTGAAAGGAATCTCACTGAAAGACCACATAATGAAAGAAAGAGTCATTGCCCCAAAAGCGTATAACAGAAGGCATTTCAAAAAAATTCGTGGTATTTATGTTCCTGACGGTTCCCCTCCTAATGCTAAGAGTTCGGCTTGCTTAATTTGTTTAAGTTTGAAAATACTAAGGCCGTCTTTATAAACTCTGCTGATGTCTCCAGCATCAGATGACTAAACGTTACATGCAGACGGATACCTTAAACCACAGCTTAGTGTTCATATAACAAAAATCTCCCATGATTTAAATACTGGCAATGAAAGATTGCAAGAAAACACAGTAGCGGCACATATAGTCTCTGGCATGGAACACATGTCGACGAAAACGCTTATTGTCACAAGATGAACAAATAACCAGTAATTTAAAATGTTTTAGACCGAAGATAGGTGTAAAGCTCTCTTAGAATATCACAATTATGATCTAGTGGTATCTTCAATGTAAGGATAACCCTCACTGCTTCTGACACTGAAATTGAAGAACGTTATCTGCCGTCATGTGCATTGCCAACAGAGAAAGTCATGTTACGATATGGGGGGGCTGCTTCTCGTGGTTAGTGTGTCTCCTTTATTGCGCTTAAACAACGCTAAATGCGGAAGGATATAAACACATTTTACAGCATTATGTAGTGTGTGCAGTAGAGTAACATTTCGGAGACAATTATTGTATCAACGTAAGAGAACAGTGGACACTATCGTAAAGCAGGATCTGTAAGGCAATAGTTTGTGGACAATTGTTGTTGTTGTTGTCTTCAGTCCTGAGACTGGTTTGATGCAGCTCTCCATGCTACTCTATCCTGTGCAAGCTGCTTCATCTCCCAGTAACTACTGCAACCTACATCCTTCTGAATCTGCTTAGTGTACTCATCTCTCGGTCTCCCTCTACGATTTTTACCCTCCACGCTGCCCTCCAATGCTAAATTTGTGATCCCTTGATACCTCAAAACATGTCCTACCAACCGATCCCTTCTTCTAGTCAAGTTGTGCCACAAACTTCTCTTCTCCCTAATCCTATTCAATACCTCCTCATTAGTTACGTGATCTATCCACCTTATCTTCAGTATTCTTCTGTAGCACCACATTTCGAAAGCTTCTATTCTCTTCTTGTCCAAACTAGTTATCATCCATGTTTCACTTCCATACATGGCTACACTCCAAACAAATACTTTCAGAAACGACTTCCTGATACATAAATCTATATTCGATGTTAACAAATTTCTCTTCTTCAGAAACGCTTTCCTTGCCATTGCCAGTCTACATTTTATATCCTCTCTACTTCGACCATCATCAGTTATTTTACTTCCTAAATAGCAAAACTCCTTTACTACTTGAAGTGTCTCATTTCCTAATCTAATTCCCTCAGCATCACCCGATTTAATTTGACTACATTCCATTATCCTCGTTTTGCTTTTGTTAATGTTCATCTTATATCCTCCTTTCAAGACACTGTCCATTCCGTTCAAATGCTCTTCCAAGTCCTTTGCTGTCTCTGACAGAATTACAATGTCATCGGCGAACCTCAAAGTTTTTACTTCGTCTCCATGAATTTTAATACCTACTCCAAATTTTTCTTTTGTTTCCTTTACTGCTTGCTCAATATACAGATTGAATAACATCGGGGAGAGGCTACAACCCTGCCTCACTCCTTTCCCAACCACTGCTTCCCTTTCATGCCCCTCGACACTTATGACTGCCATCTGGTTTCTGTACAAATTATAAATAGCCTTTCGCTCCCTGTATTTTACCCTGCCACCTTTAGAATTTGAAAAAGAGTATTCCAGTCAACATTGTCAAAAGCTTTCTCTAAGTCTACAAATGCTAGAAACGTAGGTTTGCCTTTTCTTAATCTTTCTTCTAAGATAAGTCGTAAGGTCAGTATTGCCTCACGTGTTCCAACATTTCGACGGAATCCAAACTGATCCTCCCCGAGGTCTGCATCTACCAGTTTTTCCATTCGTCTGTAAAGAATTCGCGTTAGTATTTTGCAGCCGTGGCTTATTAAACTGATAGTTCGGTAATTTTCACATCTGTCAACACCTGCTTTCTTTGGGATTGGAATTATTATATTCTTCTTGAAGTCTGAGGGTATTTCGCCTGTCTCATACATCTTGCTCACCAGCTGGTTGAGTCTTGTCATGACTGGCTCTCCCAAGGCCGTCAGTAGTTCTAATGGAATGTTGTCTACTCCGGGGGCCTTGTTTCGACTCAGGTCTTTCAGTGCTCTGTCAAACTCTTCACGCAGTATCGTATCTCCCATTTCGTCTTCATCTACATCCTCTTCTATTTCCATAATATTGTCCTCAAGTACATCGCCCTTGTATAAGCCTTCTATATACTCCTTCCACCTTTCTGACTTCCCTTCTTTGCTTAGAAATGGGCTGCCATCTGAGCTCTTGATATTCATACACGTGGTTCTCTTCTCTCCAAAGGTCTCTTTAATTTTCCTGTAGGCAGTATCTATCTTAACCCTAGTGAGATAAGCTTCTACATCCTTACATTTGTCCTCTAGCCATCCCTGTTTCGCCATTTTGCACTTCCTGTCGATCTCATTTTTGAGACGTTTGTATTCCTTTTTGCCTGCTTCATTTACTGCATTTTTATATTTTCTCCTTTCATCAATTAAATTCAATATTTCTTCTGTTACCCAAGGATTTCTAGCAGCCCTCGTCTTTGTACCTACTTTATCCTCTGCTGCCTTCACTACTACATCCCTCAGAGCTACCCATTCTTCTTCTACTGTATTTCTTTCCCCTATTCCTGTCAATTGTTCCCTTATGCTCTCTCTGAAACTCTGTACAACCTCTGGTTCTTTCAGTTTATCCAGGTCCCATCTCCTTAATTTCTCACATTTTTGCAGTTTCTTCAGTTTTAATCTACAGGTCATAACCAATAGATTGTGGTCAGAGTCCACATCTGCCCCTGGAAATGTCTTACAACTTAAAACCTGGTTCCTAAATCTCTGTCTTACCATTATATAATCTATCTGATACCTTTTAGTATCTCCAGGGTTCTTCCACGTATACAACCTTCTTTCATGATTCTTAAACCAAGTGTTAGCTATGATTAAGTTGTGCTCTGTGCAAAATTCTACTAGGCGGCTTCCTCTTTCATTTCTTAGCCCCAATCCATATTCACCTACTATGTTTCCTTCTCTCCCTTTTCCTACACTCGAATTCCAGTCACCCATTACTATTAAATTTTCGTCTCCCTTCACTATCTGAATAATTTCTTTTATCGCATAGTACATTTCTTCAATTTCTTCATCATCTGCAGAGCTAGTTGGCATATAAACTTGTACTACTGTAGTAGGTGTGGGCTTCGTATCTATCTTGGCCACAATAATGCGTTCACTATGCTGTTTGTAGTAGCTTACCCGCATTCCTATTTTCCTATTCATTATTAAACCTACTCCTGCATTACCCCTATTTGATTTTGTGTTTATAACCCTGTAGTCACCTGACCAGAAGTCTTGTTCCTCCTGCCACCGAACCTCACTAATTCCCACTATATCTAACTTTAACCTATCCATTTCCCTTTTTAAATTTTCTAACCTACCTTCCCGATTAAGGGATCTGACATTCCACGCTCCGATCCGTAGAATGCCAGTTTTCTTTCTCCTGATAACGACATCCTCCTGAGTAGTCCCCGCCCGGAGATCCGAATGGGGGACTATTTTACCTCCGGAATATTTTACCCAAGAGGATGCCATCATCATTTAATCATACAGTAAAGCTGCATGTCCTCGGGAAAAATTACGGCTGTAGTTTCCCCTTGCTTTCAGCCGTTCGCAGTACCAGCACAGCAAGGCCGTTTTGGTTAATGTTGCAAGGCCAGATCGGTCAATCATCCAGACTGTTGCCCCTGCAACTACTGAAAAGGCTGCTGCCCCTCTTCAGGAACCACACGTTTGTCTGGCCTCTCAACAGATACCCCTCCGTTGTGGTTGCACCTACGGTACGGCCATCTGTATCGCTGAGGCACGCAAGCCTCCCCACCAACGGCAAGGTCCATGGTTCATGGTAATATCCTTTAAATGGACTGGACTGCCCAGAGTCCCGAACTGAACGCAATGGAACGCGTTTGAGACGAGTTGTAACCTTGGCTTCGGTCCAGACCCCAGCGTTCTCCGGTTTCGGATATTCAGGAATAAAGGGCAGTCATTCGTCCACATGTATCCGGACATCTCGTTGAAAGTGTCTCCAACAGAAGTCAAGTCGCCATAAAGGCAAAATTGCACACATCTCCTATTAATGTCCACTAAATGATGTCCAAACACTTTTGATCAGATGCAGGGTGGTCAGAAACAGCCTCGAAAGCTTGTAAGGGTGATGCAGTATAGATTGTGCTCAGAAATAGTTGATTAGAAAAAAATTCGATGCGTTGCGCTATTTCCGAGTTAATTAGCATTGGATTTAGCCAATTAGGCAGTTGCGCTCGCAGATTCAAGTGGCCCGCCAGAGACGGTGTCGCCAATTAGTGTTCTTCATTTGGTTTACTAAAACAGAACAAGTGAGCGATACAAAAATTGGACGTGAGACGCTAATAAAGCTGAGCAGTCTCGTGCAGCAATCATGTACGCCTCGAGAACAACTGACACTAATTGTTTGTGGCGGGCGGCTTGAAACAGTGCACGCAGCTGCCTGATTGGCTAACTTCAGTGGTAATTAACTCGGAAACTACGCAACACAACGAATTTTTTTCCTAACTATTTCTCTCAGCACAGCCTTCCTTGCAACATCCTTGCAAGCTACGAGGGTCACTCCAATACACACTATTTTTTTAAATACATCTTTCATTCAACATGTTTGAAAGTTCTACAGTGTGTAGATACGTCCTTTAGAAACAATGTTTTCATTCCTCCACATCATTTCCATCCCTCTCAACTGCCTTACGCCATCTTGGAATCAGTGCCTGTATACCCGCACGGTAAAACTCTGGACCAACCTGTTGGAACCACTGTTTGGCAGCGTGAACAAGGGGGTCATCATCTTCAAACCTTGTTCCACGAAGAGAGTCTTTGAGTTTCCCAAAGAGATGATAGTGACATGGAGCCAGGTCAGGACTGTAAAGCCGGTGTTTCAGTGTTTTCCATCCGAGTTTTGTGATCGCTTCCATGGTGTTTAGACTGACATGTGGCCGTGCATTGTCGTGCAAAAACATGCTGCTTTTGCCGATGTGGTGGACCACGACTCAATCGAGCTTGAAGTTTCGTCGATGTCGTCACATATGCATCATAATTTATGGTGGTTCCACTTAGCACGATGTCCACAAGCAAGAGCCCTTCGGAATCGAAAAACGCCATAGCCATAACTTTTCCAGCAGAAGGTGTGGCTTTGAATTTGCATGATACCACTCCATTGATTGCCTCTTCGTCTCTGGTGAAAAATGGTGGAGCCATGTTTCATCACCTGTCACAATTCTTCCAAGAAGTTCACCTCCACCATTCTCGTACTGTTCCAAATGTTCGCTGCATACCGTTTTTCATGTTTCTTTGTGAGCCGCCGTTGACATCCTGGGAAACTAACTGGCACAAACCATTTTTAACGCCAACACTTTCAGTATTCTGCAAACACTTCCTTCCCCTATCCCAACGTAGCGTGACAGTTCGTTCACTGTGATGCGTCTGTCAGCAGTCACCAATTTGTTAACTCTCTGCACATTGTCTGGAGTATGTACAGTACGAGGCCTGCCGCTGCGAGGACAATCCTCAATATTGCTGTGCCCGCATTCATCACGTAACCTGCTTGCCCACAGACTAACTGTACTGCGATCGACAGCAGTATCTCCATACACTTTTTTCAACCTCTTGTGGATGTTTCCCACTGTCTCGTTTTCACAGCACAGGAATTCTATGACGGCACGTTGCTTCTGACGAACGTCAAGTGTAGCAGCCATCTTGTAGACATGCTGTGAGGACGCCACTCACGGGAACAGGTTGAACTAAGTTTTAAAACAAGCGGGAAGGATGTATCTACACACTGTAAAACTTTCACACATGCAGATGAAAACTGTATTTTTACAAAAATAGTGTGCATTTCTTTTGGAGTGACCCTCATATTTAGACTGTTTCTGACCGCCCTGTATATACGAAGGGAGCGCGGTACTGGCAGTCTTTCCGCCTCGTTCCGAAGACGGCTGAATGATTAACAGCAGAAATATTAGCAGTAAACAAATTATAGTTTCGGCTGTATTCGCATAATTTTATGGATCAAAAAATACGCTGTGTGGCTCGAAGATTCATGTCAAAACTTGATTTAACTAGCTACTGCAAAATAAAGCTTCGATGCGTTCTTGGTGTGAGCGTTCGCTAGCGGTATCAGAAACCGTTACAACAGCAGTCGACAGACTAAAGAGGATAACGTCCGAGAGGCTGAGGAGCAGCGACGTCCCCGTAACGACTCCCGTGGCCTTGCCACTTTAGAACTCTGCTTTTCGGCGCCTCAAAAGCTATCGTCGTATCTGCCGAGGCGCCACGGTCCCCAGAACTGCCCAGTCTCTGTCTGATATCACGACACACACTGGGCGAGAAACTGCGAAGGGCAGCGGCTCAACGTTATGTCTTCACGTCTGCTTTTCAGCCATGGCTACGGCAGGCAAAGGCACGTTTCGGAGCACGCACTGCACGACACGATACTCACAGAAGATAACAGAATGTTTCTTCGCCATTTTTACCTTAAGCGTAGAGGCGATTCTTGACAAGTAGACAACTCACCACATAGAAGCTTTATAGCTGCAGCTTTGATCCAGCGTCCACTATGACACTAATGTTAGTAGGAAAACCAAATAACGGCCTAATACAGCGACAATGGTAACCTTAAGGAGTCTGTCGCCACAGACTTTGTAGGGTGCTGCGTGTGCAAAACAGGGGATAGGAACCCACAATGAATGCCAGTGAAGTGGGAGTGTAAGGTAGTGAAAGTGACCAGTGATGTTAGAATGCGTAGAATGCGTATAAAGCTCTCATCTTCATGCAGAGGTGGTCATATATTCGGCAATAGTCGCACTTAAACGCAGTCTAACGACGAAAAACTGTACTGTTACCATATTGGGTGTAGGATAACACGTTTGCGTAACGATAGAATTGTGCTATACTTATGTAACGGAATAACAGTAGCTATAGGTATTATCTGTGCAAAACGTTCTAACTGTACAGTGCAGTATAGTTTCCCACGGGGAGGGCCAGTATAGTTTTCCACAGGGAAGGCTAAGAGAAATTATTTTACACTCCGATTTAAAAACGTATGATATTAAAAATTCATTCTGCTTTCAACATTTACACCGAGTCTACGAGGTCATTACAGATGCAGCACAAGCTCGGATTGGGGAAGACTCGAGTAGGAACACAGCCCTGTCCTTTTCAAAGTCACCATTCTGGTTCTTGCCTTAATCGATTTAGGCAACACGAAAAACCAAAATTTGTATAACCGGAAGGACATTTGAAACGTTGTTCTCCCGAACACAAGTGGCGTGTAGAGATCAGAAATGAATTCCGCATACTATATTATAAACTATCCAGTGGGTCCTATTACGTAATCTCCGAACTCGCCGTCTCCATAAGTTCGGAGACCCGACTCACGACTCTCCGTCGATGCCCCTTTACCTGAAAATTCGTCGCTTGAAAATGTTACCTAGTGCAAGTGTACTATAACAGCGAGAAAGGACAGTTGGTTCACAAGTCCAACCGAGGTCTCACAGCATTAGCCATTCCATATGTAACCCCTGGGCATGGTGCTGCTGCGCCAATATAGTGACACACACACACACACACACACACACACACACACACACACACACGGACGCACACACACACACACGGACGCACACCCATCATCATCATCACAGCTTCAGCTTTAAAATTTTTTTTAATACAACGAAACATTTTCTTAAAAATTTTACCCCCTATTTTAGCACCTAAGGCGTTGAATTCCCAAAAAAGTGAAACACGTACTTCCAAATTTCTAACAGAGAAGCCAGATATACATTTTCATAGATTTAGCTTTTAAAATGTTTTCATAATGAAATAATTTCACTAAATTTTTCATCCCCTCTTGTACTCCTTAAGGCTGCTGAATTTCCAAAAAACAATGAAACACGTATTTTTTATTTCTTACCAAGAACTCAAATACCAAATTTGATACACGTGGTTTCAAAAATGCTTTGGTAGTTCATTAATAATGAATTATTTCCAAGAAACGTTCATCTGCTATAACCCGTTTAAATGGATGAATTTAAAAAAAATGCTGGAACACGTATTTTTTTTATTGCTGACTGAGAAACCAAATACCAATTTTCGTAGTTCTCTGTTCAAAACTGCATTAATAGTGACATATTTTCCAAATGCCTTTCATCTCCTATTTCACCCCCTTCTTAAACGATGCTAGCAATATAAGATCAAAGTGGTTCAAATGGCTCTGAGCACTATGGGACTTAACATCTGAGGTCATCAGTCCCCTAAACTACTTGAACCTAACTAACCTAAGGACATCACACACATCCATGACCGATTCAGGATTCGAGCCTGCGACCGTAGTAGCAGCGCGGTTTCGGACTGAAGGGCCTAGAACCGCTCGGCCACAACGGCCCGCAATGGAAGACCCACACCCTCTCCAAATATCAAGTTTCTATCCTTAGCTGTTTTGGCTGGGCGATGATGAGTCAGTGAATCATTATGGCCCTATTTCACCCCCTTAGTGGATGAATTGCCAAAAACAGTGAAACACATACTTCTTTCATTTCTAACCTATTAGCCAAATACGAGTTTTCATAGATATAGCTTTAAAAATGCTTTCACAATGAAATATTTTCATAAAACATTTCGCCCCATTAGGAGCTCGATTTCCAGAATCAGTGATTCGCGCCTTTCTTTCTAACAAAGAATCCAAATACTAATTTGGATAGATTTAGCTTCCGTAATGATATATTTCGAGAAAGATTTCCGTCCCCTATTTTGCCCCCATAGGGATTGATATTCCAGAAACAGTGACATACATATTTTATTTTCAGCCGAGAAGCCAAATGCAAATGTTTATCTATTTAGCTTTGAAAATGAGTTCATAATCAAATATTTCATAAATATACTTCTCTTCTCTTTCACCACCTTAGGGATTGAGTTTCCAAACACACTGAAACACATATTTTTTATTTGTAACCAAGAAGTCAAATATCAATTTTCAAAGATGCAGTTTTAAAAATACTTTAGTAGTTCCTAAATAATGAATTATTTAAAAGAAATCTTTCTTCCACTATTTCAAACCCATTTCCAAAAATTCTGAAACAGTATTTCTCGTTTTCTGACCAGGAACCAAATATCGATTTTCGTAGGTCTGACTTCAGAATTGCCTTAATAGCGACGTATTTTCAAAAAACGTCTTATCCCCTATTTCACCCATCTTAGGGATGTAATTTCGAAAAATCCCTTCTTAAACGACGCCTACAGTATAAAATCAACACCCTCTCCAAATTTAAAGTTTCTATCCATAGTGGTTTGGGCCAGACGATGATGAGACAGTGAGTGAGTCAATCAGTCGGGACATAATTAGAGATGTGTGAGCATTTGTATGTGCGTATGCATGTATATAAGTGCGTGCGTGCGTGCGTGTGTGTGTGTGTGTGTGTGTGTGTGTGTGTGTGTGTGTGTGTGTGTGTGCCTATGAAATTTTCTGTATATAATTATGTATATTTTTGATGCATATGTATACATGGTTGTATGTATGCATATAAAACTTCTACACAACTTGCTATTAGCCCATACATGGAGGTCGCCATGACCAAAATAATACGCAAATAGGTTGCAGTAACAGAACACTGACATTGCTCTGTGCTCAGTTTTCATTTGACGAAACACATATGTTTTCTCATGATGGGGTCGAACAAACAAGGATACAACCATTTTATTTCCTGTGGACGAAGTTTGTAAATTTTTTATCCGAATTGCGAAATACTTTCTCCAGACATCACTCTTCCTTCAATGGAGCATATTTGCAGCTGTATGCACTGCATCAATTTTCATCTCACGCCCTCCACAGTCACATAAAACTGTTAGAGTTCATCTGATCCCAGTATCCCCCCCCCCCCCCCCCCGGGTATAAAACGAACCTGATTTCACAAAAAGGCAACGGCCTTGCAGCAGTGGTAATGTCGGCTCCAGTCAGACCACCGAATGGGTGAAGGTCCGGGTCTGCCGAGTGCTGTTGGCTAGCGTGGTGCACGCAGCCGTTGTGAGATCAATAAAGGGGCTACTTGATTGAAAAGTAGCGGCTGTGGTCACGAAAACTGATAACAGTCGGGAGGGCGGTGTGCTGACCAAGTGCCCCTCCATATCTGCATCCAGTATGCGTATCACTGAGGATAACATGGCGGCCGGTCGACACTGTTGGGCCTTCCAAGGTCTGCTCGTACTCTTACGGAGTTTCACACAATTGTGCTGCATTACTTATTGAACGCCCTTCGCACGTAAATGATCTAGGGCATAACGTCAGAAACACTGTGACCCTCTTCGCCAACAGTATTGTTGCCAGTGTTCACCGAAATGCGGAAAGGTCGGCGGAGGATCGATGAACGGTGCAGGAATTAGTCGTTGACCCTGAACATAAAAAAAATATAAGTATCTCTCTCTCTCTCTCTCTCTCTCTCTCTCTCTCTCTCTCTCTCTCTCTCTCTCTCTCTCCCTCTCTCTCTCTCTCTCCCTCTCTTGTCATCGGTGTTTGAGGTGGGCCGCCAAGAAATCCTCTCTCACTATTTCTGAGTAGAATTTGCTCCTTACGTCCTCAATTATATGTTGGGTATATTGCCCTGCAGCTTTTATGCAATTCAGCTTCCTCTGATACCATGGAAGTTATTCCTTGATGTGTTGACACAGCTCGTATCATGCTGTGTCTGCTACTTGTCAGTATTTTTCATCTATTTCATTCCGCGGAGAACCTCCTCATTTCTTGTCTACCAGGCCATCTGTTTTCAGCATTCTTCGGTAGCACCACATCTCAAACGCTTCGATTCTCTGCTTTTCCATTATTTTTTTTAATCAGTGGTTCGCTACCGTAGTGTCCTGTTCTCCAAACGTACATTCTCAGAAAATTCATCCTCAAATTAAGAGCACCGTTTGATGTTGTAGACTTCTTGTTACTAAGAATGCCCTCTTTGTCTGTATTAGTCTGCTTTTATGCCCTCTTTGCTTCATTCGTCACCTGATATTTTCCTTCAAAGCCAGTTGAATTCCTCAACTTCGTCTACTTCGTCTTGCTAATTCTTCTAAGTTTATCACTAATCCCGTTCCTGTTACTCTTCATTACTTTCGTCTTGCTTCAGATTACTCTCCATACTCTGTACCCATTACACTGTTCATTCCATGAGGACAGCAGTGTCGTCATCTAATTTTGCCATTGATATCCTTTCATCCTAAATTTTAATTACTCTCGTGAATCTTTCTTTTATTGGCATCATTGCTTCTTCGTTGTGTAGATTCAAAATTGGAGCCGAGGGTTTGCATTATTTTTAATCGGAGCACTTCTCTTTTGGTGCTCCATTCTTATTGTTCGTCCATTGTTCTTGTACATATTGTGTCATCCATCCTTCCCTATACCTTAGTCTTATTTTTATCAGAATTTTGAACATCTTGCTCCGTTTTACGTTGTCGGGCGACAAATAATATGAACATGTCCAAATTTTTCTTAAGTGTTTCAGTCGTTCTCAAATGCACATTTTTCTTTTTAGAAACGAATGCATGAGCTGTTAAGCCAATTGTACGGTAGTTCTGCACTTACCTGCCCTTGCGATCTTCGAGATTGTGTGTGTAATATTTTTCCGAAATTCTGATGACATGTCACCTGTCTCATAAATTCTACACACCACTTTGAATAGTTCTTTGGTTGTCCCTTATCCCAATGATTTTAGAAATTGCTAAAGATGTTGTCTGTCCCTTCTGTCTTGTCAGTTCGTAAGTCTTCCTAATCTCTACTAAACTCCGACTCTAATAATGTGTCATCGTGTCTTCCGTATCGATTCCCATTGCTTCTTCTATCACATCATCGGGCAGTTCATGGCCCTCGAAGAGGCTTCCACCGAACTGATCTATCCTCTGCGTTCATCAGTGGAATTCCCATTGCGCTTGTAATGTTGACGCCAGTGCTTTTAATGTCATAAGGCTATTTTGACCTTTCTGTATGATTTCTTTTTCGATCTCTTCACAGTTTTTCTGCAGCCATTTCGCCTTGAGTTTCATGCATTTTCCATTTATTTCATTTTAAGTGACATATTTCTGTGTTTCTGACTTTCTCTGAGCATTTCGTGCTTCCTTGTTTCTTCTGTCAGTTTACGTATTAGTTCTGTTATCCAAGATTTCTTCGCTGTTTACGATTACACTATTGGTGATAAATAACTGAAAACAGTAATAACAGTACAATGCGGAAGAGTGACCTCTTCAAGTGACTTGAAGTGGGATGATCACATTAAAGTAATCGTAGGAAAATCAGATGGTGGACTGAGATTCTTTGGAAAAATATAAGAGAGATGCAATTTATCCAGGAAAGAATTGACTTACAAGACACTTAGGAGAACGATTCTTGAGTATTGTTCATGACAAAGACTGTTACCAACTTGGAGGAACAAAAGGGATAGAGAAGATCCAGTGGAGAAAGACATGTTTCGTTTTAGGAGAGTTTAGTTGCTGCTTAAAACCATTAGCAGACGACACAAGAGAAGCACTGTGCAGTATGGGGCTATTTGCTAATGAAAGTCCGAAAGTCCAGAATGAGATTTTCACTCTGCAGCGGAGTGTGCGCTGATATGAAACTTCCTGGCAGATTAAAACTGTGTGCCCGACCGAGACTCGAACTCGGGATCTTTGCCTTTCGCGGGCAAGTGCTCTACCATCTGAGCTACCGAAACACGACTCACGCCCGGTACTCACAGCTTTACTTCTGCCAGTATCCATCTCCTACCTTCCAAACTTTACCGAAGCTCTCCTGCGAAACTTGCAGAACTAGCACTCCTGAAAGAAAGGATATTGTGGAGACATGGCTTAGCCATAGCCTGGGGGATGTTTCTGGAAACTAGCACTCCCGAAAGAAAGGATATTGTGGAGACATGGCTTAGCCATAGCCTGGGGGATGTTTCTGGAAACATCCCCCAGGCTGTGGCTAAGCCATGTCTCCACAATATCCTTTCTTTCAGGAGTGCTAGTTCTGCAAGTTTCGCAGGAGAGCTTCTGTAAAGTTTGGAAGGTAGGAGACGGATACTGGCAGAAGTAAAGCTGTGAGTACCGGGCGTGAGTCGTGCTTCGGTAGCTCAGATGGTAGAGCACTTGCCCGCGAAAGGCAAAGGTCCCGAGTTCGAGTCTCGGTCGGGCACACAGTTTTAATCTGCCAGGAAGTTTCAAAGTCCGAAAGTGTTCGCTCTGATAAGTGTTGGGAATGCATTATATCCTAACACATATGTCTCGCAAAATGACCTCAGCGAGAAGATGGAAGAGGTTTACCGACCATCATTTTTCCCAAGCGCCAGTCACGAATGGATCAGAAAAGGGGGTAAGATGGATGATGATGATGATTGGTTTGTGGGGCGCTCAACTGTGCGGTTATCAGCGCCCATACAAATTCCCAACATTTGCTCAATCCAATCTCGGCACTTTCATGACTGATGATGAAACGAGGAGGACAACACGAACACCCAATCATCTCGAAACAGGTGAAAATCCCTGACCCTGCCGAGAAGCGAGTACGCGACCCCGAGACCACGAGCTGCGGGCAAGGGGAGAAGAGACAATGCTACGAGAAGTACCTTCCGTTACACATAATAAGGTGACTTGCGAGGTATAGACGTAGATGTAGGTGTAGAGCAGGAAGATGGCGATTAGTATACGCCAGCAGACACTACACTGAAGAGTAGCTGGTCGTGCACCGTTGTAAACAGTAAACATTCAGTACTCCTCGAATGTCAGAGCAGAGAGGAGCTCAGCAGCAGCGGATGCCTATCGTTTGTACACGGACTGTGTACAGAATATAATTTAGTGGTATTCTTGCGCGCTTCTGGGTAGAGTTGAACAGTAGCTGTTTATTTAGCTATTTTTAATAGTGCTATTTATCTTATTGTAAGAGTCTGCGTATTTTTCGATTGCTTGTGCTGAAGGAGTTCAACTTCTTAGGTTAGTATTATATTAACTTTGGTTCAGAGAAAAATTAATTAAAGATGGATAGGGGCTGCCTGTCCGAGGTAGATCACGTTAGGTTAGGTGGGTAGATCACGTAACTAATGAGGACATACTGAATATAATTGAAGAGACAAGAAATTTAAGGCGCAACTTGATCTAAAGTCAATTGAGTCAATTGATAGGACACATTCTGAGGCATCAGTGGATCACCAGTTTTACATTTTTGAACATGACTGTCTTTCAGCAACCGTACATAAGTTTCAACGGAGAAAAGATACAGCCAACCGGTTGCAAATAATTTTTTAACACGTTGACGTAGATTTCGACATCTCTAAGGATGTCTTAACCAGAATGAAATTTTAACAACCCTATAAACAATACATAGAGAAATATGTTTGACAGAAAAAATTAACAAAGATGAAAAATGTCGTAACACAGAAAGGTTACTTACGTAAAGTTACAATGCGAGAAGGCAATAGTGAAAGTCGCAAATTAAATTATGTAATAATTTTCCAGCCTTTGCCTTGCAATGAACAACTTCAGGCTGCGAAAACAGGACACAAGTTGCGCCCCCGATAGGCGCGGACAGTGGCATATGTCCATTTCAGACATGATGACAGAAATAATTGAATTAAACAACAGTTGATTATAAAAAAAATTCAAAGGATTGCAGCTAAATGTATTTTTGATATAACAAAGTACTCAAGTAAATGAAGTACAACTAAGAGCCATCTATTAGGCTTTACACAAATGCTCATTACGTAAAGAACAGAATATTGTAGAATATTTACATAAAGAGCTGCACAGTCTAGAAAAACATATGCAAGAAGGATACTTTAGTAGTGTATAACTATATGAGATTTGAAGAGAAAGATGTGGCGGAACTGGAGACAGGAAAACATAGTAAAAAATAAAGGAATCAAAATTCCGCGTGTAGTGGAATGAAGCCATTGAAAAAAATTTTGTTACGCAATTGTAACTGTTTGCTGAGGATGAAGCCATCTTTCTTAGAACCATCACCAGTTTAGTATTTGCAGGGAACTGTGTGGGGTAAAAAAACGGGGAGGGAGACCAAGAGATAATACAGTAAGCAGGTTCAAAAGAATGAAGGTTTCAGTAATTGCTCGGAGATGAACAGGCTCGCACAGGATAAGTATGGAAAGCTGCATCAAACGAGCCCTCGGACTGAAGATCATAAAAACAACAGCAGGGACTGCATCTGCTATCTGCTGTGTACGGAGGCAGGGGGAACATTCCACTGTCTGTGAACAGCTGGAAACTGTTGGCCATGGTCGACAGGCTTCAGGCTGCTACCTTGGGCTGAAACAACTGTTTTAGCACCACTAGAGCCTCAATCGTCGCCTGAGACCCCTGATGCCGCTGTGCCTTCCTATTCGCACGTCCTAACCAGTCGACTGGCGAACAGTGACAGGTTCGAGAATCTCTGGGCAGAAGACAAAACTGTGTACCCACGACACAGCTGTCCCCCCGCGTTAAAAACAAGTTTGAGGTATTGCCTACTGCTGAAAATACATCTGAGCCAGCATGAGACGCCTGGTCTGTCGGAACTGTGCCCGATTTTCCTGAGAGGTCCGGACATGGGCAGAGGGTGGTTTGCGTATCATTGGGAGCTCGTGTGGGGGATGATGGAGCCCCTCAGGGAAATAGCGGAAAGGCGGGGAAAGAAGGCCAGTGCCTACACTCTTTGTGTTTGTGGGGGAAGGGGGGGGGAGGAGGCGGGAGGGTCTCGTAGGCCTGTGGAGGAGGCTCTGCTGGCAGTGATTGAGCGCAGCGAGTGCTCCCGACTGCAAATCGTGACTCATTCAGGCACCAACGACGCCTGCCGCCTGGACTCAGAGGTCATCTTTGGTTGCTCTAGGTGTCTGATTTGGTGGAGACAGTACTCTCTCTGCTGAGGTGGAAGCTATCGTGCAGCGTCATTCCCCGAATCGATCGTCGTCCTCTGGTACAGAGCCGAGTGGAGAGCTGGAACGAGGGGCTCAGGCGACTCTGCGACGATCTCGGCTGTGGGCTTCTTGACTTTCGGTATCGGTTAGAGAATTGTAAGAACCCCCTTCCTTAATAGGTCAGGCGCACACTACATGCAGGGTAGCGAAGTATGTGTGGAGTGCGCATGTGAATTTTTAGGATGGAGGAATTCCTCCACAGGACCGATAAGATGTGTTCGGTTTCCAAACAGGGTAGCATTCGTCATACCAGTTCGGAGAAAGAATAGGTTAATATAGTATTAGTTAGATACAGGAACATCTATATCTTATAAACGGCACCGCTGCGCACATAGTACCGGGGACAGAAACCTTGCTGAACTATGTCAGCAGCGAAGAAATTCTAAATTCTGACTGGAATGTATAGCACAAATAGAGGTTCAACGCTGGTGGTCGAGGCATGTTTATAGCCATAATAGATACGCTAATATCTAATGAGATTAATACAGATTCCGAATTAGGGATGGGAAAAAGCGATAGCGGTATTTTATATCTAACGGGTATTTTTCGGTATTTATTTCATCACGGTTGTAAAAGGTGTCTTTAATTTCTACTAATAACATGAATAAAAACTGACATATTTTGCGGCAAGTTGCTATGGCTCCAAACTGCTGAGATCATCGGTCCCAAGGCTTACACACTACTTAATCTAACTTAAACTAACTTACGCTAAGGACAACACAGACACCCATGCCCGAGGGAGGACTCGAACCTCCGACGGAGGTAGCCGCGCGAACAGTGGCAAGGCGACTCAGATCGTGCGGCTACACCGTGCGGCAAAACCGACACATCAATTAGCCATTGAAACCAAGCTAAAATTATTGGTTTTTAAATAAACCTTATTGTAAAAAAGAAGTAATTTTTATTCATTTGTATTGTTACGAAATACTGCATTATTATAGAAAATAGGAAAAGTGATCAGTGCAATTTTAATAACAATGTCAACAGGAAAGAGTCGTGGCCTTAAGCTATGCGTGAACGTGCAGTGCGCAAGACATGCCCCCCCCCCTCCCTCCCCCCCCCCCCCCTGGAGCATACTGTAGTTTCGGTTATCATGACACTTCTGGAGACCGAAAATCACCTCTGTAGCAACCAACATTCGTTTCGAAAACAACGATCGTGTACGTCCACGAGACCTAGAAGACGGAAGATACCGGCACCCAGTAGATGCCATTTCCATGACTTCCGTAAGGCATTCGATAACAGTTCTTTACTGCACTGCTGCCCAATGAACAATTGAGTGACTGGGTTGAAGAGTTTCTAGAAGACAGAACGCAGCAATGGGGCATTTCGCGGGTGAGGCTGTTGCATACAGAGAAGTCTCAACGCTAGGAAATTGTAACGAAATACTGGAAGAGCTGCAGAGGATCGATCCTTGGTGCAGTGAGTGGCAATTGACGCTCGACATAAACTAATGTAACTTATTGCGAATACATAGACAGAACGTAGGCAGAACAATCACTGGAAACAGTTACTTCCATAAACTAGCGAAGTGAGTGTGTGTGTGTGTGTGTGTGTGTGTGTGTGTGTGTGTGTGTGTGTGTGTGTGTGTACGGCGCGGTTTTAAGTAACACGACCACATAAAACTAATAGAAGGATAGGCAGATACCAGACTGAGATTCATTGGAAGGATCCCCAGGAAAAGTAGTCTACAACAAAGGAGGTAGCTTACAAAACCATCGTTCGACCAATACTCCAGTATTCCTTGTTATTATGGGGTCCGCACCAGATAAGATTGAGAGAAAAAATAGATAAGATCGAAAGGAGAGTACCGCGTTTCGTTAAGGTTCATTTAGTAAGGACGAAAGCATCACAGACATGATCAAACATCTCCAGTGGCAGACACTGCAAGAGAGGCGATCTGCATCACGGTTTGGTTTACTGTTCAAGTACCGAGAGCGTATGTTCCTAGAAGAGTCAACACATATATTGCTTCCTCCTACGTATATCTCGATAAAAGACCATTTAGATAAAATTAGAGAAATTAGAGCTTACTTGGAGGCTTACCGGCAATCGTTCTTCCCGCGAACCATTGACGACTGCACAGGAAAGAGGGGAAGGTATAGTGATACACAAAATACCCGCCGCCATACACCGCAAGGCAGCGTGGGGAATGTAGATGTAGATGTTGCATAAAAACAAGCTAAATCATATTTTAATGTGAGATCAAAGATTTGTTTCTCAAAATGATTTTTATTGAGTTGAGTCAATTTATGCCGGCATTCTAAATATTTTTCTTTTTTAATCCACCATGAAAGAAAATTTTTTTATCATTTATTTCGTTCTCACGTCACGAATTTTGTATTATTAGAGATTTCGACTTATCGCCAAGTCATCATCAGGTGATACCATTTGTCTGACCTGAGACCGTAATACGAGTACAAATTTTTTTTATAAGTCGGTCACTATGTGTTCCTCAGCAGGCATTATCCTAGTCTTTGCAAGTAATTCTAGATCTCTGTGTAATGCCAAATCGAAAATAAATGGATGGGAAAATATTTCGTAACTCGTGTTCTTTGGCCATCTCAGCAGATGCTGTACGCTTGCATCACATTACTCAGGGGTATGCGCACCTTTTTGTTCTAATTTTCGTAATCTCTGCTTCTAGTCACTGTGTCACTGACGATGAAAGCCATATAATGTGTTGGTATTTGACCGTTGCCGCGCGGGATTAGCCGAGCGGTCTGAGGCGCTGCAGTCATGGACAGTGAGGCTGGTCCCGGTGGAGGTTCGAGTCCTCCCTCGGGCATGGGTGTGTATGTTTGTCCTTAGGATAATTTAGGTTAAGTAGTGTGTAAGATCAGGGACTGATGACCTTAGCAGTTAAGTCCCATAAGATTTCACACACATTTGAACATTTGACCGTTTTGCAAACAATAATAACGACACTCACTGCCAAAGTGGTTACAACGTTTTTAGATATATCTCTTTCATAGTCAGCTCCTTGTTTTGAGTGTAGTTTTGTTCCTTCTACCATATAATGGTACCACCAGTCGTTCACAGTCACATAACGACGCCAGAAGAGCTTCAGATTACGCTTCAGCTATTCCAAACACGATTTTGGAACGTAGCCCTTCGAATGTGTTTAGCATGGAATCAATGGATGGAACAGCTTCGCGCATCCGGTTTCTTCATATGCGCTGCTTCATACGGGATGCTATATTGTCATTAGTATGATATGCCTCTCATTTCAATGGTCTGTGGAACCTTAGCGCGACGTTCTTCTTTTTGAAACGAAACTTCAGTCGGGCGTCCGGAAAGTACCAAATATGAAGTCTTTGTACGTCCCTGTTGAAATCACTTATCCAATAATAAACGAACTCGCGTGCATGTTCGAAGGATGCATGTACTTCCCTCAACTCTGTGTTTGAACCGAAGTGTATTATTTGTGTTTGTCACGAAATACGTGACAGCCACACTGCCAGCAGACAGCTGTGGATAGCATCACTATCAAAGTCTGAACAAACTATATGAATCACGTTGATACCTTCTTTAGACAACCGCATCGTGTACGAACAACCTCATGGAGTTTCCGGAGTTAAACACTGAAACATTTATACGCAAGGTGAAACCAGAACATCATCAACAAAATTTCACAGAGTATTCAGAATCCCTTCTGAGTATTTTGGTGTAAGGGACCCACAATCTGATTTATTCGCCTTCGGTTTGTTACCGCAGCCCACCTTTTTTTGTGAAAATACCTTCAAGACAGTGAAAAAGCCTGTATGATATACTCAAAACACAAAACACACATCAGGGGTTAAAGCAACAACCCTCAGGCGAAACAGGCAAACTTTTGGGTCAGTGTCTTATATCGGTATACAGTACAGCACGTAATAACTGCAGAGCGGTTCCATTACAAGTATTGTTCAAAATGTCGACCATCATGATCAGTGCAGGACGCACCATCGACTATCTTACATGCTCAAAAATTCCAGGAGAATGGCATACTACTTTCGAGTCTGTGATAATCCAACAACCAGATCCGTGCGAGTATCAACCGTAGTGTCGTAAACTAGACTCTTCACTTGCCCCAAGAAGAACAAGTTCATTGGTGTCATGTCTGCTGACCCGAGCTGGCCATGGAGCAGGATCTCCAAGAGCAATCCATTGGCGTTCAAACTGTACTTCAGTGTGGTTCCTGACATCGATTGCAGCTCTTGTCAACAGCAGGTACCGCGAGAGAATGGAAAAACAGTCGACACCTGCACTGTTGTACACTCCAGTGCAATATAAACACACAGCTAACTGAAGCAAGAAATAAGACGAAGTGCAGTAACTCTGTAATGAGCCGCTGGAGACCGTGGGTCTCTTATACCAAAATACTCGATGGTATTCCTGTATAACCTCTGAAAGTTTGTCGATGGAGTTCTAGTTCACCCTGTATATTATAAACAGTATGAGTAGAATGACGCTTCCTTCCGATTCTCCAGAAATCACCTTTACATCTGTAGATTTTGTTCCGTTTGCCTCGTCTTTCGCTTTCCTGCAAACATACTGTAGTTGTACATCTACATCAGTACTCCGCAAGCCACCTGGCGGTGTGTGACGGAGGGTACTTCTGGTGCCAATAACTGATCCTCCCTTCCTTGTCCCATTCGCGAATGGCGCTTGGGGAGTATGACTGTCGGGAAACCTATGTATTAGCTCTAATTTCTCGAATTATCTCGTTGTCGTCATTTCGCGAGACGTATGTTGGACGAAGTAAATATGTTGTTCGACTCTCGAAATCTCAGTAGTACCTGTCCGTTGTGCACAACGTCTCTTTTGTAGCACCTGCAGCTAGAGCTTGTTGAGCATCTCTGTAACGCACTCGCGTCGACTAAACGATCCCGTGTCGAAACGCGCCGCACTTCGTTGGATTTTCTCGCTCTCTCTACTGTCAGTCCTAACTGGTAAAGGCCCCAGATTGATAAAACATATTCAAGAATCAATCGAACAAGTGCCTTGTCACTTCTTTAGTGGATGAGTTACATTTCCTTAAGATTCTTCCTGTGAATCTCAGTGTGGCATCTGCTTTTTCTACTATCTGCTTTATCTGGTCACCCACTTAATGTCATCCGGATAGGTACTCCTAGATATTTTAGGGTGTTTACTGTTTCCAGTAATTTACTGTCAATAATGTAGCTGTAAAGTAGTAGATTATTTTTCCTTTGTACTCATGCGCGCAGTATGTTACATTTATTTACGTTCAGGGTCACCTACTAGTCTGTGTACACTTCATCAATCCTCTAGAGGCCCTTCTTCAAAACGTTACTGTTTTCTGGCGTTGCTAGCTTCGTACAGACAAGCGCATCATCTGCGAATAATCTTAAAAAGCTTGGGACGCATTCTACTACATCATTTGCATACTTTGCAAACAGTATCACACTTCCTAGGTGTACACCCGAAATTACCTTTTGTTCCATTAAGGACGACGCATTAAGTTCATGTTCAAAAATGGCTCTGAGCACTATGCGACTTAACTGCTGAGGTCATCAGTCGCCTAGAACTGAGAACTAATTAAACCTAACTAATCTAAGGACAACACACACATCCATACCCGAGGCAGGATTCGAACCTGCGACCCTCGGTCGCTCGGTTCCTGACTGTAGCGCCTAGAACCGCACGGCCATTCCGGCCGGCAGTTCATGTTCCAAGTAGCTCTTGAATCCGGTCGTTAACGTGGTCCGATACTCGGTAAGCTCGTATTTTTATCACTAAATGCAGTGCAGAACAGTGTCAGATGCCTTCGTGAAGTCGAGGAACACGGCATCAACAAGAGCGTCGTTGAATACAGCGGTATGGATCTCGTGGATAAAAAGAGCGAGCTGAGTTTCTCAAGACCTTTATTTGCGGAATCCATGTTGATTTTTACAGAATTTCATGATCCAAAACGTCATAATTCATTTGGATAAAACCCACAATTCTACAACAGATGAACGTCAGCGATATACGCCTATAACTATGTGCATCTCGCCTGCGGCCTTTCTTAAAAACGGGAATGACCTGTGCTTTTCTCCAGTCGCTAGGTACCGTTCGTTGCTCCAGAGCAGTATGATAAACTGGTGCTAGAAGGATACGGAGTAAGTTATTTCGAATAATCTTTGTAAATTGTTGTAGGTATCTCATTTGGTCCTGATGCCTTTCCACTACTAAAAGACAGTAGCTGCTTTTCTATTCAGATAACCGTATCTGAGTACATGTCATTTCGAAGTTCGTACGATGATTGAAAGGACCGTGAAAGGGCCGTGTTAACAATCTTCCGCGGTTAAACAGCTTCCGAAGATCGAGTTCAGTATTTCAGAATTTTCTCTATTTCCCGGGTTCGGTGTCATTATGGTCACTGAGTGACTGAATAGATGATTTCGAACCGCTTACTGATTTTACGTAAGACGAAAATCTCTTAGTATTATAGTCAGATCGTCTGACAAAAGTTCACTTTTAAAGCCATTGTACGCGCCTCTCCTTTCTCTGCTTAACGCTCATTTTCGCTTCGTTCGGCTGTCGTTTGTCATATAGGTTTTGACTTCCCTCGAATTTTTGATGAAGCTCTCTCTGTTGACGTGGCAGTTTTCTAACACGGCTAACAAACCGCGGTGGATCTTTCCCGTCTCTTAAAACCTTGCTGAAATATGCTAGTGTAAGGCGTATTGAGCAACACTTTTGTATATTTTTTCAATGTGTCCTCTATGTCTTCGTCCCCTTCGTTCCTCTGTCCAGACACCCCAAGTTTGATACAGTGTAACTACAGCAGCTTACGAACTAGTCCCCCCTCCCCCGCTCCCCCGATAAAGACAGCTACTTCTGTGGTTCTTGAGCGTCGGTCCTCCAAGCTCGAAAACTCTGACGTTCACAGTCAACTGAAGAACCCTTAGTTATGTGATAAGGATTGTGTGTTGGTTGGTTCATCATGAGTGGCACGTGGACACAGGATTGAGTTTTCAAATTGACAAGTAGGAAGTCATAATTCATATATCTTTCTCAGGTGGGCTACGTGTAAGAAATATCGATAATCGACAAATTTCAATACCGTTGTGCACTACACTTCTACACTCCTGGAAATGGAAAAAAGAACACATTGACACCGGTGTGTCAGACCCACCATTCTTGCTCCGGACACTGCGAGAGGGCTGTACAAGCAATGATCACACGCACGGCACAGCGGACACACCAGGAACCGCGGTGTTGGCCGTCGAATGGCGCTAGCTGCGCAGCATTTGTGCACCGCCGCCGTCAGTGTCAGCCAGTTTTCCGTGGCATACTGAGCTCCATCGCAGTCTTTAACACTGGTAGCATGCCGCGACAGCGTGGACGTGAACCGTATGTGCAGTTGACGGACTTTGAGCGAGGGCGTATAGTGGGTGGGCATGCGGGAGGCCGGGTGGACGTACCGCCGAATTGCTCAACACGTGGGGCGTGAGGTCTCCACAGTACATCGATGTTGTCGCCAGTCGTCGGCGGAAGGTGCACGTGCCCGTCGACCTGGGACCGGACCGCAGCGACGCACGGATGCACGCCAAGACCGTACGATCCTACGCAGTGCCGTAGGGGACCGCACCGCCACTTCCCAGCAAATTAGGGACACTGTTGCTCTTGGGGTATCGGCGAGGACCATTCGCAACCATCTCCATGAAGCTGGGCTACGGTCCCGCACACCATTAGGCCGTCTTCCGCTCACACCCCAACATCGTGCAGCCCGCCTCCAGTGGTGTCGCGACAGGCGTGTATGGAGGGACGAATGGAGACGTGTCGCCTTCAGCGATGAGAGTCGCTTCTGCCTTGGTGCCAATGATGGTCGTATGCGTGTTTGGCGCCGTGCAGGTGAGCGCCACAATCAGGACTGTATACGACCGAGGCACACAGGGCCAACACCCGGCATCGTAGTGTGGTGAGCGATCTCTTACACTGGCCGTACACCTCTGGTGATCGTCGAGGGGACACTGAATAGTGCACGGTACATCCAAACCGCCATCGAACCCATCGTTCTACCATTCCTAGACCGGCAAGGGAACTTGCTGTTCCAACAGGACAATGCACGTCCGCATGTATCCCGTGCCACCCAACGTGCTCTAGAAGGTGTAAGTCAACTACCCTGGCCAGCAAGATCTCCGGATCTGTCCCCCATTGAGCATGTTTGGGACTGGATGAAGCGTCGTCTCACGCGGTCTGCACGTCCAGCACGAACGCTGGTCCAACTGTGGCGCCAGGTGGAAATGGCATGTCAAGCCGTTCCACAGGACTACATCCAGCATCTCTCCATGGGAGAATAGCAGGCTGCATTGCTGCGAAAGGTGGATATACACTGTACTAGTGGCGACATAGTGCATGCTCTGTTGCCTGTGTCTATGTGCCTGTGGTTCTGTCAGTGTGATCATGTGATGTATGTGACCCTAGGAATGTGTCAATAAAGTTTCCCCTTCCTGGGGCAATGAATTCACGGTTCTTATTTCAATTTCCAGGAGTGTATTCTCGTAAGAAGAAGAGAACTGAAACGCGAGCGGGCAGTCACTATAAATGACCATCAAGCTATCAGTCTTTACACTGAGGTGACAAAAGGAATGAGGGTCCTCCTCCTAATACAGTGTCACACCTTCTTTTGTCCGGCGTAGTGTAGCAGCTCGACGCGGTATGGACGTATCCTCCAGAAATATTGAGCTATGCTGCCTCTGTAGCAGTCCATAATCGCGAAACTGTCGACGGTACAGGAGCTGTCGTCTCGATTATGTACCAGAAATGTTCGATCGTACTCGTGTCGGGCGATCTGGTAGTCAAATCATTCGCTCGACTTGTCCAGAATGTTCTTCAAACCAACCGCGGCCTGGTGACATTGCGCATTGCCTTCTATTAAAATTCCGTCGTTGTTTGGGAACATGAAATCCATGAAAGGCTGCACATAGTACCAGCTGGATCAGTTGGACCAGACGACCTAGTCCATTACATGTAACCCTAACCCACACCGTTATGGAGCCACCACCAGCTTGCACAGATGTCTTATTGAGCCATCGTAGGGTTTGCGGCGCACTTGAACCTCACTATGTGCTCTTACCAACTGAAATCGGCGTTCATCTGATCAGGCCACGGTTTTCCAGTCGTCTAGCGTCCAACCGATATGGGCACGACCACTGGAGAGCAGCTACAGGCGATGTCGTGCTGTTAGCAAAGACACCTGCGTCGGTCGTCCACCGCCATAGCCCATTAATGCCATATTTCGCCACACTGTCCTAACGGGTACGTTCATCGTACGTCCCACATTGATTTCTGCAGTTTAAGGTTGAACAGGAAATACACTGTTTTTGTTCTAGTTATTCAACCTTAATTATGGAATTGTTCTATCAAGAAGTAACGAAAGAATCCAGAAATAAGACTTCTGCAGTTATTTCACTCACTCTTGCGTATGAGTTAGTACTGACAACTCTACTCAGACGCTGCTGCTATCGGTCGTTAAGTGAAAGCCGTTGGCCACTGCGTTGTCCATGGTGAGAGGTAATTACTGAAATTTGGTATTCTCGGCACGCTATTGACACTGTAGATCAGCCGGCCGAAGTGGCTGAGCGGTTCTAGGCGCTACAGTCTGGAACAGAGCGACCGCTATGGTCGCAGGATCGAATCCTGCCTCGGGCATGGATGTGTGTGATGTCCTTAGGATAGTTCGGTTTAATTAGTTCTCAGTTCTAGGCCACTGATGACCTCACAAGATAAGTCGCATATTGCTCAGAGCCATTTGAGCCACTCTAGATCCCGGAATATTGAATTCCCTAAATATTCCGAAATGGCATGTCCCATGCGTCTATATCTCCAACCACCATTCCGCGTTCAGAATCTGTTAATTCCCGTCATGCGGCCATAATCTCGTCAGAAACCTTTCCTCATGAAACACCTGAGTATAAATGACAGTTCCGCTAATGGACTGCCAATGTATACCTTGTGTACACGATACTACCGCCATCCGTATATGCGCATATCACTATCCCATGACTTTCGTCACCTCATTGTGGATATTAACAGAATGTGCTGACATCTACAACGAAACAGGACAAGCATCGTTTTCAGGGTCTGTTTCGCAGGTTAGAAACATTGCATTCTGTGAAACACGTCACACAATTCGTCATCTTGCTAGTGTGTAACGTACCTCAAAGTACGATGTGATCTCCGAATGTTGATGAAATTTTTATTTTGCGCGCTAGTGGTTTCGAGTAGACGGAGAAGCTGGCAGGTGTCTCCCCATGCATACCTCAGTGTGGTAACTGACCGCTAGCTGAGAGATTTGGTTTGTTGTAGATGAGCCTGTTTCTATTTCGTGATTCAGAGAGTTTCTGGTTTTGCAAATGGTTGACCTGAACCTTGAGGAACCCGATGCAGAATCCCAGCAAATGTTGAAGCAAGCTTTAGTTCAGATACAGATTCACGACTCGATAAGCGTTTAAAAAGCGGGTCAACATCGACTGATGATGACGAACATTCCAATCGGTCGTCACCTGGAATCACTAAAGAAAATGTTCAGAAAGCAGGGACTGTAGATACACCAACGAAAACTTTTGCAACACCTTGAGAAGAATTGAACATACGAGGGACTGCATGGAAGCTTGTGCAACGACTGTTTCAAGACGATCAGAAGCAACTTGAAAGTCTGCAGGGGAATGAAGCAACTGCTTCTAGACGAGTGGTTTCCAGTCTGGGGTAATTCCCCCAAGAGATAAAATCTATATTATTATTCAGGGGTTAAAACAAAAATATTTAATTATGTTTAGGACGCGAAACTAAATTATTTTTCACAGATCATTACGGTACTGTTATTACTGTTTCGTAAGACCGTAATATTGATTATAAACGTACCCAATAATTTTTTAATGAATGCCTGACACACTGTTGTGGAGGTTACAGCTTGTGATACGAATGTATTCCTCACATAGTCCATCCACTACACACATGCCATGCATCTATGACAGTAAAATTGAGAGACACGCGTCACATGTGGTTAAATTCACTGGCGAAAAAAAAAAATGACACCAAAAAATAGTTAATGTAGTTTAATGAAATTTCTGAAATACATTTGTCTAGGTAACATATTTAAGTTCAAATGGCTCTTAGCACTATGGGACTTAACATCTGACGTCATCAGTCCCCTAGAACGTAGAACTACTTAAACCTAACTAACGTAAGGACATCACACACAAACCATGCCCGAGGCAGGATTCGAACTGGCGACCGTAGCGGTCGCGCGGTTCCAGGCTGAAGAGCCTAGAACCGCTCGGCCACAACGGCCGCCCATATGTAAGTGAGACTGCTAGATCACAGGTTAATATAAGCGCCAGATAAGTTACTTCAAATATGAAATGCTGGTACGTTAATAACCGGTGTAACTGCCAGAATGTTGACTGCAAATGTGCATGCATAGTGTTTTAGAGGTGCCGGATGTCAGTTTAATTGATGGATTTCCATGGCTGTTGCATTTGGTCGATCAATAAAGAAAGGGTTAATGCTGTTTATGGATGACGCTGGACTTGTCGTCCGATGACGTCATGTCCTCGATTGGAGACAGATTTTGTTACCGAGGACACCAACGCAACATGTCGACAGGCTGTAGAGCATGTTGGGTTTAAACAGTGATACGTGGGCTAACGTTATCCTGTTCGAAAACAACCCCCTGGAATGCTGTTCATGAATGGCAGCGCAGCAGGTCGGATCACCAGACTGACGTACAGATTTGCAGTCAGAGTGCGTGGGATAAACACGAGTGTGTTCTTGCTGTGATTCGAAATCGCACTCCAGACCATAACTCCAGGTATAGGTCCAGTGGGTCTTGGACGCAGACAGATCGGTTGGAGGCCATCAGCTGGCCTCCTTCTAACCTTCACGCGGCCATCACTGGCACCGAGTCAGAACCAACTGTCATCGAAAAACACAACAGACCTTCACCCTCCCCTCCAATGAGCGTTCGCTCGAGACCACTAAAGTCGCAAATATGGCGCTTTGGGATCAGTCGAATGCTCGCTACGGGGCGTCTTGCTTGGAGCCGTCCTTGAAGTAACCGATATGTAACTTGTGGTGCCAACTGCTACTGAAAGTGCTGCCGCAGATGCGGCACGATGCGCCAAAGCTATACGCTGAACGCGATGTTCTTCCCTCTCTGTAGTACCACGTGGCCAGCCGGAGCCCACGCTTCTTGCAACCGTACACTCATGTGTCCACCGCTGCCAGCAATCATGTACAGTGGCCACATTCCTGCCAAGTCTTTCTCCAGTGCAGTAGAAGGAACAACCAGCGTATCTGAGCCTTATTATACGGCCTCGTTCACACTCAGTGAGATGTTCATAATGAAGTCATTGTCGCCTTAAAGACTTTCCTGACTAACAACAACCTACCACCTGCAATCTCAAAAGTTGCAGCCTGTATTTCAAGCTAACCTGATGTGCATCCTCATAGTGGTCGACTAGCACCATTCTTATGCAACCGGCGTTAAATTTGAATAGAAATCATATTTCTGATGTAGAAACACGTCTGCCAACTTTCTTTTATGTCGCACAACTCCTTCTTGGTGTTGCGATTCTTTTCCGCCAGTGTATATCACGAAACTGCCTCGTCCGTATTGCAGCTAGTTCCCGCAATAGAACCTGAATTACTTCATTATTTGATTTGAAATAAAATGATTTACAATCAGTCGTCCAGAAAAGTTCGACAAAAGTAACTCTAATTCTTTGTTGATTGATTTTCGGTAACGTGTGTTGACATGATTGGTCATAAAGAGCTCATCCCTCCTGATCTCACGTCCTCCTGATCTGACATTCAGCGAAAAGTTCCATCACGATATTCTAATGCGTTTGAAGGACGACACGAGAAGGAAACTCGTGGATTTACGCTGGTGGGGGCTATGGACTTCTTTCTGCACGAAGGCAATCGAGCTTCCGTGGAAATGAGTTAAAGTTTTGCTTCTTGTGTCGTTGACGTCGCTTTCTTCTTGTCAAGAAATATCTACTCTCTGCTGGTGCTAAGACTTAGGAAACAGAGAAGTTCATGTAGATCGTGATCCTGCGTATTTATAGTTAGTAAATAAAAACTGCTATGCAATCATCTTGTCTATTTGAAGGACGATAACTGCTTTTTCCCGGCCGGTGTAGCCGAGCGCTTCTAGGCGCTTGAGTCCAGAATCGCGCGACCGCTACGGTCGCAGGTCCGAATCCTGCCTCGGGCATGGACGTGTGTGATGTCCTTAGGTTAGTCAGGTTTAAGTAGTTCTAAGTTCTAGGGGACTGATGACCTCTGATGTTTAGTCGCATAGTGCTCAGAGCCATTTGAGCCATTTTCAACTGCTTTTTCACCGTGTAAATATGCTGCCTAGCGCTAGGACATACAAACGCACGCGTCTACAATAACCAGACTATCACAGAGCGGTATATTACTCTGTAGGAATGTTCCTTTGTTTGCAAAAAAAATGTAAGCGACAAATTCTTAATCATACGCTATCTGATAAAAAGCATCCGAACTCCCCGATGTAATGCGGAACTGACCACTGGGAAGCACGAGAAGCGGACCCGCTAGTGTAAAAAGGGGCGTGTAGTATAGTAGTGCCAGTGGAGGAACAGAAACAGCAGAATGGGTTCGACCAGAGAGCTCAGTGATCTCTAACGTGAGCTGGACATTGGACGGCATCTGAGTAACGAATCTATCAAGGACATTTCAACCCTTCTAAAGCTGCAAAGTTAATTGTTGTGGACTTGACGGTGAGGTGGGAACGCGAAGGAACAACTACAGTTAAACAAAGACCAGACTGACCTCAGGTACTGACGGGCAGAGGCAGTAGAGCATTGCGGACGGTCTGAAATGGTTCCTTTCGCATTATTTCGTTAAGTTTCCTGTTCACGTGTATCATAGTCTCAAACGAAAGGATCTACTTCAAAGGCGGCAAGAATGAGGGTACCCCGTTGTTGTCTTTTGCAACTGAAATGATTTGTAAATACTGATTATTGTTACTTTAAATAAAAACAGGTTAGCATTTGTAGCTTGAATAAAAATTAAATTCAGGCCAGACTGCTCACTCTGGTCAACGGTGTGTTTCGTTACGAATGACCGTGTACGCAGTTAATGTTCATACTCAAGAGATTATTTTGTAAAAAATTAATCGGACTTCGAATTAACATGCTGGCTCGACTTTTTAATAATAAAATAATTAGCGATTGAAATCATATTGCGCTTGTTCGTTGCATCAGGAAGCAAGTCACTTCCAGCTTAATTTAAATTAATTAAACAAGAGGGCTGAGAGGTGAGAAACATAATGGATTAGTTATTATTGAAAAAAATGATACAATGAAGACACAGACCCGACAGTGCCGCTGCCAGCGTCGGCCGGTCTGGCCGAGCGGTCCCAGATGCTTCAGTCTGGAACTGCGCGACCTCTACGGTCGCAGGTCCGAATCCTGCCTCGCGCATGGACGTGTGTGATGTCCTTAGGTTAGTTAGGTTTAAGTAGTTCTAAGTTCTAGGGGACTGATGACCTCAGATGTTAAGTCCCATAGTGCCAGCAAGAAATGGTTCAAATGGCTCTGAGCACTATGGGACTTAACATCTATGGTCATCAGTCCGCTAGAACTTAGAACTACTTAAACATAACTAACCTAAGGACATCACACAACACCCAGCCATCACGAGGCAGGGAAAATCCCTGACCCCGCCGGGAATCGAACCCGGGACCCGGGCGTGGAAAGCGAGAACGCTACCGCACGACCACGAGATGCGGGCTGCCAGCAAGAGAAGAAGGAAATAATCTAATGTCGCTTTTTTCATATATATAAAGTAATTAAAACTTCGAAGAATAAAGATTAGCATTACGTAAGAGATTTATAGATGTTAATTACCCGAATACTTACCTTATTCATACATAAAGATAAAAGAAATAGTTTATTTTCTGTTCATTCAATGTAGTTGACATAATTCCATAAATATTTTTACTGAAATAACATTAGGAATCATTACATACAAATCCATAAGCCGGAAAACCACTTGACTTTATTATTATTATTATTATTATTATTATTATTACTATGACTATTCACTCAAGCACAACAGCCTACCTTTGCGCTTCTTTCAAGTGGCGTAAAATTTCGCATTAAATCAGCAGAAGGAATCACTCTTAGGGTCCAAAGTGCTATCAACAGCCTATCTAGCGCCATGGATGTGCGTGTGGAGTTAAAAAGAACGCCGTACAACGGTGAAGCAGCTCCTCATAAACCACACACTCCTATAGTCGCTCCTAAGCGACGCTTGAGGTGCTGTAAAGTGCTACGCTGCGGGGAAGTGGAAGAATCGAATGATTTGGAATGGTCAGTGAAGCTATACCCTGTGGCAGTCCGGCAGAAGGGTTTTGGTTTGGCAAATTCCTGGAGAAGGTCACCTTTGCCATGACTCTGAACGTCAACTTTGCTCCTGACCCCACGGTCCAACATCACTACCTTTTCTGTCTTCGGCCATCGAGGAAGAATGGGCTGCATTCCTCGACAGACATTCAGGTACCTCACTGGTCCAAGCCGTGCTGAACGTAGATGAACACATCCCTTATTAATGTGCGCTAATAGCTTTCCGGTTACTTTTGTTCAGATAGTGTATAATATTACTATCGCAGCTAAAGGCTATTCCACGAATGTGTTTGCTTAGCGTCACTGGATAAACGTTTATTAGCTGAAAAGGTTCGTCACCTGAGAAGGACGCATGTGACTCACAGTATTCAGAAATTGACTTTTAATACTGTGACATTTTCTTCATTTAAGTCTTCCTGCCTGACACGCCATGGTCGATGTACATAGAAAAAACTATACACTGGCGTTTAGTCTCCGACTGCGGAGCACATCTTCGGGGGTAAAATGCCGATTTTTGTCTCCCGAACTCAGAGCCAACGTCAGGAAATAGTTTTCTTTATATATCGACCACGGCCTCTCAGCCCGGAAGCCTCATCTGACGTAAACACCGACTGTGAAAGGAAAGGGGTGACGTATTCTCTCTCCCCAGGTGACCATTTTTAAAGCGATTTTGCGGAATAAGAATTAGGTAAGACGTAAAAACGTTCAAAAAGTTTATTTAACACATTGTAAAATAAACTTTGTAATACGTGCTGAGATGGTCAAAGCGCCGATAATAATAACGTTGAACACGTTGTCTCATTCTCCCCATTGTGGGAATCCAAATAATATTGCGAGCTTTGGAGGGTGTACACAAAATAGTTCAAAAGGCTCTAAGCACTATGGGACTTCATCTGAGGTGATCAGTCCCCTAGACTTAGAACTACTTAAACCTAACTAACCTTAGGACATCACACACATCAATGCCCGAGGCAGGATTCGAAACTGCGACTATAGCAGCAGCGCGGTTCCAGACTGTAGCACCTAGAACTGCTCGACCACAACGGCCGGCTTGCAGACAATGTGGCTATGGAGGTTTGGATCTTTCCAGGCAGAGTACATGGATAATAAAGTGTTCAAGGCGACCGCTCGCGATAAGCGGGAAATCAGGTTTCGAGTCCCAGGCCGGCACGATAGATAGTTTATCTGTACCTAATACAGCTAATGTCAAAGAATTCGCAATCAGCGAATGAATTTCTTAGTAATAATTTTAATTAATATGTTTCTTGAACTTTTGGATACCTGTGTATTTCGAAACGTTGATCACGGTTCCGAGATACAGGAAATGTACGTTATAAGCGAATTCAGGATCGACAAGGGAAACCACTCCATAACACGGATTTACAGCTTTAAATGGAGGACTTAAACTAGCGATAAAGCAGAACTTAGAGCTGGCTCAGGAATTGTAATTTCCAATCAAATCGTATGTTGCTTCAGACCAGTCGATCTGCGTCCCAGACCCCGGTAGTCTGCGATTCGAGCGCTGGTAACACACTGGACTCGCCCATTCAAACACTGGTCCAAGTGTTGTTTATCATTTTCAAATAACGTACTTCGTGAAAGAGTGTATTAATGGGCGAGTCTTTTCGTTGTAGATGAAAACTACTTATTTTACAACTAACGAGAGTCACAGGATACAGTTCGTTAAGCGAGGGAAATTTAAAGAACTAGTCGTTGACTCCGAAGGGGTTCGTCTTAAATTAAAGCTCTGAATGCTTGGCGGAGCATAAGCTGTCAAGCTGCTTTTTTGCTTGAGAACGTGAGGCCAGACGGACTCAGCGTCAGGGTTCCGGTTACCAAGTGTGACCACCACAAAGGAGGATCATCGTAATGTGCACCAAGCACATCGCAACCCCTTCACATCTGTGGCTGCCATACGACAACTGGTAATGGACTCCCTCTAACCTTTTGTCTCATCCCGCACCATTGGTCGGAGACTAACAGCAGTTGGAGCCGGGAATAGCTGCCCCAGTCGTAGGTCGTAGTAAATAGCACAACTCAAACAGCTATGTTTGGAGTGGTGATGTGACCGGGAAGTGTGCCCTTCTGGTGAAAGGCACTAGCCTAGATACCTACCATCATTGGTGTGTATGGTGATAAGCTAGGGAGTTGTCACTTCTAATGTTTGGGAAAGGCACAGCTGTCTTACTGCTGGTGTCATGGGGTGGGGAGCTGTCGGGTCTGACTTCGGCATTGTTGGCGGCAGTGACTGAGGCAACTATGTCGCCACAACGATACGTCAGGGATATCATATTTTGCCTCTCATGCTGCCATTTTTCAACAGTACAATGGTTTTTCATACATGAAATGTGTCTCTATGAAACGTCTGCGTTTTGTTTAAGTTCTTCCGTTGCTGGCGAGATCCTAAAATCAGCTCCCATTTGAACATGTCCGGACGTGAAATCCATTCTAGTGACAGCAACCATAATGACAAGTGTGTCAATTGCTTTATGACACACTTCCCAACGTCATGTTGATAAATTAGCTGTTATTGTCAAGTTCTTTGTAAATTTGACTATTTTGTGATCACGCCAATAACATCACATATCCTTTCCATCCATGGGATTTCATTTCGTTTCTTCATTCAACTCTGGGTGCTTCACTTTTTTGTCAGGCAATGTATGTGTGTTGACATGCCTATTTAAACGTTTCACCACTTGAACAACCTGTGGAACAAGAAGCAGTCATCAATGTTTGATATTATTACAGGTAGGCTTCTGAATGATTCTTCCGCTCTGCAGCGTAGTGTGAACTTTTTTATTTTTTAATTTTTCAGACAGATTAAAACTATGTACTAAACAAGAATTCTCACCGGGAACGTCACCTGCCACCTGTAATGTCTTTACCTTCTGAGCTATTCAGGCAAGATTCCAGCGCGCCCTCACACTTTCAATTCTGCTTTCTAAACGTCTCCTACATATCTTACTGACGAAAGGCCGTGAGTCCTAGCTGGATAGCTCAGCCATTATTTTTGTTATAGGAGCATTGCCTGCGAAACACAAGGTTACTGGTTTAAGTCCCCCTCAGACACAAAGTTTTAATCTGTCAGTAAGTTTCCGATTGTTCTATTGCAAAGACGTGACATTTCTGCATTACATAATCCACATACTCATATTTTATTTAATAAAATTTCAGCAAAATAGTGATATATAGTTACTCTGCTCAACATTTTACATTTTTGCATATTCATTTATAGATTTTACTCTTTTACTCCACAGTTCTATCTGATATCGTTCACAGACTACGTTACATAGTTCACACACACACACACACACACACACACACACACACACGTTGTGTTTGTGTCGTGATAATTTTTGTTTTTGAAAATTAGGTGATGAAAGCTGTGAATAGATAATCTAGTTATGACATGTCGCAGTTCGAAGTTTGGTGCTGTCCATGAGCGGTTCGTCATTGCTTCGGTGCCATAGAACACCGGTCATACTTTTTCTCGTTTGACCTCCATGATCTTCAGTTGATTTCTGGAAGCCTTGGTGTTGATTTCTGGAGGCCTTGGTGTGTGGCATCATATATCGCAGTTCGATGTCTTCAATTATGAATGTCTCTCTCGCTAGCAGGTACACTAGTCTAGATTTTGTTGTCTTTGAGAGACCTAGTGCCCTTTTTAGATAAGTTGATTTTACCTTTTCTAGTGTTTCAAGATTTTTTTTCTGTCTGGTGGTTCCATATAACCTCTATCCCGTAGTCCAGGATTGGCAAGATTTTTGCGTTGAATAATTTCACGGCCGTTTCTAAATTGAGTAGGCGTATGACTTTGATGTCCTGTATTGCTGTTATTGCTTGGGATGCACGTTCTATTGTATTTTTTGTGAAGCATTTGGCTGTTGGTTGCAATGTCACCCCTAGGTATTTAGTCTGATGAGTTTTTTATTTTTTGTCTTCTGATGTTGATTTCCGCATTCTTGGGTGTTTTGCATCCTTTTCTGAAAATCACAATTTCGGTATTTGTTATGTTTATGTGTAGTTTGTGTTCACTGCATTTATCTCTTTTCTCAATGATATACTGCAGCTTCTGTATATCTGTTGATCCTACGGCTACGTCGTCAGCGTATGAATATATGTTTACGTTTTCATTTTCTCAAATTCGCAGTACTTCTTCATTGGCAAGTATGTACATCAAAGGGCTCATTGGATCACCCTGTAAGACTACGTTCGATTGCAAAATGAGGTTCGAAAAAGAGAGGTTGTCTGATATTGCAATCAAGTCGTATTCGAGGATATTTCTTGATTATTCTTCAAATGGCTCTGATCACTATGGGACTTAATTTCTGAGGTCAACAGTCCCCTAGAACTTAGAACTACTTAAACCTAACTAACGTAAGGACATCACACACATCCATTCCCGAGGCAGGACTCGAACCTGCGACCGTGGCGTTCGCGCGGTTCCAGACTGAAGTTCCTAGAAACGCTCGGCCATTGGCCGGCTTGATTATTCTTGCCCATACGCTATCTTCACCCACTGTGTTTTCCAGTTTTCGGACTATGAGATCTCTTTCCAGTAGGTCAAAGGCTTTGGTAAAGTCTATGAACACTGTGTAGAACATTTGTTTCTTTTGTAGCGCTTCGTTGATGTTTAGAAGAAGTCTGACTGCCTTAAGTGTTAATCTTCCGGATCTGAAGCCCATTAGTGGTTCTTGGAAGTGACTGTCCATACAGGCTTTGATTGTTTGTGTAATTAACTCTGAAAACATCTTGGACTGAGTATTTTTAGAGCTTTGCTTCTTTACTTGTTTATGTCCGTTGGGTCTCCTCCACCTTCGTAGAGAACTTTATTATCGAGTGTCTCCATTGGGTCGGAATTCTTCCGAGTTCTAGGCATTTGTTGAATAGTTTGATCCACGCGTGTTGGAGAGCCTCTTTCGCATCTTGTATATGTTCATTATATATATTATAGGATCCTGCTGCTTTCTTGATCTTCAGTGTTTTTATTACTTCTTTTACATCTTTATTTAGAGGTTACCATACATTGTCTTTTTCCTTTGATGTTGTGTCTCCTTTTTTCGCGGTGTTTGGATTCCTCGTTTTTTTTCAGTATCTTACTGAAGTGGTCTTCCCACTCCTTCATGTCTATATTTCGTGTATGAACCAGTCTTCTTGGTCTTGCTGCTATGTATGGGTCTTTCGCTGCTTCTCTTTTTCTATGTCTTCTTTTTTCTTCTATTAGTTTTTTTGTAGATTTTCCTCTCTTCTGCGTATAGTTCGCATGTTTCCTCGCCGTGCTGGTCTCTTAATCTGTGGAGCGTTCTTAGTGTTTCTTTTCCCATAGCATTCAGCATCGAACCCTCTTTTTGCCGTCCTTGTTTTTGGTTTTGTTTGTGTCACTGAATTTTCAGGATGTCTTTTATTTTATCTGTTGCTTTTTCAAGTTCTCTTTCCTCTATTAAAGTTTCTATTTGTGTTATTTGTTCTTGATGGTTTGTTATAAGTATGTAATAGGTCATCCACATACTTATAACAACATATCAAGAAAAGAACAGAGCCTTGGTCAGCGAAAGCTCAACGAAGGTGGCAGTATTCTGTATGAAAATTAATGAACTGTTGGCGTAATAGCAGTTCCACTAGTTACTTGTTTTTTGTTGAATTAGTGATCTTATTTTCCAAGCTGCAGAAGCTGGAGAAGCAAACTGTGGCCGTACAAATAAAAAACTGCATTGTCATTGATTGCTTTGTGAGAACTTCTGATAACCAAATCTGACCGTTCAGAGTGGAAATAGAACGCTTATCTACTGATAAGAGTCCAATACATTAGCGATGTTTCGAGCACGAAGCATTGAAGGCGTGTGCTCATTTCGAAAAGAGTAGTTTGTGAAGGGTGTCCACCACTGGACAGATGTTTACTTCGCGACCAGTTCTCTGGGAGAAATCTTGACGTCATTGGCGACTGTTTATCAGTTTGACCAGAATTTGTTTACCGACGCAACTGCCAGACGTTAAGTAACCGATTGACAGAAAAACAATCCTTTCCGAAACAGATACGCTCGCTAGCTCTTCATCAAAAGTCGAAGTGTGAACAAACAATAGTTTCATCCCACTGGAACGTTAACGGCGCCCGCCCCACATCTTCGGCCTGCAACGACTTCTTACGTGCAAACGTTGCAGCATATCACTTCTAAAAAAACAACGAGGAAGGAGCTTGTTGTGCCTTCTCATTATGTTGTATTGTAATAAGTATAGCTAGTTTGTTGATTAAGACTTTTATGACATCTAAATGTTGCTGATGCTCCCTGGCGAGACTTCGGGTGGTATCACGGAATTTTCAAAAACTTCCCATCTATCGCCTGATAGCACACTTCGGGCAAGGATTGAGAGCTGGTACAAATTCCCAGGAGGATAAATGTTCTAGGCATCACAACAGGCTAGCGGAAACCGAAATAGATGGTGATATCCAGGAACACCATAGGAAATTTAAATAACTGCCACATTGCAAAATCCGAAAATTAGGACGGAAAATAATGGTTCCTTTGAATGGCTTTCTTGAATCGAATGAAATATATGCCCATTGCAGTTTTCCTGTGTTCCACTATTACCCAGCGCTATGCATAATTTGCAAAATTTAAGTGTTAATAACAGTTTTCTTTTGTACAGTTGTTAAGGAAGAGAGAAGAGACAGTCGAAACAGAGTCAATTCTAAGCTAGGGTAATCACACAGGGAAGAACTTTGATGAGATGGAAAACAACATAGTAAGAAGACGTTGCCTCGTATGACGTAGTAATGTACTGATGTTGCTGATAATTGAAGCACACAGTGTAAAGAGAGCATATCCGTTGCGTCACGTTTTCCTCTAATGTGATCTCACGTTTTCCACTAATGTGATGCCCCAGTATACTGATCCAAGCCTTATGTCCTTTCGTAATATGCGCGTTAAAGTCATTGATAACTAATGTGTAATAATCAAACTGGCACAAAATTTCTCTCTTCCCGGATCCATCTCGTTTATCCTGCCTAACACTAACAGCATAGCAACCTATGCATGCAGCCTCGTGAAGGCCGTTGCTGTCATTTTAGAAGACGGGACTGCTCACAGCACTCGTCATAGGGATGTAGAAATAAGGGCAACACTTGGACATAGATAATGTTGGAATAGACATGTTGTTCATGTTCACAGTAACTTGAATGAGCAAGCCCAATTTACGGCGCGCAAAAAGAAAAGGCTAAGCTTCACAGAACCACTTCCGGCCTGAACTACACTCTCCACAAACTGCGAATGAAACGCCTCATTAGACCATCGGTGCACCGGACGCCTTGCGTCATTTGAAAAGAGACAAATATACGACTTGACGGACCACACTACAAATTTCCAGTCTTTGGTTTCTGAGTTGTTTGACCCAGCGAAGACGTGCAGCTTTATGCGTGGTACACAACTTTTTAACAGTCCATTTCTATAGTTCCCTTCGGAATGTCGGCTAAGAAACTATTTAAGATGGAGCTGCATTAACCGAGAGCAGCAATTCCTACCTGGTTGGAAATCGATTGTCATTGGCACGATTTTTTTAGGCTGTGTTACTTGGCTGCGAGTGGTACACAATTCTTTGTACACATGTTGTACCATCCGTCTTTGTACAGGTATAAACTCCAGGCCAGATAGGTAACGCACCGCCATGGAGTTATCGGAATGGGACGGATATTGGTAAATGTGATGTACACGAACAGTCAAACAAATTAGAACAGTTTCAGGAAACATGGATGATTTATTGAAGAGAAAGTGCTTCACAAACTGAGCAAGTCAATGTTGCACAGGTCAACCTCTGGTCCTTAAGGAAGCTGTTGTTCGACTTGGCACTGATTAGTAGAGTTGGATATCCTCCTGAGGTATATCGTGCCATATTCCTTCCAATTAGCACGTTAGATCGTCAAAATTCCGATATGGTTTGAGGGCGCTGCCCATAATCTTCCAAGCGGTCAATTGGTGAGAGATCCGGCGACATTGCTGACCAAGGCAGGGTTTGGCTAGCATGGAGACAAGCAGTAGAAACTCTCATCGTGTGCGGACGGCAATTAGCTTGCTGAAATGCAAGCCCAGGATGGCCTACCACGAAAGGCAAGAAAATGGGCCATAGAACATCGTCGACGTACTGTTGTGCTGTAAGGGTATCGCGGATGACAACCAAAGGAGTCCTAGTATCAAAACATGTGGTACCCCAGGCCGTCACTCCTGGTTGTCAGACCGTATGACGGCGACAGTGAGGTCAGTATCCCACCGCTGTACGGGGCGTCTCCGGACATATCTTCGCTGGTTATCTTGCTCAGTTCGGAGCGGGACTCATCACTGAAGACAATTCTACTCCAGTTACTGAGATTCCAGGTCGAAGATGTGTCTGGAGACGGCCTGGACGGTGGATGAATGCCAGCCTGATTGTCGCTCGCCATATGGACCGACAACCAGGAGCGATGGTCTCTGGTGCCATTACTTTTCATAGCATGGCCCCTTTGGTTGTCACCCGCAGTACCCTTATAGCACAGCAGTACGTCGAAGATGTTCTACGCCCCGTTCTGTTGCCCTCCGTGGCAGGACATCGTGGACTTATATTTCAGAGAGATAAAGACCGCCTATACACAGTGAGAGTTTCTATCGCTTGTCCTCGTGGTAGCCAAAATCTGCCTTGGTCAGCAAAGTCGCCGGACGTCTCCTCAACTGAAACAGTTTGGAGCATTATGGGCAGGGCCCTCCGACCACATCGGTATTCTGATGGTCTAACGCGCCGTAAGGAAGGAGTGTGACACGGTATACCTCAGGAGGATGGTTCAAATGGCTCTGAGCACTATGGGACTTAACATGTGAGGTCATCAGTCCCCTAGAACTTAGAACTTCTTAAACCTACCTAACCTAAGGACATCACACACATCCATGCCCGAGGTAGGATTCGAATCTGCGACCGTAGCGGTCGCGCGGTTCCAAACTGAAGCGCCTAGAACCGCTCGGCCACTCCGGCCGGCATACCTCAGGAGGACATCCAACTTTGTCAGTCAGTTCCAAGCCGAATAACAGCTTCCATAACGGCCCGAGGTGGACCCATGCGTCATTGACTTGCACAGTTTGTGAAGCACTTTCTGCAGAATGAATGATCCAATTTTTCTAAAATTGTAATCATTTCTTTGTCTGTTCACGTACATCACATCTACCGATTTACGTCGCATTCGGATAATTCCTTCGTAGTGTCTCTTTTTTTTGTCTTAGAGTGTAGCAACAAATCGTACAACTTCATTCATGGTGAGACGATAGTTCCTTTGTGCCATTCCGTCATGTCTCCACGTCGAACCATCTTACTGCGCTAATATCATAGAACCGGCTGGTACAGTACACACCACCTTACCATCGAGACTTAAGTCAGCGGTGGAGGGTCACATGACCTCCTGGTACCAGTTCTGCACTACCTACAGCACTCCGAAGCGGCCAGTGTGCTTTTCAGGGGGTGAGGCCACCTCAGTGCGCTAGCGTGGAGAGCTGCATCGAATCAGTCTTCAAACTGAGGCCGCAACAACAAGAGGTAGAAGAAGAAATGGTTTTGCCCTTAGCAATGACTTGGGAGCCTGTGGAACAAGGTAATAAGAAACTACCTGCCTGTCAAAACGTATTTGTGTATTACAACGTTTTTCTGGACGTAAAACGATGGTCCTGAGCGTTGCCAGTAGTTCTGCATCAGGTGTAATAGCGTCTTCCAGATTAAGCTTGGCGTTTACAGTCCCTCCAGAAGAGCAACACGAGCTTCGTCTTTGTCAGACCTTATCATCGTCAGCGTCATTATTTTATTCTTCTTCGTCGTCATGATATGACATCGCAAGAACCATATTACATGGCTCACTCGGAGAGGAGAGTCATGTTAACTTACGTACTTGCTGTAAAGTAACCCATTGAAAATTAAAGAAGAACCGTGATTAAAAAGAAATATTAATGCACTTAATTCCTCCGAAAAGAAATTGTTTCGAGTCGGGATGCATCACATTGACCACAACAGGATATGACAAAGAACAATATGCCATAAGAAATTTAGTTTTAATTAAATCCACCTAATGTTGGCCAAAATAAGACCCTTACGTTTTATGATTTCGTAGTCTGGTTCAGAGTCTTTGTTGGGGAGCAGATATGCATGGTGCCGGCGGACTGTGATAATATGAAGTCTACTGAGGCAAAATATTTTTTATTACACAAAAAAGTTGATTGGACATCGTGACAAGAAATTTATACTGCAAGGTTCGACTTGTAGAGAATGCAAATCTGCTTATTGTAGTGCCTCATGATGGCGCCTAAATCGACACGCCACCAAACCAGTCTCTTCCCAACACAATTACAAATTGAAAGAGATATAAAGTCTGGATGTATCATTAGTAATACGATCTCTGTTCGATTACTATGAAATAAACTCTAAAATGCATCTGAATACTACTACTATTATTATTATTTGTACTAGCTTATGTAATAAGAAAAGGCGTCCTTACATGAAGGCGGACAGAAGGAGAAAAACTTCACTTTTTAAACTGAATAACGAAAATACATCAGGGAATCTGAATAGACAATGATACATGATACAAATGGATCTTTCACGTAGCACATCAAATTAATTTATTGCTGTGCTGTGTAACTGGATGACTTAAAGTGATGAACTGTTGCAATACTACTATGCTCGTGTAAGATTAGTACAACAAAATACGCTAGTTTTAAGAATTCGTGTGAAGATATTCTTCAGTGACTGGAACATTGGTGTAGGAGATGAAGAAAGAAAATTCTGCACCTCACTCTTTAACTTGAGATTTACTGATGGATTTAGTTAGATACCACGTTGGTCGTCAATGAAATGGGTTCCCTGAAAATGGATCAATAAGCATACATGTTGTGAACTTTTAAACAACTGCTAATTATGTTCTAATTAAGTGCTTTGAGTCAAATAAGTTGCAACAGCATCAGTCACTTCATCGTCCCCGTAACGAAAATGCATGATTGCAGATACATTGCGGTCATGCACACTGACAGTTCGCTGGCCCGTGTTCGGTACTCGCCGCTACCACAATTTTATTTCATTTTATTTTATTCTTCGCAATATTAAACGATTAATTACAAAATTTAAATGTCTTTAAACAGTTCACTTTATATATGTGAAATTAATGTATTCAGTTTAGTTAAGATTACTACTACCCTTGTAAGTCAAAAGGCTTTAGGCCACCATATTGTAGCATATTGACAAAATTTTGCACGAGCCGCCACTGGAAGAATCTCAAGGAAATATAATTCATCCACACGAAAAGTGGCTTACAAAACACCTGTTCGACCGACCCTTGAGTGTTGGGTTTATAGAAAGGACAGGCAAGATCCATTGAAGAAGGGCGCGCTTCGTCAAGGGATCGCCTAGTTGGCGCGCGATCGCTACGTAGCTGTTCAACAAATTCCAGTGGAAACCGCTACAGGAGAGGCACTGTGCCTCATGGAGTACCCTCCGTCACACTTACGGACTATAGATCTAGATCTAAAATGACAGAATAAGCGCTCTGCGGGTGATACGGCTAAAGCCCATATTAATGGGGTCAGAAAAAGAATTAACTGGGCCGCTGCCGCTAAGTTTGTTTAGCGCATTCTTCCTCGTCCGTCGGCTTATTTGTATATCTCAGCGCCCCGGATACACACCGTTCCGTCATTCCGCGCTGTCCGCGGCTCTTCATGTAGTCAGTCACAGGTCACAATTTCCATTCTTCACTTCCACCTCCAGCAACGGGATGCCGAAATCTTCTCTCATCATGCCACATCGTCACTTCGTCCCCATCTCTCATCAGGTGTCTTTCAACTAAAGGCCATGCATCAGGATTTCCTCTTCCTATTAACGAAGCAACATTTCATGTCGTCAAGGAGTGATTCTGTATTTTGTTATTCTCTTTTAAATTGCTGGCATTTGCCTGCAGCTTCTGTCTGTGGTGGAATACGATGGCTGTTCCCGTTGCTTTCGAGACGTTTTCCACCAGCGCACAGAGATTTTTCCAACAGCCCCTTCTGCCTTCTAGGAAACGCGACTGCGAGTACCGAAGCTGGGCTCTTCGGAGAATACATTCCTGGTGATCCTGGTTTTCTTTAGAAACCTTAGTAGCATAAAACTACGTTAAAGTGTATACACTGAGAAAGCTGTCTGTGGAACAATTTTTTGTTAAAGAGGTGTCTGCTGAACGTACTGCGTCTGGCATGAGATATAATACTTGCAAGAAACTTCTTTATTCTCAATACGTTTGCACTGTAAGTGCACTTTCCCACAAAAATGATTCCATGTACAAAAGGAAACATGCAGAATGAACCAGTTTCTTGATTATAAACCTTTCACAGGTGACTAAATAACTTCATTAAATTTACAGAAAGATCCATATTGTAAACTGCACCAGTGCAAATAACTAAACATATTCTTTATTTGGAAATTCAACAACATGACTGTGTCTCGAACCACTTGCTGATATTTTCAAATATTGCCTCTTTCTGTAAGATTACTCTTACATTTGTGATTCTGCTAAAAGGGCAAACAGGTGAGGGTGGAATACCATCGTACATTAGCAAAAATAATTGACCTTGTACTGAACTCTGTGGTTCACCATACTTGATTACTTAAAATAGCAATTTTGGGCACTTGCCAAGAATATTCGTAGGTCAGAAAAGGGTTGCCAGACTGATCTGCAACATCAGTTTGCGAACTTCGTGTAGGCCGTTGTTCACGTGTCTCGGAATTCTCTGCCATCCCTGTACATATGTCCTATCAAGGGATTTGTTGTTGACAATACTGACTCATTCAAAAGAAACTGCAACATTCATTCAGTGAACGATAGACGGGAAAACGATATGCTCTTGCACAATACTTCCGTAAGCACTGTTCAGAAATGTGTGCAGTATTCGGCAGGTTTTATTTTCAGCAGGCTTCCTGTAGAACTGATAAATCCGAGGTATTCAAAGCCAAATTTAAAAGTTTACTTAAGGCACACACCTTTTATTATATGTAGGATGTCCTCGCAGTAGTCTATAACTTTTCTCTGTAATGTATTATTCATTCGTATAGTCTTTCCCAATTTTCATGTTTTATTGATTCTTTAATTCTTTTGTTTATAAATTGTCTGATCATTTTGTAAACTGTGTACTGCCTCCTCCCATGAGCAAGTAGCTGTGGCTCGTATGGTCCCACGGAGTCTGATAAATAAATAAATATGAACGCCTATCACTATGAGTAGTTGTAGTCTTCAGTCCGAAGAGTGGTTTGCATAACTACTGCAATTTATATTCAGTTTATCCTGCTTACTGTATTCACGCCTTGATCTCCCTCTACAATTTTCACCCCTTACACGTCCTTTCTTTACCACACTGACGATATCCTTGTACCTGAGGATTTGTCCTATCAATCGATTCCGTCTTTTAGTCAAGTTATGTCATAAATTTCTTTTTCTCCCGATTCGATTCAGTGCCTCCTCATCTGCTATTCGATGTACCCATCTATTCTTCAGTATTTTTCTACAGCACCAACTTTCACATTTTTTCTTGTTGTCTCAGTAGCTTATCGTCCACGTTTCACTTTAATACACCCGGTAGCTGAATGGTGCCGGCACGGTAGCTCAGCGTGCTCGGTCAGAGGGCTGCGTGCTCTCTGTACTAACAAAACTGAGTCAAGGAATCAACGATCAACTTGAACGGATGTCTTGTGACGTCCGCCCAGACCAAAAGCAACGAACTATATCGAGAGAGGAAAAAAAAAAATGGTCAGCGCGACAACGTAATGTCAATCCAAAGGGCCCGGGTTCGATGCCGGCTGGGTCGGAGATATTCTCCGCTCAGGAACTGGGTGTCGTGTTGTCCTAATCATCAACATTTCATCCCCATCGACGCGAAAGTCGCCGAAGTGGCGTCAGATGGGAGGCCCTAGTCACACGAAATTTACATTTATTTTTACTTGAATACACATCTTAACTCCACACAAATGCCTCCAGAAAAGGCTTCCCAGCAGTTAAATTTATATACGATGTTAACAAATTTATCTTTTCTTGCTTCTCTTGCTATCGCCGGTCTACGTTTTATATCCTCCATACTTCGGCATCGTCAGTTACTTTGCTGACCTAAAAAGAAACTCGTCTACTACTTAGTTTCTCATTTCCGAATCTAATTTTCTCAGCATCGCCCGATTTACTTCTACTGCCAGGACCAATGTTTCACTTTTCTTGGTGTTTGTCTTACAATCTTTTGTCGAGATACTGTTCATTTCGTTCAACTGCTCTTCTTTGTCAGTATTTCAATGTCATCGGCAAACTACAAATTTTGTAGAAAGAGATTTTCACTCTGCAGCGGAGTGTGTGCTGATATGAAACTTCCTGGCATATTAAAACTGTGTGCCAGACCGAGACTCGAACTCGGGACCTTTGCCTTTCGCGGGCAAGTGCTCTTTCTTTCAGGAGGTAGGAGACGAGGTACTGGCAGAGGTAAAGCTGTGAGGACGGGGCGTGAGTCGTGCTTGTGTAGCTCAGTTGGTAGAGCACTTGCCCGCGAAAGGCGAGTTCGAATCTCGGTCCGGCACACAGTTTTAACCTGCCAGGAATTTACAAAGTTTGTATTTCTTCTCCAAGAACTTCAATTCACTTTGTAAATTTCGTTTTGGTTTCTTTCCCAATTTGCTCAATGTAGATGTTGAATAACAACGCAATAAGCTACAACCCTGTCTAATTTCCTCTTCAGCTATGGCTTCCCTTGCATGCTCTTCACTATTACACGATCAAGTCACATCAATGTGATCACCGCAGTGGAGGGTATATAAAGCCTGGTTCATGCACCTATGCTGACTGCTGTTCATCAGCGACGAGGGCTGGAATTTGAACGTCAGTACCCCAACTGGACGTCCACTGAGAGGCGACGTCTGGCCTTTTGAGATGAATCACGTTTTATGCTCCTTCGGACACAAGATCGATCCTTGGCGCATACTCCTTTTAAGGTCTGAAAACAGACACTCTGCAACAATCGTCGGATGGGTCTAGGCCGGAAGAGGGAGGATTATAGTCTGGGGAAAGATTTCATGGCATTCCCTGGGTGATTTCGTCATTCTGGAAGGCACAAAGGATCGACACAAGTATGCATCTATCTTCGGGGACCATGTCCGCTGCTACATGCGGTTTGTTTTACCTCGGAATGACGTAATCTACCAGCAAGACAATGCGAGTTGCCACACAGCTCTCACTCTAAATGCGTGTTTCTAAGAGTACCAGGATGAATTTACCGTATTCCCGTGGAACCAAACACCCCCGGCTTTAAACCCAACTGAGAATCTGTGGGAGCAGCTCGATCGGGCTTTTAGCGACATGGATGCTCAACCGAGAAACTTTGCGCAGCTGGCCATGGCCCTGAGGTCGGCATGACTCCACGTTCCTGTCGGTACCTTCCAGAGCCTTACTGGCACTCCTCCTGCAAGTCTCGAGGTGGTCTGCGCTGCAAAAGAGGATTATTCAGGATTTTGACAGGTGGCCACATTAATGTGACTGGACAGTGTGCAACTACGGTAGGGTTTTCGTACAAGATGTAATAACTCTTCGGTCCCTGTATTTTTATCCCTGTTTCCTTCAAAATTTGCTGTTCGGTGTAGACGTGCGGTTCTAGGCGCTACAGTCTGGAGCTGCGCGACCGCTACGGTCGCAGGTTCGAATCCTGCCTCGGGCATGGATGTGTGTAATGTCCTTAGGTTAGTTAGGTTTAAGTAGTTCTAAGTTCTAGGCGACTGATGACCTCAGAAGTTATTTCCCATAGTGTTCAGAGCCATTTGAATTTGAATCTTCAAAATTTCAAAGAGTGTGATCGAGTACCTGATTCTAGCAGCCCTTTTCTTCCCGGTTAAAACATGGTTAAATGAGGCAGAGTAAATGTGTTGGAAGCAGCAATCGTATCCGAGAATACAGGCTGTCCCAGGAGTGGTCGATATTCAGAAATATAAAAGGCAGCAAAATTCGAACCAAAAAAGTCTAGTGGTCATGAGTTCTAAAATTCATCCCTTAAGGGCCCACTCTCGTCAGCTATTGTTAAGATTTTTTTCCTTGAAAAGTTAATGAAGCAATGAACGTAAATCTTTATATACATTGTAATTAATTGAAACCCTAAACTGCCGACAGGTGTTGCTGATATACCTCGATGGGGACAGCTGAAAATGTGTGCCCCAACCGGGACTCGAACCCATGATCTCCTGCTTACATGGCAAACGCGCTATCCATCTGAGCCACCGAGGACACAGATGAATAGCGCGACTGTAGGGACATCTCCCTCGCACGCCCCCACCCCCCACCCAACACGAGACCCACATTCTCAACTGTCCACAATCTACATACGTAATGTACCTAATAGATATTTGCCCATCCCCTCATTACTCGCGCACACTAAGGTGACGATTCCCAGACACTTTCAGCTGTTTGAACAGCTGTCCCCATCAAGGTACATTAACAACACCTGTCGGCAAACGAGGGTTTCAATTAATTATCATTTATTCTAGAAAAGCTGCACAGTCATTAATGGTATCTGTTCTTTCGAGAGCAACTACTATCTTCACATATTTTTATACATTATTTAATGATTGTTGGACAACATTTTCTGATTGGTTAAAGAAATTAAGTCATCATGAAGCCTTCCCTTACTAGGAGTTAAATTTGCTCTGTCCAGTTGTGGTGTGTCCATGACGGAATCTTATCTGAAATCAAAAGAACGAACAATTTTCTTAATACATAGGATATTGCTCACGGAGTAGCGGCATTTTTTTATCTTTCAATTTTGACAAAATAATAAAAATGGCAAACGTTTGAAATAAACCTGTACTTTTATCGAGTATTTCTGGTAACGTTTTTTGCAATAACTAATGAATGAATTAACATTAAAAGAGAGCCTATTACTCCTTGTGGATGTGACCGAGGAGTAGTTCAGCCAAATTTCAGAAAGATATCTCTATTAGTGTGCCTCAGTCCATTCTGTCAGCTTGAGATACACTGTATCTAGTCTGGTCAAGTAACATGTCTGTGAGCGCTAGTTCACTAGTAGAGATGAGTTTCACACTAGCGAAAATGAACAAGTGCTCGTAGCTCTCAAGGCATGCATTTTAGTTCAAATGGCTCTGAGCACTATGGGACTTAACATCTCAGGTCATCAGTCCCCTAGGACTAACCTAGAACTAACCTAAAGACATCACACACATCCATGCCCGAGGCAGGATTCGAACCCGCGACCGTAGCGATCGCGTAGTTCCAGACTGAAGCGCCTAGAACCGCTCGGCCACTGCGGCCAGCTGCATTTTAGTTTACAAGCCTTTTTTTCTTCGGATCATCGTTCCTGCCATATTCTTCAGACTTTATTGCGATGTGGTGTGCAGCTGCGATGAATCTTTTGAGTGATTGCATGATGCCTTCAGCGACCATTCTCTTTATTTGATGTGCTATTTTTCATTTTAGGCCTTAGGCCAATTTCAAGTATATAGAATGGAAGAATTATACACCGGATGCATTAGTATCACTTTTGATTTTAATATGAGAACAAGTCATATCTCAAGGTGTAATAAACGCATTATAACTGACTTTTAGGAAGAGCCTTTGATGGTACATTATGCCGTTACGTCCTTGCTCCTATTCCTACATGTAATTGTCACTAAATAAATTAGAAATTTTTCGCTGTTTTACGAGCACATTTCTCTTGAGCAGTTCTTGCAAAGCACTTATACATAAGATACGATGTCTCTAATGTAGTAACACTAGGAAAATTACAATTATAATTATAATTCCTTTAAAGTAATTTGAAAATATATGTTCTGTTATTGTGGGAGCACATCATTTTTTAAAAGTTGTTACAAGTATCTTATATATAATCGATCAGAGTACTCTAATGAAACAGTACTGAAAGCTGTGAGAATCGAGTAAAACCTGCTTTGTGGTTGCGTTATCTTTCGCATTTCACTCATACTTATTAATGAGTGTAGTGATAATTATACATTCTATGTTCTGTAGTCCTTCGTCGTAGAACTGGTAAAAAGCTGTCAAGGAATTTTTCATTTCTCAGGTCTTTTGTTCATTTAAAACTGATTGGTTTTTTTTTTTTTTTGATGGATGAAAATTTCAATTTCTTCCATCGCATTCATGATTTTACCTCCCTGTAACTTATGTAATATTCGTAGTGTTTTATCTGTATTAGGTATTTTACGACAAAGTACTACAGAACCATAGAAGTATAATTATCGCTGTACTCATTAGCAAATATGAGTGTAATAAGAAAGATCACGCAACCATGAAACAGTTTTTAGTCGATTCTCATAATTTTAAGTACTGTTTCGTTAGAGTACTGTGATCTATTTTCTGTACACAATTTGTGTAACGGCTGTTCAAAAATAACGTGGTCCGACAATAACAGAACAAATATTTACAAGTTTCTTTATAGAAATTACATAGTCATATTTACTCGATTGATGCACAATAATTAAATATAATTGAGAACAGAGACGTGTAGGTTAATTAACAAATTTCTGTAAGCTTATTATAGTTTTCCTAGTATAGATACGTTAAAACCGTCGTCCTTATATGTAACAGCTTTGTAACAACTGCTCAAAAGTAATGTGCTGCTAAAACAGCGAAAAACTATTTCTAATTTATTTTGTGACAATTACATGTAGTCATAGGAGCAAGGACGTAATGGCATAATGTACCATCAAAGGCTCTTCCATAGGGTAAGTTATAATGCGTTTAGTATACCTTGAGATATGACTTGTTCCTATGTTAAAATCTAAAGTGATACTAACGCTTCCACTGTGTAATGCTTCCGCTTTAGACACCTGAAAGTGGCCTAAGGCCGAAATTGTCCAATCGTACATCAAATAAAGAGAAAAGGCAGCTGACGGCATCACGAAATCATTCAAAAATTCATTGCACCTACAGAACATCGCAACGAAGACTGAAGAATATGACAGGAACGGTCATTCGACTCAAAAAGGTTTAGCAAACAAGGGCTCTACAATGCATGTCTTGAAAGATGTGAGCATTTTTTTCATTTTCACTGCTGTGGGACACATTTCTCGTAGTTTCGAAGGGATGAATTTTAGAGCATATGTTTACTAGCTGAGACTAGATACCGTGTACTTCAAGCTGACGGAACGGATTCCGGGCAAACTAATAGAGACATCTTTGTGAAATTTGACTGAATTACTCCTCGGGCATGTCTGCAGGAAGTAACAGGCTAAGTTTGTTATTTCAATTTATTCATTAGTTACTGCATAAAAGGGTGAGCAAAAGTAAACGACAAAACTAAAGCTTCGTTTCAAACATCCGACTTTTATTATTTTGTCAAGTTACAGAAAAATATGCCATTACCTCCGTGCGCGATGTCCAATACAGGGTGTACATAAAGTCCGGAAACACTTTCAATTATTTATTGCGCAATAACTAAACCCTGTACAGATGTCATAGATATTGCATTTTGATGAAGAACTTTGAAAGTTTTTTTACGAACATTTGAGCCATTCCGAGATCACAGGAGGCACGGCACAGCAATTTCTATGGACTCCTTATGTATATCTCCACATTCACTGCACTCACACTGGGACGCCCGCTTCTCTTTGCCGGGCACAAGCAGCCCGTCGTAACGTATTTGTTGTGCCAGTGGTAAATGGCCTTCCTTGTCGGTAGCTTCTTACGGTACTTTGTTCTAAACATCCGTTGAACAGCTGTAGCACACTTGTTTTTGTAGAACTCCAACACACAGAAAGCTCCGCATCTGAACTGGCCATGTTTCTGGTTCAAATGGCTCTGAGCAATATGGGACTTCACTTCTGTGGTCATCAGTCCCCTAGAACTTGGAACTACTTAAACCTAACTAACCTAAGGACATCACTGCCAGAGGCAGGATTCGAACCTACGGCCGTAGTAGTCGCACGATTCCAGACTGTACCGACTAGAACCGCTCGGCCATCCCGGTCGGCTGGCCATGTTTGCGACCATCGCAGACTATCGGCAAATTAGCAAACGACGCTGTGGCGGTATACATGGGAAAAAAATAAAAAATAAAAACTTTCAGTGTTTCTCTTCAAAATGAAATATGTATATCATCTGTGCAATGTCTGGTTCTTGTGCACTAAATCATTGAAAGTGTTCCCAAACTTTATGTACAGCCTGTATATTAAAAAAAAAAATTGTTGTCTGATTTCAGACATATTTCCAGACTGCAATGCTCGCGTCATGGACACACTTCATTTTGGGCAGAGCAAATTTAACTCCGCGAATGGTTGGGGGGACATCCTTAATGATTGAATTTCTTTTTTAAAAAATCTGAAAATACTGTCGAAGAATCAATAAATATTGTGCAAAAAGATTTGTGTCGACTGCTTAATTAGGATCTATTAAAAAAATTGTAAAAATGGCTTATTTTATAGGCTGACAGAGGAAGCTGAACCCTTAAAGGAATGCATTTTAGAGCAAACGATTACTAGACTGTTTTGCTTCGAATGTTCTTTCCTGTCATATCCCTGAATGTTGACCGTTCCTTCTCGGAAACATGTATAAAATAGGCGCGCTGCCGCCAGCGTCGAAGTTACACTGGAACGCCGTCCACTGTCATTCGGGGGCCTTTCTGGGAACTCCCGCCGTATCTTTGTTTCTGTTGCAGAGCTGAAGGCTGATCGGCGGCGACATCCGGCCCCACGTGCGGGTACTTTATCTGTCAGCACGGCGCATCGGTTTCGAGAAGTGCGTATCAGCCGAAGGAGCCGGCCGCGGCGGGCGCGCGAGATAAGGTTTCGCCCAGTGCGCAGGCGCGATAAGCGCGGCGGCCCGGCGCGCCACGCGGCGGCTGCAGTCAAGTCCAGCGGCCTGCCGGGGCAGCACGGCTCAGCTCAGAGGGCGCTCCCACAGCGTCGCGCCGCGCCGCGCAGGATGCGCCTGCTGCCGGCGCCCGTCCTAGCGCTCGCGGCCGCGACCGCCTGCCTCTGCTGCTGCGTCTCTTCGCCGTCCGCCGCTCTGCCAGGTGGGTCTCCTTGAGCCTTCAGTTGCAACGCAGGACGAGGCGATGCTGTGGGAAGACACTGGACTCTTTTCCTCAGCGAACGGGATTCAGATCCTTACCCGATGATTAGAACGGAGCACGAAGTACGTAGTACGCTCGGATTATGGAAGTCACGGGACACCTCCTAATATCGTGTCGGACCTCCTTTTGCCTGGCGTAGTACAGCACCTCTACTTGGCATGGACTCAAGTCGTTGGAAGTCCAATGCAGAAATACTGACCGTGCTCTCTCGATAGTCGTCCGTAATTGCGAAAGTGTTGAGGGTGCAGGATTTTGTGCACGAACTGAGCTGTCGATTATGTCCCATAAAGGTGCGATGGGATTCATCTAAGTGATCTGGGTGGCCAGTTCCTTCGCTCGAATTGTCCAGAACGTTTTTTAAAGCAGTCGTACACAACTCCGGCCCGTGAATGACATCGTTTATTTGGGAACACGAAGTCCATGAATGGCTGCAAATGATCTTGGCTGGTTCAAATGACTCTGAGCACTATGGAACTCATCATCTGAGGTCATCAGTTCCCTAGAACTTAGAACTACTTAAACCTAACTAATCTAAGGACATCAGACACATAGATGCCCGAGGCAGGATTCGAACTGCGACCGTAATGGTCGCGCGGCTCCAGACTGAAGCGCCTAGAACTGCTCGGCCACACCAGCCGGCAAATGATCTTCAAGCAGCATTCATTCCAGTGGATAATTGGTTCAGTTGAACCAGGTAACCCAGTCCAGTCTGTGGTGTTACCGCCAGACACCACACTTTCTAGATGGTAGCCTTTAAATCGGCCGCGGTCCGTTAGCATACGTAGTAACCGCGTGTCGCCACTATCAGTGATTGCAGACCGAGCGCCGCCACACGGCAGGTCTAGTCTTGAGAGACTCCCTCTAGTAACACGGTGTTGGCTCTTCTGCCAACACTACACATTCCATGTCAACACAGCCCACAACATGATGGAGCCACAACTAGCTTGCACAGTACCTTGTTGACACCCTGCGTCCAAGACTCCGTGGGGTCAGCACCATACTCGAACGCTTCCATTTGTTCTTATCAACTGAAATCGGTACTCATCTAGCCAGGCCATGGTTTTCCAGTCGTCAAGGACGCAAACGATATGGTCACAAGCCCAGAAGACGTGCTGGAAGCAGTGCTGTTTTTCTGGGGGAACGCTGGGGGATGCGTACCCCTAAACTTTTTCGTCGACAAAGTAATTTTTTTACGATGCTGAGAACTTGGAAGAGTGCCAAAGATTTATTTCATGGACGTAAATTTTTTATTTCTGTTTTTCGTGTTGGTAATTGCAATGCTAACGATACCAGTGCAGTCATTGACTGTTTCAAGCATTTCGAAGATCCGGCAACCGTTCTCGCCAACTGAATCGCTGGTAGCCAGTTCGACAACTATGTAGTGCCCTCGGCCGCTACTAGTGGGCGACGGTAGTGCTAAACGGATATGAGTACGCTCAAATCGCATGCTTCAATTGAGGTGATGTAAACTGAAGTGTTCGATACCACATTCTCTTTTATGTACACACGTATCGCCTGCTTCATTTGAGCTGTAGTAAAGTCAACTGAAGAGTCCGATATTATTACTATTTTATTTTTATTATTTTTTTTAGTTTGACATGTTGATGTTCGCTGCATTATATCCCATGTCGGAGTACCCTCAAGCTGTTTCTTGGAAAAAAAGCAATGGCTGGAAGCGATCTCGTGCTGTTAGCAAATGCACTTGCGTCGGTCATCTTGCTTCCACAGCCCATTAACGACAAATTTTGCTCTCCCCCCTGCCCTAAAGGACACATTCGTCTTACGACCCAGATTGATTTCTGCTGTTATCTCCTAAAGTGATGCTTGTCTGCTATCACTGACAACTTTCATCAGACGCCACTGCCCACAGTCGTTAAGTAAAGGCCGTCGGCCACTGCGTTGACTGTGGTGAGAGGTAATGACTGAAGTTTAGTATTCTCACCACTCTCTTGACACTGTGGATCTCGGAATAGTGAATTCTCTGACGATTTCCGAAGTGGAGTGTCCTCCCCTGCATCTAGCTCCAACTACTGTTCCGCGTCAAAATCTGTTAATTCCTGTCGTGCAGCCATAACCACGTTGGAGCTGTCGTTTGTACTCAGGCGATTCACGTGAAAAGATGTCCGTCAACGCACCGCCATTTTATACTTTATATACGCGATACTACCACCATCTGTATATGTGCACATAGCTATCCCTTGACTTTTGTCATATCAGTGTATAATTGTGCAGCAAGGGATATTTGTCTCTGGGTAGGTATGATTTGTAGAAGGCCAATAGACATATACGATCAAATTTTAGTTGGATGGCAGACTGCAACTCTATGCACTACACCTGAAGATCTTTTTGTTAAGGTATCGCGCATAAACACAAAAATTTTGATAATTTTGTCGAAAATTCAGAAGTCGATTTTAAAATTCTTGTGTCAGATCGAAAGGTGTGGCTGCGTATTTCATCCCGTTCTTAGGATTGTGTTACAGTTTATCACAACTTTACATAAACGGAATGTTATGGACTCTTTTTCTTCCGTCGTGGGATAAATGTTCACTTCTTGCGCCTCACTGATTCTTGTTTTGCGTTGCGGGTTGGGCAACTCTGGTCTATGCAGTGACCTTGTCCATGGAGAGGACGTTTGTCATTATTCCGAATAGAGTTTCGCAGAAGTTATATTCACTTTAATAAAACACAAGTTTTTTTACTTAGCTGATAGCCCTGAAGTTACCTTTGTTGGCTTCTTAGAGAGGCTTGTATAACATCTGCAATTATATTTCGTAAGAAGAACATCCACCGATGCTATCATTCTGAAACTGTTATGAACCACAAACTACAAATTAAATATATAGCGGCACTTTTACATACTTGTATTTTAACTCTTCAAATATATGAATAACAAAATGACATTTATTCGTTTTCCTGAGTTATCAGTTGCAACTGTAATGTTTGCTTTCTAGCGCATTACAACCACAACTTGCCTCCATCACTCCGCAACACACTGCCAAGTGTGTACAGGCAAAGTGCAAAGATAAAATTAGAAGCAGACAGGTTACATCATTGTCAAAGAGATGAACTGACAAACATTTAGCAAGGCTTGCTAGCTTTAAATTCACATACTGTTAACTAAACCTTAAAAATTGTCGTTATATATAAATAATTACTAACGAAAGAATAAATTTGAGTGTGTATAGTTTTCTACAAACCTTGCATTCATATAAAGGTTTCGTATTTGATTACATCACAACCTACACCGATGAATACTGTTTCTAGATCCAATTTTCTGAAGGTCAGGGCTTAGGGATTGGTGGTTTAAAAACGTCGGGCGGGACAATGACCTAAAAGGAGGGACACAAAATAAAAGTGCATATTTCCAGTCAGTGTATAAGCATTTCCTTGCAATGGATAGTGAACAACGTGTGTTCATCAGACGTTCCAACATTATGCTAACAAAAGAATTTCCGTTACACTTCAGCGAAACTCTGTAAGGTATTTAAATATTAATAATCATCTTTTAACAGGCATAATGAACAGTTAGGCTAAGCGCGCAATGGGAGTTTTCCTTGTTGCCTAACATCGCTCTTTACGGTGACTTTGAACACACGCGCAATAGAATAACAGCTGCTGTTTCCGTTTTCTTTGTTTCGAAATAGATAATGTTCTACAAATTACTTACCAGTCGTACTTTCACTGACTTAATGACAGAGAACGTTGTGGTGCGTTGTGCACACAGATAAAAGTCACGTACGTCCAGTGCTTTGTTTCTCACTACATGAGAGTGAAATAGAGAACTAAGAGAAGACCAGGCCAGCCATAGGCGAGAGCACTGGAAAATTTGAAACACTATTCAGAAAACCGCGGCGTAACGGTAATAATACAACAGTGGGAGCCAAGGGGCTGAGTCTTTTCGAAACGTTCATATCGAGCAAGCGCTCTAGCGTCCGTTCAGTTCAATGGAAAGCTTACGCGGAGCGAGTTGTGACACCCCTAAAAATCGACTTATCCCTCGGAAATCAGGGCAATTGAAAACACTCCCGAAGAATAATTTTCGGGCAACAGTATCGCCTTGATATTTTTCACAAATTTCTGACCAGTCATTCTCAAGCGTAACAGGGACATGTTGGATGTGAAACTTTATTACTAATTATCGTACAGCATTGTTGACTGAGAGGCTCGGAGGGGTAGGTTCAGCCGCACAATTGGGAAACAATTTTTTTCTTCGTTCAGAATGGCACACGTTCGTTGTGAAATGTGAGAGTTGTGTATCTGATGAGTTGGTGACAGTAATGGATGTGTGTAGTGTAGTGCCATGTTTCTGTTGTGTGATGATGAGAGGAGGGAGAGGATGAAACCTAACGTTGTCCCATGGCCTGCTTCTCTCGAATAGCATCAACGGTGCCGACAGATCTAACGACACCGTCCGACGGATTTATCACCATTAACAACCCTCACTTCATAACTTAGACATGACACAAAGTCTAAATGGTTCAAATGGCTCTGAGCACTATTGGACTCAACTGCTGTGGTCATCAGTCCCCTAGAACTTAGAACTACTTAAAACTAACTAACCTAAGGACATCACACACATCCATGCCCGAGGCAGGATTCGAACCTGCGATCGTAGCAGACACAAAGTCTGTTAATCAGGAAATTTATGTCACATCTCTCTCCCCCCACCCCCAACCCCGTCAGGATTACTTTCGAGTCGAGCGCCACTGCTCAGATGCAAGTTAGGTACCTCAGCTGCGGGGGCGGATTGTGGGACACGGTGACACGTTTCAGACTGGACTTTTGCTGGCTGGTAGTGACGAGTAGAAAAGTTTGTCGAATTATTTCACCAAGACGATATTGTTGCCCGGCTGCACTGACGTTACCAAAACAACGCAGGTGATCGGTTGCATAGACGTCCGCAAAAGTGCACAACGAGGGGAACCTTGACTCCACGTGGAATCTAAGATTTATATCTTACAGAATTCCCACACATTTCTAGATGTGAGTGTACTAAACCGCTGATCTAGAATTGCTGACTGGGACGGGAAATATTGTGGCTTTGGCAATCATTGTGTAACGTGGATTTATTTGGTTGTCAGGCTGTTCACGGACAATTTTGCCTTCTGGTCGCGGGCTTGGTTTCGACACTGTCGTGTAGTGAATTTACATAACACCCCCAAAATAGAGTCCATTTCATCCAGCGTATCGCAGTCAGTGTTGAGCCGACAAAAATGGTTTTTAACTCTAATTGTCCTGTCCCCTATAGATTATTTGCCCTATAGATTATTTGCCCTTCCAAAGTTCCTCAAAGAAGGCGTTCCTCTTAGGCATGCTGATATTAAATATTTGTACTCCGACACCTCGCTCTCCGTTGATTTCACTACTATATTGGCGTGTACGTCACATTAAGAACTCCACGGATACCCACGTCGTTTAGACGGACTGCATTTGAATGATTGATATTTCAGTGTTGATGTTGTCTCTCTAATCATTCACCTTCCTCTGATTCGCACTGTTTATTGAGCTTAGTTTCGTGTTGAATTAACTAACCTAATTCTAGATAGGTTGCCCCCACATACTTCTTATTCAGTGATAAGTTCTGCGAACAGACGCAATCTGATTATAGAAGACTCTTCACTTAAAGCTTCCGGTCTGACAGGCCGTTGTCGATGTATAAAATTCTCCCCTGACGTTTCGACTCCGTCAGGGGAGAGTTTTATACATCGACTACGGCCTATCAGCCCTTAAGTTTTAAGTGAAGACAATATCGGCCGTGAAAAACTACATTATAGAGGACTACCTGAGTATTTTATTCCAGTCCTCTATTAGTTCAGCTCCTCATGTCCCTCTTCCTGTCTACCTCCGCCTCACCCCTCTCTGTCTCTGTTATCTTCTTCCCCCCCCCCCCCAAATCAATGCGTGCATCTCCTCCCCCCCCCCCCTCCAATTCGGTCCATCTCCTACTCTCACCTCTATCTGTCCAGCTCTTCCTCTCTGTTCTGTTCTCCTCCCCGCTCTCAGTCATTCTCCTCCTTTCCCTCTCTGTCCATCTCCCCACCCCAACAGGAGGTTGGTGGTTCATACCCTACAATATATCCTTCCAGATACTAAGTAATATGGGGAGCATATTTGGTCGAAATCGATTCGGGAGTTTCGTAGGAAGTTTTTACTCTCAGGTGCACCGACGTCCGCACATTCCACATGAATTTCATGTATATTTAACATATTTCTCACATGTACACACATTTCACATATTTCACCTGTATTTCTAGCGAATCTCGTCCTGCAGTTTCGGTTTCACGCAGCTAAGTGTTTATGACGTCACGAATACTGAGCTATGTGTCGTGCAATGATATTATTTTGCCGATACATTCAGTTGTATATATGGATACTTTCTGCAAAATGTTTCGAGTAGACTAAGTAGGGAATGTAATAAATTAAAACGTCACGCCCGATGCGGCAATTTTACTGCGCGGAACACCGAAAATGTAACAAGCGATAAACATTTTCCTTTCATCATTTTGTGGACTGTCAGCCAAAAATAGTTTAACAAAGGTTTGAAATGAAGTGTTAAGTCCCTGACTGCTCTCATTCTCAACTACTGGGTTAATACATTCACGGTACTGGCGCGTCGTGAGCTACGTTTCTTTTTTCTCAGTAGTTCTTTACAGACAGTAAGTAATATGTGTACCCTGTGCAGCAGAAATCGATGCAGTGGTTTAGAAGGCGAGTTGGAACATACATATATACACAGGAAGACAGGGATACTTTTACGCTCGGGGCACGTCTGCGGAGAACACTATTTTTTCGGGAAACGTTGTACCTAGAATTGAAGATCAGTACAGCCATCTGCTGGCTCTCACAAACTTCACGGCACTAGTTGAGTGAACCGTGAAGAGCGTATTGCTGTTTTCGTGCAAGCTCACAAAGAGAAGCTCCTAGGGTACACCTGTTTTAGAACTGAAAATAGATTAACACATGTTCGTTTTCAGGCGATTATTCTACTTTACAAGGTACATTTGTAGAATTTTAAACCTTAAAAGTTACTACAGTGCTCTGGAAACTAATTTAAACATGGCGACGGGTCACATATACGGAGTTCTGCTGTGACACGTTTACGCACTGTCTTGCGTTGGCGTCCTAACTGATACACCCCCCCCCCCCCCCACTCCTCTCGAGGAAAGCGTAAGGCAACAGCCGTTGGTAACGAAGTCAGAAATGAACGCACAGCAGAATGAAAGATAGAAATACAAAAGAAAGTTATTTGTAGGTAGTGAATCTCAAAGAGAAAGAACGATGCTTTGAGAACAAGAACTGATAAGGACAAGATATACACTATGTGATCAAAAGTATACAGACACCCCAAATAACATATGTTTTTCATATTAGGTGCATTATGCTGCCACTTACTGACAGGTACTCCATATCAGAGACCTCAGTAGTCATCAGACATCGTGAGAGGGCAGAGTGGGGCGCTACGCGGAACTCACGGACTTCGAACGTGGTCAGGTGATTGGGTGTCACTTTTATCACACGTCTGTACCCGAGATTTCCACACTCCTAAACATGCCTAGGTCCACTGTTTCCGATGTGATAGTGAAGTGGAAAGTTGAAGGGACACGCGTACAGGCCGACCTCGTCTGTTGACTGACAGAGACCACCGACAGTTGAAGAGGTTTGAATTGTGTAATAGGCAGACATCTATCCAGACCATCTCACAGGAATTCCAAACTGCATCAGGATCCGTTGCAAGTAATGTGACACTTAGGCGGGAGGTGAGAAAACTTGGATTTCATGGTCGAGCGGCTGCTCATAAGCCACACATAACGCCGTCAAATGCCAAACGACGCCTCGCTTGGTGTAAGGAGAATGAACATTGGACGATTGAACAGTGGAAAAACTGTTGTGTTGAGTGACGAATAACGGTACACAATGTGACGATCTGATGACAGGGTGTGGGTATGGCGAGTGCCCCGTGAACGTCATCTGGAGGCGGTAGTGTTAAGGCCTACATTGATGTTTTAAGCACCTCCTTGCTTCCCAGTGTTGAAGAGCAATTCGGCGACGTCGATAGCATCTTTCAACATGATCGAGCACCTTTTAATAATGCACGGCCTGTGGCGGAGTGATTACACGGTAATAACATCTCTGTAATGGACTGAATTGCACAGAGTCCTGACCTGAATCCTATAGAATACCTTCCGGATGTTTTGGAACGCCGACTTAGGCTGACAGATACCTCTCCTCTGTGCAGCATTCCGTGAAGAATGGGTTGCCATTCCCCAAGAAACGTTTCAGCACCTGATTGAACGTATGCCTGCGAGAGTGGAAGCTGTCATCGAGGCTAAGGGTGGGCCAACACTATATTGAATTCAAGCATTACCGATGGAGAGCGCCACGAACTTTTAAGTAATCTTCACTCAGGCGTCCGGATACTTTTGATCACGTAGTGTATCAGTGTTTCATATCAGTGTCCTGCCAAAAGACAGATTTTTCTACCAACCTCTTCAGGTCCGCACAATTTCCGATTTACCCTATGTCGTCTATCATCTTGTATCTTTTCCTTCCTTTCAGTCGCCTCTCACATACTAGTCTTTCCAAAGCATCTATTAGGAAGCACTCACGTCTCAACGAATGTTCTACCCAATTCTTGTTCCTTTCTCTTACAACCAGCAGCTGTCTTGTGAAGAGGATGGAAATTGTCTTCTTATTTACTTCTTGAAGCTATACAACCAGTCTAAAAGAAACAGAAAATTGGCCCTGTGCCTTCGGTGTAAAAGGTGGCCTAACAACGGTTGAGCCACAGGAAACACATTTATTGTGGCCTTAAATTACAGCACGGACAGTGAAGATGAATAATTCTTCCATAACATTCAGATTTCTATACAGGTCATACACACATCAAAAAAAGTTTTGCGTCACCCCGGTTCCCAGAACTCCTGAAGACAGACGTTGCCTGTGGATATTGTATCACAGACAAAGTCCCTTTGACTGTTCAGAGATGTCACTAAACCCGCCCAAAGATGTAAATAACCATGCATGAGCAGTGCCTATTAGACGGAGGGCGTCCGACAGCCGATCAGTTCCAGTCATTCCACCAGGATGGAGATACACGGCGCGTGTTGGCTGTAGTTCAACCATGCCTAGATGGTCAATACCGCTGTTCGATCGCGTCGGCATTGTTACTTTGTGCCAGGAAGGGCTCTCAACAAGGGAAGTGTACAGGCGTCTCTGAGTGAACCAAAGCGATGTTATTCGGACATGGAAGAGGTACAGACAGACAGGAACTGTAGATGACATGCCTTTCACAGGCTGCCCAATGGCTACTGCTGTAGTGGATGACCGCTACCTAGGGATTATAGCCCGAACGAACCCTGAGAGCAACACCGCCATATTGAATATGCTTTTCGTGCAGCCACAGGACATCGTGTTATGACTCCAGCTATACGCAAGAGGCTGTGTGATGTGAAACTTCACTCCCGACATCCATGGCGAGATCCATCTTTACAATCACATCATGCAGTGCCGTACAGATGGGCCCAACAACATGCCGCGAGGACCGCTCAGGATTGGCATCACGTTCTTTTCACCGATGTGTGTCGTGTATGCGTTCAACCAGACAATCGTCGGAGACGTGTTTGGAGGCAACCCGGTCAGTCTGAACGCCTTAGACACAGTGTCCAGCGAGTGCAGTAAGTGGAGGTTCCCTGCTGTTTTGGAGTGGCACTGTATGGGGCCGGCGTACGCCTCTGGTTGTCATGGAAGGTGCCTTAACGGCTATACGATACGTGAATGTCATCCTCCGACCGATAGTGCAACCGTATCGGCAGCATATTGCCGAGGCATTCGTCTTCGTGGACGACAATTCGTGCCCCCATCGTGCACATCTTGTGAATGATTTCCTTCAGGATAACGACATCGCTCAACCATAGTGGCCAACATGTTCTGCAGACATGAAGCCTACCGAACATGCGTTTATGGACGACGTGATCCACCAACCGCTCTGAGGGATCTACGCCGAATCGCGGTTGAGGAGTGGGACAAGCTGGACCAACAGTGCCTTGATGAACTTGTGGATAGTATGCCACGACGAATACAGGCATGCATCAATGCAAGAGGACGTGCTACTGGGTATTACAGGTACTGGTGTGTACAGCAATCTGGACCAGCGCCTCTGAAGGTCTCGCTTTATGGTGGAACAACATGCAGTGTGTGGTTTTCATTAGCAATAAAAAGGGCGGAAATGATGTTTATGTTGATCTCTATTCCAAGTTTCTGTACAGGTTCCGGAACTCTCGGAACCGAGGTGATGCAAATCATTTTCTGATATGATATGCATAAACGAGACCCCACAAGCGCGTAAACTTGCCCCATACACAGGCTACATTTAGACCCTCGACTTGTGCCTATATAAATTTATTTTGCACTTAAATGTAATGTTGAGTTAAAAGTACATATACCAAGTTATACTTCAGTAATCATACTACAGGACTAAATTTTAAACACGATGATTCTAACGAAAATAATTTAAAAATACCGAAATGGAACCAGTGTCGGTGTGCCTCGGTTTCCCCTGTATTTTTATAATACGGAGCTCGTGAAACGTGCCCTAGAGATAGCGACGTTGAAAGTTCATGCGTTTTAAAAAAAAATTGTGGAGATTTGTAAACTGCTTCGATACAGCTCGTCACGGATTCCTCTCTTTTGCCAACCTCTTCTCCTCATCGCCATCTAACAAATACTCAATTTTTTTCTTTTTCATTCTTCTATATACACTCCTGGAAATTGAAATAAGAACACCGTGAATTCATTGTCCCAGGAAGAGGAAACTTTATTGACACATTCCTGGGGTCAGATACATCACATGATCACACTGACAGAACCACAGGCACATAGACACAGGCAACAGAGCATGCACTATGTCGCCACTAGTACAGTGTATATCCACCTTTCGCAGCAATGCAGGCTGCTATTCTCCCATGGAGACGATCGTAGAGATGCTGGATGTAGTCCTGTGGAACGGCTTGCCATGCCATTTCCACCTGGCGCCTCAGTTGGACCAGCGTTCGTGCTGGACGTGCAGACCGCGTGAGACGACGCTTCATCCAGTCCCAAACATTCTCAATGGAGGAGAGATCCGGAGATCTTGCTAGCCAGGGTAGTTGACTTACACCTTGTAGAGCACGTTGGGTGGCACGTGATACATGCGGACGTGCATTGTCCTGTTGGAACAGCAAGTTCCCTTGCCGGTCTAGGAATGGTAGAACGATGGGTTCGATGACGGTTTGGATGTACCGTGCACTATTCAGTGTCCCCTCGACGATCACCAGAGGTGTACGGCCAGTGTAGGAGATCGCTCCCCACACCATGATGCCGGGTGTTGGCCCTGTGTGCCTCGGTCGTATGCAGTCCTGATTGTGGCGCTCACCTGCACGGCGCCAAACACGCATACGACCATCATTGGCACCAAGGCAGAAGTGACTCTCATCGCTGAAGACGACACGTCTCCATTCGTCCCTCCATTCACGCCTGTCGCGACACCACTGGAGGCGGGCTGCACGATGTTGGGGCGTGAGCGGAAGACGGCCTAACGGTGTGCGGGACCGTAGCCCAGCTTCATGGAGACGGTTGCGAATGGTCCTCGCCGATACCCCAGGAGCAACAGTGTCCGTAATTTGCTGGGAAGTGGCGGTGCGGTCCCCTACGGCACTGCGTAGGATCCTACGGTCTTGGCGTGCATCCGTGCGTCGCTGCGGTCCGGTCCCAGGTCGACGGGCACGTGCACCTTCCGCCGACCACTGGCGACAACATCGATGTACTGTGGAGACCTAACGGCCCTCGTGTTGAGCAATTCGGCGGTACGTCCACCCGGCCTCCCGCATGCCCACTATACGCCCTCGCTCAAAGTCCGTCAACTGCACATACGGTTCACGTCCACGCTGTCGCGGCATGCTACCAGTGTTAAAGACTGCGATGGAGCTCCGTATGCCACGGCAAACTGGCTGACACTGACGGCGGCGGTGCACAAATGCTGCGCAGCTAGCGCCATTCGACGGCCAACACCGCGGTTCCTGGTGTGTCCGCTGTGCCGTGCGTGTGATCATTGCTTGTACAGCCCTCTCGCAGTGTCCGGAGCAAGTATGGTGGGTCTGACACACAGGTGTCAATGTGTTCTTTCTTCCATTTCCAGGAGTGTATTATTCTTGTCAGCAACTTGTATGCATGAGCCGTTCATCGACGAAAGATGGAGGTACAAAAAGCTTGGGAAAATATAGAAAGACAGAAATATAAGCCACTTAGGATGAAATAAATAGAAAGTAAGGGAAGCCGTGGCGGAAAGGTTGCAGGAAAAATGTGAGGAAATCGAAAAAGATACGGTCGTCGGAAGGGGGTAATGTAGCATATAGCAAACTCAAAACAACTGTCGATGAAATTAAAAGCAAAGGTATCAGCATTAAGAATGCTTTAGGAATCCCGCTGTTAAGTGCAGACGAGAGACGGGAAACAGTACATTGAGGGGAGAGGTCTTGTCTGTCTTGTTGATTGTGCGGCAGTTCTCGCACTTAACCTGCTGTTGCTATATTCAGGGTTGTGTGGGTGATACTGTTCTGAAATTTTGTTATGTCTCTAATCTAGGCTCACAGATTACACACATAACTTGCTAGTCGCTTGATTGCCGCGTCCTCCAAAGATTTTACAAATTCCGAGGGAATGTTATCTATCTCTTTTGCCTTATTTGATCGTAAGTCTGCCAAAGCTCTTTCAAATTCTGACTCTAATACTGATCCCTTCTCTCTTCGGTTGCGACTCCAATTTGTTCTTCTATCATCAGACAATACCCTCCCCTCTCAAAAGCCTTCAGTGTACTCTTTCCATCTATTCGTTCTCTTTGCGTGTAACATCGGGATGCCCATCGCGCTACCAATGTTGATATTTTTGCTTTTATTTCATCTAAAACTGTTTTAATTTTTCTGTACGCTGAATCAGTCCTTTTTCGATTTCTTCACATTTTTCCTGCAGCCTTTTTTCGGCGTGACTTCCCTAACTTCCTATTTATTTCATCCTAAGTGACTTATATTTCTACCCTCTATATTCCTAAATATTTTTGTACTTGCTCTTTTCGTCGATCATTTACAGTACTATTTTATTTACCCAAGGTTTCTTCGTAGTTAGCTCCCTTGTACCTATGTTTGTCTGTTCGACATCTGGGATTGGCCTGTTTAGAAATGTCCATTCCTCTTCAAAAACTGTGGTATTCATTATGGCAGCATCAGCATCTTCAGAGAACTTCGAAGGTATCTCTTCATTCCTCAGAACCTTTCATTTTGATCCTTCCGGAAGAGTGTCTTAAACTTGAGCCTGCCCTTTATCATTAAAAATTGTGATCCGAGTCTATAATTGCTCATGGATATGCCTTACAATCCAATATCTGAATGCGGAGTCTCTGACCATGATGTTAGTTCAGCTGGAATTTTCCCGTATCTGTGAGCCTTTTCCAAATATAGCTCTCTCTGTTGTAGTTTGTCAGCAATGAATTGCCGCGCGGGATTAGCCGATCAGTCTTGGCCGCTGCAGTCATGGACTGTGCGGCTGGTCCCGGCGGAGGTTCGAGTCCTCCCTCGAGCATGTGTGTCTTAGGATAATTTAGGTTAAGTAATGTGTACGCTTATGGGCTGATGACAATTGCAGTTAAGTCCCACAAGATTCCACACACATTTGAAAAACATTTGCATTACAATGAATTAGCTGTTAATAGGTGAATTCGTTGCAAAACACAATTGGTGTTTCTACTCTCTCATTCCTACGAACGATCCTGTATCCTCCCCTACCTGTGCCTTCCATTCCTTCCTCCTCCACCGCGTTCCAGACCCCCCCCCCCCCAAGATTATTACACTGTCATCTTCCTTTACACACTGAATTATCCGTAATATCCTCATATATTTCCTCTCTCTCTCTCTCTCTCTCTCTCTCTCTCTCTCTCTCTCTCTCTCTCCCCATCTTCTGCTTCTGACATCTGCATGTACATCTGAACGACTTTGTCGACTTTGATTTGCTGTCAGTTGTCGGTTCTAATGAGAGCAACCGTATCGCTGTACTGTCCTAAGTAACACTCTTCCTACCTCCCTATTGATGACGAATCGAACTACCATTACATCTGCCGTTGATCTTACCTTTTAGTCATCTGATGAGAAATATTTGTGTTTTTCCACTTCACTTCAGTGATCCTCACAATATCTAGATCGAGCGTTTGCACTTCCCTTTTCATATTTCCTAGCTCCCCTACCACACTCAAATTCCTCATATTCCACGCACCGACTCGCAGAACTTTATCCTTTCGTTGGCTCTTCAGTCTTTTTCTCATGATCACCTGCTGTTGACAGACCCCTCCCGAAGATCTGAATAGGAAACAAATCCTGAATCAAGAATGAGATTTTCACTCTGCAGCGAAGTGTGCGCTGATATGAAACTTCCTCGCAGATTAAAACTGTTCCCGACCGAGTCTCGAACTCGGGACGTTTGCCTTTCGCGGGAAGGAGTTCTACTATCTGAGCTACCCAAGCACGACTCACGCCCCAAACTCACAGCTGTACTTCTGCCAGAACCTCGTCTCCTACCTTCCAAACTTTACAGAAGCTCTCCTGCGAACCTTGCAGAATTGGAGCATTGGAACGGTTCAACGAATCGGATTTTTTTCTTAACAGTTATTTCTTAGCGCAGCCCACCCTGCAACACTCGCATAAACTTTTCAAGCTGGTTCTCATCACCCTGTCGATTTGTGGCTTAATGCAAGAACAACTAAGGTCAGTTTTCACTAAAGTGAGATACATTGTGCAGTCGGCTGAGAAATTTACGAAGTTTTATATATAAGAATAACCAAAGTCTAGCTTTAAAGTCAACGAGCGAACATGGCTTCCGGAAAATCAATGTTGTATCATAAAAAAAGTCGTTCACACAACAATAACCAATGGGTACATTGGTGAAGAACCTTCATCCTTTTCAGTGCCAGAACAGCCAGCGTCAACTTTGGTTATTGTAACTGCAGATATGATACGAAAAATAAATTACACTTGAAACAAAAAATAACTTAACCAATAAACATCTCCTAATCAGAACGGAGCTTCCTTTTATTCAGTGCGATAGCTTTCCATAAACTGTCGCCGTAAACGCTCTGTTTAAATGTGTTCTCTGTACCCAACAAGCACAAATCCGCTCAGTGTGATATGTGGAATGAAGCTATTGCTGGCCGCGGAGAGTATGAAGTAGCTTCATGTATTCGCAAACACATGCTATCATTATCTGAAGAAGTCGTTGAGGTCAATACGTTTAGCGACCCCTGCAGTGGCCAGAACAGGAATATTAATTTCTCTTTCATGCTTATGAATATATTTCATGAAGAAAAACTGTAGTAATAAGGTGGAGGCTATTAATCATAGTCTTTCTCTCGCGTCGAATGTCACACACAGTGACGATTGCATATGGAAAATACCTTCAAGTACTACAACATGCAGCATTACTTAACATTGTTTCTCTATGTATCAACTTACAGCATAAGAGGGAAGTGCAGAACATGCACAAATTTTAATTATACAAGTATCTGATTTTGTTGTATAGCCTAAAACAGTATATGTAAGCATATTTCGTGATTAAGAAATGTCTTAAAATTTTTAGAATTTTTACGCATCTCAAATAATAGCATTTGTACCATATTTATTAGCATCAAATATCAAACTGCAGAATAAAAGTATCAGCAGTATCAATGGCTTTGAAACTTGTCTCTAAATTTCAGTTCTCGAGTCAAATGGTTCAAATGGCTCTGAGCACTATGGGACTTAACTACTGAGGTCATCAGTCCCCAAGAACTTAGAACTACTTAAAACTAAATAACCTAAGGACATCACATACATCCATGCCCGAGGCAATAACCTAAGGACATCACATACATCCATGCCCGAGGCAGGATTCGAACGTGCGACCGTAGCGGCCGGGAGGTTCGAGACTGAAGCGCCTAGAACCGCTCGGCCACTTTGGGGGGCCAGTTCTCGAGGCCCACATGCATATACACGGTGACCCTAAATTCCGTTAACATTTAAAAATGCACTAATTTACGGAATAATGTAGGTAGAACGAGTGCAAAAACTGCCCAGTAGGTGGCGTTGGACAGTAACACGTCAGTGACGTCGCACGGGAATCGTGTATAAAATGAGCTGCAGTGAGAAAGGGAGTCAAATCTACCCTAGCTTCTATGCAGGATAGCGCTCCATCTCGTATTGCTACACTTGTGAAATATCTCTTGCACACATCTTTTCGTGAGGATCGCATGCTAAGCCGCCACGTCCGACTTGCTTGGCCTTCCGGGTTTCCGGACAGAAAACGGTGTGATTATTGGCTGTGGCGCTTCTTGAAGTCGCAAGTCTACCACGATCGTACGGGAATGCTAAAACTCAAGACCCGACGGCCATATTTCTCACTATACCTACCTCGATATGCTGTACAGTGCTGCTGTTCACAACTTCTCCCTCGACTTTGTTTTAAAGAACACCGTCTTTACTATAGATCAGTTGTTATGCTATTATTGCCTCTGTATTCACATGAAGCGCCATCTTTTGATGCTATCGTGCACTTTGTTTCAATAAAATCCCATGTCATTTCAAATTTATGTGTCAATTTTTACCTCTCTGTCTACATTATTCCGTGGGTGCATAGATCCTGGGAAATCAGTACCCAGAACATCCACCTCTGGCCGTAATAACGTCCTTGTTACGCCTGGGCATTAAATCAAACAGAGCTTGGATGGCGTGTAAAGGTACAGCTGCTCATGCGGCTTCAACACGATACCTCAGTTCATCAAGAGTAGTGACTGGCGTATTGTGATGAGCCAGTTGCTCGGCCACCATTGACCAGACGTTTTTAATTGGTGAGAGATCTGGAGAATGTGCTGGCCAGGGCAGCAGTCGAACATTTTCTGTATCCAGAAACGCCCGTACAGGACCTGCAACATGCGGTCGTGCATTATCCTGCTGAAATGTAGGGTTTAGCAGGAATCGAATGAGAGTAGAGCCGCGGGTCGTAACACATCTGAAATGTAACGTTCACTGTTCAAAGTGCTGTCAATGCGAACAAGAGGTGACCGAGACGTCTAACCAATGGCACCCCATAGCATCACGCCGGGTGATACGCCAGTAAGTTGATGACGAATACAGGCTTCCAATGTGCGTTCACCGCGATATCGCCAATCACGGATGCGACCATCGTGATGCTGTAAACAGAACATGGATTCATCCAAAAAATGACCCAGGTTCGTTGTTGAGTACACCATCGCAGGCGCTCCTGCCTGTGATGCAGCGTCAAGGGTATTCGTAGCCATGGTCTCCGAGCCGATAGTCCATGCTGCTGCAAACGACGTCGAACTGTTCGTGCAGATGGTTGCTGTCTTGCAAACGTCCCCATCTGTTGACTCAGGGATCGAGACGTGGCTGCGTGATCCGTTACAGCCATGCGGATAGGATGCCTGTCATGTCGACTGCTAGTGATACGAGGCCGTTGGGATCCACCACGGCGTTCCGTATTATCCTCCTGAACCCACCGATTCCATATTCTTCTAACAGTCATTGGATCTCGACCAACGCTAGCAGCAATGTCGCGATACGATAAACCGCAATCGCGAAAGGCTATAATCCGACTTTTATCAAAGTCGTAAACGTGATGGTACGCATTTCTCCTCCTTACAGGAGGCATCACTACAACGTGGTCAACTGCTGTTTGTGTATGAGAAATCGGTTGGAAACTTTCCTCATGTCAGCACGCTGTAGGTGTCGCCACCGGCGCCAACCTTATGTGAATGTTCTGAAAAGCTAATTTTTGCATATCACAACATCTTCTCCCTGTCGGTTAAATCTCGCGTCTGTAGCACTTCATCTTCGTGGTGTAGCAATATATGTGCGGGAATCGAGAATTGAAATTTAGAGAATGTCTAAATATCATTAATATTGTAACGATAACAGTTGATAATATAGCACAGTGATGTAGAGAAAGTTTAAACAAACAGTTTGAAGTAGGACACTTTGGTCTATCAAGTCGGGAAACTGCCCCAATCTGGCCCACAAAAACCATCTAAGCTACAGCAAATGCGCCTCGCGCAAGATTTTCAGTATTCTCACCCCGTCTTTACACAGACTATTAGATCTAGAGAAAAAATGAATACTAACTTTTCTCTTAGGAAATTTGATGTACTCTAATTTTGTTTTGGAATAAGTTTTTGCTACAGGAAACGTACAAAAGTGATCTTCCCTTGCTCCCCCACCCCCAAACTAATACCCCACCGGTCAGGATTTGTAGTATGTTGTTACGTTCTAAAATTTGCGTCTCCGCGAATTACCTCCCGTATTCGACCTTTTTTGGTCTTCACTGACTGGGCTAACATACCACCGGTGTGCTGTGCAAATAAAAATTGTAAAATGTAAATTTATCCTCACAGCATTGTAATTTTAACTGCATAAAATTAACAACTAAGGCGTTTTATTTGTCTGGGCCTCCTTACTACGAAACTACAGTGCTTGTAAAGATTAAATACAGTTCGAATTGTAATTGTAATTAGTTTTTGCATAACGTTTACAAAAGTCTTCTTTCTCTCATTAACCTCACTCTTGTAGCTCTACTGTATAGCCGAATGACGATGGCATCCTCTTGGGTAAAATATTTCGGAGATAAAAAAGGATCTCTGGGCGGGGCCTCCTCAGGAGAATGTCGTAACCAGGAGAAACAAAACTGACATTCTACGGGTCAGAGCGTGGAGCATTAGATCCCTTAATAGTTCAGGTAGGTTATAATATTTAAAAAGTGATGTTAGCTTTAATAGGAATTAGCGAATTCAGTGGCATGGGGAACAGGACCTCACATCAAGTGAGTACAGAGTTATAAACATAAAATTTATAGGGTTAATGCAAGTGTAGGTCTAATAATGAATAAGAAAATAGGAATGCACAGCATAGTGAATGCATTATCGTAGCCAAGATAGACACGAAGCCAACATGCAACACTGTAGTACAAGTTTATATGCCAATTAGCTCCACAAACGATAAAGAGATTGAACAAATGCGTGGCGATGTAAAGAAAATGGAGATGAAAATTTAATTCTAATGGGCTGAAATCCGATAATAGGAAAAAGAAGAGAAGGGAAAATAGGGTGTGATTGTGGATTGGAGAAAGGGATGATAGAGGAACATGCGTGGTAGAACTTTGCAGAGAGGGAAATTTAATCAAGGCCAACACTTGGTTAAGAATCATGAAGGAAGGTTGTATGCGTGGAAGAGACCTGGAGACACCGGAAGATTATAGACTGATTTTATAGGGTGTCCCAGAAATCTTTCTGATTACAAACATTCATAAAGTAGAAAATATGACATAGGCACATATCTTCCATCTTGAAGTGCCAGTAACGTACTCAAGGTTTTGCGCGCGCGCGTACACACACACACACACACACACACACACACACACACACAATAAACTTCGTTGTCCGAAGGATATCACGGCAGTAGTCTGAACATTGTCCTTGACATAAACCCAAAGGAAGAATTCCAGTGGTGTTATGTCCGATGATCGCGAAGTAGTACTAACCCAACGACTTCTCTTACAAGACAGGTTAAAGAAAGACAGACCTACGTTTGTGGCATTTGTAGATTTAGAGAAATGCTTTTGACAATGTTGACTGGAATACACTCTTTGAAATTCTGAAGGTAGCTGCGGTAAAATGCAGGAAACGGAAGGCATTTTACAACTTGTACAGAAACCACGCGGCAGTTATAAGAGTAGTAGGGTAATAGAGCATGAGAAGGGAGTGAGTCGGATACTAGTCTATCCCCGATGTTATTCAGTCAGTCCATTAAGCAAGCAGTAAAGAAAATCGAAGAAAAATTTGGAGAAGGAATTAAAGATCAGAGAGAAGGAATAAAAACTTTGAGGTTTGCGGATGTTAGTCATTGTTAATTCTGTCCAAGACAGCAAAGGGCTTTAAAGAACAGTTGAATGAAATAAACAGTGTCTTGAAACAAGAATATAAGATGGACATGAACGAAAGCAAAACAAGGGAATGGAACGTAGTCGAATTAATCATACTGTTGTTGATGTCTTCAATCCTGAGACTGGTTTGATGCAGCTCTCCATGCTACTCTATCCTGTGCAAGCTTCTTCATCTCCCAGTACCTACTGCAACCTACAACCTTCTGAATCTGCTTGGTGTATTCATCGCTTGGTCTCCCTCCACGATTTTTACCCTCCACGCTCCCCTATAATACTAAACTGGTGATCCCTTGATGACCCAGAACATGTCCTACCAACCGATCACTTCTTCCAGTCACGTTGTGCCACAAACGTATCTTCTCCCCCAATCCTATTCAACACCTCATTAGTTATGTGATCTACCCATCTAATCTTCAGCATTCTTCTGTAGCACCACATTTCGAAAGCTTCTATTCTCTTCTTGTCTAAACTATTTATCGACCATGTTTCACTTCCATACATGGCTACACTCCATACAAATACTTTCAGAAACGACTTCGTGACAAATCAATACTCGATGTTAACAAATTTCTCTTCTTCAGAAGCGCTTTCCTTCCCAGTGCCAGTCTACATTTTATATCCTCTCTACTTCGACCATCTTCAGTTATTTTGCTCCCCAAATAGCAAAACTGCTTTACTACTTTAAGTGTCTCATTTCCTAATCTAATACCCTCAACATCACCCGACTTAACTCGTCTACATTCCATTATCCTCGTTTTGCTTTTGTTGATGTTCATCTTATATCCTCCCTTCAAGACACTATCCATTCCGTTCAACTGCTCTTCCAAGTCCTTTGCTGTCTCTGACAGAATTATAATGTCGTCGGTGAACCTCAAAGTTTTTATTTCTTCTCCATGGATTTTAATACTTACTCCGAATTTTTCTTTTGTTTCTTCACTGCTTGCTCAATATACAGATTGAATAACATCGGGGAGAGGCTACAACCCTGTCTCACTCCCTTCCCAACCACTGCTTCCCTTTCATGCCCCTCAACTCTTATAACTGCAATTTGGTTTCTATACAAATTGTAAATAGCCTTTCGCTCCCTGTATTTTACCCCTGCCACCTTCAGAATTTGAAAGAGAGTATTCCAGTGAACACTGTCAAAAGCTTTCTCTAAATCTACAAATGCTAGAAACGCAGGTTTGCCTTTCCTTAATCTAGCTTCTAACATAAGTTGTAGGGTCAGTATTGCCTCACGTGTTCCGATATTTCTACGGAATCCAAACTGATCTTCCCCGAGGTCGGCTTCTACCAGTTTCTCCATTCGTCTGTAAACAATTCGCCTTAGTATTTTGCAGCCGTGACTTATTAAACTGATAGTTCGGTAATTTTCACATCTGTCAACACCTGCTTTCTTTGGGATTGGAATTATTATATTCTTCTTGAAGTCTGAGGGTATTTCGCCTCTCTCATACATCTTGCTCACCAGATGGTAGAGTTTTGTCAGGACTGGCTCTCCCAAGGCTGCCAGTAGCTCTAATGGAATGTTGTCTACTCCTGGAGCTTTGTTTCGACTCAGGTCTTTCAGTGCTCTGCCAAACTCTTCACGCACTATCATATCTCCCATTTCATCTTCATCTACATCCTCTTCCATCTCCATAATATTGTCCTTAAGTACATCGCCCTTGTATACACCCTCTATATACTCCTTCCACCTTTCTGGTTTCCCTTCTTTGTCTAGAACTGGGTTTCCATCTGAGCTCTTGATATTCATACAAGTGGTTCTCTTTTCTCCAAGGTCTCTTTAATTTTCCTGTAGGCAGTATCTATCTTACCCCTAGTGAGATAAGCCTCTACATTCTTACATTTGTCCTATAGCCATACCTGCTTAGCCATTTTGCATTCCTGTCGATCTCATTTTTTAGACGTTTGTATTCATTTTTGCCTGCTTCATTTACTGCATTTTTATATTTTCTCCTTACATCAATGAAATTCAATATTTCTTCTGTTACCCAAGGATTTCTACTAGCCCTCGTCTTTTTACCTACTCGATCCTCTGATGCCTTCACCACTTTATCCCTCAAAGCTACCCATTCTTCTTCTACTGTATTTCTTTCCCCCATTCCTGTTATTGTTCCCTTATACTTTCCTTGAAACTCTCTACAACCTCTGGTTCAGTCAGTTTATCCAGGCCCCATCTCCTTAAATTCCCACCTTTATGCAGTTTCTTCAGTTTTAATCTACATTTCATAACCAACAGATTGTGGTCAGAGTCCACATCTGCCCCTGGAAATGTCTTTCAATTTAAAACCTGATTCCTAATTCTCTGTCTTACCATTATATAATCTGTCTGATATCTTTTAGTATCTCCAGGGTTCTTCCATGTATAAAACCTTCTTTCATGATTCTTGAACCAAGTGTTAGCTATGATTAAGTTATGCTCTGTGCAAAATTCTTTCATTTCTTAGCCCCAATCCATATTCACCTACTACGTTTCCTTCACTCCCTTTTCCTACTACCGAATTCCACTCACCCATGACTATTAAATTTTCGTCTCCCTTCACTATCTGAATAATTTCTTTTATTTCATCATACATTTCTTCAATTTCTTCGTCATCTGCAGAGCTAGTTGGCATGTAAACTTTTACTACTGTAGTAGGCGTGGGCTCCATGTCTATCTTGGCCTCAATAGTGCGTTCACTACGCTGCTTGTAGTAGCTTATCCGCATTCCTATTTTTTTTATTCATTATTAAACCCACTCCTGCATTACCCCTATTTGACTTTGTATTTATGACCCTGTATTCGCCTGACCAAAAGTCTTGTTCCTTCTGCCACCGAACTTCACTAATTCCCACTATATCTAACTTTAACCTATCCATTTCCCTTTTTAAATTTTCTAACCTACCTGCCCGATTAAGGGATCTGACATTCCGATCCGTAGAACGCCAGTTTTCTTTCTCCTGTTAACGACGTCCTCTTGAGTAGTCCCCGCCCGGAGATCCGAATGGGGGACTATTTTACCTCCGGAATATTTTACCCAAGAGGACGCCATCGTCATTAACCATACAGTAAAGGTGCATGCCCTCGGGAAAAATTACGGCTGTAGTTTCCCCTTCCTTTCAGCCGTTCGCAATACCAGAACAAGGCCATTTTGGTTAGTGTTACAAGGCCAGATCAGTCAATCATCCAGACTCTTCCCCCTGCAACTACTGAAAAGGCTGCTGCACCTCTTCAAGAACCACACGTTTGTCTGGCCTCTCAACAGATACCCCTCCATTGCGGTTGCACCTACGGTACGGCTATCTGTATCCCCGAGGCACGCAAGCCTCCCCACCAACGGCAAGGTCCATGGTTCATGGGTGGAAAATGCTGAGGGAATTAGATTAGGAAACGAGGCACTAAAAGTAACAGATTGGTTTTGATATTTGGGCTGTAAAATAATTGATAATGGCCGAAGTATAGAATGTGAAATACAGACTGACAATAGCAAGAAAATCGTTTCTGAGGAAGAGAACTTTTTTTAACATCAAATATAGATTTCAGTATGAAGATGTCTTTTCTGGAGATATTTGCTTGGAGTGTAGCCTAGTATGGGAGGAGAATGAAGCGTGGACGATAAACAGTTCAGAAAAGAAAAGGATAGAAGCTTTGAAATGTGATGCTTTATAAGAATACAGAAAGTTATGTCGGTAGATCGCGTAACTAATGAGGAAATAATGAATAGAAATGGGTAGAAAGGAAATTTGTGGTACAGGTTGACTATAGGGAGGGATCGGTTGAAGCATCAAGGGATCACAAATTTAGTATTGGAGGCAAGTGTGAGGGGTAATCATCGTAGAGGGAGACCAAGAGATGAATACAATAAGAAGGTTCAAAACGATGTAAGTAGCAGTAGTTACTCGGAGAGGATAGAGAAAATGAGGCACTGCTTCATTATTCACAATATTATCAGTTCAGAATACATTCTTGAAGAATATGGCGCCTTGCTGGGTCGTAGCAAATGGCGTAGCTGAAGGCTATGCTAAACTGTCGCTCGGCAAATGAGAGCGTCTATAGACAGTGAACCATCGCTAGCAAAGTCGGCTGTACAACTGGGGCGAGTGCTAGGGAGTCTCTCTAGACTAAACCTGCCGTGTGGCGGCGCTCGGTCTGCAATCACTGATAGTGGCGACACGCGGGTCCGACGTATACTAACGGACCACGGCCGATTTAAAGGCTACCACCTAACAAGTGTGGTGTCTGGCGGTGACACCACAGTATGTATTTTACATTTTATGATCTTTCCTGTCAATGTTGTTTGGGTTTGAGGCAGTGATAAGAGTAAACAACGCGAATGCAAGCAAAGAAAGCGGGTTAGTAAAAACCAAAGAATCACGAAAGGTGAATGTCCAAGCTTTTTTTTTTCCTTTTCATTCCGACTTCCTCTAACATGTAGGGAAAAAGCCCTTGATTCAGAACAAATAACCAAGAGGAGAAAACGCCGTAACTAAATTGTATGCCAAGTTTGTAAAGGAGAATTGTTTTTTATCTGCCCATAGAAAAAAATAGAAACGTTATGCTTACCACATTTTAGATAGACCACCAAAGATGCTTTGTAAATAACAACGAAATGCGGCTGGTGAAAAACATTCTTAAATGGAAGTAAGCTTGGCAATAATAATTAACGCTAGTAAATTACAACATTACTAATGAAACTAACTTTGCCGGCCGCTGGTGGCCGAGCGGTTCTGGCGCTACAGTCTGGAACCGCGCGACCGCTACGGTCGCAGGTTCGAATCCTGCCTCGGGCAGTCCTTAGGTTAGTTAGGTCTAAGTAGTTCTAAGTTCTAGGGGACTTATGACCTCAGCAGTTGAGTCCCATAGTGCTCAGTGCCAATTTTGAACTAACTTTTGTACACAGCTACACATCCTTGAATACGTTGCGTAATCTTCAAAATAACAACACTTGAGAGAAGCTCGCAATTTAAACATATCGACATCCTAATTGTTTGAATACAACTACGTAAAAGTATAAGGCTGGTGGCTCTTAAACTGCAAATATAAATTAAAAATATACAATATATAACTGTTTGTGAAAGAAAACCATCTAAAAGTGAAAACTATTTAAAACTAACTTAGCTACTGTTGTAGATTAGCTAGACGTTCTCTAGAAGCAACACACACGACAGCCCTCTCTATGGACACGTACTGAGATAATTTTGGTTAAGCTGGTGATTTGTTAGATCTTGTTGAGGGTAAGATTATTTCCATCGTGTAACAGACGGATAATGTTGCTGCGGTACATGCGCAAAGCAGGAGCCTAGAAATATTATGACACTTTGATGGATTGCAACGAAAACCTGAATAATGGGACCAGATAGCTCCCTCTAATAATGTCAAGGAGAAGAGAATGTTTCGCATTCGCGCGATCGAGGTACTATAAAATTCCTGAGAAATGTATAGTTCTTCCTGCTTTTGTTCAGACGGATATACTGTAATTTTAAAGTGGTGATACTAAATTTGCTTTTGCTATGGACAGTATTTGCTTCTCAACAGAAGAAAGATGCGTCTGTTAGATAACTGTAACAGTGCAGTGGCCTGCTCGTTTCATCCTATAGTGATTCTCATCCAGAGATTGTTACTTAAAAGCGAAGGTGACTCTTTTGACTGTCTGTGCCGGAACCTTTATTAATTGACATTCCACAGACGTCAAGGTCGCCAATTTAGTAGAACACCTCATCGCCTTTATTCGAATTCTGCATTAGTATTCACAGACACGTGTTACGCAGGTGCTGGGAAACTACAATGACCACTAGACGCTGTACAGCATACGAGCAAAGCGTTCTGATACGCGCGAATAACTTTACTTGGAAGCAGCTGAGATGGGCGCAGCGAAGCAGTAGGCAGACGTATTAGTGTTTCGTTCCAATAAAATGTATCCGCAAATAAGACTGGGTTCAGTGCATCACTCGATCATTTCAGAGTCATTTTTCAAAGCGGATGTAAATTTGATATTGTCAAGACACAACAAAAGACACAGCCGGCCACACTATATCCCCCACGCTGTACGCTGTAACAACGAAGACTTCATCACCACAGTCTTAAAAACGCTTCCTAATGTGTGACCGAGATATGTTTACGATATGTTTCTTGTTTGGCCATATGGAATAGACTCTTTGCACCGGTTATTGGACCATTTTAATTGTCTTCATCCGAACATCATTTCACGATGGAAATTGAAAAGGAGGGAAAGTTACATTTTTTGGATGCACTAGTTTATAGAATGGAAGACGGAACTCTTGGACACAGTGTTTACAGGAAACCGACACGTACCTACAGGTATTTACATGCTACCAGTTGCCATCCACCTTTTCAACGTACAGGAGTCCTTCGGACCTTGGTTAAACGAGCATATGCTGTCTCGGATGCTGAGAATTTACCACAGGAGCTGCAACATGTTAAGGACGTGTTCAGTAATAACGGCTATACGGACCGACAAATTCGACTTGATTTTGAGTTTGGGCCTCTACCTGAACCTTCTGAAGACACCTTTAGGTCTGTGGCTTTCCTTCCGTATGCTGAGAAAGTGATCGCCAAGATAGGTAGACTTTTGAAGAAATATGAGATCAGATGCGTTTTTCGTCCGCCAGCTAAGATTCGAGCACTTCTTGGCTCCGTTGAAGATGATTTACGTTTAAGGAAGTCTGCCGTTTACAAGATTCGGTGTGAGTGCGGGAAAATTTACATTGTCCTAACTATTCGTACCGTCAACGACAGGTGTGTTGAACATCATCGCCATACGCGATTATTACAACCAGAGAAATCTGCAGTGGCTGAGCATTGCCTTATGCTATACAATGAGACGCAAGTAGTTGCAAATGCTTCGCGGTACTGGGATTGTGTTTTAAAAGAATCTGTCGAAATCAGATTAGCAGATAATATCATTAATCGTGATAAAGGATACCCGCTAAGTAAAACGTGGAATCCTGTTTTATCAGATATGAAGAAACAACGGAATCTCAGTCGGCCGGCTATGAATAATTATTTGTAACGATATATCGTTTTCAACAGTATTCATCACCGGAGGCGCTGCATATCATTTTTGCGCCAGCGGGCAGCAGGTATGATTGAGCGCGTGCGCAATGTATCTAGCGCATGCGCTGTTGTACTTTCGATGCATATAAAGGTGCAGTCAATTGTGAGTGGAATCAGTTCCTGTCGGTTAAATTTCGCGTCTGTAGCACGTCATCTTCGTAGTGTAGCAATTTTAATGGCCACTAGTTTATATTCATATATACTATGTACTACCTATCACATGATACCCAATTGTGTTTGTAGATCACGGCGAATTATGTGCTTGTAAGGTGCCGAATTATAGCCACCTTACTTCATTTTGAACTGAGCTCCGATAACCAGCGATGGCGTGTCTGGAGGCGCCCCAGACAGCGGTGTGTTACCAATCTGACTGTCGCGCCCCATATGGCCCGACAAACAGAAGTGATTGTCTGGGGTGCTATTGCTTTTTACAGCAGGACCTCTTTGGGTGTCATCTGCGGCGCCCTTCCAGCACAGCACTACGTTGACGATATTCTGTGCCCGTTTGGTTGCCTTTCATGGCAAGCTACGCTGGGCTTACATTTCCGCAAGACAATCCCCACCTGCAAACGGCGAGAGTTTCTACTGCTTCTTTTGGTGCTTGACAAACCACCTTGGCCTGGGGTGCAAGGTCGCCGGATCTCTCCCCAGATGAGAACGTTTGGAACATTGTGGTCATGGTCCTCCAACCAGCTCGAGTTTGTGACGATCTAACACACCAGTTGGACAGAATTTGACATGATGTCCCTCAACAGGACGTCCGACTACTCTGTCAATGAATGCCGTGCCGAATAACTGCTTGTATATGGACCAGAGGTGGACTAGACCGTTATTGAATTGTTCAATTTGTTAAGCTCTTTCTCTTGAATAAGGTATCCACTTTTTCTGAAACTAATAATTTGTTTGTCTCTACATGTACATCACATCTACCTATTTATGTCCCATTCGGATTATTGCTTCCTGGTGAGTCGATTTCTTTGTCTTGGAATGTATTATGTTCTGCCAAGCACCGACGGAAAATTCAGTTAATGATATATAAGTGTGTTAAGTGACTAGTTTCAGTTGTACAGGATTATGCAAAAAGATGGAGCAGATTTCAGACATTTCTCTCAAATTACAAAGGGTAGAAGCACAACTCTGACTTTCCTGGATAGGGAAAGGGTCAAGCAGTAGTTCATTTCTTGCCTCGCATGAATCAAGTTTTCGATCTCACAGCTTCAACAATTTGATGCCATAGATCTTGAAAAGTAACATGCGTAGGTGGAACAAAAACACGGTCTTTTATGTACGCTATAGGTCGTCGTAGGGGGGTAAGGGCCGGGATACAGCCGACGACGAAACTGGTCTTCTGCCACTCGCCTTGCAATACATCTTGAAACAGTGGTACAAGGATAACTTGACTTGGTTGGTGTAATGAGGCGTCCGCTGTCTTGCATGAAGATGAAGTTATATAAATTGCTTAGAAATTGGGGAAAATAGTCAGTCACTAGCGTCTCTAGATAAGGTAACCATGTGACAATGTTTCAATGAAAGATAAGGGACCATGAATTTTGTTTGCATAAATGGCACAAAACTAGAACATTTGGTGAGTCTCTTTCACAATGAATAACCTGCATAGAAATTTCAGTCAGCCAAAATATAATATTATGGTGATTAATTTTAGCAGAAACGTGAGATGTGGAATCATCCGAAAGGAAATATTCATTTAGAAACATTATTATCTTCTGTATCCTCTAGAATCGCTGTTCGAAATGCCTATGTTTTGGTGTGATCATACGGACACAATGCTTGCAATAACTGCAGTTTGTATGGATACTGATGCAGACTGTGTTTCAGAACTCCCGTACCTTTGATTGAAGGATTTTAAGCTCATTGCTTGATCGTGTTGTGGATTTCCTTGGGCTCCTTTCGTAAGTTGCACGGATAAACTCGACATTTACATTCGATGTACCTGGACGACCGCTGCTTTTCCATTTTCAGACACAGCCACTCTCCACGAATTTTTGAAGCGAGTCACAAATATGCTTACGTCGAAGTGGCTCTTTGTGGGATTGCCGAAATGCACATTGCGCATTGACAAGGGACTCTAATCGCACCAACAAAATGATCGTTCTTGCAGTGTCGCCGTTTTTCTACAAATAAGCATTGCGGCTTTGACTTGAACGTCTATGCGGACTGTTGAAAAGCTTCAACTGTTCTCAGTCCAGTAGTGTTCGAGCTCTGTTTCTACCTTGTGAGTTTTTTTGAGAGAAATTTTTGAAATCTACCCAAGCCAGGTCATTATTTCTGTATACTGGAGCAGAGATCTTGGTTCTTTCACTCTTACAATCACTTAATCATTCCTTACTCTATGAACCCGTAAAATTATCTCATTCTTCTCCACAGTCAGATTTAAAGGTTTCTGTCCAAATTTCTCAATCATAAATGACTACACGCTGAATGACATATTTTGTGAACCTCTTTCTCATACCCTTTTTTTATGAAAATTTGCTTTATATATGTTATCCGTCCCTTGAGTCCTGTTATTGCCACCGTCGGTTGCAGATCTTCTTCATTTTCTTTTAGAATCTCTAGATTTTTCTGACATTTTACTAGCTTGCTTGCTCTCTCTCTCTCTCTCTCTCTCTCTCTCTCTCTCTCTCTCTCTCTCACACACACACACACACACACGCACACACACACACTACCTATATTCTGCCATTAGTGTTCAAAGTATAGTTCACAAGTTTATCACGATAAAGATAAAGACAGAGCGAAGCTATCTAACAATTTGTATTATACCTCTTTTAGCAATTAATAGCAATTTATCTGTTTCTTTCTCATACTGTTTCGTCACTGTTCTCTGTCATATTTGCTAGATGCAGTTCCTTAATAGTTCCAGTGTCCTTCCAGTCTATTTTTGTTTCTTTCAGTACATTTGTGGATTTTTCAGTATCTTATTCGAGCAGAGCCTTTTCCTAACCATGAAACATACATCTTCCTATTGGCTCCCATCAGTAATCTCACACATCCATTGGCGTCTCATCTTCCTCTCTTCTCCTGAATCCAAACAGATACTCTAACATGTGTTGTCTATTTCCCCCTATGGTATACGATCAGTGGCTTTGGTAGTGTGAGATGTAAGGCAAGTAGTTTTGGAATATTTTGTCCTACTCTGCCTTTTGTTACTCTTGTGTGGGGCCATGAATATTTCAAGTGAATGCTCTCGACGTTCCTCCTATGCTGTATATTTTGTTTAGAGTAATTTTAGCCTCTGAACTACACCTTCTCAAAGAACCTTCAACACTTCATTTGAGATCCTGTCACTGAGGCGCCATGTCACGAATTGCGCGGCTCCCCCCGCCGGAGGTTTGAGTCCTCCCTCGGGCATGGGTGTGTGTGTTGTCCTTATCGTAAGTTAGTTTAAATAGTGTGTAAGTGTAGGGACCGATGACCTCAGCAGTTAAGTACCTTAGAAACTTATACAAGCACACACACACACACACACACACACACACACACTGTTCATAGTCTTTCCTTTCCTGATAGTTGCGGTGGTTTCCTAAAGTTCTCCCTTGAATTCACTGCTCTGATTAAAATAATTTTGAAAGTCTTATAGTTGAAACTGCCTCCAAATTAAAACTGTGTGCCGGACCTGGACTCTAACCTGGGACTTAAGCCTTTCGCGGGCAAGTGTTCTGCCTACTGCGCTATCCGAGCGCGATTCACGACCCGCCCTCACAACTCTACTTCCACCAGCACCTCATCTCCTACCTTCGAACTTTCATCTACATCTACATGACTACTCTGCAATTCACATTTAAGTGCTTGGCAGAGGGTTCATCGAACCACAATCATACTATCTCTCTACTATTCCACTCCCGAACAGCGAGCGGAAAAAACGAACACCTAAACCTTTCTGTTCGAGCTCTGATTTCTCTTATTTTATTTTGATGATCATTCCTACCTATGTAGGTTGGGCTCAACAAAATATTTTCGCATTCGGAAGAGAAAGTTGGTGACTGAAATTTCGTAAAAAGCTCTCGCCGCGACGAAAAACGTCTATGCTGTAATGACTTCCATCCCAACTCGTGTATCATATCTGCCACACTCTCTCCCCTATAACGCGATAATACAAAACGAGCTGCCCTTCTTTGCACCCTCTCGATGTCCTCCGTCAATCCCACCTGGTAAGGATCCCACACCGCGCAGCAATATTCTAACAGAGGACGAACTAGTGTAGTGTAAGCTGTCTCTTTAGTGGACTTGTTGCATCTTCTAAGTGTGCTGCCAATGAAACGCAACCTTTGGCTCGCCTTCCCGACAATATTATCTATGTGGTCCTTCCAACTGAAGTTGTTTGTAATTTTAACACCCAGGTACTTAGTTGAATTGACAGCCTTGAGAATTGTACTATTTATCGAGTAATCGAATTCCAACGGATTTCTTTTGGAACTCATGTGGATCATCTCACACTTTTCGTTATTTAGCGTCAACTGCCACCTGACACACCATACAGCAATCTTTTCTAAATCGCTTTTCAGCTGATACTGGTCTTCGGATGACCTTACTAGACGGTAAATAACAGCATCATCTGCGAACAACCTAAGAGAACTGCTCAGATTGTCACCCAGGTCATTTATATAGATCAGGAACAGTAGAGGTCCCAGGACGCTTCCCTGGGGAACACCTGATATCACTTCAGTTTTACTCGATGATTTGCCGTCTATTACTACGAACTACGACCTTCCTGACAGGAAATCACGAATCCAGTCGCACAACTGAGACGATACCCCATAGCTCCGCAGCTTGATTAGAAGTCGCTTGTGAGGAACGGTGTCAAAAGCTTTCCGGAAATCTAGAAATACGGAATCAACTTGAGATCCCCTGTCGATAGCGGCCATTACTTCGTGCGAATAAAGAGCTAGCTGCGTTGCACAAGAGCGATGTTTTCTGAAGCCATGCTGATTACGTGTCAATAGATCGTTCCCTTCGAGGTGATTCATAATGTTTGAATACAGTATATGCTCCAAAACCCTACTGCAAACCGACGTCAATGATATAGGTCTGTAGTTAAATGGATTACTCCTACTACCCTTCTTGAACACTGGTGCGACCTGCGCAATTTTCCAATCTGTAGGTACAGATCTATCGGTGAGCGAGCGGTTGTATATGAGTGCTAAGTAGGGAGCTATAGTATCAGCGTAATCTGAAAGGAACCTAATCGGTATACAATCTGGACCTGAAGACTTGCCCGTATCAAGCGATTTGAGTTGCTTCGCAACCCCTAAGGCATCTACTTCTAAGAAACTCATGCTAGCAGATGTTCGTGTTTCAAATTCTGGAATATTCCATTCGTCTTCCCTGGTGAAGGAATTTCGGAAAACTGCGTTCAATAACTCCGCTTTAGCGGCACAGTCGTCGATAACAGTACCATCGGCACTGCGCAGCGAAGGTATTGACTGCGTCTTGCCGCTTGTGTACTTTACATACGACCAGAATTTCTTCGGATTTTCTACCAAATTTCGAGACAATGTTTCGTTGTGGAACCTATTAAAGGCATCTCGCATCGAAGTACGTGCCAAATTTCGCGCGGCTGCAAATTTTAGCCCATCTTCAGGATTTCGCGTTCTTCTGAACTTCGCATGCTTTTTCCGTTGCCTCTGCAACAGCGTTCGGACCTTTTTTGTGTACCACGGGGGATCCGTTCCATCTCTTACCAATTTATGAGGTATGAATATCTCAATTGCTGTTGCTACTATATCTTTGAATTTGAGCCACATCTCGTCTACATTCGCATAGTCAGTTCGGAAGGAATGGAAATTGTCTTTTAGGAAGGCTTCTAGTGGCACTTTATCCGCTTTTTTAAATAAAATTATTTTGCGTTTGTTTCTGATGGATTTGGAAGAAATGGTATTGAGCCTAGCTACAATGACCTTGTGATCACTAATCCCTGTATCAGTCATGATGCCCTCTATCAGCTCTGGATTGTTTGTGGCCAAGAGGTCAAGTGTGTTTTCGCAACCATTTACAATTCGCGTGGGTTCGTGGACTAACTGCTCTAAATAATTTTCGGAGAATGCATTTAGGACAATCTCGGAAGACGTTTTCTGCCTACCACCGGTTTTGAACAAGTATTTTTGCCAACATACCGAGGGTAGGTTGAAGTCCCCACCAACTATAACCGTATGAGTGGGGTATTTATTTGTTACGAGACTCAAACTTTCTCTGAACTGTTCCGCAACTGTATCATCGGAGTCTGGGGGTCGGTAGAAGGAGCCAATTATTAACTTAATTCGGCTGTTAAGTATAACCTCCACCCACACCAATTCGCACGGAGTATCTACTTCGACTTCACTACAAGATAAACCACTACTGACAGACACCAACACTCCACCACCAATTCTGCCTAATCTATCTTTCCTGAACACCGTCTGAGACTTCGTAAAAATTTCTGCAGAACTTATTTCAGGCTTTAGCCAGCTTTCTGTACCTATAACGATATCAGCTTCTGTGCTTTCTATTAGCGCTTGAAGCTCAGGGACTTTTCCAGCGCAACTACAACAGTTTACAACTATAATTCCGACTGTTCCTTGATCCAAGCACGTCCTGTAATTGCCAAGCACCCTTTGACATTGCAGCCCATCCCGCACTTTCCCGAGGCCTTCTAACCTAAAAAACCGCCCAGTCCATGCCACATAGCCTCCGCTACCCGTGTAGCCGCCAGCTGAGTGTAGTGAACTCCTGACCTATTCAGCGGAACCCGAAACCCCACCACCCTATGGCGCAAGTCAAGGAATCTGCAGCCAATACGGTCGCAAAACCGTCTGAGCCTCTGATTCAGACCCTCCACCCGGCTCTGCACCAAAGGTCCGCAGTCGGTTCTGTCAACGATGCTGCAGATGGTGAGCTCTGCCTTCATCTCGTAAGCAAGACCGGCAGCCTTCACCAAATCAGATAGCCGCTGGAATCCAGAGAGAATTTCCTCAGATCCAAAGAGACACACGTCATTAGTGCCGACATGTGCCACCACCTGCAGCTGGCTGCACCCTGTGCTCTTCATGGCATCCGGAAGGACCCTTTCCACATCAGGAATGACTCCTCCCGGAATGCACACGGAGTGCACACTAGATTTCTTCCCCTCCTTAGCCGCCATATCCCTAAGGGGCCCCATTACGCGCCTAACATTGGAGCTCCCAACTACCAGTAAGCCCACCCTCTGCGATTGCCCGGACCTTGAAGGCTGAGAATGATCCTCTGAAACAGGGCAGGCGGCTGCATCTGGCTCAGCCAGAGACAGTGCCTGAAACCGGTTTGTCAGACGCACCGGGGAGGCTTTCTGATCAGCCTCCGGGGACGCCTTTCGCTGCCTGCCACGCCTTGGAACGACCTCCCAATCAACCACAGGCGAGGGCTCAACCCCACTGCGGGCAGCAACCGGGGCAACCACAGCGGCAGACCGATCTGGGGACAGACGGGATGAGGTTGACATCCCCGTGATACCCGAGTCCGGCTCCCCACAGTGGTGCCCATTGGCAACAGCCTCAAGCTGCGCGACCGAAGTCAGCGCCGATTGCAGCTGTGAGCGAAGGGATGCCAAGTCAGCCCTCATCCGAACACAGCAATCGCAGTCCCTGTCCATTCTAATTGATGTTTAACAACAGTTACTGAAACACGAGTCCGTGCCTAGATAACGCAAGCGGAACACACAAAGAATGTATCAACTAACCTGTACAAATGCCTAACGACTGCGCTACAATCTGCTGAATTTACGATTACAGTAACTACAACTCGAAATTGCACCTCCTATACGAAACTCACACGCAATTTAAATAAGAATCTACGAAGTAAACACTAAAGCGCGATGCTACAACTGTCAAATACTATAATACGCCCGAAATATATGAATTAAACAATGCAAGTACCCAAAAACACGCAAAGAAATTAATTAAACTATCTAACAAATAAGTAAGCTAGGGTTATACGACTTGCTGCAGCAGCTGCTTATCCAACGGCGGCAGGGAGCACACTTTCACCGAAGTTCTCTTGCATAGCATGCAGGAAGAAGGGTACGAAGGAGATGAGATACTGGCGGAAGTAAAGTACTGAGGTAGGGTTGTAAGTGGTGCTTGCATAGTTCAGTCGGTAGGCAACTTGCCTAATCGGCTAGGTAGTTTCAAATCAGCGCACACTTCCGTGCAGAGTGTCATTCTGGAGTCATATAGTTCTTCAGCATAATAAGCCTTTTCGTAGCTTACCTATCTGAAGCGCCTATATAATTGATTTTCTTCTATTTTCTCTTTGGAAATTTCTGTCCTCCGTACAGATTTATCTTCCAATTACTCTATGTTTACATTTTCTTCTATCCAGTGTTCACGCTCTTTAGTATCCTTCTCATTTTATTGTTCAGTTTATTCTATTGTTTCCCTCCAGTATTTGTATTGACATTCTTACATTTCTTTCTTTGTTGTCCATTATCCCTTGTCTGATCCATTTCGTCCCATGACAAAACTTTCCACTCTTCTCAGCATCTTCTCTATGTCTAACATGAATCCTATAACTGGTGCACTACATTTCCTTCTGATTCTTCCAGTGACTCTCAGCCTGGCATCTGGCTTTGCTACAGCTAATTTCACCTGGATAGTCCACTTTAGGTAGCTCCACACGGTGTATTCTCAATTATTTTACGATTGTTTCTGAACTTTGAAAAATTCATTAGGAAAAACTGATGCAACATATGTCAAATGCCAAGATGCAGGAAATATGTATGGAGGAAAAATCAATTATGCAGACATGAAAGGTAACCATTGAAGGGTAATTACAGTCCCAGAAACTATAAAAAAATTGGGCTGAGTATGTAGAATAGTTAAATGGCATTATTGTAATACAAACAGCAACGCTAAGTAATCCTGAAGCTTTGCAGTGGGGCTCGCTGATGTTTTCGTACTGCTGTACTCTTTTAATCGGAGTCCACTGCTGCATAAAACTAATACACCACGTGTCGAATGACTACGCCCGATATAACCCAGTGGTACTTGAAACTATCACAGGTTAAGAAACGGCCTTCGTTGGTAATTTAGAATGCTGCACGCATTTTATAGAAATAATTGTATGAAAATAAGGGAACGAAATTAGAATTAAGCCCCCGTTGACAACAGGGTCATTGCAGTTAGAGCATTAGCTCGGTCTTTAAAGGACGGAGAAATAAATCGGTCGCTTCTCTTCAAAGAAACTAAGCCGGCATTGGGCGTAAGTAATTCAGTGAAAACATAAAAACTGTGAGGATGACATTTGAACCTCGTTCCTTTCGAGTACAGGCCCAGGGGCTTAACTGTTGCACAGCCTCACTGCGACGACGCTTCCCGGTAGCATTTCATCTTGAGGTACCTTATTATCTCTTACTGTTGCGGTGCCCAAGTCGTGGAGACTCGCAAGCCAGCTCTACATTGAAGCCTTACGTTTCTACACTATGGACCACTCATGTTATATTGCGAGTCGTTGCCTCCCACGATCGGAAAAAAACGTAATATAATGTCTACATCCATGTCCTTTTTTTCTCTTTTGTACCGTGAGAAAAGTTTGTTTATCTGGAACAATGAAGACGGACTGGCAGGTGCAGCAGTCAGCGAGGCCTCGTAACATTTCTACTGTGGTATAAAGTTTCCTCCCTCCGTTTTGATGCGGATCTACATTTACATACCTACTCCACAAGCCACTCCAGTGTGCGTGGCGCAGGATAACTTGTGCCACTACTAGTCATTTCGTCTCTTGTTCCAATCGTAAATGAAGCAAGGAAAAAATTACTTTCTATATACCTCCGCAAGAGCGATAACTTCTCTTATCATCGTGGTCCTTACGGAAATGTACGTTGGTGGCAGTAGAATCGTCCTGCAGCCACCTGCAAAGGCCAGGCCAAAAAGAGCGCCGCCTTCCTCCCTGGAATTCTCATTTGAATTCCTGAATCATCTCCACAGTACTTGCATGTTGTTCGAACCGGTAACAAATGTAGCAGCCCGTCTTGAATTGCTTCTATGTCTTCTTTTAATCTGATATGATGGGGACCACAAATACTCGAGCAGTACTGAAGAATGGGTACTAGAATTCTATACATGGTCTCCTTTAAGGTAAGTACACACTTTTATACAAAACGAGCGATTGTCTACAGACATTGTAGAGGGAGTGTCTATAAACATTTAGCTAGAAAATGTTATAGGCAGTGTAGATACTTTGTGTCGTGAATGCACTTGATTGCCTTGTTCTTCGAAATTTGCCAATATGGCGAATCTTCTTGGAATAGGAGCTTGTGCAGTGATAATAATGGACAAAGAGCGGACGGTGGTGGAAACGTGAACTGTTTGTGGAGCGGGCCTCGTTTCGGCTATTATTTACTTTCGGCGTAGAAAGTAGAAGACAGCACTTTTTTTTCAACATCACTCACTGATACATTATATTTTTTGACCAGATCTTCGATAACCAAGTTATTCTTTTTGCGATGTTTGCCTTCTGAACGAGCTCTATGGCCTGCTTCTCTTTAATCGATTTTTATGTTGTTCACAATTTGCAACATCTAAACATTTGACGCTAATTAAGGGTTTAGAAGCACGGTCTTTTCCGAACGCACTTCTGACCGAAAAGCGATTCTGGTAGTTGCAGTCGGAGGTCTTTGTTAATCCTTCCTATTGAGCTCTTTCGGGGATACGTCCATAAAAAGTTTCACACCTTAACATTTCTTTAGAAGTCAGGCACCGATTTTGACAGATACAGCCTTAAATGTGCTTTAATATAACAAAGTATTTTCAAAAATTTTCATCCCCTCTTCCCCTTAGGGGTTAAACTTCCAAAAACAAAAACAAACAAAAACAAAAAAAACGCTGAAACATGATTTTCTTCATTTTTAACAGACAAGCAATATACAGATTTTCAGATATTTATTTTCCAAACCGCTTTCGTAATGAAATATTTTCATAAAAACTTTCATCTCCTATTTTACCTCCTTAAGGTTGAATTTCCAAAAACAGTGACACACGAATATTTTAATTTGTACAGAGAAGTCAAATATCAAATTTCATAGATGTAACTTTAAAAAAATGTTTCAGTAATTTTTAATAATTTACTTAAACTATTTCACCTCCCAGTTGGAGTTAAATTTCCAAAAACGCTAGAACACATATTTCTTAATTTCTGACCACAAAGGAAATATCAATTTTTGTTATTCTAGCTTCAAAATTTCATTAACAGCGACATATTTTCAAAAAGCCTTTCATCTCTTATATCATCCCCTTAGGGATAGAATTTAAAAAATCCCCGCCTACAGGGTAAGATCAACATGCTTTCCAAATTTATAGTTTCTATCAGTAGTCGTTCGGGTTAGGCGGTGATGAGTCACTGAGTCAGTGAGGACGTTTTCCTTTGTATTTGTAGAGATTACTAACTTCCCACCAACACGATGCCTCAAGAAAATCTTCAGTCAGCTACAACACTTTCTCCATTGCCCATATCGTGATAGGTGATGTTTAACAACAAGAAAATAAACAAATATGTTACAACGCTTTTTCCATGGCGCAAAGACAGTAACTGGAGGCCATGGCTACCAACACGTGCACACTACGAAGCGTGGAGCAACATTGTCTGGGATTGTTGAATGTCTCCTAGTCCAGACGGGAGTCAAAATTCTCGCGCTTTTGTTGCAAAAGCGTGTCTGCAGACAGGAAATTTCTCTCAGCTGCTCGTATACAAAGTCGCTCGACTGTCTATAGCTACTGTCTAGACATAAAAATGGCTCGACTCTGGATACTAGTGTGTACAAGGCCTTATAGATGAACCACACTTTCCTAAAATTCTGCCAATTAACCGAAGTCGACCATTCGCCTTCCCTACTACAATCCTTACACGTTAATTCTATTTCATTTCACTTTGCAACGGCACGCCTAAATATTTAATTGATGGGACTGTGTCAAGAAGCACACCCTACTAATGCTGTATGTATAACATTACGGGATTGTTTTCCTACTCGTCCGCATTAACTTACATGTTTTTACATTTAGAGCCAGCTGCCATTTATGATATCAACTAGAAATTTGTCTAAGTCTGCTTGTGTCCTACTACAGTCACTCAACGAGAAACTTTCCCTTACAGCACCGCATCATCAAAAAATAGCCGCAGAATGTTGCTCACCCTGTCCGCTGGATCAATTACGTATTTAGGGAATAATAGGAATCCTATCACACTTCCCTGGGGCATTCTTGACGATACCCTTGTCTCTGATTAACATTCGTCGTCGGGAACAACGTACTGGGTTCTGTTATACTTAAGAAGTCTTTCAGTCAGTCACATATCTTTGAACATATTCCGTATGCTCTTATCTTCGTTAACAGTCCGCAACGAGGCACCGTGTCAGACACTTTTCCGGAATCAAGTGTTGCTTCCTCTCACATACGTCTCGCGCATTGCTCACGACGGCAAAAATTAGACAAATTCAGATATACACTACTGCTTGTGAGAATTGCAACACCCAGAAGGAAAGGACTGAATCTCTCCAAAGTCAGCAGACGTGCAGAACCATGCAACCATAATAGATGATTAAGACTGCAGAGAGGTGGTGTACACGTAGGCCCAGGTCGATATTGCACCATGTCGAGTCGGTGCTGAGCCCTCAGATTAAGTGGAAACCTGCAAGACAATACGGGTATGTCTTGTCGAAGTCAAAAGACGCAGTATCAGGATGCAACTGAGTTCGAACAGGAAGCAGTGATAGAACTCCAGAGAACGGGTTTGTCGTGCCGCGACATTGCAGATCGTACGGGACACACTGCTATGACAATCAAGAATGTGTGAAACCAATGGACAGAAGAGCGTCGTCAACAGCGACGAGCGGCTACTGGAACACACAATGTGATCGCAGTGCGGGATAACCACCATCTTGTTTGCATGGCCGTAAGCGACAGAATAGCTTCGGCCACGGCGTTAGCTAGAACAGTGGATCACTGCAACGTGTATAGGCGTGTCTACGTCGACGGTTCGATGTGCTGTCTGCTGAAGGCTGGGCTGGTGACACACGCACCATTGCGTCGGCTTCCATTCATCAAAAATGGTTCAAATGGCTCTGAGCACTACGGGACTTAACTTCTGAGGTCCTCAGTCCCCTAGAACTTAGAACTACTTAAACCTAACTAATCTAAGGACATCACACACATCCATGCCCGAGGCAGGATTCGAACCTGCGACAGTAGAGGTCGCGCGATTCCAGGCTGCAGCGCCTAGAACCGCTCGGCTCCATTCATAGAAAACCACCAACGCCTCACGCTGCAAAGAGCACATGAACGCTGTGAATGGAGTGCTGAGTAGCAAAATCTTGTGTTTTCGGATGAGTACCGCTTTAACCTTGTCCCACACTGATGCCCGTGTTAGACGCTACCGTGGTGAACGTAGCTGGGCATACAGCACTGTTGAGCATCGTTTAGCTGACAAACGCCAGGTGTGAAGGTACTGTGTCCCATTGGCTATAACATGTGATCTCGTCTCGTACGTATAGAGGGAAATCTGAACAGCAACTGCTACATCAGGCAGGTTTTAGAGGCCTGGCCAACACCTTGCCTTCAGGTAACTCCAAATGTCATACTTCAGTAACACAATGCCCGGCTACATGTGGTGAGAAATATGCAAGCCAGAACCACTAGTTCCCTGCCCTGCACGTTCGACTGACATGCTGCCCAACGAATATGTCTACAGTGAGGCCAGTCGGCAGCATGCTCATTCTGGTCCTCCTGCAACCGTTGTCGATACTTTATGGACGCACCTTCAAACCGCGTAGCAGTCTGTTCCCAGCAGCATGTGGGGATCCTGTTTGATTCCCCGTTGCGGCGTGTAAAGGTTCTGACTGCTTCACGCCGTAACAAAGTGCGTGTACAGTACTGTCATTCTGACCATTTATGTGGACTGAATTTTGTTATAATCACGTCTTATTCTTGGGGTCGCGATTTTCTCAAACAGTGTTGTACATACCGACACTCGTTCTTCCTGAGCACCGTCCGCGGAAGAAACAAGAAATGAGGGAATATGCTCTGGCACACACACTGCACCATTCCTTGGGAACTAGGAATACAGGGGTAGAGGCCGTAGTGGCCGTGGTCAGCATTCGTCACGGTTTTTAATGTCTCAGGCTGATGCCACGGCTTTGCAAGGCCACTGGGTATCAGCCATAACCTTGGCTGGTGCAGATGACGGCAGTCCCTTACTATCTTAAGGAAGTTGAAGATGTCATGGTCGCAGTATACCCTAGATTTCATAATGCGGCAGGAGTATGATCCAGCGAGATGCTGCAATGAATATACAAGCTTTCTACGGAATACATAATTTACGAGATGTGTTCAAAAAATAACGGAATTTTAATTTTTATCTATTTAGTTTTTGAAAGAATTTTATTCGTCTATGTCGATGTTTTCCCCTCCGGAATAGTCCCAATTAGGTATTACATGCTTATACCAAAGCTTTGTCCGATTCCGGGAACACTTCTGAATCTCGCTTGTTTGGGATAGATTTTAGATCTTCTTGCTATCCATTTTTAATCTCATCTCTGCTTGTAAAACGACTGTTGGTTGATTAATTTGGGAGGAGGGACCAAACAGCGAGGTCATCGGTTAGGGAAGGAAGAGGAAGGAAGTCGGCCGTGCCCTAACAAAGGAACCATCCCGCCATTTGCCTGAAGCGATTTAGGTAAATCACGGAAAACCCAAATCAGGATGGCCGGAAGCGGGTTTGAACCGTGTTCCTCCCGAATGCGAGTCCAGTGTGCTAACCACTGCGCCACGTCGCTCGGTAGAACGACTACCTTTTAACGTTTTCTTTATTCTTGGGAACAGACTAAAATTAGATGGAAACGCATCTGCCAAATTTGATGACTGGGCTATCATTATTCTTCTTGGGCAAAAATTCAGGACTAATGAAGTGTGAGCAAGTGCAATATCGCGATGCATTGGCGATAGATTGTTTCAGATAATACCGGATAGCTTTCTTTTTCTTCGGATTACTTCAAGCAATCAGCATTTAACTTGTAACCAATACTGTTTATTGATCGACGTTGTGACAAGAGCTCATGGTCCAGTATCAAGTTAAAATCGAAGAGAACAGTGAGTATAATCTTCACATTTGGTCGCACTTATCGAGATTTTCGGCCTTAACGATCCAGAGTGCCTCCATTGCGGACGACGTATCCGTAATTTCCACGGCTTGTCAGGAAATCCATGTTTCGTAATCTGTTATAGCACGCTGCAGTAGTTCTGCGTCGTTGTTCACTTCATCTAAAGACTGCCGAGCAACATGATTTCTGCGCTGTTTTTGTTCGAAATTTAACAGTTGTGAAATAACGTTTGTTGTCAAGTATTTCAAGCCCAAACCATCCGAAAAAATTACAAAGTATGAACCAATTAATATCACATTATCATCATTGACTTTTCTGATGGTTAAACACCGATTGTTCAGAATCATTTCCTTTACTATTTTCATGCTTGTGTTTCCCACCAAAAGGAATATTAAAATTTCTAAAGTTTTCTGCGATTTGTAAACATTTGAAAGTTTTTTGCCTTTACTCAGATGCAACTTTCCAGCTTTATAAGTGTGACATTTCTAAAGAGACTAGTATTCAATGTGAGTGTTATGTTTTCTAACGTCTTATCTGTATAACTTTTGAAAACACACCTTTAACTTGGATTTCAAAGAAATATCTAGACTTTAATCTGGCTGTATACGTAATATAGTTTTACTCTCACTAGTCGCAATGTGTAACCATTACTTGGATTGCATATAAAACTACTATGTTCTAAGTAGCAACGTGCGTTATCACGTACCCTGGAGGCAGTCCTCTGGGACAAAACGCATCTTAGCTATCTCATGTGAATAATCCCAATATTTTGATCTCTAACAAAGGACGTTTAAACAGCTACTGAACTAAATAACATAAGAATGTGAATATAAAATGGACAAACCGGTTGTCTTGCAGCTGCTTACCTGTAATAAATCACGCTGATTGCTATTACTTAATTAATCTTGCCATGGCATATGCAAGATCTTGCACCACGTGAAGTTAACAATCGGATCTCGCGTGCCCCAATGCGGTTTTCTGGATAGCAAGTGGGAAGTGGATAACTAATGTAAAATAATTTGCAAACCGAGTGCACTTTAGATTTATGTTCTAATCATCGAAATTAAAAGGTATGAACAACACTAAATTACTGGCCATTAATACTATAATCTGAACATCCAAAATAAAATTATTCAAATTAATACTTTGGGATAAATTTCAAACATACATAGAATTTAACTCTTCAAACAATGGAAATGAACGTATGGCATTGTTGGCCGGGAGGCCCCATTCGGGGAAGATCGGCCGCCGTATTGCAAGTCCTTTTAGGTGACGCCACATCGGCGACTTGTGTGTGACAGTGATGATGAAGGACACATAACATCCCGGGCCCCCTGCGTGGTAGGCGGTAACGCTACTGCTACGCTACGGAGGCGGACTAAAAAATGGCTCTGAGCACTATGGGACTCAACTGCTGTAGTCATCAGTCCCCTAGAACTTAGAACTACTTAAACCTAACTAACCTAAGCACATCACACACATCCATGCCCGAGGCAGGATTCGAACCTGCTACCGTAGCAGTCTCACGGTTCCGGACTGCGCGCCTAGAACCGCGAGACCACCGCGGCCGGCCACGGAGGCGGACTCTTCAATCGGTATTTACATCCAACATTAAAAGATGAAAAGTGGTAAAGAGTGATGTGTTCCTTTCCTGAGTTCATGCATTTCCGAGATAATGAAACATTAATAATAATAATAGCGTGTGACGAGGGCTTCCCGTCGGGTAGAGCGCTCGCCTGGTGCAAGTCTTTCGATGTGACGCCACTTCGGCGACTTGCGCGTCGATGGGGATGAAATGATGATGATTAGGACAACACAACACCCAGTCCCTGAGCGGAGAATTGACAGTCTGCCGCCGCTGACCACTCAGCTACCGGGGGCGGACAATGAAACATAGGTACAATAATAGTCAAACAGTGTGAGATACGAAAATTTACGAAACCATACTGAAAATGTTCCCCATACGCAACTTCCAACTATCTACTAAACTAGTGCCCACAGCAAATTACCTTCTTATGTTCCAAATTTCAGCAACAGCATTCCGAAATTAGGCCTCCTTATCAATACACATGTCTGCTTCCAACGACACTCAAAATCCGAGCCTCTTTCTCCTTCACACACACTGAATACTTGGCAACAGCCTAAACTTTGGAATCCAGAGAACCTCTTTCATACATGTATTCAGGAAATACGTTCTCTGAACAATATCGCATACAAAACTGCCACCTCTCATACAGTATATTTACATGGGGCTCCCAAAAACGGATTTCCTAACCCGATTCAACAGTACCGGTAGTGTTTGTAGTTGGTTCTGCAAACACTCCAAAATCGAATCTGCAAAGCCGTTTCTAGCCACCAGTTTTCCACTTCCACAATCAATTTTCGCTCTCATGTAAAGGCACAATCGTCTTTGTAACGTGCTCCGATTGTCAGGTTACATCTTGTTTTCAAAATTTTCGAGTAGTGTGGACGCAGTGACCCACTGTGCAGTGAAGGAGAAGCAGAAATATTAGTCTGAGCGTGAAACTGTTTACCTTTATTTAAATGAAGAAAAATAGCGATTGTGCTGACTAAATTAGAAACTGGAACTCCTGTTTTCGAGACGCTGTATTTAACTGAGCTAGCAAATCCGCTTCAGACCGTAACATCTAAACACGACACCGAAAAACCGTTTCCGAAATTCGGTTTTCGTCTTTCGGAAGATGTGTCGCATGTAGACATATTGATTCATTCTATAACAGCTTTTCACATTAACTGAATTTTTCATCGGTACTTGGCAGAACAGGGTAATATTAAGTAGGAAACACTCATAATGTTCTGCAAAATTATATTTATATCGTCATGAACCGGCTTTCGGTTTCCTAATCCGTCTTCATGTGACAACGCCACCAATCGAAGAAGGCCTAGGAAGCCGAAACCCTATTGGTGCCGATACAAATATAATTTTACCGAACATCAGGGAGTGTTATGACTGTGTTCTGATAGCCAGAAACAATACAAATTGCCTGTTACATTTTTACACTAAACTAGTGCCCGCCCAAGCTCCGTACGGATAACACTAAGTATCTATGTCGGAACGACTTGTCTGGTATACCGATAATTTTCTTTACGCGGATTGTGATTAAAATTCAAAGAACAACGTTAGGTTAATAGATCGCGACTTTCGTATCATTTAAAGGATCTAAGCCGCGCACGCCAGGAAAGTTCTCAGGAGGCGCGAGTACTATCTGTTCCATATTTATTTTGCGTTTGGAGTAATAGCCTGTGGCAATGGCGGGATCTGCGATGTACCACCCCAAGCGATTCGCACGAGTGCAGCGTAGGTTCAGTCACTTCCAGGTCGTCCGACCACAGCGGAGTGTTTTTGCATTTCGTTCGTTGCAGTTGGTCGTAGCGGACGTCACATGACGTCGTTGAAGTTCATTGTTGATCCCTTCACTCTGTTTTTTATTACAGAGACCAGCCAGCTCTTTGACCGAACACGCTGAGCTACCGTGCCGGTACAAAGTTCGGTGCGAGGTACGGCGTGTTGCCGGCTGCTCGATTCCAGCATCAGTCCAGAGCGAGCTATATTTTCTGTGTGATCTCTTCCTGCATTACGCTTCACATCCCTTAAACATTAATTCAGTACCAAAGAATCTGTTCTTGTCAGCTTCATATCTGGTACTTACTGCGTTGCAGGTCGTTTAGGAAGTCACCGGTATCCCGCGCTACGCTCCTGGTAGCACTAGCTCGCGCCAGCCTGGCGCTGCAGTCTGACGACCTTACGCCTATACCGTGGATGATTCCAAGGAGTCCTACAGTTAACCGCTATATGGCAATGTCAGTGTTTTCACAGTGGCGTTGCTCAAATGGTTCTGAGCACTATAGGACTTAACATCTGAGGTCATCAGTTCCCTAGAACGTAGAACTACTTAAACAAATCTAACCTAAGAACATCACACACATCCATGCCCGTGGCAGGATTCGAACCTGAGACCGTAGCGGTCGCGCGGTTCCAAACTGAAGCGCCTAGAACCGGCCGGCTACTCCGGCTGGCACAGTGGCGTTGCACTTCAATTCATCATAGTCCAGCCAAGGTGCACGAAATATTACAAGGTGTAGTCACATTAATGTGATCACTGCCGATCCACATCTACGTTTAATAACCACCTGCAGGCGGCTGGTAGCAGCACTAGCACTGAAGAGTACATAAAGCGTATCGGGGAGGACTCGGACAACAGTTCAGTCATGGACGTAATGCTGAAACGCAGCGATTTATTTGGCGTCCAAAAGGCATGATCAGTGGCTTTCGGGTCAAGGGTGGATGCATTCCCGAAACGGAGAAATTTGTACACTGCTCACGTGCCACCCTGTTACGCTAAATGAAGCGCCAAAGAAACTGGTATATGCATGCGTATTCAAATACAGAGATTGTAACCAGGCAGAATACGGCGCTGCGGTCGGCAATGCCAGTATAAGACAGCGACTATCTGGCGCAGTTAGCTCGATTACTGCTCATACAATGAAGACTTTCACGACCGGATGTTTCAACTGCCTAGAATTCTTCCGAGTTGTATGGCCGTGGTCCATGGAACACTTCTATCCGCAGAGAAGAGTTCCCTGGACCACGGCCATACAACCTGGAAGAATTGTAGGTAGTCGATTACTGCTGCTAGAATGGCAGGTTATCAAGATTTAAGTGAGCTTGAGCGTGATGTTATAGTCGACGAGCGGGCGTTGGGACACAGCATCTCCGAGATAGCGTTGAAGAGATTTTCCCTCACGGCCATTTGACGAGTGTACTGTGAATAGCAGGAATCCGGTAAAACATCAAATCTCTGGTATCGCTGCGGCCGGAAAAAGATCCTGCAAGTTCGGGACCAATGACGACTGAAGAGAATCGTTCAACGTGACACAACCGCAACACTTCTGTAAATTGCTGCAGTTTCGTTGCTCGGCCATCAAGTGTCAGCGTTCGAACCATTCAACGAATCGTCATCGATACTTGCTTTCGGAGCCGAAGACCCGCTCGTGTACCATAGATGACTGCACGACACAAAGCCTTATGCTTCGCCTGGGCCCGTCAACACCGACATTGGGCTGTTGATGACTGGAAACATGTTCCGTGGTCGGACGAGTCTCCTTTCAAATTGTATCTAGCGGATGAACGTGGACGGTTATGGAGAGAGCCTCACGAATCCATGGACCTTGCATGTCAGAAGGGGACTGTTCAAGCTGGTGGAGGCTCTGTAATGGTGTGGGGTGCGTGCAGTTAAAGTGATATGGGATCCCTGATACGTCTAGATACGACTCTGACAGGTGACACGATCGTAAGTATCTCGTCTGATCACCTGCATCCATTCATGTCCATCGTGCATTCCGACGGACTTGGGCAATTCCAGCAGGACAATGCCTCCCCACAAGTCCATAATTGCTACAGAGTGGCTCCAGGAACACTATTCTGAGTGTAAACATTTCCGCTGGCCACCAATCTCCCCCACACATGAACATTATTGAGGGTATCTGGAATGCCTTGCAACGTGATGTTCAGAACAGATCTCCACTCCCTCGTACTGTTACGGATTTGTGGACAGCCCTGCAGGATTCATGGTGTCAATTCCCTCCAGCACTACTTCAGACATCAGTCGAGTCCATGTCACGTAATGTTGCGGCACTTACGCGTGCTCGCGGGGGCACTACACGATATTAGTAGGTGGACCAGTTTATTTGGCTCATCAGTGCGTACCACCCATGGCAAAACGGTGTCATCTGAAACCAGTGCCAAGGTAACTGCGGTGCACTATGAGCCGTAGATGACAGGGATAAACAACGGTTGTGTAGATGTATACTGGCGAATAGATGTAAAATTGTTAGTAACTGACTGCTTAGGTGAACCAAGGAGATGCAAACAGTGTCTCCTCAACGAGTCTTCAGTGAACATGGTTGCGTTTGGGATTCCGCAGCAGGCAACTGGTTCATACACCGGTGCTGTCTGCGAAAGAAGGCTGGAATTGGCACGCCACTACCGCAACTGGACGTCCACTGACCGACAACAGACGGCCTTTTAAAACTAATCACGTTTTTAGCTCCATCTGTCATAGCCGTTGGCATGTACGGCACGAAACCTATGAAAGCAAACACCCTGCACCAATCGTTGGAAAGGCCCAAGCCGAAGGAGGGAGGCTTACGTTTGGAGAATGTTTTCCTGGTATCTCCCTGGGTGATCTCGTCATTCTGGAAGGCACAGTGGATCAACACAAGTACTCATCTGTCCTTAGGGACCCACCATATATGCAGTTTCCAGAATGAGATTTTCACCCTGCAGCGGAGTGTGCGCTGATATGAAACTTCCTGGCAGATTAAAACTGTCTGCCGGACCGAGACTCGAATTCGGGACCTCTGCCTTTCGCGGGCAAGTGCTCTACCAAGAGCCGAGTTCGAGTCTCGGTCCGGCACACAGTTTTCATCTGCCAGGAAGTTTCATATCAGCGCACACTCTGCTGCAGGGTGAAAATCTCATTCTGGAAACGTCCCCCAGGCTGTGGCTAAACCATGTCTCCGCAATATCCTTTCTTTCAGGAGTGCCAGTTCTGCAAGGTTCGCAGGAGAGCTTTTGCAAAGTTTGGAAGGTAGGAGACGAGGTACGGGCAGAAGTAAAGCTGTGAGGATGGGGCGTGAGTAGTGCTTGGGTAGCTCAGTTGGTAGAGCACTTGCCCGCGAAAGGCAGGGTCCCGAGTTCGAGTCTCGGTCCGGCACACAGTTTTAATCTGCCAGAAACTTTCATATATGCAGTTTGTTCTTTCCTCGGCATCTACCAGCAGGACATTACAAACGAGCCACTCTGCTCGCAGTTACGTGCGTGGTTCGAAGAGCACCAGGATGAGTTTTCAGTACACCCTTGGACACCAAACGCCTGGGATTTAAACCCCGTCGAGAATCTATGGGACCATCTCGATCAGTCTGTTCGCGCTACGGAACCTTTGAACAGAGAACTTAGAGCTGCTGGCCATGGGACTGGAGTCGGCATGGCTCCACATCCCTGTCGATACCTTCCAGAGCTTCATCGACTCTCACATCTCGCAGCGGCCCGTGATGCAGAAAGTGGTTATTTAAGTTTATAACAGGTGTTCAGATTAATGTTACTGGAGCACTCCGTCTTCAGGCCACAAGTGGCCCATCGGGACCATCCGACCGCCGTGTCACCCTCAGATGAGGATGCACATAGGAGGGTCGTGTGGTCAGCACACCGCTCTCCTGGTCGTTATGATGGTATTCTTTGACCGGAGCCGCTACTATTCAGTCGAGTATCTCCTCAATTGGCATCACGAGGCTGAGCGCACCCCGAAAAATGGCAACAGCGCATGGCGGCCTAGACGGTCACCCATCCAAGTGCCGGCCACACCCGACAGCACTTAACTTCGGTGATCTCACGGGAACCGGGGTATCCACTGCGGCAAGGCCGTTGCCCAATGTTACTGGACAGTATATAAAATACCTATCTGGTAGTGAAAACCACATCAAAATTAGTACAGCAGTTCCTGCTTTTAGCCTGACCATAGAGACAGAAACTGCTTGTGCAGAGGAGATAAATAGTCGCTGATGCTACCAAAACACATGTAACTTTTTTGACAGCAGACAACAGACTGACTATCCAATGTGGCTAACACTGTACAGATGCCTTTCAGACATGTTAACCAACATAACAACAAAAAATCGCGTGAATTGGACTTATACGGCACGAGGGATTTCAAAATTCTCGTTGCTTTTTGAACACACCTTGTAGAGTTTCCTCCACAATCTTCCTTTTGAAGAGGCATTTCGCTACAAGAATATTTATGAGATATTGTCGCATGTCACCTGAGCTCCTAAGAGCATGCACCGAGCAGTCGTTAAGACAGTGGATTCACATTCCTGCTTCATCTGTCAAGACTTAGTTTTTCCGTTGTTTATCTAAATCAAGTAAGGCAAAGATTATTACGTTGAAAGGGACACCGCCGTTTACTTCCCCACTATCAGCTTCCGCTCATTCTCTAATGGCATTAACGTCGAAACTACATTAACCCCTATTGATCTTTTTGTGCTTTGGAGCCCACAACAACGACTAATCGATGAGAAGCATTGGTTATTCTCCATAAGGGCCGCGCGGAGTGGCGATCTGAGGCGTGTTGGGACGGTCCGCGCGGCTACCTCCGTCGGTGGTTCGAGTCCTCCCTCGGATATGGGTGTGTGTGTTTTGTTCAAAATGGTTCAAATGGCTCTGAGCGCCATGGGGCTTAACATCTGAGGACATCAGTCCCCTAGAACTTAGAACTACTTGAACCTAACTAACCTAAGAACATCACACACATCCATGCCCGAGGCAGGATTCGAACCTGCGATCGTAGCAGTCTCGCGGTTCCAGACTGTAGCGCCTAGAACCGCGAGACCACCGCGGCCGGCCAACAGACCTCCTCCTTTGACTTACGTAAGGGCTTCTCTTCCATATAATATTTGACGGGGCCACCATGTCTTTTTCAAGTTGATCAATTTGTGCTTTCGGCCTGGGTCGTCTTCTTGCTGGCTGAATATCTATAAAAATGTGAAAAGAGAACCGGGCACTAGCAAACTAAGCACTCTACCGAGACACACGTCCTAATATACTCCCAAATATCTGCAAAAAGTAATAAAAATCAATACTTACCCTGTTCACATTCATCGAACTCGTTGCTGTCAGAAACTACTTGATCTGGAATTTCCATGACTACATCTTCAGTTTCACTGCTTGAGCTTTCGGATAGTTCACCACTAAATTCATTGTCTGAACTCTCAAGCAAATTTCTAATTTCGTCATCTGTCAATTTCATCTTCTTCTACATTCTGTCACATGCCACAAAGATATTACCTTCCACTCACCACACTGTTTACCAGTTGACTGCGAGTGGTGTTTTTTGACCTGCTACACCTTCAGTTGTAACAATCGCTATAACTCAACAATGAACATAAACCAAAAGCTGTTCTTATTGTCGATTTTAGCAATTATAATTACGATAAATGTCATGTATTTATTAAATAAACTACTGAGCACGACAGGAGTTTTAGCCTAAAAACTTCGTCGGGTCAGTTACTAACCCCCCCCCCCCCCCCCCAATAACTTAATCATAGCTAACACTTGGTTTAAGAATCATGAAAGAAGGTTGTATACGTGGAAGAACCTTGGAGATACTAAAAGGTATCAGATAGATTATATAATGGTAAGACAGAGATTTAGGAACCAGGTTTTAAGTTTTAAGACATTTCCAGGGGCAGATGTGGACTCTGACCACAATCTATTGGTTATGACCTGTAGATTAAAACTGAAGAAACTGCAAAAATGTGAGAAATTAAGGAGATGGGACCTGGATAAACTGAAAGAACCAGAGGTTGTACGGAGTTTCAGAGAGAGCATAAGGGAACAATTAACAGGAATAGGGGAAAGAAATACAGTAGAAGAAGAATGGGTAGCTCTGAGGGATCTAGTAGTGAAGGCAGCAGAGGATAAAGTAGGTACAAAGACGAGGGCTGCTAGAAATCCTTGGATAACAGAAGAAATATTGAATTTAATTGATGAAAGGAGAAAATATAAAAATGCAGTAAATGAAGCAGGCAAAAAGGAATACAAACGTCTCAAAAATGAGATCGACAGGAAGTGCAAAATGGCTAAACAGGGATGGCTAGAGGACAAATGTAAGGATGTAGAGGCTTATCTCACTAGGGGTAAGATAGATACAGCCTACAGGAAAATTAAAGAAACCTTTGGAGAGAAGAGAACCACGTGTATGAATATCAAGAGCTCAGATGGCAGCCCAGTTCTAAGCAAAGAAGGGAAGGCAGAAAGGTGGAAGGAGTATATAGAAGGTTTATACAAGGGCGATGTACTTGAGGACAATATTATGGAAATAGAAGAGGATGTAGATGAAGACGAAATGGGAGATACGATACTGCGTGAAGAGTTTGACAGAGCACTGAAAGACCTGAGTCGAAACAAGGCCCCCGGAGTAGACAACATTCCATTAGAACTACTGGCAGCCTTGGGAGAGCCAGTCCTGACAAAACTCTACCATCTGGTGAGCAAGATGTATGAGAGAGGCGAAATACCCTCAGACTTCAAGAAGAATATAATAATTCCAATCCCAAAGAAAGCAGGTGTTGACAGATGTGAAAATTACCGAACTATCAGTTTAATAAGCCACGGCTGCAAAATACTAAGGCGAATTCTTTACAGACGAATGGAAAAACTGGTAGATGCAGACCTCGGGGAGGATCAGTTTGGATTCCGTCGAAATGTTGGAACACGTGAGGCAATACTGACCTTACGACTTATCTTAGAAGAAAGATTAAGAAAAGGCAAACCTACGTTTCTAACATTTGTAGACTTAGAGAAAGCTTTTGACAATGTTGACTGGAATACTCTTTTTCAAATTCTAAAGGTGGCAGGGGTAAAATACAGGGAGCGAAAGGCTATTTATAATTTGTACAGAAACCAGATGGCAGTAATAAGAGTCGAGGGGCATGAAAGGGAAGCAGTGGTTGGGAAAGGAGTGAGACAGGGTTGTAGCCTCTCCCCGATGTTATTCAATCTGTATATTGAGCAAGCAGTAAAGGAAACAAAAGAAAAATTTGGAGTAGGTATTAAAATTCATGGAGACGAAGTAAAAACTTTGAGGTTCGCCGATGACATTGTAATTCTGTCAGAGACGGCAGAGGACTTGGAAGAGCAGTTGAACGGAATGGACAGTGTCTTGAAAGGAGGATATAAGATGAACATTAACAAAAGCAAAACGAGGATAATGGAATGTAGTCAAATTAAATCGGGTGATGCTGAGGGAATTAGATTAGGAAATGAGACACTTAAAGTAGTAAAGGAGTTTTACTATTTGGGGAGCAAAATAACTGATGATGGTCGAAGTAGAGAGGATATAAAATGTAGACTGGCAATGGCAAGGAAAGCGTTTCTGAAGAAGAGAAATTTGTTAACATCGAGTATAGATTTAAGTGTCAGGAAGTCATTTCTGAAAGTATTTGTATGGAGTGTAGCCATGTATGGAAGTGAATCATGGACGATAAATAGTTTGGACAAGAAGAGAATTGAAGCTTTCGAAATGTGGTGCTACAGAAGAATGCTGAAGATTAGATGGGTAGATCACATACCTAATGAGGAAGTATTGAATAGGATTAGGGAGAAGAGAAGTTTGTGGCACAACTTGACCAGAAGAAGGGATCGGTTGGTAGGACATGTTCTGAGGCATCAAGGGATCACCAATTTAGTATTGGAGGGCAGCGTGGAGGGTAAAAATCGTAGAGGGAGACCAAGAGATGACTACACTAAGCAGATTCAGGAGGATGTAGGTTGCAGTAGGTACTGGGAGATGAAGAAGCTTGCACAGGATAGAGTAGCATGGAGAGCTGCATCAAACCAGTCTCAGGACTGAAGACAACAACAGCAACAACAACAATACCGGACTAACACTGTGATCAGGTGATTAACTTCGGAGTTGAAGTAGGCTTTGTCTAAAATAGTCCTTGTTCTCTGCATTAGGGCGTTAGCTCTCTTGAGTTTTACGATGAAAGCTACACCCAGTGAGATATAGGCCCGTATGCGACGGTGTCCTATACAAAGAGCGGCCGAGTTGACTAATTTTCATTCGGCCACCATATTTAAGAAAGGCAACTTCCATTCCGCGATCATCGGATATTACGTAAATTTCCGTTAAATCTACGAAGCTGTTGCATAATTCTGATTTTCACGCAGAGTATATTCTGAACCCATAAGACAGTCCTTCGAGTTTCTGTTTTAGAATGGTTTGTTATTATTTTTGACCTCGTTACGCCGGGTGCGTGGCCGAGGTTGCTAACGAACGCTAGTGCGGTGATGTGATACCACTAATCAGTGAACTGTGCCGCAGAATCCTGCGTTAAATTACAAACCTCTTCTTAATGTCCCTTGGAGTGACGAACGAGGTGCTGTTTGGGCAATCTGCTTTGTGTAATTCTAAGAGAATAGACTATGTAACAAGATCAGGTTTCACACCCTCTTATTCCCTTAACTCCATATGCCTAGCCCATTTTAAAAATAAGAATTGTAGACCAAGAACGAAGTAGTTGGATTAGAAAGGATGTAAGACAGGGATGTAGTCTTGCGCCCCTTACTGGTGAATTCATACATCGATGACTGAACAATATAGATTGCGAATAAACCGGAAAAAGACAAAAGTAATGAGAGGTGGCAGAAATGAGAACAGCGAGAAACTTAACATAAACATTGGTAATAACGAAGCAGAAGAAGGAAAGGAATTCTGCTACCTTTCAAACAAAATTACGGATGTCGATGTATGGAGACTATAAAAAGTCGTCTGTCACAGGAAAACAGAGCATTCTTCGCCAAAAGAAGTCTACTTGTATTAAACACAGGTCTTCGCCTGAGGAAAAAATTTCTGAGAATGTTCGTTTGGAGAATAAAATTGTACGGAAGTGGATCATGGTTTGTGGGAGAATCACAAAAGAAGAGTAACAAAGTATTTGAGATGTGGTGCTATGGAAGGATGTTGAGTTAGGTGGAATTACAAGGCAACGAATGTGGGGATTCTCATCAGAATCTGTGAACTAGTTAATTAGTGTCATATTCAATGGATCATTTGTACGATTAATTGTAATGATGTGGAACGAGTCACTTTACATTTTCATCTGTTTCTAAAACTTAACGAACATGTTTATCATTTAAAAGCATTTTTTAAATACATATTTATATTAGTAATTTCTGTCCGGCAGCTTTTACACGTTATAAAAATAGAAATTCTCGTACGATATAGAAGACGTTGGGAAGGAGAAACTTTTTCACTTTGTTTTCAAACTTATCTTTGCAGTGTGTCAGACTTTTACCCCAATTGATAAAAAATTCTAATGACGGCTCTGTGTACCCCTCTCTTTGATAAAGTCACCCTTAATGTGGAGCACTGATTGTCAGTTTTGCTTACTGTATTGCACGAGGGCGAGCTGAAAGGTAATGCCCCCGAATTTTTTATGGGAAAATTCTTAAAGATTAAGACAAACGTTATTATCACGCTATATATTTTTATGTCTACATATTTGTAGCCCTCTGCCTTTAGAAGGCTCCGAATTCTAGCGTGTAACATTGCGGTATGTAAAGTAACTGTGTCGGTGCTTGATAATGTCGGAACACACGCGAATGTTGCGACATCTGCCACAACCCGACACTTTGGCTACACGGCCATGGACCATCCTCCACACTTGGCCCTATCTAATTTTCATCTGTTTCTAAAACTTAACGAACACCTTTGATGTTCAAGCGGTGCACGCAGAGATGCGGTTGTGGCTCCGTCATCGAACTCATTCTCAGTCACGCAACCAACAAACTGGTTTCTCGTCAAGTGAAATGTGTTCGTCGCTAAGATGATTATGTTGTTGTTCTGGTCTTCAGTCCTGAGACTGGTTTGATGCAGCCCTCCATGCTACTCTATCCTGTTCAAGCTTCTTCATCTCCCAGTACCTACTGCAACATACATCCTTCTGTATCTGTTTAGTGTATTCATCTCTTGGTCTCCCTCTAGGATTTTTACCCTCCAATACCATATTGGTGATCCCTTGATGCCTTAGAACATGTCCTACCAACCGATCACTCTTCTAGTCAAGTTGTGCCACAAACTTCTCTTCTCCCCAATCCTATTCAATACCTCCTCATTAGTTATATGATCTACCCATCCAATCTTCAGCATTCTTCTGTAGCACCACATTTCGAAAGCTTCTATTCTCTTCTTGTCCAAACTAGTTATCGTCCATGTTTCACTTCCATACATGGCTACACTCCATGCAAATACTTTCAGAAACGGCTTCCCGACACTTAAATCTATAGTCGATGTTAACAAATTTCTCTTCTTCAGAAACGCTTTCCTTGCCATTGCCAGTCTACATTTTATATCCTCTCTACTTCGACCATCATCAGTTATTTTGCTCCCCAAGTAGCAAAACTCCTTTACTACTGTAAGAGTCTCATTTGCTAACCTAATTCCTTCAGCATCACCCGACTTAATTCGACTACATGCCATTATCCTCGTTTTGCTTTTGTTGGTGTTCATCTTATATCCTTCTTTCAATATTGAGAAACAAATATGTAAACATGAAGAATAAAGATGTAGAATGTCTATAACGTTGTTTTGTTCAAAATGCTTAAAGAATTTTTAATATGAAAAATTCGAATCATTACTTATCAGCATGCCCTCGTAATTATAAACATCGTAGTTCCCTTTGAATTTAATGAGCAATGACTGCGAAGCAGTTGTCAAAATGCCCTTTGAACAGATATCTACAAGATGATCGTGGATGAGCACCACATATTATCCTTGCACCACGTTTTTGAGTAATGAAGAGTTCCGTTCTGAACGATCAGTTAACCTAGAACATTATTCCACATGACATTATGCAATGGAAATACGCAAAATATGTTACTATTTGATTTGTCTCTCCCCAGATTTGTAGTGATTCGAAGTGCAAGTGTGGCCAAACTCAATTGATTTGGGAGTTCCAAAAAGTGTTTTTCCAAGCTTAACTTCTCATCAGCCTTGACACCTAAAACTTTTGCGGTTTCCTACCTAGTCATCTGCCGTTAATGGGCTATGGCAACAGTCGACTGCAGCGCCTATCCTGGGCTCGTAACCATATCGGTTAGACCATCGTCGACTGGAAAACCGTGATCTGGTCATATGAACCCCGATTTCACTGTCAGGAGTTGATGGTAGAGTTCGAATTTGACGCAGTCCGCACGTACTCATGGAGACAATTTTTTAACAAGGCACCCCGTGATTGTGTGCACTGTGTTTACATGGAATGGCCTGAGTCCTCTGTTCCAACTGAACCAATCATTGACCGGAAATTGTTATGTTCGGCTACTTGGATCATTTGCATCCATTCATGGACTTAAAACGATTTGGCCACCCAGATAACCCAAAATGAATCCCATAGAATAGTTACATAATCGAGAGGGCAGTTGATGCTCAAAATCCTGCACCGGCGACACTTTCGCAATTGTGGACTGTTATAGAGACAGTATGGCTCTTTATTTCTGCAGGGGACTACCAACGACTTGTTGAGTCCATGCCACTTCGAGTTGCTGTACTACGTAGGGGAAAGGATGTCCGACACGATATTACGAGGTATTCCACTCCTTTCTTCACCTTCGTGTATGAGGAGAGTAACATGTGGAAAACACTGACGAGAAGAAAGAACGGGGTGATAAGCCATGTGTTACGACATAAAGGAGTAACTTCCACGGTGCTTGAAGATGCTGTAGAGGATTAAAACTGTGGAGGAAAAGATTATAGAATTTCTTCAACTAAGGTTATAGGGTGCGAATGTTACTCTGAGATGAAGAGGTTACCACATGAGAATAATTCACTTTGTCTTTTTAACTTTGGTTTCGGCAAATCATTTAAAGCGAATGCCGGGACTGTTCCTTCAGTAAGGTTTCGGTTGTTTCCTCCCTTTTTGAACTGAGATGTGGGTTCACTTTCACTGGCGCAGACGTCGATGAGACGTTGAAAACTATCCTTCTTTCACTCCTTCACGGTGCGTGTGAGAAAAACTCTCCAGGACCCATAGCTGCCACTATAGCAGACACTCTTGTTCCAATTCATGCTCGAATAAGAAATGTTGAGACTGAGTTAATGGTGTGCCTGTTAGTCTGATACTAAAGTGCTTAATTTCTTGTCAAGTGAGCCGAATAATGTTCTGCTTTCAGTCACTGCAACACCACTGATTATCAAGATGTGGAAAGGGGAAATTATCTGCCGTACAGCCACGACCATTGCAGAGTTCATGTCAACTGACGACTGAGCTACGGGAGGCAAAAAAAAAAGCACTCGAAACTATTATGGATGAGTAAATCACCTCCCTTGGAGTTAACTGTATGCTACCACCTTTCCAGCCAACAATTTTAGTTAGAGGACACCTAAAAGTATTGCTGTTGTCGCCTTTATGACATTTCACTGGCAACTTAAACGTTGAGATCAAGCACCAGCTAACTGTAGCAAATCGTCCACGTCAGTTCCAGCGACAGACGAGCGTGAGATAACAGGGTTCCACTATGCTGCGTCATCAGTCGAACAGTTAGTTTACAACCTCGTCGCTACCGTGCAAGATAGCAACTCTGTATCTCAGCAGCCCTTTATCGGCGCTGTTACGCCGTAGCTTCTATGGGATCTGTCCGCGCTCACAGCTGCTCGAGTTCTGAAGTGGTGTTATCGGAATGCTCTTAGTCTCCGATGAGTGCTTCTTGTATGCGAGCTCGCAGTTCCGACGACTGTTGATACGCCAGCGGGCATCGACCGTTCGGGGAAGCTGATGTGCCAGAGTATTCCGGCGACGATAAAACCCAGTAGAAAAACTACGCGACGAGCGTCTACAAGCAAAAACAAGATGCGGATCATGTCACCAGCTGTCCGAACACCAGGCGCCACGGTCTTTAGTTCCCGGAGCCGGGGATGAAGTACACTCATTGGGTCCTCGATGGTAACATCTGGAGAAAGACGCACGCTGCCCGCTGGGATCTCATTAGCGCTGATAGGCGACATTCTGAAGTAAATTCAGCACCACAAACAGATTACTGTACTAAATCTGGATTGCAACTATCATCACGTGAATTAGAGGCTAGGGTGAAAAGGGGTCGCCTGGCGGTGAAAGTGTGTCTTTAGGAAAAATAATTTCTGTACCTTCTGTACTGTATTTTATGGAACCTAAGGCCCTCCCAAGAGAAAAACTGGTCAAGTGCGAGTAGGACTGTGCTCTGAGGGTTCCATACAAAATTAATTATGTGTTTAGACAGTTGATCCATACCAGTAGTCGCGCGGTGTAGGCGCAAGGTCCAAGGCGCCTTGCCACGGTTCGCGCGGCTCTCTCCATCGGAGGTTCGAGTCCTCCCTCAGGTGTGTGTGTGTGGTTTTTTTTTTTTGTCGTTAGGGTAAGTTAGTTTAAGTCGTGTGTGAGCCTAGGAACCGATGACCTAAGCAGTTTGGTCCCATAGGAATCGAGAATCACGGCCTCTACTCGATATCGATAAGGGCAAGATATTGGTCAACGGGAATACCAAGACTTTTCCGAGAATGTTTTCATTTTAACGTTGATATTTTTGTATAATTTCGCATTTCCTATTGTCATTTATTTTATTAATTTTGAGGTTATAGTAACATGTCACTGTTGCAATTAGCAATACCAATTATTTCCTCCTTTACTTGTACTGTAAAACCCTGCCAAATTTCCTGATTCTTGGTCGATGGGCAGCACTCTATAGTTTGTGCTGAGTGTGTTTGCGAGCATCAGAATATGTGACATAAACGGCCGTATCTTTTGGTTGCATTAATTTAGAAGCTTAACTTTTTTTATACCACCAAAGGACCACACCTCTTAGTATGTGACATAACTTTCAGTTAGATACGTCTGTCCATTCCTGAGAGAATGGGTCCTTAACAGTCGGACGGACGGACAGACAAACGGACAACAAAATGATCCTTTAAGGCTTCCGGTTTTTCCGATTGAGATATGTAAGCCTAAAAATCCACTTCTTTCGACATAGCGACTTTTTACAGTCATTCCAGGTAAAGGATTAAAACCCTGAAGTGATTCAGGAAGGTCTGTAAAATGCCCCTTCACGGCTGTTGTAATCGATTTATTGACATCAAAACGTTGCTTTCGATGTTGAAACAGGTGCAAATCAGAGGATGTCAAATCTTTTGAATATGGTGGATGTTGCAGCAGTTCGTATATCAAATCCTCGAGTTTTACGATGTGAAAGCACTTTTGTGAACACTTACCTGATCTTGGTATTTTTTCTTATAGACACGAAGTCTCTTATCACCCCTGTTGTCTACAACTACATCCAGTCTCCGCAAGCCACATTAAAGGTTTTCACTGGTGGCAAAAATAAGTACAGAGTGATTATGAATGAAAACTTTCGCCACTTTTAGAGGGTTCTCATGAAAAACTGGTGGTTGTAGGGCAGTGAAACTTTGTGGAGACATTTGTAAGGACATGCGGAAGAGAACTATCGAACTAGCCATTGAAAGAAACACATTTTAATTTCCACGTGAGAGGGTAACAGTTGTTAATTGCGTACAATACTTACGTTCCAGGTTACAAACGCTCCTCAGTGTGACAACCATCTGCATCCACGACAGCCTGGAATCGGACTAGAGATTGCTCTACTGCTGCTCGAAACAATGGTTTCAGTTGACACACAGCTCGTGCACTGCTTGAAGATCGCACATCGCAGTAGTGGCAGCAGTAATAGTATGTGGTGCAGTTAGCCGTCGTCCTCTTACAGGAGCAATTCCCGATTCGCCAGTTAATTCGGACTTCCGAATCGCGTTTTTCAACCTCGTGCGGAAAGAGAACCTCTCACATTATCCAGACCCTTGTTAAGTGTCCATAACTGTAATGCACACTAATTCCATTGTTTCAAACCTATGTCGCCGTACCAGTACCGGCGCCTAACGACAAGTCATGACACAAACACAACTAACAAGGCAAACCCTGCAGCGCACAATCCGAACACTTTCCTTTAAAGTTGGGCAGCCATAGGGTAAATAGTTTTCCGTATACACTGACCTAAGTAGCGAAAGTTTAATTAAACCTCCTGTAAAACTAGTGTTGTGTAAACTGTTAATTAACGCACCTCTTCTTAACTGTGTCTAAAGGACACTAACTCGCCGTTTGTAATACTCTGCAGCGCCACGTTATTACCAGTTGAGAGGTTTAAACTTACTTTCTTGTGTAGATAAAAATTCGCTTGGGCTGCAAAATTATGATGTAATTATAATAAAGTTTTTTGGGGACACGGCTTTGAAACAAAATGTGTTCTTTTCTGCTTTACGATGAACACTATTGTGACAGATCTGATGATTCGTTAATTGGTTTTCAAATGATCATCCCGTCATCATCCGCATCTATGTCTACATCTAGATGAAAACATCTAGATGTGTTACGACCCGTGGCTCTACCCTTCATTCGATCCCTGCGAAACCCTACATTTCAGCGGGATAATGCACGACCGCATGTTGCAGGTCCTGTACGGGCCTTTCTGGATACAGAAAATGTTCGACTGCTTTTTTTTAAAAAAAAATAACTACTAAAGACGTAATAAAATATTTTAAGGCTACATTTATGACACTTGGTATTTGGCTTCTCGGTTAGAAATAAAAACCTATGTGCTTTAGTGTTTCTGAAAATTCAGCACCCAAGGGAGAACAATAGGGGACGAAAATTTTTAAGAAAATATTTTATTGCATTACAAATTTTTTAAAGTTAAATTTATGAAAACTGGTATTTCACTTCTCGATTCGATATAAGGAAATTAGATACAAAGAAATATTTGTTACGGGATAAAAGCTGCTGTGGAAATATCTCCAAAAGAACGCAAAAGGCAAGATTAACAAAAACTTTGGACTCTAGCTACCAGAATTGCTTTTTGGTCAGAAGCACATTCGGAAAAGACCATGCCTAAAAAGCTTAGAAGATGTAATTTGTGAACATAAAAATTCGATTAAATATAAGAAAAAAAATCTCTGCAGGCTATACAGTCTACGCGAACGATGCAGCGGGCTCTAAGCTGGTTACTGATAAACAATGGATGTTCTTTCGACCAGTCAGTTGGGAACAGGCAGTGTTGAATGGGAACGTGCTGTCGCGGTGTCACCGTTATTGTTTAGCGGTGCTGCCTCTAGATTACGTGGTCCCGGATTCGATTCCCGGCCGGGTTGGGAATTTTCTTTGTCCGTTGTCTGGGTCTTTGTGTTGTCTTCATCATTTCATAATCATCATCATGATCATTCGTGACAGTGGCTAGATTGGATAGTGTTAAACTTGGGCTGTGTAAAAATTGGTACTTTGTACGGGCGCTGACCGCGTAGTTGAGCGCCCCACAAACCAAACGTCATCATCATCATCATCATTATCACCGATATTGTGTCACAAATTACAACGGAGCAACTTCTCTAAATCAACTGTTCAAGACATTCTCCCAAATATTTTGAAGAAGAGAAAAGTGTTGGCAAACTTTGTCCCGCACATCTTGACATCCGAACAAAAACAACGATGCAAGAACGCCTGCGCGACTTGATTGAAGTGGAAAACGCGAGCACCTCTTTTCTGAAAAAAAAAAAAAAAAAGTCCTTTAGAAGTCACGGGACCTAGAGTCATCAGTACGAACGTACTACAAAATGACAAAGTTTTTGTACTTTCAGCATTGCAGTCCAGTCAGCAATCGTGATAATCTAATACATAAGAAACTATCAGCCTCGATTGCGGTAATGAAACCAACCTTTACATTTGTTTCAGCCCAAATAATTGATCCTTCTTCAGAAGATGCGCCTGAATCTATAATTTGTCTAAGCCGGCCTGTGTGGCCGAGCGGTTCTAGGCGCTTCAGTCTGGAACCGCGCGACCGCTACGGTCGCAGGTTCGAATCCTGCCTCGGGAATGGATGTGTGTGATGTCCTTAGGTTAGTTAGGTTTAAGTAGTTGTAAGTTCTAGGGGACTGATGACCTCAGATGTTAAGTCCCATAGTGCTCAGAGCCATTTGAACCATATAATTTATCTAAGAGGGCATGGTCTAGAAATAAAACTAAAACAGCCTGAATGGGTAGTCACATGTTAAAAATGCGGTACATACGTACTAAGTCAACACCAAGACTTGACTTCAGCTCTGGCGTGCGCCTCGACTCCATGGGTGCCGTGCGGTGGGCCTCGGGAGCTCACGTGAAACTAAGCAGACCTAGATGACGCGCTGCATATCAACATGGCGGGGAACATTGCGCATGTCTAACTGAGACCATGACTGCCAAAGATAAAAGACCGACGCAGTTATATCTTAAAACAAATAACTTACAGAAAGGTTGAGACTCTTAAACATGAAGCCTCTACCAGGTTATGGCTAAAATTTTACAAACTATGCATGGATTTACGTAAGTTCGAACACACTACGCCGACTTACACTATTAGAATATATCGGCCCTTTCACAGCCAATGCTGCATACCGCACCCATCGTTATTAATGAAAGATGACATAGGCCATAAACCAGCGAAACTGTAGTATGTAAACGCCATAATGCAATAATTTCGGTTAACCTGTATACAGATGGTGGAGTAGGTATTTTTATCAGTTGATGTACATATACTTATTGCTGACACGCACTGAATGAAGAATATTATCAGGATTAATTTTTATCTTATTACTAAAAATAACGCGTGAGTGAACGAGCGCCACTTCATCGCCATGTAATAGCAGATGACCAGCATAGGTCAAATTATGTTTTACGTGTAAAAAAAAAAATGGTAATTGCGTTAACGGGCGTGCAACGCCCTTTCATCGCCCTTATACCCTATCGACCGACAGAGCTCAATTTCACTACGCGCTACAAAAGAGAATTATTGCCTCTTATATTAAAGGCTATTGTTAAATAGATATGATATGATAAAACCTGCTTGACCCGAAAAGACACAATGGAAAATTTTATGGGCACTTGACATGGGGAAAGGGCATGTTCTTCACAGGGAAGAATTAAGAAGAAATAAAAGATAGCTACTAATATGCCCATGTGCATGCCATAAATGGACAAGGATGAAGTCGTTTCTGGATTGCAACTACAAATAAATGTAAAGGGAATTAAATCCCAAAAGGCCGTGACGGACCAGCTAAACTTCATCTTGTCACCTGAGGCTCCATTTCACCGCTCGTTGGCTCGTAACCACTTCTATGAATATGACTATTGTCTATGGTATAGATTGTGGCATCTTAATTATTTAAAAACCATGTGTGCCACATTATGTAAGCACCGTATGTGGAAAGACCACCTGATGGGAATCATATACCAAAATGTCACGTGCTCAAATGCATGCACGCTAGCCACTACCTTAAGGGATGTCTAAAATAAAGTACATCAAACACCGACCATCTGTGTCACACCGCCACCGAAATACTGCTCCGCTCCTGCCAACCAATCATTAATTGGTCACGATATTCTAAATAATGGCACAAAACATTAAAAAAGTCTTGTTTTTTAACTGAAGTTGATCATTAAGGAGGTTATCCTTACCAAATTGTAAAAAAAAAAAAAAAAAAAAAAAAAAAAATCACTCCGTCTTCAGGTCACGAGTAGCCTACCGGGACCATCCGACCGCCGTGTCATCCTCAGTGGAGGATGCGGATAGGAGGGTTGTGTGGTCAGCACACCGCTCTCCCGGTCGTTATGACAGCATTCTTGACCGAAGCCGCTACTATTCGGTCGAGTAGCTCCTCATTTGGCATCACGAAGCTAAGTTCACCCCAAAAAATGGCAACAGCGCAAGGCGGCCTGGATGGTCACCCATCCAAGCGCCGACCACGCCCGACAGCGCTTAACCTAGGTGATCTGACGGGAACCGGTGTATCCACTGCAGCAAGGCCGTTGCCATTTATCAAATTGTAAATGTTTAAAAATCTCCATTTCCTCTAGGATGTCTAATCTATTACGGGATTAGGCGCATGTGCCATTTGGAGCAGGTGTTCGGCGAAGGAGGAACCTCATGTGCTGTCACCATTTTTGGTTGGAATGTGCTCCTTATATCTAGTAGCAATGGCTCTGCCTGTTTGGCCTATATAATAGTTCGGACCGTCCTCACAGTTGATTTGATAAACCCCAGAGCGAAATAGTTTGTCACTTGATGCTTGCAGTGTATGGACCAAAGTTTTTTTTCAGATTATCATTGGTTGAAAATGCTACCTTAAACCCATGGTTCTTAAGCATTTGGCCTAATCTGTAAGAAACCCTGCATATGAAGGGAATAGATAAAATGGCAGCAGGTTCACTTTCTCCCACCTCATTTAATGTGGATGATGTGTTATTTCTTTTGTTTAGTTTCTTGTTGTACATTTGCCTCAACAAGTCAGCCTTGTAACCATTATTTCTAGCAGTTTCCTCAAGCGTTACTAATTCAGATTCCGAAGCATCTGGAGACGGGGGAATTGTCAGGGCATGATGTATATTGGAATGAGCTAATAACTTATGAGCTTGTGTGTGTGTGGGGGGGGGGGGGGGGCGGAATCGGCCGGTATGATGTTATCAGAGTATGTACTTTTACGAAAAATGCTGAACGCAATGTGGCAATCTACTATAGTGAGTGTAAGATCTAAATAATTTAAAGATCTGTTACAGGATTCATTTTCAAGTGTAAAATAAATCTTCTCATAGAGCTCGTTAAATGTTAGGAAAACTTTGTCTATGTCGTTTTGGTTATCGTCAATAATAAGAAGTATATCGTCTACGTATCTTGCTTAAAAGGTTATAGTATCCACGATGTCTACATTACTGGCGAAAAACACCACATTCTAAATAATTTAGAAAAATTTCAGACAGAATGCCAGCCAGCGGCCTTCCCATTGCTAGTCCACACGGTTGGGAAAACATTTTTCCGTTACATATGAAATAATTATGTGTCAACACAATACTAAGAAGATTCATTTACTCATCTGTTTCATTTTCCGACATTTCCTTATACTGATGCAAGTCACCTTCTAAAATTTGGAGGGTTTGGTCCACCGGAACATTGGTGTATAGACTTGTTATATCAAAAGTCACGAACTTGGAGTTTTCAGAGCACGTTATGCATTCCAAACGATTGGAACTCCGTAGAATTTTTAACGGCGTAATTCTTTGCAAACACAAAATTATCTTTTACTTTCTGATGCAGAACTCTAACTAACTTTTGGGAGGCACTCCCGGTACTATCTACGATCGGGCGGATCGGATGATTACATTTGTGAATCTTAAACTGACTTCTCATCTTAGGTGGTTTGGGATTCATATTGATAAGCTCACGTGAGCTCCCGAGGCTCACTGCACGGCGTAGAGGTTGCATAGGCTCGGTCAGATGTGGCCGAGCGGTTTTAGGCGCTTCAGTCCGGATCCGCGCTGCTGCTACGGTCGTAGGTTCGAATCCTACCTCGGGCATGGATGTATGTGATGTCCATAGGTTAGATAGGTGTATGTAGTTCTAAGTCTAGGGGACTGCTGACCTCAGATGTTAAGTCCCATAGTGCTTAGAGCCATTTGAAGCAATTTAGACTCGGTCAAGCAGGAAGTTCCTTCACCAGGGAAGACGGATGGAATATTCCAGAATTTGAAACACGAACATCTGCTAGCATGAGTCTCTTAGAAGTAGATACCTTAAGGGTTGCGAAGCAACTCAAATCACTTGATACGGGCAAGTCTTCAGGTCCAGATTGTATACCGATTAGGTTCCTTTCAGATTACGCTGATACTATAGCTCCCTACTTAGCACTCATATACAACCGCTCGCTCACCGATAAATCTGTACCTACAGATTGGAAAATTGCGCAGGTCGCACCAGTGTTCAAGAAGGGTAGTAGGAGTAATCCATTTAACTACAGACCTATATCATTGACGTCGGTTTGCAGTAGGGTTTTGGAGCATATACTGTATTCAAACATTATGAATCACCTCGAAGGGAACGATCTATTGACACGTAATCAGCATGGCTTCAGAAAACATCGCTCCTGTGCAACGCAGCTAGCTCTTAATTCGCACGAAGTAATGGCCGCTATCGACAGGGGATCTCAAGTTGATTCCGTATTTCTAGATTTCCGGAAAGCTTTTGACACCGTTCCTCACAAGCGACTTCTAATCAAGCTGTGGAGCTATGGGGTATCATCTCAGTTGTGCGACTGGATTCGTGATTTCCTGTCAGGAAGGTCGCAGTTCGTAGTAATAGATGGCATATCATCGAGTAAAACTGAAGTGATATCAGGTGTTCCCCAGGGAAGCGTCCTGGGACCTCTACTGTTCCTGATCTATATAAATGATCTGGGTGACAATCTGAGCAGTTCTCTTAGACTGTTCGCAGATGATGCTGTAATTTACTGTCTAGTAAGGTCATCCGAAGACCAGTATCAGTTGCAAAGCGATTTAGAAAAGATTGCTGTATGGTGTGTCAGGTGGCAGTTGACGCTAAATAACGAAAAGTGTGAGATGATCCACATGAGTTCCAAAAGAAATCCGTTGGAATTCGATTACTCGATAAATAGTACAATTCTCAAGGCTGTCAATTCAACTAAATACCTGGGTGTTAAAATTACGAACAACTTCAGTTGGAAGGACCACATAGATAATATTGTCGGGAAGGCGAGCCAAAGGTTGCGTTTCATTGGCAGGACACTTAGAAGATGCAACAAGTCCACTAAAGAGACAGCTTACACTACACTCGTTCGTCCTCTGTTAGAATATTGCTGCGCGGTGTGGGATCCTTACCAGGTGGGATTGACGGAGGACATCGAAAGGGTGCAAAAAAGGGCAGCTCGTTTTGTATTATCACGTTATAGGGGAGAGAGTGTGGCAGATATGATACACGAGTTGGGATGGAAGTCATTACAGCATAGACGTTTTTCGTCGCGGCGAGACCTTTTTACGAAATTTCAGTCACCAACTTTCTCTTCCGAATGCGAAAATATTTTGTTGAGCCCAACCTACATAGGTAGGAATGATCATCAAAATAAAATAAGAGAAATCAGAGCTCGAACAGAAAGGTTTAGGTGTTCGTTTTTCCCGCTCGCTGTTCGGGAGTGGAATAGTAGAGAGATAGTATGATTGTGGTTCGATGAACCCTCTGCCAAGCGCTTAAATGTGAATTGCAGAGTAGTCATGTAGAAGTGGCGAGTGTGCACGGGCAGGGCCCGTAGCCCCTCGCGGCCACAGCGTCAGACATCGCATTTTAATTTATTACTACTTTACTGTCGACTCTACTCGCAACGCAGTTCGCAGACAGTATACACATATACTTGTGAATGTACCTGCAAAATTATATCATTGTACTAGTATGGCACATAGCTGAGGAGATACGTTACAGACATTTAGATGTGTAGAAAATTAGCTTTGACAGTTATACATTGTCTATTTGTCTTGCCCAGAGAATATTCGTCTAAAACCGTTTTTTGAGAACGAGAGCACTTAGTGACTTTCAACAAATGTTACATGTAATTTAAAACGTTTGCGAAACTTTTTCTAGCTGACACCACTCACAAAATGATGAAAGGAGAAAGAGTTTATCGCCAACTACATTTTCGCTCTATATCATTCAGACTTCAGCATTAGGCATTACATTTTAATTTTTTAGTTCCTTACTACCGAATCTGTTCCCAACAGCCGTGCGGCTGCCCCCTTTTGGTTAAAAGAGATGTTTTACGAAAGCTCTTCGTTACTTTTGGCGGGAGGGGGTGGGGTGACTTGACAGTTTAATGTTACAATAACATAATTAACTTTTATTAGTAAAACAGAATAATAAAAACGCAATTCATACAATATTTTTGGTTATTGTACAGAATGAAACTTTTTTTTCAACCAGACAGATTTTGTTTCTTTTTCTCCTAGATACAAAACAGGTTTCTACATGTCTTATTCACACTAGAATTTGATATTTATAAAAATATTGGGATTCCTATGAATAAATATTATAAAAATATCATTACCCGCTCTTGATATACCGAAAAAAGTATCGATATTTTTCTTTTAAATTCTTGGTCTTCTTCTGAAGAAACACTACTTCTACCAAACCCACATATTCTGAAAACACAACCCTAATTTTCAGTCGGTCAAAACACAAATCAGATTATAGTATACATTAAAACTGAACTTTTGGTGGATGAAATGGGTCTGTAGATTTGCTTAACATGTACTTAAATTAAAACAACGTTATTTAGATTGATACTTACAAATATAGAGCTTGAAGTTAGTAAATTCAGTGTCACAACTGATGTTTATCATTAAGGAACAAAAAACCAACTGACAGTGTCACTAACTTTGAAAGTCACAATTTCCCTGTTTGACTGGTTTGTACTAATCTAGCCAAACAAATCTTCAAATGATTTTTTTCATTTGTCGTCCACTCAGTAGTGTAAAACTTTTTTTTAAGTTCATTCTCTCTGCATTGAATTTTTTATGGTATACTGTGTCATGCATAGACTGTAATGACTAGAATTTTGTGACTTTTCAAAGTTCTTAGTTTTCATGCTGTTTTAACATTGGAATCATTACTTAAGTAACTTTCTTACTTGAAATTTCGAGGGAGATTAAAACTATATGCCAGACTGAGACTCAAACTGGTGACCATTGCCTTGTGGGCAAATGTCATACCAACTGGGCTACCCAAGCAGGATTCATGACCTGTGCTCACTGTAATGTCTAGAATTTAGTGACATTTTTTAAAATTCTTAGTTTTCATTCTGCTTCTTTTTCTATAATTTAGGTTTGAAATTTAGAAATTGATACAGCTAAAAATCTAAGTCTGTCTACTTCTTATCTATGTTCCCCACTCCTCCCACCTCAGCCTCTGCCCCCACTTGAACCTGAGTCTGCTGGCAGATTGTATATTTTCATAGTGCAGGCAAATAGATGAACCAAAGGATTGGTTGATTTGGGGTGTGCAAAATTAATGTGTCTTGTATAATGTACACACCATAAAAGAGAGAGAGAGAGAGAGAGAGAGAGTGAGAGAGAGAGAGAGAGAGAGAGAGAGAGAGAGAGAGAGAGAGAGAGAGAGAGAAAGTACTGGGAAAGGTGGCAATATGGAAGGAAATAGGCACAAGTCTGAATAAAACACAGATTAATTTATTCCATATGCTTATAAGCAAATATATACTTGATTAATATCTACAAGCACATCTATATTGTGTAAAGCATAGTTCAATTGATATATAAATACTTGCACAAACTTCCAGAGCTGACAGTTCTATAGCAGTTATTCCTTTCAGAGACTAGTCAGTGTATTAGTAATTATTTGGTATCATTCTGGCACATTGTTTATTAAACTTATCAGATTTCTCTTTCTTCCTTTTCTATATTTTGGCTAGACAATTAGTGGTGCACAACAACAGTTAGTCAATATTTTCACTGAAATGGGCTTTTATAATGTTCCAAATGTTGAATACACATAAAAATAACTGAAGAAATAATCTTCACAGTACTACAGTTCATCTAAAGATGGTGTAATTCACTATACTCTTCTAGTTCACTATTAACATGAATTATGCACTCTCTTCGATTCCAACAATTTACCATGGCCAGTACTGATGCTGTAATGGTCTTAACCACTGAAAAACATTGTTAAACTCCAATATACAATGCTCACAAAATTTGTAGCAGTGGTAGATTCATTTACATGGTACCTTATTTTAGCCTTTCTTGGGAGAGCTGACTCATGTAGTGGGATATTCTTCTGAACTAATGTTATTGTGATTATCCATAATCATGAAGAAAACTAGAGAGAGGTAAGGCACAGGGAATACAGGCAGAAAAATATGGACTGTGCAGAAAGTCTTAGCAGCACTGTTGTCATCACATAATTGGGCTGCACCTGAAAAGAAGCATGCAGAAACACATTTTACAAAGTGTTACATGTGAATACATGCACTGTTTAGCACTTACATTAGTTGGTAGTACACTTCCCATAAATATAAAGTAGTTGACTGTTGTAAATACTTAATAAGTTTCTGGTAGTATACAGTGTACAAAGAAAATTTGCTTTATTAGATCCAAATGGCACTTGTGACATACTCTCCTGCCAGCACTTCTATCATTTTGTACTGCCTATAATTTATGAATGAACATGTTAGTTTATCCCATTCATTGTCGATATCCATATCCATAATAGGCTGAGTGCTGGATGCTGGACGCCAAGCTCTTTTTAGATTGAAATCTTTTTCCCTCTTTATTTGGTTTTCTGACATCTTTGTTTCAGCTGACTACTTAATTATGCTGTTCAAGAAACAATACTGGCCCCATCATATTTCATTTCTTGGTTACATGTTTGGTTATTTTAGTCAGGTGTATCAATGGTGCTCTTTGAACCTCTGCTTGACTACTCTGATAGTGTGCACCCAGTAAGGAGAATCACATTTGCATGGACTGTGATAATCACTTGGCTTTCAAAGACCAGGATTGTCTTTAAAACTGCAAAGAAGACTTTGCATCTTAGTTGAAGGGAATGAAAGATGAAACCAATGTTTTTACATTAGTAAGTAGATGACACATTTGTGGTGTGTCTACATGGGACAAACAAACCATAATGAGTTCCTGGAACATTTAAACTCTATCCCTCACAATATAAAACTGATGATGGAACCTTTCCTTGACATGTTATTTAAGAGAAGAATGGTCAAATCCCTGTGTTGCAGTATGTACACACAGCCTGACAAAAAAGATAAAACACCCAGAAAACATCCTCAGATGTTAGTGTATCTCTATACACATACACACAACATTGATGGGTATATAAATGATTAGAGTTACAATTCTTTGTGACGGAAAGACTACCAGACTGTATTTGTGTTGTTTGTGTTTAATGTTATTGTAAGACATGCTAGGGCCCAGAAAGGGCACGAATATTGTCAAATCTTGAGTGATCACTGTGAAATATGCAAGGGAGTCACTTACTGATTTGAGATAGTGTTGGTAACACCTGACATAGATTGAAAGGGGCATCATTGTAATTCTCCATTAGGCTGGCTGGTTAAGTCATGCAATACCTAGATTTTTTGAGAAATTTTAATGTGACGTTAGCCAGATGTTGGACTACATGAGAACATGGGCATAGGCACATTCATCATCAAGGTTCCAGTTGACAGCTTCTGCCTGCCACAACAGAGAATCACTATATTGTGCACCAAGCACATTGTAACCCATTCTCATCTCTGGCTGCCCTCCAAGACCTAGTAATAAACACCAAGCAAAATTCTTCTGTGTTGTCCCACAACATGGGTTGGAGGCAAGCAGCAGTTGGTCTGGGGAATTACTCTCTTATGCGCAGGCTGCTGTTAACACTGCAACGCAAACAGCTGTGTTTGGAAAGGTTCCTTGATCAGGAAGTATAGACTGCTGATAAATGGCATCAAATTGTGTAGAGTGATGAATCATGTGTGAACACTATCGCAGGTCGCAGGTGACCATGGCACCCACCTGGGAAGACATTCCATTCTTCTGCTGTTTTAGAGAGGCACTGCAGTGTTACTCCTAGTGACATGGTATAGGAGCCATGGAGTTTGACTCCAGGTCATAGGTGGTGGTGACTGATGCAACTCTGACGGCACAACAGTATGTCACAGACATCCTGCATTCTCATGCGTTACTACTCATGTAGCACTATTGTGAAGCCATTTTTCAACAGGACAATGCTCTTCCACACATGGCACTTGTTTCTGTAAATTGTCAGCATGATGTTGAGTTACTCCCATGGCCAACAAGATTACCAGGTGTATCCCCTATAGAACATGTACTGAACCAGCTTGAATGTCAGCTCCATCCCAAAGCCAGTATCTTGGACATCAGAAACCAGTTACAACAGCTGTTGGCCAGCCTACCTCCCGAGAAAATATGATGACCTTCTGATGCCCATCCCTACCAAACCAATGCATGAATTGGCTCTGAGCACTATGGGACTTAACAGCTGTGGTCATCAGTCCCCTAGAACTTAGAACTACTTAAACCTAACTAACCTAAGGACATCTCACACATCCATGCCCGAGGCAGGATTCGAACCTGCAATCGTAGCAGTCGCGCGGTTCCGGACTGAGCGCCTTAACAGCGAGACCACCGCGGCCGGCAGTGCATGAATTCAGGCCAGAGGAAGTGCAACATAGTAGTGATAAGTAGGCTCATACTGCCTAGTTCTTTATAAATTTGACTTGATTTTGTAATTATTGAAATAACATCACATGTACTCTGAACCCGTGAAGTTTCATTTTTTTTTTCTTCTCCCATTATGAGTGCTTCATTTTTTCTGTAATACGGTGTAAAAAACCTATCCTCACTGACGTCTTTGGCCACATCTTAAGTTATCGCTACCCATCACAAATAAATTCAATGCTAAAGACCCTAGTCCATAGAGCTTGAACGCTTTTAGGCAAGGGGAGCCTCACTGAGGAATTACACCTCTGAATAATGTCCTGAAGGAATGGGTACTGTGATCGTCATACTGGATGGGCATTGCAATCAAAAATCATGAACACCTGAGAAAGAGGTGGAGACATAGACAGAGGAAGAGAACCCAAGAATCCTTATCCACTTTATGCTGACCCAATTTCCGGAAAGATTGCTAGACTCCTACAGAAACATGGCTTCAAGTGTATCTCACAACCATCAACTAAGACAAAAAGCCCCCTTTGTAATGTTAAATATGATCTAGGTCTCCAAAAGTTGTAGGTATGGCTTGTCTTATGTGGGGCAGACTATCAGAAATGTCAAAGAGAGATGCAAGGAATTTCAGCAACACAACTGACTAAAACAGCCAAGAAAATCAGCTATCCCTGCACACTGCCTCATATATAATAATGAAATAAAATATGATGAGACCAGTTTTATGGTCTGAATGCTAAATTTCTTGGATATCGCAGTGAAGGAGTGTATCAAAAGAAGGATGTCAGGAGACCTAATAAACAGGGGTGGAGGTTTCACTTTACACAAGGGCTTGGGGTGTGGCACTCAATTTATTAAGATCTCACTGGCTATCACAACCACCAGAGCTGGGAAGCAGTGAGAGAATTTGGATGTCTTAGAATGTGATTGTGGGCTCTGAAGAAAAAAATAACATTAAAGGGCATAGGGGGATCAGGAACTGAACTCAGCAGTCAATAATGGTGCAAGATCAACAATAGTTCAGTGTGACTGGGAATCCAGGTAGTGAGCACACATAACAGCAAATATCACAGTGCATGAAGATGATAGGATTGATCATAGAAATATTGTTGTCGTTAAAAGACAGTGATAACCCAAAAGAGAGTATTTTGATTTACTGCATGTTTTAAGTTTGATTAAATTGGAAGTCAATAAAATAAATACAATGAGACTAAGCAATTTATACAGTAGACAGTATTTTTAGCAGAACATGGGGAAGTAACTGTTATCAGCATGTGATGCATTTGAAAACACAACAGACTCATTTTTACTAAACTGAAAGGTGAATGCACAGTTGTCCATGTACCTCATAGTGCAATACAATGCCATGGAAAAGGCTCTCCATTGCCGACCGTATCAAAATAAACACACTGATGGGACAAGACACGAGACAAAGTGATGTTGTAAATATTGTTCATGTAAATCAAAGTTCATCTCCAGACTGTGGGAAAAATTCCAGGAAATGCATTCAGTAGCTGATTGACATTGCAAAGGCTGTCCGTGCAAAACTACGGCAACTCAGGACCTGTTATGTAATGATATGTGCATGGTGACACTCTACAAAGACAGCAAATTCTCCATGCCACGAGCTTCGAGAAGCCAAAGTGGTTATTATGAGTACCCAAACTGTGCACAACAGTCTTCAGGGGTTTGTACAGCTGAAGACCTCTCAAGACCCCAACTCTTTGTCAACATCACAAGATGGGCTAGAACACATGAACATTGGACACAAGACCTTGGGACCAAAATGCTGTTCACAAACAAAGTATGAATAGGCTTGCACCATGATGACAATGCTGTACACATATGGAAGCAAACGGTGGAGTGCAATCATCCCTCAATGACTGTGGAACATCACCAACAATCCAGTGACTTAATCATATTCTGCACAGGTATCATATATGGCCACTCCACACCACTCAGTCCAATTGAAGGGGACATGACTGCTGCATTCTATGCAAACAACATTCTCTGAGCCATAGGGAATGGTTTTGCAGAGAATGTAGGGGAAGGGTTCACTCTATAGAATAACATCTGACCTCGTAGTGCAAGCACAATGTGTTGGTGTCTGATAGGACATGGGATCTGAAGAATTGATTGGTCAGCATGCTCAGCAGGTATGAATTGTGCAGAAAAAGCATGGAGCTTTCTGAAAAGAGCCATTTGTAGTCATCAACATTGTGCATTAATGACTGAAGCTCTCAGGAATCCTCCATTTAGAAGTGGGACAATATTGTTCAAGAGGCCTGCAATGAGTTGCTAATGATCAAGCCCCATTACATTCAAGAGTGCCTGAGAGTTTGTGGAGGACCTAAACATTATTGAGCAGTGCTTTGAACAAATCATTTTATGTTTTTTGATGTTGTTGGACATTGAAATGTTTTTATTTTTTCAAATAAAATGTTGTGAGACATTGAAATGTTTTTATTTTTTCAAATCATGTTGTTGATGTCATAATTGGTTCATAGAGAACATATAGTGTAGTTTTCTTTTGTGTAATATTCTGTATTATCAAAAAATATGGTAGAAGATGTCTATCTCATTTCATGATATGAGAACCAATGACACACTTAACTTTTTTAGGCGTATTATCAGTTAAAAAGCTTAGACTTCACTTGGCCTCATTTGCCATAGTCTTCTGCAGCCTTTTTTGCTCTTGCTTTTCTTAGTGACAAACATTGTCCTGACTTTCAGTATAGCAAGTAATTAATGTCAAATTATATCACTATTTCATTAGTACCTGAAAGAAAAATTGTACAATGTCTTAGAGACACTGATTATTTATTCTTTAATGTACAGAGTCGCAGATGCATCCTAAATTTGAGCGGAAGATGGCGAAAGTGGGTGATACCGTAGAGCTGAAATGCCATCCACATTGGAAAAATGGTCTTAGTAGTGGATTCAAGAAGCACAAAGCTATGTGGATATTCCAGGTAAATGGGAAAAAGTTATGTTGACTATATAAATATAAAACTGGATTTCTTTATACCTGCCAATAACTAAAATCAATGCACGGAAAGAATTAATCAACAACTCATACATAAAGTAGCAGATAGGCATGCAAAAAAGTAACTGAACATAGTATCTTGGCTTTTGACCATGTGTATTTGTCTGTGTGCACATACGTCTGAAATGCATGTTAGTATCTTCTCTTGCAGATCTTCTCCTGCATTAATTACTTATGTGGATGTGTTATGTAATGGTTGGCTGAGACGTCCCTTTTAGGCTCAGCTACCAAAATTATAATGGTTCTATGCTAGACTGTCTTATCATCACCTACATAGGTAGGTGTTGTAGACAGCTTTCAAGAAGCATGAAGCATCATCCACAGCTATATGGACATAATGATAATAACTCCATATGGCTCAGTGGCCTGGTGCAGATCTTTTGATTGGACACTATTTAGTCAACTTGCAAGTCCCTAAGGTACCTCAGTAATCCTACTGTGGAAAGGAGATATACCGTTTAACATCACTATTGCTACATGATTTTTTATAGTATGGCTTAGCAGTATTTTTAATTTATACACATTAGGAATGTACCACCTAGCTATTTTTTAATATTCTTTATACACTGCTGGCCATTAAAATTGCTACACTATGAAGATGACATGCTAAAGATGCAAAATTTAACTGACATGAAGAAGATACTGTGATATGCAAATGATTAGCTTTTCAGAGCATTCACACAAGGATGGCACCGGTGGTGACACCTACAACGCGCTGACATGAGGAAAGTTCCCAACCAATTTCTCATACGCAAACAGCAGTTGACTGGCGTTGCCTGGTGAAACATTGTTGTGATACCTCATGTAAGGAGGATAAATGCATACTATCACGTTTCCGACTTTGATAAAGGTTGGATTGTAGCCTATCGCGATTGCGGTATATCGTATCACGATATTGCTGCTCATGTTGGTCAAGATCCAATGACTGTTAGCAGAATATGGAATCGGTGGTTTTCAGGAGGGTAATACGGAATGCCATGCTGGCGTCCAATGGCCTCGTATCACTAGCAGTTGAGATGACAGGCATCTTATCCGCATGGCTGTAACGGATCATGCAGCCACGTCTCGATCCCTGAGTCAACAGATAGGGACATTTACAAGACAACAACCATCTGCACAAACAGTTCGATGACATTTACAGCAGCACGGACTATCAGCTCGGACGCCATGGCTGCGGTTACTCTTGACGCTACATCACAGACAGGAGCACCTGTGATGGTGTACTAAACAACGAACCTGGGTGCATGAATGACAAAACATCATTTTTTCGGATGAATCCAGGTTCTGTTTACATCATCATGATGATATGGGGTGCCATTGTTTACATGTCTCGGTCGCCTCTTGTTTGCATTGACGGCCCTTTGAACAGTGGGCATTACATTTCAGATGTGTTAGGACCCGTGGCTCTGCCCTTCATTTGATCCCTGCAAAACCCTACATTTCAGCCGGATAATGCACGACCGCATGTTGCAGGTCTTGTACGGGCCTTTCTGAATACAGGAAATGTTCAACTGCTGCCCAGCTCAACAAAAAGACTGTCAGAAAGTTAGCTTTTGCCCAACAAGAATTTCATCAAAAATAGACAAAAGGCACACACACTACCACACTCTCTGGCAGCTGGAGCCAGACTGCGAGCAGCAGTGCATTATGGAAGAGGCAACTGGGTGGGAGTAAGGAGGAGGCTGAGTTGGGGAGATGGAATGATAGTAACTTAGGGGTGGGGGATGGTGAGGTGCTGCTGGGAGCATGCAGGGACGAGGTGGAGAGTAGGGCAGCTAGGTGCATTTGGGAGATAACACCGAGGGCAGGCAAAAGAAGGAGGGGGTAGCAGAAAAGGAGAGAAGTAAAAGGCCTCGGCACGGGGGTAGCAGAAAAGGAGAGAAGCAAAAGGCCTCGGTGCATTGGGGGAGTACAGGGCTGTGTAGTGCTCTAGTGGGAACAGGGAAGGGGTTAGATGGGCAAGGACAATGACTAACTAAGGTTGAGGCTGGGAGGTTTACAGCAACATAGGATATATTGGAGGGAGAGTTCCCACCTGCACAATTCAGAAAAGCTGGTGTTGGTGGGAAGGATCCAGATGGCACAGGCTGTGACAGAGAGTGTTTTGGGGGAGTTGGGTGACTGGAAAGATAAGGCACGGGATATCTGTTTTTGTTCAAGGGTGGGGGGGAATTGCGATCTGTAAAAGCTTCAGTGAGACTGACCCTTGGTATATTTCAAGAGAGAACACTTGTCACTACAGATGTGATGGCCACAGGTGGCTAGGCAGTGTGGAAGAGATTATTGATATGGAATGGCTGTTGGCTGTTGGAAGTGGAGGTATTACTGGTGGTTGGTAGGTTTGATACGGGCAGAGGTATTGATATAACCATCTTTGAGGTGGAAGTTAACATGGGGAAGATTGCTTGATGGGTTGAGTAGGACCATGTGAGATGAATGGGGAAGAAGGTATTGAGGTTCTGGACGAATGCGGATAGGGTATCCTCACCCTCGATCAAGATCACGAAGATGTCATCAGTGAATCTGAACCAGAAGATGGGTTTGGGATTCTGGGTCCAGGAATAGATGAGCATAGGATGGTGCTATGGAGGAGCCCATAGCTGTACCCCAGGACAATGTTGGTGAGGGCTAAGGATTGGTTGAATCTGAACAGATGGAAGTCACTGTGGAAGGAAGGGTGGCAGCCAGAGATGGGTAAGGTCATTTGGGGGGATTCCATGAGCCAAGCAACAACACAAGAACAATATGTGGGACTGGATTATGGCTAGGGCTCTTAACATTCTATTCATCTCACACTTAAGTACTGTAGTAGAATTAACAGATCATTCATGCACTCCTTAAAGCATGTTTTGGGTGAACAGTATATAGACATTTCAATCACTTTGCAAACAGGGAACTGGATAGGAGAAGCATCAGATTTCTTTCTACAATTAAATGTGTACTATCTGTCACTCTGGTTTTAAGGGGCATTCTCCTTTAACTAATATAGCTACACTACCACCTTTCTTCATGTGAGACCTATAGCAACCAGTTTTGAGTGTACAGCCAGTCATCTGAGGTATATAAGTTGCAGTCCTCTTTCTTAAGCCAGTGTTCATTCAGATACAGTATTTCACATTGTATTTTGTCCAACAATATTACAATTTGGAAAGTTTTTCTTACAGCCTGTAAGTGCAAACAATGAAAAATTTGGGATGGATCAATTACAGCTCACCACAAAGAGGAGGCATCGAGTGACATACAGGCACAGTGAAAACGAGTGCTAGATGTTATTCAACTATCAGTCTAAGTCCTTCATCAGATGTAGACAGCAAAACTCAGTCACATTCACACAAGCATGACTCACACACACATGACCATTATCGTCTCTGGGTACTAAGACGTGACTGTGATTGTGTCCGAGATTTTTCTAGGGTGGGTAAGGAGGTGTGTGATAGTAGGGGGTGGGATACCAAGGGTAGGGGAAGATGTGGTACTGGCTGTGAGAATACTCAGGGATGTCTAGGGGCAGGATAGTGGGCTGCTAGGTGCAGCATCTGGAAGGTAGTTAGGGAGGGGGGCAGGGGTAAGGTTAGGAATCATGAGAGAGCCCACTCAGCCTTAACACTTAATCTGACAAATATTGGCAGTTACATTATTAACAACAGTTTAATATTATTGTTCATTAATTTAATTCTTGCAGTTTATTTGCTGTTTCACGAGGCACTTCATTTTTTACTATTTGTTTTGCAGACTTTAAGATACAAACTATGGATTGCATGACTACTATTATTTTTGAAAAGTTTAATTATTTTCTCATACTCTTTGTTCACTGCACGAATTTCCTGCTTCATGTGAGACTGTTGCATCAAATCATAGTGATGTAGGGCTGTTTAGTGGAACAACAGTATGATGCGTCAAGTGCCTCAAACTAACATTTTGTTTCTGATAACATCATTTGAATGATCAACTGACATACAAAGTACTTACAAAATTCTATTTCCAAAATAGAAGTTGCTACATTGTTGTACATTCTTCTTTTATTTGTCATTAAAGTGTAATTGTCGAGTTTCAATGAAATGGTTAAAACGTGTTGGAATGGAACAGTATGCACATTTGAAAAGGGCAACATATGGAAATGCTACATCCGTTTTCATGTATCTACACTGCAGAAGTCCAGTATAAAAAGCCACAGTCATCACATTATCAAAGGATGCAACATGAACATCAACTTTGTAACCAGACCTTTGCAAATCATGGGTTAACATGGATCTGTATGTCAATGCAGAAAAATGGTTGTAGGTCACAGAGTGAAGCTGGATGATGAAAAGCAGTCATGTAACATTACCTGTGCTTTGTCAGTTCACAAGTACACAAAATCAACAAAACATCAGGAATAGAGTTTGTACCATCTAAAAACAAATGTACTTCATGAGATTGGCAGTATTTGATTGTCTTCAGTGGCACTGTCTTTAACATGGTACCTTGTTGGGAAAAGCCTTTGTTGTGGGAAAAAAAATGAAATGATCATATGGCATTGTTGGCTGGGAGGCCCCAAGCATGATTACTTTTCTTCAATAAGATTGTGGTCTTTGTGTCCTGACCAATAATGCAAAGTTATAGACATCTGTCACCAACATTTTCGCCAACAACTGAATGCTCTCTAGTAATTTTTCATTTTTACTCACTTCAATGTGAACATTCTGTGGAGACACTGCTGCCAGCTTCATTGTAACCTATGGAACAATGTCCTGTATGTTTCCTGCAAACAAGTGTAAAGCTAAAATAAAAAAAATTGTCTTGATCACAAAGGTTTTTAGCAATATCACCAATTTTGGCTATGCAATACCCATCTTCAGAAGCTGTATTTTGCTGCATTGCAACAAGTTATCATTATGAGAAATAACACAAGTTTGTGATTTGTTGCAATGCAGCAGAATGAGAGATTCTGAAGATGGCTACTGCATAGCCAAAATCGTTAATCATGGTACAAAAATTTTGATTAAGACAATTACATTAAAAATTATGTAATGCATATGATTACCCATGAGATGATTATTTTATGTAAAATTTTACTAAGTGTAATGTTTGTTTGCTAATACACCATTCCTAGGCACAGTCATGTTTGTTTGCGGCCCTATGAACAGACTGTACACTAGCAGCTGTTGGTTTTCCCTTGGTGTGACAGTGTTGAAGAAGACCATAGTTCATAGAAAAATTGGCTCTGATCATTAGCCCACACATCTTATGTTTTTGTTTTTAATACACATATCCGCATCTGCCACAAATGTTTCTGCTGCCTGTGTAATAATATGGTCTTTTTCCATCTCTTTGCAAGCCATGACCACAGTGTTATGCCTGGATGAAATGTTCTAGTCTTCTTTGAATGCACAAAATGCAAAGAAGCTTTAAAACTGTCCAGAGAAACTGTGCTAACAAAATCCAGAATCTATATTGGAATATGTCAACACCAGATTATGGATGCATTGTTCTTAGGGACTCTTTTTAAAACTTTCATTTTCAGATTTTGTGTCCCTTGAAGTAATCTTGTCTTTTATGCATCTCACAATCTGAAATTACATTGAATTGAGTTTTTGAAAGAATGCAGCTGTATTGATTTATTAGTTTCTTATAATAATTGTAATCACAGTTATAGTAACCCGCATAAATATTGTCCAGTGTTCTTATCAGTACTCGTACCACATTAGTTCGCTTTATTTTTGGGGGTGAAGGTATATTTTCACCCTGACTGGTAGTTCCTTCAGTTGCTGGATATATTTCAGGTTTGTTGAATCTCCCATACTCATGTGCTGGCTACTTTGTCAGACTCACTCAAACAGCCCATCATTCACACTAATCACACCCAGGGAGTAAACTTGATGTACCTCTTCACATAGAAGCTCAAAGATGTGCACAGGATTAGTTTGCTTTTGCCTACTTATGTCTGAAATTTTTATGTACACCTCTTTACCAAGGCTAGTATGTGCACACATAGTTTTATTGATGAATGGAATTGGTAATTATTATAACAAGTAAAACACTCATAATTAATGAAATATTCTGGGCTATTATGCCATGGTCTAAGGCATTTAACTTCAAAACCCAACATTTTGTCCCCATCTGCGGAAGACATTTTCAACAAGGATTGCAGCTTTATTGAATGTTCAATTCACACTCTGGCTTGCTACCGACTAGACCAAAATTCTGCTTTCACAAGCTTCCATGCAGTGGCGTGATGTCACGTTTAGAATATGTAAGCACAACTGGCTGTTGTCAAATGCCAGTGTCCGCTGTTACTACGGAAGACTGGTACACATCTTCTTCAGTACCAGAATCCAAATTTCATTCAATTTTACGCCTTCCTCCTTCCTAATAAAATTCCTAGGGTGTTTCACAATCTCTATGGCCACTCTGTACAGCCTTTTGTGGTATCCTTGTGACTGCCAGTACTTGAGTCCTGTCAAAATGAATGTGGTGGTCTCCTGACTGTAAAGCATGTTCCACAACAGCTTATCTGTCAGTCTCCCCTCTTCTGAAATTGCCCTTATGCTCTTCAAGTCATTTTTTGACAGTTGTTTTTGTAGTACCCACATACACCTGCCCACAGCTACACAGAATCCTATAAATTCCAGCTTTTTCCAACAGTTGGCAAGCATCCTTGGCTGATTTAAAATGATCTTGTATCTTCCATATGGGTGTGTAAATTACTGTGATGTTCTGCTTTCTCAAGATTTTTCCTATGCAGTCAGTCACATCCTTAATGAAAGGCAGGAAAACTTTTGATTTCACTGGCACTTGAACATCACTATGATTTCTACACAGTGGTCTTAATGCTCTTTTCACCTCAGTGAACAAATAACCACTCTTGAGCAATGCAGTGGTGAGATGTTTTATTTCTGCATCAAGCAGTTCTTGTTCACAGATTTTCCTTGCTCTGTCCGCCAATGTTTTTATGATACCTCACTTTTGTTATGGGTGGTGCATGGAATCCCGATGTGGGTTTTTGGTAAACTGTGTGGCACAAGCTACCAACTTTTTTCTTGAAAACTAGTACATCAAGACAATTTAATCTTTGGATTGATCCTGTTCAGATGTTTGTGAAAACAGTCCAGTTCCTCCCTGCCATGCCGCCACAATGAATATGTCGTCTGCAGATAAGGATGAAACGTTGGCTTTTGAAATGAAATCCCTTAGACCACAGCTTAATAGCCTGGAATATTTTATTAATTGTGATGATTCCGGCTGTGAAAGTTTACATTTTACAGGTAAAGTACTGTATTTTAAGTGTGTTTCTAGATGGCTTTAACGATTTGAGCTTGTGCATTTCCGTTTCTCGTCCTGTTTGTGGACTATTCATTTTCCTATGCTCATAATGATGCATTAAGTTTTATAGTTCAGGCCAGAATCTACATCTACATCCATACTCCGCAAGCCACCTGATGGTGTGTGGCTCAGAGTATCTTGAGTACCTCTATCAGTTCTCCCTTCTATTCCAGTCTCGTATTGTTCACGGAAAGGAAGATTGCTGGTATACCTCTGTGTGGTCTCTAATCTCTCTGATTTTATCCTCATGGTCTCTTCATGAGATATATGTAGGAGGTAGCAATATACTGCTACACTCCTCGGTGAAGGTATCTTCTCAAAACTTCAACAAAAGCTCTTGCTGAGCTACTGTGCATCTCTCTTGCAGAGTCTTCCTCAGCAGTTTATCTATAATTTCCGTAACACTTTCACAATTACTAAATGATCCTGTAACGAAGTGCGCTGCTCTCCGTTTGATCTTCTCTACCTCTTCTATCAACCCTATCTGGTACGGATCCCACACTGCTGAGCAGTATTCAAGCAGCGGGCGAACAAGTGTACTGTAACCTTTTTCCTTTGTTTTTGGTCTGTATTTCCTTAGGATTATTCCAATGAATCTCAGTCTGGCATCTGCTTTACTGACGATTAATTTTGTATGGCCATTCCATTTTAAATCACTTTTAATGCCTACTCCCAGATAATTTTTGGAATTAACTGCGCCAGTTGCTGACCTACCATATTGTAGCTAAATGATAAAGGATCTTTCTTTCTGTGTATTTGCAACACATTACACTTGTTTACATTGAGATTCAATTGCCATTCAGTGCACCATGCGTCAATTCATTGCAGATCCTCCTGCATTTCAGTACAATTTTCCATTGTTGCAGCCTCTCGGTATACTACAGCATCACCTGCAAAAAGCCTCAGTGAACTTCCGATGTTATCCACAAGGTCATTTATATATAATTTGAATAGCAACGGCCCTACGACCCTCCCCTGTGGCACACCTGAAATCACTCTTACTTCGGAAGACTTCTCTCCATTGAGAATGACGTGCTGTGTTCTGTTATCTAGGAACTCTTCAATCCAATCACACAATTGGTCTGATAGTCCATATGCTCTTACTTTGTTCATTAAATGACTGTGGGGAACTGTATAAAACGTTTTGCGGAAGTCAAGAAACACAGCATCTACCTGGGAACCCATGTCTATGGCCCTCTGAGTCTCGTGGACAAATAGCGCAAGCTGGGTTTCACATGATTGTCTTTTTCGAAACCCATGCTGATTCCTACAGAGTAGATTTCTAGTCTCCAGAAAAGTCATTATACTCGAACATAATACGAATTCCAAAATTCTACAACTGATCGACGTTAGAGATATAGGCCTATAGTTCTGCACATCTGTTCGTCCATTCTGGAAAACGGGTATGATGGTATCCCATCAGGTCCAGTGGCCTTTCCTCTTTTGAGTGATTTTAATTGTTGTTCTATCCCTATATCATTTATTCCGATATCTACCATTTTGTCATCTGTGCGACAATCTAGAGAAGGAACTACAGTGCAGTGTTCTTCTGAGAAACAGCTTTGGAAAGAGAATAAGTAAGTTTATAGACTGCATTCATTTTCTAATTTAGGTAATTTGGTGTTAAGTATATCTTGTGGATTTCTTGGCTAAGTAATCCTAAAATTCCTTATACATACCTAATTATGGCATTTCACTACAGAATTGAACATGGTAGTCACACTGATAATTGCTTAAATACAGGTTTGTTTTTCTAATACAGGAAGAGAAATTTTACTCAAAAAAGTGTCCACAGGCGGAACTTGTAGAAATGTAAAACTGCTGCTTTAGAAACTGAGGACACCAGTTTTGTTTCTCCTGATAACTTCCTCCTGAGTAGCCCCCCTCCAGAGAGTGGAATGGGGGCTATTTTATCTCAGGAATATTTTATTCAAGAAGATCCCATTATCATTAACCATACAGCAGAGCTGCATCTCCTCAGGAAATACAACAGCTGTCATTTCCTCTTGTGTTCAGCTGTTTATAATATCAACATAGAAGGGTCACATTGACTAATGTTGCGAGGCCAGATCAATAAGCCATCTGGGATGTTACATCTGCAACCACTGAAAACGCTGCTGCCCCTTTTCAGTAATTATGGCTATCTGTACTGTAGAAGCATGCAAGGTGCTTCACCTCTGTAAGGCCATGATTTGTATGTGTATGGGAGGGGGGATGGTGTTGTATGATAAAACAGACACCAACTAAAGAGTGCTAGGCAACAGGATACCGTGTTTTGGAAATATATACACTCTTGTGTATATCCATCTGTTGTTATTAGCCAATCTGAAGTTTGTCATACCAACACAAAAGGTTTGGTAGTGTTGCACAAAAACTGGTACATGACATGTTGTTTTTTAGGTTCCCATCTCTTTGATTAAATAGTTATTGCCATTAATAGAGCAAGTGTTGGTAATAATAGGAGGCTGTCTGTTAAGTTTTTGAGCGTTGGAACTCAAAGGGTTTAAAACCATTAGTTACGGGAAATGCTGTTCGAGCAAACTTGGGTTCTGACCAGGTTGTTATGGAAACTGGCAGCAGAGGGAGCTCGAAGGAAATATATTAGATAGTGTGGCATTATTTCAAAGAAATCATAGCTCTTAGAAAAGTTAGTTAACACATGGACTCTTTTGTCATTTTCTTTCTAAAGCTAGCTGGGGGTGCATGTGGTGTCTGTCTGTGAACTAGACTGGTGAGATAACTACAGGCTTTGAAAGAAGAGATTAGACAGGTAGTTTATTCTTACAAGGAGTCAGCATCGAAGCAGATACATTGCAACAAGTGGCAAGGGTGTGGGGGAGGAACATATCACAAGGAAAGCATGGTAATTGTCAAAGTCTATATGTGCTGTTTCTTGTTTTGCTTTAAATGTGCTACGGCTATGCAGTAGGTCTCCAGTGATAAGTTTATAGTGTGATACACAGTCATGAGCCACAGGATCAGTCTGACCCCTTTTCCTTTCCTGTGGCAATAGATGTGAAAGTGTGCTGTTTTATTTATTTATTTCATGATGACAGAAGAAATACTTGAAAACTATTACAACAAATAAATACATTTCTACATAGATATGCTCAATCTCAAGTTCATAATGGGTTCTGCCACTTCATATCTCACATATTTCCAGACTATTTTTGAAAGAAGTGTGGCCACATAAATGAACAAGTGTGTTATTACTATCATAATTTTCAAACTCTTTCTGATACCTCTCATTAAAAAAATGACATTCTTCCATTAAAGAAAACCATACTTCCTTCAATTACTTTGTAGGTAAAAAGATCAAAGAACACTAACCTCACAGTGACATACTTGCCCCTTTGTGTGGTACCATGTGTTGAAATTTTCTTTTGCCATCTCCACCTAGTTGAAGAAAGAAAATTAAGAATGTCCACATCATGTGGGCACACTTTGTAGGGATATGAAATGGAATGATCACATAGTCTCAAGTTGGTATAATACTGGGAAAGTGCAATCAGTCTGCAAAAGAGATTGCTTACAAATCACTCATGGGACCCATGCCAAATAGGACTATTAGGACTATCAGGGGATATTGAACATACACAGAGGAGGACAGCACGAATGGTCACAGGTTTGTTTAATTTGTGGGAGAGTGTCGCAAAGATACTGAAGGAACTGAACTTCTCCAGATGACAGATGTAAACTATACTGAAAAAGTCTATTAACAAAGTTTCAAGAACCAGCTTTAAATGATTACTGTAGGAGTAGACTATGACCCCCTATCTATTGCTCACATAGGGACCATGAGGATAAGATCAGCATAATTACTGTATGCACAGAGGCATTTAAACAAGCATTCTTCCCATGCTCCATATGTGAATGGAACAGGAAGAAACCCTGCTGACTGGTATGAGACAAAACCTCTGCCATGCACCTTAGGGTGGTTTTTCAGAGTGTGTATATATAGATGTGGATATAGACATGTAGTACATTATGTGTACTGAAAGTAAAACTTTACCATGATATTTTCTTAAGGCACAACAAATGTTAGCCTCTGTTTCTAAAGCACACATTCAGAATACTGTCATGGACTGTGCATATGAAAAGGTTGTGAAACTAGTCATTTACCTTGAAGGGGATGAGTGTTTTCTGTATACCCTTAACTTCACTAAGAGTTGACAGTATTGAATAAACATCTTCTCAAAATCCAGGATGATGTATCTGTTCTTTTCCATGTGTTCATGGTCCACAGTTAGCAGTTTTTTCCCCATGGGTAAACTTCACTGTTTCACAGACTGTCTCTTATAGATTAATGAGTGTTCATGTATGGCTCTCAGAGTTTCATTTAATCTGCAGGATTGTGAGATCTTTCTTCATGTATTCTGTCACTCATGCATTAATTTCTGACCTAAGGCAGATGTGGTAACTGTATGTTACCACATCTGATTCACTGGTGCCTCAGTGGGAGTTAACATAAGAAGATGTGAGATGCTGGCTCATGCTGTTATGGTCCAACTTGCGCTTGCCAACACCTGGCAGTGCAGGAAGCAATCCCATTAATCTTATCGAACTTTGGCTGCAGAGTTGCAAGGTTTAAGTCGCAAGTGTGTTTCATAACTACTCAATCTAAGGAGTCTTATGCAGACATAATGGTTTGGGATGCTATTATTATGTCAGTGCTGATAAAGAAATCTGCCAATTGGCACTGCAAATTTGAAGACCCCCCTTAGAAATAGTACTTAAGGTAACACAAGCATATGAAGTTTACCAGGCCACATGTTGTCAGTTAGACACCTGGGCTGATGTGGCCACTGTCAACTTAGAGGACAGTAGGCATACACATTCCAGCACTAGAAGCAAAGTCACATTGGTACAGCACACTCAGCCGCTGTATGGTGGACAAACTTTCACAAGCCCCTGCCTTTCTCTGCAGTTTGTTTTATTCAGCATGACCAACCAACCAGCCTGGGCTTCTTGCCATCACTGTTGAAAGAAAGATCATATAGCAGTAGTGTGCAGCTCTAGGTTGGCTCCAACTGTGTGTCTGAACCTTTAAGCTAAGGACATTACTTACACCAGGGGGCTCACAGTACTTTTGTGAGTTTGTGCCTGGTACACACAGGGCCCCAAGCTATTGGAGTCCATTCTTCCTCCCTGGGCTGCATTTCCTTCACCGTGCCCCTCCCTCCCCATCTTGGCTCCTTCCCTGCTACCCCCTCCTCTGTCTCTCTGTTTTTTTTATTTATATCAACCTGGCTATCTGCCTGGTTCCCTGAACACCTTGTGGTTTTGTTTCTCTTGCCTGTTCTTTCATCCTTTTTGGCATTTTTGGTCCCCCCTTGGTGTCTGAACTCCATTTCTAAATTTTCTGTCTTTAGTATGAGCCATTTGGGGAAGAACTCCCTCCCTAGCATCTATGGCATAGATTCCTCCAGCACCTTCTTTCACTGCTGTGGCTCCCCCTTTGCTCTGCTAGGTCACCAGCACATGTAGGCATTCTGTGTTGTGGGGCTACTATGTATCCAACTACCTGAGCTCCCTGACAACACAGAGATCAACTACTGATACCTGACTTGTTCCCTCCTCATGTATGTCAAGGAGTGGTTGCTTGTCATCCTAGAACTCCCAGGAACAGCTGCCATGCCAGATGGCCACGCTGTGCCTCAATGGCACTCATGGGGAAAGCCCATGATCAGAGTGGGTGGTGTCAGTTGGATGCTAGGCACACAATATGTACCAAACTGCAAAAATCTCGGCAGTCTCACCCACCCATCTCTTCGAGTAGTAGCAGATCACTGAATGCTGCTTTGTATGACCCTGCAGCCTTCCCTTCCCGGGCTACACCATGGGAGGACAGCCAGGCTTGCCATTTTGAGATGAAACACTTTCCCCACTACCTGGGCTGTGCTAGGATGACACATTCATCACCGCAAAGCAGTCATTTTTTGTGGATAATATTGAAGAAAACTTGGGTGAAGTGGAGTCTCTCAGTGTGATGTGGTTGAGCTCCATGTTTATCAAAGCTTCTTCTGTCACCCAATCTGTAGCCTTGAAAGCTTGTGATCACCTTGATGTTGTCTGGTGTCTATTACTCCTCACCAGTTTCTCAATATTGTCCAGGGATTGGTTTTTCATAGGTTCCTCACCCTACAAACTGATGAGGAACTCCAGGTGATTAGCCTGGCAATGTGGCATTCATTTTGCTTGTCATGTGCAGAAGGGTTGTGAAGACAACTGTAACGGCACCAGTGCTTTTTTTCTTCCTTTCAAGGGGAATACTTTCCCAGAGCAGGTTGAGGTTATGTGTTACTGATGTGATATAAAGCTCTATGTCCTACCATCCATGACGTACTTTCAGTGCTTGCATTTTGGACCTATGTCCACTGTATGGCAGACCTTCTGTGTGGTGAAGGGAAGCCCTTTGTTTCGACACCTGTGTGTATCAACTGTCATGACTACCACTCCCCACATTACCAGTTTACAAGAAAGAAAAGAAGATCCAAGAGTAAAAGTCACTGGATCATCTATCTTATACTTAGGCTCACCAAAAATATGACCTAGTCCAACCACCAATGATTTTTTCTACTTCTGCCTCTGGTATATCATTTTCCTTTCCTACATCTTCCTTATCCCAGCCCCATCCACCTCCCATCTCCCTGTCTCCTGTGGTTCCTATGCCCTCCCCGCCCTGTGCTGCTCCCCTCCCTGGCCAAAGAAGTGCTGTTTCAACCCCTACCAAACTGAATCCTGTAATTAATCCTTCACTGAATGGGAATTCTTGCAGGCTCTTACCTCTTTACATGACACAGCTCAGGCCCAGATTCCATCCACAACCAGATGATCCAACACTTGAACGTTATTCAGAGGCAGAATCTCCTCAGGGTCTTCAATCACATGTGGCTCACAGATGCCTTCCACTTGCAATGGTGAGACAGCATAGTCATCCCTGTCCTTAATCCCAGAAAAAACCCAATATCTCTCAACACCTACCACCTGATTAGCCTTACCAGCATACTTTGTAAACCATTCAAGAGGATGATTAGCTTATACTTATATTGGGTACTTGAATCTCAGGGCCTTTTGTCCCCATATCAGCATGACTCCCAGGAAGGGTGATCTACAACTGAACATTTACTCAGATTGGAAACAGCAGTCCAACAGGCTTTTTCTAACTGCCAACACCTTTTTATGGCCTTCTTTGACCTACATAAGGCATATGACATGGCTTGGTGCCGTCACATTTTAGTTACACCCATGACTGGGCTTTTATGGCCCCCTTCCAATTTTTATCCATGAGTTTTTACCCCACCCACTCTTCCAGGCTCAAGTTGGCACCTATCTCAGCATCCCTTGGATCTAGGAGAATGGTATCCCACAGGGTACTGTATTAGTGCCACACTTTTCCTCATTGCTGGCAATGGGCTTGTCACCTCTGTTGGGCCTCTGGTTACTACGGCATGATATGTCAACAATATTTGCATCTGGTGCAGCTCTCACTCAGTAGCATCTACTGAATGCCAACTCCAAGGCATCATCTGATGGACCTCTGCATGGGTCCTCTTCCATGATTTCCAGTTTTCTCCCTCCAGAATGTGGCTTATGCATTTTTGCCATCGACCCATTGTACACCCTGATCCAAAACTTTATTTAGGCAACCAGCGCCTAGATGTTGTAGCACAGTCCCATTTCTTGGACCTTATTTTTGATAAAAAGCTGTCGTAGCTGTCTCATATTCGCTACCTGAAGACCACCTGCATATGGAAACTTAATGCTCTCTGTCTCATGGCCCACACATCTTGGGGTGCAGACTGTGCTACTCTTCTCCATCTTTACTGTGCGCTGTGTGCTGTCAGGTTTATGGCTCGGCAGCCCCTTCCTCTCTCAATCTACTTCATCCTGTTCATCAATCTGGGGTGTGTCTGGCTATCAGTGTCTTCTGCACTAGTCCTGTCGACAGCCTTCTCGCAGAAGCTGAGATTCCCCCTCTACAAATATGATGGAGCCAACTCTTGGTTTCTTATATGATCAGCATTTAATGATTCCCTGACCATCCCACGTGACCTGTTGTCGGTGCAAATGAGGGATGTCTCCCTCCTGATACCCGACCTCAGGGTGGGATTGCCTGTTGGAATGCATATTACTTCCCTTCCTTGGGATCTCTTCCACTTACTGGAAACCCACTTATTTCCTCCCACACCCACTCCTCCTTTTATGGTGCCTTGACCACAGATTAGGACTGATCTATTTCACAGTCCTAAGGTCTCTGTCACCCCTGTGATATTCTGGCATCTTGTACGTTCCATTCTTGAAAAGTTCACTGATTGTCCTAAAACAATAGATAAGGTGGGGCACACTTTTACATCTCCTACTCACATGGAACATCATTTACTGCTGGGATCATCTAGTGTGTTCGTAACAGAGCTGCTAGCCATTAACAGGGCACTCCATTTTTTTTTACTGAGGCCTCCCTCTGCAGTGTTTCAATATGTATCGACTCAGTGAGCAGCTTGCAAGCTGTAGACCGATGCTACTCTCTCAACCTTTGGCCATGCTGCCTGCTCTGTTGCCTTCCGCTAGGTCCCAAGTCATGTGGGCATCCCAGGGAATGAACTGTCAGACTGACGGCATCCCTTGTATTGGTGGACTGTCCTCTTCTTTTGGCCCTTCAAACTAAGTGTAGCCTTCCAGATTTCTTGTCTTTAATATTAGCAGATGATTAATGGATGGTTGAACTGGTCCTCAGTTTCCTAAATGAAAGTAGTTTTTATTTTCAGTTATAAGATTTTGCTTTACTTCTGGAGCAGGGGCAGGGTGGTTGTGGTTGGGGCTTCTCTTCACGTTTTCTATGTCTGGGACCCATGACTACTCTTTTATCCCTGTTTTCCAGTTTATATACTTTGCCTACTCTTTTATACCTTCTACTGATTGTGTTTTAACTTTCTCCTTTTATAGTTTGACCCTTCTGACAGGATCTGACCACTTTTTGTGGACCCTCTACCATAATGCAATTAACTTTTGAATTCTGTGACTGATGATGTCATGTTCAGCCAGCCCTTGACAACCCTCCTGCCCTCCCTCAATCAGTCAAGGATATTACTGCCATTAGCCATGTGTGCGGCAATCTTGCAACTCTTTATAACTAATTGTTTATCAATGTGAGTGTGTCAACGACATCTTCCTTCAATTGCAAGCAGATACAAGTGCAGCAAAAACACTTCTGAACTCTTAACACTTACGTGCACCTCAGTTTGCCTTGACTGTCTGCTGCTTCATGCTATTTTGTCAGTTATAACTAGCAACAAATTCCTATTATTGGACAGTTTATGGCAGACATGACATAAAAGGTGGTGGTGCACCTATTGATGGTCCTTTTGGTGGATGGTGTCTGCTTGGAAAATTTGTCTGCTTTCACAGCCTTTGGATTCATGTTCACTGATTTGATAATTTAATGGCTGACTTCATACTTTATCAAGAACGAGATGACCCCTGCAGGAGATGTTCTGTGCTTTTTGCACAGTGGCTACACAGGGCCACAGATTACACAGACTGTATCACCCTTAAACTCACAGTGTGATCTTGTTTCTTTTGTGTTGTGCCTGTGCTGCTGGCATTTTGTGATCAAGTGAAAGAACAACAAGATAGGCTGGTAGCATTAGTTGTCATTGAATCCTTATCATCCAGTCAATGACCTGTAGTTGCTTCTGTTTCAGACATTGCAGGGTGATGGTCTCAAGTGCAATTTGGGTAAGTTGTATTTCTTTCAGCCTTCTGTTGAATACCTGGGGTATGGAATTTCCCATCAAGGGGTACAGCTGAGCAGTGGTCATACTGCGGCTATTGAGGTATGCTCTTGTCCTGTTAATGTGAAGGAGCTCTAGACTTCTTAGGCAAAGTTATGTATTATCGTAAGTTCCTCCTGCATGCAGCTACAGTAGCACATCCTCTCAACCAATGCACAAGAAAGGCACATTGTTTTTCTGGATGCCTGCCTGTCAAAAAGTGTTCTGAAAATTGAAAGGTGATATGAATTCCACCATGTTCCCGGCTAGATACAAACCTCATTACCAGCTTGTAATGACTCTGGATGCATCTCAATATGGCATGGAGGGTCCATGCTGTCTCAGTGTAACACAGATGGTTCAAAACAGCCCGTTGCTTTTCCTCAAAAATGCTTAATGTCGTTCAAAAGAGTTATTCTCAACTACAGGAGGAGACCTTTGCTATTATTTACTCTCTCCGGAAGCTTCACATGTTTGTATATAGTGTCAAGTTTCACATACTTACTGATAACACACTATTAGTTTCTCTCCGTAATACCATGGCACAACTGTCACATAAGATGGGCCCTGTTCGTCAGTCGTTGTCATTCCAAGATTCACTTCTGCCACACAGCTTGGCCCTCTAATGCCAACACTTTCTCACATATTCTGATTAGACCTGACCTTGGCTTCCATCAGGATGAAGTACTTTGTTTCTAGCTTGATTAGGAAGCTAGAAAGACATTGGATTTGTTCCCGATTATGAGTCATGCAGTGCCCATGCTGTCAATTCCAGTCCTGGTTTCCTTCAGTATATTCAGTAGGGTTGGCCAGATCAGCTTTCAGCTACAGCTTTGTGTCCCAGCCACAATTATTTTGTATTGTGCCATAGGTTAACTCTTGTTGGTGGCATCATTTTGCTGTCTACTGAATGCACTGTGACAACAGTGGTCATTCCAGTATCTATCCAGTGAGACACTCTTCACCCCCTGCAATGCGGCAATTGGGTGGGTGTTAAGAATGAAGATGCTGGATCACCAACTTGTTCACTGCCCCAAGATTGATTGTGAGAATCAACATTTAATTGTTCTGGTTCTAAGTGTGCAGGAAACCAGGCCACTCCACAGCAATATTACTCTCCATGACCAGACTGTTCACAGCCGTGAGAGCATGCCTACTCAGATTTTGTGGGCCCTTCTTGGACACTTATTGGTTGGTAGTCATAGAAGCCTATTGTCAGTTTCCATACATCGTAAACTGCTGCCCTATGACAGAAGAATCTATGATGTGGGTCCTCCCCTGTATTTTTGCCATTAAGGCTTCTCTACATCCTGGAGATGAACAACAACACATAGTTTACCTCATAGACTTTTCAAGATTTTTGTGCATAACATGGTATCCATTATGTCAGGGCGCTCTCCTTTCACCCTCAGTCTAACGGGCAGGCAATACCCCTCATAAGGACTTTCGATATACAAATAAGGAAGTGTATCAGCACCGCTCCAGTGGAAGAACAATTCCAACACATTCTCAGCTGTTACAGGTCCACAGCAGTCAATGAGAGGCAGAACTGCTGCACAGGCACCAGACACATACAGTCCTGAACCTCCTGGTCCCTGCCCTGCACCTTCCTTGGGCTTCTCTGTCACCGAGATGCATGCCAGGTACCCCCATCTAGATTTTCACTTTTAGTCACAGCGAGTGCTGCACCAAGCAGTCATTCACAGCCAGCACGGTTAGACAATCCTCATACTGCAGGTGAGAATGGCTGGTGACTCAGTACTGAAACCAAGTCCACCCACAGGTGAGAAACCAGCCTGTGCAATCCCTGCACTAAACTCCCAGGCCTTCCTCCCTCCAGCGGTCCAGGTCCAGCCCTTCTCTCCATTCTTGGAGACCACTTCTCTGTTTCTGTCTCCATCTCCTCCACCAGGCACAATCTTGCCTACTTCACCTCCTCCAACATTTTTTAAAGCCCTCTGCACCAGCATCATTGGCTGGGTGCAGATGAGCTTCAGCAACAACCAGTGGCTTTGAATGGTCCGCAGGTGCTGTACCAACCAGCACCATGCTGGCAGTGAATATAACAAGATGCAAGGTGCTGGCTGTCATGTTATGATTCAACCTGCCCATGCCAGCACTTGGTGGCATGAGCCCAGCCTTCAGGCACCGTCACAATAAAATAGCAACAGCAGCATCACATCTAGCTCTGCACACACAGCCAAGAGACTGCACCACTTCACGATTCAGACTATCAACGTATCTATTATAATTACAAAGCAGAGGATTCTCTTCTTCATTCTGTTATGGTTTATCTGTGTGCTAACTTGACTCTAGTTTTGTTGTACTTGTTAATTGTTTGGAGTCAGCATAGCTATGTACATTGATTTCATATTGAAAATATAAACTTTGAACTGGTTATTCTAGACATAATTATTTGTGTTTATTACTACAGCAGGCACTTTGCAGATCCATATAAACTGGGCCAGTCTCTTCTCTACAGTACATGTCAACAAATGTGCAGCTAAGAGCATCACCAAACTAATCAAGCATTTGGAGATTAATCTTGGTCTAAGTCCAAAGAACCCTGTAAATTCTGAGAATGTTGTAACCCTGAGACCTAATGAATGTTGCTAGCTAGACTTTTTTACTGCTTCCACAAATCTTCAGAAAGAAGTTAGGATTGTTTCGGAAATCATGTAGCGGACACTGTTGCTGCTGATATGAGTAGTGGCCTACAGATCACTCCATCCTATGTTCTCAATTACTCTTAAAAAGTGATCACTCGTCCAAAAAATTACTCCTTCTAGAATACATATGGAGAGCACGCTGAATAACCTTTACTATCATAATATTATTTTCCTAAGAAGTTCAATCGTCCACTGAACAATTGAGCTATAGTATTTATAAATAACAATTAACTTCTTTGCCCTCTTTAACTGTCTGATTCTCAATGATAACAGAGTTACAGTTTGAATAAGAGAGCAGCATGTCTCACTGGCATAAATTTGTTTTAAATATGGTCCTATCTGACTGACTTGTAAAGGTAGCAATTGTTTCTGAAGAAGAACCTCATGAAATTAAGTTCCATAACGCATTTTCAACAAACTGATGCTTACCTGAATCTCTGACACTGACAAAGTATGTAGGAGTGAATTCTCAATGCAACATGACATATAACTTTTGACAGAAGTAAAACAATGACAATAGCTCCTTCCCATGTCTGAGATTTAAATGACAGGGATCTATCTTTATTTAGTTATGTTAAAAGAAGACAGTACTTACCTTTATGTATCACAATTCCAAGTACCATACTTCTGATAAGGCACATTTAAAGTAGAAAAACTATTTAGCTTTATACAGTTGTAAGTAATATGTTAAGAGGGTTTTCTGTGACCATCTGCTGAAGACGTTCAGGAACCTTGAGGATTAACTTCCGCTTTTCATTTGTGTCTGCTCCAGCAATATCCATTTTGGGCCTGACTAAATACACAATACTCTTTTGCCTCAAAGTGATTTCTTCTTCTTTCGAATGGGCCAGCTAAAGAGCACAGTATTCAACTTTTCAGCCTGGAGAGGGACTTGATGTTTCCCCAATAACCTGCATTCTCTGGCTGTGTTTCTCCCTTCTTTCCTTTGTCCAAAGGCCACCGGTCTTTTTATGGGGTGATCTGTCATGAGACCTCTTTTCTTTTAGTATCCTCCTGAGAAGTGCTTGGTTTCTAATGTCACTTTCAGTTATTTTCAGTTCCTGGATGTCTTTCTTGACTTCTATCAGTCATGGTGTCAGGGTCTTCTTGCTCTTCCAGTAGTTGAGAAGTCGGTTGGTTAGTCTTGTTTGGTCCATCCTTGTGATATGTCCATAGAAAGTGAGACGTCTGTCCCTGGCTACATCTGTGATTTTCCCGGTGTGATTGTATAGTGCCTGGTTTGATTGTCTTCTGTACTCATCATGTATTTTGACCGGACCCAGAATTTTTCTCAGGATCTTCCTCTCCTGAATCTCTAGTTTATCTGTAAAGCCTTTCCTGTTCAGATTCAAGCATTCTGAGGTTCATATAGGACTTCAGGGCAGATAACTGTTGGGTAGTGTTTTCGTATGGAATTACGAAATAGGCATTTCTTATTATAGATGTTCTTGATTAATCGATATGCTAATTGTGACTTATTAATCTGAGTTGTTTGTGCTGTTCCTTCTGATAGATTAGGTTCCAACCATTCTCCTAGATACTTGAATCTGTCAGCTTTCTCAATTTGACCTTGTTCCTACTGTAGTTCACTGGGAGTATCACTGATGTTGGTGAGGTATTATGTCTTTTCAAGCGACAATTGGAGTTGTACCTTGGTAGTCTGGAGTTTGAGAATGTTGAGCTGCTTTACTGCTACTTTCACTGAGCTTGCTGTACATGCCAGATGATCTGCGTAAGCTAAACAGTCTACTACTAGTCCCTTCCATTTGTGTCCCAGATAAATACTGCTCGGTATATTTTGTACTTCCATTTCTTTTCACCACTCTCTGATCACCTTGTCAATGCACAGTTGAAGAGAAGAGGTGAAAGCCCATCTCCCTGTCTAACTCCTTTCTTTATCTCAAAGCTTTCTGAAAGTGTTACTCTGAACTATACTCATGATCTATTGTTTATTCGCTAGTTTAATTTGACTTAATACTGACTTCAAGTTAAGGATCTGTTCAGCAAAAGAACATCCTTTTCTAAAATCACCCTGATAATCTCCAAGTTTTGGGTCCAATTGAGGTTCAGCTCTGTTCAGTAATGCCTTCGATAATATCCTATAGGTGACTGGTATCAATGAGATCCCTCTATAATTGTTGATGTCAGACAGATCACCCTTACTGTGTAAGGGGTGGATCAGAGCAGATGTCTGGTCATCTGGTAACTTCTCAGTATCCTAAATGTTCTGTAGGATGTCAGTAAACTAGCTGATTGCTTTGTCTTCAGCTTGCTTCCACAACTCTGCAACTATAGTGTCTTCTCCTGGTGCTTTGTTATTCTTCAGGGACTGAATGATGCTTCATACTTCTTCTTCTGTTGGAGGGTGAGAGTTTGGTTGTCTGGGACTGTCTTGATAGATAAAGGAGGTGTTAGGGGACTCACAGTTAAGGAGATTCTCAAAATATTTGGCCAATATGTGGCAGTTGTCTTTGTCATTATAGGCTATGCTTCCATTTGGTCCTCTGAAGTGTAAGCTGGGTGGCACATAGCTTCTAAGATTTCACTTGAAAGTTTGTAAAAGTCAATTGGTCCTGAGTGTACTGACGTTTAACCTGCCTGATGATTTTGGCAGTTAGCCGGCACTGTTTTATGAACTTCTCCTTATTTGTTTCAGACTTCTGTGAGGTCCATCTTAGCCAAGCTGCCTGTCTTGTTGCGATTGCTTGGTCACAGGTACTTGTCCACAACTCATGTTTCCTCTGTTTCCTTAGTGGGGCGACTTCTGTTGCAGCTTTTACCAATTTGTACCTTAGCTGGTCCCAGTTGTTGCATTCATGATCTAGTGTTTGCATTCTCTCTGTAAGCATATTGCAGGTTGTCAGTTTTTCCAAGTCAGACTTGGTAAGTTTGGGAATTTGAGGCTTTCTTGTATTCCTAGGTAGAAATTGGAATTTTATTTTTTAGAGGTAGTGGTATGAGTGCAAGCTCACCCCTCTTAACAATCTCACATTCTGGATTTATCTAAAGGACTTTCATGAAATGGCCACATGATCTATTTGAAACTCTCCTGGGAGTTATTGGGTGAAGTCCCTGCCTTCTGTTTTCTTGGTAGATGCTTAAAGGCTGTGGATTTCAGACATTTATAATTTTTTCTTTAGTATTTTGAAATATTCTTTTGACTAAGATAAGAATTATCGTTTGTGTCTTTATGTCTAAATTTAAGCTTCCTTTTCTTTCCAGAAGTGTGGTGAGAGATATGGCCAGTATCCATGCCCACAGCATATTGAGGAAGGGGACATTAATAAACCTCTACACCTTTGTGGAAAGAAATTGTGCCGTGGCAATCTGTTAATGAATAATGTCTCAGTAGCAAACAGTGGGATGTACCAGTGTGTTTATCCTTATGGAAACAAAACTGCTGACAGAAAAACAATTGTTTCATATATTTTGGAAGTTGTTGGTATGTACTGGATCGGAAAGTATTTATAAAGTTAATATATAGAAACATGAACCTGTATAAAAGCACTTTAACTAATGTGAAATCCAGTTTTTTTTATACTATACTTACAATAAATAATGAATAACAATAAACTCACTCTTTAATCTGCAAAGTGAACAATACTAGAGCAATATTTAAAGCAAACAGAAATGTATTTGTCGCATATTCATGTGGTTACATTCCTTTTTCAAAATATGGAGAGAGAAGAGAACACTTACTCACAATTTTATTAAATTTATTCTCTTCCATGTCATGCTTGAGAAACAGAAACAAGAAAAATATGGGAGTCATAGCAAAAACTGGTGTGGGGGTGGGGTTAGGGTGTGGAGAAGTATACATACACCATAGGCAATTGGTGAGTTCTAGAAGAGCAGCTTCAAGCACTGAGATAAAATAAAACAAAAAATAGGACAGTTAATTTGTCACTAAACCCTCTGTCAGGCACTTTATTGTGAATAGCAGAGTAATCACCTAGATGTATCTGTAGAGCTCCTGTGCAGAGATATTTGTTTAATAAGAGCACACACAGTACATAAGATACATCATTGAACTCCAAATAACAATGCAAAAAGATGCCATGGACAGTGAATAGTGACTAGATGCGTACATTAGGAAAATAGTGAAATTGTATTTGACTCACTGAAACAAGTAGGTAACTGTTATAGTAGCTGTGGAATTAGAGAAGTGAATGCTTTTCTAACAAGGAAATGGTAAACAAAGCCACAGAGACATAGCCAATAATAATATCTGAGTGGAAGGACCCTTTCCATTCAATAAGTCTGATGTAATCTAATTCATAAGAATGGTGCTTTCATTGTGTGTAACAAGCACAGATAAGGTGATTATCGTCATTAGAATGGCCTCAAAATCTCATTACAAATATTTTATTATGCCTTTGATCTCCACAAATGTCATAAAATGTCATACCTGACTCAAAATATGTTTAATGTTCTTATAATATAATATGAATAGGTAAAAAGTCTACTCACCAAGTGGCAGCACGAGAAAACACATATAAAAGATACGAAAATGCACAATCTTTCATAATCAGTGAGTGGCTCCTACTTCTGGCAGAAGGGTTGAAGGGAAAGGAAGACAGATGAGGGAAAAGGACTGGTAAGATTTAGGAAATGGGGAGAGCTGCAGAAAAGTCACCCAGAATCCCAGATCAGGAGAGATATATTGAATGGGATGAGAAGAAAATACCAGTATACTTAGCTTGATGACAATCATATTTTATTGTATATCAAATCCCTAAGCTGAGAGAATTTTGCTGTATGTTTTCTTACTATTATTATTTGCGTGCTGTTTCGTCACTTATTTTGTCATACAAATTACATGTTACAAAATTTGTCGTAAGTGCTAGGAGAGAGAAAATATATGAATTTGAGAAAACACAGTACCAGATACACTAGACACACATTCACACTATATTACAATGAGTTATGAAATGTAGCCTATACATACTACTTAGTTTTATCACAATTGTGCCACTGTATTTACCACAGCCATAAACAAACACATTCCAAATGGTGTTGGCCTTTTGAGGTAGGGTAGTGATGTTAGTGAAGTTCACTGAAGCCTTGCTGGTTATCTTCCCCCTGTCAACAAACAGTGAGTCAGTACTCCCTCACCACATTGTTAAAATGACAGAGCATTGAACTAAGAAAAGTAGATGAAGGAAATTAGGAGGGGCTCTGCTGGACATGTGAAATAAAACATCAGTTTTTATGAAGTAATAAATCCTAAATCTCAAAGTCACTAGTCCAGGTAAAAACTGATGGAGAAACGTTACCCAACAGTGACTAATTATTGGACTAGCAGAACAGAAAGAAAGAAATGATGCTAAATGATTGCTAGTACTTGCTAATGACCTGACCTTAGCAAAAAAAATTGTTCATATGGCTCGAAGCACTATGAGACTTAACATCTGAGGTCATCAGTCCCCTAAACTTAGAACTACTTAAACCTAACTAACCTAAGGACATCACATACATCCACGCCCGAGGCAGGATTCGAACCTGCGACCGTTACAGCTGCGTAGTTCCAGACTGAAGCACCTAGAACCGCTTGGCCACTGTGGCCAGCTGAACTCCCTTAGCTGCAAGTAAAGGTGGATACAACACTGTTCTTAGCTCACTAGGACAAATTATGCACAACAACATAATAATTTGACAACTATATTGAACTGTATCTCTTGAATATGTATAAACTTTACAGTTACAAAATCGGAAACATAACTGAGCTTACTGTTATAACAACTGCTATTATTTTATATCTTGAGGTGTTAATCCCTGAATGGTAGTGTACCAAACTCTATGTGAATGAAATAGGAGGAGAAACAAATTACCCCTGGGAAACAAGCACTTGCCTCCTGTATGTCTATAAAAACATCAAACAGCTCTGTTACAGTATCAGTAATGGCTCAACAAATAAATTACAGTGATGTCACTGTCTTCTTTGCATTTGACAGATTTATGAACCATACCAAAAGAAGTGATGCCAGTAGTTATATCAATTATCTTCTGGGTCTGAGACTGAGGAAGCAAAAAAATATATTTGAATAGAACAAAAACGTGTTTGAAAAACAGAGATAAAACAGAATTTCAGTTTAAGTTGTATTAGATTGATCTATAACATTAGGCTTAACAGTGTTTTTTTCCTGTTGGAGATGTGGCACCAGGTGTCTATACACAGTTCATACAATTCCTGTAAATTGTGGGCCACTGGTATGTGTCTAGGAGTTGGTACCCAATGACATCCAAATGTATTCTATCAGCTTCAGATAAGACAAATTTGGTGTCCAAGACATCAATTTGTGTTCACTATCATTCTCCTCAAAGCACTGTAGCATGATTCTGACTTCCTAACATGGATAGTTATCCTTCTGGAAGATGACATCACTGTCGGTAGAGACATCAGTCATGAAGAGACTTAGGTGGTCTGCAATAATATTCCAGAAGATCACAGCTGTCATGGAGCCTTTGATTACTACCACAGATCCCACAGAAGCCCAGGTGAATGTTTCCAATAGCACAATACTGCCCCCATTGGCTTGTAATGATGAGGAGCACATTTCAAGCAGCTGTTTGCCTGGATAAGAGCATATACGGGCATGATTACTCTAGTATAACAAAATGGTGGTTCACCAGACCAGGTGACATATTTCTATTGACCCATGGTCCAATCTCAATGATCATGTGCCAACTGCACCTGTTACTTATGATGTTGGGTCAAAATGGATATACCATCAATTGCTACCTTTATTACTTTACAGAACTTGCATGCTTCTGACATCCACCTCCTGTGAATAGGCATAGGTGACCCTTACTTGCGGTTTGCCTGTTTTACAGCCACTGTCCATAGATTCCCATGACAGTAGCATGAAACCAGCCAACCTGCTTCTCTATTTCCAAAATGCTCATTCCCAGGATGTGGGCCATAACAAGGTTCCCTTTCTCAATGTTGCTCATGCCAGTGGTTATCTTGATTTGTGGCCCATCTTATCTCTAGAATGCTTTCCAATTTGTCTCCCCTCAGCTTACATACTTTTTTTTAACTATTTCATGAGCTGTTAACACTGCCAGGTAGCATTCATTCTCATGGTAGACAGGTCATAAAGTCTGACTCATCAATATACACTGCAATTTTGGCAACCTCATTAGCTCATAATGAAGGTAGGTTGACCATTGTAAGAGTTCTTTACAAACATTAGATAAAGACAGCAAATAAAGAGGCTCAGTCTTTACACATATGACACAACTACAAGAAGATAAACTGCTCATAAAGGATCATACGTGACAATGTTTCTTGAGCTGCATCAGGGAACAGCATTGCGTATAGCACCCATTAAGAAAATACATTGAAATAATAAGTGAAAACATGACAGAAACAGGCACTTCATGAGTCCTGCTGTGATTTATCTGCCGCACAAGTCCTTAATAGGATTATAGATGTAATATTCAGAAAAATCAAAGAGAGACACAAGTGGGATTATAGCACCTGAGTCAACAAGGAATATGAAACTGGTTTCAGCAACTACCAGAGACAGCTGATATTGCTGCTACATCAATAGACTCGACTGATGTTCAACAGGAGTGTTGATGGGTGAGATCTAGTACAGACTAAGAATAAAAAGGAATGGAGTACGTTCCTTGCATCAGATAGGCATATTAGATTTGCAGAGCTCAAAAATGCTCAAATGTGTTTGAAATCTTATGGGACTTAACTGCTAAGGTCATCAGTCCCTAAGCTTACACACTACTTAACCTGAATTATACTAAGGACAAACACACACACCCATGCCCGAGGGAGGATTCGAACCTCAGCTGGGACCAGCCACACAGTCCATGATTGCAGCACCTCAGACCACTCGGCTAATCCCGTGCGGCGTTTGCACACCTAACATAGTAAAAATGTAAATGTTAAGTGGCATCATTGGCTGGATATCCAACAGGATATGATCATCTGCTGTCATAAAGGATGTTCTTCCTCCACAAAAATGGCCCTTTTGTTGTGGATGTGTAGGAGATGTGTTGTAGGTGCAGTGTTGATGAGTGTAATAGGTGCATGTATAGTGTAGTCTTGTGTTTGTGTTGTTTGTTTTTGATGATGATGATGATGATAGAAGGGAGAGGGAGAAACGTGGTGCCAACACATAGCCTCTTTAATAGCACCAAGGGGACTGCTGACCTGAATGTCCTGATCCAGTGGATGGCTCCAACAGTGTCATTTGCCGTCTCTACATGAGAATTGGCGGAGAGGCTTGGAATTAAATCCAGAACGCTGATGGAAAGACTGGTGATCAGGTACTTTACATCACCACCTGTCCCCCTACCGCTACCCCCACCCCCCTTGCTAGCCAAATACTTGCACTGAAAATTTCATCCACAACCAGTTTTGAAACTAGATTACCTCAGAGTTGAGTGCTACCACACAGAAGCATGTTAACAGTTGCAGCCTATGGATGCAGGTAGCTAATATAGAAGTAACTAGTAACATCTTGGAAGTTACTGATGTAACTCAAGAAATAGTAATTAACATTATTTGCTTTTTTATTTTTCGCCTTTCTCCAACAATTCTTCCTCTGATAATGGGAAGAAATTAGAAACTCTTAAAAGAATGTGAGTGTAACCAAGTAATTGGCAATTACTGTAAAAGTATTTGGGCAATTGTTTTTATGCATATTGTATATGTTGAAAGGGAGGGAGGGGCATACCTTTCTTGTGTTCATGTATATTTATAGGTCAGGCATGGAAGGGGAAGGGATGTGGACAAATTCAAGACTGGAAGAATAAGAGTAATTGAAGGAGAAATTTTGATGGTCATTCAAGCTTTCCACAACAAAAATTTTTCTTTCTCTGCAATGTATCTGGAGACAAAAAGAAGGAAAGAGTGCTCAGAACACTAGGTGCAAAATAAAGTATAGGTTGTAATGGAATGAAAGAGATGCAGTTGGAAATCAAACAATAGAAAATCCAGGATGGACTGTAACAATATTATGAAAAGGAAAGTTGCCACTCACCAAATAGTAGAGATGCTAAGTCACAGATAGGCACAATTAAAAGACTGTCACAAATTAGCTTTCAGCCAGTATGACCTTCATCAAAAATAGATGACAGTCACAGGCACACGTGCATGCCAACACACGCACGCACACACACACACACACACACACACACACAAACACACACACACACACACGACTGTAGTGTGGCTTCAGTTGTCAGAGACTGCAGTCGTGAGTTGCATTTGCGCGCGCGCGCGTGTGTGTGTGTATGTGTGTGTGTGTGTGTGGGGGGGGGGGGGTTATTTTTGACAAAGGTCATACTGGCCAAAAGCTAATATGAGACAGTATTTTTGCTGTGCCTATCTGCGACCACTGTATGGAGAGATGCAGTTAGGCTATTTTTATTTTATTAATTAGTACTCTTAAATATAGTCATCAGTAAAATACTCACTTTTGCTAGGCCATGGGTGATCCCTTATCTTCTTAAACTTGAGGTGGATGTTATGTTTATGTTTATTTGGATGTTGACAGGATACCATTTCTCATAAGGAAAGAAGGTATGAAGACAGTTTAAAGTGATGGAAACTGCTTATGCTCTTGTACAATCCATTTTTCCTGGTTACTAATTTTTCAGGTTCTTCTTGAATACACTGCATTTACATTTTTATATGTGTATTTAACATTTATCTCACAAACTAATTAGTACAGAATTTATTACTTGTATTTAATGAAAAAATGTAAGTAAAATTATCCAACTTTCAGGCAATATTGAACATTAATGAGCAATTAGACTTATAATAACAATGAGAAATATAGTAACCGAAGTTTATTAGTTTATTTCAGCATGCTTCATCACTTCCACATACTACATATTTATCACAAAAAATAACCATAACACACTACAACATTTTGCAAAAATATAATCTCTGATCAGACCACAGTGTGGCATAGTTGTATGATTTACTTTCATTGAAGTGTTGAGTTTCTCTTCGTGGACTCCTTTATAAAAACAATCAATGAAAATTTTCCTATAATGTTATGCAACAATGTCAGTGAAAATTTTGGTTATTATTTCAGAAACTGCAGAATGCCCACAAATTTTGGAGGTGTTTCCAGAGAATGTAACAGTTCTGGAAGGCTCACAAATTATTTTCAGTTGCAAAGCACTAAGTAATGTTTTTGCACAGTTCCATTGGGTCCGTAAATATGACAGCAGCTCAGCTTCACAAACTATACGCTATGGAGACAATATATATGAAGTATGTATTTCCAGCATTAATTATGTCATTTTTGTTGATGCCCATTTTGTGTGTATACTAAATGGAAAATATTGAATATGAATGAGTTTTATTTACAGGCTTTATGTGACATTTCAGCAAAAAGCAGTGCCTGCTGAAAGGTCAAATTAAAAGTGCCTCTTCTTTCACACCCTTCCAAAAACTAAAAATAAACTAATATCATTCATCATTAATCATGTCTCCTGTAAACTAGCAGAAGTTTCTAGCTAAGCACATGCCTTTGGTTTACTCTAACATTAACAGGGCAACCTAGCACAGTGGTTAGGCAGTAGATTTATATTTCACAGGGACTCAAATGCATTACGAATTGTACAAGTTTAGGTCTCCATTGTTTTGCTAGATAACACACTGTAAGGCAAATACAAGGAGGGTTGCGCTGGACAGGCCATAACATGTGTTCTGTCACTTTTCTTGACCAATCTGAACTTTTGCTGAATATTTGGATTGTTATTATTTGTCGCTCTGAAGTATTGAGGAGAACCGGTCATGTGGTTCATTGTTCAAGTTTCTCAGTACAGAGAAAGAAAGTTCAAGAGCAAGAGGAAGTATCCATAGAGGATTTATCTTTATTGAGGCTATATTGATTGAAATTGTCACAAAGGTATCATCCTTCATTATAGTGACTGACAGAGATTGAATAATTTTTTCCAGATTTTTGTGGCACTGAACAACAATTTTTTAGAAGGCATTAGGTAATGCATTAATTTAAGAAATTGTAGTGATACCCTGTTTTCTGTAATACATTTAAACTGCCAAGGGTAATATTAGCAGTAGTGTCACTATGATTTTTTGGTCTGCAGAAGGCTGTTCCAATGCTGCCTTGTAGGGTGCAGGCACTGGTACTTCATCAACTTGCTCGTGAGCAGGCACAGTTTAGGCAGACTAACTGCCGAGCAGGCACAGTTTAGGTAGACTAACTGCCAGGTGGTCCTATCACATGTGTTCCGCACATGTTCTAGCCCTCCTGTCTGTGAGCTCCTAGCATAGAACAATCGTGTACCCTATGACTTGGTAGCCTGAATGCACATGCACCAACTTATTACTCACCCCTGCCCGTTGTGCACGTGCACACCTGGCTGCCCACTGGTGGATATGCTAGCTGGAATAGCCTAGTCTAAAAGAAAAATTGTAATATGAGACTGATGTTTACAACTGTTAAAGCTGCAAATGAATAAATAATTACCTGCTGCATATACACGCCTTGTCTCATATGAATGCGATGCGCCAGTGCCATGGTGGCTGGCAGCATCATTCATGGGCTTCTGTCACAGAGTATGACTCCTGAAACCCACTATAGAATTTCCAATGTTTGTGGTATAGTATACAAGACAAATAAAGACAGTGTCAAAATCACAAAGGCAAATGTTGATTTATGCAGCAGCCATTGCCATCTTCTCTGCTGAAGCATGCGACAATCAGTCACATTACATGAATAATGGCTGACATTCTGAAAGGACAGGAACCTTTTTTTTTACCTTTTAGTTCTTCAACTAGTATCATACTGACTTTTATATAGACTATGTTGTTTCACATGTATAATTTCTGATGATTTTCAGGTTCTGTGACAGTTTGTGTGCTGGGCTATTTATAGAATTTACCACGTGACATATTGGATTACCTTACATGTGTGAATCCAAAGGCACCACACCTAAGAGCACAGCAAAAGATACACAAAGAAGGTAATCTGATACATTCCTTGATAAACTATATAAACAGCCCGGCATAGAAGCTGTCACAAAAACTGAAGAACACGGAAAAATTATACATATAAAACAACACAGTCTATAAAAAACAACATGATACTAGCTGAAGAAGTAAAAGGTAAAAGTCTCCCAAATTGGTAAGCTCTTATCACTTGACATTACCAACCTTTACTCAAACTCAACCATACAAGAAGCTGTAGCATTGATCCAAAAGAACATTATGAAACCTAAGAAACTTGCACACACAGAGGTTATTGAATTTATAGAACTTTCCCAGCTAACTCTAATTTACAAATACTTCACCCTTAATGGCAACATTTACAACCAACCAGACGGCCTAGCATTGGGATCATGTATATCAGCTACCAAAGCTGAGGTACACATAAATCACTTGGAACAAAAGCTATTTAGCAGCCAAGAACCTGGACTAAAGAAAATCGAGTTTTATATGAGATATCTAGAGGACACACTACCATTAGTGGAAGGGATGTCAAAAACAGATATTCTACACTACTGGCCATTAAAATTGCTACACCAAGAAGAAATGCAGATGATAAACGGGTATTGGTTGGTTGGTTGGTTGGTTGGGGGAAGGAGACCAGACAGCGTGGTCATCGGTCTCATCGGATTAGGGAAGAATGGGGAAGGAAGTCAGCTGTGCCCTTTCAGAGGACCCATCCCGGCATTTGCCTGGTGCGATTTAGGGAAATCACAGAAAACCTAAATCAGGATGGCCGGACGCAGGATTGAACCGTCGTCCTCCCGAATGCGAGTCCACTGTCTAACCACTGCGCCACCTCGCTTGGTGATAAACAGGTATTGATTGGACAAATATATTATACTAGAACTGACATTTGATTATATTTCCATGCAATTTTTGGTGCATAGATCCTGAGAAATCAGTATCAATAACAACCGCCTGTGCCCATAATAACGGCCTTGATACGCTTGGGCATTGAGTCAAACAGAGCTTGGATGGTGTGTAAAGGTACAGCTGCCCATATAGCTTCAACATAATACCACAGTTCATTAAGAGTAGTGACTGGTGTATTTTGGCGAGCCAGTTGCTCGGCCACCATTGACCAGACATTTTCAGTTGGTGAGAGATCTGGAGAATGTGCTGGCCAGGGCAGTAGTCGAACATTTTCTGTGTCTAGAAAGGCCCGACAGGACCTGCAACATGCGGTCGTGCATTATCCTGCTTAAGTGTAGGGTGACGCAGGGATCAACTGAAGGGTAGAGCCACAGGTCGTAACACATCTGAAATGTAACATCCACTGTTCAAAGTGCCTTTCAATGGGAACAAGAGGTGACAGAGACGTGTAACCAATGGCACCCCATACCATCACACCGGGTGATACGCCAGTAAGGCGATGACGAATACACGCTTCCAGTGTGCTTTCACCGTGATGTCACCAAACACGAATGGGACCAACCACTGCCTGAATTCGACATGCAGAGAAAAATTATGGGCCATCAGTACCTATGTCTTCTGAAGATGAAATGAATGCCTTCTGTTCTCATGCAGCATTTTCCAAACTGCTGAGTGGAGCTTTATGTTCCATGTGCCACAGTGTGGGTGTTAGAGGATGGGTCTGCATTGAACCTCTCTAGTATGTCCTCTACAAATTGTAGCATGCGTATGCTTCACATGTGGTCTCTGTCATGTTGAAGCCCTGTGAAACTGCCCATTTCACCCACACACTGAAGGATGGGCACAAATGTAAAGTGCAGCAGGAGACACCTATTGGGATATTGTTGGGTAATGCTGCCTGCCCATTACCTTTCACCATGTCGTATGTGAAATGTACCACACTGCTCAACGGGGGTAAATGTCTCTCTATGTTGGGGCACACCAGCATGTGTCAAACTACAACTGAGCACTATGTTTACTATGTTTCTATTGGATGTGTTTGTCATTCCACTATGTCACTACCACTGTTAGTGGTCTCTGTGATGTTGGTTTGTCAGGCCATGTTTTGTGCCATCTGTTGTCCAGACTGATGCCAAGTACATTGTTAGATGTTCTGTGAACAGACTCATGCCTGCTGCTTGAGGGAAGGCCTTGTGGTAGGCACTGGCTCTTATAACTTCAGTACTCTGTAGCATCATTGGATGACATTTCTGGACATGGCTTCCTATCCACATTTTGTTCCTGAAGACATCTACTACATCCAAACAAAGTTGGTCAGTGTAATTCTTAAACATCCTATATATGCCTCAAAATCAAAATGAAAAACCTAAGCAACTGAAAATTTATGATGAAACTAGGTGAATGATTTTTTATTTACAATTTAATCATGTGCAATGAAGTATTCATATTTCTTCAGGTATATGTCACTTTAATAGTATCAGCTTTGAAATTCAGAGAAATCAACTGTGATGTTAATAATTAACCAGCACTACACTTCTTATTTGATGACACCCTCATTCCTTTCATTCATTTAGTTTACATTTCTGAATTGTGACAAAAAATATTCAAAGCGAAGAGATCTCTGGCACCAGCTACAGGTTACAAACTATGCCCTTTGATACAATGAATTAAGTATGTTACAATAGTAAAGCAGTATTTCACAAACCTCATTTATTCCACTGTACATGTTATGTGCTCAAGCATTAGGTGGCTGCAGTGGGTTGGAGGAAATGACAAACAACTGGTATGCATGAAAGTTTAGAAGCCCTACTTTCATGAAGTCATAACAGTGTACTATGGGAATTATGGCCCAAATTTTTGCAAGGGATCAACTGCTGGGGTTCAAATCTGGCAAGTGTGCTTTTTCTCCTTAAAATATGAGGTCAACTTTGCGATGTGTCCTTTCAAGTGTAAATTTTTCTGCTGGAATTGTTCTGGTTTTGAAGTTTTGCAGCACTAGTCAGCTTTTTTTTATGTTAATAGTACTATTATGTCATTAATAAACACGTTGTCTTATTCAGTTACATTAAAATGAAAATAACACTAGTAATGTGGCCCTCATTTTCCACAGAGGAACTCTACTGCCCTAAGTAACACATTATGTTTTATTGTGCATTTGTTTTGGCAGCTTCCTGTGACATATAACACAGCCTGATTTTGTAGTCCACATTTGTAAAGTATAGCTTAATCAGTGACAGTTTTCCATTGCCTGTTAAAGCAAAAGAACAAAGAGTACAATTAGTGATGGTGAGCAAGCATATTAATCATTTATTTACATGTTGTGTTCCATAAATCCTATTGTGAAGGGCAACCTAAAGGTTGTGATGAAATACAACATTACATTAACATTTAGAAGAACCCATGACAGATTATTTTTGTAAAGTATACTTACAACCAGTGATAATCTACTCACATTGTTGATTATGGGGATTACTGCTACTTTACTATATGTAATACCCTAGAAATTAAGTTATTACATAGATTAGTAGCAAAGCAGGAACCAGTACTGTGAGGAAGAAGAAGAAGAAGAAGAAAACCCTGCTGTTTTTATCTACTACTTCATGTAGTACTTGACATCAGTGAAACTGTTTAACATCAGAAATTAGTTTTAATTTAAATTTACATCCCCAACACAGATATTCTTACGTAAATCAATGAAAATAATCATTTTTTTACTTCTCATACCGACCAGTAAGCCTCCCATACTCTGGATTCTGGGTGACTTTTCTGAACTCTATTCCTTTTCCTATATCTCACCATTCCCTTTCCATCACCCTCTCCCTTCCACTTCAACCCTTCTACCAGAATGAGCCACTAATATTTTTTCTATGTGTGTTCTCCTGCCACCTCTTAGTGAGTAAATATTCTTATATGTTATGTGCTAATAAGATACTCTTTCACTTACATCTGGGGATTTCTGATATCCTGCCTAATGTCTCCTGGTAAACTACATGTGTGAAACTCACTTTTCAATCTAAATTCCCTCTTACTGTCAACCAAAAATATACTACCTGGCAAAGCACTCACAAGATATGCTCAAACGTCAAGTAACTTTATAAATATACAAATACCAATGCAACCTCATATATGTTCACATAATCAGTGGGTATGTAAATGATCGGCGGACCACCACAATGCTTTAGTGTTGTTTGTGTTTAGTATTGTTTCTTGGCCTGGTAGGATATATAGTGGGAGGAAACAGTGTAAGATGTTAAATGATCACTGTGAAGGACATGTAAATGCTGCATATTTGTGCCAGACAGCGTTAATCACACCTGACAGAGTTTGAAAGGGGCCTTATTGTGGGTCTACATTTGTCCAGCTCTTGAAATCGTGCAATATCCAGATCTGTGGGGCATTTAGATGTGCCACACACCTGCTGTTGCACTGTATGGGAATGTGAGGGCAGGCATACTCATCATCAATGTTTCCAGTTGACTACATCTGACCACGACAAGGGAGGATCGCCAAATTGTGCAGCAAGAGCATTGTAACCCCTTCACATGTGTTCCACCTGAGAACAAGTAACCAGCAGCCAAACTTGGGAATTGCTGTCCCATGCATAAACTGCCATTAACACCACAACACAAATAACTGCATTTGGACTGGTGTTATTACAATGAGTATGGATTGCTGATTAATTATGTCAGATTATTTTCAGCAATGAATCGTGGTTTGCACTACTTCGTATAACAATCAGTGGTGGGTGATGGTGACCTGTGGAGAGGCCCCATTCTTTCAAATGTTTTGGAGAGGCACAGCCATGTTACCCTTGGCATCATGATGTGGGAAACTATTGGGTATGACTACAGGTCATACCTGGTAGTGATTGAGGGACCTCTGATAGCACTATGGCACATCACAGTCATCCCATGTCCTTATGTGTTATTCCTCATGTGGTAGTACATGGTGTCATTTTTCAAAGAGCAGTACTCATCCACACACAGCACATGTCTCTTTGAGCACTCTGTGTGATATTGAAGCATTCCTGTGGCCAGTCAAGTCACCAGATCTGTCCCCAGTAGAACAAGTTTCGGATTAGTTTTGATGTCAACTCCATTCTAGTGGCAGTACCTGGGATATCAAGGACGGTTACAACAAATGTGGGCCAGCTAGCCTCAAGAGAGGAAACAATGGCTTTATGACAACCCTCCCAACCAAATTAGCGTGTGCATCCCGGCCAGAGAAGGTGTATTGCCATACTGATAATATGTGGCCTTTAAAAACTCTCCCTTCAACAAAGGCATTAAAATATACAACAGCCCGCCATCAGAAATGAAAAACAGCAAGTCCCTGACTGTATTTAATAAAAAATTAAGATCATTCCTACTTGATCATTGTTTCTACAGTGCAAGTGAATATCTGCTGCACATGGGTGGAAAGAAACATGAAACAAATTGCAGCAAAGGATTTTGTAAAGAGTAAAACATTAATGCAAGTATGTGCAAAAAACTTGCATCTACATCACCTGCTACTAAGCAAATTAAGTGCAGAAAGAATATCCAACCAGATACTGTTATGTATATGTGTGAGAGGAATACGGCACTAAAATACAAATGTGTAACTGAGTATGTAATTTGTGTGTTCATAACTTCTCAGAAAATGTGTGTGTAAACTCATGTTTGTGTAAACATTCGGCATATTACTTCATGCCAGCAAATTATCATAATGTCCAACATCAAATGTATGTTAGTGCATCACCATGTGCATGTCATGTACAGTATTGATTCAGAGGACAATAAATAAATAAATAACATCACATACCCTCTAAACTCATGAAGTTTTGTTTCATTCCCTCCTCCCCTGCTGGGTGCTTCACTTTTTGTGTCAGGCAGTGAACTATAAGAGTGTAACTGTACTATCACATAAGAATACCAATGTCCCTGAAGAGGTTTCTGCATCAGTTATCAACTTCACATAATATTCTTACTGCATATTTCTGTAAAATGAATTCCTATTTGGCCTTAACTGTATTGTCCCAAAAGATAATGTCAGATGATACTATCAGATGAAAGTAGTGTATAGTAGTTAGCATGTAGGTTAACACAGTGAGAAATATTTCTCAGAACAAAGTAGAAAATTACTGAGATTTTTAGTTAATGTATTGATATGCTGATTCTTCCTCTGTCAGTTATCTGTCTGGAGGTCTATTCCATGAAATGAAATCCAGGAGCACACAGGGAGGAAGAAGAAACAGAGAGACCTCAAATGCCAAAACCTTCATGAGCATCTCTATCACAAGTAACACATTTGGCTATTTTTTGACATGACATGTGAGTGTAGTTATAACGTTAACACTGGTAAAAATGCTCATGTTTTGAATGTACAGTCAGACTGTGATGACTTCATAGCCTGCCTTTATCTCTGATGGAAGCACTACTTGATCAAATGTGAGGAAAAAAAGTGTGTGTATCCACCAAGTTTGCATTAATCTTTTTCATTATCTGATGGACTGCAGTGACATCCTGATCAGAGAAATAATTTTGAATTTCTCCATTGGGCAGACCATCAAGCAGCTGAGTGTAAATAACATCGTGCAAAGAATTTAGCATATGAACAGATTAGCCATGAAGGAGAAAAGCTGTAAGCAGTTGTTGGGCTTGAAAATCACAATTGATCTCCTGAAGCAAAGTCTTATTATGTAAGCAAGAGCAGGATTTCACAGGGCCTGCAATTGCATCAATACCTTTCTGAATAATAAACCAATTAATCATAGTGGAGGACTAATCTTCTTCATTAGTACGAGATATCAAGAAAAACCGAGGTGCAGCTGGGAGGGTCTTTGAATCTTTAATGTCATTTACGTTTAGTAGATTTAAACTGAGATGGTGACTGGCTCACTGTGAAAAATCCCCCTGATTGCAGTGTCTGCAGTAGCATGTTCCTTCCAACTGGCCCCACTCAGAGGAGGGCTCACCCACCTTACATGAATGTTCATTTTCAGATCACACCTTCTGAACTCCTAACAGAGGGCCAATTGGCTGTTGGAAAAGTAACAGCTCAGGCCCCTCCCTGGGCCTGTTCTGTCCCATGGGGTATGTACAAACCCTGCCTGTTGACCTGGGGCTGGGAATCACGCGTCACCCAGTCACAGGTGTGTGTCAAGCACATGGACTGGCCTTCTGTAGTGCATAGGGAGAAGGAAGAAACAGAGAGAGACCTTCAATGTCAAAGTGGGGCAAAAGGAAATGGAGAGTGAAGTAAGAAGGAAAAAGGAGACAAAGGACTGTTCAGATGCCGGGCTACTGACATTTCAGAACTCATTCCCAAGGATACCCAAAACATGTTCCCCGAGGGAGGGGAAAAATAGCAGGAGGATAGACATGCAGCACTGAAAAAGAAGGGGTGCTGCAAAGGCTGCAGCCCTGTGGCAGCCAAACACTAACCATAACATCTTAAGGACACTTCTTCAAAGATCATGAAATGTCTACACTCACTTTCATGTACATTTACAGTTAAATGGTATTTGAGGTAATTATGAACAGCAACTTCAGCTTAACTGTGACATACGCAACAGTACAAATTATAAAAATAATTTCCATCATGTATACTCTGGATCCTTGCCTAAGATTCAGAAGGGCAATGTGTTTCATGGAGCAAATATCTCTGACAAACTGTCAATCGCAGCAGATTGAAAATATAGATTAAAAACATACTAGCTTATCTGACTATTTAGATTGAAGGATAGCATTTTCAAATGAATAAACAATTGGTAATACAGCTTATTGCAGATTGGCCATCAATATTACTGTATGTGAATAGTTGTTGTCTCTTAATAAATACTGGTTTTACTTGTGTAAATATTGTGCAAGCAGTGGTGGCATATAAACAGTATCTGAATATTAGAACTAGAAAAGGGACAGCATTTATTGAAGTAGTGAGGTTTTACACTGCTTACATACAATAATCATTGTAGGACTTTTCAGGAACAAATATAATAGAGAAGAGTATCATTGTTATTAAAAACTTTTTGGATGTTAGTAGCTTCCTGTCAAGACATATCAGCCACAGAGTCTTCTGTTTATCCTCAGTCATACACAGTATACACTTGAAGATGGGCATAAAACTCTGCACTGAAGTATCATGGTAGGAAGTTACTGACATCCATTAGTTCTCCTGAAATGTTGTAGAATTGTCTGTATACTGGGAAGTATTAAATATCATAACGAGATTATCATTGGTGCTTGTTAATTTTTAATTCTAAAGTGGCTTTTAGAAGTAGTTACTAAGAGGAATCTCTCTTTGCTGATCTACATCTTTGTGATGGAAACTATGGAACATGGTTTTTGAGTGAGAATGAAATCCCCCCTGAATGTACTATAGCTCTCCATTTTGATATTCTGTCTGCCATTCAGTGTAGAATATCTTGCATATTTGTGATCTGTATTTACTTTTTCTGCAGTGATGAACTACTTCAAAGAGAGTAACTTTCGATTCTTGGGTTATTCAGTTCTGCCGTCCTCAGTTGTTGTAAAGTAGACCAAGCTTCTGACTGCTGTGGGTGAAGTTTAGATTTTCTGTCATTTCCTTCCTGTAACTTTCCACAACCATTTATTGCCTACTGTATGTGTTTTCCTATGCCTACATTCTCTTTTCCTCGACATTCCCTGCTAAGATTTTCTGTATCTTGATTCCAACAAGAAGTATATGTCTCTCAATATACAGTTATGATACTTAGTAGGCGATTATAATTTTCTGCTGTTGGTGCTATCCATTGTAAACTGTGTCAAATTCATGCTGGATGACACCAACAGTAGACAGTCTTGATCAGTTCACATTTTTAAAGTACAGTTAAGCAAGAACAAGTACATATTGACAAAGAACTTAAGGCAGATTACAATTTCACCCATCCCTTCACTGAAAATGTGATTTACACAGCAATGAAAAAAGCCAGACTGAGGAAAGCTGCAGAAAATATTAGACTCTATCCTATGTTTACCAAGAATCAGAGTCTGCAAGCTAGAAGATGGCTAACACAGTTTTAAACCTGTAGTGTCAGTGCTGGAAGAATCCTATGACAGTTTAAAGTTACTCAAACACTAGCATTTCTAAAACAAGAGGAAGCTAGCAGTGGTCCACCAAGTTACTATTTCAATCACCTTGCTCAGTATATTCAGGAAGTTATTAGAAACATTAATTTATAATGGAATATATACAATTTTTGACACTGGATCAGGCTAGACTCAGTCCAGATCAAATCAATTGTTGTGAACAGGTCTTAGCTCTAACTTTATTTGTTGAAAAAGTATTCCAGAGTGTATGAAACTCTGTGGCTAGATAGACAATTGCTTTTGCTGAAATTTTGTATACATTGCACATAGCTCTCTCAGCTATTGGAGACTGTGCTTGAAAATTGTTCTTCCAGACTGACTGCAGGAGAACATGTGAATAAATTATTATAACGTTGAAAAACTGGACTGCTCCAAGGATGACATCTAGAGTTACTAGACTGCTCTTCTGATAAATTTGAAGAGCAAGTGTTCCATTGAACATGTGTATGGAGAACTTCAGGAGTCATTTAACAGAGTGAAGCAATCACACATATGTCTGATTGATATGTAACCAGGACTGGTTTAAGCCCAACAACACAATTCACCCTTTGGAGCACCAAGCTATGAGGGGTGCCAGAGGTGCCCCACGTGTAAGATTTTGATAGAAGATGTATCACAATTAGTAGAAGTCGTTTGGGCTCCAAGCTGAGTGCAAGACCTGTATATGGTGTGTAGCACAATTAGTATCAAAAACTGACATGAGTGAAAATGTACAAGGGGAGAAGGAGGGACAGGAGGTGCCAAATGATAAGTTGCTTGCAGAAAAATGTTTTCGGACTGGCCATAGTGGTAACACTAAATCTTTGTGGCAAAAGGTTACTTGCATGACTGATTTCCATTTACATGTGTTAACTGCCCAAACCCTGAGATTTTCAATAAATTCATGAGGTCTTTTTATAGTACATGGGCTTCTCAATCAAAACAAGGAATTAAACAAGGAAGTGAGCATTTCATATCATTAGACAACTTGAAACATTTAAAGAAATGTCTACAGGTATGCTATGCATAACAGATAGTCATTTGGAAATTACACAAACTGGACAGATACACCTGGATGCATACAAGACAATGTCACATAAGTGAAGGCACAGGGAGTGACAACATACTCACAAGATAGAATAGAGTTCTAGGTCATAAGACTTCAGTGAATCCTGCAAGAAACAGCTCTTTGAGTGTTGTATTTCAGTAACAGACAATGAGACACACAATGCAGCAGTTCTGACAGTCAGTTGGCCCCAACAGGGAATGTTTTTAACTTCATTAAGCATTTAGAGGGGGATAAGCTTATTGTAATGACTGGTAAGTAATTGTATCAGTGTTGATCTTGCGTAGTTCTGAGTAAGGGCACCTAGAATTACTGATGGCCAGCTTTTGTTTCATGTCCACAGTAGCCAAATGGCAGCAATCTGCATTAAGTAATGTTTTCTCTTCGTAGTACAAGATTTTTTGATCTTGGCTTATTCTTTCCCATCAGATACAGGATCACACCTGAAAGCAACCATGTCACATACAAATTCTGCTGCAGTTTCTGCACAGCATTTTATGCGGAGATGACCACAAAGCAGCTGTCTACCAGAATGAGTGGCTACTGCCAAACAGTGGCCAAGTAGAGAGTAGACCACATCCTAATGAGCACAACTTGCTTGAGTTCAATGGCTGCTTCAAAACCCATTCCATCTGGATCCTTTCCTGCATCACTAGCTTTTCTACATTACACAGATGGGAGCTATCTGTGCAACACATCCTTCACTCTTATAATCCTCCTAGCCTTAATCTAACCCATTGCACCCTCTACCAAACAATTCCCATTTCCTCTGTCTAGTCACCCCCTCCTAATCCATGCCTCCATGTCACTCATTGCGTGCTGCATCAACTCACCAGCCCTGATGCCCATTTGTTGTATTCCTAGCCCTAGAAACTGCTACCTTTCCCTCCGCATACTATCCTGCACATCTGCTTCCCCCCTCCATGTCCCATGCCACCAGCTACCCCTTCCCAACCCTCCTCCTCCCCTTTCTCACCTCTTTCCCTCTCTACCCAACCTACCTGACACAATCCCTCACCCCAGTTCACAAACTGCATTCTCAGCATTGTGTGTTTAGCCAGCACAATGTAGCTATGCAGGAGATAGAGAGAGAGAGAATGTGTGTGTGTGTGTGTGTGTGTGTGTGTGTGTGTGTGTGTGTGTGTGTGTGTGTGTTTTGAGTGGTCACCATTTCTCTTAAAGTACTAATCTCCAACATTTATCGCCCTTCCTCTCAGCTTCCATTGTAATTGTAAAAGAAAACTAGTTTTGTATCATTGCAAGAAGATTTTTGGGGAGTAACTAAATTTCTCATGTATTGTATTCCTGTGTAATCTTGTTCCCAGTTTTCATTCTGTAAAATGTACCGGAACAGTGTCACTGAGTCAGCACTTATGATTCTGTGAAATTTTAATTTTCTCTCTTGAGCTGAAAATGATTGATGAGTATATGTTTTATTGTTGTCACTTTAACTCTATGGTCAGATAACCCATTCATTATGGATCTCACATGTATGTCATGAAAAAAAGTTGGATTTAGAAATAAATTATCAGCTGTTGTTGCACTACATCCTGTTCTTACTGGGAATGTTACTGTGGGCATCAAGCCAAAGCTGGACATCTTTAATTCAAGTCACCCTCAATCAGAACTAAGTGAGATGAAATCAGTACTGAAATCCCTACATACAGTTACTTTCAGTTACTTATGCTAATTGTTATTAGTACCTTGTCTGATTGCTTTACAAAGTTCAAAACATTTACTTTCCAAACTAGTGCTTGATCATAACTGCAGTCTCATATGTTAACAAGTCTGTTACTGAATTACAGGATTCTTTGGACTGTTCAGCACAATTGTGATTATGCCTGTAGCCTGGGAATGTATTCTTTTTTGTGGTTTTAGAGGATTTGTTTCATATGGTTATACCATGTTTTTAGGGAATCCAAAAGCAAAATCATGTTGAAGGTCTACGAAACTACATCTTCTTCAGTTTCACTTGCTTCCACATTCATCTCATTCCTGTTTCTTTTCAGTTATTTCACAGTTCTGTGAATGAAGGTGGCAGCTTTTCAAATGTCTCTTTTTCTCTATTCTAGTTGAAAATATGTTCTGACAACTCTAGATTTTCCTTTATTTTGGTCTGTCTGATTTATGCTGACATCTGTTTAAAGAACTGAATTCTTGTGTTCTTTCATTGGGTTCAACTGCTTCATATGGATGACCAAGCCTGTTGCAATTTCATTTATGACTGCTTGAAGTTGATTCTTTTTCTCTTGCATTTCTACAACCTTTGTGAGCCAATAATTTAAGACAAGATTCCCCTCTCTTTGTAATGCTAGATGTTCCATCATCATGTTTCAGAGTTCTGCTATGGAATGTACACACTTTACAGATATTATAGGGCAACCCATGGAGACAGATATCAACTTCTCAAACTTTAACCCTCCAGAACTGTCTGAGATCTCAAAGGTGCTTGCCATTAGCACACCCAGAATCACATGTTCCTTAAGGGATGTTTGGAACATAGTGAGCTTTCCTCTGAATGTGTTGTAATAGAGAAATCATTGGAAGATATTATTCTTGTCTGCATAGATGAATTCTTTATTGATATTAAGCTTCAAAAGTTTATTGCAATTGTAAATGTTCACAAAAATTTTATCTTTCTATCACTTTCAGGCACTTAACTCCAGTGGGCAATTAGCTATATCAGAAGATACTTACATTGGTAAACTTAATCTTCCTGCTGCTCAACAAAAGGATTCTCGTGATTATGCTTGTGTGGTAACTAACTCAAGAGGTTTTGTCTATAGAGAAGTTCATTTGACAGTGCTTCCACGGACTTCTAATAGTATGTTATATTTTATATCTATAAAAAATTTATTTTTACAATAACTTTATCTAGTGAACAAAATTCTAACATCTACTATGATGACATTCATCTCATGATAGCTTTAATCTGTTGCAGATACAAAGTAAACTCACATAATCTGAAATATTGTATTTAGTAATAATGGGACCCACTGGCATGTCATGGCCTGCTCCACATTTGGAAAAAAACAGCAATTACTGTATCTGACTAAACAGAATAATTAATTCACTAATTTTATAGTTTAGATACTGTTTCCAAAGACCTGCCCTGTTTCCAAAGACCTGCCCTGTTTCCAAAGACCTGCCTGCACACACTTCCAGCTAGTCTGTGTGTGGTTTTCAGATAGTTTTCCACATTCGCTTCAGTAAATACACTCTGGTTCCCAGGTTCTGCCTCAGTTACATGATGTGCAAACTGAAAAACATATTTGACTACCTACTTACCACAAGATGCTGAAAGAAGTGGTACACAGATCCCTCTTGAGAAGGGGTTGGGGGTGGGTGGGGGGGGGGGGGGGGTGCTGGCAGTGGATTTGCCATTGGGAATGGAGACCCCAGCACATAATAATAGCCTGTATACAGGTTTTGTTCTCTGTGAAACGGGAGCATACTATCATTGGCTGGATATAGGGCATTGGAATGGATGGATGGATAAATGGATGGACTGCTTTCCAAGAAAGCCAGGTGAATGTTTGTCTGGATAGACCATTATCATACTAGTGATGGTAAGCCTGTAACACAGACTGTTCTGTAAACTGACTATGCCAGCCATTTACTGAAAGGCTATAAGTTTAATCTGAAATGCAAATCATGGTATTCTGACAACCATGCCTCCATCCTTGCTACCTTCCCTGTTTTCCTTTCCCTGTTGCTTCATAACCTGGGTTGTGAGTAACTAAATCCACTTTCCCTTCTTCCCTTTCTTTCCCCTCTCTCCTCCCTGATGAAGGAACATTTATTCCGAAAGCTAGGAGCTTAAATTTTCGGTTGTTTTTTGTGTTTCTATCGGCTGTACTGAGCTGAGGTAAGTACTGGCCAGCCCCTCTATCTCTTTGTTTATAATTTATATTTTTCATTTGAACTAATCATTGAAACAAACATTGACAAGAAATTAATGTTGTATGTATCTTGTCTACAAACAGAAGTGTAAATTATTTTAATCTATATCTAAGTCTGTACTCCACAAGCCACCTTAACAGTGTGCAGTACATCCTTCTGCCCTCTGCCCCCCCCCCCCCCCCCTCTCCATCCCCCCAAAATCCCTGTTCCACATGAGAATGATTTTTGTGAAGAATTATTGTCAGTAAATCTCTGTATGAACTCTAATTTCTCTTATTGTGGTAATTTCATGAAATATACGTCTGAGAAAGCAATATGTTAACGAACTTGTTTCGAATGACCTGTCTCTACAATTTGTATCTTGTTGCTCTTGCTAAGAAAATTATTTTCTTAATATTCTTATATACATTTTGTCATCAATGCCATAACAGGCTCATGATTAATAATATCCTCCTCCATGTTAATTATTCAGAAAGCTTTAGCTGTGATGAGGTCTAACAATAAGACACACTCAAAGTTGGTTCTGCAACTATCAGCTTAAAGTAATTTCTGACATTACATTCAGAACTATCTCTCCTAAATCCCATTATATGGACCCAGTTTTAATAACATTACTCTCTCATTCTATAATGGGTAAGTTTTATTTTTCTTTCGTTACAATAGCATCAACAAAAAACTCATTCTCAATATTGTATGAGTTTTCTATGAAGTGTTCTGCAACTGCAACTCTTGAGACAGAGGTTTATGAAAGCAACTTTGGTGCTTAAATTCATTCATATTTCAGATTTGGAATCTGTAATGGCCTAACTAGATACTATAGAATTTTTTGCAGAAATAAACACACTTCCAACATACAAGGAAAGCTAATGCAGTGGATTTCTCACTTAGAAATCACATTTGGGTATTGGTTGTTTGGGAGAAGAATATTTTATACCTTGCGTAAGAAGAAGAAATGTGTACCAACACATTTCAGAATTTGACAGCAGCAGAATTGCAGCCTATGTAGACTGTGGTTTATCAATTTGCAGTATTGCTGCTCAGTTTGATGAGGATCCCAAGACTTGTGCTAGGGGTCCAGTGAGCCATAAGATACACAGTGCAGGATTCAGTGGCACTGCACAACTAACGCCCACAAGGACAGACTTATTGTTCACTAGGTCATGTGGGATGTTAGAGCCACGTCACATACCTTGAGGCATGAAATGTGCTTGTTTCCAGCAAGACAAGTATCCATATGGACAGGGTGACTATGTCCGTATTGCCAGCATAGTGATAACTGTTGTAGCTTCCCTTGAAATACCAGCAAAAAAGAGAGGTGCACAGTCTCTAGATCATGTGATGAATGGCTGCTAGCTCTAAATGTAGAAACGTGTAAATTAATTCATATGAGTAGGAAAAACAGACTCATAATATTCAAATACAGCATTAATAGTGTGCTGCTTGACACAGTCAAATCATTTAAATATCTGGGCTTAACATTCCAAGTGATATGAAATGAAATGCGTCAGGATGTTAGTAGAGAAGCAAATGGTTGACTCTGGTTCAATGTGGTTCGTCTGTAAAGGAGGCTGCATGTAGGATACTAGTGCAGTCTATTCTTGAGTATTGCTTGAGTGTTCAGGATCAGCACCAGGTTGGTTAAAGGAAGACATTAAATAAATTAAGAGATGAGCTGCTAGAATTGTTAGTGGTAGATTATAAGAACATGCAGGTATTACAGAGATTTGAAGAATGCTATTGGGAAAATTTAGAGAAGTGACATTTGAAGGTGACTGGAGAACAATTCTACTGCAGTCAATGTATGTTTTGTGTAAGGACCATGAAGATAAGATAGGTCTCATATGAAGGCATATAGGCAATCATTTCTCCCTTGCTCTAATTGCAAGTGGAACAGGAAAGGAAATGCTGGGTAGTAATTAAGGGTTTGCTCCACCACACATGGTACAATGGCTTGTGGAGTAGGTAGATGTAGATGTAGATGTAGATGTAGATGTAGACAGTGGTGCACTCAGTGCCAACATTGAACAGAGAAGTGGCATCACCTCATCTTTTCAGAGGAATCCCAGTTCTGCATACAGAATCGTGATGGATTTTCCTGTGTTTGGTAGCTCTGATGCAAACAAACAATACTTGATTGCATTTCTTATTGTCATAAGGGCTGAGAAATTTGTGTGAATATATGGGGTCACATTGCGTACACTACATGGTTCCCATGGCTGGTATTTTGGACAGTAGCCATTATATGTTTAGGCCTGTGGTAGTACTCTATCTTCAAGGTCTCCTTGACATTATCTTTAAACAAGACAGAATAAAGCTGCATGTTGTATGGTCTTGCATGTTGTACGGTGTTTGATGGATACCCTGGCCAGTATGTTCTCCAGATCTCTCGTACAGTGAAAATATCAGGTTGTGGGTTGTCAACAGACTGGTATTCCACCACTCACCAGTCACTATGACTGATCATCTGTAGCATAGAGTTGAAGCAGCAGTGACTTACCTACATCTATCACCCAAGATCAATTTGATGCAATATCCAGCTGGTTGAAAGCCATAGTTGCTGGCAGAAATGGTACTTGTATGTACTACATTTTGCACCCTTTATAGCCGAAAATCCCTTGTAAATTTAATCAAGTACTCTTCTGTCCATGCCATATACACACATGAAGTAAAATTTTGTTATTTGGTAACATTTCTGGTGCTGCAATTTTAGTGGTTAGCAGTATATAATCCAGTCCAAATTTAGGTTTTCATTATTGTTAACTTTTGGTTTCAGTTAACTTTGTTCCTAATAATAAGTAGACAGTATTACCTTAAACAAGCAATACTAACCATGGATCTCAACAGGGACTTCCTGCAGTTTACTGATATCATCTTATAATTTTCTCTTTATGGTTTACAAAGATGAATATTCTCCTCTGAGAGGAATGTGGCTGATCCTAATCTTCGAATTTGGCAACCGATTCATCTTTGACTATACACAAGAATTCCTCTGATCTAAAAATGTCCCCATGTGCACACCACACATACTCTGCTATGCAAGTAGTAACTTCCTTGGCGTTGTCCACACCTGATCTGTTGAGGGGGACTCTAATATTCTCCATCCAGTAGCAAATGTCAAGAAATTAGTATCACAGAATTATCTGAACCAAGCTTCTGGTTTAGAACTTCCATTAGGTTCAAAAGCTGAGTAATGTGCAATGTTAGTTTCCTTCAACAGCCTAGTCAACTGTCTAAAGGAACCTTCCAGCAGGCAGTTCTCAACAATCCATAAACAATTAAAAAGAGACATATTAAAATACCCAAAAGCTGTTACATTAATAGTTTGTATCATGTTTCAATAATTTTGATCTTCACTCATCATATGGTCAACACACATTATCAAAATAACAGTGGAGGACAGTTTGTTGTAAACAGAAAAGTAGCCAGCACACAAGAGCACACTTATCAAGCATGATGGTTCCATAAAGCAATTCAGTTTGCTGTCATCAGATCAATGATTGTCCATTGAACAGCACAAAATTGGCTTTGGAAGAGTGTTGGAAATCCAAGAAATAATTAAACACCATAAAGCCATAACCATCTTGTCATAGCTACAGAGGATCCAAGTCTATTTATGAGTTCATTCCAGTCTTCAGCCAGGTGAGCCAAGTGAAGATAACATCACGGACCCACACGATGTTTACATATGTGGTTGGACTGTGAAGAGTTGCATTGTGTGGTTTCTGACTGTTTATTCTGCAGTGGCCTCGAACATGAGCCAATGTGCAACACTGACCCATAGGACTACACAAATAATTTACATTTACTAATCAGTCTGCTGGAAATGATTTCTTTCTTTGAATTTAGCAAGGCTGTGGTGCCCACCCAGAAGAAATCAGTTTATCGTATTGTTGCTCATTTATCCAGTACTACAATCCATGACAATCAACAATGACCCTTGTCAGCAACAATTGTTTCCCGCAGTAGTTGACTCTGGCAGTGGCAGTCTTCCCTGAGTTAAGGTACTCACAGTAGTTCCTTGACATAGTAGCACATGAGAAACACAGTGCCTGTATGAGACAGTGGGTCCCATGTGTCTGGCACCAATAAGCTGGTCACAATCCAATGCTTCAATGGTATATATTGCCTTTGTAAACCCACAGGTATGCAATGGTATATAATATAGCTTGAGCCACATCAGCTGATGATGAAATGTCACAGTTGCAGTTCATGCTGGCCAACATACTCCCAATGCTCATGGGTGTTACCAATTATGCACTTTTGCACTGGAATACACCCCCAACAAGCATAAATGCAAATTGAAACTTAAAATGAACTACAGAATTGGGCTTTTAAAAGTAATAAAACACATTCTCACTTCAAGTAATCATATGTCCATTTTAAAACCGGAAGTACCCTCCAAACAGCAAACAGTTTTTGTAGTGTAAGTTGAGATTCTGACACTTCAAGAAACCCACTGTTTTGAAGAAAAGGTCTTACACATAAGAGAGTTCCATAACTTTTATGACTGTCATTGGATCTGATTGTGTATATCACATAGACATTAGTATAGCTTGATATAAAAGATATCCTTCATATTATAAATGTCTATACTAATCAAACCATGGAATAAAGATAAAGACCTGAAATGTAACACTAGGTAAACAACTTCCTGTAAACTGAAAATAAGAGTGAAACTTTGTCTGAATCGATTGTAGATGATTTTTGGAGGGTTTTGATCTCCTGATTACACAGTTAATGCCAATATGACCAATGGACAAAATGACAGGGCTGCAGCACTGAACAGAATGTGAATAGTCATAGTAATCAGTATATGAAGACCTCATAAATAAGCTTTTCACATAAAGTTGTTAGGAAAAATAGAACTTGTCAAATGTTAAGGTTGAGCAGTTATTGTATGACTAACTGTATTAAATACTGATGTTTGTTTCAGATCCTGTTCTTGGGCAAGGAGTTGATGGGTCTGTCCATCTTCTCTTTCTGATTCCTGTAATCATGGTTCTTGTGCCAACAGCTGCATGGTTCATGTGCATATATTGGAGGCGAAGGAAAAAAAATGAAATAAGTGAACAAATAGTAACAAATTCAGTGGCAGTGCAACAAAACTGCAAACATAACAACAACAGGAGCACTATTAAATATCATATAGTTAATCCTCCTGTGGATTTTGAAGGCAATAAGAGCATTACCAACAAAGCTATAAAATAGCTTCAGCATTTCACCAGCATAATTTTGCATGAAAAAAGGCAGATTCCTTGTGATAATATTCCTAAGTGTCACTGTATATCCAGAAGCTGCCTAAAACTTTTACTTTATATAGTGACATTGGACTTATGCTTGTTGTGTTCATTATTTATGTAAAGAGTGAATTTTGTAAATATTTTGAAAACTTCTTTGAGAAGTTTGTCTGAGCTGTGATCCCATTAATCTAGTGTTTAATAAATTATTTTACTACAGAACGTTATTGTTTTCTTTTATGTATAGGTATTACAGAGTTTCAAACAATGGAAAATCTAAGATTGAATAACACCAGTAGAGAAAGTTAAGCTGCTACTCACCACAGAGTTTCAAACAATGGAAAATCTAAGATTGAATAACACCAGTAGAGAAAGTTAAGCTGCTACTCACCACATAGAGTAAGCATTGGATGGCAGACAGGCACATTGAAAAATACTGTTAGATATATTCAGCTGTTGGACTTTCACTAGACAAAGACGCTCACACAATTTCACACACGCACAGCTCACACACCCGGCCACTGTCATCTCCAGGCACTAAGGCCAGACTGCGACTACATCTGAGGTGGCAGGATTTTGCTGGGATAAGTAGTAGGGGCTAGAGATGAGGCATAGGATGGAGAGGGTGAAGGAAAGGAGGATGATGCTAGTACTGCCTGTAGGCATGTGCAGTGATCTGGTGGTGTTGGTGCAGCAATGCGAGGTTTTGCTGTAATGGCAAAAGGGGGAGAAGAGAGAAGCAGAGAAGGGGAAGGACTATGCAGGTTCACTCAGAGTATAGAAGGCATATGTGAGGATTGAGCAGGAGTAGGAAAGACACTAGAGGGGAGATGGAGGACATGGAGTAGCAAAGGTTGAGGCCAAAGGTGTTACATGACCAAAATATATGTTTCGGGGGGATTGCTCACCTGTGCACTTGAGAAAAGGTGGTACAGTTGGGAATAATCCTCATGACACAGGGCGTAAAGCAGTTATTGAATTTAAGAACATCATGTTGGGTGGCATGCTCAGCCCATAGATGATGGTCGCCGTGCATGTGTGTGAGTTTCTGTATCTGATAGCTGAACATACCTAATAGTCTTTTTAATTGTGCCTGTCTTCCACTCAACGCCTCTTCTAGGTGACAAGTAGCAATCTAAACTTTTCTATTGTTTTATAAAGTAAATCATTTAAGAATACATTTTATTTTAATAAAAGAAAGCTGAAAGAAGTGTCACACCGACAATTCGTTGTCCTTCACTTTTCAGCAAAAATTCTAGTTTTCTGAGTGATGTCTGATAGGAGCAATATCCCTGATGCCCATTTTATCACAGAGTGCATACTTTACCAATTTATATCTGGCAAAATAAGGCATTGCACTGTTACTAATAGTGCTGGTACCAGTAATCTTCAGTCTATGAATCTATACAATTAAGTAATTTGCAGGTGGTGTGTCAAATAAAGTACCAGTATTCTTAATTTTTTTCAATTTATTGGGATTTTTAACTTCTTGCTTTATTTCAGATGGGTGCCAGTCAAACACCTTCACACCAAAATACAGAACTTCACTCTGAATTTTAGATTAGGAAGCTAGGTCAGCATGAAATTTACTTGTTTGTCTTGTCTTGTGGTGTATAGATCACTGTTCATAGGAAACTGAATTTTATTATTAAAAACAAATACCATTAAAGAAGAAGTGCACTGAGGTAGTAAATAAGAGAAAGAAATCCAGGGAGTTTGAAGATGCCTCTGCAAAACTGTTGCTATCCACTTAATAAAGTAGTCTTATTGCAGGCACCTGATGAATGACTACCAGGATCATTAAAAAACTGATTTTAATGGTAACTACAGCAGATCCACCAGTACAGTAACACAGTTAAAAGTAGTAGTATTTCAGATACATCCCACTGTTTTCCCACATATTCACCACCATCTTTGCTAATGGTGAATAATAGCCAGCATGCTGAACTCATAAAGACTTGAGCCAACTGAGGCTAGCCACTGTCTTACAGCTTTGACAATAGCTTATGAGCTTGGAAAATATTTGTCACCTGAAGGTGCTACATCAGGTTCTGTTCTGTATGGTGGATATGGTGGAACAGTCCAGCCAAAATCTGTCAGTGAGTTCCATATCTTGACAATGGAAGTTTAGGCTTTCAGCCTAGTTAGAGTTGTCTTCCACCATTCTGAACTGACTGTTGCTTTAAGCTCCAAGACATTTAAAAGAATCTCCAAAGGCCATGGAGCGTGTTTCTCAGCCAGTAGCAGTCACCCAGTCACAACCTGCCACCCCAGCACTGGAGGTAGGTGCCACAGCTGCTGCTATCCCAAGACGGAACACAAATGAGCTGAAATCACTCTTGCAGTCACTGAACCAACTTATGCATCAACTTACAATCCTTGTCGACACAGTCATGGCAGTCCCCTAGGCCAGTGCTGCAAGAAACTAGATGGACCATGTATAACAGCTATGTACATGGTTTAACAATCTATGCATTTAATCTCTGGGCACAGCAAGGAAAATTTCGTAAGCTCCTACAGTAAAGGAAACCTTCCTTAAACCCAGGGTCAATGTAATTCCTACTTTACTGACAAGTTAACAACAAGAGGCAGCCCTACATCAAAACCACACAGTGGCACCATCAACTCATACTGTTAGTGCTTGCCACACTGGAAGCCACAGGATGGCTGCCAACACTACCACTGAAAAGATTTTCTTCATCACATTCTGTCGACAGCCAAAGGGACTGCTCCAGTAAGTGGGCTTCAACTCTCTGCTGTGTATGGAGGCAACTTTTCATTGCCAGTGATTTCAGTGCAAAGAACATGGAATGGAAGTCACCCCTTACCAGTTACAATGGGCTCAGCACACTGGAATGGTCCTGTAACCCTGTATCCTTTTGAACGCTCCATATCTTTCCAGACAACAGAGGCCTGTCAGATGTGTTCAACACCCCTCCCCCCCCTCCCTCCCTTTCTGAAGGGCATTGGGAAATTCACTACTGTTATGACAAGAAACATCTTGTTATCTGACCTTGCCCCTGTGATCTTCCACATGGATGTGACTAGAGCTATGCTATCTGCCAGCCATCCAAGTTGCCGAAGCATGAACAGTGGAGTGCTACCAAACAGAAGTGATAGACCTACTGGACAATGCACCTGACCCAGGGGAATGGAGGCTGACATAGTGCTAGACTTCTCCAACTGCAGAATAGTTAAAAATACATCCACTCTGAGGTCACCACAATGACCATGAGACTTCTCACACCAACTGCTGCCCCTCATACTAGTGACAACCAATGAGAAGAAATGGCTGTTCATAAATGACAGCTCACTCGCCAACCAGACATGAAACACTGGGTTTATTGCATGAGGCAGGAGAATAAGACAGCTGTAGAGGAGCACAGGAACCAAGTCTGGGCAGACCCTGTGACCACCCTAAACTCTGGCAATGGCAATACCTGGAGAGTCACAAAAAGCTTCCTGTGCCTCAGTGCATTCCGTTGCTGCAGGTCGGCCATGACTTTATCTGTGAGCCAGATGCTAAGACATGTGTACTACTAGCTGATGCATTCATAGAAAACTTCATGATGGTGGCCGATGTCATCAATGAGAAACACAGCTGCCAGAAAGACAACTGTCCGTCTTTCTGGCTTCCAGAGTAGAAGAAAAATGACATACAGCCAAATCACAAAGGAAGAAGTTGCATCTCAACTTCGTTCTCTGAATGCCAGGAGAGCAGGAGGCAGTGACTGCTTCAACAATCACCTGCTAATTAACCTTCCACTGTGGTTCCATCAGCCATTAGCTGATGCTTTCAAACAGATACTTTGGTCGGATGTCTACCCCTCTGCATGAAAACATGCGGAAGTGGTAACTATCCTGAAATCTGACAAGGAACCACACCAGGTAGCCAGGTATTGGCCTGTCAGCCTACTCCTGTCCCTCTCAGGGTTTCAAGAGACTGTACACTAGAAAGCTGATGCTACATGCCATGCAAGAGAGTATCATACGAGACAAATGGTCTGTGTTTGGAGAGATCTCTCCACCTCTCACTAGCGGTTGTGACTGGTGGAAGCAGCGATGAGGGCACTGGTAACAAGGAAGTACCTTGGGGTAGTGCTCCTCGATGTCTCCAGAGCTTTCGATCCTATATGGCATAATGGCCTCATGTACAAAATCCTTGTGCACAGGATACTAACATCACACATGGTCCTCCTTCAGTCCTGCCTTGCTGAGAGGACCTTCCATGTGAGGGCAGATGATGGGTCATCCACTCAATACCGGATACATGAGTGGGTATCGCATGGGTTTATGCTTAGCACTTTGCTGTACTCCCTGTACTCTGCTGTCACCACAGTTGGTGCACACAGAGCAGGCCCTTTATGATGATTATACAGTGCTGTTCGCTTGCAGCATAAATGTCCAGACAATGAGATGCTACCTGTAAGTCAGGTATCATGCAATTGGAGAAGAAGCGATGAAGTGGCAACTAAGTTCAATGCAGCCAAGAGCCAGGCAGTAGCCTTCACCTGAAGGAATCTGCCACCAGATCTGACACTTGTCAACATCATGGGAGGCTCCATTCCATGGACAAAGACTGCAAAATACTTCAGGGAGATCCTTGACGGAACGCTCACCTCGACCCCACACATATGTAACATCAGAAGCAGAGCGCTGGGCATCTCCACGTCCTGTATCCCCTTATTAATCCACAGCTGTTGCTGCTTCTGTGCCATGGCATTATGCTCTATCTAACGCTGGTCAGACCAGTGCTATAGCACTGACCAAGGTGGTGCAGTGGTCAGCACACTGTACTCGCATTCAGGAGGATGACAGTTCAATCCCATGTCCAGACATCCTGATTTAGATTTCCCGTGATTTTCCTAAATTGCCTCAGGCAAATGCAGGATGGTTCCTTTGAAAGGGCACAGCTGACTTCGTTCCCCATCCTTCCCTAATCCTATGAGACCAATGACCTTGCAGTTTGGTTCCCCCCCAAATCAACGCAAACCCAGTGCTATAGTATGCAGCTGTGGTTTGAGAAAGAATGCTGATTCACACATCTCGACACTGCAGAGGGTGCAGAATTGAATGTTGAAAGTTATTCTGTGCCTCCTGATGCTGTATTTAGCTCGGCTGCTGCAAAAAGAATTGAAATTCTGCTTTTGTGGGACAGAATCTGGCAGCGTGCAAGTTCCTTCTACACAAAGTAGGGTCAATCCTGCAATGACCTTGTCACAGGCCTGGGCCACCAACCATACTACAGGGTGACAACATGTTGGCCTGAAATGCGGCAAGAATAATTATCTCCACAGCAACCTCCACATTACCAGAGGTCAATCGTTCTGGGAGAATAATTTCTCTGTGGCAGCTTGACAAGCATCTCCACTTTACCTGGGCCAACCCAGGAAGTCAGGTAAACGTAACACCACACTGAGAGGTTCAGTATGAATAATATTGTAGTATTTTACCTGGACATTTGCTAAGCAAGGAATGCTCGCCAGATAAGTGACTAGGTGACTAATCTAGAGAAGCAGTTATATGTTGATGGCCACTCATGATACTGAGCCTTGCCCAGATAATCTCACATACAGCTTGAATATCTATCTCAGTGGATTTGACTTCATTGTCTGCTAGGAAAAACACACCACTTCCATTTCCTAGTATGACATCCCTCAATATACACTCAGATTTATGCAAAAATCTCACTGCTGTTAATTTCAGATTTTAACCAGCCTTTTGTACCTAGTATTATATAAGCTCCACTTTATTTTGGGACCATGTCCAACTTTGGGACATTTTAAAAATGCTTCAGCAGTAAATAATTAGGTTTTTAATAATTTTATCTATGAGGTCCCATTTCTTTGGGTCTTACACTAACCACCACTGTCAGATAAACCATTTACTATTTTCCTTTACTTTGTGGAAATCACATAAAGGTATTTGTAAATAAGAATAAGTTTCCTATATCTATGACCTTCAATCATCAGTGGACCTTACTGTGGGAAACAAACCAAAGCTGGAAATTGAAAACTCTAAAGTGTCCATGCACAGTATGATCAGATTGAAGCCTGCACAAATAATGAATCTTCAGAACTTTCTCCAGCTGCCCAATGACACTGAAGATAATCCCTGCTGCTACCTTCTAAAGTCCCAGTATTACCACAATCTTGTGTTTCCAGATCCAGCACTATAGCATAGCATCCAAGGACACAATATACGTTAGACTATAGATTGTAGGGCCTGTAGAAAATTTTCTTACACATAGTTACTCATAATTTTCTTGCTTCTGTTTACACTAGTATGATATTATCACTATAGAGGAATCTTGTCAATTTCAGTGATTTCCATGTAATGTTCTGATAAACATAGTGTGTCTACTGATATTACACTTGTCCTTCCAATTTCCTTTACCAATATTTAGAATTTCATCCTTTCTTCAATATACAAGTTTCCTTATTCATGATGGAATATATTGCATAACTTTTGTTTTAAGTCTACAGATTTGTATGTGTTACAGTATTTTGTTGTGAAAGCTATTGTTTCAACTACACTGGTGTGCAAAACTTAAGGATGAAAGTAACTTTCATGATATGTGTCATCACCAAGTGATATAGCTGGATGAAACTTGGATTATATATAGAAAGAACTGATACAGTATAGCACAAAAGGTGACTGAAAAAAATACACAATGAGATGAACATAAATGATATTTTTATTGAAAGACAATAATTAATTGAAGTCACCAAGATTCATGATGGTGCCCTCGACATCACAAAGGTAGGACATGTGATTACCAAGGATGACAGCTATGTGATGTGCTCCCACGCTCATCATGAGGTTGGTAAGGAGTTCTCATGTAGGATTTCCATTCCACCACAAGCACATCTGACAGCTGCTGGATGATCATTAGTGCATGTGGACATGTTGGGTACAATATGTCTTGCCAATGCATATCAGACATGCTTGATTTGATTGAAGTCGGGGAAATGGAAACCGGTTGATTCACCAAATATTGTCTCATTCCAAAAGCTCCTCCATCTGCACTGTTCAATGCCGCTGTACATTGTCATGCATAAAAATGCACTCCTGAAAATACACACACAGGGAAGGAGAATAGTGTCACAATAAGACTGAATAGCGAGTGTACATTATTCAAAATTTTGGAGACCAGTACATCCCTGCAGCATTATACCTCTCGCACCATAACAGCTGGACCACCAAAATGATTATGTTTGACAATGTTCCTGGGTGCATTACACGTTTCCACTTACAACTTTATGAGGGTATATCCAGCATTGTTGAACACCTTACCAATCTTGAGACCAGCATGGCATAATAGGACACACTCCTTTGACATTACCTTTTTTTATAGAAATAACCGATACCACATGTACTATTGATTCTTGTATAGGTGAACAACATATCAGCTGTTTAACTGAATGAACTTCTTATGTTTTTGTACTCAATGTGTTAGGTTTAGGACTAAAATATGTAAATAGAAATCAGTTTGTTAGTATCCTGTGTATACAGTTAAAATCACTCTTCTTTTAAAAATATTTGAAATCACGATATATCTGGCACAGGCTACTTACACTACTGGCCATTAAAATTGCTACATCAAAAAGAAATGCAGATGATAAACAGGTATTCATTGGACAAATATATTATACTAGAACTGACATGTGATTATATTTTCATGCGATTTAGGTGCATAGATCCTGAGAAATCAGTACCAAGAACCATCACCTCTGGAAGCAATAACGGCCTTGATACGCCTGGGCATTGAGTCAAACAGAGCTTCAACACGATACCACAGCTCATCAAGAGTAGTGACTGGTGTATTTTGATGAGCCAGTTGCTCGGCCACCATTGGTCAGACATTTTCAATTGGTGAGAGATCTGGAGAATGTGCTGGCCAGGGCAGCAGTCATATAGGATGTGCAACATACGGTCATGCATTATCCTGCTGAAATGTAGGGTTTCGCAGGGATCGAATGAAGTATAGAGTTATGTGTCGTAACACATCTGAAATGTAACATCCACTGTTCAAAGTGCCGTCAATGCGAACAAGAGGTGACCGAGACGTGTAACCAATGGCACCCCATACCATCACACCAGGGTTATATGCCAGTATGGCGATGACGAATACACACTTCCGATGTGCGATCACCGCGATGTCGCCAAACACAGATGAGACCATCATGATGCTGTAAACAGAACCTGGATTCATCCTCCCCCCATGAACCATGGACCTTGCCGTTGGTGGGGAAGCTTGCGTGCCTCAGCGATACAGATGGCCGTACCGTAGGTGCAAGCACAACGGAGGGGTATCTGTTGAGAGAACAGACAAACGTGTGGTTCTTGAAGAGGGGCAGCAGCCTTTTCAGTAGTTGCAGGGGCAACAGTCTGGATGATTGACTGATCTGGCCTTTTAACATTAACCAAAACGGCCTTGCTGTGCTGGTACTGCGAACAGCTGAAAGCAAGGGGAAACTACAGCCGTAATCTTTCCCGAGGGCATGCAGCTTTACTGTATGATTAAATGATGATGTCGTCCTCTTGGGTAAAATATTCCGGAGGTAAAATAGTCCCCCATTCGGATCTCTGGGCGGGGACTACCAAAGAGAACGTCGTTATCAGGAGAAAGAAAACTGGTGTTCTACGGATCGGAGCGTGGAATGTCAGATCCCTTAATTGGACAGGTAGGTTAGAAAATTTAAAAAGGGAAATGGATAGGTTAAAGTTAGATATAGTGAGAATTAGTGAAGTTCGGTGGCAGGAGGAACAAGACTTTTGGTCAGGTGAATACAGGGTTAAAATACAAAATCAAATAGGGGTAATGCAGGAGTAGGTTTAATAATGAATAAAAAAAATAGGAGTGCGGGTAAGCTACTACAAACAGCATAGTGAACACATTATTGTGGCCAAGATAGACACAAAGCCCATGCCTACTACAGTAGTACAAGTTTATATGCCAACTAGCTCTGCAGATGATGAAGAAATTGAGGAAACCTATGATGAGATAAAAGAAATTATTCAGGTAGTGAAGGGAGACGAAAATTTAATAGTCATGGGTGACTGGAATTCGTCAGTAGGAAAAGGGAGAGAAGGAAACATAGTAGGTGAATACGGATTGGGGGGAAGAAATGAAAGAGGAAGCCATCTGGTAGAATTTTGCACAGAGCATAACTTAATCATAGCTAATACTTGGTTCAAGAATCATAAAAGAAGGTTGTATACATGGAAGAATCCTGGAGATACTAAAAGATATCAGATAGATTATATAATGGTAAGACAGAGATTTAGGAATCAGGTTTTAAATTGTAAGACATTTCCAGGGGCAGATGTGGACTCTGACCACAATCTATTGGTTATGAACTGTAGATTAAAACTGAAGAAACTACAAAAATGTGCTAATTTAAGGAGATGGGACCTGGATAAACTGAAAGAACCAGACGTTGTAGAGAGTTTCAGGGAGAGCATAAGGGAACAATTGACAGGAATGGAGGAAAGAAATACAGTAGAAGAAGAATGGGTAGCTCTGAGGGATGAAGTAGTGAAGGCAGCAGAAGATAAAGTAGGTAAGAAGACGAGGGCTAATAGAAATCCGTGGGTAACAGAAGAAATATTGAATTTAATTGATGAAAGGAGAAAATATAAAAATGCAGTAAATGAAGCAGGCAAAAAGGAATACAAACGACTCAAAAATGAGATCGACAGGAAGTGCAAAATGGCTAAGCAGGGATGGCTAGAGGAAAAATGTAAGGATGTAGAGGCTTATCTCACTGGGGGTAAGATAGATACTGCCTACAGGAAAATTAAAGAGACCTTTGGAGAAAAGAGAGCCACTTGTATGAATATCAAGAGCTCAGATGGAAACCCAGTTCTAAGCACAGAAGGGAAGGCGGAAAGGTGGAAGGAGTATATAGAAGGTTTATACAAGGGCGATGTACTGGAAATGGAAGAGGATGCAGATGAAGATGAAATGGGAGATACAATACTGCGGGAAGAGTTTGACAGAGCACTGAAAGACCTGAGTCGAAACAAGGCCCCGGGAGTAGACAACATTCCATTAAAACTACTGACGGCCTTGGGAGAGCCAGTCATGACAAAACTCCACCATCTGGTGAGCAAGATTTATGAGACAGGCGAAATACCCTCAAAATTCAAGAAGAATATAATAATTCCAATCCCAAAGAAAGCAGGTGTTGATAGATGTGAAAATTACCGAACTATCAGTTTAATAAGTCACAGCTGCAAAATACTAACACGAATTCTTTACAGACGAATGGAAAAACTGGTAGAAGCTGACCTTGCGGAAGATCAGTTTGGATTCCGTAGAAATGTTGGAACACGTGAGGCAATACTAACCTTACGACTTATCTTAGAAGAAAGATTAAGAAAAGGCAAACCCACGTTTCTAGCATTTGTAGACTTAGAGAAAGCTTTTGACAATGTTGACTGGAATACTCTCTTTCAAATTCTGAAGGTGGCAGGGGGAAAAATACAGGGAGCGAAAGGCTATTTATAATTTGTACAGAAACCAGATGGCAGTTATAAGAGTCGAGGGACATGAAAGGGAAGCAGTGGTTGGGGAGGGAGTGAGACAGGGTTGTAGCCTCTCCCCGATGTTATTCAATCTGTATATTGAGCAAGCAGTAGAGGAAACAAAAGTAAAATTTGGAGTAGGTATTAAAATTCATGGAGAAGAAATAAAAACTTTGAGGTTCGCCAATGACATTGTAATTCTGTCAGAGACAGCAAAGGACTTGGAAGAGCAGTTGAAAGGAATGGACAGTGTCTTAAAAGGAGGATATAAGATGAACATCAACAAAAGCAAAACGAGGATAATGGAATGTAGTCAAATTAAATCGGGTGATGCTGAGGGAATTAGATTAGGAAATGAGACACTTAAAGTAGTAAAGGAGTTTTGCTATTTAGGGAGTAAAATAACTGATGATGGTCGAAGTAGAGAGGATATAAAACGTAGACTGGCAATGGCAAGGAAAGCGTTTCTGAAGAAGAGAAATTTGTTAACATCGAGTATAGATTTAATGGTCAGGAAGTCGTTTCTGAAAGTATTTGTATGGAGTGTAGCCATGTATGGAAGTGAAACATGGACAATAACTAGTTTGGACAAGAAGAGAATAGAAGCTTTCGAAATGTGGTGCTACAGAAGAATGCTGAAGATTAGATGGGTAGATCACATAACTAATGAGGAGGTATTGAATAGAATTGGGGAGAAGAGGAGTTTGTGGCACAACTTGACGAAAAGAAGGGACCAATTGGTAGGACATGTTTTGAGGCATCAAGGGATCACAAATTTAGCATTGGAGGGCAGCGTGGAGGGTAAAAATCGTAGAGGAAGACCAAGAGATGAATGCACTAAGCAGATTCAGAAGGATGTAGGTTGCAGCAAGTACTGGAAGATGAAGAGGCTTGCACAGGATAGAGTAGCATGGAGAGCTGCATCAAACCAGTCTCAGGACTGAAGACCACAACAACAACAACATCACAGCATCCTATTCCTGTCGGTTGAATTTCGCATCTGTAGCACATCATCTTTGTGGTGTAGCAATTTTAATGGCCATTAGGGTACAATTCCTATTATTAATTTCACAATCAGGCAATAATTATAAAATTTATTTCTGGACTCATTTACAAAATACTGTAATATTTTAGCAAAGATTCGTCTTTTGTCAAGAAAGTTTGTAAACTCTTTTGCTTTGTAAACTCTTTGGAAAATTGTGAGTACCTCAGAATGTTAGGAGTAGTGGGTATGCCTCTGATGGAGAGAAACATATTTTTTTAATGATCGACACTAACAATGTAATTTGGAATATTAAGTGGAAATTGTAAAACCGGTGTGATGTTTAATAATGTGACAAAGAATAAAATTCAAGAAATATATAGGCTAATCTTCATCAGTTATTAAGTCATCAGGACCCCACTACATTAAATCAAATTTTCAGCCACAAGAATGTACCCCTAAATGCAAGCCTTGGAGCCAACAACAAGAGTAAATGAAGGTAAGTAAAAAGTTTTTCTTTTGTTCATCTTACATCTCACAAACCTTTTAAAACTCGTACGGAGGCAGAGAAATTTAATGATGATGTGTGGGAGAATAAGATTACAATGAGAGCACATTGTAGAGCATGCATCACCATCCATGGTGATCACACACCTCATTAAGAACCATATCTCATCTTTTGTAATGTCCAGGGACCATCATGAATCATGGTGACCTCATTGTGATTATTGTCTTTAAATAAAAATGTCATTCTGTTTGTTTCATTGTGTATTTCCTTTAGTTACATTCTGTCTATGTATGGTACATGTTTCATCAAGCTGTATTACATGGCAGAAGGAATTATATATACATTGTACTCTGTCTTTCGCAATAAATTACGCTAACAATGAGTTACTGAAAACAAAAATCACAGGCATAGGATTAATTCTGTCTTGGACAGATGGGATGTTACTGACAGTATGACTATGGAAGTGCTCCCTTGCCTTAATCCAATCCATTTTTCTGAGTTTGGATAGTGATGTTTAGGTTTATACTACAAAAAAATTTCTCATCATGGCATACTCCACTCCAAAGTGAAACTTTATTTTTAGAATTTACACCTCATTGGAGCTCTACAGTTTTCAACCATATCCTTTCTTTTTATGCTGTAAGTGTGTAGAGGTATGCAGTCAGGAAAAGCAGGAAAGATATACTAACAAAGTCAGGTTTCAGGTGAGGCTGCAGACACATTCAAACAACTAAGAAAATGTTTGAGTGATTGACGAGCTATGAATAATGTTGAACCTTACAGAGTTTAGGAATGGGCTCTGTAAAGAGGAATTTTAATACAGGGAAGTATTGTAACTGATGTGGTAGCTGCCATCTACATGCATTATACATTGTGTAATATGGACTTATGCAGGATGGTCAAAAACAGTCTGAAAAGCTTGTAAGGATGATGCTGGGTAGGTTGTGTTAAGAAATAACTGTTAAGAAAAAATTCAATATGTTGCATCATTTCTGAGTTGATGAACATTGGAGTTAAACAATCAGGCTCTTCCAAGTGCAGATTCAAGCTGCCACCCATGGTACAATTAGTGTCAATTGTTCTTATAGCACAGATGATTTCACATGAAACTGCTCAGCCTTGGGCTCAGGTTTGATCCTTACTACTGTCGAAAGTCCAATTTTTGTTTTGTTCTCTTGTTCAGCTTCAGAAAAACAAACAAAGAACACATTTGGTAACACTGTCTCTGGTAGCACCTTTACAAGCTTTCAGACTTGTTTCTGACCACCCTGTATATGAAATTTCTAAATTACTTACCTCCATTATGACAGTAGAACATCACGATCAAAGATTATATTCAAAGAAGCGGAAACTGCTACATCTTTTATTGAGAAGCATTGCTGTAATTGAAGTTAGTAATTTACATTTTCCACAGACCAAATTCGTGACAAACTTTATAATGTGGATTGTCTCAGCAGGAAAAGTACAGAACATTTGTATACATATAAGTAAAAAATAATACTTATATGGATACATACAGCCATTTCACAGTTTTTTGATGACTAATTATCTCTACTCAGTAATTTCTCTGTGGTATATAAGGAGTTGTTAATGAGAAAGCTCTTTAATGTACATTTGGAAACCCTTTTGTTATCCATCAGGCATTTTATTTCCATGAGTAGACTGGCAAAGATTTTTATAACTGCATATTCCACCTCTTTCTGTGCTGAAGTTAGATACATTTAAGGTTAAAGCATATCATTTATCCTTCAAATATTGTACTTGTGAATGTCCCTGTTACTCTCAAATTTAGATGGGGGGGTTAACGATAAATTTCATAAGTGAAAAAATGTACTGTCGAGCTGGAGTTAATATTCCCATTTGCTTAGAGAGATACCTGTGAGATCTATGTAACTGACCTCCACACATAATTCTAATTACTGAGTGCCAGCCTTTTACTGCACAGCTGTCTTAGCAGTTTCATACACTCAAAAACCGCTACAGCCATCTGCTAAGGCAGTGAGTTTCAGTCCTCACACAGTACTTCCATTCATGGCTGTTGATCTTACTGTGAAACAGAACACTTCACCACTACGGTCGCTGATTACCAATGTAGAACAATTGCTGACCCTGGTGAGGCTTCCACCAACCAAGTTTCAGCAGTCTTTGTCCAATCCTCATTGCGTCCACTTTTGTTGCTGCTCTGCCCCCACACTGTGAGGAACTGGCCATGTGCTGATGCACCTGAGGATGGTACATCTACGATGCTGCAAGACACCCAAGCTGTACTGTCTTTATGTCTGACATGCAGTTGCTGAGGATATTGTGTATTGGCATCACACTCCTGTGCAGACTACAAATTTTGCTTTGCATGTCTTAGTGTGGGTATCGTAAGTGCAGCTATTATGCAGTGAACAGTGAGACAAGGCAACCATTTTTCTGACTCTGCCATTTCTACCATGCTGCTCCCAGCAAGTACATTCACATCTTGAGTGAGAGACTGATTTACAGTTTGAACCTGAGGCAATTTGCATTACTCCTCCCACATGCTAATCTGATCTTTATGTGTTTGTGATGTTGCATGATACTTAGTTCAATAAAGTAAGGGCCATTCCTATGCTGGTGACACGGTGATGAACTCTCTCAACTTAATATTCTATTTTGGCACATTACTGGCTGGCTTGCCCCATTAGGCGCATGCTCTGACTCCTGCATGTGTGCATCCAGCAACTTCTGTTTTCATGTATGGATACTAGTGCATTTCGCACCAACAACTCACTCCTTTATGTGTATTTTGCCACCTCTTGTGCAACTTTGTGACCAGTGGTTACTGCCATATGTCCAACTGATGCCCCACTACATTTAGCTCCCTTGCCAGTGCTGCACAACGGTATTGCTGGCCTGACCATGTACCTCATGGAAATGGAACACCGCAATGTTGACCTGCACACTCTACTTGTGGCATTGCCAGTGTCCCAGCCCCTGATGCTGGACTTCACATCACTGCCCACACCAGCCACAGTCTCCACTGCCAATGCTCCTCCTGGCCTCAAAGCACCACTGTCCAATCTACCACATGATGCAATCACTCCATCCGGCTGTGCCATGGCTCATCTGCTGTCCTTCAACCTGCAGGACATGTGACTACAGTTTTCTTTAGTGGATGCTATCTTTGCTGGTTTTGGCATCAGCCAAGAGGCCGCCTCCAGCCTCCATCTTCAACACATGCTGGCTCCGACAGCAGTATCTGGTGCTATGTATCCTTTGGCTCACCGTGCCTCTTCCTACGTGCTGTCAACCGCAAGGCCACATTCAGTCAATTACACAGCCTGGTGCACCCCAGTGTGCAAATGTCTGCCACTCTAGCAATGCAGAGCTTTGTGTGGCCAGGTATTAGGAAGGAACTGCAGGACCTGGGTCCACATGTGCCTCGCCTGGCAGTGCGCCAAGGTCACTCACCACATACATGCCTCCGTCACAGCTTTCCCAGACATCATATATCACTTTCTCCCATGTTCATGTGGACATTGTCGGCCCCCTACCTTCATCTTACGGGTGCCACTACCTTCTTACAATGGTGGACAGGTTCACGCACTGGCCTGAGACAATGTCAATACCCGATGTTGTTGCTGCCATGGTAACAGCCATCTTCATCTCCACAGGTATTTCCCTTCTCTGCTGCCCATACCACATCACTAAGGACTGTAGGTGCCTATTTACATTGGCCTTTTTCATGCACTGACAGATCTGTGTGGGGCTGACTTGTACCTGACAATGAGCTACCACCAAGCCGCCAATGGCATGGTGGAACAGTTACAATATACCTTGAATGCCACCCTCACCTGACACAACAACAGGTGGACCACTGCCCTGTTGCTGGTACTTCTCAGTCTCCATATTACTCACAAGGCTGACCTTGAGGTGTCAGCCACTGATCTTGTTTACAGCCGGCTGTCCCAGGCGACTATCTGGAGTTTGCAGGACTCCATGGCCACCTGTGACCCACCCTTCGCAGCACAACAATGAATGCAGAACTTTCATTCACAATGATCTTGTGTTGGTGCACCCATGTTATGCTGTGCATCAGTGCTCGCTGCCCCCTGTGCAACTGCAATACTCTGACCCCTACCGGGTCATGAAACAGGACTCTTATCTGCATGGCAAACCGACCAGCATATCAATTGATAGGCAGAAGCCCGCCTATATCCTGCCGGACCACACACTGCCAAGCTTGACTACAATCTCCACCAACAACCTACAGATGCAATCTGCTGCTGCTGATACTAATTCCAAAATGTGGACAATGGTGACAATTCCAACGCCACCAATGAAACCGTGCTAACCACCCTCACCACCGAAACCCATGAGATACCTGCCCACAGCACTACAGCCAAAATCACTGCGGAAAACTCAACCTAATATACTGGCATTGCACCCAACCCACCAGCATCTGTCACAAAGACAGATGCACAGGATGCTCATGTCCCTGCTTCTATACCTCTCCTGCAGCCTACAACTGTCCCAGTAATTTGTCTTCTGCTGTCGTCAACTGCCAGATACATCCCCAACACTGCATTGCAGCCTCCAATGCTTTCACAGCAGCGTTATTTTAAAGGCTCTCAGCACTGCAATCCCAACCTGACACAGCAGACACTGGTGGTTCATCTAACACTGCCCAGTGTGCATGCTTTCAGGTGTAAAATGCGACCACCTGTCAACACTATCTTGCAGCCACCCGGCAAGGCTGCTGCACCCTTGCCTTCACAGTCCTGCCGTAGCAACTGCTCCCTGCACTTGCTCACACCTGTGTGTGCAGCACTGAACACAGGTTCAGACCATACTTGCATGGCACCCCCATCCTGCAGGCTACCGCGCATTGCCATGCAGTGGACTGGTACCACTGACATCTGGCTGCTGTGCCCTTTGTGTGCCTGACATCTTGATGTGCTGCACCCACTCCCACCACAGAGCTGACACACACATGATCAATGCCTTATGACTGTACCACTGCCACAACACAGCCTGACACCAGTATCAGCCATCGCCATTGTCATCTTATTGTACACCACTGCTCCATTCTCATGGCAAGGATGGGAGGTGGAGGGTGGAGCTGTGTGGTGACCTTTGACTGCACAGCTGTCTTAGCGGTTCCATACATTCATAACTCTTTATGGCTGTCTGCTAAGGTAGCGAGTTTCACCCCTCAAGCAGTATTTCCATTCACGGCTGTCAACTTGGCTGTGTGTCAGGACACTTAACTGCTATGGTTACTAAGTACTGGTGTGGAACAATAGCTGCCCCTAGCGAGGCTTCTGCCAACCAAGTTTTACCAGTCTTTGTCCATCCTTCATAGCATCCACTTTTGTTGCTGCTCCATGCCCACACCATGAGGAACTAGCCATGTGGTGACACATCTGACAGTAGTGTTTTTATGATGCTGCAAGATGCCTGCACTGTCTTTAGGTCTGGCATGCAGTTGCCAAGGATAGTGTGTTTCTGCATCACGCTCTTGTGCAGACTAAATTTTGCTTTACAAGTCTTACAGCGGGTATTGTATGTGAGGATATCATGTGGTGAACACTTGGAGAGACAACAATTTCTGTGACTCCGCCCCTTTTACCACACCATGCCTGGCTACTGCATACATATCTCGAGTGCGTGCCTGATTTACATTTTGAACCTAAGTCCATTTAGAACTTGAGTCCGTTTATGTTTCTCCAGTCATGTGCAGACCTGATCTTTATGTGTTTGTAACTTCACGTGTTAAAGTAAGGAACATTCCTACAACTTTCTTTCTTACAATGAATACAGTTTGCCTAAGCAAGGAGTTGCCCCAGAGTATTATCCCCATAAGACACTAATGAATGAAAATATGCAAAGTATGTTAATTTACTTCATCCTCAAAGCTGGCAGTTACTTTCACAGTAAAAAATATCCAAACCTCAACATTTTAGCATGTCTACTATATGATTTTTTCCACTTTAAGTTTTTATCAGTATGCAACCCAAGAGCTTACAATTTCCTCTCTTTGTTTATTATATCTTGTTAGTATACTAGGTTAATAGAGGGAGGAATATTATTGACGGCATGAAACTGGGTAAAATGTGTTGTTTACTAAATTTAAAGCTAGCCCATTTGTGCAAAACTATGCAGTAACTTTTACAAAAACATAATTTTCTACTTTCTCAGCTTCACAATAATGCTTGCATCATTTGCAAACAGGAATACTTCTATCTTCTGGTTCAGATAAAGTGGCAGATTATTAACATAAAGCAAGAACTGTAGTTGGCCAATAATCAATCTCCTTGGGACTCCAATTGTAATTTCTCCCCATGCAGATGATATGTCCTTCCTCTTTGTATTACTCAAACAGCTTAAGGTAATTTTCTGCATTCGGTTTCTTAAATAAGAACAAACCAGGCATTTGCTGAACTATGTATTTCACAAAAACGTAACTTATCTAATATAACATCATGACTGACACTGTTGAATGCCTTTAATAAGCCACAGAAGATCACAATTGGTGATGTTTTTTCATTACTATTTTTATCATTGATATTGTATCATGTTAACATTTCATACTACTCATTTCAGTGCAAAGAAACCTTTACTTAACAAAGTACAGGCAAAAGAAATAATGTTCACATGATGGATACGCCTTGTGAAATACACATGTGTGAAATACAATTGTAAGCAGTAAGCTAGCCTTGTACATTGCTAGATCTAGTAGAAGGCAGCTGTTGTAAATATACAAAGCTTAGTCCCATTACATATTTCAGTGAGCATTACATTGCACACTTTTTTTACATGTATGGCACAAAAATGGTTATATAAAGACAAAAGCACAGCATTGTGTGGGAAAACTGGACAAGAAGAAAATTGATGCATTTGAGATGTGATGCTATAGAAGGAAGTTGAAAATAAAGTTGACTGACAAGGAATGAAGAGATTGTCCACAGGATTGTTGAAGAAGAGCACACATGCTGAAGGACCAGGATGATGTGCGTTAAGACATTAGCGGATAACATCCTTGGTACAAGAGGGTAAAGTATGAAGAGGAAGACAGAGATTGGGATACAGCCAACAAATAACTGAGGAAGTGTTGTGCAAGTGCTTCTCTGAGACAAAAAGTTTGATGCAGAAAAGGAATTCATTGCAAGCTGTATCAAACCAGTCAGAAGACTGATGACTCAAAAAGAAGGCAGCAGGAATAAAAACTATTAGATACAGTATTAGTGAGACTTCATCCATTAGCTGGAGGGTTATTGTGCACAGAAATAATCACGAAGAGCTGATCATACATATGGAATGATTAGTGTCTGCCTGTGTATTATTCTCCATAATGACACACCAGTGAACACTAAAATTTGTAGGAAGACAGCCATCAAAAACAGCATTCCAGGTGGGAAAAATATATCTAAAAACAAAGATTTTGTAACTTACCAAATTAAAGTGTTGGTACATTGATAGAGACAATAACAAACACAAACACACACTCTCAAGCTTTCGCAACCCACAGTTGCTTCATCAGAAAAGAGGGAAGGAGAGGGAAAGACGAAAAGATGTGGGTTTTGAGGTAGAGGGTGAGGAGTCATTCCAATCCCGGGGATGGAAAGACTTACCTGACAGGTATACACTCGCGCACACACGCACACACACACACACACACACACACACATGTGCATCTGCACATATACAGACACAAGCCTTGTCTGTTGTCTGAAACACTACATACAAAGTTTGCCAAGGTAATCCCATTCCTGATGTCCAGGCGGAGCTTCAAGGAGTCCTCAGAACCTTAGGCCCCCTACAAAACCTTTCACCTGACTCCATCAACCTCCTGACCACACCGACACCCCACATCCCTACCTTCTACCTACTTCCTAAAATTCACAAACCCAAACATCCCGGCCGCCCCATTGTAGCTGGTTACCAAGCCCCCACAGAACGTATTTCTGCCTATGTAGATCAACACCTTCAACCCATTACAAGCAGTCTCCCATCCTTTATCAAAGACACCAACCACTTTCTCGAATGCCTAGAATCCTTACCCAGTCTGTTACCCCTGGAAACCATCCTTGTAACCATTGACAATTGATGCCACTTCCTTATACACAAATATTCCGCACGTCCAGGGTGTCGCTGCAGTGGAGCACTTCCTTTCACGCCCATCACCTGCCACCCTACGTAAAAGCTCTTTCCTCATTACCTTATCCAGATTCATCCTGACTCACAACTTCTTCACTTTCGATGGTCAGACATACCAACAATTAAAGGGAACAGCCATGGGTACCAGGATGGCCCCTCGTACGCCAACCTATTTATGAGTCACTTAGAGGAAGCCTTCTTGGTTACCCAGGCCTGCCAACCCAAAGTTTAGTACAGATTTATTGATGACATCTTCATGACCTGGACTCACAGTGAAGAAGAACTCCAGAATTTCCTCTCCAACCTCAACTCCTTTGGTTACATCAGATTCACCTGGTCCTACTCCAAATCCCATGCCACTTTCCTTGACGTTGGCCTCCATCTGCCCAATGGCCATCTTCACACATCCGTCCACATCAAAACCACCAACAAGCAACAGTACCTCCATTATGACAGCTGCCACCCATTCCATATCAAATGGTCCCTTCCCTACAGCCTAGGTCTTCGTGGCAAACGAACCTGCTCCAGTCCTGAATCCCTGAACCATTACACCAACAACCTGAAAACAGCTTTCGCATCCCGCAACTACCCTCCTGACCAGGTACAGAAACAAATAACCAGAGCCACTTCCTCATCCCCTCCAACCCAGAACCTACCACAGAAGAACCCCAAAAGTGGCCCACTTGTGACAGGATACTTTCCGGGACTGGATCAGACTCAGAATGTGGCTCACCAGCAGGGATACGACTTCCTCAAATCCTGCCCTGAAATGAGATCCATCTTTCATGAAATCCTCCCCACTCCACCAAGAGTGTCTTTCCTCCATCCACCTAACCTTCGTAACCTCTTGGTTCATCCCTATGAAATCCCCAAACCACTTTCCCTACCCTCTGGCTCCTACCCTTGTAACTGCCCCTGGTGTAAAACCTGTCCCATGGACCCTCCCACCACCACCTACTTCAGTCCTGTAACCTGGAAGGTGTACACGATCAAAGGCAGAGCCACGTGTGAAAGCACCCACGTGATTTACCAACTGACCTGCCTACACTGTGAAGCTTACTATATGGGAATGACCAGCAACAAACTGTCCATTTGCATGAACGGACACAGGCACACAGTGTTTGTTGGTAATGAGGATCACCCTGTGGCTAAACATGCCTTGGTGCACGGCCATCACATCTTGGCACAGTGTTACACCGTCTGGGTTATCTGGATACTTCCCACTAACACCAACGTATCAGAACTCCGGAGATGGGAACTTGCCCTTCAATATATCGTCTCTTCCTGTTACCCACCAGGCCTCAACCTCCGCTAATTTCAAGTTGCCGCCGCTCATACCTCACCCGTCATTCAACAACATCTTTGTCTCTGTACTTCCGCCTCGACTGACATCCCTGCCCAAACTCTTTGCCTTTACATATGCTGCTTGTGTCTGTATGTGCGGATGGATATGTGTGTGTGTGTGTGCAAGTGTATACCTGTCCCTTTTTCCCCCTAAGGTAAGTCTTTCTGCTCCCGGGATTGGAATGACTCCTTACAATCTCCCTTAAAACCCATATCCTTTCGTCTTTCCTGATGAAGCAACCGTGGGTTGAGAAAGCTTGAATTTTGTGTGTGTGTTTGTGTTTGTTAGTGTCTCTATCAACATACCAATGCTTTTGTTTGGTAAGTTACATCATCTTTATTTTTAAATATATTTTTCATAAAACAACCTTTAGAACTATAAACATAGAAGTATTTGTAGTGTCAAATGACAGTAATTAACATTCTGGATAATTAATCTCACTTAACACAGTAAATATATTGCACATCAAAATAGAAAACATGAGTGAGTTAGATTATTAAGTAACAGTTTTTAGAAGGGATCATTGACAAAAGTTTCTGTAACAACTGATCCTCAGTTCTATTGCTATGTCCCTTCCACCCTTCCATTTATTTATTTTCATTCATCCAAGAATCTTCTCACAATAATATAGGAATTGTCATGGTAATACAACAAAAATCAATAGCCCAAAATATAGGCATCAACAGAAAACATAAGCATGTTCTTTAATGATAGGGCAGGTGTGTTAGCCATGGTCTTGATGAAGGAATCATCCCAGCTTATGACTGAAGTGGTTTAGGAAAACCCAACTCAGGGTGGCTGGACAGAATGGACTCCAACCTTCTGAACATGAGGTCATTATTTTAATAGCTGCACTGCCTAATTCAATTGACCCTTAGTGTACATCACTCTTTGACTTCCACACAATTTGTTTCTGATAGCTTAAAAAATATAGTTTTGCTCTTCATCACTGTGTACACTAAGGACACCTGTGGATGACTTGTGGGCCATGAATATGCTGCTAAGCCCTTGAACTAACTCCAGTCTGTTTGGAAAACTGACACTAGGGCCATAAACATTCAGCTATGCTCCCTGTTTATTTTGCTGTCCTTCCCTGCATCCACCTAAAAAAAACTGAGTCAATGTTCCATGACAATGAGTGAGATGTTGAACTCAGGAGAATGACAAGACATTACTACCATGCATTTTAGATCTTGGATACTTGACTTGATCGTAAAAGCAGTAAACCATGACTGTGTATTGAAACAAGTTGTTGTACTTCTCCCATTTTATTAGCGCTAACTACTCTGAGTCCTCCAAGTAATCATTAATTGTATAGCATGCATTATAGTACTTATGATGAGGCTTTACCTGCCTTTTTGAAGAGATGTGTTTTAGTAATTTCCTTAATTTCCTTGGGTAATTTAGTATACAGTTTTATACCACGTAAAAAAATTCTGTTTGGTGTTTTTTGTTTGTTTTTTCCTACATAAACTTGAGTCCAAACTGGCTCTTGTATCATGACTATGTATAGAACTATTAGTGAAACACCTAGTAATGTTTTTCTGATAATGCACCATGGGTTGGTAGACATACTCACTTCGTGCAGTAGGTATACCCAATTTTTTATATAGCTCTTTACAATGAGCATGACTACTACTTCTAATTATTATTCTGATGGCCCTTTTCTGCAGTTTGAAAACTGTTTCTATGTTTTGTGCCTTTGATCTCTAGAAAATAATACCATGCCTAAGAATGTACACAGGAATAATATGTCACCATCAGACATTGGCTATTACAAAATGATGACGAAACCCTAAGAACATAACATACTGATGACATTCTTTTTGCCGGTATCTTTGTGTGTTTATTCCATTCCATGCAAGGTATTCCATTCCGCCACCAGCACAGCTGACAACTGCTGGATGGTCATTCATATCCCACATGTGCTCAATTGGATTGAAATGGGGGAAGGGATGGGGGGGAGGGGGGGGGGGGGGTAGGCAGGCAGTCCACTTGGCAGATTTCTCCAGTTCCAAGAGCGCCTCCTCCTCTTCCCTCTTCCTGCAATATTCAGTATAGCTGCAGATTTTCTTCCATAAAAATGAAGTTAGGCCTGTTACACCTCTGGAAGAACACACACAGTAAAGTGTCACAATAACACTGACCTGTGAATGCAGCGCATTCAAAGATATGGAGGGCAGTGTGCCCATGAAACATTATGCATCTTCACAGAATGACACATGGTCCACCAAAACATTTGCTGAGGATGATTGTTTCGGTGGTCCAGGTGTTGAGTAGAGTTGGAGTGAGGAGGCATAATGTTGCATGGGCATGCTGCCCTTCAAGTTCTTGAGCATGGCCCACTCATCAGGCAATGTCACTGTGACACTGTCTCCTACCCCATGTCCACAGCTCATGATCTTGTGGTAATGTTCTCGCTTCCGGCATACGGGGTCCCGGGTTCGATTCCCGGTGGGGTCAGGGATTTTCTCTGCCTCATGATGACTAGGTGTTGTGTGTCTTTCATCATCATTGACTCGCAAGTCACCAAAATGGCGTCAGCTAAAAAGGAGTTGCAATTTCGGCGGCCAAACACTCCGCATGGGGTCTCCAAGCCAACAATGCCGTACAATCATTTCATTTCATTCCTACCCCATGTGCATCTTTTCAGTGGTGCATTCAGCCTAACTTCATTTTTAAGGATGACAATGCATGACCAAATCAAACAGCACAGGTGGAGGAGTTCTTGGAATCGAGATATTTGGCGAATGAACTGGCCTGCCCATTCCCTGACATAAATGCCATTAAGCACATGTGGGATGCATTGCGAAGACATTACAGCATGTTCATATGTACTAATGACCATCCATCAGTTGTCACCTGCACCGGTGGAGGAATGGGCTGCCCTACGACAAGATCTCATACTGATATTGTGGCCAGCTTGGGAGCACATTGCACAGCATGCATTGCCATCCATGATAAACACACACACTATTACGAATCAAGTTCGGGCTTTTGTGATGTTCAGGGAACTATCATAAATCACAGTAAATTCAGTGTAATTACTGTCTAGAAATAAAAATGTCTCTTTCTATCCATTCCATTGTGTGTTTCTTTCAGTTACCTTCTGTACTATACGGTAGTGATTATTTCTATGTATGATTTAAGTTTCATCAGCTTGTGTTACCTGGCAGTGACACATCATGTGAAAGTTACTCTTGTCCTACAGTTTTGCAAACCAGTGTGCCAAGGACAGAACTGAACCCAACAGACTACCCCGAGGAACACCAATGTTTATAATTATCTTGTCTGACAATTGTTTTACTAAAAAATTATGAGCAGTGGATGTGCGAACTATCCTTAGCATTTGCACCCTGTTTTCAAGGTAACAGTGGAACCACTTGTTTGATTTTCCTCTCATACATGTAGCTTGTTTAGTAGTATTTTACGGCCAACACTGTCACAAATCTTGACAATTCTAAGGATATACTTATAGCTTATTCATCCTTGTCAAGAAAATCAAATGCCACTTTTGTAAGGTTTGTAATGGCTGATATTACACTTCTTTCACTTCAGAAATGAAACTATGCTTCATTCAAAATGTTGTATTTATTCATGTAACTAATTAGTCTGCCTTCATTGTAGATTCAATTATTTTTGAGAGTGAAGACATTAGTGAAACAGGCCTGTAATTTTCAGTACTTTCTGCATTAACTTTCTTTAGTAAGGGCATCACTAGCGCATGTTTTAGGTACCCTGCGAAAATAACTGAACTAAATGGCTCATTTATTGTGTCTGTCAATATGGCCTGTATGCTGCCTGTACACTCCTTCTGAATAGATTGGAGCCTATCTACAGTGTGAGGCATAAAGGATGTATCGTTTTCAAATGAACAATATATGGTGAGGAGTGCTTCAAAAAAATTTTTAATTACAGAATAACAATCAAATAATTTTGCCATTTATCAAAATTAATGGTTGAAAACAACATCTCCCAGGTGACGGCCATTTTCAGTGATGCACTTCTTAACGCACTCTCAGAAGTTGGCTTCAACTCTCTGCAACATGCCTCTGTCTATTTGGACGATTTCCACAGGAACAGCTTCCTTTAGTTCTTCAAGTTTTCATGGTTTATGCACGTACAGGAACAGCTTCCTTCAGTTCTTCAAGTGTTCGTGGTTTATGCACATACACACGTGATTTGAGGTAACACCACAAAAAGTAGTTACACATAGATAGGTCAGCGGAATGAGGAGGCCAATGAATGTCCCAGAACTTTGAAATAACTCTACCATGCCAAACAGTCTTAATTGCTTTCATAGTCAATCTTGCCGTGTGAGTTGTAGCTCCATCCTGCTGAAACCACACTTGCCAAATAGGTATACATTTTTTTTTAAAATTCAGGTAGGATGAATTCAGTGGTCATCTCTCTGTATCATTCAGAGGTTACGGTTACAGTGTTCCCGTTCTCGTCTTGGAAAAAGTATGGACCAATAACATCAGTACCAGTCACAGCACACCAAGCAGTCATCTTGGTATTACTATGTAATGGTTTCTCATCCAGAAGGTTTGGGTTTTCACTGGCCCAATAATGACAGTTCTGCTGATTTAGCATTCCATTCAAATGGAAATGAGCTTCATCACTCATAAGCAAAATAATGTTGTCATTTTGTTCAAATATGGCCTCCATTTCTCTGGCAAAATTTAGCCACTGTTCATAATCTCTTGGGTTTAATTTTTGCACAATGGCGGTTGTGTAGGGATGACATTTTAGGTTAGTGTGCAAAATACACCTTACTGATCGATTACTGATGTGCAGCTCAGCTGAGTGTCTTCTAGCAGATCAACCAGACTACGGAGTATGGCTTGCCGAAATCTTTCCACATTTTCTTGTGTCCGAACTGAGTGAGGAGCTCCTGGTGTTTTTTTGTTCATAACTGTTCCTCATGTTCATCATAAAATGGTGTTATGAGTGGGAACACTATCATGTCTAGCTAGACTGAAATGGCGACAAAACTCAAGCTGCACTGCAATGATAGACTCACTATTGCACACAAAACTATCGTAGCTAAACACACAATGTTGCACAGTCCATGGCTCCATGACCTTGACTAAACAATATGGTAGGAGCTACCGATCATGTTACCACATCCACCCCACTCCAACCACCTGAGCCTGAATGCTAGATGTTCTAAAAACGCCTGTCCTTTCTGCCTCACCCTGTATATCTGCTGGTTTTATCAGTCTCTGTTAGAAACAAGATCATTGCACTTGCTTCGTAAGTCATTGTGGATGCTACACATGTTTTGGAAACATGTTTCTACAGCTCTACAATAGCAGAGAAATAGTCATTTACAAAATTTGCCAATTTTTGAGGATTTTCTGTTGTTGTACCCTCACTTTGAATCGTATCAAGTTATACCTGTGTCTTCCTTTTGCAGTTCCTTGTTTTATGACATCCTACACTTCTTTGCTTCTATTTTGTGCATTAAATAGTACTTTGTCTTTGAATGGCTTTTTCTGTGGCAAGCACTACCCTCCTGTATATTTTTTTAACACCTGTGATAGTAATTTAGGAACTGTGGATTAGTGTAGTGCTTTTGCAAAGAACTGAAATTTTTAAGTCTGAGAAAACTTTATAATACCCACAGTAACCATTTACTTTCCTTATCTGTTTCAGTAGAAGTGATTACTTTTGGAAATGTATCTTCAAAAATTAACGTAAACCATATGTATAATCTAATTATGTTCTTAACACACTGGTGTGCAAAACTTTAGGACACAAGTAATTTTTTAATGATATTTCACTGCCAAGCAACATAAAGTGATGAAACTTAAATTGTACATAACAAGAATCATTACAGTACAGTACAGTACAGTGCAGCAGGTAAGTGAAAGGAATATGCAATGAGAGAAACAGAAATAACATTTCTATTCCAAGACAATAATTCTATACAGGGTGTTACAAAAAGGTATGGCCAAACTTTCTGGAAACATTTCTCACACACAAATAAAGAAAAGATGTTATGTGGACATGTGTCCGGAAATGCTTAATTTCCATGTTAGAGCTCATTTCAGTTTCGTCAGTATGTACTGTACTTCCTTGATTCACCACCATGATTTCATACGGGATACTCTACCTGTGCTGCTAGAACATGTGCCTTTACAAATACGACACAACATGTGGTTCAGGCACGATGGAGCTCCTGCAAATTTCAGTCGAAGTGTTCGTACGCTTCTCAACAACAGATTCGGTGACCGATGGATTGGTAGAGACGGAACAATTCCTTGGCTTCCACACTCTCCTGACCTCAACCCTCTTGACTTTCATTTCTGGGGGCATTTGAAAGCTCTTGTCTACGCAACCCTGGTACCAAATGTAGAGACTCTTCATGCTCTTATTGTGGACGGCTGTGATACAATACGCCATTCTCCAGGGCTGCATCAGCGCATCAGGGATTCCATGCGACTGAGGGTGGATGCATGTATCCTCGCTAACCAAGGACATTTTGAACATTTCCTGTAAGAAAGTGTTTGAAGTCACGCTGGTACGTTCTGTTGCTGTGTGTTTCCATTCCATGATTAATGTGATTTGAAGAGAAGTAATAAAATGATGTCTAACATGGTAAGTAAGCGTTTCCAGACACATGTCCACATAACATATTTTCTTTCTTTGTGTGTGAGGAATGTTTCCTGAAAGTTTGGCCGTACCGTTTTGTGACACCCTGTATACACTTCATCATAGGTTTGATTTGGCTAGAAAGGACACTAAACTGAGCATTGGTTTGAATTTGGGAATTGTCCTTCCAGCATAACTTCTATTCTTGTAAACACTCAGACTTAAACTTCCATTAATTCTCAGTCGCAGAACCCCTACTCCACCCACCTGCTGTCACTCTTTTCTCTCTTATTATTTTCCTCTGCATTTGTCCTGTCCTGATTTCATACTCTCACTGCCCCCACATTTCTCCCTCTCTCTCCTGCTGCAGCCTCTCAGTTTGGTGTTCATTGTGATTGTTAATCATTATTTTACCATTGTTGCTCAAAGCCACTTATGTGGTGTTTATAGGGAGGAGGGGAGGGGGTGGGAGAGGGTACACACATGTGCACAATTATCTGAAGTGTTGTATGTTTCAGCATGCCATCCATCTATCAGGTGCACAAAATTGGTTACCTTTCCTTATTTCTGTTTTTTGTCTCCATCTTGGTATCCCCATTGCTACAAAAATATTCAATGATTACAGTATTTACATAATATCATACAACAATTTGATTTTACTATTGGTGTCAAAATTGACCAAATAGTGAGATATTTCCTTTCAATCATTTAATTTTGTTGTATGAACCACAAAATATCTTAAGTTAAGTGTTACTATTCATCTCACAAGTTTTCAATTTTCATTGAATAACAATTGTATGTAACTGATTCTCCACAAGAGGCTTGTAATAGAATTCTTCAGTATTCGATTCTTTGCCCTTTTAGTTACACACTATCTGATCAAAAGTACCTGGACACTCATATACACTCCTGGAAATGGAAAAAAGAACACATTGACACCGGTGTGTCAGACCCACCATACTTGCTCCGGACACTGCGAGAGGGCTGTACAAGCAATGATCACACGCACGGCACAGCGGACACACCAGGAATCGCGGTGTTGGCCGTCGAATGGCGCTAGCTGCGCAGCATTTGTGCACCGCCGCCGTCAGTGTCAGCCAGTTTGCCGTGGCATACGGACCTCCATCGCAGTCTTTAACACTGGTAGGATGCCGCGACAGCGTGGACGTGAACCGTATGTGCAGTTGACGGACTTTGAGCGAGGGCGTATAGTGGGCATGCGGGAGGTCGGGTGGACGTACCGCCGAATTGCTCAACACGTGGGGCGTGAGGTCTCCACAGTACACCGATGTTGTCGCCAGTGGTCGGCGGAAGGTGCACGTGCCCGTCGACCTGGGACCGGACCGCAGCGACGCACGGATCCACGCCAAGACCGTAGGATCCTACGCAGTGCCGTAGGGGACCGCACCGCCACTTCCCAGCAAATTAGGGACACTGTTGCTCCTGGGGTATCGGCGAGGACCATTCGCAACCGTCTCCATGAAGCTGGGCTATGGTCCCGCACACCGTTAGGCCGTCTTCCGCTCACGCCCCAACATCGTGCAGCCCGCCTCCAGTGGTGTCGCGACAGGCGTGAATGGAGGGACGAATGGAGACGTGTTGTCTTCAGCGATGAGAGTCGCTTCTGCCTTGGTGCCAGTGATGGTCGTATTTGTGTTTGGCGCCGTGCAGGTGAGCGCCACAATCAGGACTGCATACGACCGAGTCACACAAGGCCAACACCCCGCATCATGTTGTGGGGAGCGATGTCCTACACTGGCCGTACACCTCTGGTGATCATCGAGGGTTCACTGAATAGTGCACGGTACATCCAAACCGTCATCGAACCCATCATTCTACCATTCCTAGACCGGCAAGGGAACTTGCTGTTCCAACAGGACAATGCACGTCCGCATGTATCCCGTGCCACCCAACGTGCTCTAGAAGGTGTAAGTCAAGTACACTGGCCAGCAAGATCTCCGGATCTGTCCCCCATTGAGCATGTTTGGGACTGGATGAAGCGTCATCTCACGTGGTCTGCACGTCCAGCACGAACGCTGGTCCAACTGAGGCGCCAGGTGGAAATGGCATGGCAAGCCGTTCCACAGGACTACATCCAGCATCTCTACGATCGTCTCCATGGGAGAATAGCAGCCTGCATTGCTGCGAAAGGTGGATATACACTGTACTAGTGCTGACATTGTGCATGCTCTGTTGCCTGTGTCTATGTGCCTGTGGTCCTGTCAGTGTGATCATGTGATGTATCTGACCCCAGGAATGTTTCAATAAAGTTTCCCCTTCCTGGGACAATGAAATCACGGTGTTCTTATTTCAGTTTCCAGGAGTGTATATTACAGAACTGACCAATAGATGCCATGAGAGGCAGATCTACCAGACCTCATGGACTGATGCACAGGAATCGTCGAGCATTGTGTAAAAAATCACATGAAATCATTAGAAGGAATCACTTGTCAGTTACAAAATGCTACCAGCAGCCCGGCTAGCTCAATACTGTGTGTAGGAAGTTAAAACCTATGGGGTACGGTGGTTGAGCATCTCCTTACAAGCCACGTGTTTCTACTGTCAGTGCTAAGAAATGCTTGATATGATGTAAAGAGCAAGCCATGGAACAGTGGATGACTGGAAATGAATGATTTGAAGTGATGAATCTGGCAAATTCCTGAAGAAAGTTACCTGCTGTAATGTGTAATATCATCAGTGAAATACATAGAAGGTGGTATTCTGTATGGGAGTGTTTCTCATGGTTTGGATGTGATTCCCTCATCACACTTGCAAACACACATTTTATAGCTTTGTGTACTGCATACAGTGGGGAAACAGTTTGGAGACAAACATGCTGCTTTGTGGACAATAACATTCAAGAAATAGCCTGGCTTGTCCAGAGTCCGGTCATGAACCCAATGAAATACTGTGGGGAAGAATTAGAACATCAATTTTACTTCAGAGCACAAGGTCCAACTTCATTGTATTTTCAGTTTAGTGATGAGGTTGAAGAGTATCTGCTAGGGCTGAATAGGATATTATTCACTTAAGACAAATTAAGCTTCATGTGTACTCCAATGAAGCAAATGTGAAGTAGGTATTGTGGTGTAGCAACCCGAATGACGACCAGGACAGATAACTTGAAGAACTGTCATGGAACTCAACCTACAGACATTTAATACACATTGCAATTGTGAACCTACAAAGGGAGAATCAGAGCAATGTCAAATAAAGATGTCACTGTAACAAATATGGCAGTGATGTGCTGTGTGACAAACTGGCAGGTTGAGGGTGCAATGACATCAAATGATCACAAAATTACACACTGTATCACCACTAGAAGGGAAACCCAAGACACCAGAGAAGACATGTGAACATGTCCCAAATAGAGTGTCAAGAAGGCTAACTGAGAAGTGTGTTTTGGTGTTGGGCAAGTCCATCGCGGAGTGATGATATAGACATTAAAGTGCAAGAACTGATAGTGGCCATACCTGGAGCAATGGAAGCATTGATACCTATCAGGAGAGGTCCTTCTAGAGGAGTTCCTTGCATCTGGACCAAGATGTTGTTAGAATTAAGATGTGAAACATTAAGAGGCAGGAAGCTATACCAGAGCAGCATGACGCAAGACTAAAGAATCTGATGTTAAGCAAAATTTTAAGAAAGAGTTATGGAGAACAAAAACTGAATGATGGAAACAGTTTGTGAACACTATCTTAGAAACCAGTCTCAAAGAAATACAAAACAAAATAGACTGTTCAAAAGTAGTGACCATCAGACTGTGCACTTGTTCAAAAGAAATGATGAAATGGTAATAGAAAGTTGTCCTGGTAATTAAAACAGTGCTCTTGATGACAAAGAGGAGAGACAGAAGATCAGCATAGGTTAAGGGAAGACTACAGAAATAAAAAGCGCCTTCACACAATAAGAAATCAGACAAATAGTTTTAAGAATGAAAAGAAAAAAATCTCCAAAACCAGATGGGATCCCTGTCAAAATAGTACTAGCCTTATATGACAATTAGATAGCCACTTGTGTAAACTGTTCAGTGAGTGTCCGATGCAAGGAAGGATCCCTGCACTATGGAAGAATGCTGAGGTCTGTTGACCAGGATAATATGAGGGCATGTCCAATAGGAGAAACAACCCTCTACATTTTAAAATCACCCTACTAAAATGAACAGAAATAGAACAGAATCAGTAGTACTGACACTAATATTAGTAGCTGGATAACTGATTAAGAGGTTTCATTATAGTTTTGTAGTGGCAATATAAATATTTAAAATATATACTAGGAATAAATAATTAATATGTAGATGTATTATTATCCACAAAAAGGCTAGTGCTATGGCCTGTTTTAGCTTCACAAATAATAGACCATAATTGTGTCGGATAAATAAATAATTCACTACCTTTTGTGGTTTCAGCTCTTGAGGGAGGAAGGGCTGCCATTTCCCCATACACAATCAATCATATCATTGAAAGTGTCCCCAACTGAGTTCAAGCCATCATAAAAATGAAGGGTGGGCACAACCCATGTTAATGTCCATTAATAGGTGACTACAAACTTTTGCTCAGATGGGTTATGATCTACTGCACATCTAAAGTAGTCTGTTGAGATTGAAATGTTCACACTACAGTAGTGCTTCTCCATTTACAACAACATTCTACAAAGCACTATGAAGGGTACAGAAGAGGGTACTTAGCATTGTATGATGTAGATTTCTTTCCATTCTAATCACCTATGGAACATGGGAAAAATAACTACATAAATGCTGTGTGTGCACTGTAACTGGTCTAATCTTGTCTTCACAGTCCCAACAGGAGCAATATGAGGGGAGCTGAAGTATACCTCTGGAGTCTCCCCTTAAGGATACAGGGTACTTATAAATGGTGGAAAAATCAAATTTTTTTATGACTTTATTAAATTCTATAGTCTTTCATGATTACATTGATATATACATTGTTGTTGCGGTCTTCAGTCCTGAACCTGTTTGATGCAGCTTATAACAATACAGCCCGACCCGTGGGTTAACTGAAATGACTGATACCAACTGTTTTTTGATATGTAACTGTGTAGTTATTGGACAATACAGTGCCCTAGGGATTTGTATGTGTACCTATGTGTATTTATATATCAGTCTGTCGCATTTACTAGTAATATTCTGTATTCGTTGTGAAAAGACTTATTGTCGTCATTAACGGAATTACATAATAAATGCCAAATTAAATGATTCATCAGCAGGGTGAGCTAAGAAATGTAAAGTAACGGATAATAAGATACTGTAGAAGTATTGGTATAAGTGGTCAGAGCCACTAATTACGATCATTTGGAACAAGAAATGTATTAGTATAGAAAAAGCTTCATTATCTTGAGAAACAGCTTTTTAAGTGATTACCAAGCAATGTATTCGTACTTGTTATTCATTTTATATCCTATTTTGAAATTAATGTACTTTGTAAACACATTTTGATTAACTCTCCAATTGTTTGCATCACACAATGTTCAGATTTTTCGTATTTCAGGGCGTATTTGTAACTTCCTTGTATACAGTCTGATAGAAAGCAGAATTTGTGATGTCATTAAATGTTAGTATCTGAAACCGAACTGTAATTAATTAAATAACTCAAAATTCACAAAAGACATTATTGTAATTAGAACCATATCGATTTTTAATATTTAAACCTAGTGATGACACTACAAAAATTACGTCAACTAATATTGTTAATTTTTCCTTATTCGGGTGTAATGTCTGTTCGCAAACATTTTGTACATTTTAATTGTAACTTTGAAATTCTTCAGAATTAATAATGCAATATTTTGTGAGTGATTGTTAAAATTCTATATAAGCAGAGATGATGCGAGGTCAGAGTCAGTCAGTTGTTTGTGATGTTTTCGGCTGGAGAGTCTGTACAAGTGACGCCTGTAAATAAATAATGTGAAGTGTGAAGAATTCTCCGATTTCTTCATCTAAAAATGAACCCCCAAAAGTTAAGTTTATAAATATAAAGCTGCTCGACGAACAAGTAGCTTTATAAGTGGTGGTGTGAGCTGGGATTTGATGATTGAAATCGGAACTGTTTTTAAAAAGTAATTGTTTCAGGTGACCGCAAGACGAATACTAAACATAAATTGTGAAGAAATTTTTGTGTTTATGGACGCACAGAACGAGTGGATGTTGCTGCATGAGAAGAGTTGGTGTGGAAAAGAAATACAAAGAAAATCATCACCTGCATGGGGAGATCGTAAATCATAACAACTGATCTGATGATAATGGACCAAATTCTCGGACTGCACCGCTGGAATTCAGATGAGTAACAGTTTTTTTTTTAATTAATTTGTGTTTTTTTTTTGTTTTTGTGAGGAAAAGATTTTACTATGGCTGATAAAAAGTGTGTAGGCGGTGAATCAATTGAAAACACTTCGGACCTAGGATCGAGTATCAGTGAACTAAGTGTAGATCGAGGTTTTGGTGGAGAGGGTTCCAGTGAAAATGTCGCCACAAGTACTCCAATTGCACAGGGAAGAGTAGGCGGAGACGATCTGTTAATGTTATTAATGCAACATATGAAAGAAGCGAAGAAACAGATGGGACAGATTAGGCAGGATACTAGTAAGATAAGGGAAATCCAGGATGGTTTGGCAGCACTAAAAATGACTGTCGAGACAGGGCAGGGTGAACTCAATACTCGTGTAGGAGCAGTGGAAGAACTGGTTGATGTATTAGAAACTAATTTCACACAAGAGTTGTCCAAAAATGAGGAAAGGTTCAAAAAACTAGATAAGCATGTAGAAGTAGAAAATTCAAAACTGAAAGTAGAGGTTGTTCAGACTAAGAGAATCTTAGAAGAAAAGCTTGAATCCAATAAAAAGAATTCAGAGTTAAAATTTGCAGAAATTTCCAATCAAATAAGTAATGTAGATCTAAAGTGTGATGAAAAAATAGATTTGTGTAAAAATAATGTTGTAGGTTTAAGTAAGAAAGTTGTAGAGTTACAAGAAGGTGTAGCCCAAAGAAATTTTGTTAGCAATTTTAATTGTGTATGGGGTGGCATACCTTTAAAATGCTTTCCAGGAGATGGGAAATTGCATCCAGTCGATTTTTTACAGCATTGTCAGGATAATTTTAGTAATGACATGACAGATAATGTAAAAATTAAATTTGTTAAACGATTTTTGGATGGAGAAGCAATCTCGTGGGCAAATCAGAATGTTAATTCTACCATGTCATATAATGAATTTGAAAGAAAGTTTTTAAATAAGTTCTGGTCAGATTCTGAGCAAGCTAGGATTAAAAGTGAGTTTTTGAATGGTCGAATGTATAGGGAAAGTGATGGTAGCTTGAAGTGTTTTTGTGAAAGTCAGTTGAGGAAATTAGTACACCTCGACAAACCTTTTGATGAACTAATACAAATAGATGCATTAAAAAGAAGACTACCAAAAAGAGTACAGTGGGAGTTGATTTATGGACCAGATGATTCTGTAGATCAGTTCTTGAGGTATGTAGATAAGTTGGATAGAGCTTTTGAGAGAAATGAGAGGTTAAACAATGGCAGATTTGGCAATCAACCAACTGGGGGGTGGAACCAAAGCAGGAATCAAGGCAGGAGTAATAATAGTGATAACAGATGGATCAACCATAGTAATGGGGATGGAAACAGAGGGCACAATAGCAGGGAGAGACCTTGGGAAAATAATAACAGACAATTTGATAATCACCAATCAGGACAAGGCAATTTAAACTGACAGATGCCTCATTGGGAGCCTGTCAGTTTGGGGCAAGAAATGTGTACCGAAATCAGGCTAAACACCACTGGTCTAGAGACACCGAAAATAATTACAGAAGACAGAATAATCGAAGATGTTGGAGTGGAAGTGACAGTACTAATGTAAGACGAGTGCATCAAATTGGCAAATTGCAGTTTAACAGTAAACTCTGGAAATGTATGAATGAAAGTGTTGTAGATAGAAGTAATAGCATCTGTAAGAATGTTGAGGAAGTTCCGTTAGAGGAAGAAACTATTTCAAGTCTATATAATCAGTGTGGTAATGAAGTTTGCAAGGAAAATGTTGGTTCTGATAGTAATCTTGATGAGTTTGGATTAAGTAAATTAATGAAAGAAGAACCTATCCCTGTTAAGCACTTAAGTGATGATACCTGTACTAGTGTACATGTCAACAATTCTGATGGTCATAGTAAAGATGTTGTAGAAGTGTTCAGTGTTGGAAATGATAGCATATGTAGTAATATTGATAGTGAAAGTGTTGGAAGTAATGATGAATGTGAGGAAGAATTAGATGACATGGTGTATTTGGAGGTTAAAGAAGATTTAATTAGTAGTGAAGAAGATGATATCAGTAGTATTTGTGAAGAATATGAAGATCAGATTGTGCCAATGAAAACTGGGAAGGTATCATCAGATAAGGAACATGCAGAGAGCCATCATAATGTAGATGAGATGCTAGAAATGTTATGGGATACTTACAAGGATTATAGTGACAGTGACAGAATAAAAAGGGTCATCAAGATTATTTGTGAAGAATTGCATTCCAACTGGCAAGGTAGAACCAATCAACAGGCTTACAGTGGGATCAGTTCCGGGAAAAACAGACAGTGTGTTAAGGACAGACGTGACATCAAGCAATCATCTGATATAGCATTAAGTAAAATTCAGACAAGTAAGAGAAATTGTACAGGCAAAAATGGTACAAATTACTTGGACTTTAGAGATATTGAAGAAGATCTGTTGGATGAAAATGAGGACAGTAAGAAGGAAAAAGTTTTAGGTTGCCCGTATATACGTATAAAAGTTGCAAATTATGAAGGACTTTGCCTCTTAGACACGGGTAGTCCTGTCTGTGCTATTTCTGAAAAATTTAGAGACCAGATAAGACATAGTGATGACTTTGAAGAATATCCTGTTATTGGAATCAAAATTAAGGGAGCAACTGGTAGGCACAGCAAAGTTGTAAACAGGCAAGCCTTAATATCTTTCACTATTAATGATGTACAGTATAACCAAGGATGCTTTGTAGTACCTGATCTCAATGAGAATATTTTGTTTGGAATGAATTGGATACAAGGAGTAAATGCAGATTTTGACTGGAATAACAAAAAGTTAAAGCTCACCAAGCCAAAGGCAGATGGAACACATGTGACTGAACTAATTATCCAAAATTGCCTAGAGAATAATTTTCAGATTAGAAGAGTGATTTGTACAGATGAGAAGATCGACATTAACAAGGAAGACAATGAAGAAGACTGCAGTGAAGACAAGTATGCTGAATTAGTGGCCACCAAACTAAAAGAAGCTGGTAATTTAAATGAAGAACAGACAGATCGACTAGGCAGTTTGTTGTGGGAATACAAAGATGTGTTTAATGAGAAACCTGGGAAAGTGAAGAACTATGAATGTAGACTTAAACTAAAACCTCACGAACCATTTTTCATCAAACCCTATGGAGTACCCATTTCAAAAAGAAAAGCTGTGGAGGAAGAACTACAAAAGATGGAAGAGTGGAGAGTAATTGAAAGATGTAATAGTGCATACAATAACCCGTTGGTGGTGGTTTCCAAACGTGATGGTGGAGTAAGACTTGTGCTCGATTCAAGACATTTAAACAAATACCTTGAGAGGGAAACTGATCACCCTGAAAATATAGATGAGTTATTACATAAGTTTGAACATATGAAGTACATGTCTAGCTTAGACTTAACAGCTGGTTTCCATCAGATACCATTAGAGATTCAGTCTAGAAAATATACTGCGTTTTTATATAGAGGAAGATGTTATTGCTATTGTGTTGTACCATTTGGCCTTAATGTATCAATTGCAGAATTTATTCGAGCATTGGATTTTGTTCTAGGAAAAGAACTGTTAAGAAAACTAATCCTTTATGTTGATGACATACTTGTAACAGGAAAAAGTTGGGAAGAACATATACATTTGTTGGGTGAAGTGTGTTACAAATTAAGACAGGGAGGCATGTCATTAAAACTAGAGAAGTGCAAATTCGGAGTTAAACAGCTCAAATTTTTAGGCCATACCATATCAGAAGAAGGAATCTTACCTGATGAAGAAAAACTTGAAGCCATTGCAAAATTTCCTGCACCCAAGACTAAGAAACAACTTAAATCATTCTATGGAATTTGTGGCTACTACCGGAAGTTTGTCAGCAATCAAGCTTTAAATGTACCGTGTTTGAACAACTTGTTGAAGAAGAAGAACACCATTTGGGTATGGGACAAGGATTGTCAGGAAGCATTCGACAACATCAAGAAACAGATGTGCAACAGTAAAATGTTATACAGACCTGACCTTACAGAACCATTTTGTATCATGACCGACAGCAGTGACTATGGACTGGGAGCTCATTTGTTCCAAGAAAAGATTGTAGATGGTGTGACGGAGCACAGGTCAATAGCTTTTGCCAGTAGAACTTTACAGAAACATGAGAAGTCATACACTGTCACCGAAAAAGAATTGTTAGCAGTCTATTGGGCTTTCATCAAGTTCAAGAATTACCTATTAGGACATCAAGTGGTAGTATACACAGACCATAAGGCTTTGATCTACATACAAGAGTGTACTTTGCATCACAGCAGGATAACCAGGTGGGCACTATTCCTCCAGCAGTTCGACTATACAGTAAAATATATAAAAGGTGAAGAAAATCAAATCGCAGATGCTCTATCAAGGTTGCCAATGGGAGGAGAAGGTGAAAATAACAGTGATGAGTGTGAAAGGGAGTTTCGGATTATGTATCTAAAAGGGGTGAAAGATGAGAATGAAATCAGGAAAATTTGTAATGACATCCGTAGATATCAAAACCATGATTCCAACTGGAAGTTAGTTAAAAGTTATCTAGGTAAAAGAGGATATGAGAAAGTAGAGCAGTATTACAAAGTGCATAAGGGTATACTATTCAGAAGATACAGTGCAGACAGTGACACTTGGAGATTGTGTTGGCCAGAACAGTATATTGAAGTGTTGATAAAGTATGTACATGAAAGTTTCGGGCATTGTGGGACACTGAAATGTATCCAAAAGATTCAAGAAAATGTGTACTTCTACAACATTGCTAGGAGAGTGAGAAAGCAAATATCTACATGTGACAGGTGTCAGAGAGTAAAAGTTAGCAATCAAACTTGCAGAGGATATATGCAAAACATCTTGCCAAAGGAACAACTACAACTTGTAGCAGTTGACCTTTATGGATCATTGCCTAAGGCTAAAGGAGGATTTTGTTACATATTTGTCATGGTGGATCTTTTTTCAAAATTCATTAAACTATATCCATTGAAGAAAGCAACAAGTAAGAACATCATTTTGAAAATTAGAAGAGACTATTTCACAAAGGTGGGAAAACCAAAGAGCATGCTCTCTGACAATGGAGCACAATTTACTTCTAAAATTTGGAAAACATTTGTGGAGGATGAGAACATAAACCATATTCTGATCTCTGCGTATCACCCGTCCAGCAATCCGGCTGAACGTTACATGAGAGAAATAGGGAGATTATTTAGAACTTATTGCAACAAAAATCATGTGAGTTGGATAGAGTACGTAGACAGCTTTGAAGATATACTGAACAGCTTACAACATTCGTCTACTGGGTTCTGCCCATATGAAATACTGTATCATAAGAAACCGCCAAATCTGATCAACGAATTAATTGAATTCCCAGCATGTAAAGCTATGAGTCCACAGGAAAGAGAAGAAATAGTCAAGAAAGTAATGGAACAACAGGGGAAACTAAGAAAAAACAAACATGACAAGAAGTTGAAACCTACAAATTTTAAAATTGATGATCTGGTCCTGGTGAAAACACATGAAAAATCCAAAGCGATAAGCAATGAATTAAAGAAATTCTTTGACATCTATATTGGCCCATTCAAAATTCAGTCTATGCCACACCCAAATGCATATAGATTAGTGTACCCAAAGTCAGGAAGACTATTTGGTTTACGTAACATAACTGAACTGAAACCTTATAAACAAGTGTCAAATACCAAGAAAAAATAAGATAATGTAAAAGCCCTCAGGAGGATACATCCTGTATCAAGTGCGTGCCGAGCACTAGGTCTCCGAGCTATGTAGCATTCTATTTTCTTCTTTTCGTTTTCGGATGATACATCTTTTACTCATCTATAAACCTATAACGAAGTTATCTCTCACTGAAAATACTAGCCATTCTTTTAGTATAAGTTTTTTTGTATGTCATATGATTATTGAGTGACATTGTTTGAAAATAAGTAAATAAATTTAACTGTGTATAAAATTTGAATCCTCCCTTGACTAATGACTAATAATTCTTTAAGCATTTCAGGCAATAGTTATTACTATAATTCCTGATTAATATGTGGTGTAAAACTTTTCCAGATCCATATGTGTGTGTGTACTCTATGTTATGTAATATTGTAAATAAATTACTGTTAGCATTTTCATTACAGAATAGAATCCAAGGGGATATAAGATAATGGAGGTCATTGTGGTTATGGTCTGTAGAGTATGTATTTGATTTGTGGGTGGTTCTTTGAAGATTATAGGCTTGGTCATGATTTTGTTAGTTTGCCAATGAGATATACAAATGGACAATGTTAAGGATGTACACGTGTTACTAAATGGACAAGTTGTACTGTGAAAAATGAGTAAGTTTGTCATTACAAGGTGGTGTGCTAATGAACAATCAGTGAGTTTGTGTTTGATATGATAAAGAGCTAAAGGATATCTGGGACATTTAATATGCTGTATAGTGTATTATGCTGAAATATTAATCAAAAAAAGAAAGGATACATAAATAATTCATTTTTGTTCATTAACTTTAAGTTGTATATAGCTAAATCCTTACAGTTTAGAGATGCTTAATTTTGTGTGATTTTGTCTATAAATATACTAATAGTGTAGGATAGTATGTTAATGATTTTGATACATTTATACCTGATGTGACCTTAATTGTAACCTGCACGAGTACCTTGCGAAATGAGTTCATCCCTGTTCCTACCTAGAGAACTGTATCAAAGATCCTTACCTGACCTGAAAAAAAATGAAGAAACTGAAAAACTAATAGTGGACTGTGCTATTGCAGTGTAGAGACTGCCAGAAGCAGAGGGGCTGCAGACACAAGATGGACAGCGCATTGGGACGGATGATTGTGAGCTGCCAATTCATTAAGATATGCAACATGCACCAGTGACTGGAGTAACAGCTAAGAAAAAAAGAAATTCTATTTTGGAGGGTATTTAGCAGCCATTCATACAAGTTACACTTGTAAGAGTGGCTGGGGGGGTGTATAACAATACAGCCCGACCCGTGGGTTAACTGAAATGACTGATACCAACTGTTTTTTGATATGTAACTGTGTAGTTATTGGACAATACAGTGCCCTAGGGATTTGTATGTGTACCTATGTGTATTTATATATCAGTCTGTCGCATTTACTAGTAATATTCTGTATTCGTTGTGAAAAGACTTATTGTCGTCATTAACGGAATTACATAATAAATGCCAAATTAAATGATTCATCAGCAGGGTGAGCTAAGAAATGTAAAGTAACGGATAATAAGATACTGTAGAAGTATTGGTATAAGTGGTCAGAGCCACTAATTACGATCATTTGGAACAAGAAATGTATTAGTATAGAAAAAGCTTCATTATCTTGAGGAACAGCTTTTTAAGTGATTACCAAGCAATGTATTCGTACTTGTTATTCATTTTATATCCTATTTTGAAATTAATGTACTTTGTAAACACATTTTGATTAACTCTCCAATTGTTTGCATCACACAATGTTCAGATTTTTCGTATTTCAGGGCGTATTTGTAACTTCCTTGTATACAGTCTGATAGAAAGCAGAATTTGTGATGTCATTAAATGTTAGTATCTGAAACCGAACTGTAATTAATTAAATAACTCAAAATTCACAAAAGACATTATTGTAATTAGAACCATATCGATTTTTAATATTTAAACCTAGTGATGACACTACAAAAATTACGTCAACTAATATTGTTAATTTTTCCTTATTCGGGTGTAATGTCTGTTCGCAAACATTTTGTACATTTTAATTGTAACTTTGAAATTCTTCAGAATTAATAATGCAATATTTTGTGAGTGATTGTTAAAATTCTATATAAGCAGAGATGATGCGAGGTCAGAGTCAGTCAGTTGTTTGTGATGTTTTCGGCTGGAGAGTCTGTACAAGTGACGCCTGTAAATAAATAATGTGAAGTGTGAAGAATTCTCCGATTTCTTCATCTAAAAATGAACCCCCAAAAGTTAAGTTTATAAATATAAAGCTGCTCGACGAACAAGTAGCTTTATAAGCTCTCCATGCTACTCTATCCTGTGCAAGCTTCTTCATCTCCCAGTACCTACAGCAACCTACATCATTTTGAATCTGCTTAGTGTATTCATCTCTTGATCTCCCTCTACTATTTTTACCCTCCACGCTGCCCTCCAATACTAATCTGGTGATCCCTTGATGCCTCAGAACATATCCTACCAACCGATCCCTTCTTGTAGTCAAGTTGTGCCACAAACTTCTCCCCAATCCTATTCAATACCTCCTCATTAGTTATGTGATCTACCCATCTAATCTTCAGGTTATAGATTTCAAATGAAAAACGACCTATATATATCAAATTTTAAAGTTACAGTCATATATGCTGCCATGCCCCCTTTTTATCTGTTACAGAAATCAGTATTATTTCAAAAAGAACTGTGAACTTTCTATTTCCTGCAATTATATGTATGATACATTGTGTATGTTGGTAGTAGTGCAGGTTTCTAGTGACTGTAAATGATTATTTTTGCTAGTATTTACGTTTGTTTCGCTGAAGCAGTTTGTTCATGTGTTACTGAATGTTTGTTGCCCAAGTGCCACATATATTTGTGGAAGTACAAATCCAAGATGACATGCTGCAAACGTCCTGCCATGACATGCTCATTCCAGTCACAGATTTTGCTTGATACCCCACACAATCACAGTTCTGTTAATAAATGTTGGTGTGGTACTGTATCAGAAGCTTTTCAGAAGTTGAGAAATACTGCATTCACATGACTGTTTTGATTCCACGGCCTTCAGGATGTTTTGTGTAACAGATGTTTTCAGAATCCATGTTGGCTGACATGGAGTGTGTAATTCTGTTTATGTTTATGTTTGAGCTCAGAATCTGCTCTAGGCTTCTACAACAGATGGATACCAATGAGTTGGATCCCTTATGCTACCACTCTCGTATGTGGGCAGGGCCTATGCTTTCTTCCAGCTACTAGTCACAAGTTCTCATCTGAGTGATCTGCAGTATCTTGTGGTTAAAACTAGAGCTAACTCATCTGAAAATTTTGTATTGAATCTAACAGGGATTACACCACATCTTCAAGCCTTGTCTCATTTTATCAATTTCAACTGTTTCTCATGGCTATTGATGGCAGTATCTGTATCATTCATCTTTGCAAAGGTGAGGGAATTAACCCTGGGCAGTAGTTAAGTATTTTCCATCATAAAAGAACCTTGAAAACAGAATTCAGTATTTACGTTTTTGGTTTGCAACCCTCAATTTTGGTTACTGCATCATCCTTGAGTGTTTGGACACTAACTTTGGTGCCACAGACAGCTATTCCACATGGCCAGCATTTGTTTGGGGTTTATGAGAGATCTTTCAATAAGATTCTGCTGTGGTAGTCACTGAAGACTTCATGCAGTCTCTTTACAGCCAAAGTTTCATTCAGAATCTCTCTGTCTATAGCTGTTTGTTCAACCACAAATAATTCTGTAGTTTGAGTATACACAGCTGTGGTGGTACATTTTGTGGCTAGTTTCATACCTTGTAGCCACATCATCAGGTGAATATAAACAATAAAATGTGGTACAAAACATGACAATATAAAAGGGCCTACCTCCTCAGTTAGAACTATAATGTTCACAGGTTGGATAGTTAATTAATAAAAAGCTGTACGGTGAAAACCTCTGCATATAAACATGCTTACTATACTTTTTATTCGACTGTCTGTTGTAAGAACTTTATGGTTTTAACTAAGAAGACTGACTTTTCTACATACTCTGCCATGCTCTGTATATATTTTAATGTTTATATGCACCTGATGACATAGCTACAAGCCATGAAACCAGTAGTGCCTTAAAAAGTTGGTTTAAATACAGCTGTTTGGAGAGTTCTGGCCACATAATGTTTGTTTCGTTTCACACCTATTACACAGTAGTAACTTTTTCTTCAGAAGTTTCTTTACAGTGACTGTAAAATATAAAGTCTGTCCCATCATGGGCATAGATGCATAATATCCAGTGCTTAGTCAACTGTTCCTTTAAATGTGAACCACAGTACCCCTACATACTCCTTGCCAGAGCTAAATGTTCTGAGTTCCTATCTGACATGTGATGTGACTGCCTGGCTTACAGAACATTACAGTCTGCCTACTAGTTTTATTTGTCCTTTGTTCATTGGTGTACAATGGCATCATAGTCACTGATATCAGTTTAGACACTGATGTCCTTGAAGAGGTCAGGTCTGTTGCTACATGACCTAATATATACAATGGCCTCTGAACTATTTGGTCGAAATGGTTTTCAGAGAAAGCATTTAGTATTATTTCACAGGATGTCTTGTCATGCCCTCCACTTAGAAAATTGCACTTGTTCCAATTGATTGCTGCATGATTAAATTCTTCTCCAAAAGTGACAGCCTGTTTGATGAACATATGCTTTACTGTGTTGAAGGTTTTGGTTATATCTGGAGGGGGGGGGGGGAAGGGGGGAGGGGGGGGGGGAAGTCTGCTTTTTGCTGCTACAAAGTAACCTGGCAGATTAAAACTGTTCTCTGAATTGAAACTTAAACAAAAATTTTTGTCATTCATGACAGTAGAATGCCACCCATGAAAGGCAAAGATTGTAGTTTGATATTTTTTTATCAGATAAATGTTTCGGCTGAGGACTTTCATCATATAGAGCTAAATATATTTTAGATAAATAATAATTGCTCACCGATGCAGAAATTATGCATTCTCATACTCAGTGACTCTCCAGGCATGTGTGTCCAATCACATAAGACGTGGAAAATATAATAATAACATTGATTACCTGTATGATAAACTAAGTTGACTTCATTATTATTCTGAGGGTACATCTCATTTTAGTTAATTTCTCATAAATATATCAACAGATTTAGAGTTTCTTTGGTACTTTTGCTGTTCAAGATAATTTTCTTCCTTAATGCAGCTAAAGTATGTGCGATTGCATGTGTGAAAGAGTTACCCTGCCACGAAAAGTACAAAAACAGTGTTATTTTACTTACTTTCAGTATATGAAATTATTAACTATGAAACATGCATATTTGTACTTAGGATTTTCTTCCACAGTTGCAAAATCAATAGCACATGTGTGACATTAGATGATGATTTAATGGTATTCCTGTGTCTGTGCAAAGTTACAGACGGTCTGTGCAGTGGGAATAATAATGAAACTCATAACTGTGGTTGTTTTTGCATGTATTATCTGTTATTTAGCTAGGATACAGCAGCCTTTAACACAGTCTTGGTTATTAAATTATCTTACTCGTGTTGAAAACTAATAGATAACATAAACTCAAAATAAGGATAAAAGTAAAATAAAACATTTTATTTGAAATACTTGCAGTTAACAGTGCTGTGAACAATAAAACAATGGTTTAAAAATATATAAAGCATAATTGTGTTCCAAGGCTTGCATTACAGTGAAATAGGGTAGCATATCTATGATGAGGTAAACATTAAAAAGCAAGAACCACTCAAGATAACTTCCAACACTTCATAAATAAAAAGCCAAAACACCTGTTGTTACATAGTATTTCCAAGTATTGCATCATGCACAAGGTATTTTTGTGCCAAGAAGAGAATATTTTAATAATTGCTATGAAAAAGTGGGTGTCTCTAACTTACAATGAAATTATGTCAAGGTAAGATGTGTCCTTGGAATATTTTGTGGTGGCATGTCTGAATATTGTCTTCTCAGTTTTCAAGCCACGACAGTTCGATGGCTATCTTCACTATACTCACCAGGACTAAAAACCACTGACTGCTGTGGCTGGTACAGTTTTCTGTTTATACAAGCACAATTTCAGTCTTCGGCACTAAACAGCCAAGGCCAAAACGACATGTGCATGGAAGGCGAGTTGGGCAGCTTGTAGCAACTTCGGCCCGCCTTGTGACCTGGTGATGACAGGTGTCATGAGGGAGCTGGCACCTTGTTTGAAACTGCCAGTCCCACCTCCCTACTAGCATCAAGCATCCATCTTTCTTTCAAATGGATTATTTACACTTGTAGGGAGGTGGCAGTTGCAGTTTCATCCATCTTTATGTTTTTTCAAACAGATGCTTGACACTTGTAGGGAGGCAGAAGTGGCAGATTCAAATGTATTGCTCCCATTCAAGGCACATGGTGTCATTTGGGCCCGAGGCGAGCTAGGGCTGCTATGAGCTACCCAAGTCGCCTTCCATACATGCTTTGTTTCAGCTCTCCCTGACTGGTGCCAGAGCCAGCAATTGTGTCAGTGTAAGCAGAAAACTATATACTAGGCCCGGCAGTCTGTGGCTTTTACACCTGACAGGTGGAAATAGTCACTAAAAGCTCATGTGTTTTATTCAAATTGATGTGGCTTGAAAACTGAGAAGTTAAGTTATATTGTCCTCATAGAGGAAAGGTATGATGGATGTTATAATTTGAAGGGAAATTAATTTTGACATACTATACTATAACATACTTTACTATAACAGACCTACTAAAGTGTTAATGCAACTACCTTTTTAACCGTAAAACTATTTGATTTTCAACACACCAAGAAGTGAAGTCATTTGCAACTTTAAACAACAACTAGTATTTCTTCTCCTGTTATTACACATCAAAGTTTTACTTCAGTCATTTGATGAGGGTAGAGCGAGGTATGCTAAATTTTTAATCTCTGTGTAATCAGTGGAAGAATTCATCAAACAAACACTGCCCATAGAGGTTTTCACATTTCCTCTTTCTCTGGTGTCAGGTGAATCATTAATAAATCTTTATATTTATGCCTTGCTTCTATCTTTTGGAGCTATCTGCTGCTCTGATTATCAAATATGACAGGCCAGTAAAATTTTATCACAACTCGCCACTATGTAGTAATTTGCATGGCTGTTACAAGAAAGAGCAATGTTTTTTGCCAATTATATTGATTAGTAAGCTTAAATATATCAAGGAGTAACTTTATCCCAAATTTTAACTAACTGTGGAGGTTTGGTTGCTGCTTGGTCTCATTTTTGAAGTGAACATTATTATTTCAATAGGATCTGCACATTCTAGGAAGTGATCCTGTTATACAATTTAAAAGCTGTGGCTTTAAATGCAACTTTTTCACTGGCATATAGTGCAATATTTCTGACTGACAATTTCAGCGTACCATTTATACAGACTTGTTTAGCTAAGTGTAGAGATTATATAGTGCTACACTCTAGGCAGAGTGGACACTGTTAAGAGTTTATACAGCAATTTTTTTCTGGAACTATGTGTCTTCATTTCATGACACATTTAAGAAACTTTACAGACTGCTCAGGGATGAAATGGAGTAATCAGTGTGACGAATGAAAAGCTTTTGTTAAATTAGGTAGGGCTATGTACTGGGCAGTTTTCTAGGTTTTACAGATATGTGATGAGTATGGGAATTGCTTATAAATAATGGTGGATGAATGTGGAGGTTTCAGTTATGATACTTAAATTGCATCGGGTGCTGGTGGTTTATTATTATTTGCACTTCTAATGGTTGCAAATACCAAGGGCTGAAAAACATATTAAATTTTGAACCTGACTTAATATACCCTCACTGCAACACGGTTCTGCCTTTCTATGTTGTTGTTACGGAAGGTTAGATTTCACAACTATAATCCAAATAACTTCACAGTGTTTCATTTTGAGAAAGTTAAGACTTTAAAAGTGTTTCTTTCCATATTTTTTCCCCTAGGCATCAAACAGATAAAATTAGTACATAGAAGTAAAAGTAATTTTCTGTGTAATAATGTGTATATATAACCTTTTCATAACACCCTCACAAAAGTGGATGTATACAATCTATCATGATCTAACTCATCAATTAATCTCAATGTTCTGAACCTATCCTCCACTTTGGAGCTGACTTCACACAATATCAACCATAATGTGTTTATATATCATTAGTTTTGAAGGTTTTTTTTTGTTAAAAACCTAAATGGCATAGTTATGTGTATTCAGTAGAGTCAGATTTTCAAATAGTTTCTGATAATTTGGAAACATAGTCAGTTCTCCAATTTATTCCACCTTGCATCCTTAGTGGTTAGAGGGAATTAGGTACAAAGTATTGCCACATGGTCCTGCTGACATCATACTATGGTTATTTTTATCTTCTGTTAGCACTTTCTTAACCAGTTGTGTAGTGTGGCTGATATGGAAGCTTCTGGTGATTAAAGAACACAAATACCTTCAGGAAACCTACCTTTATTTTTAATTACACATACCTGTTAATGAAGCCACAAGAAGACTATCATCTTGGCCACTGGAGCAAAAGGCAAAAGGCTATGAAATAAGACACACTAGGATAAATAATTGGTTTTAGTTATTTATTTTATAATTAATATGGTCTTTTATTTACTTACCAATGTTTTTATGTTTTAATTAACATCTTTTTCTTTGTAAACAACAATTGGGCAGTGAAGATTCAAGTGAGCTTTTCATTTGCAAAGTAGATTAGTCTTTGTCTGTTTCTTCTGGTACTTTTCATTTACAAATCACACCAGAAAAAAAGGTGATCACAACCCCAGAACTTATGAAGTTGGTTTCTGTCTTAGATGATTTTACACTATAGTTTATGTTTATATCCATGACAAGAGCATTGGATGCCAATGCCTGGAAAAGCCACTCACTGCCATCACTATTTCCACAACTGGTGACATACAAAATTAGAAGTAAATAAGAATTCTAATTTCACAAAACAGAATATGTGGAATCAATTTCACTGAAGCTTTCTCTTTGCATTGTACCTTCTTCCAGCAGAGTGGGTGATTCACTTGATTATGCCAGTACCTATGGAACTAATTAACTATGAGATTCTTTTGTAAGAGCATTTGCATGAAACAATACGAAGTCTGACATCTTTTGAATACAAAATGTTACATTTTGTAGAAAAAGATCCAGTATTACATTGAAAATTGCTCATAAAAACACAATATGGACTTGAAATGAAAATAAATTGAATAACAAGCATTTCTATATTACCAGTTTCATACATACTACAAAGACATGTCATTTGGCATTGTGTGGTATGCTGATGTTTGGAAGTGCCAAACCATTGGTTATATATGAACAGCCATGAGTGCTGAACTTACATTCAGTATTTATATTTTCTGTTTTGTTTACCTGTAATAAATTACAATGCCAAATGCAGTAAGTTTATTTATTTAAGCTAAGCAAATTCAGTTCACTTCAGTACTGCTATCTATCCCTTTCACCCAAATGACATCTCCCCCTTCATTTTCTTACCAGCTGTCTTTATAAAATTTCATTTATTTCAACATGTCAGACATTAGAGGTCATTAATCATGACCCATAACTATCATTTTCTATCTACAGTACAGTATGTTTGCTCCAAAACCTAATTACTGAATAATAATTACGTATTGATTAGCAAGGCTGCCGCCAATTTCTGAATATTTGAGAAGAAAAAAGCTGATTTGCAATCTTCTCATAACTAGCTGACTAGCTGTTTAGACCCAGTAGTCACATACATTATGCAACAGTTAGGGAGCTATAGTAATATGCTGTACAAAATGAGCTCAGAAGAAAATTATAAATATGAAGAAATTTCCTTGTATAAAATAGACATACAAAATACAAGCTGGTTGATAATGTTAAGTAAACAGTAAATGTGTTTACACAATAATAAGGAAAGAAAATACATAAAATATGAAAACTGCTCATAATCTTGTGAAATAATTTCATGTTTGCCCATCCATAAATTCCCAACCAAAATGTGTGTTCAGTGTGACTCATGTACTGAAAAGTAGACTGCAAGGAGGAAACTTAATTCAACCTTTACAATGATTCAGTTTTATGCACTGCAATGCCATCAGTTATCTGTCTAACAGATAAAAGAATAAAAACAATTGAATGAATTGGTACACTCAGTGTATTTTTCTCATTCAGAAATTTTTAAAGTTGGGTACTGAGATGTAAGAGAGAACTGTTCTGCAGTAAAGAAAATACAACAATATTATTGTTGTGTGCAGAATGACATGGTTTACAGAAGTTGAAAATGCAGGTACTGGCTAATGAATGTCATGAATGATGTCTAGAACAAAGGTGACATATGAGGGAAAACAGAAATAGAAAATGCCCATTATGGTAAAAGGCCCATTATGGTACAAATCTCAGTGTTCATATATGTGCTATGCAACAGTTCTTCAAAGGACTGTGAGCTTATCAATAGTTTACTCTAATGTTGCTCACCACAGAAACTCCAAGAAGTACCTGCAGCTTTGTTGCATTTCTTTACCAAATAAATCTCTGTGCATGTAATGAAATCCATGTTTGTGTTATGTAAGAAGCTACATGCCATACAAATGTGTTGAAAAGGTATTGTTATATTTTTGCCAGAAATAGAAGAACTTTTGCTATGGCTTTATGTTAATAAGTAAGCCTGAAATAAATCTCATCTTTTAAAGACAGCTTCAGACATAAATTGCTCACAGTGATACAAATAAGTGTCACCAATCTAAGATGGATAACAAAGTTTCAACCTCTTACGTAATAATAATAACAATAATAATAATAATCCAGCAAACATGGCCAAGTGTAAAATTCATATAACTGGAAACAGTGTCTTTCTTTATTACTGTCTAGCAGTTATTACTGTGAACTCTATTCTAATACTTCATTTTCCTTACAGTATTTTTCCCACACAGTCAGTCAAACTAACAACAATCCAAATTATCTTCATAACATACCTCACTAACCTATAGTACACTTAAAGGATGATTTTTAGTGCAGCAGATTGCAACAATAAGCATCAGATTTTTCCTGATTGTCAGTTATAACAAGAACAGATGCTATTCATATCTCTCAGTCTACAATCCACACATAGAATATTTTCAACATGTAGTAATACCAGTCTCTGCATAAATGCATTTAACTCCATTTTTTAATCCTACATATAATACACAGGAACATGTACAAGTGCACATGACAGAGAATGCACACATAAATACACAAGCACACACACAGTCTTAGAGATCAATCACTTCAGTCACACAGTCTCCAAGCAGCTTTACGATTCTTGCCTACCAGCCTGTTGTAAGTGGCAGTTTCCTACTCTGTCAGTTTTGTAGCCTAGGTATTGAGTTGATCTACTAAAACACAGACAACATTATTTAATAATTGTAGAATTGCTAATGGTATCTTGACATCTGAATTTTGTAAGAGGATCTTGCTGTACTTAAGTACATGGTGAGTATTAAGGCTGCCCAGTGAACGATAAGATATGTTTTGCCAACCTGTGAAACAGCTGCTGAGTGATTCTGTTGTACTTTCATATGGTTAAGAAACTATTAAAATTGTTGAAAGGTTATGGCTGAGGTAATATTTTTTGATAATAATGTTTGAAACAAGTCAGTGAAATGAACTAGCATTTTAAAAAATTGCTTGTAGGGAAACTGCTGTGTATAGGTTTCTGTCTTAAACAAGAACTTCTACAAGTAAAATATTTTTGTCTTATCTCAGTTACAGAACTGGCACACCTGTTAATGGATCAATGTATTTCATGAAGTTTTTGGCATATCAGCATACTACGTTGCTGCATGAAGGTCAGAGGTTTCTAAGCTACAGTGTTATTAAAACGCAGCTATATAAGGAACAGTGTGAATGCTTTTGCTGTTAATCGCTCAGCTTTTTTGCAAAGGTGCTGTGAATACGTGAGCTGTAAAACAAATATATTTATTTCACTGTGATCTGTCCCATGTGTGAATACATCAGTAAAGTGAACTGTGATTCAGTGTTAATGTTTACTTCTCAAAGAGAACGCAAAAGTGTTTAGCAACAGAAAAACATAGAGATAGGCAGAAAAATAAATAAGTGTTGCCTCAACAATAATTCCATGCAGGCTTCTGTGTATCTTCTCTTCATTAAAAAATATGTATTGTTTTATGAATCTGTTAGTATTCATAGTATACACAACAAATGTTCTTCATTTCTGACATGTATTGTATTGCCATAAGACATTCCATTTGAGTGAAGTACGCATTGTACTTCTGTTCTAAGGAAGATGCATGTGAGTGTTTTGTGTATGGAAATGTAGTATGAAACAAAACTTGTGGCACATTGCTATGAGTCAAGATTTTTTCAGGAAAGAATGAAATGATATTATTATTATTGAAAAATCCAAGGAGTTGTCTTCTCTAGCAAAGAAACTGGTTCACAGTATTTCTGTAGTAACCATGAACTTAGGTCTCTTAGTGCCACACAGCTACTGTATGATTATAACAGAGAGATTTCCAGCTCAAGAACATGTTTTATTGTTGTCAAAACCAATTGTCTAGTCAGCACCAAATTTTCTGCCAAAATTGGCTTCTTTTAACATACAGTAGCATATGTTCAAAATAATTTTGTGTATCAGTATGATAAGAAATGAATTTGTTTGCTATATAACACATACTGGCGAAATAGAAAATGTTTATCAAGCTTGCTCTTTGGTGAACTCTTAGTGAATATAAATATCTAATTTAAAGAAGGTACATTGACTTCCTACAAGTATATCGGAGTACTGAACAAGATGTCATACATTTAAGTAAGTCTTATGTAGATGAAATCTCAGATATTTTATTCGCGTTTTTATGTAGTACAATCCTACAACTTTATCATATTGCTTTGTTGCCCTTTCATACTGTTTAAAGAGGAAATTTTTGAAAATTGTGAACTATGTGTGGATAGTCTTTTCACTGTCATACGCAGATTCACCTAACTTTTGCTGTATTTGTGATTTTGTTGCAAATGTAACAAGCTTTATTGTGGTGTAAGAGCAATGTATGTTGTTTATCAACACTCTTACTCAATTTTTATGGATGAGTTCACTCAGGCATTTCTGAAGAAGCCTGTATCACAGTCTTCCACCAAGTACTGTAATCTAGCACCAGGATGTTTCTGTAAAGAGTTGATAAGCTTAGCTACAAGATAAATGTTGCCATTATAGAATATTAGTGTTTCAACATCAATTTTTTGTGAATGGTACTGGAATCTAATTGCTGTTACTCTAAGAGCCTGCTTTCCATTGTAGCTAGAGACAGTCATCTACCATTTTTTTTTTTTTTGAAGTATGAGAGAGAGGGAGACAGCCAGCCAGAGGAAAACTTATAATGGTATATTTATTTATGTAGTCAGTAGGCTATTATAGGGAACAGCCACTTACAACAGATGAAATGGTGAGTAATTGTTGCTGAAAAAAGAGGAACAATAATAATAAACACTTTGGACATACTAAAGCTATCAAAACTGAATACCCTGACAGTAAGAATTTAAATTAAAATGTATTCATATTTATTTCAGGTTTTTTCACCAGAACCTTGTAACACTGATGAACAAAGGTCATCAAAGCAGATCTTTTTTTGCATGTAGAAATAATTGGGGAAAGTTTTTGTATCTGAGTTATGGAAGCTAAGAAATACTTCTTATTGTACATATACTTTGAGTGATGCATCTTGTTACACACTGCTGCAGTATTTCTGTAGGTATTATTAGGTACCTGTGATTGATTGAGCTCTGTGTGTGCACATTCATTTTAAACCTTTTTGCTAACAGAAGTTAATTTTGCAAATTATAATTCTGAAATGTTGTTGCTAATTTCAAATATCATTAATTCAGTATGCATCGAACAAAATTTTTATGCTAAGCATTTCGGCTAAGTAACTGACACTTTGTATCCAAAATCATATGGGATGGAAACAAACCATGCAAAAGTACAGCACAATAAATTACTATATTAAATATGGACATAGGAGGTATTTTAATGTTACTGATCAGTGAATCAGTTTTGTGTTGCAGAGACCATTACTTTAGCACAAATATGAGGCACATACTTCCTATTTCATCAGCAAAAATTTCTAACACCATTTCACATCAGATCAGACTTCCCATGCTTACTTGAAATTGGCACTCAATTAGGAAATTACAGCAAAATTTTAGGTTGTTTAAAAAAGCAGTCTATAAATGCCCCATGAACTAAGTGTATCCTTTGTGCGTGTATATTCATTATTCTGTGGACATTCTCATCTTCATTGTAGTTCTACCTTTAAAATCAGTTCCATTTCATTTATTATGGTGATGTTGCTTTGGCTAGGTTATGAGCTTGTTGAGAAATTGACCATAAGTGGTGTGATGGGTACTTTAGGTAATGGGTGTAGGGAATCAAACACAAATATTTTTCTTGAGAAGCAATAAGTTAGACACATCAACTTACAATGAATGAGATATTTCATAACAGTAGACACTGAAGCATGTTATGAAGCTTTCGGGAGCACACTACTTGAATACTTCTTCATGTATACTGCATGTGCTAATTTTGAACTTCAAATTCAGATGGGCACCAAATAATCACCAGAATTTTCCAATAGCCTAACTAAATCTGAAAGTACAATAACGAAAAATAAATTTCAATGAACAGATTAGAGTAGAAGAATTGTAATTCATCAAATACTCATAACTGTCCCCTGATAAACTATTTCATGCATTTGCAGTGATGACACAGACTAAATTAGTATGCAAGCACTTACAATATGATAGTCTCCGAGGTAGTTTGGTTGTACAAAGGGCAGTGTCAAAAGCTATTTCTCATTAAAATTATATTGAAATTTAAGTACTGTACTATACTTTTTGTAATCAATTTAATCCCTTATCAGTGGCAACAATGTATACTGGCTGTCTTCAAAATACTGAAAGCTTGAAAAAAATCATATCATATACATAATATGTTTATCTCAGTTAAGAAAAGTGATAGCCACTGTTCAGTGAAAGAAAATTTAAAAAAAGGAGATATTCCTTTTTTCTTGACCAGTAATACCATGGTTGTTACACAAAGATTTCCTGTTATGTTCTAGATGTTTAGTTCTTAATATACCTGCAACACTATTATTTTGCACAAGCAGCTGAGTAGTCTGGCCAATGTCATGTATGAAATGGCACTATGGCATTGCTACATGGTTATTATTAATGAAAAATAAGAAAATTATAAAGATTGTAATCATATGAGTTAAACTACAAAAACAAAAACTAATTATATGCGTGAGTGGAATGCGCTGCTAAGAAGTTTTTAAAGCAACATTTATTTAGTGATCACTGTAAGACACTGCTAATGAAACAGTAGAAGCTTAAGCTACTTTGTAACTTTTAAAATCTATAAGTCACCATTCACAAAGTCTATGCATATGTAGTATGAAGACTCTGATTTCCTGAGCTCTTGATCACAATTCCAATACCTGTGAATTTACTGTAGGTGGATCTAACACATGTCACTGCTGCAAGTAAAATGCCATTTCTGTTATTCAAAAGCCAAATTAGTTCTATCATATTCAGTATTGTAGTGCAATGAAATAAAATAATTTGAAGTGATAAAATAATGATAAACTGTGTGAGTTATAGCAAGTTCTAATAAGGCCACTTTTCTATGTATTTCCTTTTGCAGAAGTATTAGGATGAATAGTAAAAAAAATGTTAATTTTAGGAATTCCTTTTAGTAATTCTTCAGCACTTTTATGATTATTGAGAGAGTAATGAAGAAATTGAGTTGGATGAAAGATAGTTTCAATTTGTAGAAGAAAAAAAAAAAGGACAACGTTCTGCTGACTTATCATTTATGCTAGCACATCTGTTCAGAAGTGTTGTTTCAGAATTGCTGCTGTAGGATATTTTAAAATAACCATTTCTGAAAGAAAAAAACTAATTAGATCTTGCTCTGATATTTCCTTTGTGTCCCACATTGTGTCTGAGGTTTTTTTTCCACTTTGTATTCTTCATTTTTGTTATAACCATCTATTGCTCATAGAGAAACAAAGTATGGAAGCTGTATAATTACATCTACTTCAGGTGAATATCTGTATTGCTAGTATCTCTTTATTTCAGAGTTCATGGCTTCAGCAGTAGCAGACACTACTGACATAGTGAAAATAACATGAGAAATAGTGGATGCTCCAATTAAATTATATTCTTGAAGAATATAATTAACGAACAGAGGAAAAGAAAACTCTGGGCTATAGCTCAACAAAATTTTGTGGTTAAAACTGGATATATTAATTGTAATAATCACTGGGTTTGATTATGCTGGGTTGCTGAATTTTACAGTAATGTAGCTGCACTGGTCCTTCATTATCTCTACATACTCTGTCAATAGAGTGACAATGAAGCTCTCTTTAAAATGAAACTTCATGGAAACAAATTAGTCTCAATAATAGATATGGACAATGTCTGTGAACATAGTTATTTCACATAGGAAGTAAGAAAGAAAATAAAAATGTAAATACCAAACTGAGAAGCACACAGGCTCATGAAAATATAGTTATATAGTCAGATTATGCACTAGAACTTAATAAGGAAATCATTTCTTAAAATTTCAACAAAGAAAGCCACAGAATAAACAGATAATTCTGTGGAATATTACCAACCATATAACAAACAGAAGCTACAGCCATTTAAGTTAGGTTGCCTTTATTTCATTTTCTTAGATTTATGTGAATAATCTCAAGCCATTGTCCACTAAAATATATTCAGAGTCGACTACTTCGTAATCTTCAGAATGGTCACAATGTGCTGTGTGGGTAGATGGCAGTTCAGGTCCTTGAATGTAATACAAACATCCATATAAACAGTAATTAGTCTCAGGGATGAAGTTAAAAGGCATACTGTTGCTTTATCTGTTATAGTAACAAACAAATCTTTTCTGTTTGGAATGCCCGGGGGGGAAACAGAGCAAATGTATGAACTATTTTGTAAGAGTAAAACACTGGATCTCACCATTTTTGAAAGATCAGTACCAGTAACGGGTTGAAATAATTATGTATCTTGACTATTTTCTGTTTCATCCATAGCGAATTATTTCACCAGTATCAGATGTTGCTGTTGTGGATTTGTACCTATGGTGACGACTACAAATTGAAACACTTAACAATAGCTGGTAATTGACTCTCCTTGCCAAGATAATTTATAAATTGAAGCCATGTAACCATGTGAAGATTTTATAAGGCTGTACATGCGCATATGCACACGCACGTGTGTAGGTCTGTGTGTGGGTGTCCATTTAGATCAGTTTATGTAACACTGAAAAAAATTAAGATACTGACAGGTGAAATTTCTAATCTAGCAACGCTTTTTATGAAACCTTTTAGAAAGCACCATACAACAGATCATTTACTATCTTGTAGAAATACTAAAAAACGGAACAGTTAGCTTAATTTTGATACCAAAGATTCATTGATTTACCTTGTCTTTCAAAGAGATTCTCGTGATGGCTCTGCACTAATTAACAAAAAAAGGGTAATTCGTGAATATAAAATAACTGAGAATTAAGGGCCTACTTTCTGACTGCTGCAGACCATATCTGAATCATACGGAAAGATAATGCGAACCGAATGGAAGCTGAGACTTGTGTTGGCGTTCTTGAAGATATCTGCAGAGAAGCAGTTGGCTGTTGCGGCGTCTTGGGTGGCCGCTGGAAGGGCGTGGCTACTCCGCCCACGGTTTCTGCGCCCTTTGACCTTCCCGCCTTCGCGGACTGTCCTCAGTATTTATGTGTAAAAACCATCGCATCTTGCGAGTAGCGCCGCTCAAATCAACTGTTTTGCGCAGACCCGTTTTTCGGTGTTCAACTTCCATTGTTGGGTAAGCGGCACGGCGAAGATGATATTATCTCACTGCAGCAGTACAATCGACAACATTAGCCAGTAAAATGCGCATCTTTATGCATAAAAAACGGTGTAGATACTTAATGCTTGCCAGGTATATTATTAAAAGATTCCTTCTTCTCCATTAAAAAACCCAAGACACCAAATACAGACACATTTTCGCACAGCTTAAGCAGTACACTCACTATTTTTGTGAAATCGAGACAGAAATATTCATCGCCTTTCTGCTTTCAAATGTCCGAATAGCCAACATAACACGCTTCACAGGGCTAAGGAACAGAAAGCTAATAAATTAGGGGAAGAACGTAATGCATAAATCAGTATGGCTGGACCCAAACTGACAGATCGTATTTTTTGCACGGTAAATATACAACGTTAATCACATGATAAGGTTACCGGAGGAAAATAGTAGACAGAACGTTACAGAAAAACGGTAAACTGCACTATACAGAACGTAATGCATAAATCAAGATGGCTGGACCCAAACTGACAGATCGCATTTTTTGCACGGTAAATATACAATGTTAACCACATGATAAGGTTACCAAAGGAAAATAGTAGACAGAACGTTACAGAAAAACGGTAAACTGCAGTTAACGAACCTTTTCCTTAGAATTATTATACGTGCTGGGTGATATAAGTAGGAAGCAAGAAGCTAACTTCTGTGAATGTGAAAGTTGGAATTTTTGTTTCCTTTTTCCACTGTTGTACTACTACTCCCACAATTATTATTTTTTTTTTCTGGGAGAAAGTTTTCACTGATCAGACAGCAAATAATTTGCACGAAAAATCTCACCGCAGTTTAGAAATAAGGTTACACATTTGGTATTGCAAGTAATAACGGAGTCAAGCGTTGTAAGCGTAATGCAGATTGAACTGCTGCAGTGATAAAACCAGTACATACAGTGGACAGCGAACACAAAAAATGAAACTGATGTTCACCAATTCGTACTGATGACGATGCCTGTGAGATGGGTTGTAAACCAACAATAGACTTGGTTGCCTTAATTTCACGAGGCTCATCGATAAAATATTTGTTTGATCAAACGTTTATTTGGAACACGTATGTGGCAGTGAATACTACACAGTCAGAAAGTAGGAAAGGTAAGTAATGGAAATGCGGATCTAGAGAAGTCTCACCGAGACACGATCGATGGATTTTTAAAAAATGGCAAGGAGGTGCTTGAAAAAACTTGGTAAGTTGAACAGATGGGGAAAAAGTATTTTTGTGGACCATGGCCTAGGGGATAATCGCTTTTTAGGAAACATAATTGAGGGGGCGTTCTAGCAAAGGTAAAGGGATAGTTGGAAACAATTTTCGTGGATGTTATTAAGAGCATCACAACTGTCAGTCTCATTCTTGATCGACTAGCCGGATGACGAATCTAATTTTTTGAACAGTATTTCGAAGAGTGAGTCAGTTATCTTGGTAAGGTTTATAAATTATGGGCTTTGTGTTATGCCCCGAACTACGCATGGGCGATGGTGTAGGCTGGATAATGGTAATATAGTGAGCGTTTAAACTGCTCAGGAGATGTGTGAGAATCATTCAAAGAGCCTGCGTGAATATTGGCCAGCTGAGGTGGCAGATATATTCTGTAGGTACGCCCATTCTCCGTATTGATGAAGACGACTATGTTAGTGGTCGAAATATGAAATATTGTGCAGCCTGATTAACGGTAATATGTAATTGTGTAGTAAAGAGAGATCTACTCCCGTTCCCAGCAAGATTTCCCCAAGAATAATCTAAATAGAGTCTAACACACTATAACAAAAAAAGAGAATGAAAGCCGGATCGGAGTCAACCGATCTTGCTCGGACTATATCGCCACACTAAAGATTTTAGTGAAATGATCAGTACAATCCGGTGACCGCTGGAAGTGCGATCTGGATATTCCGAGGTAGCTTCTGACAGTTTCAAACGAAGCTAACTCTGGACAGCGTTGGAAGCTCAAGTATTTCCGTAAAAATTAAGTATCGAGATTGCAGATCCACGTTGAAGAACGAATCAAGCTTTCAGAATGTTTTCAAACAAATGCAGGAATGAATCATAGCTATATGCTGTCCTTGTTGATTGTTCTTCGAGGCTTGACGGCAAGGCTCCAAAACAAGGCAAGCACAGTTAACTGATTTAAAGACACCCAGGGAGACAGTAGAAATGAGAATACGCTACACACACGAGGAGACGAGACCAAAGACAATACAAAGAGTCAAGTCTTTTCTGTTGTCTTGGAACCGCTATCTGAGTGGATGGAAGTGCCAACAAAGATGTCGAACACAGAGAGAACAAAGCATGAGACACTTTGCAGAACTATGACCTAATTGGAAAATGTCCAGCGCACAGTTATCCACCTGATCTTAAGTCAAATGAAGCCCTTCGGAAAATCCCTTAGGACAGATCCATGGACATTAGAGTGAGGGTGAGTCTAAATGGCGCTAGGCTAGGTACATTCTGAGAAACACGGAAGACATCTCCGAATGTGTGTTCGACTGGAATCCTGAAAGCGAGAGGACGAGCAAATAGGAGCAGATCAATCGGAAAAGATTGAGGAGTGGCATCTTCAGACCACTGAAAGCTGCTATATATATAAGATTTGAGATCAATCACATGTATTATCATCAGAGCGACATAGTATTATAAATGTAGTACGGAAAGGCATTTCGTTGACATCGGACATACAAGTGAAGTATCAGAGTGCACAGCATAGAACAGTGGTGGGCATAATGCGGTTCACGGGCCGCTTGTGGCTCTTGTTAACTTGGCAGTGCTGTAAATTCGCAGTCTTCACGTCGCCCTAACGCTGTACACCGCAGTCATACTCAATCAATCACACTTGTTGCGAGTAACGTGATCGCAGTTTCCAAATAATTTCTGTAGGAAGCAGGAAAACCTTTCAGAATTGTTGAAACACAGTGGTTGTTATTACTCGATAAGGCGAACCGTAGATCCTACCGCAGCTAACTTAGACATGTGACAAGTTGCAAGGCAAGATTCTACTTAAAAGTAATCCCCATTATTACCTCGCAAGGGAAGTAAGGAAAGCAGTAGTGGAAAATACGTTCGTGGACAGCTGCTTCCTCTTGTTAATGTGACTCAATTTATTAAAGACGATAAGATGAAAAGAGTGAGAAAGCTGATAGAAAAGTTGATGGATAGTGCAAGCAAAAAGTTAAGTTGGTCGATGGCGTGTAAATTTAGGAAGGAAGGACAAGATGTCGAACGAAATGGGTGTCAAATATCTTCACTAGAGAGCCAGCAGCAAAGCGCAAAAATAAATATATCCCATGGGCAATAAGGATAAATTTCATTTTATGCAACACTTTCTGCGATGTTATGGACAATACAAAGAAATATACCAACTTTGCGAAGGCTTCATAATGTCATGCAACTGGACTGCAATAATAATAATAATAATAATAATAATAATAATAATAATAATAATAATGATAATATTAATTCAGTCTATGGGATTTGCCTTCAAAAAGTGAGAGAAAACGAATCATCAGGTGTGCCGAGGTAACAGTATGAAGAAAGGTGTACAGCATTAGATTCTTACGACGAAAGAGAAAAATCAAGATTAAAGTGGCCATTAGTTTAACCAGACGAAACGTGTTTTCATACACATTCCACTGTGAATATCCATTGCCGCAGTGATAATGTGTGAGGAGTGTGGTAAAACTAAATTATAGGTCGATCCTCAACTGCTATGCTCTACTGGGCACTGGCTACACATCTGCAACTTGTTACAGCGCCCCGTCCGTAAGAGAGCTGAGGCGTGCACTGTTCATCCACTTCGAGAAGTATTAATTTGCCATTGTTTTTATGATTATTTCAGTTGGAATCCGACAGTATTTTCTCAGTCCTGATTTGTTTTCTATTTCACATTTTTAATTTTTGGTGAAAACATAATACTAATGGAAAATGAATAATTTTTTTCTAGTGAATAAGTTTGGATTTATGGGGATACACACTCTCCTGGCATACGTTTCTGATGAAAAGCTCTACGGTTTCCATCAGGGGGAGCAGTGTTGAGATACTGCGAAGTAGCGACAAGTATAATACTTCCGCTCCTTTCCTTTTCTTACACTTTTCGAAACTTTGCAGCATATCAACACCCCCGCCGTACTGGAAACACGAAAACTTTTCATCAGTGCTCCAAATTTGATTACCATAAGAGTGCAATTTTACTTGTACTTAGCATAAACTAATGAAATATGCTTACCATTTAGGTATAAAAACATAACGTTGTTCCTTGCCAGTCGTTTGACATACAACGAGTTTTATGTTGTTTTTGTCAAATTTAGTTTTTAGCTTACGACACGTTCTCGAACCCACTGAACAATTATGTACAAAAATGGCAATTTCAGATTCTTTCTCCCTCTCGATAAAATACTGCGCAACACGAATGTCGACCCATGATTACGCATAATTGAAACTAGTCATCAATAATCGAGAAATACTGTTAAAGCAGCTTTTGGCGGTTTGAAAATATCACTCATGATAGCTGTGAACCACTGCCGACAACAAGTATTTGGAACGGAGAAAGAAATGAAGGATAGTAGCAAGACCTGGACGGAAGTCACACGTTTGCCCTTGCGCAAGACCGAGATGGATGGGAAAAGACTTGTAACTGCCTTATGTTGCATCGGTTGATAAATGACATGGCGATGGGATGGTAATAAAGGATGGAACCTGGGAAAGGGTCGGCAGTTTGAAAGCAATGGCTGGAACATCGCTGCTCTACATTAACGTTGATTCGTGTAAAGAGAGGCCGTGACATTCACGGTGAGCAGAGTGCGTGGACGGCGGCACGCACGCTGGCGAGTGAAGGTGAAACCTAGTGCGGCCGTTAATTGGAGGAGGGGGAGGATCGTGAGATCGCGCGTGGGCGGTGTGCGCGCCGTGGGCGTGTGCTGGACCAGTTCGTCCGGGCCCGGGCCGCAGCGCGCGCTTCCGACTGCTGCCGAGGACTGCCGAGCTGTGCCGAGATTCTCCGCCGACGCCGACAGAGGGCTACGGTGGGGCGACAGAGTGACGGGGTGGGGCACGGAGGGGCGTGCGGCAGCGCACGCGTGGGCAGCCCGTAGCAGGCAGCAGGCGGCGGGCAGCGGGCGAGGCCGCGGTGCCCCGTGGCCCAGGCTGGCCCAGGCGGGCTCGCACGTGCGCGTGACTCTGCCACGTGTTGGAGGGCACCGGCACCGCTCACCGCTCCTCACACGCCACTCGCTGAATTAAATTTCGCGCCGGCTCGTTAAGAGGCGAACGTGTCTCGAAACGTTTGCCCAAGGCTTTCCTTCCTTCTTCTTCCTTTGGGCCCTTTTTTCTTTATTTCTTTTTCGCCTGACACACCGTCCACTCGCTCGATTCAGACGTCCGTAGCTGCTATTGGTCCACCACTTGCTGCGAACCAGTTTACGACAACGTACTCCACCTGCATACATCGACAGAGTTACTTCCTGTTCAAGGTATCCGCAGAGTTCCGGCCTGTTCAGACGTGAATCATTGTGCAGTATTTCTTCTCGGAAGTAAAGGTGGCTCGCGCTGCTGGCTTGTTTTTTCATCCCCCTCCCTCCCCCCTCCCCCGCCCTTCCCCCTTGAAGTGAGGAGAAGAAACTGACAGTAATCAGAATGCTCCTTGACGGTAACGGATTATTTAAAGGCGATTTTAATGAATTAAAACTAGTAAAATAAACTAATAAGAAATGAGAAGGGCCCCGTAGAATCGGCGAGTAATGAAATATGTCGGAATTATTGGCGAGAAGTAGGGACAGGACGGTAGTGCATATGTCAAGACATGGTACTTCAACGAGCCGCAGAAAAAGAAATGTGTACGGGAAGACACAGACCGGAATATATCCTAAGATACAAGTGTGTACGTTTGGTGGAAGTGCAACAATGAGATGAAGAATGAAGAGGTTAGCAATGGAAAGGAAGTCGTTTCAGACCGATAACGCCAATCAGACTGGGGGGGGGGGGGGGGTAAAAGAACGAGAAACAATAAAATAAGCAGTAATTCAAATCGATATTATTTCGCTATAACCCAGACGACGTTGGATGTGCTGGCGTTGCGGTTCAGTTGACGATACTGCTTCTGGACTTCGTACACACTGTGATTAGCTCTAGTACAGATTGTCAGCTGAGGAAGAAGTTGGAGTGGTTGATGCCTGGTTGGGTGACGCGGAAGAGTGGGCGTTCAGAACTGTTTGGAGCGGACGGTGTGGATTGAGGGGTGGGGGGGGGGGGGAGGAGGGAAGGCGGGACCAGATATGGTAAAAAAGAAACACGCACACATTGCTATGTGATATTAGTTGGTTGGGTAGAGGACGGGAGGCTGGTGCTGGAGTGTCGATCTGTAAAGAAGATGTAGCTGGTAAGAAAGTGTTGGGAAGAACGAGTGTGATAAATGTGTCGATGTACCATGTGAGTTGAAGAAATGCGATTATGTTGGTACAGATGCGTCCGCGGTGCAGTACTGGAAATGATGAGGAGACTGTGGTCTCTCAAGTTTAAAAGGCTGCTCTAGGCAGAAAAGAGTCCTCATATCGCTAGCCCTCTACGCCACCAGTCAGTGATGAGATCGTTAGTTAACATTAAAAGAGGTTTGCAGAGCAGCTACAGTAAACGGCTATAAATTAGTCGAGTGTTGGCTTACAGGTTAGAAAGCTACAGCATCAAATCTGACTGCATATACTACTGTTGAGGCGCACCTCCGCAAGTACTCTCTAGTCCTGATACTGTTGGCCAATAACACCAGCATGTTATCGATCAATGACAGCAGAGATAACGTTTACCAAATGAGAACTGAAGTGCAGCAGGAGTAGCAGACACGTCCTGGGCGCATCATAAGCTCCCAGTAATTGCGATGAAATTTAAATTGGGTCTCGAACTTAGTGTGACACCTAGAATACAAATGAAACACTACGAAATCAATAGCGATCAATAAACAAATTGGGTGGTTATTGTATCGACAAAAATGGCAAAAGATTTTATTGCTAGTGTGGCGGATAATGTGGACAATTATCTAGAAAATTAATGTACAGAAATGAAAAAAGAACACCAGCTACAAATGAGTAAACCATCAACGAAAATCAACAAAATGGAGAACCTTAAAAATAATCATAATAAGATAAAAGCAGCAACACCACCAACATTGGAAAAATCCATCTAAAACCTGGGCAAAAGACGGAAGTTATCCTGTTAATATATGCCTATCATGCGTTGGAGAGCTGTAATATTTAGTGTTACTCCTGACGGGCGAGGGAATTTACGAATTGTTGGGCGATACCTCAACTGAAACGATTATAAGATCAACAGTTCTCTTTCTATAAAGGATCTTGACTCGAAAGAAAATGGCAACGACTACAGCTTTGGAGGGGTAGCTCTAGGTCAGATGGACAGTAGATAAATTAGTAACAGTTCAAAATAAACAAGCTACTAATCACTTTTACAATTATTTACTTTCAGACAGTTGTGTAGGACAATTTCTTCGCCTTGAATGACGGTATCCGATGTTTTACATTTGTTGGAAAACCCTGTTTCTGTGTGCAGACTTATTGCCTGTTTCTGTGTGCAGACTTCTGGACTTTGCGAAAAAGAAAGGAAGGTTAGGGACTGACTTTCAGCAGCAGATGTAAAGGACAAAAAGAAGCTATACTAAAAAGAGCAGGTACGGAAAAAACTCTATGGATGACATGCATCAAAAAGAGGGACAGCATTCAGGAATAATTAACCTGTCACTGGAAGTGGGCAGAAATTGTAGGGCCAGAAGAAGGCTAAAATAGCAAAACACACAGCAGAAGATGTTGGGCGCAATAGTTAACATAGAGATGAAAAGATCACCACAAGACAGAAGAAGATGGAAGATCTCACTCAATCCAGTCGGCAGACCCCTTGATGGCAGTATATAGACCGACCACTCTTCTATTGTGCATGCCACTGCGCCACCTCACTAAGTTTTATTTTGGGAGCTACTGTTACTGTAACCTGACGAAACGATATTGCTGTTTACAGTCAGGGCAAATTTCAGAATAAAGCAGGTAAGTTCGTACAGGAGGGCGCCTTGATAGAAGAGCTGTAAAATACAGGCAGATGCCGATTTAAGTCTTGGAAAGGTGACTAGAGGTAAATAATTATAAAAATGACCAGTAGATTGTTCACTTTGAAGCAGTCCGTAGATCGTTCTTAGAGCTCTCTGTTCGGGAATGCAAGGAGTATCGTCTGCAATACACAACGCATACCCCTGTCGAGTAGCCTATTTACTATATCTACAAGAGCTGCAGGGAAGCATTAAAACACTTAAGACTTAAAACAATGGTGGGGAAACAGTAATAACACAGTCTGCTATGTACATGAGCGCAGTTATGGCCTATAATGCAGAAAAGAAACAGGCGTGGGAGATAAAACACTCGAAGTCATCATATTTGGGAAGCTTTGTGGGTAAATGACCGGTGAAATTACTTCAGTAACACTTTTCTGGGTATATGACCACATCGTCGTGTTTTCTTTATACAACCAACGTTTCGGCCACTTTTGAAAATGGCTTTCATCAAGATGATATATTTAATGTAAATACAACACACTGGCAAATGTCAGTTGCAAGAGCACCTCCGACAGTCTGGTTTGTAAACAATATGACCTCACAGTCATGTGCTGGGAAATGTTTTATTGAAGAAGTATTGCCATTTATTTATTTACTCATGATGCTTCTCTAACATGTAAAATCACTTTATAGTGACTTGCTCAGAGTGGATGTAGATATTACACAAAGAATGAACAACTGTCGAATCACAGTCGGAGAACACACTGTACCTGGCGTGTGAATGCATTAGTAGGTACGAAGAAACCACTTTAAGGCCTGGATGATCACCAGTTTATACCTCAAGTACAGTACCTCATTGGAGGTTTACATTTCTCTTCGCCCATTAGTGCATCGTACAGGTCTAATTCCGTCGAACATGTCATCAGAGAAGGACATCATTGTACCGCCAGGAGATGTAAATGACCACAACCTGTAGGTAGTCCTAGTGACGAAGTTCGACAAAGACATTGGAGACTCACCTACTCGCTCTTCACTTTACAGGCAGACTAAACTGACATTAGTAGATGATTGATGCATCAGCTATTAATACCGTACTCACATAAATGGAGAATTGTACTAGTATTATCAGAGAGGAAAAATAAGGACGCTTTCATATGATTTTTCGACACATAAAAAGCGCTGAACAAAGTAAAATAGTGCAAGATGTTCGAAATTCTCAGGAAAATAGATGTAAACTGTAGGGGAAGACGGGCAATATATAACATGTACAAGAACTAAGAGGGGAAAAATAAGAATGAAGGACCAACAACGAAGTTCTCCAGTTGAAAAAGGTGTAAGACAGCGATGCAGTCTTGCGGGCCCATTGGTCGAAAAAGTAATGAGGACAGTAAAAGAAAATTCAGGGCGAAAGGGCGTCAGTGATATACTTGGATGTTGCTGCTATCATCAGTGAAAGTCAGGAAGATTTGTAGGACCTGTTAAATGGAATGCAGAAGCTAATGAGCAGATACTATGGATTTATTGTAAACCGAACGAATGCTAAAGCAATTAGGAGTAGCACAAATGAGTTAGCGATAAAATTGACGTCAAAATTGGGGACCACGAAGGAGACACTGTGAATTAATTCTGTTACGAAAAATATAATCTTATTGTCAGAGATGTTCTATTTGTCCTGATCGCAGTAATTATTTACATGGACTACTAGTTTCGGCGAATTGCCATCTTTTAATCATCTGCATAGATGAACATTGTATCTTTCTGTGTACGTAGTTGATCTACAGGTGACAATTAGAATTTGCCGAAACTAGTGGATCATATATTTAATTACTGTGACCATGGCAAACAAAACATCTGTAACAAGAAGAATGTATTTTTCGTAATAAGATCTCGGTCTCCTGCTGAAAATGTCAGGTAACCATAGTTCTGTTATCTTAGAAGAAAAATAACACGTGACTGAAGAAACAATGAGGACATTTAAAGCAGACTAACACATACAAAGAGGGCATCCGAGGCAAAAGAAACATACATACTTCAGACATTGGCCTTAATTTGAGGAAGAAATTTTTGAGAATGTACGTTCGGAGCAAGTCGCTGTGTGGTAGTGAACTACGGACTCTGGGGAAACCTGGAAAGAAGAGATTCAACGCGTTTGAGATGTCGTTCTACAGAAAGATGTTGAAGAATACGTGGACTTACAAGGTCAGGAATGTGGGAGGAGGTTCTCCGGAGAATCGACGAAAAAAGGAATACATGGAAAATCCCGACAAGAAGAAGGAACAGGATGATAGGACACCTGTTAAGACATCAGGGAATAACTTCAAACGTACTAGAGGGAGCTGTAGAGGGTAAAAACTGTAGACGAAGACAAAGGTTGGAATACACCCAGGAAATAACTAAGGACAGTTACAGTGTGGTAAATGTATTCGTGGAAATGATTTTCGTATGATGCATACTATTCTTTTATGCCGCGTATAAACGGTAACTGTTTGCAACGTACCACAGAGGTGTAGGGCAAGTCGAGACGAGCAATTTGATACGAGAGGCTTGGGGTCCATCATGCCTGAAAAAAACTTCAAACTGGCCCACAAAATCCAGCTAAATAACGGGCACGCGCGCCGCGCACATTTTATGTAGCCTTTAGGAAAAATTATCAAGTTAGTCTTTGTTGTTAGGGTAATGAAAGGAAAAGACGTTCGCAAATCTCAAAAGCTTATTATCTTTACAGTTTGATCTCAACTCAACCATTACAAGCACAGTAGTTTCATAGTAAGAAGGCCAGAGAAACAAAACGATTTGATTGTGACTTTCACACTGTTAGAATTCACGAAAATGCAAGGAAGGAAGATTAGGGTCTATCACCCCGTCGACATCGGGGCCCTTAGAGACGGAACACAAGCTCGGAATGTATCAGGGATGGAGAAGGAAACCAAAGGGACCATCCAGGTATTTGCCTGGAGCGATTCAGTGGCGTCACGAAGTACGAAAATCTGGATGGCCGCACGTAGATCCGAGCCGTTTGTCCTGCCGAATGCGAAACCAGAGTGCCAAGTATCGTGCAACCTCGCTCGGTCAGAAAGGTGTGAAGTAACATTTACACAAACGTCATTTTACAATACAAAGCGTTGAACAACGTAAAATAGTTCCAGATGTCAAAAATTCTCAGGAAAATACATGTAAACTTTAGGGAAAGCCGGGCAATATATAACATGTACAAGAACCAAGAGGGGAAAAATCAGACTGAAGAACCAAGAACGAAGTTGTCCGGTTGAAAAGGGTGTAAGACAGTGATGCAGTTTTGAGGCTCCTTTGGTCAACCTATTACATCTAAAAAGCAATGAGGACTGTAAAAGAATGGTTTAGGATTGGTCACAAAACTGCGAAGTAACATTTACACAAACGTCATTCTACAATTTATAAGTGCACAGCTAAGTCGATGAGGTCAGAAGATGCGAGGATATAAAAAAATGTGACGTGGCTTTTGTAGATTGAGGTTGTTTCCCAGGTTGATAGATCATAAGTCTCGTATAATAAATTGTTTGTCTCGACTTCTCCTCGTGACCGTGGTGCGTTGTAAACAATTTACACCTAGTAGAGCACGTCACAGTGGTCACCCAACCCACTGTCGTATTCTTGTTACGCGCCTCGGCAACGGACAGTATAATCCCCAGTCGATATCCAGGACCACGCGACCGTTGATCATTTGGGCATAACACGGGCTTGATGTAGAGGTGTGAAAAGGCTTATCGCGGGCGGCCGGTCGGAGATGACTAGTACGGAGCCGGCAAGAGGGGAGCGTGTACGCAAGGACAGTAGCGGACAGAGTAGTCGTCGGTTGCTACCTAGGTCTAGGCGACGGTTGATCAGTCAACTATAATATGGGCTGGACATAGAGGTGTGAAGAGCCATGTCGCGAGTGGCCCGTCAGAGATGATTAGTAAGGGAGCTAGCGGGAGGAGAGTGGTTACACAAGGACAGCAGCAGAAGGTGTAGTCCCCAGTCGCTATCTAGGACTACGCGACCGTTGATCATTCGGGTATAACACGGGCCTGATGTAGAGGTGTGAAAAGACTCGTTGTGGGTAGTCGGTCAGAGATGACTAATACGGGAGAGAGGAGGAGGATCAGGAGATTAGTGTTTAATGTCCCGTCGACAACGAGGTCATTAGAGACGGAGCACAAGATCGGATTAGGGAAGGATGGGGAAGGAAATCGGCAGTGCCCTTTGAAGGGAACCATCCCGGCATTTGCCTGAAATGATCCAGGGAAATCACGGAAAACATAAATCAGGATGGCCGGACGCGGGATTGAACCGTCGTCCTCCCGAATGCGAGTCCAGTGTGCTAACCACTGCGCCACCTCGCTCGGTGACTAATACGGAGCCGGCATGAGGGTGGCGCGTACACAAGGACAGTAGCGGACAGTGTAATGATCGGTTGCTATCTAAGGCTAGGCCACTGTCGATCAGTCACGTATGATATGGGCTGGACTTACAGGCGTGAAAAGATATGAAGCGAGTGGCCTGTCAGAGATGACTAATAAGGGAGCCAGCGGGAGGAGAGTGTGTACACAAGGACAGTAGCGGACAGTGTAGTCCTCGGTTGCTATCTAGGGTTATGCGACTGTCGATCAGTCGCGTATAATATGGGCTGGACGTAGAGGCGTGAAAAGACTTATGGCGAGCGGCCGGTCGGAGATGACTAGTAGGGAGCTGGCGGAGGGGAGCGTGTACACAAGGAGAATTAGGGGCGAACGCCGCGGCGCCGGCGTGCTGCGGCGGCTCCTGCGGATTGCGGTAGGGCGGACGGCCAGCGCCGGCTGGAGGAGCGAGGGGCGGCCGTTGTTTGCAGCAGCGCCGCGCCGCGCCGCGCCGCGCCGCGGGTCAACGGCCGCAGTATCGACCGGCGGCGGCGGCGGCGGCGGCAGGTAGAGGGAGGCGGCGGCGGCGGCGGCGGCGGCGGGAGGCCGTCTTGGCGGCTCCGCCTCACTGCTTGCATGACCCCCTGACCCGCTTCCCGCGGCCACACTTCCGCCACCCGTGCCGCTGCTGCTGCAGATCGGTCCTCGGTGCTGCGCCCTGGACCGCATCCCCTCGCTTATGTCCTCTGCAGCCCCGCCCGGGTCGCCGGCAGCTCCGGACCAGACCGGACGGGACAGCACTCCTGCTCTCTAGGAGACCAGACGCCCGAGCGGCTACTGCAGCGCTGCCGGGATGCGCCCCAGCTCGGGATACAGAGGCGCTTCGCAAAACCACTGGTCACTCGTGGTACCACACGGACACTGTCCGGTGCTGTGCTTGTCTCGGGACATTCCCGGTCCTTGAGCCTAGTCGATCGCGTGGCGGACCTCTAAACTAAAGAGGTACTATTTAATATCATCCATATTAAGGAGAGTGATTCCTTGACGGCGTCACAAACTTTCATAGATGATGGAGAAGGGTAACGTATCAATTCGAGATATGGGACCCTGGTTCGGAAACGAACGAACCGGATGTCATAAGCGAAAATCGTTCTGATATCTATGACACTGGAAACGAACGAACAGAAAGTTATAAGCGATAATCGTTCTGATACCTCTGACAGTGGAGTACATATAACGGCACTGTTGTTGCTAAGATTGTAGGGTAGGCAAACTATCAGAGGTGGTAGTATGAACTAAAACAAGAAAATAATGTCCAGTAAACATCGATTCTAAAACGCAAACTTTAAGACTATAGGCACTTAAGAATTTTAAAATACGTTACTGAAAAAGCAGCGATGAGCTTGGATAATTTGAAATAATAATCAGTCTTGATCGCAAATTTTTTATTAAAAATTAAAATCACGCGCAAATGCTAAACGGTTTCGATTATAGCTACATCATCGTCAAGTCTGTCTCATTAGGTGGTGAGCAGAGGTGGCGAGCGGAACACTGACAAGTGTCGGAACACACCTCCGGTGACAGTTCTGCCAACGGCGGATGTGTCTTCCGGCATTTGTCAGCGCTCCGCTCGCCGTCTCTGCTCACTACCTAATGAGACATGGCCTGATGATCATATAGGTACGATCGAAACCGGTTAGCACTGAAATGTGAGTTTTAATTTTTAATAAAAAGATTTGCGACCAAGACTGATTATTATTTCAAACTACTGTTCAGTAAGAGAGATCTGTTTCACAGTATCGAAGGTGAACAAGTGCTCATAGCTCTTAAGCTACGCACTTTAGTGCCCATGTTCACCGGACATTTTTCTTGTTTGGCCGATACAACCACAGTTGCCTGACAGTTGCCTACGTTTCGACCAGGGTCCCTTACCTCAAATAGACATACTTACTCTTCTCCATTATGCCTGAAAGTTTGTAACATCATAACGGAATCACGCTGTATTTTAACTGTAATAACTGGTAACATTCAATCGCTTTACACCCTACTCACAAATCAACAACGCATTCCGAGAGACAACGCTCCTATCATCAGATTGTCGTACTCATCTCGTAAGGTTAGAGCACCAAAACGTATTTGAACTGTAATAACTGGTAGCATTCAATCGCTTTACAACCTACTCACAAATCAACAACGGATTCTGAGAGACAACGCTCCTATCATCAGATTGTCGTACTCATCTCGTAAGGTTAGAGCACCAAAACGTCTAGCAACACATTTGCAGCGTTCATAAAATAGAGTAGAAAGACATTGGACTGTGGGTCCTCGTCCTACACTAAAATCGTCGGCTTCTGTCCTTAGCCGTCCCATGTCACACAGCACCGTGATCAGCTGTCAGCTACAGGAGTGTTCAGTTGACGCGTTTTAAACCTCCTGATGCTATGAAAATAGCGTTCCGGGCAAGTAATCTAGAGCCCTATAAACTGTAACATGATGTCGGTAATGGGTAAACGAGTTCAAAAGATCACGAGTTTGTAAAATACACTGCGAGTCCTGTGATGCAAAGTACGGTACGAATAGGAAGAATATTTTCAACCTGATACAAACAACATAAAGATGTCTTCAGACTAACCAACTACAATAAATCAGCTTTTGCGAACGACGCATACGAAACACGCCATCCCCTTAAGGGAATAGGAGATGACTTAGAAAAGAAAAGAAGGGACGTGAACGCCATTCGGTAGAAGAATTGGAGAGTGCCATTCATGAAAGCAATATGACAATATTCTTAACGCAGAGGAGCAAGAAAACGGAACTAGTTTTCTTAACGGCTTTATAGAATTATTATCTGCAGTACTTTTTTGACGAGAAACGATCGTAGACGACAATACGCAGATAGCATCTTTGAAATGAGGAAAGATGGGTGACGGTTAGAATAGCAATACGGTTGAGTCAAAACTCGCTCTTACACTGTAGTTCCTCGGACATCTCAGTTCACAACTCCTCGACCGCTGGAGAACCGTCTTGACATTCTTGAAGCCCACACCTGAGTAGGAGGACGCGGCATGGTTGGTAGTGCTGTGTGATGTTGGACGGCTATGGATAGGAGTCGGCGATTTTATTGTAAGACGAGGACCCACAGTCCAATGTCTTTGTATCCTTGTTACCCTCACGAACTGACTTTGACAATTTGACAACCTGATGATGGGAGCATTGATTCTCGGAACGCGTTGTTGAGTTGTTTGTAGGACACAAAATGATCGAATACTACCAGTTGTTACTGTTAAAGTGGTGCCTTAAAAGAAAATAATTGGTAGGATGGACAGTCGCTAGATACGTCTGACGGTGTGTGATCACCACCGACCAGGAGCAATAAAGAACAGCACACGCTGCCGTGTAGAGCAGAAGAAAAATAAAACCTAACCTACGTGTGAGATTTCGGCATCTAAGGACTAGACGTCCGATGTATTGCTGACGGAGGGGGGGAGGGGGGGGGAGATTGTCCGTAGGGACAATGGGCCTCGCCGACCATTCGCATCAATCAGACCGTCCAATTAGTCTGCCGGGTGCAGCTGATCTTAGTAGTAATAAAAAAAATTAATTCCCTAAACGAACTGACGATCATTATGATTTCTTTGCAAGAAAACCTTCTAGATTACTAAATACATTTTCACTTATTTTAACATTTCGGCTACTCCCAACATCAGATCAGAAATTACGACTCGTAAAAGTTCAGTGTAAATCGCAGTTGACGCCCACTCTGGCGTATAATTTTTTTGTAATTGACACTGAACGTAGTTTTACTAGTTCTAAGTTTTGATATGATGACAGCGGTAGCCAGAACGTGATGATAAATGGTAAGAGATTAAGCGATCTAGAAGACCAAACTAGAAAGAGGTTCGACTCGCCGGCGCAGACAGAGGGGGTACACAAATTTCGTCTCGAGGGGCGGGGTGAAGGGGTGATAAGGAAGGGCATGAGACAACTCTCTACCACCGGCATTATCAAATACAGATTATCATGCCGACTTTGCGAAGAAAAGGAAAACGACGAAGGAAGTAGACAGGTGATTAGAAGGAAGCAGCTTTCACTGCCTGCCGGCAAACTCTGGTAAACTTAAGAAATGAATGGCAGCATCTTCCCGTTTCTGACTGGTGGACGACCCGAAAGAAAGAAGCAAGACAATCAGAGATATCTGGGAGTGTTGGAGCAAGGCAAATGAAGAAAACAGGAAGAAGGAAGGCTAGAGTTTAGTGTTCTGTCGACGACGACGCCATCGGACACGGAGCACAAGCTGTGATTGACTTAGGATAGGAAAGAAAACCGGCAGTGCCTTCTTCAAAGGAACCATCCCGGCATTTGTCTTAAGCGATGTAGGGTAACAAAGAAAAAAATGAATGGCCAGAGGGGGCGGGGGTTTGAAGCACCGTCAGCTGTCTTACAATACGAAGAGAAACTAAACCCAAGAAAAAAATATTTACGTAAGACCTTCGGAAATATAACCAGCCGATATAAGTAATGCAATGCATCGGAAGCACTCTAAACCTATATTGAGAACTACGATGGCAATCTCTGAAAAGTACGACACCGAGAAATACGTTTAGCAAGAAGAATTCCGTAGATGTGGTAGTCCTCTGTCATTTTTTACTAACTAAACGTCCATCAATTAATGGAGGTAAAACGTTTTACTGTCTTGTATATAATAGCAATACGAAAGAGCTGAGTGGGTCTGATTCAATAAGTATAGCAAACAAGTTGAATTTTTACATAAGAATTGAAAATGTGACCACTGACATGAATTTTTAAACAAAATCAGATGGAGGAATATAATTAAAGTCTCGATGCAATTTCTGTGGCCGGAATTGGCAAAAAAAGCGCTATATGAAGCACAAGACGAACGACTGTGCTTGGGAGCTTAAGGAAATGTGTGTGCTGACATTTTCTCAGATTTTATGAACTGGTAAAAAATAAAATTAATCGGATGAATATTTGAGTAAGCAATTTATCGCCAGCTGTATTGGAAGAGGAATCACGCTACTGAATCTCTAGTTTCTGTAATGTTAAATTTTGTACTTACGTCACAATCTTAACATTGGCAGATAACTCTTGAAACTTGTGCAGATGAATTTGAATAACAGCTTACACTGCTGCAGCGTCTGTTATTCCCGGGTAGGTTTCAGCTTCCTTTCTTACATCGTGATTTTACTTGTACCGTTTTCTATTCATTTGAAACTTGCTCCTGTCACCACTATTCATTTACGCCAGACAGCATTCATAAAACTAATTCATAATATTCTCTATATAAGTGAAACTTTGCAACCATTGTCGATGTCGTCTCTTACAAGAGCGAAATTGTTTTGGTAAAGGTAGCTCTTGTGGTAGCAATATCGCAGCAAACACGCGTAACTTTGAAGAAATAAGAGAAAAAAATCCAAATATTTATAAGGGGGTTTATAGATCGTCGGATGGCCGTACATCGATAAAACAGAAATACTTCATAGGAAACTAGGGAAGGTATACTTAAGTATACAAATTATAATAAAACAGCAATTAAAAGACAAGCCCAGAGAAAACGAAGGTGTAAGATTAGTCGAGCTTATATATAAAATTAACCGTGCAATGAGATTAATTCCATCAAAAAATATTGCATGAATACATTTTTGTTTACAGGCAATCAAATGGTAGTACCAAAAAAATGGTGAAGACTAACAACGGCCAGCAAACTGCTTAAGACACGTAATTGACAACAACAGATGAAAAATTTCAGAAAACAAGACGAAAAGTATGAAATTTTCCAGACCGCTCGAAAGCACGTGTCAATGAATAACTTCTAGAACAGGTGCTGTGTGTTACCTAGTTAGAACGTAAAATCAACCATGAATACCGATAACAGTATACATAAACGACACTGATGTATACCGCTATACACAGAACAATGAGTAACAAAATAATCAGATAGGCTTATCTGAAATTCTGCAATTGTAGCTACACTAGTATTAGCATATTATAGCGACGTATGGACAATGAATCCACACTTAGATAAAAAAAAATAAAGTCGAGATAAAAAAATAAAGTCGGTAGATATAAGAAAAAGACCAAAATTTATGAAAGTTGCACCTTATACGAAACCAATTAATCAATTATTAGACAAGTAATCAAAAAGTATATATGGGAAAGATGCAGTTTTTCTGCTCAACTATTCGATCTGTATATAGACGAAACAATGAGTTCAGAGGTGGAATTAAAACTAAAGGTGAACGGATATCAATAATAAGTAGCTGATGACATCACTAATATCAGAAACTGTAAGGAAGAATTACCGGTGCTGTTAAATAGAGTAGCGGAAGTGAGATCGACTAGACATATCATCAAATTTGGAGACCAGATAGTACGACGCAGTGAAGGAATTCTGCTACGTTCTAATCAACGTAACCCATGACGGAAGGAACAAGTAGCATGTACGAAGCAAACTAGCTCAGGTGAAAGAGGGTTTCCTAGCTACTGGTATCAAACAAGTGCCTTTACCTGAGGAAGACATTTCTAAGAATGTACGTTGGAGCACAGCACTGCATGGTGGTGAATCACGGAGAGTGGAAAAATCGGAACAGCAAAGAACCGAAGCACCTGAGAAGTGAGATTACAGAATAAGAAGACTGGTGAGATACGAAATGAGACTTCTCGCAGAATCACAGAGAAAAGAAATATGTGGAAAACAGTGGCTAGAAGAAGATGCAGGATGATAGGACATGTGCTAAGACGACAAGGAATAACTTATATGCTACTTGAGAGAGCTTTAAAGGGGACAAAGAGTAGGGAAAGATACAGATTGGAATATGGCCAACTAATGACTGAGAACGTTGGGTTTAAGTACTAGGAAATGAAGAAGTTGACATAAGAGAGGAAGTCGTGGTGACCAACGTCAAAAATGCCAAACGACGTAAGAACCAAACGAAAAATATGCTCCACATTTGGAAATGCCAGAATCAATATACTGAAAGGATGAGTGACTACCGGTTGGGCAAAACAAGTAATAAAGCTCAGACAATATGAGAAATGAATCTTCGCAAGACTTTAATCCTAATGCCTAATATGATAGAAATAGTACACGAAAAATTGAGTAAAATATTTTTCGGTGTTGGGTTGCGTCAAAATGAAACAATAAAAGTATAACGGCGACGTTTCTACCGTCTTTGCACCGGTTCTCCTCAGGACGATTCATCTGTTTAATATCGGTGGAACTTCAGTCGAAGTTGTGTGGGTGTTTCCTTATGACGTGGCTCAACGTTCAATAAGATTTTATTGGAACTGGAACCCTACGCTCTTAATGTATGAGAACAGGTTCTGTTGTTGATAATTCTTCCGGGTTATATGGCCGTGGTCCAAGGAATACTTCTACTCCTAACGTTTCGTCCAATACTGCGTTGGACATCCTCAGAGGTATGGCTGGTCCTGTTGAGTCCTTTTTTCGTCCAGTACTACGTTGGACATCCTCAGAGGTATGGCTGGCCCTGTTGAGTCCTGCCGACTCAACAGGACCAGCCATACCTCTGAGGATGTCCAACGTAGTACTGGAAGAAACGTTAGGAATAGAAGTATTGCATGGACCACGGCCTTATAACCCGGAAGAATTATCAACAACAGTACCATCCGGTCGTGAAAGTCTTCATTGTATGATTAGAACAGGTTCTCTCTGAATTTTAGCGGTTAAGTCTTCTCCGGTAGTTAGTCGACTAACAGTGTTTTCTTGATGCAACGTTTCGATCAGTTTTCCTGTGGGTGCCTAAAATGATGAGCAGGCTACTTTTCGAAACGTTACTTCAGGACGAAGCAGCTAATCGACTGACAATCCGAGAAGAATCCAAGGAAACATGAACACAGCTTGCGGCGCGTTTAGACAATCGGACCTGAAGAGACTGTTTACTGTAGTGACGGAGAAATGCGACAATTACGGAAATTCCGGGGAACAGTGAATGGATTGTGAGCGGCAGGCAGCACGGCAGAGGAGCGAGTTGGCCGGCGGCTGCTAGTTAATATGGAGGCACTGCCCTCCTCCGCTCCGCCACGCCCATCGCAAATGGCTTCGCCGATATTCGATCTCGAGGCCCCGTAGCAGTCCGCGGCCCTCCGAGGTGGCCTCTTCCCTGCTGTGTTATTAATTTGACGCACGGTTCTAATTAACAGTTGGCGCGGCGGTAAACATATACTATGCGCGCATCGGGGGACCGTGTCGCTGCGTGTATGGCACTGTGCGGTACCACCTCGCAGCGCCGGGTTGCATCTGGCGCGTCAGTAGCTCCCGGAAGGGGTTCGCCGTCACTGAGGACTCAAGAGTGAGTAATTGTTGCCAATTACTGAAGTAACGAAGGAAGATGCGGGTGTGACGTCCAGTCGCCGATGAGGTCGTTAGAAAGGAGCACAAGCTCGGGTTGGTGAAGACTGGGGAAAGAAATCGACCGTGCCCTTTCAGAGGAACCACTCCAGCATTCGGCATAAATGATTTACAGAAGTCTCACCTAAATGTGGATGGATGGAAAAGGAATCAAGCTGCCAGCCTCTCTGATACGTCTGTGTTTTACACCTCGGCACTTCTTTGGCTCTCTGGATTGAGATGACAGAGTCGCAACATTTTCGCTCCTGCCGAACTCATTACCACGCGATATTCCATTTACTAACGGGCTGAGACCATTTTTTTTTTGTTATTTTGTTTTGGCTCCTATGTGCTACGGTACTGTGGCGCAGAAATGTCGATGTGTGCCAGGACTGCACACATGAACATGTAAAAAGAACGAAACTTTATTTTCTTTTGTGTAATAGTTGAATCTTCCAGCTTACTCCTTATAATTATTATTCACTTCCCGCTATTCGCCAAATTCGGATGTTATGCCATTTTCAAACGCTAGACGGTGTGCATGAGGGCAGGCTATCAAGCTGCCTAGCCATCAGCATATTGAGGGCAAACATAAAACTTACAACCTGTCATGCGTACGTTCGTTATACTGTATGTCGCAAGCTTTATGTTTGCCCGCCGCATGCTTTTGGCTCAATAGCTTGGAGGATTGTGCATATGCAGGTAAAATAATACAGCATGAGAAAGGAGAAACAGCCGAAATTTTCAAGTAGTGGAAAAAATAATTACAGGTGGAGACAGAAAATGTCATTTAAGGAACTTTGAACGACTATGGCACCTGCTCGAAGGTAAGTAATGTGTTGGATTTAGCGCTATTTCATTCTTAAAAAAGACGTCTGCTATGGGCTCTATGAATATATTTATTCACTTACCCAATGAAGAATGACAAATTTGGTGGAGCATCTACGTTTTTCTCCTCAAATATTTTTCGATACGTTAAAGACAGTGATATCATATTTTCACCTTGACGCGTGGCACTTCTGCGCAATATTTAGGTGACAGTCATCTTCGTTAGTTGCTGCGACAGATGATTTTGAACGTTATGGACTACTGTAAACACATAAAATTATAATTCTCAGGACAAAGCAGAGGTGCAAAGGCGAAGAATAATAGTGGCATCAGAAGACGTTTAGCGTCTGATAATGTGCAAGGCTGGTGAAGAATAATTACTGTATGGAAAAAAGAGGATGGCACATGAACAAAGGAAGAAGTAACAGGCAGCAGTTGCGAAGCGGAATACTGGATTCCTTGGTGTCAAAGCTGCGAATAATACACCAAAGACTTCGAAGCACATTATCGACGCAGAAAGTAGCAAGACCTATGCAGGACGACACAAAGCAAACGGTAGAAAAATCACAGTTTAGTTCACGTGACAAAATGTCTGTCCAAGAATCCTATACAAATAACGTGAAAAACACAGATATGAAAGCGGAGATAATATTTCTGATGCTACGGATTGATAAGAGCTTGAGATGGCGGTAATTTTCACCTAGAAGTCAAATATTAAAAAGCAATGGAGAAATATGAAAGAAAGACTGCTCCGCAAAGAAGTACTAGATGCAGGATTGACGCATGATATTAATTAATAGAAAGTTTAAGTTGAAGATTAAAATATAATCAGGATATGCAACACAAATCATTGAAAATAGCGGAAAAATAAATGCACAAAACCAGCATCTCGTTAGGTGACAAGATCAAACTCTAATGACAACTGATGGTCTTGAAGAAACTAATAGAATCGATCAATTAACAAAAAACACCACACAAATTTACGACAGTTTGCATTCATTAGCTGACACACGATTATTGGTTTATTTTCATCTAACAAGAAATGGACTTTGAATCATTTCGTCAGCGAAGCTGTCACTGACGAAATATTAGTGCCACTTCACCTCCAACATATTAGTGTTTCGCCAGCTCTATTTTCACGTAATAAGAGCGTTATAAAATCGAGGAGGGTTGGTGGTCTTAAATCAGTAGCAACTTTACAATCGAAATGTTATTGGACGGTGGCAGCTTATTCGACATTATTCAGTCACGTATATTAAATTTTTTAAAAAAAGTTGTTAATAAAGACCGTTAACTCTCCGTATCCAAATAACGAGTTTTGCAACAGGCAATGCGAGGAAGGTAAAACTTTGGCGAATCAGAATTGATACAGCACCGATCCAATAGCATTAATACAACCCACTGAATGTTACTTGCTACAGTAGCCGTAACATAGGTTCATAGTTTCACATACAGTGATCACACAGGAAGGAGAACTACAACGATAGTGCAGTAATTGATATATTTTTGTTATCTTGGACACAGTATGAGGGTTTCCACTTTTTTGTGCTCCACTTGAACACAGGTTGAAGTTGCATCTTCTGTTTGTTTCAGCGTGGATGTGCCAAAAAATTATACAGACGACCTGCAAGTTATGGTCACATGGAGAATGGAAAAGGCAGGCGTCAGGACATGCCAAAATAAAACTCACTTTAAGTACAATTTTTGGTTATGTAAGAATCAAGCCGTTAACTGTTTTACATCTTTAATTACAGTGTGTGAAACGAAAACTCTTGCACTTGATTAAAGAAGGGCTCGGTTGATAGTACACATCCTGAGACATTAGAGATTCGTGACATTGGTAATACAGGGAAATATGTGTGCGGGGGAGGGGGGGGGGGGAGGATGGGCGTGGGGGGAGGGAATTGTAGAGGGAGACCAAGGCTTGACTGCAATCAGTAATAAATAGATAAATGTTGCAAAATTAAGGCAGAGGTGTAGAAGCTTGCACAGGATAGAGTAGTGCAGTGTACGGAATGAAGATCATAATAACAACAAAAATAAAAACACAATGTAGATGGTTGGTACACTAAGAAACTTCTAATACAAACAAATTAAAGAACACATTTCGCGAATGCTGGGTTCAATCATTCGCAAGGAAATCCAGCGTTCCTGCGTTACGACATTTCATTATGGAGGTCTTTGAGAAGTCAAGAGGAGAAGGTAGTCAAGCAATAATAGCCTGAGCTACCTTTAAACCTGGGAAGCCAACAGAAAAAGAAGTAGGTGGTGACGATAGGTAAAGAGCGGGACAGCGTAGAAGTATGAGTAAGACTGACGACTTTTTTAATGACGAAAATAAATAATGAGTGAAAATGGTAATAGCTGAATATAAAGTCCGGGGACAGAATGACTACTTTTAATAGGTTGAAAAAACGAAAACCACCGGGCTCACTTTTACATTGATTCAGATTACCGGTTTTTCGACTGTTGCTAGAGGTCATCTTCAGATCCAAATCCAATTACAGCGGATCGCAGGTTGTCAGCAGGGTGAGGCATTAGGTTTAGTCTTGCCAGACGTTATCTTCTGACTGCAATATCTCTTTATTTTCCGTTCTCTTATCAACCAATCAGAAATCTTGAAATAATTACTTACATTAAGACTGAGTAATAGCAGCCTTCGATTGTTTAGGCCACAGGTAATAATAATAATAATAATAATAATAATAATAATGACAACAATAATAATAATTCACCTGCGGATTCCTTACTTTTGTCTCCTTCTTTCCGAAGACGGAGACGGTGAATAACGGCATTCAAACAGGTAAGGTTCATTCGTCTACTCATCCGCCTTTAGTAGTAATTTAAAGAGTGGGACGAACAATCCTCCGTTACGTGCTGGCTTATGGATACGTTGGCATGTGCAGACATTAATATTTAGAAAAATTACTCTCAACATTCAGTCGCGTACCTGCGAGGATGGATACATAGTAAACAAAAGACAATCTATTCACTGTTTTCTGTAGATTATTAATCGACATTGGGAGGCCTGTCCTTTGTGTGCGAGAGATTTGCTTTGTTACAAAATTTACATCTGTAATGGAAATCGATTTGTATCGTATCTAAAATTTTGGACTGTCTTTTGTTCCGAGTTATAGATCAGTGGTAAGTATTTTATCAATATTCTCAGTACATTTTTTTAAATTTCTAATTTCTGTTTGTGTAGATTTCTATTTCCTATAAGGTGCCCATGCCGCTTACTTTTCCGCTCTATTACGAATGGAAAGATTAGTGACTATATCTACAGTAGAGTGTCGATTTTCTGCAAGATATATACTAAACCATATCTCTGACTCTTAAGTCCTATTGTAATAGCCAAGCACAGATATGACAAAAAAAGTATATCGTAACTGAAAAATGACATTGAATTATAAGTAAAAATTATACATACAACCAAAAGTTACACACACGTGCGCTACAAAAAGGATGGTTCAGTGGCTCTACCTACGGATTTTATGCAGTCTGCAGTGCCTTCAAGTACCAAGCACAAAATTTTTATGTTCTGTCGCTCACCATGCGCAAACTAATAGTCTTACCAAAAAAAATGTACATGACCTTTTCGTAAGAAAGATAATGGTGTATTGGGAAATGTTTACACTTGAGGCCGCAGTTTTTGAATTTTTCGAGGAAACCTACAAAAGTGGGCTTCAAAAGCCTTTTTCTTGGATAACTCGAAAACTATGGCCTCCAGCGAAAACGTATCCCGTTACAAAATACATTAAATTTCCTGTTCATTTTTTTTTTTTCTATAGGACTAATAGTTTGCCCATAGCAAGGGAGAGTTAAAGAGTATTTCTTATGTGGTTTTTGAATGTGTTGCGGGTTGCATAAAACCCACAGGTAGTTGAATAAAGTTATTGATTGTATCTAGGTAGGCAGTAAATAAAATATAAAAAAGCAGTTCAGGAGGCCTATTATTCATACAAAGAAAGAAAGGCTATATAAAAATAGCTTTAAGGGACAGAATTAAAAGAGCCGTATAACGACGCGCAAAGAAAGTTGTAAGATCCAAATCTAATAGTTGCGAAACGCAGGTGATCATCAAGCGGGCCCTTTATTTTTAACTGAGGCCTCGTCCTGATGAGCTGCGATTCTCACTAATCAGATTTGGATCTGTAGGTGACCTCTGGCAAGAGCCGAAGCGGTAATTGGGATTAATATAGAAAGTGACCAATACGGTGTTCGTCTTATCCGCTATAGTGAAAATTATTTCGCGTTGGTGCCTTGCGAGCTGTAAGGTGGCCGAGAAGCAACTTCTCCGCCGGCGAGCTGATATGTGGCGTGACTCACGGGACGAGAAGGCCAGCGCGGCAGCTCGAACCTCAGTGCCCGCAGGCCGGCAGAGCCGTCGCCGATGGCCGCTGGGCGGCGGCAGCGGCGCTCGTTTGAAGGTGGCGGGAGGCGGGGAGCGGATGTAGGTCAGCACGTGTGCCGCGCAGAGGAGGAGGCGGCGGTGGCGGTGGCAGCCGCCGCCCACGATCAATGGCGGGCTGCGCCGCGCGCGAGATCAATAGCGCCCGCTCCGGGACACCCCTGTCCGGCCAGCAGGGACCGCGACTCCCGCTACGCCACCCACGCGGACACCCCTGGCCCCCACGTGCTGGCCCGACGTTGGCCGAACGCGACCGAGCGCGCCCGACGGGCAGCAGTCCCGCGCGTGCAGACAGCCTGGCTAGTGGCTGCGCGACAGCGGATCAGCCCAGCTCGTGGTAGTGATCCGCGAACAGGCTTGCATGCACCAAATTAAAGAAATCCGCACGGTTTCAATACGACCGTACCAAGTAATACGCTACCTTCAGACACATCACTTAAGAAGAGCCTGAAACGCATCTTACGAACAAAGGTCCGAAATGTGGCTGGCTATTGTTTTCCTCCAAGTTGTTTATAGTCCGATTTTAACTAGTTGGCATTGGACAGCTGGCGGCTGGAATGCTCACGCTACCAAAACATCATATTCGGCTCCCACTACATCGCGCGAACCACTGTATATGCCAGTTCTTTGCAAGCTCTTGCAGAAGGAGTTTGGGGTAATGTTTAGTTTCGGAAGCCATACGATATGCTTACGAAAGTAGTCGAAAGATGTCCACAGAGTCGACACTATAAGTATCTATGTCATAAATGAAAATAAGAATTTTTACAGAATTTTTGTAGAAGATTGTCTAACTTATTATTCGCTACGAATTAAAGAGTGACATCTACAAAAAAACTTCGTTTCCGTAAACTTGTAGAGACAAGCGCAATGCACTAATTAACTTTTGCCAGATTTGTAGTACAAAAATCCGCTGTAGCTGGTAGTAATTATCTCAGTTTATTCCACGACCGGTTTCGAAGCTTAAAGCTTCATCTTCAGGTGCCACCAAATAATTGCGAGAACATAAATGTGTGCCGGTCGGGCAGTCAGTCATGGAGGATCATATGAACATCAAACAAACGCATGGAAGTGTGGGATCAGCAAACACTGCGCCCGCCTGGACAGCACGACACGGAATAACTACTTGGTGGCACCTGAAGATGAAGCTTTAAGCGTCGAAACCGATCGTGGAATAAACTGAGATAATTACTGGCAACTGAAGCAGATTTTTATTTTATAAATATGTCCCTCATTTGCAGATGTTCCCTTGATCAAATATTTTGTTTGGAAAGATTTTCTCGAGAGAGGTATTGCGCTAACTACCTCCAGTAATTTTTTAAATGTGAAGTTATAAGGCTGAAAATGTTTCCCAGACTGGAAATTTCAAAAAAATTATAGGCGTAACTCTGACCCTACTCAAAATTAAGAACAGATTGTGGATATGATTACTGATACTATGAATATCTTTATTACACTCGAATTTCAGATTTTTTTTTTTACGTGATATTTGTAGGGGATGGAGACTTCAAAGCCAGTGCTTCTCGGGATAATGCCGAAACTTTGTACTTAAACGCCACACGCCAACTAATTTAAATCAGAGTATATTCTACAAACCTAACATAGAGATCTATATCATAAATGGAAACCATAATTTTTACGAGATTTTTGTTGAAGTTTGTCTTAACTAATTACTTTCCTGCGACTGAAACAATGAGAAACTATATAAAAACACCGTTATCCAAAGCTTATACATACAAATCTAATGCACAAATCAACTCTGGAAAGATTCCCTCGAGAGAGGTATTTTAGTAATAAACAAAAGGTACTTCAATACCATTGATAGTTTTTAATGTGTGACGTTATAAGGTTGAAGTTATTTCCCGGACTGGAAAATTACAATCCTTTCAAAGTAAATTATCATAGCTCTGGCCCTAATAGAAAGTAAAAACAGATTGTGGACATGATTTCCGACACTATGAACATCTATATAATACGCGACTTTCAGGTTTTTTACATAATTTTTAGGAGACAGAGACTTTAAGGTCATTAAGTACTTATCGAAATAATGTCGAAGAAAATTTGCCCCGTAAACGCCAGACGCCAATTTAAATCAGATCGTAATTCAAAAACAAAACATGTACTTCATCCAGCGGTTTCGTCGATAAAACAGTGTTAATGTATTTTGACGGTTTACTTCGAAGCCAGATACTCACGGATTATTCTATATTTAAATATTTATTCTTCTTGCTCTTGTGACTTCTTTTATCAAACTAATTGTGTGCTAACTAATCATGGTAGATCAAGCTTACAGATGTACTAATAGCAGGAAATGGAAATTCCGTAACTGTAGCAGTAGACATTAGCTCCGCAGACTCGAACAAGTTGTTACAGCATGTCCAGTCAGTGGACGCTGTGGTGGTGTCTAAGACACGCATGAAACAATAGCTTTAACTACGGAATGACTAAGAAAGTAGGACATCTAACTGTAGCTTCTATTGCGGATAGCATATTGTCGTCCCATTAGCAATACACACATCCAATATCACACTGAAAATGGTATGCAGTTTGGCTATTTCTTTAGAAAAAACCATTCTCGTCATCTATGCCTAACCATTTTTCATCTTATATTAAATAGACATCAGTAAATGATTTAAGGCGTAGTGTGTTAGAGCTTTTAAAGATTTTTGAAACATCTTATTTCATAGCCACAGCTACGCTTCATTGAAGCTAGTAGGTCCAACAACAAACAATCCTCAGGTATAAAAAGCTTGACGCCTTTTTCATACTTAACGTTGTTCTGTTGGTGTCAATACAGTGACCTTTAGCTATTGGGTCAAATCAGGATTTTTCAAAAACTTAAAACAAATCCCTCGTGTCTTACCCACCACGCCACAGTTTTGTAGTCACTCTATGTATTTGGAAGTTACTAACTCACATTTAAGCAGAACTATTAATTCATGGTGAACTGTATTAACTCCTTTTAATCATCCTACTGCTTCAGGTATCCACAGTTCTCCTTAGAAAACTATGTACTACATGGGAGCAGAATGCTAGGTATAAACTTCGAAAGTATAATTTGTCCATTCGTTATCTGGCTGAAGAAAACGTAGTAATAACAATTGGAACAGGAGGATAATCAAAATACACCCCGGTCCTTCAGAATGGAATAACAACTCAGTAACATATCGGAAATTGTGTAGAGCATAATGACTGAGACGTGATGTTGTGCTCTATTGTAACTGTCATTCCACAACAAGCCAAACTATATTTCTTATCACGTGCTTTCCAGTTCTAAGCACCAATACCTGAAAATATCACATGCCATTCAATTTGAACGTAAAAGAATACTCTGTCAGACTTTATGTATGCAAGCAAATACGAACGAAGAGCAGATAATTAATATAATACTGATGTCACTACAATGAGCCGTGTCTAGGCGTAACAGTTTGCGCTTAACAATAACTAATTTACTAATCACTAGGAGACACTGGCATACTTTTGTATCACAGTGAAGGCATTAGAAGCTCATGTTAAGATGAAGATATGGCAGCCAAATTGAACAATGATGATAACAGTATTGTGCAGATCCCCTGGTCACGCCACAAACTAACTGCACAAAAAAAAAAAAAAAAAAAAAAAAAACAGAACCACTGTGCCTGTTATCGTATCGCAACGCCTTCATAGACTCGAAGTCACTTTCTGTAACCCGTTATGGCTGTCACTTTGTTGCAAGCGTAATACTGTCACGTCGTAAAATGTAATACACAATATTTATTAAGGCACTTTATTTCATTTGCAACTTATACTGCCCGTCGCTTGCAACGTCTTGTAATGTAGTAATAGCTACAACACATGGAATAGTTGATCCCATTTAATAGACCATGCTCTGCATTAAATCGAACAGTCAAAAACAATTACTTCTCATCTAACGTTGCGAAGGGCAATCACGTAGTAATATCCTCACGGAAAGAAAACAGCACACTGAAGAGGCTAACTATAAATGGAAATACGGTAAAAATCGACTACGAATATATTCTGCTGAAAAAAAGGACAAGAAAGTGGTTAGTAAAAATATACGAAAGGAAAGACTAGAAGTATAAATTAAAAGCATTAATGAGATTTCTGTCTTTTTGTGAAGGGCACAACTCTGACAAAATAAGGCTGTTGTTAACTGTTCATCTGTGACGCTCTGCAGCAATGTCTTATCTACTTCTTAGAACAGAAAGAGCAATAGAAGCAAATAAGAATTAAAATTTTAAAGAATGAAATTTTATATTCCCGTATCCAGCACTAGGAAAATCGGCACGTTTCTTTTTTTAGTGAGCTTCGGTGCTTTTGAAGGAATGCGTCGTTTAGAGGCTGCTGCATTACCTGCTTCGTACAATGAAAACTCAGGAAAAGACTTTTCTGTAAATTCCATCGTGTTGTATTCAAGAATACTCATTACCTGCCAACATAGCAGCAAGAACCTGCCTTAATTCAAGGCTTTCGAATTCCACTTCCGTGTACAGAATTAGTAGATTAAAAGACTAGATAAAAACTGACTTCTGCAACAAAATATTTTAAAGCCCCGACATTACCTACAACGAGGACATGTTACTGTGTACATAACTGTAAATGTGCACTGATCAACACTGGAGAAGTTAACTGATTTCACAGACTGCGTGATACGTTGTTCGTGATGGCAGTGGTTAGTTACGAGCAGTGCCTGACGGTGAAATTATGATTTCGTGAGTTATAAACAGAATGCAGTTACTAGGTGCTTGATTAACATAATAATGATGCCTGAATATATCTTTTATACTAAAACAAACGTAACATTTCTGAAAGTATTTTGGAAGATTCCTTGCGGTGATGACTTTGCTAATTATTTTGCTTTCATTACGACGTTTGTTTTAAGTTGTGGTTTACACTGAACTAAAGAAAAATCTATTATTATACAATAAAAAGTAAATTTCCAGACTGTTTACAAACTGTCCATGACATTGGCGTGTACTTGTGTCTCCACTCAAAATAAAATGTTTTTGTAAGACGCTTACTTAAAAAAAAAAGAAGCCATGAAATAACTGAAGTGTTTTTCATTGAATAAATAGAGCTGTTAAGCGAGCCATTCATGATAAACTGAAGTTTCAAAGCGACAATTTGTCGATATGTCTTCTTTTTCTAAAAGTCTTATTCCCTACGGCTTTTCCACTTCATGCAACACGTGTGACTTAAAGTGCATACCAACAAATGTATAGTAATGTACAAAATCATGCTGGCTCACCAAACTTGCTCAGCGTATGCGTAACATATAACGTGCTAAGAATATACTTTGTGAACAAACAAGCGTTTTGCTAATCTAGTAGATGAAGGATACAGGAACGAAGGCATAGGGAATGAGAGGAAAAATTGAAGAAAGGATTACTCCACCACTGGACAATATTCAACGTTCATATTTTGTCTTCATTGGCAGTGACAATTAGCATCTTTGGCAAAACATACATTCAAATAAAAACATGTGAAAAACGAACCTGAAAAATTCACCAAAACGTTGCTACGTTTCTTCCATGCTTGTAAGTTTAGAACTTCTTTTAATGATTGAGTCATTCATTTTAGACATACTTTAAATATATATTTCTATATCATAATTTATCTAATATAGGCCTACAAATTTTCTCGTTTCCCATAACAATGCACTCCATGACGTAAATATACTTTTGGATTTCACAATACCGCTGACTGCTTTGCTTGGATATTTTTCACAACCGAATCTCACTGTGCTAACATAACGAGAAAAATTGAAACATGGAGAAAGAAATATTAAATTATTTTACAGAATTTCAACAGCTTCTACTATGTTTTCATTATTCTTCCTGCACCCTTAACAACTTTACAGCAATATATTGTTTTCATTTTCAGCATGTAGATTAACACGCTTTTCTATATTATATATGAAGTACGTTTCTCTACCCAATTTTATCCAACGAACTATGGAACAAGAACACTCGAATAATCTAGAATATTGTGCGATTCTTCTGATTGATAAAAAGTAAAAAATAAAACAACGATTATTGAGAAAGATGAAATTAAATTTTAAACCTACCTAATAGGTCATGTACCGATATATCCAAAAGCACAAAAGAAAACACGACAGCTTCTGTGTACAATTCCTGGAAGTGACTTTTGAGGGAACAAAGCAAAATTGGTCGTTGCAAAAAACTGATTACCGAATAACAGTCTGATTATCGAATAACAGCATTTACTTTTTGGAAGTAAAGGAAGACATTTGGATATATCTGCACATGCAAGAGTTCGTTTCTCTCTTAGCCTTTATTATCTGAACTGTACACATTTTCATCTAATAGTGAGTTAAACTTCATACTTCGCTCGACTTCCTGCAGATATCAATTAACCTCCCACAAAAAACGTGTCCAATTTTTAATTACCCTAATACTCTTGTGGATTTTAAATGTTGATGGCTGCGGCATGAACTGTAGTCTTTTTTTTTAATTTAATCACTCTCAACATTCTCTCATTAACATCTTCAACAGATTTGTTCCGAGCCATCAAGGCGCAGTATTAAAATGACAACACGATACGGGCGGGGATCGAAACGAGTCACATGACATATGGCATTTATAACGACACGACACATGTACATGAACACACTCGTAGAAAACCCACCACACTGGGCAGCGTTCGTGCTTTAGTAATAATGTTGATAATAATAATTATTGATTGTTTTCACAGACATAAACATCAGTCGCCCTACTCTCAACAACAGAATTGCAACAACGGGTCAAAAGAATCCACGACTGTAGTCGAAGTTTAACCGCTTTTCAACCGCGCGCCCTCGATGGAGCACGAGAGGCGGAAGTGGAGGGAAGGTAGGAAGGAGTTGTGGGTACGGGGAAGGGGGAGGGGGGGGCGGTTTCTGGAATGAGGAGAGAGGTCAGCCAGAATGTGGCCGAACAGGCACCGTGTGCACGAGCGGCGCGCGGAGGAAACTATTGCTCCTGTCGAACTAAAAACGGAAGAAACTCTTTTTGGAGGGGTCAGCACCATCAACGTTAACGACGACGAACGTCATTATTGTGTAAAAACAAAAAACGAATTAAACAACTCGGGAATGTCAACAGTTTCTTTTTTTTAAGTTTTTTGTTTTCTTTTTAAATTTCATTCCTACAAGTTTTTTTTTTTCTCGAGTAGTTAAACATAACTGATCGTCAACTGCTATCGTACTACAGTGAGTTCAGCTACGGTTAAAGCCTATCCTCCTCCTCCTCCTCCTCTTCCTCGGGGTCCTCGCGGTTCTCCTCGGACTCCTCCTTGTAGCCGGGGTGCTCCGAGATGGCGTAGTAGTTGCCGTTGTAGATGACGCCCAACTCTCGCAGCACGTCGCCCCGGATGGTGGCCTTGATGGTCCAGTTGTAGCAGTCGTCGCTCTCCGACTCGCGGTCCAGCCGCTCGACGTCCAGGATCTTGGAGCTGAGCCTCTCGAGGATGATGCCGATGTCCTTGATGGTGAGGTGGCGCTTCTGGTCGACGGACAGCTGGTCTATGAGCAGCAGGAACTTCTCCGAGGTGACGGCCTCGTCCTCCATGACGGTGTTCTCGGTCTCGGACTCGGAGCTCTCGTCGGCGGGCCCGCGCGCGCCCGCCACCCCCGCCGCCGCCGCCGCCGCCCCCTCCACGTCCAGGAAGCGCACGTGCTGCTGCTTGGGCTGCGCCCTCGCCGAGCCGGCGCCGGCCAGCGACGACGGCTGCGGGGACGTCTGCTGCTGCGCGTCCTGGATGGGCGACGTGGCCACCGACTTGTGCACGGCGATCTTGCGGCCCTCCTCGTGCAGCGCGCAGCAGTGGAAGTCGCACTCGGCCACGTCGCCCGGGCCATTGCCGTCGCCGGGGCTGGCGGCGCGGCCCGCGTGGTTCACGCACTCGGGCGTGTGCACGTGCACGGTGGCGGCGTCGAACGAGCCGGGCTGCTTGGGCAGCCGGTGCGCCGGGTGGTGGTGCAGGTGGTGCGGGTGGAACGTGACGGCCGCGCCGCCCTTGCTCACCTCGTCGTGGTTGATGACGGTGATCTGCGGGCTCGAGTTGAAGCGCGGCGACGGCGCGTACACGTCGTTGATGAGCGTCTCCTTCTTGCCGGCCTGCGGCTGCGGCTGCACCTGCGCCCCGTGGATGCCCAGCTTCTCGAGGCTCGTCTGGATCACCAGCGACGGCCGCACCTGCTGCTCCACCTTCTTGCTGGGCGAGAACTTGGGGGCGCCGCCGGCTGCGCCCGCCCCCGCCGCCGCCGCCGCCGCCCCCGGCTCGGCCCCCGGCTGCTTGTGCGTCTGCTGCTGCTGCTGCTGCCTCTGGTCCCAGTGGAGGACCACCGTGATGCGCCCCTTGTTGTCCATGATCTTCCACGACGGGGTCTCATCGTGCAACTCCAACGCGTGGATTGTCTCGCATACGATCTTCGGGATGGCGGTGATAGCTGTCGGAGACGGACGGAGAATGCGTGAGTGGGCGGACGCCACGCGGGGCGGGCCCGGGCGAGCGCACACCGAGGGCGTGGCGGCAGCACGCACGCGCCGCCCGCAGCCGCGGCCGCGGCCGCGCGCCCGAGGCGCCACGTATCGACAACTCGCCGCGCGCACTTTTCGCGCTCCCAGTCACGCTTCACGCCGGCCACTGCCCTACACCTCGGTGTCCTACTCCTTCCTGTTCAGTGAGCAAGCTCTTAACACTGCTCCAGCTCGCTATACAGCACGAATCCACTTACCTAAAAAAAACTTATTTACGCGTTTCGGAAGCAGCTCATCATCAGAATACCAAAAACATTAAGGGGGCTATGACGTCAAACGGGCCGTCTTGGAGCAGGAGACACACCACAGGACATTTTAATTTCCACTGTCTATACTTTTACGAATAAATTCACAAAACTTTGTCAGCATGACCAGGAAGAATTCAGGATTCACACTCATAGCACTGGAGGTTCAAAAACATAACAAAATTAATTTTGTTTTACATGTGAAAGTTCATCATTTTTTCACTTACTATTGGCTGCGTTTGTTCAAATGGTTCAAATAGCTCTCAGCACTATGGGACTTAGCTTCTGAGGTCATCAGTCCCCACGAACTTAGAACTACTTCAACCTAACTAACCTAAGGACATCACACACGTCCATGCCCGAGGCAGGATTCGAACCTGCGACCGTTGCGGTCGCGCGGTTTCAGACTGTAGCGCCTAGAAAAGCTCGGCCACTTCGGCCGGCCGCTGCGTTTATTGCCGTAGGTACACGTTTCTTCATAAGTAAGAGAGATTCTTTGATGAATTTTGCACAGCATACAAACCATACTTACAGGTGTATGAAACTCTAGAAATTATTTAATTTATGAAAAATGAATGTGCTGTTACATTTTGAACTTCATGTTTAGAAAAAACCCAAATTTTATAGTTAATTATCTCAATATTTACCACAGTTTTTAATAGATTTGGAAAAATTCTAGAGTTTCATACACTTGTAAGTATGGTTTGTATGCTGTGAAATATTCATCGAAGAATCTCCCTTACTTATGAAGAAAAGTGTACCTATAGCAACAAATGCACCCAATGGTAAGTGAACAGAAGGTGAAATACAAATGTAAAACCGAGCGAGGTGGCACAGTGGTTAGACACTGGACTCGCATTCGGGAAGACGACGGTTCAATCCCACGTCCGGCCATCCTGATTCAGGTTTTCCGTGATTTCCCTAAATCACTGCAGGCAAATGCCGGAATGGTTCCTCTGAAAGGGCACGGCAGACTGCCTTCCTCATCCTTCCCTAATCCGATGAGACTGATGACCTCGCTGTTTGGTCTCCTTCCCCAAACAACCCAACCCAACAAATGTAAAAAAAAATTATTTTCTTATATTTTTGAATTTCCACCACTATAAGTGTAAGCCCTCAATCCTTTCTGTTCATTCTGACAAAGTTTTATGAATTTATTTTTAAAAGTATAGACAGTGGAAGTTAAAAATTCCTGTGGTGTCTCTCCTGCTCCAAGTCGTCCCGTTTGACGTCCTACCCCCCTTGATACAAAGTATCACGTCAAATGTAACTCTGCCGCCACCTGACATTACTGTATCAGTTACACAGGATGTTACGGGAAGAATAGTCAGTATTCTGGGATATGACAGCAGCAATTATTTGAAGCAAAATATTTTGGTAAACATGGACTCTAAAATACATATCTTGAGACCTATCAGCACTACTTCATTTTCGATAGTGTGAAACAAATCTCTTCTGCAAGCTCTTTGCTTTCTGTATGTTGGGAAGAGGCAGTATGGAATGAAACAAGAAAAAATGTCTTGTAAACATGAGTTTCAAAATTATATTTTAAGAGCTATGACCACTTATTTCGTAGATGAGATGTGTTTCACAGCAGCGAAGATGGACAAGTGCTCGTAGATTAAATTCTCATGGTCGGGGTCAACAGAGATGTAAAACTTCTTAAAAGATAACGTATTCGCCATTGAATGTAGATATTATTTATTTCATAATTCCAAGTATTATAGCAAATGATTTTGCTTCAGCACATGTGAGACTTCAAAAATCCTCCGACATGTATAGACGCTATCCTCAAAAATAAGAATTTTCATTGTAAAATACGCTAGCATCGAACAAGCGCGAAGTTCTGTATATGGTGAAATGATGTAAATTACGTGAACCGTTACCGATGTTAACATCCTTCATATAAATCGCTACAAATCATTACTGTTTACATGTGAACTAAGGGCGTTGGCCCGTAGAGGCTTTCAGAAGTCAAACTGTCTGTAAACAGGAATGAAACTTTGTGCACCAGGCTATGGTAAGTGTGATCCTTTCAGAGGTTTTCGGTTTACAGCCTCTGACTCGTCTTTCTCTGTTCACAGACTATCTGACTTCCGAATGTATTTACGCGCTAACGGCATTAGTTCTCATGTAAACAGTGTGTTAGAACACTGACTTGTTGCGATTTTTGTGAAGGATGTTAACATTGGTAAGAGTTTACGTAATTTATACCGTCTCATGATGTACAGAGCTTTGCACTCGTTTGATGTTACAGTATTTCTACAGTGCAAAGGTTTATTTTTGATGATGACATGTATACATGTCGGAGGGTTTCAAAGTCTGACATGTACCGAAGCAAAACCTTTTGCAGTACCACTTGAAAATGGTAAAATAAGTAATTTCTACCGTCAACAGCGAATTTGATGTCCTTTACAAAAACATTTCATGGCTCTTAAGCTACACACTTTAAATCCCATGTTAACTGGACTTTTTTCCTTGGTTTGGTCCTTAGTACCACCTCTCAGAATGTGGAGAGCAAAGCGCTTGCATCAGAAGAGATTTGTTTCAAAGTATCTAGGATGAAGAGCACTCGTAGCTCTTACGGTATGCATTTTAGGGCCCACGTTTACTAGACTATTCTGCTTCGAATGGTCGTTTCTGTCATACCCCTGAATATTTACTATTCCCCTGGGAAATCCTATATAAAGTGCAGAGAAGAAGAACCGAGTCAGAGGCTGTAAAATTAAAACCTCTGAAAGGATCGTAAAGTCACAGCTTTCGGAACAACGTTTCGCTCCTAAATGACGGCTGAGATCCGAAATTCGTAGCTATTGGGATACGGATGCACATCAGCATGACGACAGCGAGAACGTTCTTACGTCGACCGATCACAGCACTCAGGCGTGGTGAAAATAGAGGCTTCAAAAGAAGAGAAGAGGGTTGTAGTGCGTCTCCTGACAGCGGAAGGGGTGCGAGGAACGGAAATTCATCAAAGAATACTACAAGTGTACGGAGGGCACTGCATGTTCGTTTGCAAGTCCGACACTCAGTCCAATTTCTGCGACGATATGGATGCTACCGTAACTCGCCTTGCAAGGCACATGCAATGCTCCCTGTACACTCGCGCTATTTCTCGACGAATTCTGGTCCTCGCACTTCTTCCAACGTCAGGAAACAACGACAACAAGTTTCACATCTTTTGAAGCCTCCATTTCATTGCTTTCAGTAATTGAGTTCGGCGGGCGGGCGAGGCGACCGTGAGCTAGGTCTGTCAATACGCGGGTGTACGCCCGTGTGCCCCTGGAGGCGAGTGAGGAACCTCTGCACGCTTAGACCGCAGTTTCTTTCGTAGGTAGTAACGTTAAGATCCTTCCAGTGGTTGTCATTTTTCAGCGTCCAGGCCGTTTCTTTTTTAATGTACCTGATATTTGTTTTGGGATTACAGTCCCGTTGAATTTTTAAATGACATCAGGTTCCTCAACGATTGCAGTAGTGTTACTATTTCCACAATTGGAGTTCCAACAATTAAACCATTTTCAAGTGATCAAGGTGATGAAAACAAAGCCATTGTTAACGTTAATAAAACAAGTAAAAGGGATGTGAACGTATGTGTGACAAATGCTGAATGAACTATTTAGGTCCACATTTTCTTTATTTGTTTTACTAATGTTTATAAGAGTTGTGTTTTCAGCACTTTAATTACTTGAAAGTGACTTGAAAGTATGAACCGGAATTGTGTAATTCATAGCAAACAGTACAGACTATAGAGCCCTGTGTCATTAAAAAAACCTTTGTATATGATTTGTTTCTCGTATACTGAGACTGGCCACGTCCAGGGGCACACTGACCACAAAAGAGTCAAAGTGACGAAGTGTGATTCACACTACGCTCTAGGTTCACGTTTTCAAGATCCGTTGAGGAATTTCTAAGATAAAGGCATTGGGAATGTGTCATATGCATTGACTTCGGACCACCAAACATGACCGCGATACAAGTCAAATACGGTGCGACCATGTGAACTTCTACTTTCCTACTTTTGAGCTTCATCCAATTAGACCAGTGGGTCCTTGTTGTGGGTTCTGTCTCTAATATCCCAAATGTTGCTCGTGTGTCATCAACGACATCAGCAGCTGCAATCCTTACACTGGAGACGATATTCGTGATATAGGGTTCAAATGGTTCTGAGCACTATGGGACTTAACATCTATGGTCATCAGTCCCCTAGAACTTAGAACTACTTAAACCTAACTAACCTAAGGACATCACACAACACCCAGCCATCACGAGGCAGAGAAAATCCCTGACCCCGCCGGGAATCGAACCCGGGAACCCGGGCGTGGGAAGCGAGAACGCTACCGCACGACCACGAGATGCGGGCCGTGATATAGGGAACATTAAACACTGATGTCCCCGAAAATGGACCACAGATCACATCACGCACGTCTCGTTAATTTTTGGCACAGAATCGGCATAACATAATTATCTGACTGCTGTTCCATTTCAACCTGTATTAAGCTCAGAAGCAGAAAGGTTGCTCAGCACGTTCATGGCCGAAATGATGTAATGCATTTGGGGCGTGGTCCATCATCAGAATATCAGAATCAAACTTGATACAAGGTATTGTCTTAGTAGTGTTACCACTTGACACCATACTTTTCTTATCAAGTTCTTTCTGTTATTCTTATGACGAGATAATCCCGAGACGCGTCAGTGTAATTTTTATAAGGGGCAGTCAAATGAAACTGAGACAAATGGGAAAAAATAAGTATACTGTTTATTATTTCAAAAGTAATCGCTGTAACTGCAAGTACATTGCAGTGCACTATGAGACAAAACCGTCAACGCCTGCATGGAAAAAAGTTTTCGGTTGCCTATGGAAACTTGAATGTATCAAGACATGCACCTCTTCGTCCGAAGCAGATCGACGGCCAAGAGTGTCTTTCTTCGGGACATCAATAATATGGAAACCGATTGTGGAGAGATCGGCTCTGTTTGAAGAATGTGTAAGGGCTTTCCAGCAAAACTGCTGCAGCCAAGTCGAAGGAACCTTCGCAACATGTGGGCGGGTTTTATCCTGCAACAGTGTAATGCCTTCCATCAACATTTCTAGGCGTTTGGACCCACCTACCGCTGTGCGATAATTGTAGCGCTATGTTCCAGAAAATGAACGAACAGCGGGTTGGCGACGGCGTCATTCTATTGCAGAATAATGTCTGTCAACGCGTAGACAAGGTTGTTTACACTACACTGCAGACATTTCACTGAGAAGCCCATATGCATTCGCCAGGCAGTCTCGGTGTCTCACAAGGCGATTTAAATATTTTTGCAGCTCTGAAGCGTTCGTGGCCGTAGATTTGCTTCGGACGAAGAGATGTATGTCGAGTACAATCATGGTTTCGTAAGCAACCACAAACATTTTTCCATAATAGCAGTGACAATCTTGTCTCTCAGTGGGGTAAATGTTTTAACAGTTATGGTGATTAATTTTGAAAGAATAAAAATTTTCCATCTGTCTCGTTTGCATTTGACTGTTCCTTATACGGTACAATAAGTTCATTCTTGTTATTTTGCAACATGTAGCAGTGTTAAGGGCTTCTCAGTGAATCGTATAACTGTTGTAGGTCACCTGATCGACATCATGTCGTTAGTTTAACTAAAAAAATCATCTTTATCTACATCTACGTTTCAAAAAGCCACAAGCAAGCAAGCTTCCGAAACTACGATATACGCAAGAGACGTCTGTATATCTGCAGTATACATGTTTCGTATTACATGGAAGAAATGTATACCTGCCCCGGAACCTATCATTGGTTGCTGAATCATTTAGTGACCTCCTATGGTTAGTGTCAGTCACTCCATTACCCACCTTGCTAAATATTCACCACTCAGAGATTTGGCTCATCGTTCGCACAATTGCAATACAAACTTAGCTGTAACAAACGCTGCTCTTGTACAATGCTCTTCTCAGGCGTTTTGGAAAAATCAGGTTCAAAAATTTTTACAAGCCTACTGAACACTTTACGGGCAGTGCTGGCCACTGAGCAGTGGTGTTAACGTAATCAGCTAAGAAAGCATATTGTTTTTATCTTTCTGATCTTCCATCAATCATCGCTACAACGAATCATGTTTCTTCCGCAAGGAACAATAATAATGATTATAATTGTAGTAGTACACTCTCGGGAAGGTATACTGGAGGTATAGTAAGGAATCACGATGAAATGAACTTTCATTTATCGATACATTCATGCGCTTATCGCAAATACAATCTACGTCATTCAAAGCTGGTACAACCGGAATGCATTCACTGTGATACTCGAATGAATGGTCATTTAACCATGATTCCTAGTTATATTTTGACTGTACTTGCCACAAATGTACCACAATGATTATCATCATTTTTTTTTAAAAAAATTGTTTGAGACCGACTAAGAATCACATCAAGGTAATTAGACTATATACTTCTCTTATCCTTCATCCTTCTCCAAAACTTTCTCATTTCCTCAGATTTCCCTCTTTTCCTCCAATCTGATCAGCAGCTATACTTGTTTTTCTGTTTGTTTTATCTCCCAGAAAACCTTCGAATTTCATGACTTCTAGTCTGAATTTGCAGCTTTTGAGTAGGGTCTCCTTTTCAACCTACATTTCTTCTAAGATCTTCTTTGTCTTGTCTCCCTAGCCATTTTGTTTGTTTTCCTGTTTTGGACGAAGTGTAGATCTCTCTTGTTAATCTGTGTTCCTTCATTCTGTCGACGTGCCCATAGAGTGTAACCCCCTTTTTTTCCTGATCTCATATCTTATTTTGGAGCAGAATGAGTATATTTACTTATTTTGTCTTAAAACTTTGTTCTCGATTGGACCTAATACTTTTCATACGAGCCTTCTTTCTTTATTTTACAAACCTTCTAATGCTATTTTGGATCCATGTAAAAGTAGTACTTCCTACCAATAAATGGCTTCTGGTTTTACGACCATATCATAATGTTTTACTTTAACTTATTTAGCAAAATATTTTTTACTGTACAGATTTCTCACTTTCACATATGCTCTTTTCATCTTTCCAGTTATGATTTTAAATGCTTCTTTTTCACTTTTTATGTTCATATTTTCAAGCAGTTATTCAAGGTTGTCTGGTTTCTAGATGTTATCATACTTGGATTTTAAAATTCTTGGTGAGTTACTTTTTGTTCATGTATTCTGTTTCTTTCAAAAGATATTTGTAGACCAGCCTTTTCAGCTGCCTCCTTCAGAGCTTCTAGTGCTTTCTTGCATCCTCTAAGAATGTTAAGGATCTATTTATTATTCATTTTTAGCTACAGAAGTGTCTCGTGCTAGATTAGAAAGTACAGTAAAAGAAACTGACACGATTCGAAAACAGCACGGGTAGTCTTCCAGTTTTCTGTGTACTCCGCAGCTAGCGCTCTCGCAAGGTATTCAAGAGGCTCATTAACAGCTGAAGCTCGATTTCTCGGATACGCTTGAGAAGCGCATCGTACTAGTGCAGCATTTGTTGCCTCAAAGCATGTACCACAACCGTGAGAAAGATGAGCAAAATCTCCAACCCGTTGTGTGTGTGATACCCTTATTAAAGAAAAAATGGCACTAAATTCAGCCATGGCCTTATCAAAGGATCCGTCCCCGGCGTTCGCTGTGTGTCGGTGTGGGAATCGCATGACAGCTGACTAGGCAATGCTGAAGGCAAATCAGAGCCCCGTTCCTTCAGGCTATCTAGCGTCCTAATTGTCTAATTGTCCTCTAATAACCTAGACGTCAAATGGACGCTTCCTCTCTTCTGTTCGTACAGTTCTAGCGTTGTCTTCCTGTTGGTCAAGTCAGTAAGTAAGTTACAAATTGATAAAGGCATTAAATAAATAAAAGAAATGATCTCATTAACACTTTAATTACTACGCTATATTTCCCAGTGCGTTGAAGCACTTGTTACACTGTATTAATCGCCACTGAAGAGCAACAGACATTCTTTGTTTTGTCGTGGGAACCAGACAGCAATCTCCGTCTGCATATTTGCATCGACAGAAAATTAAACGTTCGAAACACATGTTCCATCGTGTTACGCGCCACAGAAGAGTAGCGTGTGATCTTTGGATTGTGCTGAAACCAGACAGCAATCTTCCTTTGCATATTTGTATCGTCAGGTAGTCTACACTCAAAAAATTATGGTCGAAATGATCGAACAATTTAAATCACTTTGGGCAAGATTGTGTCACAACTAAGGATGGTTGAGGGCTTCACACTCTGAATTGGAGTTGTTGCTACTCAGAGGTTGCGCTTGCCCTTCAGAGGCAAACCGCATTTGTTCATGACTCCACCCGTTCACTTTCGTTCAGTCGTCTCACGAAGCAGTTGAGCTAGAGGGTGGAACTGCACTAACCAGTATAAGACAGTTATTGCAGAAGACTGTGAGCACCGCTTTCACGGAGGGTAGTGTCACCATGATTTCTTTTACGTGGGCGGCATAGGATGTTCGCTGTACATTGATCCGCAGCTGGCCTTGGCCTGTTAACAGTTGATCGGCGATGACAACTGAGGTAAGCATTTATTCGTTACAAAGCTCGAGATTTCATGAAGCAAAACTCATTCTTTACATTTCGTGATGTGCAGTCAACATGCGCGGTACACACAGTGCAAATACTTGGAGATAAGCTGACATGACGTATGTTAAGAGGTGGGCCATGTCACGGGATAACAGCGGCTTTAGTTACCTTTTGCAAGCCTAGATTACCTCTGTACCCTATCACAGATTCGCCTATGTGGCCGGCAGAAGTGACGCTCATTTTAGAAGTGCGTCTGCTCTTCAGTTCCCTGTTACCCCCTATTTCATGACGCATGAAGTCACGTGCGTTTCCAGCTGTTGATGTCAAACATACGAAGCCCACGATAATAAGAAATGGAGCGGGCAAGAGGCTATCATCCATCAACTTCTCTTTTGTTGCAATGAATATCAGTTATCTCGTATCGAATTTCACCATTTCTTACCTAGAGGGTCACATAGTAGCGACAGCTTCTGTTCAGGCTTTCAGACAGATGGTACACCATATCAAGTTGTAACTTACTCGTTAACTGACCTGTCTGTTACTCTTTTTGATGATACTGAACCGATACATGTCATTACGAATTATGGCGATTATGACCCTTGGAACAAGCAACATTATAGACTAAATTTCGACGCTAGGCTGAAGCAGTAATCTTTGTTTCGACCATCATACTAGTCCAAAGAAGGTAGATTTGCCCATCGTTATGGCTCCGCGCGGTTTCTTTACATTTTCACGTATGGATTGCCATACGAGGCGACCACTTATTGCTGACTGCACGTCCTGTGCAACACAAATTAGGCCCTATGTTGTCCCCAGAGTGTCACTCAGCTAGGACCATCGGGAACTGTCTGCCGACATCCGAGCTACGACTAGGTCTATAGGTGTGCGTGCGTTTGTGTCGCGAAAGAGGCAACTGGAGGATTCAGTGGCGCTTAGTTGCTTGTAGTGATAACGGACGTTTCTGACTTTGCGCCACTGGTGGTCGGTTGCAAATGCCCGCTCGATCAAGAGATCGCACCGTAGGCGCATTATGCGACGACGCAAGGGCAAACACGGGATTGTGTAGAGTGTGGCGTCATACGTTGCAATGGCCGTTCGTTTCTGGATGTGCCGTGCACTGTTCCTTGGAAAACACCAGATCATCATCCACCATGTACTGTCCATTACAGCGCCAGGGAGATGTACTTTTCCAGGAGAAGAACGGCCGCACACAAACCTCGTGTTACCTAATGTGGGCAGCCGAGGTGTGTAACAACTCCCTGTCCGGGACAGCTAACAGATTTTCCCCCTCGAGTGACATGAGTAGACTTAGCCTTCATTCCCAGCAACACTCCTTGAACCACTGTGACAAGTGGAAGTAGCGGCAAACAGAGTGTAACATGTACACCTTCACGATCGTCTCTGTGCGTGATACCAATATCGCGTTTTTACTTCAGCAGTCTAGCCAAGAGTATAAAGTAAAAGCAGTTAGTCCACAGGTGATGCACTTGTGGTGTTGATCAAATACAGTGCAAAACCTGCAAATAACATTTAATTTCTATGTACCATTACTGGAGTACAGGAAACCTATAGGCTCATACGTCAAAACTTTTGTAACTCAGTTCCGATTGTCTCGTCCTGTCATATAAACTAAAATAAATATTTATCACTCGAACTTTTTCCTACCTGTCATATAACGTACTAAACCGTGCTGGTTCTTTTAATGCAGCTTGTGCTGATTACTAGGCGATTATGGTTGCTGGCAATTACTAGTGAGATAAATTTAACAATTTTTAGTTCTGGCAAGAAATCTAAGGATACAGTAACACAGATTGTTTCTTGAATAAAAAATTCCCAACGAGACGTCTGCCACGCATTAATGGTGTGCGCCCGCCCTTCATCAGATAAACAGAAAATATACATGTAATTTTTAGACATTAAATCAGTTTCATGCAGCAGTATGGGTAACGCTATAAGGAACACCAGTTTCAGGTCATGCCAATTTATCTGAAGGTCAAATAGAAAATTACAAACATATACATAATTTTTTGCATTTCCATTAGAAGTGGAGCTACTCTTACATTTATTAATCACTACAGAACAGTTACTCGACTTAACCAAGCATTGTGCAACAGAATAAAATCGCTGCACGCCTCATCTTATAGTAGATGATGTCATGCATCTTCATGAGGAAAAGAAGTTTTAGCGTGCGTAGTCACTTACATAGCGACTATTCATGCATAAATTTTCCTAAGTCTCAAAGTTTAACAGCGCTCACGTTTCACAATGATGAACTTTTTTGTAGTTTTCCAAAGAAGGTTGTTACTATTACACAACACACATAGACAGGAAATTAATTCTGCTATACTGCTGCTGAGCATTTTAAACTGCACTAAATATCCGTTATTTGTTTCTGTATATTTCTGTACTGTCAGATGAAAATAACATCGCGGTTTTGGCGAACGAATATTGAACTTGATTAATTCATGCAGTTTTAAATTTGAAGAAAAATGCATAAATGGAACAAGGAACAGGAGGTAAAATGCACCCGACAAACTAATGCACCTCACTTAAAGACCAAGAGGATAGTCGGTCAAGTGGCTAAAACCACGGGCCGGACTACGCACAAGCCGAGCAGCAAAGCGTACACACAAGGTGGCCAAAACAAAACAGGTCCGGAAAATATTAACGAGGATTTTCTGATGCTTAATGCCTGTTCTTCTCTGAGTTTACTTATCCCAAAATACTCTAAAAGGTCTCATCTAAAGAAATGAAGAACTGGTGCTTCACTCTTTGCTCTTTAGATTACGTTGTCACGAAACGATGAAAACATATTTTGGATAAGTTTTATTTTAACCAGTCTGTACAACAGTCCCTGCATGCAAGAAAAATACACAGAGTCTTAAACCTACCAAAAGGCTTTCCAAGGTTGATCAGCGATAGTGTTTTTCGAGTGTTTTATGTATGGGGAATCGCTGGTCTCCGCTCGTTACAGAGTGATTCGTTCCGTTCATTACCCCAATCAACTATGAGAATACTTGTATGGCAGTGAAAACGAGTTTCTGTACAGAAGTTGTTGGAAATGTCGACCACCATTGTCACTATGTCAAGTAAAATTCTCTCTGTTTGACACATTTTATTTTATCTGAACGGTGAACCGATTTCAGGGGGCACACATAGTTATAAACTGAAGCAAAGGAACTTGCACTGATTGTTAGGCGAGAACAGCTTGCGGACATTACTCATGCGATGAATTTACCCACTTCAGGTTATAGCAGTATACTCAAATATTCTGTTTCAATAGCAAAGAATTTTTTATTTACATATGATAGGTTACAATTCCATGTGCAATATCATCAAATATAAAATGCTTGGCTACAAATAGCAAGTCATGTGAAATGCTACACTGATTTGCTATTTGTAGCCTAGTGCTTTGCTTGTGAATATTGATGTGCACTGGCTCCGCGTGGATAGCGCTAAGTATCTCATAGCCAGCGGTTCATGTGAAAAGTAGAGGGAGCCAAGTCCAGGCTGTATGGTCGGCTTCCCATCGAAAACGCTGCAGGAGTGTCTTCGTTGCCTCTGCGGTGTGTGGCTGAAGATTGTAACGAAGAATTTAACGTGCAGCAGTTATGTTATGTGGGTTGCATGAAATCAGGCGAAACCTTTTAGCAAGCACCTCACACTTGGCAGGGGACACAATCTTCTAAGCATACTTAGATGATCACTGTTCACGCAATACCGAAAAGTGAGATGTGGCGTGACAGATGAGCAAACTAGAGGCACTGGGCAACACATATGTGCAAAGCATCACTGGATTTTCACAACGGTTTTAATTTCGCGACTGATCGTACGTTGGAAAAAAAAAAAACAGTCAAATGAAATATAAAATCAAATTTTCATCATGAATCAGTCTGCTTATCAATCAATACAGGGGACTTTAATTTGAATGATGTAGACAACAACACCAAGTAGGAGTCGTGGGACATAAATGAAAGCTGGTAGGGGTGTTTCTATTTCTGAAACAAGATGTTTATTAAAATTTTGCGCCAGTCGCGTACGAGTGGCTCTAGTAGCTCCACTGTGAGGATTCATGCCAGGTTTCCTTTAAACAGACGCTGTGACGGTCATGAGCGTTACTTGCTTTCGAGATTGGACGTGGTGAGTTGAAGTTGGTCAAAAACACCTTTAAGGCTACAAAGTCGCCATTATCAACAACAGCTCACTGAGTTTGAACAACATCATGTAATAGGACTGGATGTTCTTGCTACGATATTACATATTGATAGCTGGAATGTAGCCAGTATACATGACTGCTGGCAGCGGTGGTCACCAGAATGTACGTTCGCGATAAGACCCGGTTCCCAAGGGCCACGTGGCACCATCGAGAGGGAAGACAATCGTGTTCAGCGTATGGCTCTGGCGCATCGTACTGCATTTTCAGCAGCAATCTGAGCAGCAGTTGACACCACAGTGTCACAACGGAATGTCATGAATCGGTTACTTCAAGGGCAGCCCCGAGCCACACTCCTTGAACGTGAATTCCAGGTTCTGCCTTGGTGTCAGTGATGGCCATGTGTTGGTTACGAGGAGGCCAATTGAGGGTTTGCAGCCTATCTGTCAGCGTGCTAGCCATAATGGACCTACACCTGGAGTTATCGTCTGGGATGCGGTTTCGTATGACATCAGGAGCTCTCTCGTGGTTATCCCACGGAGCCTGGCTGCATTTGTATGTCAGTCTGGTGATTCGGCCTGTTTTTCTGCCATTCATGAACAGCATTCCAGGGGGTGTTTTCAAACTAGATAACGCTCACCTACATACCGCTGTTGTAACTCGAAATGCTCTACAGGTCTGTCTCCAGTAGGGCATATATGGGACATCATCGGACGACAACTCCAGCGATTTCTACAACCAGCATTAACCGTTCCTATATCGACAGACCAAGTCCAACAGGTATCCTACAAACTGACATCCGGCACCTATACAACACAATGCACGCACGTTTGTATGCTTGCATTCAATATTCTGGCGTTAACACCGGTTATTAATGTACCAGCATTTCACATTTGCAATGGCTTATCTCGCGCTTACATTGACCTACGATCTTACAATGTTAATCAGTTACATATGTCATCTAGACAAAATGTATTCCTGAAATTTCATTTCTCTACATTAATTATTTTTGGCGTTGCGATTTTTTTCCGTCAACGTATGTATAGATGACGGCTCACAATTCGACACTATATGCAAAATGCATCAGACAGGCGAAATACTGTCAGACTGCATCAAGAGTGTATTCCTATCCTTCAGTTTAATGGGCCACGACTGCAAAATACGAATTTCTTATAGAAGGTTCAATTAATTAGTAGAAGTCGACCTCAGGGAACCATTTTGGGTTCCAGAGGGGTGTGAGAAAACATGAGACCATAATGGTCATATGACTCACCTTAGAAATTACACCGAAGAAAGGTATAGCTAGTTTATAGCAATTGTAGATTTAGAAGGCTTTTGACATCGTTGACGCAAAACACATTTTGAACTTCTGAAGATAGAGGACTGCAGTTGTAACAGTCAAAGGATACGAATAAAAGTAGTTGTGAAGCGACTGCATTACGATTGTCGTCTCTCCCCGACATTATCCAATCTGTGTATTGAACACACAGGAAAGAAAACCAATGAGAAAGCAGGAAATGGAATTATAGTTTAGCTAGAAGAAAAATGAACTTTGAGGCTAACAATGCCATAGTAATTCTGTGAGAAACACCAAAGGCCTTGCAAGAGCAGTCGAAGGGAATGGGTAGTTTGGAAAAAGAATATTTGTAACATCAGCTGTACAATTTTATGTTTATTATCTGCGGTTTCGATTGTTACAATCATCTTCAAGTAGAAAACGTTGTAAATCAATGGATAAACCACACATTTCCTTCATATATGAACAATACAAATGTAGAACATACATAATTTTCATAGCAGTCTGTCTTAACACAGTCCATATAAACACGCTGTGCCTTGGCACAACTATAATAGTGCACATAAGGTGATAACTCGAACTTGAAACATAAAAACAAACAAACAGAATTTCCAACTGTTGGCACAAATATGGTTTTTCCAAATTATTTAACAGATGTAGACAGTCAATTGCGAAAAGCTCTATTAATATTGGCCGGGATGGATAGCGTCTTGAAAACATATTGAAAGATTAATATCAACAGAAGTACAACAAGGATAACAGAGTATAGTCGAACTGAATCAGGTGATATCGATACAAATAGATTACGAAATGAGATATTAAGAGAAGTCAATGAGATTTCCTATTTGGACCGCAAAATAACTGACGATGACTGAAGCAGGGACGGTATAAAATGCAGACTGTCAATAGCACGAAAATTCAGTTGTTAGTAAATGATTTCTCAAGGCATTTCTATCGAATGTAGCTTCGTCCGTAAGTGAAACGCGGCCGATAAGCAAGGCATACAAGAAAAGAATAGAATATTTTGAAATCTGGTGTACCAGAAGAATGTGGAAAGTTAGGTAGGTGGACTGAATAACTAAAGCGGAGCAGCTGAATCTAATTGGGGAAAAACAAGTTGTGACACAACTTGGCTACAAGAAGCGTTCGGTTGTTACGACACATCCTGAGGCCTCAAGGAACCGTAATTGTGGTAATGAGGTTCAAATGGCTCTGAGCACTATGGGACTTAACTTCTTTGGTCATCAGTCCCCTAGAACGTAGAACTACTTAAAACTAACTAACCTAAGGACATCACACACATCCAAGCCCGAGGCAGGATTCGAACCAGCGACCGTAGCAGTCGCGCGTTTCCGGACTGCGCGCCTAGAACCGCGAGACCACCGAGGCCGGCGTGGTAATGAGGGGAAGTATTGGTGGGGGGAGGACCAAGAATCACATAGGGACACTGAGGGATGAATACACTAAGGAAATACAAATGGTTGTTGGTTGAAGTTGTTATTTGGAGATGATGAGGCTTGCACGGGACAGACTAGCGTGGAGAGCTGAACCAAACGAGTCTTCAGACTGAAGATCACAACAGCAGCTTTGGTGCACAAGGCATTGAAACAAAAGTTGATATAAAATACTTTACGATCGAGACTATTGTGATGACTACATCTCAGTAACCATCACATCAATGTTTACACTTTAAATTTTGATTAAAAATCTGAGGTTACTGTAGAGCAGATGGTTTCTCGAATTAAAGTTCTAGACGAGTGTGTTCAATGTACAGATTGGATAAGATTGGGGAGAGACGACAACCGTATTTCAGTCGCTTCACAACTACTTTTATTTGTATCCTTTGACTGTTACAACTGCAGTGCTCTACGTTCAGAAGTTCAAAATGTGCATTCCGTCAACAGTGTCAAAAGCCTTCTCTAAATCTACAAATGTTATAAACTAGCTGTACCTTTCTTCAGTGTATTTCGTAAGGTGAGTCATACGACCCTTATGGCTCTGAACACTATGGGACTCAACATCCGGGGTCATCAGTCCCCTAGTACTTAGAACTACTTAAATCTAACTATCCTAAGGACATCACACACACATCCATGGCCGAGGCAGGATTCGAACCTGCGACCGTAGCGGACGCGCGGTTCCAGACTGAGGCGCCTAGAACCGCTCGGCCACACCGACCGGTGACCAGTATAGTCTCATGTTTTCCCACACTCCTCTGGAACCCAAAATGTTCTTCCCTGAGATCGAATTCTACTAATTAATTTAACCTTCTATAAGAAATTCGTATTTTGCAGTCGTGACCCATTAAACTGACGAATAGGAATACACTCTTCCTAAAGTCTGACAGTATTTCGCCTGTCTGATGCATTTTGTATATAGTGTCGAATTGTGAGCTATCATCTATACATACACTGACGGAAAAAATCGTAACGCCAAAAAATATTTAATGTAGAAAAATGAAATTTCGGGAATACATTTCTCTAGGTAACATATTTAACTGATTAACATCGTAAAATAGTAGGTTTATGTAAGCGCGAGATAAGCCATTGGAAATGTGAAATGCTGGTGCATTAATAACCGGTGTAACCGCCAGAATATTGAATGCAAGCATACAAATGGGCATGCATTGTGTTGTATAGGTGCCGGATGTCAGTTGGTAGGATGCCTCTTGGACTTACACGTATTAAGGGTGTGCAATGGCCCTTCATCGCATAAACTATACATCCAAATCTTATTTACGTATTAAAATAGTGTTAGGAAGCATTTTGGGAAGCACCAGAACGTACTCCAACTTCAAACCGCCCAAATAAGAAAGTATCGCTGTTGAACCTAAACCGGATATCTGTTCAAAATTAAATGCAACCAAGACTGCGAATAATACGATTGATTTGTGTGTTAACGTTAACGGTCTACTCCAAATGTCAAAGCGATATCGTATCATAGTAATCACTATAGTCTGGACGGCACCGCCCCATGAACTAACTCTTACACAACCAAAAACCCCAGAAGTTTGTAAATGTAAGGAAGGGAGACTGAGATTTAACACTCAATCTTCAGGACATTCGAGTACTGCTTCATCCGTTAAGACAATCCTAGTAAAAAGGCAGCTGTACACTTTAGGCAGTACTGTCATGAGGAACAGAATATCATTATTAAGTTAAGAGTAATTTGATAAGTCTTCAGATTTTAAGATTAATTTCCTGTATCGTTCGTAATGAAATGAGAGGCGAGAAAGGTACCTAATTTTCGGCAGAATTAGAATTGGGATATCACTCTTAGTAAGGAACTTAATAACATAATTAAAACAAGGGGCGAATGAATTCCCTTTATGAATTTTCTTGACGGCCGCGTAAGTGCTTCGTTCATTTATGTTCAGTTCTAATATAAACCATCATCCGCTCAACACTCTCAGCATTACTCGTAGATTGCAGTATATCTGTAACACCGGTTGGGGGCGACACTGGAAGTATGCCCTACTTAATGTATCAGGTTATTTATTATTCTAGGGTGAATGGCAAGCAAAATCATTTAAAGTCTTCACCGCTTCTGCCAATGTCTATGCTAAATGTGTAATTTATACACACTGGTGTCCAAAAATAAAGCAACAAACTGTTATTTCCCCGTCATGTGTCTAATTCACGATATAATCATACAAACTGTCAACAGTTGTCGTTACGATCGTGTTCTGCACGGAAGATCACATGCCGATCAACGGACATCCACACCAGCAATGACGTCAGGGCACTTATCAAGCGTGGTAGTGTTTGCAGGGTAGTCTCACATCCACAGTCGCTGTGTACATACATGGTCACAGACGGTGCAGCAAGGTGCAGAGAGGACGCCTACAGACTGTCTACTGTGGAGGGCCACAGGAAGAATGGAAGCAGGAGAGTTGCAAAGTGACGTTGCCCGATGGCTTAATGTGAATCATTCTGTTGTTTCTCGGATGAGGCAACAGTTTATAGAGACCGAAACTGTATCATGAAGACTAGGACAGGGCCGAAGACGTAAGACATCAGAAAGCGTGGACCGCTGTTTGGCTGCAAGGGCATGACGGTAAGGCCTTACTAATGCACTGCAAATGGCATCTGACGTGGCAGTATGCCTTGTAAGTGTTGTTCTGAGACAAACGGTGTTCAGAAGGTTTCAGCAGAGTGGCCTTTATTGTTGGAGACCTGCTGTCTGTTTACCTCTGGCGTGCCTTCCCAGAAGGGAAAGTCTAGACTGGAGCCGTCAACGTGCCACCTGGACGCTCGAACGGTGGGCCAGTTCCTTTCACAGATGAGTACCGATTTGGTATGGAGAGTGATTCTCGACGGATTCGCATCTGGAGGGCACGTGGATCACGATTTCGGCACACAAATATTGTGACAAGAGAGCGATATCGAGGTTGATCCCTAATGGTGTGGTAAGGGATTATGTTGACCACTCGAACACTTTTACATGAAATTGTACGGGTCAATCAGCAAGATTTAACTAGTGTTAGCTACCGCGAGGAGATCTTGGAATCTCATGCGCCGTTGTTGCGAAGTACTGTAGACCCAGATTTCGTACTGATGGACGATAATGTTCGACCTCATAGAGCAAGGGTGGCTGATGTTTTATAGGAAATGGAAGATATTCCATGCATGGCGTGGCCAGCTCACTCTCCGGATTTGGATCCCATAGAGCATATCTGGGATGCACGAGGGAGACGGATTGCAACACGTCACATCCATCGACCACTCTCTTGAGTAGCTCTGCAGGACGAATGGGCGTTGTTCCTTCAGCACGAGATTGATGATATCATGCACAGCAAGTCCCATCGTTACCAGGACTGTATTGGTGTCATAGGTGGACACACTACCCCCATACTGAGCACATTAACCAGTTGTCAGAATGTATGTGCAAATGAGATAAGTTGAAGGGAAAAAAAAAAACAAAAAAAAAGAAGAGCGGTTTTGTCTACCGTTGCGCATGTTGCAGTTGATTACGTTCTGTATTCTTTATATTTGTTTCTACTTTACTATCATCTGTTTACACTGTTTTGTGACAAAATAAACACAATCTTGCAATATTTCCCTTTGTTGCTTTAATTTTGGACACCAGTGTAGTTCTTGTTACAGATTTCATCGGACACTCGTTATCTCTGTGAAGACAGGCGTGCTCATTTTGTCTTGAAACACACGCGTGGAGAACCGGTAAAAGCGGCCAGAAACAGATTCTGCTTAATGCTTTAGAAAAGGTTTGAGAAAAAACATATATTGCAGAATTCAGAAATAACATCTGAATGGGAGTTTTTGTGATGTGAATGTTAGGCGCGCGGAAATAAAAAAAACGGAACACAGTACGAAACTTCTTGGTAGTTCCGAACTGCGTGCCAAACCGGTTTTGGAACGAGGCATCTTTGCGAAACGCACAAGGTTTAAGTACCGTTTGGCCACGCAGTTTTAATCTGCGTGGAGGTTTCAAATCTGCGCTCACTCCATGCACAGTGAAAGTTCATTCTGGGATCAGTCCCCCAGAGCAACGGTTCCCAGCCTTTCTGAGGCCCTGAGTGAGACCAGATATTGGGTAATACCTCCCACCCGTCCTCTCGCCATCATCGACATTAGGGCCTAACTAAACTTTAGAATGAAGAAGAATTTTCTTTGAAGGCTTTTATTTTGAAAATGACGAAATATAAATGATATTTAGTTTTAGTTTTTGTAGGTGTTTTACTGAACTATAAACTGGTGAGTCAATGTGACAAATTGCGCTGCTTTCTTCTAACAATCTTTTTTTTATAGAACGATGAATAAATTCTTAGTGCCTAGCGAGTGTTATCTACAACTCCTTCACGGAAAGTTCATTGCCCTCATTGAGGATAGGCACCTGTGGCAAAACATGCTTCCTCTGCACCACTCCTCTCCCCAGCGACACTTTCTCCACTCGCACCCTACAATCCCACTAAAAACCAGCTACTTAGGCCTACTGTTTGTAAATCATTTGATTACTGTACTCCGTATTTCTGAACTGCCAGAAATCAGAAGACCTCAGGCTGCTAGTCCTTTGTGTCTGACCACTGTTCCTGTTAACAATAACCGTCTGTAGGCCCTACAGCAGTTTAGTAACCATTACATAGTTACTGTTGTTTGTGCTGTCAGTTAATTCGTTTATCTGTTTCGAGGTGAATAATGAAGGAATTAATGGTCCATTGCGGGAACTATCTACGACGGGCGTTCAATAAGTAATACAACACCTTTTTCCTGAAAGCACGTTGATTTTATTCAGGATTCCAATACGCCATGTTATTCCCTACTCTTCTGGCTACAAAACTGTATTTCTTTTTTTTGGCTACAAAGCTGCAACAGTAACTTTCCTACCATCCGCCTTCTGCTTCCCGAGGAGCGCATCCTTTATGGGCGAAATAGATGGAAGTCGGAAGGTGCGAGCTCCAGGCTGCAGGGTGGATGAGGAACAAAAGTCAAGTGAAGTTCTGTGAACTCCTCTCGGGTGCGCAGACTTGTGTGAAACCTTGCGTTGTTGTGGATAAGGAGACATTTGTTTGCATTTTTTTGTGGCGACGAACACTCTAAAGTAATTTCTTCAATTTCCTGAGGATAGCACAAAACACTTCAATGTTGATAATTGCACTATGAGGGATGACATCAAAAAGAATAACCAGTTCAGAGTCCCCACGACGGTTGCCATGACTTTACCAGCTGAGTGTGCGGCTTTGAACTTTTTCTTCGAAGGAGAGTTGGTGTGCCGGCCAGTCCATGGACTGCCGTACTGTTTCCGCTTCAAAATGATGAACCCGTGTTTCATCGCTTGTGACGGCTCTCAACGCGCAAGCAATACCGCACAGACGGTCCTTCGTAGGTTATTATGGTCTTCTGTTAGACTGTGACGAACCCAGCGTGCATACATGTTTGAGTACTCCAACTGATGGACGAGTGTGTCAACACCTCCAAAACAAAAATCCAGTTTTGCAGCGAGGTGTTTCATTGTGATCCGTCGATCAACTCGAAAAAGAGTGTTCGCATGTTCCAACACTGTACGAGTCAGAACTGTGTGCGGCCGGCCGACACGTTGGAGGTCGGGCACGTCTGCGCACCTAGTTCGATGATGACAGATGGCTCACCCAACGACTCACCGTGTTTTTGTTCGCCGTCAGGTCTCCATAACACTCTGCAAGCTCCTATGATTCTCTGTGGTGCTCTGGTTTTCCGCAAAAGAAACAGAATGACAGCTCTCTGTCTGGAAAGCACCTCCTTTACAGACACCATTTTGAAGGATACGTCTAACGCCGCCACATGTCGGTACTCCATGAAACTATAGGGGCGGAGGCTGGGATATTCCACCGTGCCCCACAGCAAATTCCGAATTTCCTCCAACCGAAATTAGCAGAGAAAAACAGTTGTATTACTTGTTGGAAGTCCTTCGAACAACTCGGAGGAGGCATTTTCATGAAATCAATTCAACTTTCACAGGTGCATGGCACACATTGTACATGTCAATGCTAGTTTTCTTCAGTTACTGCCATTAACATGTAACACATTATCGTGGAATTCACCGATTGTGAAGCGAATATATGACCATCTCCTTCTACAAACCGTCTAATATGACTTATGTAATCAGTATTACAGTCCTACGAAAATCTTTTAAAACAATTTAGGTTCGTGGCTGAAACACGATCACAACCTTTTCTTTATTTTTACCCTTCAGAGGATAATTATCCCCAAGCTGAGAAACACTGCAGTGGCTAAGCCATTTGTCCGCAGTAGCATTCGTTCCTTGAGTCCTTTACATGTAAGTTTTCCAGGAGAACTTCTGTGAAATATGGAAGCTAGCAGAGGAGGCACTACGGAAGTAAAGCTGTGAGGACGAGTAATGAGTCGTGCTTAGATTACTCAATCAGTAGAGCAGCTGTCCGCGAAAGGCGAAGGTTCCACGTTCAAGTCCCGGTCTGGCACACAATTTTAATCTGCAGAGTGAAAATTCATTCTAAATACACTACTGGCCATTCAAACTGCTACACCAAGAATAAATGCGGATGACAAACGGGTATTCATTGGACAAATATATTATACTAGAACTGACATGTGATTACATTTTCATGCAATTTGGGTGCATAGATCCTGAGAAATCAGTACCCAGAACAACCACCTCTGGCCGTAATAACGGCCTTCATACTCCTAGGCATTGAGTCAAACAGAGCTTGGATGGCGTGTACAGGTATAGCTGCCCTTGCAGCTTCAACAAGATACCACACTTCATCAAGAGTAGTGACTGGCATATTGTGACGAGCCAGTTGCTCGGTCACCATTAACCAGACGTTTTCAATTGGTGAGAGATCTGGAGAATGTGCTGGCCCGGGCAGCAGTCAAACATTTTCTGTATCCAGAAAGGCCCGTACAGGACCTGCAACTTGCGGTCGTGTGTTATCCTGCTGAAATGTAGGGTTTTGCAGGGATCGAATGAAGGGTAGAGCCACGGGTCGTAATACATCTGAAATGTAACGTCCACTGTTCAAAGTGCCGTCAATGCGAACAAGAGGTGACCGAGACGTGTAACCAATGGCACCCCATACCATCACGCCGGGTGATACGCCAGTGTAGCGATGACGAATACACGCTTCCAATGTGCGTTCACTGCGATGTCGCCAAACACGGAATCGACTATCATGATGCTGTAAACAGAATCTGGATTCATCCGAAAAAATGACGTTTTTCCATTCGTGCACCCAGGTTCGTCGTTGAGTACACCATCGCAGGCGCTCCTGTCTGTGATGCAGCGTCAAGGGTAACCACAGCCATGGCCTCCGAGCTGATAGTCCATGCTGCTGCAAACGTCGTCGAACTGTTCGTGCAGATGATTGCTGTCTTGCAAACGTCCCCATATGTTGACTCAGGGATCGAGACGTGGCTGCGTGATCCGTTACAGCCATGCGGATAGGATGCCTGTCATCTCGGCTGCTAGTGATACGAGGCCGTTGGGATCCAGCACGGCGTTCCGTATTACCCTCCTGAACCCACCGATTTCATACTCTGCTAACCGTCATTGGATATCTACCAACGAGAGCATCAATGTCAAGATACGATAAACCGCAATCACGATAGGCTACAATCCAACCTTTATCGAAGTCGGAAATGTGATGGTACGCATTACGCATATCTCCTCCTTACACGAGGCATCAGAACAACATTTCACCATGCGACGCCGGTCAACTGTTGTTTGTGTATGAGAAATCGGTTGCAAACTTCCCTCATGTCAGCACGTTGTAGGTGTCGCCACCGGCACCAACCTTGGGTGAATGCTCTGAAAACTTAATCATTTGCATACCACAGCGTCCTCTTCCTGTCGGTTAAATTTCGCCTCTGTAGCACGTCATCATCGTGGTGTAGCAATTTTAATGGCCAGTAGTGTACGTTGGTAAACCATCTTCTCCTCGAAAAACAAGAAGACGACAGTCGTTTATGTTAGAAAAATGACACGATTTTGTGACCAGTACTCCGAGGCTGCAGCACGAAACTATCGTAATAATCGTACGCGACTGTGCTCGATGGGGCGTAACGGAAGGGCCGTAGGAAGAAAACTCCAATGAGGTAACAACAAACGCGGATGAATACGTAGCTCAATGTTTACTTACGTGTTAAACTTACGACGAATAGAATGAAGTTTCGCAGTACCGTGAGAGCTCCTCTTCAAGAATGAGACGAAAGGGAAGGAGCCCGCGACAAGCTGACGCTGTGAGATATGTTCGGATGGTGCAGTCGATAAGGCGCTACCCGCGAATGGCAAGAATCCGCGATCGATTCGAGGACTTTTTTAACTTTCCACGTCCAATAATTCTTTGATACTCGTATTTTCTTACGCTAGGCATAGACATTCACTGGGCAAAGATTTTTTTAATAACTTAATTACTAGTTCCGTCAAAACACAAGCCCATTTATTTTTGATTGGAGTTATGATGTCACCTTATGTCCTAAGCCCATTCACGCTGCGCATAGCCTGAGTATCCCTGATTATTAAAATTTGAGGAACGTCGTGGCCATCACGATAAGCTGCTAGTTGAATAAAAAGCTTTCATCGACTACCAGTTTCCATCACTCACATGATAATCAGTTCCCTGCATAACAATGGAAAAGCATGAACAATATTTCACTAATTTTGTATCTGAAAATATACAGGGCAATTCGAAATGAATATAGCGATTACAAAGGGTTATAACTACGACGGCGCGCTGAAAAGTAATGCTTCCGAATTTTTTAATATGAAAAATCTTGCAACTTTTAAAATAAAACAAACGTTATTGACATTCTGCATCTCTATTCTTCATGTCTACATTTGCAGCCATCTCTCTTAGAGGGCTGAGAATTATAGCACCTAACTTCGCGGTGTGTAAGGTAACTACGTCGCTGCGTAAGAACCAGCGTGCTGTCATCTAGTTTCGAATTTGAAGAGTTTTTCCACCCATGGAGCACCCTCTCCTTTGGGATAACAATGCAAACCACACACGAGTGCTGCGACATCTACAACAAGCCGACGCCCTCGGTTCGCTATCATGGGTAATGACACGACGATATTCTCACATGAGAAGGGTAGCACACGAGAAAGCAGTGTGTACGTAACGTACGGATGTACCACCAGAGCGCTCTCGGTCACTACCAGCCGTGACCTGACGTCATACCCGATGGCTTCCCATACCATACCGCTGTGTCTCTCCAAAGCAGTGGAAGAATGGGACATCTCTCCAGGTCGCCGTCATATTCGTCGACAATGGCCACCCATGGTAGTGCAGAACCGCGAATCATTGCTGAACACAATGCGACATCATTTGTAAAAAATCCATGGTTCCCGGTCACGGCACCATTCCAAACGCATCCGTTTGTGTCGTGGTGCTAATGGCAGTCTACGCATGGGACGTAATTCGCTAGTCCATCTGCGCGAGTCGCCGATGAATTGTGCGGTATGACACGAAATGTTGAAGTGACTTCATTAGCTGTTACTGGATGGGAGGCACAGATGTGAAAGGGTTACGATATGCTTAATGCACAATACGGCTACCCTAAATCCTCAATCGCGGTGGTCAGACGTGATCCACCGGAAGCTTGATGACGAGTATTCCTGCTCTTACATTCTCATGTTTCCAAACATCGGGCCACTATCACGTCCGAATGAACCACAAATTTGTATACTGCACGATTCGACCAGCCGGCCAAATGGGGACCCACAGTGAGGCTGCTGTCAGGAGTCGATAGACCTGCATCATATGAGTATGTGATACCTCAGTGTCCTTCACAATGATCACTCAACATCTGAAGCTGTTCATGCACCTTACGTAGCCTGTCAGGTCTGGTAACAACGCTAAACACGAAAAATATAATGCAGTCGTTCCGCCTATCGCAGACAATTGCAACTCTTAATCATTTACTTACCAGCCAATGGTATGTACGTGTACAAAGTTACATTGACATCCGATATGTCCTTGGGCTCTTTACTTTTTGTCAGGCAGGCTATATAAATGAGGAATATTTTACTGTATATTTAAGTTTCAAAATGTTGATGGTAATCATACATTTTTAAAATTAAATTTTTCATTTTTAACAACATTTTATAGCTCTGGTAAAGAGGAAGGTAATAAATGACGTGGCCACGTTTCACGGGGCTAGACGTATCATGAGTCTTAAGGATTTGCTCAGAATTACACTTGGATGAAAGAGACACTATTGTTTCCCATGAAGAGCAACTCGGTAGGTAGGTATTTACACGCGGAATCTATAAGTAGGTTATCTACAAAATGGTAATATAACCGGAAGTTGGGCTGCAAAGTAATACGAAGTTGATCCCTAGTTACGGCTAGCACGGTAAGCTAATTACGGAGACTAGACAGGATGAATCCGAACGCTTATAACATCTCTAAGGTTGTTCACGGATACGTTCGCAGTATTTTGGTACAAAGGATACGTAGCTCATTATATACACTATGTGATCAAAACTATCCGGACACCTGGCTGAAAATGACAGACAAGTTCGTGGCGCCCTCCATCGGTAATGCTGGAATTCAATATGATGTTGGCCCACCCTTAGCCTTGATGACAGCTTCCACTCTCGCAGGCATACGTTCAATCAGGTTTCTTGGGGACTGGCAGTCCATTCTTCACGGAGTGCTGCACTGCGGAGAGGTATCGATGTCGGTCGGTAAGGTCTGGCACCAAGTCGGTGTTCCAAAACATCCCAATGGTGGTCTATAGATTTCAAGTCAGGAGTCTGTGCAGGCCAGTCCATTACAGGAATGTTATTGTCGTGTAACCACCCGGCCACCGGCCGTGCATTATGAACAGGTGATCGATGGTGTTGAAAGATGCAATCGCCATCCCCGAATTTATCTTCAACAGTGGGAAGCAAGAAGGGGCTTAAAACTTCAATGTGCTGTGACAGCGCCACGCAAAAGAACAAGGGGTGTAAGCCCCTTACACGAAAAACAGGTCCACACCATAACACCATCGCCTCCGAATTTTACTGCAACACAACGTTTTTCCACCGTTCAATCGTCCAATGTTTACGCTCTTTACACCAAGCGAGGCGTTGTTTGGCGTTTACCGACGTGATGTGTGATTTGTGAGCAGCCGATCGACCTTGAAATCCGAGTTTTCTCTTTCCGCCCAACTCTCATAATACTTGCAGTGGGTCCTGATGCACTCTGTAATTCCTGTGTGATGGTCTGGATAGATGTATGCCTATTACACATTACGACCCTCTTCAGCTATCGGCGGTCTCTCTCAGTCAACAGACGAGATCGGCCTGTACGCTTTTGTGCTGTACGTGCACCTTCACGTTTCAACTTTAGTATCACATCGGAGACAGTGGACCTAGAGAGGTTTAGGTGTGTGGGAATCTCGTGTACAGACGTATGACCAAGTTCGAAGTTCGAAGTCAGTGAGTTCCGAGGAGCCCCCAATTCTGGTATCTCACGATGTCTAATGACTACTAAGGTCGCTCATATAGAGTACCTGGCAGTAGGTGGCAGCACAATGCACTAAACATGAAAAACGTATATTTTTGGAGGTATCCCGATACTTTTGATCACATAGTGTAGTAATAATGTACACTACTGGCCATTAAAAAGGCTGCACCACGAAGATAACGTGCTACAGACGCGAAATTTAACCGACAAGAAGAAGATGATGTGATATGCAAATGATTAGCTTTTCAGAGCATTTGCACAAAGTTGGCGCCAGTGGCGACGCCTACAACGTGCTGTCATGAGGAAAGTTTCCAACCGATTTCCCATACACAAACAGCAGCTGACTGGCATTGCCTGGTGGAAAGTTTTTGTGATGCCTCGTGTAAGGAGGAGAAATGCGTACCATCACGTTTCTGACTTTGATAAAGATCGGATTGTAGCCTATCGCGATTGCGGTTTATCGTATCGCGACATTGCTGCTCGCGTTGGTCGAGATCCAATGACTGTTAGCAGAATACGGAATCGGTGGGTTCAGGAGGATAATACGGAACGCCGTGCTGGATCCCAACGGCCTCGTATCACTAGTAGTCGAGATGACAGGCATCCTATCCGCATGGCTGTAACGGATCGTGCAGTCACGTCTCGATCCCTGAGTCAACAGATGGGGATGTTTGCAAGACAACAACTATCTGCACGAACATTTCGACGACGTTTGCAGCAGTATGGACTATCAGCTCGGAGACCATGGCTGTGGTTACCCTTGACGCTGCATCACAGACAGGAGCGCCTGCGATGGTGTACTCAACGACGAACCTGGGTGCACGAATGGAAAAACGTCATTTTTTCGGATGAATCCAGATTCTGTTTACAGCATCATGATAGTCGATTCCGTGTTTGGCGACATTGCGGTGAACGCACATTGGAAGCATGTATTCGTCATCGCCATACCGGCGTATCACCCGGCGTGATGGTATGGAGCGCTATTGGTACATGTCTCGGTCACCTTTTGTTCGCACTGACGTCACTTCGAACAGTGGACGTTACATTTCAGATGTATTACGACCCGTGGCTCTACCCTTCATTCGATCCCTGCAAAACCCTACATTTCAGCAGGATAATGCACGACCGCATGTTGCAGGTCCTGTACGGGGCTTTCTGGATACAGAAAATGTTTGACTGCTGCCCTGGCCAGCACATTCTCCAAATCTCTCACCAACTGAAAACGTCTGGTCAATGGCGGCCGAGCAACTGGCTCGTCACAATACGCCAGTCACTACTCTTGATGAAGTGTGGTATCGTGTTGAAGTTGCATGTGCAGCTGTACCTGTACACGCCATCCAATCTCTGTTTGACTCAATGCCTAGGCGTATGAAGGCCGTTATTACGGCCAGAGGTGGTTATTCTGGGTACTGATTTCTCAGGACCTATGCACCCACATTGCATGAAAATGTAATTACATGTCAGTTCTAGTATAATATATTTGTCCAACGAATACCCGTTTATCATCTGTTTTTCTTCTTGGTGTAGCAATTTTAATGGCCAGTAGTGTAATTGTGATTGATTCGTTTGGTTACTCCAGTTACTTCGGTTTCTGCGAAAACGACTTCACAACATTGAAAAAGCCTTTCATATGTAATCAGCAAAACGTAAAATACAGAACAAAGAGTAATACAACAAGCCTCCGACGAAATACGTACACTTTTATCACAGCGTGTCAGTGCGGGAACAGCATAGTGTCTTTGTGTTGCTTTAGCATTGCATTGAGTGAACCCATATCGACCACTTCTCCATCAGTAAATCTACCCGTAGCACTGTGTATCACCCTTAACATACAACTAACACTGCCCAAGAAACAAACCCGAGACCGAAAAAAGCACTACTTAATGAAAGCCTGAAGACGAAGAGTAAAGTGGCTATTGGTGTTGTCAACAGCAAGTGACGTGAGTCAATGCAACAAGTTTCTTTCCGAAAGTGACACAAAACACATGCTGTTGTCGTTGTTGAAGCCTTCCGTCCGAAGACTCGTCTGGCGCAGCTCTTCACGGTAGGCCACCTTCTGCAAGCCTCTTCATCTCCGAATAACTTCTGTAACCAATATCCATTTGAATCTGTTCACTGTGTTCATACCTTGGTCCCCATCTGCCATTTTCAGCCCCATACTTTCCTCCATTACTAAATTGACAATTCCTTGATGTCTCAAAATATGTGCCATAAATAAAGATCCCTTCTTTTAGTTAAGTAGTACCACAAATTTCTTTTTTACCCATTTAAATTCTGTAGCTCCTCATTAATTACTCGATCTAACCGCCAAATCTTCAGCATTTTTCTGTACCACCACATTTCAAAGGCTTCTGTTCTCTTCTTGTCTCAAGTGCTTATCCTACCTTATCCTACGCATTTGACTTCCGTACCAATCTACACTCCACATAAATAACTTCCGAAAACTCTTTTCAACACTTAAATTTATTTTAGATGTTAAGAAATCCCCATTTTTCACAAATTTTTTCTTTCTGTCGTCAGCCAGTACTTTACATCCTCTCTGCATTGCCCATTCACAGTTATTTTGCTGCCCCAATATCAGACCTCGTCTACTACTTTTAGTATATCATTTCCTATTTCAACTCTCTCGGCGTCGCTCCAGATGTAGTCCGACTACACCTCATTATAATTGTTTTATCTTCCATCACATTACGTCTTTCCAAGGCACTTTTCGTTCCATTCAACTGCTCTTGTCACACTTTTGCCGTCTCTGACTGAATTGGAATGTCATCTGTAGAGCTCAATCTTCCGATTTCTTCTCTTTAAGTTAAATTGATTTTCCAAATTTCTCTTTGGTGTCCTTTACTTTTTAATCAGTGCCTGACTTTCTACCAATCACTGCTTCCCTTTTATATGTTTCGACTCTTTTAACTGCCGTCTGGTCTCTGCACAAGTTGTAAATAGCCTCGCGCTCCCCGTTTGAGCCTTGCTGCCTCATAATTTGAAAGAGTATATTTCAGTCAACATTGCCAATAGCTTTCTGTGAATGTACAAAGGTTACAAAAGTACGTTTCAATTTCTTTAACCTGTGTTCCACGATACGTTATAGGGTCAGTATTGCCTACATTTATCTGGAATCTAATGCGATCTTCCTTGAGGTTGGCTTCTACCAATGTCGCCATTCTTCTGTAAATAAATCGTGTCAGTATTTTGCAACAAAGAGTTATTAAGCCGACGGTTCGGCAACGTTCTCAGCAATCAGCGCCTGCCTTCATTTTGTTATAGGAATTATCACATTCTTTTGGATTATTTGACAAATAAACCGTTTCCAGGTATATACTATATGAACCTTTATTTACAGGAACACGACTAGTTTCGCGATATCAAATCACATCCTTAGATGTACATGGGTTGGATAAAAAGTAGTGGCAACACGGTTGTAATTCATATCGGACTTCATTGACATATGTTCACCGTGTTACATGCCTTCATTATAATGGACCCGCTTCTCCATCACCTTCCGCTGCAGAGATGGAAGGCGTCGTACACTGTCAGCGCATCCGTCTGTCGATGTCTCGCAAGGACCGCCCTGTAGCACGGATGATGTCTTCTCTTGTGCTGTAGCGCGTGCCACGAAGAGATTCCTTTATTTTGGCGAACGGGTCGTCATCGTACAGACTCATATCGGGTGAATATTGTGGATGCTCCAGCATCTGCCACCCCCATATACAGAAGCTCCTGCACGGGGTTAGCCGTGTGCCATCGTGCATTGTCATGAAGGATGATAGGATCAGTGCCACAACATTGTTGTGCGCTCCGACTGCGTGTCACTTCAGTCTTGATCCATGCATGTTGTTCGTGTTTTCTAAACATACTGTTAGGGTGCTTGAACTGGCCTTCTTCACTCTCAGACAGTACACACAGCAACTGACACAGACATAGCCATCGTCATTCACTGCACTACATCAGCTGACCGTCTGCTATCATCTATAGACAGCAGGCGTGCCATGTTACCCTTGTTGCGACAGTGTTGCCACTATTTTTATCCAACCTGTGTAGATAAGTCAGTAAAGCATTAAGTCCATAATATGGGAAGTAAGGGGACTCAAGCTTCTCAAAAGATAATGCTGTTACCCGCAGCAGACAGGGTGCCCCAAACCAAATTATTTTAAGAAAGTTGAGTCCCCCTGCCTCCAATATTCAAGGCTTACTGTTTTACTGACGTATCTACACCTGAGGATGTGATCTGACATTACGAAACCGGTCATTTTCCTGTAAATACTGTTTCATGTACAGCTGGAATCAGTTTATTTGTCAACTAAGGATTATTTCAGCTGCGGTTGCTCACAACATAAAATTGTTCGCTTTGAAGTCTGAGGATATTTCGCCTGTGTGATGTACTGTACCTTCCATACAACGTGAAACAGTTTTATCGTGGCTGGCTCTCCCAAGATTCTCAGTAATTCTGAGAGTACGTCGTCCGTACTGTCATATAATGGGCGTTCAAAAAGAAACGAACCAGAGGCATAATTACAGAAACCAGTACCTATATATTAGAAGTATTGACCCTGGCTGTTGAGACACTTGTCCCACTGTGACACAAGGCGGTGAATGGCTGTCTCATAAAATTCCCGGGGCTGCGATGTTAACCATTTCCGCACGTACAGCTATCTGGATGTCGTCGTCCGAGATGAATCGTTTGCCCCTCAGAGCCTTTTTAAGGGGACCAAAAATAGCGTAATCATAGGGAGAGAGGTCCCGAATGCATGGAGGGTGGCCAAGAACCTCTCATTTGAATTTGTGCAGGAGTGCCGCGACTGTTTTGACTGTATGAGGCTTTGCATTGTCATGGAGCAGAATGATCCCAAGGGTGAGACTGCGAGCTCGTATTGATTTGATCGCTTGGCGAATGATAGTTAAGCTTTGCGACTAACGCAGGGCATTCACTGTTGTCCCGTACTGCAGGAGGGGAATCGGAAGCGGACCATCTTGTTCAAAGAAGAACGTCAGCATAGGGGTAAACGATTCACCTCGGAAGACGACGTCCAACTGTACGTGCGGAACTGGTTAACATCGCGGCCCCGGGAATTTTATGAGACAGCTATTCACCGCCTTGTGTCACAGTGGGACAAGTGTCTCAACAACCAGGGTCAATACTTCTAACATACAGGTACTAGTTTCTGTAATTGTAATTATGCCTCCGGCTCGTTCCTTTTTGAGCTCCCCTTATATATTGCATCTCGTCTTCTTAATTCGTCTTCTCTTTCCCTAATACTGGCTTCCCGTTTCTTTCCATTGTATAACCCTTTCATGTATTGCTTCCAACTTTCCCTTCTTTTTTTAGCAATGGCTTGCCATTTGAGGTCTTGATATTCATACAGCTGCTTCTCTTTTTCTCGAAGGTCTCTTTAATTTTCCTATAGGTGACGTCTAAATCTGTTCTAGCTACGCAGACATCTACTCCCTTGTCTTTGAGCTCTAGTGAGTCCTCTTTAGTCAGTTTGCACGTCCTGTCTGTGTTATATTTCGAACTATTTTCCTTTCCCCTGTTTCATAGTTTTACACAGTTTTACGGTCGACATTTTCACTGCTTGTAGATAGTTTCAGTGCAGTACAACAGATGCAAAGATATACGGGGTAAGTAGTCAAGAGAACTACAGTTACTCTGTAACGAGCGCTGGAGAACAAGAATCTGATGCACCAAAATACGAAAGCAGGTCAATAGAGACTGACATTGTTTTTTGCCGTACCTGCTGTAATAGTTTCCTATCTGTGCAATGAAAGTTGAAAAGAGCGGGCTTTTATGTATAGTATCCATACGCGGGAGCACTCTCGTATTGGTAGGTTGGTAATAATGCTCTGTTTCGTAGACGCTCTTTGCATTTCGCATACCAAATAATTAAGGTGGCGCGAGAGGCGCAATAAAGTTCCGTGTTCGTTTGAACCTTAGAGCCACTGAAACTTACGAAAAGCTGCAGCAAGCGCACAGTAAAGATGCACTACATAGTGCCACAGTGTTTAAGTGGTTCAAGAACTTCAAAGAAGGCCAACTTGTCTGTATTAAGGAAGGTGGGTGCCTGGTGTTTCGACTTCTGCTGTGCGTGAAGTCAACATCAACACAGCTGCTGTGATTGCCCGTGAGGATTGATAGATAGCATTATGCTACCTTAGTCAAGGGTTGAGAATTTCAAGTGACAGTGTTTTTGCGATTGAGCACGATCATCTCCACATGACAACCTGCTGGTTGTCACGTATGTTGACTCCCGAACTAAAGCCTGTGAGAATGAAGAGAAGCCGTGAGGTATTGCGTCTCTTAGCTGACGGAGGGGATGCGTTTCTGGAATCGATTATCACCAGTGGTAAGCCATGCAGGCGTCAATGTGACCCTGAAGGAAAACGAGCGGTCACAGTGCGAAAATCGCCGAGTTTTCCAACATCAAAAAAGGCGGGAGTTATTCCATATCGAGGGAAAGTGTTGGTGATCATATTTTCTATCATGGAGTGATTTATCAGTACGCAGTTCCCTTTCACACTGCTGTTACAGCAGTATACTAAACGTCAGTATTGGCTAATCTGAGGAAAACTTTATAAGGAAACGCTTAGAACTTGTATTGTATTCTATGTTAACCTGGGGCCTAGAAACGACGGAGAGGCTCCGTTCCCGCCGCAGCCGCAGTGGTCCACAACCCCACGACGACTACGCAGTCCACTCCAACCCTCCGCCGCCCCACACTGAACCCAGGGTTATTGTGCGGTTCGGCCGCCGGTGGACCCCACCCCCCAGGTAACGTCTCACACCAGAAGATTGTAACCCCCATGTTTGCGTGGTAGAGTAACGGTAGTGTACGCGTACGTGGAGAACTTACTTGCGCAGCAATCGCCGACATAGTGTAACTCAGGCGGAATAAGGGGAAGCAGCCTGCATTCGCCGAGGCAGATGGAAAACCGCGCAAAAACCATCCACAGAATGGCCGGTTGACCGGACCTCGACACAAATCCGCCGGGCGGATTCGTGCCGGGGATCAGGCGCTCCTTCACGCCCGGAAAGCCGTCGTTAGACCGCACGGCCAACCGATCGGGCTAACGCTTAGAACTTAATCGGATTGCGACGACTTCATCATGACAGTGCGTAGCTAACGTCGCAAATCAAGTCATGCAGTTTCTGGCTCAGTTCAACGTTAGTTGTGAATTGCATCCGCCTTATAGCCCAGACCTTGCACCCAGTGACCTTTTTCATTCTTTTTTTGTTACCATCTTTAAAGGCAAAGCTTCCCGGCATTCGATAGAGAACTCTGAAGCAGTGCCCAAGAAAAGTGAGGCGATTCTCAAGGAACTGACAAAGAGTGGACTACGTCATGTGTTCGAGGACTGGGGAGTAAAGTGCGTCCAAGTATGAGCGGAGTGCTTTGAAATAGATCGTGTAAACATTGCGTTGATCCGCCCTCGCACTCATAAGATATGCCTGGTGTAACCTCGGAAATTTTGTCGATAGTTTCGGTGCATCCTAAATTTGTGGTTGATAAATCCACTATCAGCTAGCACTGGCAGTTCGTACGCCCGGTCCGCAGCAACGGAGCCCTCCAGTGCTTAGGGCTCGGTAGCTGGCTGGACAGTAAGTGGCGAGTTGGGGGCAGTGCGGTGCATTACTTTGCGGTGGCAGAGCGCGTCGCGCAGTTGTGGAGGGCGCCATTCTTCTGGTGGAGTGCGGTGGCAGTGACAGCTAGCGGCGGAGCGCGCGCCCTCACCAGCACGGATGACGTCGACCCCGCTGGGGTACCAGCGCTCGCCCTGCCGGAGCAGCAGCAGCACCGTGTTGTTGGGTAGCGTGCGGAAGTACTCGCCGTCCTCCACCTGCGTCCCGTCTGCTTCAAGCACGAGGCGTACCGGCTCACCTACCGGCAGGCCGAGCTTCTCCCTTCCTGGGGACAATACCGCAACCTGTTACGCCGCACCAGCGCCCTCCCACATCACACTTGCTATCTATCGCAGGCACAGGACGACTGCACAGTCGTCGCTGAAACCAAGTAAAAGTAAACTACGTACATGCATGCATAAAGACATAGAGTGTCTAAAAAGTTCCGTAAATTATTCATCATTTGGTTCTGGAGCTCTTGCAGCAGACATGTTCGTAGGAAAAATTACTGGATTTCAAACCTGCCTGTTATGCAAAAAACTGTTGAGTATATAATCCAAAAATGTTTCAGTACTTTTACGTAATTGTCAGTGAGTACTCCTTTTTCAGTTTTGCAAAATGTAAACATGTAATTAAAAAATATTATACCGAAATTAGGCCTAAAAACAGTTTTCGTCTGTTGTTATTACCTCAGTTTTTTCTGCTTTGGTGGGTTGTATTGTTGTTATTGTGGTCTTCAGTCCAGAGACTGATTTGATACAGTTCTCCACGCTACTCTATCCTGTGCAAGCTTCTTCATCTCCCAGTACCTACCGCAACCTACGTCCTTCTGAATCTGTTTAGTGTATTCATCTCTTGGTCTTCCTCTATGATTTTTACCCTCCACGCTTCCCTCCAATACTAAATTGGTGATCCCTTGATGCCTCAGAACATGTCCTACCAACCGATCCCTTCTTCTAGTCAAGTTGTGCCACAAAGTCCTCTTCTCCCCAATTCTATTAAATACCTCCTCATTAGTTATGTGATCTACCCATCTAATCTTCAGCATTCTTCTGTAGAACCACTTTTCGAAAGCTTCTATTCTCTTCTTGTCCAAACTATTTATCGTCCACGTTTCACTTCCATACATGGCTACACTCGATACAAATACTTTCAAAAACGACTTCGTGACACTTAAATCTATACTCGATGTTAACAAATTTCTCTTCTTCAGAAACGCTTTCCTTGCGATTTGCCAGCCTACATTTTATATCCTCTCTACTTCTACCATCATCATTTATTTTGCTCCCCAAATAGCAAAACTCATTTACTACTTTAAGTGTCTCATTTCCTAATCTGATTCCCTCAGCATCACCCGATTTAATTCGACTACATTCCATTATCCTCGTTGCTTTCGTTGATGTTCATCTTATATTCTCCTTTCAAAGCACTGTCCATCCTGTTCAGCTGCTCTTCCAGGTCCTTTGCTGTCTCTGACAGAATTACAATGTCTTCGGCAAACCTCAAAGTTTTTAATTCTTCTCCATGGATTTTAATTCCTTGGGTTATATTATACATTACTATACAGGTTGTTAGGGGTATAGGTACGGATATTGTGATCATTGGTACATTAAAATGTACCCCTTTTTTTAGTTTCTAACAGTCTTCCCGCAAACACATCACATAATTTACTACCGGATGCTTTCTGGACGGTCGTAGCTGCGCCGTGAACAGGACTAAGCCTTTCAGTACAGACTATCCGTTTAGCGTCCACGCGTCCGCACTTCTATATCTGATATGCTGCCCAGGGGAAAAATAAATATTAATCGCTTACTCGTGACATGCGTAATTGGAGGTACTAAACAACCTGACTACATACTACTCGCAAAATCTGTAATTATTATTTTGCAAATGGAGTAAATACTGATGTAATGTTGTTTAGGACAATGTCCTCGGTTATCAAATACACCCTGTATAGTGGTAGATTGTTATCTGATATTAACTGATGTTACTGACAGGTATGAGAACGAGCGAACATGAACACGGCCTGGACACAAAGCACAAAAATAAACATCGTTTTCTTGCAAAGTGAAAAAGTGTTACTTGCGACTGAGAGAAGTGCTGTGCTAGTGTGTGCATTTCAACAATTGCTGAAAATGCAGATGAGATACTAAATGTACATAATCGAGAAATATAGCCACGAGTTATTTTCACAAACAAAATTACATTTGAATACAAAGTTACTTGTTAAATTGAAAACCAAACTTTCAGTAACATCATTTAATAGCAGACGAGAAGCTACCAATGTACAATAATGTACAGACGGCTGTGCATGACCCACCAACGCAGAAAAAATTAAAGTAATGACAACAACAGACAAAAATATTTTAGGTCCAATTTTGCCAGAATAATTATTACTTAAACATGTTTACGAATAAAGAGTACCCTCTGACAATATCACAAAGGTGCTGGAACATGTCTGGGTTTCTAGAAAAAAACAATTTTTTGTATAACAAACAGGTGGACCTAAAATTCAGTAATTAAGTTCTATAAATGGTATCATAAAACAGAGAAAACAGCAGATGAAAACAAATCACCGTAACTAATTTTCTGATGTCTGGGTTTGCAGTAGAGCTAACGTTACCAGTTTTCTTCCACGATTTATTGACGACTCCTCTTTACCAGATGTCGAGCGCAGATTTTGTTTGTTCTCTGTTTGGACACCAGCCAGTCTGGCTACTGCTCTCGTGGCAGGCTCTTTCCTTATATGTAGCAAGAAGATAGGCTTACGCAATGAAGATAGAACCTGCAAAATACTTTGAACTTCAGGTAATGATGATGGAGGTTGTCAGCGATCAAGCACTCTTCTCTCCAAAGTAGACCACAAAGGCTCATACATAATATGAGATCTGGAGACTGTGGTGGCCAGGGTAGATGGGACAGTTAGTTCTCGTGCTCCACAAACCAGTCCTGGACAATGCGAGTTGTGTGTACAGCGGCTGTCATCTCGGAACATAGCATCAGCATTGGACAAGAAACGTTGTACGATGGGATGAACCTCATCAGCCAAAAGAGACCTTGCAGAGTGGCCATGAGGCCAACAGAATACCAAGATGTAGGTGCGAAATTCATCACAGAACCACTGTGTTTCACTCTTGGGACGTAAACTCGACCAGAAGTTGGAAACGTCCTGAAAGAAGATTCTTCCGACCAAATGGCGTGCTGGCATTGTTCCCCAGTACAGGTTTTATGGCTTCGGGACCATGCTTTTCTGCTACGGGCATTTGCATCACTGATGAGAGGTTTTGGAATTCCAGCACGCCCTGCTTATGGAGTTCCCTTCGGGTCTTTTTGGTGCTGACACGTGTGCGACATTCAGTTCTGCAACTCCTTCGCAGCTGCAGTCCCCTTATCTTTCGTCAAAATCCTCTTCAGTGACCGTCTGTCACGATCACTCAACACAAAATTTCTTCCGCGTTGTGACTTGGATGACGCTTCCCCGATTTCCCTGTGTGCGTTAATAATTTTAGATACGGTGTCTCTTGAAACACCAAACACTTCCGCTACATTTATTAGGGAGGCACACACTTAACTCCGACGTAATGCACATACAACTACACAGGACACTGTTCTGACCTCGACTGATAGTTGCAACGTATTGTGGACGTTGCACAGGATCAGTACGCGATCAAATAAATCAGCGCAACCTGTATTTATGATCAAGCAAGCATTTGTAGCGGTGTTTCCATATTTTTTGTGCAACGGCTGTATACGCTACCTCCTAGCGCTTAGGGAAACCATTTCAGATGCGTGTACATACTCACGTTCTAGAAAAATGGAAATGAGCGTTTGGCGTCCAATGACCACAGCAGTTGAGTCCCATAGTGCTCAGGGCGTCATTGGCCGGAAGGCCCCTTACGGGGCAGGTTCGGCCGCCTTGGTGCAGGTCTTGTTACATTCGACGCCACATTGGGCGACCTGCGAGCCAGATGGGGATGAAACGATCATGAAGACAACACCCAGTCCCTGAGCGGAGAAAATTTCCGACCCAACCGGGAATCGAACCCGGGCCAATGTAACGGCAATCCGTCATGGTGACCACTCAGCTATCGGGGCGGACCTCATGTTCAAGAGAACAGCTATTAACGAAAGGCTTGATACGCAAACGGAGACTAAAATGAGAGTCTCGCTTGGCGGTATTTACACAGCAGTATCCGATTCCGATCGCCTTTTCAGTTTTGGCTCATTTTTCGGATAAATTATTGATGCCAACATTAATAACAGTTACATCACTGTATTCTTCTTTTTAAGAGCTATAGGACGTTGTTAAAAAGTGTGTCAACCATATAAAACAAGCACAGTTATATTTAGATTATTACAGGAGTCAAGAGGATTACACATACAAAAAATTACAAGCCTCTCTGCATACTGCAATTTGCTGAAGTTCTCGTTTCCAAATTTTAATGGTTCATGAAATAAAATGGATGTTACGTCCAAGACATACAAATAAGATACAGACATCAGTATTTAGAGGATCTGTCGAAATACTTAACTCACGTTACAAGGACTTAATTGGTCGCAGCTTGTGACGCGGGAAACGTCAATAAGTGCACGCAGTTCGTTGAGGTAGTTGACACAAATTGTTCGTGAAGGCGAAATACCAGCTTGCTTTGGAAATCTGTTCGCTGCGTGGCCTATCTGCATGCGCGAATTCATTCGATGCGACAATACGGAGAAGACGATTTGTCTACTTATTCCGACACGCCCTGGCGCAACTGATCCACGGCGCGTATTACGAATCGAAACTTATAGGGAGATGCTCTACGCGCTGATGCGTGTCATTCTTTTTGTAGTCATCGTGCAGTCGTCTTCTGAAAGCCCCTAGGTATTTAGTCATGTCTTCTTGAAACTCGAGCAACGAAATTTTTTAAAATGGAATTATACCTTTTTGCTGACAGAATAGCATATGTCAATGAGTTCAGTGATATAACTCTTTTGAAGATTTGAAAGGAATTACGTATAAAAAATACAATGAGTATAAGGATTGTGGTACTGCTGTTGCGGCCGTTGAACGATCAGCCACCCCGAAGTATACGCCACACTCCAAGGGAACTTGCACCGCCGGGGCAACATATTACGTGATATTTCCGTAACTCTCGGCAGAAACCTGTTTCGTGGAGACAAGAGATTTCGTCATTCGTGTGCTGCTCTTCGGAGAAATTAACTGAAATACAGTCTACGTAGGCCTAGATCAGGTTTATTTTGAGGAATAAAGCAATTCATTAACAGTGTGTTGTTCGGGGTAAAAAATTCACATAGTCGAATCGTTAGTAACTGTACAAGCCATTTCACGAGTACAGTGCTATTTACTAATGAACAATTAGTCGACACGCTCTTAATATATGGGAAACGTCATTTACTAATGAACAATTAATCGACACGTTTTTAATGTATGGGAAATGTCACCAAACTGCACCAACAGCAGCAGAACTGCATGCAGAGCGGTTCGCAGTATGAGGTAATGGGCGAGTTGTGGCGCCCTGAAAATATTCTTAAGTTCGGAGTTGGCGTGGCCGGATGGGCCGCTCGGCAAGCCGGAGCTCGTCAGCAACCGCGTGGTGCCGAATGTTAGCCGGCGCAAGAAGGGTAGCCCCAGGGCGTGGTCCAGGCCGATCGCGTGACTGGGAATTCCACGTTGACGCTGTGTCCAGGACTGTGCTTTGTGTCGACGAAGGAGATTTGTATGCCGGGAGTGCCAAAGATGGCGGACTCTGTGAAACCATGATGGCAGACATTTCACAGTTCGTGTAGAAATCAATAATAGCCAGAGGAATCATGATACCTTAAAAAGAAACATGTACATTACCATTATTTGCACGGCGATTCTGATGGTGTAATCAGATTTTCAATATCTTTATTAGCTTCAAGTTTAGTATCTGACTGTAAATTATAGAAGTAACACCCAGCAACGAATTTCCTAAATGTAAACGGTTCACCCGATTTTGTCGATCGACATGTCTTTAGAAAGCTATTAGTGTAAACCTAAATTGGTATGAATTATTGGCATGTAACTTGAATATTACATGAGTTACTGGAGGTCAAAGTGGCCGATTACTATTGATCGCGTCAGGTCATAAGTACTCCACAGTTACACGAGAAAACGGTAACAGCATGCTTATACATATATTTATTCGTCTATGTCTTTGTTTATATCCGATATATACTATTCATGAAGAAATTGGTCAAATATTTACTGTGTTTTAGAAGCAAAAAGACATTAGGTACTGGCCTACTTTCGTTTCTATTCCTTTGATATATATTTATTTAATCTGTTTATGTATTTAATAATGTGTGTTAGACCGTGTTTATGGTCCAGCCGTGGGAATATTGATTGAATTTCAAGTTATTTAAATGTAAATCCAGTATTTCGTATGTGTTTCAATATGTTTGTGAGTGTGCGTTGGCTTGGAGACATGACGCGAGCGATCTAGCCAATTACAGCGCTCGTTACTACGGTAGGCGACTACTGAAGTCAATGGAGAGACTGTATCTAAGTGGGGGAGGAGCATTGGGTCGCACAAGATGTGGGAGTGCTAGACGGGAAAGCGCGATGGACGGTCGCAGGAAATACTTGGAGAGTGTTGAGCAGTTTGCGCATGGTCGCGGGAGATAGAAATATTTCGTAGTGCCGACATGTGCACTTGTGAGATTTCCGTGGCTTCTGCAATGAAGACGTAGTATGCATTTAGAAATAATTACGTGAAGTAGTAATCTATTGTTTCCATGTTATTCAACTTATATTTTATTTGATTGCTGGACCATCGACACCAGTAAGTGTTTTGCAGTAATAAATGGCATTCTTAAAGGTACTTCTCCTATCATACTCATCATTTAAAGTCGTTAAAATAGAATCTGCATATTTTATTTAATTGGAATCTTTCATTTATGAATTTCAATGTTACATTCCAAATTGGCAATTGCCGAGTGATAGGAACTTTCGACTATTCGACTCATGTGTATACTTATTTGTATACTGTAGACTCTGAAGTATTTGGCTTGTAATGCGACAACTACGTATCCCAGGCCCCTAGGCAACGAAACTAGCCAAAACCTTTAATATTTCAACTCTGAGGGTACGTAGTTGAGGGCCACCATTATTTTTTTTGAAAGCCCGCACCAGGTAGACGCTGTCCCACTCGTCCCATATACGTTAATACTATGAAAAGCTCTGCGAAACTGGAAGTTTTGCCCCAAGAAAATGTATACGAGGGAAGACTTACTAACGATGCTCTAAAAGCAGACGCTCTTGTAGCTGATGGAATAAGTTCGCATGTCATTTCTCGTTAAGTACAATGAGTAAGGTTGGTACCAACAAGAAAACAGTTCTACATATTCTTCGTAGACATTATCAGCGCCTGTACCACATTTCTCTACATGGAGAGCTACAGGTGTTGGATAAAAATATGGGATCACCACGATAAATACATTCTTCAACATAAATGCAGATGGCAGCCACGCCTGCAGGTGGCGCTGTTGTATATGACCACGGTTGGTGCTTGTGCAATGTCCTTAATACGTTGCAAGGGTCAGTCGCGGTCAAAACACAGTTATATGTAGCTGTGAGTGCGTTATGTCGAAGCTGAGTGAATTCTAACGCGGGCAAATTGTTGGTACTCGTGTGGCGGATGCTTCCGTAACCCAAGTGGTTGAAGTGTTTGGTGCTACAAGACGCAGATAACGAAGATTTATACCGCTAAAGGGAAAGTGGAAAAACATCATCTGCTAAGGTAAGACGTGGGCGAAAATGTGTGTCAGTTGATCATGTCGGACGGTTTTTGTAGAGGACTGTGACGAAAAATAAGACTACGACAGTTGCAAAACTCATTGAAGAACTAAATGTCGTACTCTCGAACTCTGTAAGCACCAAAATAACAGTGGGGAAGCTCTATAAGCACAGTGAGCTGCAATTCCAAAAACACTCATCACTGGTGGAAATGCCCGTAATAGGAAAATGTGGTGCCGAAGCCATGAACTGTGGAGCAAAGGAAGAAAATCATTTGGTCGAATGCAACATGTTTCACAATGTTTCCAGTTTCTGGCCTAGTTTACGTTCTATACACACGGTTCCAAGCCTATGATGCCGACTGCTTGCTGCCAAGAGTGTAACATGGCGGGGGTCAGTGATGAATTGCGCACCCATATCGTGGTATTCCATAGATCCTATGTTTATTCTGCGAACTCTCATTACTGCCAAGGTTTATGGGACCGTTTTGGCTGATCACTTCCATCTTACGGTACAATATTTGTTCCACAACGGTGATGCTAAGTTCCGAGACGACAGGGCCCTCTTCATCCACCTCGCATTGTCCTGGACTGGTTTGGTGAGAACACGTATGAATTGTTGCTTCTCTCTTGACTTCCGCAGCTACCAGAGCCCAAAATGGTTGATCCTTTGGGTTCACTTTGGCGAGAACGGCACCTAATCACTATCCACCTTTACTTCTTTTACTATGCGTCTTTACCTCAACTTGCTACTATTTTGCTGGAAGAGTGGAGTGAGATGCCTTTGATAACCATTCAGGATCAGTTACTTATCAGTTCCGAGACGACTGGAAGCGGTTCTGAATTACAATGGTTACGATTTTGGTGTTTCCATATTTTCGTTCTCTTCCTCACCTCTGAACATGGCAGTGACTTCGAACATTATTTGCAATACTGTAAATGGGTTCTCTAACAAAAAAGGGAAAAATAAGGCCACAATCACAAGTCAGGGGAATGTAAATTTGAAAAACGTGCACTACTGGTCAATGGAGAAACTACAATGGCTTCGTTAGGCTTTCAACCGACATTGGATTCTGAATGTGTAGTGTGGCTTAACCGGACAGCATGTGATCAGAGCTACCTTGAACGAGGTAAAATACACAGACCTTTTGATAAATACTTTACCCTTCTCATTAGAAAATATGCCCTTGTTTACTTGTCAAGGGATGTGGTTCCAGAGCGATGGATGTCCCAGCTACTATTCTTCAGCAACAAGAGGTCAATTGACCCCCCGTATTTCCGAACCAGTGGGAAGGAAGACGCTGTTCTATTCAGGAGTATCCAGCAAGATCGACCGATTTGTCATCTTTAGATTTCCTCCTCTAGGGTCGTGTAAAGTAAGCGGTCTACAAGAAGGTTTCAACGACTGTGGAGAGCAGGAGAGAGCGAATTATAGCTGCGTGTGAAGTGATTGCTCCAGACATATTGACAGCAGTCAGTTCATTGGTGATGCAGCGCAAAATTTGAGCAAATCCTTTAATAAATTCACCAACGGATATGTGACATAATGATTTTTTTGTCTACAATCTTTGGGTCCATTTATTCCACGCGATTTTTATGGGTGTGCAAATGAAACAGCATACGTAAAACAGATTGAAGTAATAATGTGATTTTCATTTAAGACAGAAATTGTATCCTGCAAATTCTAATAATACTATCACTAATAAATATTGCTTTGTGAGCATGTTAATTGTTTCGTCTAAAGGCCAGCTGAATGACTTTCCAGCGATATGTTTTCTTTGGTGCAAAAGATGTTTAAATTTTTATGAACTCTGACACACAACTATGACATTATGTCTTATACCAGAGGCTGTAAAGAGTGCAGTAAACTTTTGGGTGGCGGGACATTCAACAGCATCCTTCCGTCTTACATCATAATCGGGGGTGCTGTGTATAGAGGTAGACGAAGTTATACGGATGAAAGAAATATTCCAAAGTTTCCCTCTGTGTTGTCTTGTGCTCTGCAGTCAATTTAGGCACCACAAATCGATAAACACTGTAGTTTACGCTTACCAAAAAATTTGTAAATGCATTAGCACAGTCTATGCGAGTCTCTTTGTCCTCTATTGTATTTCTCGGCGACAGTTACCGTTTTAGAGCCAGCGTATGTTGTACTCTGCAGATGTTGTTTGCCATTGAACTTATAACTACTGACTCAAAATTTGAGAATCAAAAAGAGTTTTCTTTCCATTGACAAAGCATTTAAACCGATTCCAAAATAGTTTTCTTCTAACTGGCCACGTTTCGTAAAGTAGCATTATCGTCCCTTATAGGACAAGAGGCTTCGCACTGACCATGCTCTATTCGCCACAACTGAGGAATCCGTTTCATGTTAGAGTGTTCGACGTTTCACTCGAGGCAATGTGTGTCATTTAGAAACTAGCCCATTTACTGAATTTTTAAATGTACCATGTGCATACAAACACAAACATTCTTATTACCATTATCACATAATTACATTTAGCACTCAAGTAACTGTTAGCGTCCACAATCAAGCATTATAACGCAAACGTGTAAGAGGTTTCCTAACAATAATACTGCAAATGCATGCGTTGAGAAAATCATGCAACATATATGTACAGAGAAAGACAGTGTCAAGAAGTCGTCGAGGAATTATTTCTTCAACAGCTCAGTTTTATGAAAATCATTGTGCGTTCTCTTCACTATGTGAGGTCACTTAGAGGAAAACATATGCACTTAACCCTTTCAGACCTGAATTTTTTTCTGGAGGAAGGAAATTTTTTGTGCTAATTTTTAATGATTTTAGATGCAAGATTTACACAAAAATATGTTCTCGTTTTCAAAACATACTTTGTACACTTGTCTTCATTTTATGTTCAAAAGTAACTGATTACAAAATATTCTCAATAGTAATAAACAGTAAAACGGTCATTCAATAATTACCATGGAATATAACAACAACAGTATTCAATGAGACACATCCGTGTATTCTGGTGGTCACGAACTGCTGCGCACTGCTGCAGTGAGTTGCTGACACTTCCATAGTAATGCTCAACAGAAGGCAGCATTTGCTCGTGATGAAAATGTTGAAACTTCACAAATGTGTACCTCAGATTTCCATTGGGAAAAATACTTCCGTTGCAGCTAGGACATAGTTAGTGTGCACAATTGTAGCCAAAGGGTCTGAAAGTGTTAAGCTAAGAGTCATCATATTCATCGTATTTACTTGGACATTCAGTTTATGTGACAAGATTACTACTATAGGCTTCGTCTTAGATATAACCGGCTATCCTTCAAAACTACAGTATTTCTAAAACGAAATATAATGCTGGGTATTAGCTACCACAAACAATATAAGTGTGAATGAAACTACACTCCTGGAAATGGAAAAAAGAACACATTGACACCGGTGTGTCACACCCACCATACTTGCTCCGGACACTGCGAGACGACTGTACAAGCAATGATCACACGCACGGCACAGCGGACACACCAGGAACCGCGGTGTGGCCGTCGAATGGCGCTAGCTGCGCAGCATTTGTGCACCGCCGCCGTCAGTGTCAGCCAGTTTGCCGTGGCATACGGAGCTCCATCGCAGTCTTTAACACTGGTAGCATGCCGCGACAGCGTGGACGTGAACCGTATGTGCAGTTGACGGACTTTGAGCGAGGGCGTATAGTGGGCATGCGGGAGGCCGGGTGGACGTACCGCCGAATTGCTTAACACGTGGGGCGTGAGGTCTCCACAGTACATCGATGTTGTCGCCAGTGGTCGGCGGAAGGTGCACGTGCCCGTCGACCTGGGACCGGAACGCAGCGACGCACGGATGTACGCCAAGACCGTAGGATCCTACGCAGTGCCGTAGGGGACCGCACCGCCACTTCCCAGCAAATTAGGGACACTGTTGCTCCTGGGGTATCGGCGAGGACCATTCGCAACCGTCTCCGTGAAGCTGGGCTACGGTCCCGCACACCGTTAGGCCGTCTTCCGCTCACGCCCCAACATCGTGCAGCCCACCTCCAGTGGTGTCGCGACAGGCGTGAATGGAGGGACGAATGGAGACGTGTCGTCTTCAGCGATGAGAGTCGCTTCTGCCTTGGTGCCAATGATGGTCGTATGCGTGTTTGGCGCCGTGCAGGTGAGCGCCACAATCAGGACTGCATACGACCGAGCCACACAGGGCCAACACCCGGCATCAAGGTGTGGGGAGCGATCTCCTACACTGGCCGTACACCTCTGGTGATCGTCGAGGGGACACTGAATAGTGCACGGTACATCCAAACCGTCATCGAACCCATCGTTCTACCATTCCCAGACCGGCAATGGAACTTGCTGTTCCAACAGGACAATGCACGTCCGCATGTATCCCGTGCCACCCAACGTGCTCTAGAAGGTGTAAGTCAACTACCCTGGCCAGCAAGATCTCCGTATCTGTCCCCCATTGAGCATGTTTGGGACTGGATGAAGCGTCGTCTCACGCGGTCTGCACGTCCAGCACGAACGCTGGTCCAACTGAGGCGCCAGGTGGAAATGGCATGGCAAGCCGTTCCACAGGACTACATCCAGCATCTCTACGATCGTCTCCATGGGAGAATAGCAGCCTGCATTGCTGCGAAAGGTGGATATACACTGTACTAGTGCCGACATTGTGCATGCTCTGTTGCCTGTGTCTATGTGCCTGTGGTTCTGTCAGTGTGATCATGTGATGTATCTGACCCCAGGAATGTGTCAATAAAGTTTCCCCTTCCTGGGACAATGAATTCACGGTGTTCTTATTTCAATTTCCAGGCGTGTAAATGTAATCATAGGACTTTTAATAGCTATATTAAAAAAACATAGTAATAGCAGTGTACAGGAGACTTGAGGAAACAACAGGACCAGTAATAATAACAACAATAATAATAGTAATAATAATAATACAAGTTTTTCAGATACATGCTGACCACACAGTTTCAACCCACTTATCAGTCGAATATTAGTCAAACAGCATTGTTGCGGACAGAAACGATATGGAAAGTTACTCTCTTCACTGGCGTAAATGTCCAGCTTACCAGAAACGGAAAAACACATAGAGTGAAAAAATTTAGGAATTAGAGAAGGGTGATATTACAAACAAAGAATCTGTGAAAGCTTGTCAGTTCTGGAATGTTCTCAGTCATTATATTTGACAATAGAATCGTTCACAGAGGACTTCCAGAAAAGTCTCTCTGCAACTGCACTCAAGGCGAGTATTAAAGTGTTCATCTCGTAGCCTGTCAGATCGCCCGCAAAACGTTTGCTTGCAAAGCAGCTGTACAATACGGTAATAGCACTCCTTCCAATGGACTTCAGTAATGCCTCTGTAATTTTCATTAACAAAGTCTCTATCTCGTGTCAAACAACATATTAGTCTGTACCTGTCAGAGTAATTATGCATGTCTTTTCCGAAACATAATTTTACTGTATATTCTAGCATACAGTAAACTCTATGCTGTAACTCACGCAATTAAAGAATAATAAGTATATTATAATAACGGTCAGAAGAACGCAAGAACCAATACAGTTCAGTGTTATGGGAAGGCAGCAAGGCAAAAACAGCCATACCAACTAATAAGCTTAAACACACACTTGAGTGGTCAAAATCGAGTAAGTACATAATAATAACATAAGCATTGATTTGAACTGTGTGCTGGTCTAATAGTGGAAATTAATAGACTAGAAGGAACAGGTGAAATACGAACATATAAAAATAAAAGGGAGAGCATCAAACTGGAAAATGGGAAGAAAATGTTTGGAAGAGAAAGACATAAATGTAAGGAAGAGGTGGGATATGAAATAAGAAAATTAATGAATGGAAAAGCTATGATTTCTTTCGTTGCTGCACTGCGAGAAATGCCCCTTTCGGAAACATTGTGGTGAAGTTAGTAAGTTTACTAATTTGCAGAGCGTGCTAGAATACAGGTTCACTAGCGGGAGGGTAGTTCCAGAGGCTTGCAGTACTAATGGTGAATGAGTTAGGAAACATTTTTGTTTTATGACAGTTATGATGATATGATTGGCATTTGATGCGTGATACAAGGCACTGTATCTTCCAGTGTTAGTAAATTGTCTGTGTGCGCCTCTCCTCTAAGGTGTGTCCGAAGAAATAAAAAGACCAGCGCGAGACAAACTGCGTGAACGCAAGTGTCATAAACGTTTGAAATGTTTACGGCTGCTGAGAACTCGAGCAAAAACTACATCGATTAATTCCCAAAACTGTACTTGTTTCAATAAGGTCCTAGGCCGACGTGGAACAATGATGAATGCATTGGGTTCTTCTTTGTCCACAAGGCAAAGCGAATCCAGCGATGCTCCCTCAGACAAGCCCATGCCAGATTCCTTTCATTATTGTCCAGTCGTAGCTTATAGTCAGTCTAATGGCCTCGAGTTCATTCCGTATCAGTTAAACTTACGCAACTTTCTTTTCGTTTAAATTAGTCACCCACAAGATGAGATCCTATCTGCAACTGAACTGCGATGCTATCGTGTGACCAAACCAACATATGATAATCATCGTCATTGTGAATCACGGCCCAGAAAATGGAAAATTAGTCTCATTATCGCTGAATTTCAGTTCCGTATCTGTGAGGAAACTAATCTACGACTCGTTTGTATGATTGACTGGCGAAATGCGGTTCAACACAGAAATCTTACTGTTTCGGAAAAAGAAATGGTATGTCTACCGCGCAAGAGGAGGATAGTTTTTGAGCAGTACTCGTGACCTTTATACAACAACAGGCAATGTGCACGGCATTAATATGCTTAAAATCTAACGTGAACAGACTCTAACACTATTAAGTTGGAAATAAAAGTTTGGGTACAAGTCTTTGCCCCTCCCCAGGTACTGTACACAGGTCAAGGTCTCTTTAAAATAACACAGAATTACTAATTGCTTAACACCAGATAAAAACTGTTTATAACAATAACAGAATACATTTCTACAACTAAAAAATTATGCTACAGGCCCTAAGTAATTGCTAACACACAACAACGAGAAGTAATCATCGTCATCGTACTTTTGCGCCGAACTTTTGCATTTGTGTGTGGTTGACATGGAAGCACATAAAAAGGGATACGCAGACACACATATTGACACAAATAGCGAAGGCAGTGGTACTCACCTAAGACAGAAAAGAGGTGTAGTAGCGTCCGTCTGGTACTTCTGCCAGGGGAAAGACTGATAACACAGATCTCAGAGAGTGACGGTTATGTACGGTATTCTCCGGTACCACAGACAGTGGGGACGCAGCCGTCGTCGGGTGCAGTGCTTAGGACTCGGAAGATAAAACCTACGCGAATAAAAAAGGAATCGTCAGAGCTCACTTGTAATCTCGTCTATTTCATAATCTGGACCATACCGAATTCATTCGGCGGATAGGAAGTAGGTAGTCCGCAGATATTAAGTTGGAATCATAAATCAATTAAAAATGCAACTCTATTCTAGGAGTTAAGTCCCAGTGGGGTATGTTGAAAGGGTGTGTAAAGCTAAGTAACATGAATATAGATGTTGTTACGGCACTTGTCCACGACAAGACAATCTGCCGAAACGTCACTTTCACTGGTCTCTAGGCAAGTCGGTCAAATGTCAACGGAGATACACGTTCTCATCTCCTCCCAGGGCACCCCTGAATCTTCACAGAAATAGTCCGATGTATACGATTGCACAGCATAAAAACTTCATCTACTTTGTTCCTAAGTTAGCTGGAAACTCGACAGGATTAAGAAAAATTTTGCCTGCTATTTCAGTGGAGTAAAAAAAAAGATTTCTAAGCTGCACATTTCATATAGTAGCCTACAAATCGAGGATTTCCATCGATATGAAAACGACTCAACAGGTTTCCTCGGTGCCATAGCGAAGGCTTGCAGGGATTTTTTAAAATTTAATACATAAACAAGAAGAGCTCATATGCTGTGGTCTTGCTAATACACTATCTGATCAAAAATATTCGGACACCTTTATATAATGCGCAACTGACCACTAGATGACACGAGAGGCCTCCTCATCCCCCCACCTCCACAATGAAGGGCAAAAAAATCTGGTAAACGTGCCTAATATCGTGTAGGGCACCCGCGAGCACGCAGAAGTGCCGCATCACGACGTGGCATGGTCTCGACTAATGTCTAAACTAGTGCTGGAGGGAACTCACACCATGAGTCCTGCAGGGCTGTCCATAAATCCGTAAGAATACGAGGGGATACAGATCTCTTCTGAACAGTACGTTGCAAGGCATCCCAGATATGTTCAATAATGTACAGTCTCGAAAGTTCGGTGACGGCGTAGTGCTTAAACTCCGAAGAGTGTCCCTGGAGCCACTCTGTAGCAATTTGGACGTGTTGGGTGTCGCATTGTCCTGCTGGAATTGCCCAAGTCCGTCGGAATGCACAATGGACATGAACGATTGCAGGCGATCAGACAGGATGCTTACGTACTTATCACCTGTCAGAGTCGTATCTAGACGTATCAGGGTCCCAGATCACTCCAACTGCATACTCTGCACACCATCACAGCGCCTCCACCAGCTTGAACGGTCCACTGCTGACATGCAGGGTCCATGGATTCATGAGGTTGTCTCCATACTCGTACACGTCCATCCGCTCGATATAATTTGAAACGAGGCACGTCCGACGAGGCAACATGTTTCCAGTCATCGACAGTCTAATGTCGGTGTTGACCGGCCAGGCGAGGCGTAAAGCTTTGTGTCGTGCAGTCATCAAACGTACACGCCTTTCGCCTGCGAAAGACCATATAGATGATATTTCCTTGAATGGTTCGCACGTTGACACTTGTTGATGGCCCAGCATTGAAATCTGCAGCAATCTGCGGAAGGAATACACTTCTGTCACGTTGAAACATTCTCTTCAGTCGTTATTGGTCCCGTTCTTGCAGGATCTTGTTCCGATCGCAGCTACGTCGGAGATCTGATGTTTTACCGGATTCCTGATATTCATGGTACACTCGTGAAATCTCCACTTGATCGCTACCTCGGAGATGCTGTGTTCCGTCGCTCATACGCAAATTGTAACACCACGTTCGGGCTCACATAAATCTTGATAACCTGCCACTGGAGCAGCAGTAACCGATCTAACAACTGCGCCAGACACTTGTCTTACATAGGCGTTGCCGACCGCAGCGCCGTATTCTGCCTGTTTACATATCTCTGTATTTGAATGAGCATGCTTACACCAGTTTCTTTGGCGCTGCAGTATAGGTGGCGGGGAGGACTGCATTGTCAGTTAATAGCAGATTGTGTCGGTCAGCAGAGGTCAGTGACCTCGAAAGTGGAGTAGTTGTTGGATGTCACCTGAGTAAAAAATCGATCATGGACATTTCAACAGTTTCAAAGTTGCGCAAGCCTACTGGCGGTTACGTCACTGATTTGGAAGCGCGAAGGAACATCCACAGCTAAACAATGACTTGGCAGACCTCGTGTACTGACGGACAGATGATGATGATATTCGGTTTGCGGGGTGATCAACTGCGTCGTTATCAGCGCCCTTACAAATTCCCAATCTTTTCATTGTCCAGTCTCGCCACTTTCCCAAATGATGAAAATCCCCGCCCCGGCTGGGAATCGAACCCGGGACCCCGTCATCCAGAAGCATTAACACTAGCCACTTTTTTCCCCCCTCGGAGGGATCAGGTCATGGGCTGGCGGAGACAGGGAGGGCAGGGATCGCAACCCGAGGCCTAGCCTCCATGTCTCCAGCCTCCCTTTTCTGGGAATGTGGACCAAGGCACGAAGGGGATTTATCTGAGGTGCTAAACACAATATGCAGAAACTAAAGGTGCCACTCAAACATCCAAACGTAAAAAAAGACGGTTCCTAACGCCTTCTAGATTTATAGAGTTCACTAGAAAAAGAAAGAAAAAGAGACAGGACCCTGCAACGGCCCTGTTGGCGTGTATCCAAGTCGGCTTCTCGTTAACTTATAAACTATGTATAGTCCCCTGAATACATCAGGCTTGAACATTAGTTACTGAACGGTTAGCTATCTCCTCATTTCACTTCTCATACCCGGAACACCTCAACTAGCCGGAGGGTCCGTGAATAACGAACCCAAGTAATTGGAAAAACATGTTCTATATTTCACGTGTCGCCGCAAGATATCATGTTGCTCTTGCAGTACGTAGCAGAAGTCTATGACGTTCTTGTTATCGGTGCGATACAAATAATACGTCGCCATCATCCCCTTTATCCAGTTAAATGTTTGTCCTGGCGGTGGGAAAGTATACTTTGTTTGGGAACAGTAGATCGTCAGCTTTGATCGCCGTTCGTGCCGTACGCAGTAAAAGAGAGAGAATTTTCCTAGTTAAAAGCCAACAGTGGATTGACGTGCAACAAACCAAACGGTGCTCGTCGGAGTCGACGACCGTGCACTGTGGGAATATTGGCGTGTCGACCAGATCAATAGAGTGCAGTCGTTGACGGTTCTGAAATTTGCAGTTCATCACTACATACCACAATACGCGTACCTATGTAGGGAGAGAGGGAAGATGGATCGCTCTCCTTATTCTCTGCCACTGTATCGCCGGGTACTTCTGTTCGGCCACATTGCGAGCTTGCTGCTGGAGGAAGCTTCAATATATGTCTTTCGTTGTGGGCAGGTTGGTCTCTGGCAAACTGTCCTGAACGTAGCTGTAATCGACGAAGAAGTCCCGCAGGTGTGTGAGCGGTGCCGTGATATGGCCTACAATGACTGGCGGACAGAGTGAATGGGGAGCCATTTCGTTGATCACAGCGCCCCTTAAGGTGACGTGCTCGGTTTTCCAATAGCGTTGCATCGTACTCAGAAAAAGCGCACACGCCCTGTTCTTCACGTTGACGACTCCGATCCCTCCTCCTCTCGGTGCCAGCGTCATGGTATCGTAGCGGATTTTGAAGAGGAGGTCAGCACTTACGAAATGTCCAAAGGACGACTGTAGTCTTGACGCGATCGTGGTGGGCAACGGCAGTATGTGTGCCAAGTGACTAATTTTCGGCGCCAAGTAGACGTTGACATAATGTGCGCTCTGGAACATGTCTATGGCGCTCAGTGCATGTTGACGTACCAAAGCGCGAATCTGTCTCAGTAGCCGTCGATAATTATCCGACGTCGTATGTTTCCATGGAATATCACTCCCAAACACTTGCGCGTGGGGACCTTGGTGATGCGCACTGCTGTCCCTGGTGGCAGCTCTCTGCCCACTTCCATACATCGGGTCTTTCGTAGGTTGATGACACTACCCGCTACCGCTCCATACTGCTGGAGCCATTCCAGCTCCGCCTGGATTCCGTCTTCTGGCTTGACCAAAAGAACGACGTCGTTGGCATATGCGCCGCATTGGAAGGATGCGGTCCGTAGTTGGACACCTTAAAGTCGTCTACATCTACATCCATACTCCGCAAGCCACCCGACGGTGTGTGGCGCAGGGTACCTTGAGTCCCTCTATCGGTTCTCCCTTCTATTCCAGTCTCGTATTGTTCGTGGAAAGAAGGATTGTAGGTATGCCTCTGTGTGGGCTGTAATCTCTCTGATTTTATCATCATGGTCTCTTCGCGAGATATACTTTACTGCTTGAAGTTTTGAGAACATATTTTCACCGAGGAGTCAACAAAAGCCCGTACCGAGCTACAGAGCGTCTCTCCTGCAGGGTCTTCCACTGGAGTTTATCTATCATCTTCGTAACGCTTTCGCGATTACTAAATGATCCTGTAACGAAGCGCTCTGCTCTCCGTTCGATCTTCTCTATCTCTTCTATCAACCCTATCTGGTATGGATCGCACACTGCTGAGCAGTATTTAAGCAGGGGGCGAACAAGTGTACTGTAACCTACTTCTTTTGTTTTCGGATTGCATTTCCTTAGGATTCTTCCAATGAATCTCAGTCTGGCATCTGCTTTACCGACGATCAACGTTATATGATCATTCCATTTTAAATCACTACTAATGCTTCCAATTGCTGACCTGCTATATTGTAGCTAAATGATAAGGGATCTTTCTTTCTATGTATTCGCAGCACATTACACTTTTCTACATTGAGATTCAATTGCCATTCCCTGCACCATGGGTCCATTCGCTGCAGATCCTCCTGCATTTCAGTACAATTTTCCATGGTTACAACCTCTCGATATACCACAGCGTCATGCGCAAAAAGCCTCAGTGAACTTCCAATGTCATCCACCAGGTCATTTATGTATATTGTGAATAGGAACGGTCCCACGCCACTCCCCTGCGGCACACCTGAAATCACTCTTACTTCGGAAGACTTTTCTCCATTCAGAATGACATGCTGCGTTCTGTAATCTAGGAACTCTTCAATCCAATCACACAATTGATCTGATAGTCCATATGCTCTTACTTTGTTCATTAGACGACTGTGGGAGCTGTATCGAACGCCTTGCAGAAATCAAGAAACACGGCAGCTACATGGCACCCATGTCTATGGCCCTCTGAGTCTCGTGGACGAATAGCGCGAGCTGGGTTTCACACGATCGTCTTTTTCGAAACCCATGCTGATTCCTACAGACTAGATTTCTAGTCTCCAGAAAAGTCATTATACTCGAACATAATACGTGTTCCAAAATTCTACAACTGATCGCTGTTAGAGATATAGGTCTATAGTTCTGCACATCTGTTCGACGTCCCTTCTTGAAAACGGGGATGACCTGTGCCCTTTTCCAATGCTTTGGAACGCTACGCTCTTCTAGAGACCTACGGTACACCGCTGCAAGAAGGGGGCAAGTTCCTTCGCGTACTCTGTGTAAAATCGAACTGGTATCCCATCAGGTCCAGCGGCCTTTCCTCTTTTGAGCTATTTTAATTGTTTCTCTACCCCTCTGTCGTCTATTTTGTCATCTGTGCGACAATCTAGAGAAGGAACTACAATGCAATCTTCCTCTGTGAAACAGCTTTGGAAAAAGACATTTAGTATTTCGGCCTTTAGTCTGTCATCACATGTTTCAGTACCATTTTGGTCATAGAGTGTCTGGACATTTTGTTTTGATCCACCTGCCGCTTTGACATAAGGGTTTTTCTGCCAAGCCGTCGTCGGAGGCCGCGTAGTGCAGGTTCAAGAGCGACGGCAAATAAGGTGGCCGTAAGGGGGCAAACTTGCCGCAGTGAGCGCTGGATGGTGAAATGTTCGGAGCTAACACCGTTCACCAAAACTCTCGAGTTTGTTCCATTAATCAATCTCATGATTATGTCCACAAACTGGAGGGGGATTCCCATCCGTTCCATGACGCCTCGGAGGAACACATGGTCTACTCGGTCGAAAGCGTGATCGAAATCCACTGCCACGAGGGCTCTTCGTAATCGACATGCCGACATCAGTGCTATGACATCCCTGTATGCCCCTAGCTCTTCCCACCTAGACACGTTTGATCTAAATGTATTTTGTCCTTTACCGCCGCTTGAAGGCGAGCACGGAGGGTACGTGCAAAGATTTTGTAGTCTCCATTCAATAATGTCAAAGGCCGGTAGTCTTGTGGTCTACGACCACCACTTGGTTTTGGAACGGGTATCATGATACCCTCTGTGAACTCGGTTGGGACACATATGGTAGGTGTTTAGAGTTCATTGTGCATCTGTACCCACGTTGGTCCCGTCAGAGGAGCAAAGGTGCGGTAGAACTCATGAGGAAGCCCATCCGGTCCAGGGGATTTGTTTAACGCACCACACTTTAGGGCAGCGTCCAGATCATCTACTGTGATTTCAGCCCTAAGGCCGCCCACTTCAGTGCCCGTCTGCTGGCATTTCGCGAAGCACGTCTGTCAGTCTTGCTCTGTCCAGCTGGTCCTCCGCGTAGCAACTGCAGTAGTGGTGAGCTAAAGCACGTGCAATATCCTTCTGTAAAGTGGCCCGTGATCCATCGGCCATTTTGACAACCCGCACAAGTGTACGTCGGCGCTGCCTTCTTTCTCTCAGTATGTAGTGGAATGACGGCCGTTCGTTGCGTAATCGGTCGAGCATCCTCGCACGAATTTTAACTCCTTCCATCTTCACTGCCGTTAGACGCAACAGTTGTGCTTTGATACGTTGGGTAGCCTGCTGACGATCGGGAGACGGTGGTTGTTTCACCAGCTCACGTAGGGCTGTGAAATAAAATCCGGAGTGTGACTTATCTTGGCCATATCGTGTGAACGTTTTGCGTAAAGCCAGTTTGACGCAGCAGAGCCACCATTTAAGCGTTGAATCGTACGAACATTGACGCCGTTGGCATTGTCGCCATGTGTCTTCAACCTCCAGTAAACAGTTTTGATCCTGCAGGCGGGTTACGTTGAGCTTCCATGAGCCCCTACTGCGCCATGTCTTCTGTCGTGGCAGAGCGATGGTGCAGATGTAAGCCTGGTGGTCTGTAAAGACCGTAGGCCAAACCTAGGCGTGAATCGTCGCCTTGCGTAGCCCACGTGACACATACATCCTGTCGAGTCGGCTAGCTGAGTGACTTGTAACGTACGTATATCCGCGGCTGTCGCCGTGCGTCATTTCCAACGTGTCAGTGCAAGATCCCCGGACCAGCGTCTGTAATGCCGGGCAAGGAAGGAAGTGTGGTCGTTGGTCCTCGAGCCGCAGAACGCAGTTGAAGTCGCCGCCGACAACATAGTTCTCCTGTATCGCCTGGCCACCAAGAGCTGTTGCAGGACAATTGATTCACGAATCCAGTTATATGGCTCCTTCCGTGTATAGCGATTTTACGACTATGACGAGTGGGGCCTGAAGATGGCATCAATGTAATGCCGAAACTGGTACCACATACAAGTTCATAAAATAAAATAAACTTCTAAAAATCATACGGCTGTTGGTAAATTATTGCATCAAGAAGTTCATCCAGCCGTCGTCCCACGATCCATAATGGATCATCGAAGATTAATTATCCTGACTTCCTCTGTGTAAAAGATTGTGTCTCTTGGTCGAACCAGACCGTGCGTAAACATTCACCAAACGTACATCCGCTACAGTCACGGCAACATCACGGATCGGTGGCAAGTATTCCACACCTTCTGCCACTATTCCTTCTCGTAACAGTATGACTGTGCCACCGCTACCGTCATAACCTGTTAAACGATAGACGTCATAACCGTAAAACTCAACTGGGGCATCGTTCCGAACCTCCTGCAGAAAAACGATGTCGATGTTAGCTGCCCGCAGCATATCTTGCAGCATTTGTATCTTTACTGAGGTGCGAATACCATTGATATTAACTGTGCCAATACGGTAGACGTGTGACATCTTATCGGTTGTGCACTGCTGGGAGTTCACGCATCTACTGATCGGCCGTCGACGGAGGATTCTTCCTGGACCGGGACCACACGACACGGCCTCATTGGCCGCCATGGACAAGTTTCCCTCCCGACTCGTCGGTGGGAGCCAACGACTGAACGTCGTCCTCCTGCATCTCATCAGCTTCTTTCATTTCTTGTGCCCACTCTCCTAATGCACTGGTGAGGACTCTCGCTATTGACGGGCGTTCATCTGCAGGTGGGACCTCATCCTGCTGCATATCCGTATGCATCGCGTCTTGTTGATGTGGCGGCTTCTCCACGGTTTGTAGCACCGACGCTGTGGATGTGATGTCGTCCTGGCCTGGCGGTGGAAACGAATCTTGATCGTTCCCATTGTCTTGTGCGTCGCCTCGGTTGTGTTGCTCGTCTTCTGTGGACAGCTGTCCCTTCTTTCGTTTCTTCGACCGCTATTTTCGTGGTGGAGCTTCCACGTTTGCTGAGGGATGCTGTTCAGTGCGATCCTTTTGCTGATCCGCTCCCATATCTGATGATGGGTTCGACTGGAGCGTGGTAGGACTATGGCTCCGCAGTTGTTGTGGAGCGTCTGGCTGTTGGTGTGACAAGGCCATTTGCGCCGTCAGTGCCGTGGGATCGGGGGCGGTACTCTCAGGTTCTACGGGCAATGGACTGTCATATGCGTCGCCCACGTCGTTCCGTAGCGCTTCCACGTAAGTAATAGGCAGCTGTAACAGACGTCGCTGAAGACAGTCAGTTCGGAAGTGGCCTTCCTGCCCGCACCCAGAACAAGTTTTCGGTTGAACATCGTATACAACGATGGCTCGGCAGCCACCTATTTTCACATAAGATCGTATGCGCTTCTGGAATTCAATTCTTATTTGGCGCACTCCGTTGAGTACGAGCTATGTCTCGAAGCTGGTCCATCCGCAGCATGATTAAGGACCGTGCCGTAAGGGCGAAGTGATGCGATAACCATGTCAGCAGGAACTTCGAACGGAAGTTCGAATACGCGTACCATATTCACTCCGAGACCGGCATGATCAACAGAAACCACACCAACGTTCCCGTCGGCGTGGCAAAAGAGGTAACCTTCGGTGGATCGACGGATAAGTCTTTCGCACGCTGTCTCGTCTGTGGGTTTTACGCACACGACGCTGGTCACTATTGATAGGTGAATTCCCATCAGCTCCCGGGGATCTAGTTTTACCACTTTGTTCATGAAACGTTCGATTTCGTGAGCTTTTGGTCTTGTGTATTGTGCGTCGAACGTGAACTTGATAGTCGTCTTCCGGTAAGAAAGAACCATCGTGGTCTGTAGTAATCAATACACCGCTATGCGAAGCCTCACTGATGTAGACAAAGCTCGCCCGCTGCAACGCCGAAGGCAGACTGTGCCACTAGACCACGAGGTGCGGACCTGATGGACACAGACCGCCGAACACTGGGTGGTTGAAGAAAATCGCCTGAAATCAGCGGAAGAAATAAGTCGTTAGTCGTTAAGTGCAACCAGTAGTCCAGTTAACACAACGATTGTGCATAGCGAGTTGAAGAGAATAGGGTTCAATGGTCGAGCAGCTCCTAATGAGCACATCTTTCTCTTGTCAGTCCTAAGAGAGCCTTCAGGTGGCCTAACGAGCGACACAAACGGACAATGGATGACTGGAAACAAGCGATATGGAGTGATGAATCACGCCATACACTGCGACAGTCCGTTGAAAGGGCTTAGGTTTGGCGATTGCCAAGTGAACGCTACATCCCATCGGGTGTAGTGCCATCAGTGAAGTATTGAGCAGGTGATGCTATAGAACGGGGATGATTTTCAAGGTTTGGATGTGCTCCCCTTATTGCACATAAGATAAACGCTAATTGCGGAATCATGGAATTATACCGGGTGATCAAAAAGTCAGTATAAATTTGAAACCTGAATAAATCACGGAATAATGTAGATGAGAGGTACAAATTGACACACATGCTTGGAATGACATGGGGTTTTTTTAGAACCAAAAAAATAAAAAAGTTCAAAAAATGTCCGACAGATGGCGCTTCATCTAATCAGAATAGCAATAATTAGCTTAACAAAGTAAGACAAAGCAAAGATGTTCTTTACAGGAAATGCTCAATATGTCCACCATCATTCCTCAACAATAGCTATAGTCGAGGAATAATGTTGTGAACAGCACTGTAAAGCATGTCCGAAGTTATGGTGAGGCATTGGCGTCGGATGTTGTCTTTCAGCATCCCTAGAGATGTCGGTCGATTACGATACACTTGCGACTTCAGGTAACCCCAAAATCAATAATCGCACAGACTGAGGTTTGGGAACCTGGGAGGCCAAGCATGACGAAAGTGGCGGCTGAGCACACGATCATCACCAAACGACTCGCGCAAGAGATCTTTCACGCGTCTAGCAATCTCGCGTGGAGCGCCATCCTCCATAAGCATCGTACGTTCCAGCCGGTGTTTATCAACCAGGCTTGGGATGATGAGATTCTGTAACATATCGGCGTACCTCTCAATCGCCACGGTAGCAGTTTTGCTGTCCAGCGCCATCTGCCGGACATTTTGTGAACTTTTTTTTGTTCTAGTAAAACCCCATGTCATTCAAAACATGTGTGTCAATTTTTACCTCTCTGTCTACATTATTCAGTGGTTTATTAAGTTTTCAAATTTATACTGACTTTTTGATCACCCTCTATGACTACATTTTACAACACTGTGTAGTGAGTATGGTAGTGGATCAGTTCGAGACGATGATTAGGGTGGAGACACCCCATAATAATGTCCACAAACAGGTGTACGGATACATTTGATCAGATAGAATAATGTGGACTCAGAAAACAGCAGTCTGTCACTGAGGCGACGCAATTGTCTACAGACTGGATTCACTCAGTTCAAATCCCTCTCTCGCTAATCAGGTTTCCATTTTCCGTGGTTTCTCGAAATCCGTTACGGAGAATGTCGAAATGTTTGCTTCGAGAGACAAATCGCCCATTCCTTCACTATCGTTGCCCTGTCTGAGTCGGTCTGCGTCCAGTGAACAAGTTGTGTCTCAATGGTTCGAGGACAAGCTCATATGAAATAATCTATCTGTTTCTACCAGAATGATGGACTTAGAAAATTCTTGTCGTGGACAAGTCTGACGCGAAACAGGTAGGTTATACAAGCGAATAAAACTGACCTTCAAAATCGCCGATACGAAGAAAAAGTCGAAAGGGAATCAAGAACGTGACAATAGCGGTGCAGCAGATTTTTTATTGTTGGAATTTGTTTTTTGTTCTTTAACTAGACACAGAGAGAGGCTCCTCATCTCTGCACAGCCATCTTCGAAAATCGTGGGATGACAGAAATTGTTGTAGCTTTTATTGTAGGAACGACACTTTCAGCTGTATTTATAGGTTTACTTTATTTGAAGTCTATTTTGGTGTTACATTACACCATTTTCAGGACGCTGAATACGATAAACATATATTTTTCATAATTGTACAGAATGAAGATCAAACTACCTACAGCTGCTTTTAAACTAATTATGCGTTAACTCCAATAAATTAAAACAATTCAGATGCTGCCTCATGTAAGTGACACGTTATGTGTCACATCACCTAAATTGTTTTATATCAGTGACGCAAGAGGACTACAACGCCCCTGTTAAGGCTGATGTAGCCCAATACAGTTCTATACCTTAACACATAGCCCCATGTTCATTAAAACATTTTGTATGCCTTCACGATTCTTACCTTTCAAAACATCTGTGTCGTAGGCTGTCTGATGCAGTACAAACTCTGTCCATAATTCGTCTGTTGGTAAGGGTATAAAACTTAGCTCGACATATAAACAAATAAAAACTAGAACTGTTTTGATTTAATAAAGTAAATGTATGATCCCCATTTTAAAAGTAACTAAAGATAGTTTGATACTGCATTTTTTACAGTGATGCAAAAGATACGTTGACACCGAAATCGATTGTAGATAAAATAAGACCTGTAAGAAGAAGTCATTCCTACTGCATACAGATACTTCTAATGCTTTCAGGAGATTTATACATCGTTTTTTTGAGGTATTACTCAGACTATCTAGTTGTGCCTAGACCCTCTCCAGATCCTGATTCATTTCGAAATTTTCTAATTTTTATTCGACGTATTTATTTTATGTCCTGAAAATGTATAATTTCTCTTAAAGTGCGTCTTTAGACACTCCCTGATTATGACGCTCCTCATTTAATTGTTAAAATGGAAAAATCTTGTTGGCAAATAATATGGTGCATACGTATTTGTAGTAGTAAAGAAAAACTGTGTACGAAATTATTTCTGATTATTATTTTTTAAACGGTTTTGATCATTTTATTCTTGGTATGTGCAGGTGTATTTTCTGTTATGGACAATGCGGTTTTTTAGTTGTATATTGCTAAGCGGATGCCCAATTTCATATTACTAGTCTATTCTTTTATGCACATGCTACAATGGAAATGCTCGTAGCTTAATGCGGAGTAGGCTAACTTGACGGTTGAGATGCGAACCATACTTGGATCGAATCCGTCGCGTATGCCACCCTGAACTGATTCTCAAGTTATGGTTCATTTGCTCGTTTGCAGAGGCATGTGCCGTACAACTTACATACATTTTACGCTATCCACCACTACTTCCTCTAGAGATTTTCCGTTCACTTACTCGAGGCTGGGGGAAATTGGCTATAATTCGGTTATTTGCGGTCGACTGATGGGCACAATCTAAGCGATGCAGCATCAGCACGGCTTCCACGTCGACCGCGTCGTTAATATGTTAAACGATTTCTCTTAATGTCAGAAAATCGCCGTTGGCCATTCTGCGACAACATTTTCATTAGAAGTAATAAACACTGTTGTGCTAGAGCAGGGGTCTCCAAACTACGGACCGTGGATTGCATCCGGCCCGCGACGTCAGTTTATCCGGACAGCCGACGGTACTTGAATTTCCTTACTAAAACCTGTAGACCACGAGACGTACGTCCTCTACTACTGCTGTCACTAGCACTACATGCAGCCGTTAAGCCTGACTTCGGAGCTTCTGCAGCAGAATTCGTGTGTGGGTAACCACTCAGGCATTCTTCGGAATTTTTCGAGCAACAACATGGCCATCCGTCACGAGAAAGTTCGTTCTTACTGGGGCAGGTCAAGAGTTCCATCTCTGAATTTCGACCGCCGCCGGCGTTCCAACATACGGACCCAAATATCTTCGTACACAAGGATCTACGGACGTGGTCCCATATCATGTTGCATAAGACTGCCAAATGACTATCACAAATAGTACAGGGCATTTATCCCGTATTATCCCATATGAACTTCATTCGGGGACATGCACTTAATCGCTGTCAGTCCCAGGATCTTCGTGAAGAGATAGATTCTGAATTCTGCGAGTGGCTTATGATAGAGCAGTTGCGTCTTCACAGTCTCCGTTTCTCTCACTGAGAAGATAGAGACGATCCATAGCTGTAGGATCCTGCCTGGCTGTCCAAGCTGTCATTTTTAGTCGACATCACATCTTATGTGAATGAGCTACACTTGAAATTTCAGGGAAAGGATAACCTCGTTTTAGATCTCTATAAAATCATCAAAGGATTTCGGAGAATGCTGTCATTGTTTGAAAGGCAACTGGAGAAGAAAACTTTTTCTTTTCACTGTTTCAAAGAGTTTTGTGCTATAAGCCCCGATGGTGTCAACTTCCATTTTTGGAAACAATTTTTTGGAGAGATTTTCAGACCTTGACAGAATTTAGAGTGACGTTCTTCTGTTCTAGAATCAGTTGATAATACGCCAGTTCAAGTACAGTGGGAGCTAAGTTATTTGGAAGAAAATACCGTGTTGTAAAAGGAGCAGAGTGAGGAAAATTTGTTGAATTTTACCGCTGCTTAGCTATGTTCAGTTTCCCAACCTGAAGAAATTTTCCGCTGTTGTGGCATCAGTGTTGCGAACAACCTAAGTGTGTGAGCAAACGTTTTCGAAAATGAGGTGTCTGAAGGCAGCATACCGAACGAAAGTGACTTATGTACTTTCTAAACCAATTCTCTTGATTGGACGCAGCAATACCAAACCAAACACTGATGGTACCTAGAAATCCAAACGGCAGTTTCACAAATCTCAGTTACGTTTTTTGCTGCTTAGTTTGTGAGATTCGGATATGTAGACCCTACGTCTGAAATAACAATCTTTTTGCTAAAGTCGCGTCTTTGATAACATTTTTAATAATTAGCTTTTCGTCTTTTTTCGCAGAGCTTTCATACTGGTTCGCGAGTTCGTTGGTATGGCTCACACTCATAATTTTGTAAGTTAACTGGCCCGCTGGACAAAATGATCGGTGATCACTAAGTTAGAACTTTATAGTCACTGACCACCCCTCTCCCGCAAAAAGACACATGTGAAGGGTACGAGATGGACCCCTGACTTCTTCGTTGGATGGGCAGGGCTGCAGATCTAACAGACTCCTAGAAATAGCAGACTGGGATGGGCCATAGGCAAGAATCAAATATCGTGGAGCACGAGGCGCAGGCTGTTATCAATCCGGCTGGAATTGTAATAATGGCGGTAGTGCCGTCTAAAAACGTGAACATGCGAGGTTTATCTGTTTCACAGAACAGAACGGGCAGCACTCTGATGTAGTTTTCAGAGTCCATAATATTTCAAATATCGTTGTTACAAATGACCTTTCACATCGGACGAACAGATCATGTTCCATTGTCGTCACTAATGACTGCAGGGAGCACGAGAACTTTATTATAGGACAATGAGGCAATGGAGCCAAATTTTGTCCTTTGAGAAATCACAGCAGTTTAATGTTCCAAATAATTCACAGTCATTAGAGACAGCGCACTACTACATTTTTATATAGTTTTTTCAGGTCTCGGACACCTTGTGCTAAACAACTCGATCGTAGAATAAGTCATTAAATTATTGACAGACTGCTGATAACAAGTTTGAAACAAAAATCCTAGGATAGTGAAGTAGAGCACGGAAGCCTTTCAACTTAAGTTTGAAAATATGTGGGCACTAACACTGATTTATCAGTTACATTGAAAGTCTATAGAAACTAGAACCTGCAGAATATAGTACTTTTCGGACCATCTTTAAAGAAGTGTAATACAAGCATAGATAATTTTACTGTCGAATGTTCACTGTTCGAATGTTGCATTTTCTCTTGAAAGCGTCCATATGATTAACGAAAAATGCCTTAAAGGAGTATACGTTGAGGTATGCCGGAGTTGGAATTCAGATACAGATGAGCAATGGCTTTCATGAAGTTCTCAAACTGACACATCTCGTGTTCTAAACATAATCTTTCTGAATATATACAGTAGAGTCACCATAGATGGTAGGTAAAGTCAACAAGCTTTCGCGTTTAGTAACTGCGACAGTGATAGTTATTCTTAATGTCACGATAAGAGTCCTTAGTTTCTGCATAATATCCTGAAGATGATACATCGATGAAAGTTATTCAACTATCCTTAGTTATAACTTACTTCACTTGGAAAAAGGAAATTTTGTGGTTCATTTTTCGTTGTTAGTGACAGAGCACTCATACGTATTAAGAAAATTGCAGACCTAGAACGGAACCCTAGGGAACCTCTGATTTAATTTTTTTAATGTTTTATTATTATTTTTATTATTTTTTTTCAGCACCCAAGTCAGATTGAAATCCATTTTATAGCTTCTTACCCTGGAGGTTTACCTTCTGTTTCCTGTTTAGTGGTAGTGATGTTTATAATTGTTGATGGTTTTTCCTAATTCCGAGAGATTCTAAGTTATTGAAAGGTATAGTATAGTTCAAAAACTCGAATGTTTTTTTTTCTTAAATAAAGAAGATAGTTACTGTCTTCGGCGTATCATTTGACTCTAAAAGTGCCTCACATAAAGTAAATAATAAGCTGGATTTTCAGGTGATGGTACTTTCCTGAAGCAAAATTGCGAATCTCAAAACAAATTACATGTACTGTAATATTTTACTATTCGCTTATTAATTGCTTTGCGATAAATCTGCGAAACACTGCTAGCAGAAAAAAATTGTATGTAATTGTCTATCGCTTTCTCCTTTTATATAAAGTGGTTTTACTAGCAAGCGACCGTGCCTACTCGCCATCACCCATTTCGTCCAAATTCATGGAATATGCAGGGCTTGACCAGAAATGAAAGTGACTGAAGTGGCAGCTCCAGACGGCCAAGGATTTCGGAAAAAACAGCATTTTTGGCGCAGGTCGAACGAGACACAAGCCATATATTTTACCGTAGTACCGAGGCAGCGGTAGGCGCAGCGGAAGACGTACAGAACGGAAATCCGAGGGGCGTGGGGGTCGAGTCCCTTTCCTGAATTTTTTCTATTTCTAATTTTACGTTATTTACACTTCAAACAAACTGAAATAATGCTCAATATGTTGTGTTTATTAATATCTTCATAAAATGCATGAAAAGTAAAACCAAAAGGAAATTTGGGATTGCAAATAACTACCAAGAAAGGATTGTGCATACAGGGTCCATGATAACTCGGCAAATAATTTTCCAAGAAGAGAGTGTGATAATCGTATTCCGTTAGATTATTTCGACCTTCGAGCAGTCCTCAGCAGCTCCACGCCAATAATGGGTTCCCCTGTTATTACCTTGAATATCACTCCAACAAGTGTAAATCGTCAACTGTAAAATAATAAAACAATCTAATTTTATACACGACGTTCCCGTGTACACCTTACAGTGACTTTCTGGAAACCGGCCTGGTGGTCGCTCGATCCTAGGCGCTACAATCTGGACCCCGCGCGACCGCTACGGTTGCATGTTCGAATCTTGCAGAACTAGCACTCCTGAAAGAAAGGATATTGCGGAGACATGGCTTGATCCTTTCTTTCGGGAGTGCTAGTTCTGCAAGGTTCGCAGGAGAGCTTCTGTAAAGTTTGGAAGGTAGAGGACGGATACTGGCAGAAGTGAAGCTGTGAGTACCGGGCATGAGTTGTGCTTCGGTAGCTCAGATGGTAGAGCACTTGTCCGCGAAAGGCATAGGTCCCGAGTTCGAGTCTCGGTCGGGCACACAGTTTTAATCTGCCAGGAAGTTTCATATCAGCGCACACTCCGCTGCAGAGTGAAAATCTCATTCTGGATTTAAATTATTATCTATAACTGTGTTACAGTTTTCCTATCCTCTACGTGCAAAGACCACTCTCCTTATCAGGTGATACAACTCAAGTAGATCGATCAACGCGGCCTCCAAAAACTGGGAAAATAGGTAATTGGAGAGACAAGAGGTTAAAACCCACTACAAACTACCTTAAAAAAATGGTTCAAATGGCTCTGAGCACTATGGGACTCAACTGCTGGGGTCATCAGTCCCCTAGAACTTAGAACTACTTAAACCTAACTAACCTAAGGACATCACACACATCCATGCCCAAGGCAGGATTCGAACCTGCGACCGTAGCAGTCGCACGGTTCCGGACTGCGCGCCTAGAACCGCGAGACCACCGCGGCCGGCCAAACTACCTTAAAGCTTTCGGCACAAACAGGAATTGTGCTATATGCATGCAAAAGAGATACTACCTGCTTCGAGTAGGCACATTTGTATCCTATGTCGAAAGGTAGAATCCACGAACGTTTGAAAGGCGGGAAGGACACAGACTGGAATCCGCTTTAGATCTTTCCAGCATAGAAAAAACTTAAGTGGTCTCTGGGAATCGAACAAGGGACGTCCGCGTCGGTAGCCAACAATTCTAACAACTAGTCGAAGGCGGCCGTCTAACAGCATCCACGCCTCAGACCCATGGGAAGGTGTTTGTTTCTGCATTTGTTTCACCTAGCAAGATTCAAACCTTCTCTTAAATCTTATAATAAAAATTAAAAGTGATGATAATAATAATAATAATAATAATAATAATAATAATAGCTGGTGTCTCTCCTAAGAGCCGCCAGGCGCATCTTCTCTGGTGTCTCGACAGATATTTGTAATTTCATTTTCGCATTGGGAGCTGGAGTCAGTGCAAACTATTATTGTTTGGCCCGTCTTTCTTGCGACGTCCAGTGTCAACACAAAGCGTCGGTTACAAACATAATTATTTTTAAATCGGAATTAGACGTGTCCATTCTACAAAGCGCTCATAAATTAGTCTAGTTCGATATTCGTTTTATCGATATGTATTAACAGTGACAGTAAAACACGAAGAATAAATAGCAATCCAGCAGCGACTCAGCAGTGCTGCATGCTTGGCGATAGCAGTCAGCCTGGACTAAGGCACAGTGACTAGCAATTTACTCAAACTTGCAAATTTATCTATCACTTGTTACATGAACACATGGCCATAAAATCTCAAATTATCTCTATAGATAAGCCTTCATAAGTCCGTGTCTCGATATTTTTCAACATGTAAAGTACCTCATATGAATATGATAATTGAAACTGTACATTTGTTGCACATATCTGTGAAAAGTAACTGGTCTTCCTTTCACATACTTCTCTTTACATCCGTAGCAACGACAATACTGCACCATAGCTCTTACTGAAGCTCAAACGAGCAAGAACGAAAACAAAATAGGGCGATTACGTGTAAAATGCAAGTTTCGCTAATACCGCAAGTTGTAGACAAGCAGTGTCGTCACAATATTATGGGACCAGCCCGGTTTGATGTTGAGAGTATGCGCAGTAGACTAAGCTCACGCCACAGATATTCATACTCTATGCTTTAATGCACCTCCGTTACCGTCTCGCCACATGCCGAATTTCAGGAAACTATAGAGGCTGAAGCTGAAACATTCTACGATGTCTCACAAAAAGAATTCGAATTTTTTTCAACAAAATTTGGCCGAGAAAAAAGTGTTGCATTACTTATTGAACGTTCGTCAAACGATTTTTACATTGCTGTGCAGCAGTATGAGACGTTCTCAAGACAGCTATTGTATATCCGAAAACGGCAACTCTCTTGTAAAAAATTTTCCAATCATGACACTCAAATGAGAAATTAACTTACAAGCACTGATTTTTGTGCGAAGACCTTCTTGTGATTGGGTGAATTCCTGTTAACGAGTGCTGTCACGATAGAATCGTTCTTAACCTGCACCACTGTTAGAGACACTACATCCTAAAAGGTCGATAACTAACATGTAAAAAAGGCTATAATGGCAATACATAAGAGGAATGGGCGATATGGAGCGCGTCCAGCTGTTCATAGGATTATCAAAGTGCACGAACGAATATGCGATTGCTATGTGCAGTGGGGTAGACCGCCGAGATCACAACCTATTTCTTTGTGAGAAAATGTTTTCTTCTTCCTCTACTCACGAGAAATTAACATATTCCGTAGCACTGCGTCTTTTGCAATACTTACTATTATTAGTCCTTAAAAGTATATCTGAACAGTGAGGTAGTATTTAATCAAGGCATCAGTAATGTGTGCTACGTCAAGCAAACAATCCGGCACTAATCTCGTGAGGTTAGCGAAGTTAGCCTTGTTGAACGTGGGTCACACTGAGTAGCATCCTCCTCCCTTCGTGAATATACTTTTGTGGTCTATAATCTGTACAAACTGGTATAGTTCGCAAAGTGCATTTGTTTTTACTATAAAGTTTGTTTCAACGCTCAAGTAATTTGTTTGTGGGCTATACCCGTTTAGACAGACTAACCAGTAGTTATCAACAGCTCTATGAAAATAAAACACATATGATATTACATGATTATATATACTGAAGTGACGACTGAAAATTTGTACCAAGGCCGGGGATGAAAGGAAAGGTCTGTGGAACCATATAGTTACGTTTTATTAAAACATCTATGCCTAGGTTTCAGGCAAGATACCCCTTTTGTTCGATGCTGAGGTGATGTTCCACGGAGACTTCTACAATGCTGGTAGAGTTTAAGGGGAATACCAAGTGGACTGAGACATGAATGGGAATTTGTTGTGCAAAGCCTCCGTGCCAGAGTGGAGTAGTGGTTAACGCATCTGATTAGCGAAGAGGATAACTGGATTCGAATCCTGTTTCATTTCATTAAAACTAAAAACTATCAAATTACGCTAAATAAGACTTTTAAGTGATACCATAACTGTTTCTTGACCAGTGGCTGCGACAAAGCATGCTAAGATTAACATTTCATTGAGTCTCCTGCTAGAGGCATGCTGTGTGAGGTTAGCCCTTGTAAGTCCTTATGTAGGCAGATGTGTCTGTGGAAGCTGTTACTGTGTGCAGAAAGTGTCCCGCTCATCCATATACCAGTGATGTGGGGCGCCATAAGTGCGGATGCACGATGTCGAAAAGACTACTCGAATGTCAAGGTACAGGCGACAAAACCAAACTGTTTGCATATCTTGATGAACTCGGGGTCCTTAGGTTGACCACAGCTCGCTCCAGTGGTATAACACACAATGATGGCAGTACCACATGTGACATACTTTTAGCAATGTATTTATTCCCTTCCTATTGTAACGATGTTACTTGTAGACCATCTGTGAATGCGTATAATTATCGCATATTTTTTTGTATACAGAGTGTTACAAAACAAGACCGAGAAATGTCGAGGGATTGTAGAGCGTTTCTTGAGGAACAAATTGAGGATAGGAACATCATGTCAGACACGTCATCCAACGACGCTACACAGCGTCGGCGTTACAGGCGCCGGCGCCTGGCGATAGGCCATTCCTTCGGCAGCAAACGTGACTTTGTACGTTGACGGAACGTCTCGCAGTGTTTGTTATTCAGCGATCGCGTACTGAAAGTCACGATCATCACTGGAGAAGATGACGACGATGATGATTGATTTGTGGGGCGCTCAACTGTGCGGACGTCAACGCCCGTACGAAGTCCAGTCTTTTTCCAATCCAATCTAGCCACTGTCACGAATGATGATGATAATGATGATGATGATGATGATGATGATGATGATGATGATGATGATGATGATGATGATGAGGACAACACAAACACACTGTCCCCGAGCAGAGAAAATCCCCAACCCACTGTAGAAGATGTAGCAAGCTGCTCCAAACATAGGCCTTGTCTTCTAAGAACGCGATGCTCTGTTGCTTCAGCGGAAGACGGTTTCGGCATTGGGTTTTCATCTGCAGTTTATTTTTCAACTGTGTACCAAAAAACATTAGAGATTTTATAGAGTTCTTTGAGACAAACTGATGATGGAAACCAGTGTCCGAAACCGTTATTCAGCGAGACAACAGAGAATCGCAATCTTCTTCACTGGCGGATGGCGATCGGTCGCCATCACTGAATAACAAACAACATTGCAAAACGGTGCACTCACTGTGTGTTAGTGTACAAGGATTGATTTGCGCCTGAAGCAGTGACCTAGCGGCAGGCGCCGGCGTCTATAGCTTCTACGCTCTGTAGCGTCATTGGAAGATGTTTCCGGACACGGTCATATGCTTCCCCACCCTCCATTTTTCCCCCCAAGACACCCTCTACGCCCCTCGAAGTTTGACAGTATTGTTTTGTAACATCCTGCACGTATATAACACTTACTTTTATCTGTATGACATGTGGCGATGCTGTTGCGCCGAATAAACAAATAATAGCCCAATCTTATAGGTATGTGGTAACCGCGTGGTAGAATTTCAGGATCCAGAATTACAATGAAATAATTAGCATTCACTTCATATATATAAATATATATGGAAATGGAAATGAAGTCTCATGCGTGTTGACAGAGGGGAACGGAGACCCGCACTGCCAGATTTGGCAAGGTCCTAATGGAGGTGGTTTGCCGTTGCCTTCCTCCGACTGAAATGGGGATGAATGATGATAAAAACAACAACAACACCCAGTTATCTCGGGGCAGGTGAAAATTCCTGACCCCGCCGGGAATCGAACCCGGGACCCCGTGCTCGGGAAGCGAGAACGCTATATAAAATTTTGTTTTTTGAATGTTGCAAGCAGATATCTGCCAGCCGAACGCTGCACCATAGACGGGTATATGACAGATGTCTGACAATAGGCACGACACGAGTGAAACCTTCCTGACACTCACCCAGTACGGTGATATCAGCGCGCGTGACGCGGCAGCCAGGTGAGCGTTCGACCTCGCTGTGCCCGAAAGTCTATAAAACGGTGGGGCGAAACAGCGGTACCTGGCCGGATTCAAGGGTCGGGTTTAGGAGAAGTGTCGACGCCTCAGCAAGACAACGTGTTAGTTGACAGCTGTATGGAGTGTCCGTTTTTAAACGCCATCCAACTGAAGAATGAGATAAATTTCCCTGGATGCTCACAAACCGTTCGCAACCGCTTACGGGAATATTAAAGAGGGCCTTTCTGATGGTCACAAACTTTATAGGCTTATTATTGGATATAAGTTTCGACTTTCATTCAAAAGCAGTTTTTTCTGTTGCTAAGCGAACATGTTTTGGCACGTTTCATAAAATTTCGGGCGTGCAGCCTCATAAACTCGACTTCTTCTTCTAATATTACGGCTGAGTACCGTCCGGCCGTCTTCAGAGTGAGCCGAGGTGACTGACACTCCAGCACTTGCTCCGTCATTTTAAACCCCCGAAACGAATCGCTGCGCATGCGGCCACAGATACACAAAGACGCCAGGAATTAGGTCTATGGCTGCGCGGTCGATTCACATGGCGATATCAATGTATCACTGCGAACTGCACCTTCGCGACGTCTTCGTGACTTTATTACAGAAATTGTCGGATTCCAAGATTTGTCCAAGCTACAGCCGCTATCTCCATTAATTAAATTCGTCACCAACCGAATTTCAATTGTTTCTTTAACTACAGAGTCCCAGAAAGACGGGACGGAGCAAGTGCTGGAGCATCAGTCACCTCGGGTCACTTTGAAGATGGCTGGACGGCATTCAGCCGAAATGTTAGAAGTCGAATTTATGCGGCTGCACTCCCGTAATGTTATGGAACAATCTTTGTACCGTGAAAATATGAAGATGCACATGTTTCAGCACCTCTGTGCCATCACCAGTGCCTTTTTTTAATTAAAAACGCGATTTTATGTTATATGGTTATGCAGGACCATATAATGTGAAACCACGTTTTCAATAAATAAAACCCACTGATGACTCAGAGGTGCCGAAACATGTTTGGGTAACAAGACAAAAAAGTGTTTTTGCGTGAAAGGCGAAACCTGTATCCAATAATTATAACTGCAAACACGGCGAAAATACAAGAGGTGCAAATCCAAAAGATAAATATTTATAGGCTTACTTTCTTTCACTGAATTAAATGTAGACCGCGACTGGCACCATGTCATGTTTTCAGAAGAGGCAATATTGAGCTAAATGAATGAGAGTCGGGTGATGATCTACAGGCCAGTATGTAGCGCAACATTAACGTGTTGGCCACGTAAGTCTCGTGCTGGAGGTGGATGTTATAAGATGGGGCAGGGATCCTTCATCGAATTTGTGGTCACCTCTCCGCAGATCAGTATCTGCACATCATGAAACATACTACGGCGCCGAGCGAGAGGATGCGCTATACCAATGGAGTGATCCACTTCCAGCAGGACCACTGACCGCTTCACGACAATCGAATCGTTCAGCAATGGTTTTCGCAACAGGATGAAAACGAGCGTCGGATTTCAATCGTATTGAATATTTGTGGACGCAAATGAAGCGTCACGTGAACTTACTGACAGACATCGGTCCAAACACACCTGACTGTGGCACCTACTATTGGACGCATGAGAGTATCTCACGGATAATGAGACATTTCCATAGGCTGACCGCCTCCGCCCCTCGCACGAGGCAGGTAACTGATAACGGTGGGTGAACCACATACTAGCCTCATCCCTGATGTGAAACTTTACCCGTCTCACATTGCTCCACTTGATATTACGTCATTTTATATAACTGCATGTTTAATTGGAAATCTCCGTGAAATCACTGTACTTAAAATTTTTTTGTTGAACATGACACTTAACATACGCAAATTTGAAAAAAAGTACTAACACCTAAATTTCAATAGAAATAGAAATGGAGTAAAATGAGACAGTCAGAGAGAACACTAAACATCGACCATCTGGCTGTGGGCATTCTCTATGAAAGAGTAGACACAAATGGAACTGTAGTAGCTATGGCGCTGTGCTATATACTGTCGGACGACGTTTGAAACCATTATCAGTACATCTGAATTCCCCCAGGTGACGTATGCCGTCATCGGATCAGAATCGCTGTCGTCTACCAAGAGTACTAATTTTTTTTCCGGCAGTGTATACACGATCTTATTAACCAATCGTCGTACGAGGAATGTTAGAGCAATAAGGGTACTAGATTTTTATATTTATTTTGAAAAAGTGAATTTGAAAAAATTCAGGATATTGTTTCTACAACTGTTGACCATTTTTACATACAATCGCCATCCCGTTCATTACATGTGGGGGGCCGTGGCGCAAGTTTCTTTATGACTTCCTCGAAGAACTCTCCCACCAGCTCCTTCTCCCATTTCTGAACATCTTTATTTCGTCTGCGCGCAGGTTGGAAATTTTATTCCACTCAACTGTGCTTTCATGGAGGAGAAAAGATAATCTAGAGGCGTCAAGTCAGGGGAATACGAAGTGGTTCAAAACATCCCAACCCAATGAGTCCAAGAGCGCCACGGTGGCTAAGGCTGTACGAGGATGGACGTTGTCGTGCAACAAGCACGCTGCTAGTTAGTTAGTTAGTTACATGTTCCATTGACCAATAACACGGAAAACCGTTATGATGTGGAACGTGCTCTCGTAAGCATTCCCACCCTTTAGTTCTGAACACCCGTTTTGAATTTCTTAGGGACTCACAATACTGTTGTACATTTATTGCTTACCTCTGAGGCAAAAATTCGACAAAAATGCCTTTTAGTATCCAGAACACTGAGACATGTCTTTTTTACCCGAAATTGTCGTTTTGAAATTGTTTGGAAGATGAGGATTTGGTGTGACGCCACTGTGACGACTGCCTTTTTGTCTCAGGCGTGCAATGAATCACCCACGTGTCATCTACAGTCACAACAGAGCTCAGAAAAACCTAACCTTCCAATTAAAGTGGATCAAGGAACTCGCAGGCGCTACTGACCCGAGTTTACTTTTACTGCTCTGTCAGCTATTTTGGACCGACCTTGCGCACAGTTTCCGGTATCCCAGTGTTTGGTGAGTATATCGTATAAGAGTGTACTGGAAAGTTGTGGAAAAGTCGCTGAAATTCCACTCACTGTCAATCGCCGATTTTCACGAACAGTTTCCTCAATTTTCTTGCACCAACACTTGAGTCAAAATGGAAGGTCTTCCACTCCTCTCTTCTGCCTGCTCTGAACTCCCTACATCACTTAAACAAGCACATTATGTTCATAAAACTTCCGCCGTGAACCGTTTTGGTTGGTTGATTTGGAGAAGGGGATCAAACAACAAGGTCATCTGTCCCATCGGATTAGGAAAGGATGGGGAAGGAAGTCGGCAGTGACCTTTCAAAAGAACCATCCTGGAATTTGCCGTAAGCGATTTAGGGAAATTACTGAAAATCCAGGATGGCCGGATGCGGGTTTGAGCCATCGCCCTCTCGAACGCTAACCACTGCGCTCCCTCGCTCGGTAAACCATTCTGAATGCTCAAAATATTCGGTAGGTGTTTTCCTTTCGCTAGTAGGAAGCGGATCACAGAACGTGGTTCGCATTTGAAGGGATTTTTTTTTTCACGCAACTGGGCATTAGAGCATGAGTTTACTCACTAACGTGTTCTTGCTATGCTCGCTCTGGTCAGGGGATCCTCCTCTACCACCCAGTGTTACCAGCTCTCAGAAAACAGAAAACCACAGCCCGCTATGGTGACCGTCCATTTACTTTCTCAACAAGCCTCGTATTATAGAATATGAGCTCATATGAGAGATAAATAATATGGCTGACAATGTGCACAGCAAATAAACATTAACGAACTGTAATGTTATTCGCTGTGCACAATGTCAGCCATATTATGTATCTTTGATATGTACTTACACCCTGTAATTCGAATACTGGTTTATAAGACCAGACGTGTGTTATTTCGACGATAACATGTTATTTAGACACGTCGGACATTTTGTGACAAGTTAGTAATGTTCGTAAATATGTAAAGACTTTTTGTTTCTCTTATTATGGCCTGCACTACATGATCTGTACGTTTTAATAATTTTTAATTTCAGCTTGAACTTGAGAATGGCAATATCAAGCCGAAATCATGATTGTGTGAATTCAATGAATAGTAATGTATAGCGAAGTGGCGGAAGAGGCTTCCAAAAAATGTGAAGCAAATGTTAGACCTCTAAGGTAGTGCAGAGATTCGAAGGGAGCAATAGGCAATGATTGACTCAAAACGGGGAAAAATACAATAGAAGACTGGACAGCTTTGAGAGGTGAAATTGTGTAGACAGCAGAGGGAAAAAAGCAACTTCCAGTAAAAATATTTAGATAGCACAAGAGGTATTGAATTTAACTGACGAAAGGAGAAAATATAAAAATGCAACCAATGATGCAGGTGAAACGGAATACAAACGTCTGAACGATGATGGTGACAGGAAGTGCAAAATTACAAAGAAGGAATGACTTTGATGGAAATACAGAGCCTTAAGAGAAGGGATGGCTGTGGGAAAGATAGATGTCACCTACAGAAATAAGGAAAACTTTGTAGAAAAGAGAAGCAACTGTGTGAGCTGGCGAGGCAGCTTTAAACAAATAAGGTGTTTCAAAATGAAAGAAACGTGAGGCTGATATTAAGGAAACAGAAGAGAAAATACGAAGATGAGATGGGGCCATGATACTGCGAAAAGAAGTTGTCGGAGGATTGGTGGACGCAAGTCAAGGCACCTGGAGTAACTGACACGTCATAAGAATTCTTTAGATCCTTGGAAGAACAAACCATGAAAAAATTATTCACCTACGTTTGCAGGATATATGAGAAAGATGAAATAGTCTGCTTTCAAGGAGAATGAATAATCTCAATTGAAAAGGATGGAAGTGTTCACACACCTGAACATTTTCGGATCTTCAGTTTAGTAAGTCATGACTGAGAATACCATCACAAATTGTTTATAGAATATTGGAAGGAATGATAATACGGATCTCGGGAAATATCAGTCTGGATTTAGGAGAAAATTTAGGAAAATGCCAGGCTACACTGAGTCAATGACTCACCTCAGTAGAATGAAGAAAGGCAAGCCACAGTTCGTATCACTTGTAGAGTTACAGAAAGCCTTTGACAATGTTGTCTGGAGTCTTCTTCTTTCTCAACGTTTTGCCGTGTTTAAAAGGGCTCTTCATGTTATGACACTTTTAGTAGTAGTGGGTGCTAGGGTACCCTTCCTGAATCCTGGCGACACCATTTCCTCCCGGAACGAAATCTGTATACCCCAACAGTCTGCCTCTACCGTTCTCACGTTAAAGCGTGAGAACGTTTTGAAATGATAGCGTAGCGTGTTTTGGAGGCGGAAAATGGGTGTTACGTGCCAACCCGGTATTTACCTGATCTTGAAGGTAGCAGGGATAAAATACAGGGAGCGAAAGGTTATACACAACTCGTGCGGAACAAGATTGCAGTTGAAACGCTTGAAAGGGAGGCAATAGTTGAGACAGGGTTGTTGCCTATTCCAGAAGTTATTCAGTCTTTACGTTGTACTAGCAGTGAAGAAAGCTAAAGAATTTTTGGAAAGGGAATTAAAATTTGGAGAAGGAAAAATTAAAATTTAATGTTTGCTGATGACACTGTACTCTCATAGACTACAAAGCACTTGAATGGTCAGGGAAATGAAATTGATGTTATTTTAAAAGAGCACATCAGATGAACGACAACAAAAATAAAACAAAGGGAACGGAGTCCAATCAGACGAGCAATAAAGTTAAGAAAGGGTCGGAAACTCAAGCAATGTCGACAAAGGTAAGAATAGGTCAGATGCGGCTTTTGTAGGTGTGAATGAGATGGAAGGACGGAAGCAAACCGTTTGTTCATCATTTTAGCAGATTTGGATCTTTGGTCTATCTTCGTATTTTTATCGGATACTAATAATAGACGTTTCTTCGGTGATACGTCAGCTTTACACTGACCACGGAACGTGAGCACCAACTGCGATCAGATTTTGTCTAAAGCCATACCACCTTTAAAACTTAATTCTTTTGTACCTTAACCAAGAGCAAATTCTACGCTCCTCCTATTTTTTAATAGACAAATATCGATGCGTTGTGCACCTATAAATAATGTAAACTTCGTTAGTTCTAGTCTGGCCAGGATGACCGAGAACACCGTACATAATAAGCCGAACCGCCACGGTTCCTTCCTTCCCCCGACCGTCTGTAATCTTCGAGCTCACAACAAGCATCCTCTAACGTTATATTTTAACTAGCTCCTTAGATTATCTAAGATATTCATAAAATGACTAAGTTCACTGGAGTTCTTTCTATTACAATTGGTATAAATCTATGATTTGCTCCACAAATTTCTGAGCATTGACCAGAATTTAATCCACGTAGATTTATTATTCCTTGGTTTAGTTGTCCATGTGTGACATCAATTTTGCCACAGCCGACATTCGGATAGAAAGTGAATCCCCTTCACTCTCTCTCTCTCTCTCTCTCTCTCTCTCTCTCTCTCTCTCTCTCTCTCTCTCTCTCTCTGTGGAATTACCAATGGTAGCGATACTGAGCTTTAACAAAAGGTTGAATTATATTGCCGAAGAATACGCTTGAACCAGGCTTAAGAGTCGCTATACAGAATTTTTACATTACAACGCTGTGCAATCTTTACTGATGGTCCTCGGTTACCTTCAATCACTGTGTGATTGACAATGGCAAAAAATGGAAAAAAAATCAATAATTCGATAGGTATTGTCACCAACAAAATGCGATTTTCACAGAAATGTACTGAAAGATACGGAGTAGTTTTAATAATGAAATACATTAGTGTCAAAATACAGTAGTTACGTTTTTCACCGACAAGTCCCACTTCATTCAATAGTTCTTATAGTGGTGAAATATAGTTCACACATGCGTTCATATACACTTCCATCAAGTGAAAAGTGCGCCTCGTCTGTCCACAGAACGTCCCACAATTTGTCTGCATCATTTTCCATTTTCACCAGCTGGCAAATTTGTTTGAATGATGGCGCACTGTGGATACAGGACAGCAACAGCGGCACCTGTTGGTGAAAAACACATCTATTCTAGCTGCTGTTCTTTTAATCATTTTTAAACAATTTTGTGTTGAAATTTCCTGGCTGATTTAAAACAGTGTGCCGGACCGAGACTCGAACTCGGGACCTTTGCCTTTCGCGGGCAAGTGCTCCACCAACTGAGCTACCCAAGCACGACTCACGCCCTGTTCCCACAGATTCAATTCTGCCAGTACCTACGTCTCCTACCTTCCAAACTTCACAGAAGCTCTTTTCCGAACCTTGCAGAAAGAATATTGCGGAGACACTGCTTAGCCACGGCCTGTGGGATTTTTCCAGAATGAGAATTTATTTTTCCATTTTTCTTTTAATTTTGAATGATATGGTACGTTCGGATGTTAATAACCATAATTTTGAGAACCATAACCCAGAGTTCCATGTTAATCGTATCTGCAGTATTTTCGACAAGATTTAATGCTAAGGTCATGTGTCATTCGACATCGTACATATCGTTGTATGATATAAAACTTAATGTTTAAAATTCACAAGTTAAGCGAGAATTGTTTTGCGAATTAAAATCAGTCAGAATATAGGCAGACGCCGCCTGTGATCCAACGTATTGAACACCAAAGTAATATCTGTTAATCATTTGTTTTCGGCATCACACGCATAAAATACGCACGGTTCCACTCTCAAAAGTCAGTCGTCGAAGACCGTGACAGTGGATGGAAGATATTGGAATAAATAATTTGCAGTGTACTGGATCCGTGTCCGAAAAAGCATGGAATGTACAATCCGCCGAGAACGCGTCAGTAATCAGATAACTGTAAATGATCGCAAGATTTCCATACAAAACTGAAAGACGCTATTTAGGAAGAGGGACGTTGTTTAAACACAACCATTGCATTAGACTCAAACGCCTTTGCCGTGTCTGCACCTCTCCTATTGCCCCCTAGCTTTGACGTTGAGCATTGTTTATTCTTTTTGTAAATGTAGGGTCTGTAGTAGTATTTAAATCGTAAGGTGATAAACCATAAATGTAACTTTTCTGTTTGCTAACGTATCACTAACAATTATTAGAAATTTTTGATAACAACATTTCCCCTTTCTATATTACTTATATATCTGTATATTACTTATATTTTAAAAAGGTGTGTAAAAACACACGCATATTTGAATGCAATGTCGTCAAAATTTCAAGTCAATCGGCCAACTGCTTTTCGAGTTTAACGAGCGCAAACGTATGCAGTCTGGTTTTTTTATACATTAAGAAAATAGCTTAACAATTCATGTGTGAAAATCCTAGTTAATTAGAATGAAAATAACTAATGAAACTAAGTTTAAATATTACCCTAAAAAATTATCGCCGTGGAGTTCTGTTAGTGGCCTTCCATATGTAACACCCTCAGTATCTCTCTTAAGTTTTAGGTGCACCAAGAGAGAAAACCTTCTACACTTACCACAAAATTCACACTTCGTAAAAAATATTATCCGTAAGCAACACTGTTTGTATCATTCTAGAATAGGGAATTCGCTGGTTAGTGCCTGGCCTGATGAGACTCGAGTCAGTATAACTGCGTACGGGTTTGATACATAAACTGTATGATATTACTTATGTATGACAGCGTGCCGAAACTTAATGCCTCCAAATTTATTGTGTGAAAACTATTACAACTTTTAAAACAAAACAAACTTTACTAACATTCTGTATCTTTATTCTCCATGTCTATATTTATTTCTCAATATAGTCACCCTGAAGACGAACACATTCTCCCGACGAGAGACCAGTTTATAGATAGGTCATTGAAGAATATTTGATTTTGTTGACGGAGCCAAACGTCAGCTCTGCTTGTACCGTTTCAGCACTATCAAAGTGAACACCTCGAAGACTTTCTTTCTGTTTTGGACACAGATGAAGATTTGATGGGGTCAAATCGGAACTGTGTGGAGGATGAGCGTTGACAGCGAACTCAAACGTCAATCCAACGTTTGCTCATGTCACAGCGCTCGTGTGTGCACCTCTGGAATTGTCATGCAGGATAGGCTGCTCCATGAGTGGACGAAGAAATGGAATTCGTGCTATCAAGTTTTCTGAGGGTCTGTTGCTCATGCACCGGTATAATTACGTATAGTTACCGAAATGATACACGCCGCAGTTCGGAATCCTCTATTATCAAGAGGGTACACTTTGCGTCAGCGTAGTGGGAAAGATCGACCGAGTAACATGCATGAGTAACAATATTTCAACTGCTCTAGTATTGTAAGTATAAAGTTAACTGTACGGTACTTGTGTAACTCAGCACAATTTCGAGAAATCACATTTATTTCGAAATGAGCATACCATCTAATTACTAGTTAGTTATGTGTGTATGTTACAGTAAATAACAGCTACACATGCCACAATCTAGATTTATCTGACACAAATGAATAGCGTAAAGTACAAGGTAAGATCGGAAAATAACGCACAGTAGTTTTATTGCCAAAGAGTTTAACAGGTAACAAAACAAACAAAAATCATAAATAAACTTTCATCTTTTACCTACTTTTCTACATAGTCACCAACGTTGTCAACACATTTCTCCCAATAATGATGATGATGATGATGATGATGATGATGATGATGATGATGATGATGATTGGATTGTGGGGCGCTCAGCTGCGCGGTTTTCAGCGCCTGTACAAATTCCCAACCTTTGCTCAGTCCAACCTTCCACTTGCATGAATGATGGTGAAATGATGAGGACAACACAAACACCCAGTCATCTCGAGGCAGGTGAAAATCCCTGACCCCGTGCTCGGGAAGCGAGAACGCGACCACGAGACCACGAGCTGCGGACACCGGTTTCAGTATGCCCTGTTCGTAGAACTCCGTTTAGCTGGCGTATAGTCATATGCGGACTGCTGATTTCACTTCCGCATCGGTCACAAAGCGTTGGCCGGCCAGAAATTTCTTGGAACCAAACAGATGACTGCTAGACAGCGCAAGGTTTGGACTCTATGGTGGATGCCGGAGCGCCTCTCTTTCAAATTTTGCGATTTTCTCGCGAACAGGTACAGCAACATGAGGGAGAGCATTGTCAAGAAGAAGTCTGACACAGTCAGCATTAATGTTGTGACATTTGCCACGAAGTGTCTGGCGTATCGTTCCGGCGCATTATACTGCGTTTTCAGCAGCAGCCACAGTGACTCAACGAACTGTGAAAATTAGGCTACTTAAAGGACAGCCCCGAGCCAGACGCCCTGTAGCGTGCGTTCCACTGACCCCCAAACCACCACTATTTGCGACTTCAATGAGGTCAACAACCAATTGCTTATTGGACGGCAGGGTGGAGGTCAGTTGTGTTTTCTGACAGCTAGTTCTCCTTTGATGACAGCGATAGCCGTGTGTTTAGAGGGAAGCCATTTGAGGGCCTGCAAAAAACCTGTCTGGGTGCTAGACACGCTGAAACTGCACTTGGATTTTGTCTGGGGTGCGGTTTTGTATGACAACAGGACCTCTCTCGTCGTCTTCCTATGCATCCCAACGGCGAATTTGTGTGTCAGTCTGGTGATTCGACCTGTTTTCCTGCCATTCATGAATAGCATTCCAGGGGGCGTTTCCCAACAGGATAATGCTCGTCCATATACCGCTGTTGTAATTCAAAATGCTCTACACAATGTCGACATGTTGCCTTGGGCTGTCCGATCACCAGATCTATTCCCAATGTAGCGCATATGAGACATCATCGGACGAAAACACCAGCGTCATTCACAAGTAGCATTATCCGTGCCTGTATTGACCGACCAAGTGCAACAGGCATAGACTCAATCCCACAAAGTGACATCCAGCACTTATACTACAAAATGCATGCACAACATTCTGGCGGTTACACCGCTTATTAATGTACCAGCATTACACATTTTGCCGGCCGCTGTGACCGAGCGGTTCAAACCGCTTCAGTCTGGAACCGAGCTGCTGCTACGGTCGCAGGTTCGAATCCTGCCTCGGGCATATATGAATCTGATGTACTTAGGTTGCTTAGGTTTAAGTAGTTCTAAGTCCTAGGGGACTGATGACCTCCGATGTTAACTCTCATAGTGCTTCGAACTATTTGAACCGTTCATCTACATCTACATGGATACTCTGCAAATCACATTTAAGTGCCTGGCAGAGGGTTCATCGAACCACCTTCACAATTATCTATTATTCCAATCTCGTACAGCGCGCGGAAAGAATGAACACCTATATCTTCCCGTACGAGCTCTGATTTCCCTTATTTTATCGTGGTGATCGTCCCTCCCTATGTAGGTCCGCGTCAACAAAATGTTTTCGCATTCGGAGGAGGAAGTTGGTGACTGGAATTTCGTGAGAAGATTCCCTCGCAACGAAAAACGCCTTTTTTAACGATTTCCAGCCCAAATCCTGTATCATTTCTGTGACACTCTGCCATATTTCGCGATAGTAAAAAACGTGCTGTCTTTCTTTGAACTTTTTCGATGTACTCCGTCAGTCCTATCTGGTAAGGATCCCACACCGCGCAGCAGTATTCTAAACGAGGACGGACAAGCGTAGTGTAGGCAGTCTCCTTAGTAGGTCTGTTACATTTCCTAAGTGTCTTGCCAATAAAACGCAGTCTTTGGTTTGCCTTCCCCACAACATTTTCTGTATTCTTTACAATTAAGTTGTTCGTAATTGTAATACCGATGTATTTAGTTGAATTTACGGCTTTTAGATTAGACTGATTTATCGTGTAACCGAAGTTTGTGTTCCTTTTAGCACTCAATGAGGATGACCTCACACTTTTCGTTATTCAGGTTCAAATGCCACTTTTCGCACCATTCAGATATTTTTTCTAAATCGTTTTGCAGTTTGATCTTCTGATAAACGACAACGTCGCCTGCAAACAACCGAAGACGGCTGCTCAGCCGGCCAAGGTGGTCTAGCGGTTCTAGGCGCTCAGTCCGGAACCGCGCGACTGCTACGGTCGCAGGTTCGAGTCCTGCCTCGGGCACGGATGTGTGTGCTGTTCTTAGGTTGGTTAGGTTTAAGTAGTTCTTAGTTCTAGGGGACTGATGACCACAGATGTTAAGTCCCACAGTGCTTAGAGCCATTTGAACCATTTGAACGGCTGCTCAGATTGTCTCCCAAATCGTTTATATAGATAAGAAACAGCAAAGGTCCTATAACACTAGCTTGGGGAACGCCAGATATCACTTCTGTTTTACTCGATGACTTTCCGTCAGTTACTATGAACTGTGACCTCTCTGACAGGAAATCACAAATCCAGTCACATAACTGAGACGATATTCCATAAACACGCAATTTCACTACGAGCGGCTTGTGTGGTACAGTGTCAAAAGCTTTCCGGAAATCCAGAAATACGGAATCGATCTGAAATCCCTCGTCAATAGCACTCAGCAGTTCATGTGAATAAAGAGCTAGTTGTGTTTCACAGTAAAGATGTTTTCTAAACCCATGTTGACTGTGTGTCAGTAGACCGTTTTCTTCGAGGTAATTCATTATGTTCGAACACAGTATATGTTCTTAAATCCTGCTACATATGGACGTTAACCATATGGGCCTGTAATTTAGTGGATTGCTCTTACTACTTTTCTTGAATGTTGGTGTGACCTGTGCAACTTTCCAATCTTTGGGTACGGATCTTTCAACGAGTGAACGGCTGTATATGATTGTGAAGTATGGAGCTAATGCATCAGCATACTCCGAAAGGAACCTAATTGGTATACAGTCTGGACCAGAAGACTTGCTATTTATTAAGTGCTTTAAGTTGCTTCATTACTCCGAGGATATTTACTTCTACGTTACTCAGGTTGGCAGCTGTTCCTGATTCGAATTCTGGAATATTTAATTCGCCTTCTTTTGTGAAGGCATTTTGGAAGACTGTGTTTAACAACTCTGCTTTGGCAGCATTGTCTTCGATAGTATCTCCATTGCTATTGCGCAGAGAAGGCATTGACTGTTTCTTGCCGCTAACATACTTCACATACGACCAGAATCACTTTGGATTTTCTGCCAGGTTACGAGACAACGTTTCATTGTGAAAACTGTTATATGCATCTAGCATTGAAGTCCGCGCTAAACTTCGAGCTTCTGTACAAGATCGCCAATCTTGGGGATTTTGCATCTGTTTAAATTTGACATGTTTGTTTCGTTATTTCTGCAACAGTTTTCTAACTCGTTTTGTTAATTTGTCGTTTGTTAATTTATTTGGTATAAATCTCTCAATTGATGCTGATACTATTTCTTTGAAATTAAGCCACGCCTGGTCTACACTTATATTATTAATTTGGAATGAGTGGAGATTGTCTCTCAGGAAGGAATTGAACCATTACACATTTTCAGTGGCTTATGTCGCACTTACACTAACCTATGATATTGGAATATTAATGACTTAAATAATTTAAATATGTTATCTAGACGAATAAATTTTCGAAAGTTCATTACTCTATTTTTTGGTGCTGCGATATTTTCCGTCAGTATATTTACAAACTTCAGATAAAACAAAACTTCATGTTTCACAACAACTAAGACAGTAGAAAATGCTGGAGGCTGCTTATGGAATCCTCCAGTGCACATTCCTTTAACTGATTCTAAAACCAGTCACTAGACTGAAACACCAACAAGGAACGAGCACTACCCTCCAGGTACAACTCTCTTCCCTACTGAGCCGAAGTCACGAGTGTGGAATTTTATGTCCCTATAATTTTATGTTGTCAGGAGTGCCTAAGTTGAAAAAGGTTAAGAAATGTATTTCTGGGTTTGTGGCACTGCATATGCTAAGCTGAAGAAAAAGAAACTTTTGTTGTAAACATCTGTCACTGAAAAGCAGATATAGTGCAAAAAAGACATTTGTCCTGCTCATTCAGACACGTTTCTAACTACTTTGTGGAAGTCAGAAGAGTAAGCTGTGGCAGATTCGTGACCACACAGGTAGACAGTTTAACTTGGTTTCCATCCACGAACCTAGAAATAAATAATTCTGAAAAACTATTTGATGTAAAGAACGAACTACTGTCTAGGTTATCTATTACTTAATTGACCATTACAACAATTATTTACTTTTGTATGTAGTTAGTCATATGCACACAGAAGTACTACCGACTTTAACGTTTTTGCTGCTGGGAAACCGAACAGTCAACAACCAGTGTTATAATGAGCACCACCAGATGTCATTTGCTGTGAGTAAGCAGTCTAGACGAGGCAAACAAACGGTGACATTTCAGAGGCCAGAAACCACAAACCACAACTTTAGTGCAGTGAAGCAAGGTAAAACAAATTTTTCTTTATATATGTGTGTGATTCTATTGGTGGGTAAAACTGAATTAACTGGATAACTGAATTTTGTTAGTGAGAATTATTACCTAGCGTGGGTGCCTTGAACTCAGGTAACTTTGCGTATGGTACATCCTGCAATTGACAATCGTGCTCTGCATCTCGGAACCTACCCTGAAATTTTACACACAGGAAGAATACACCATAAGAAATGCACTATCAAAATTTTAGCTGGTAATCCGCAGTAAAAGTTTTTTTTTTTAATATGTTAGTTACTCACTTTTGCCGCACGTAGAATCGCTTATAACAGCGGTTTGTACAGCCTTTCCTGCCTAACGCGGGGAATCTGCGAGTAAGTAGACTCGGCGGTGACAAGCGAATGTAGCATTAAGTTCAAAGCATTTAAACCACACCGAAGATGTCTCATATCATTAATTTTTTGAATAACTTGTAGTTCATGTGAACAACTAAGATGCTGCAGATACAGTTGTTGCACACAAGTGACTCGCAGAAGAAAGAAAATCAGTTCAGTGTATGATGTTACATTACAGACGACATCCATCAATCGGGGCTTAAACATTTTTGACATTAAATATTTTATGGAAATTCCTATAGGAAAGTTCTTATGTTAATTTTTGAGTAATACATATTTTACAACAATGAAACAGTTCCTTGTTTATCCCTGTAATCATCACAAAAAATGCGAAGTGTCTATTGCATGATGAAAACAAACGTATTCCTTAAACGAAGCACATTATTAAAGGAAAAATTAATGCACTGAGGCACTTTACTAATTTCGTTTAGACAGAACTGGAATGGAGTCAGAAACAGTCGTGACCGTACATTGAAAATTATGCTCTCCCATTTTGTTACGTCGATTACAACCATTATTTTAAATTTTTGATTCTAATTTTCCTTGAGATTTCTGAAGACCACTATTACTTATCGCTGGAGTTGTTGTATACGAACCTGGCATAGCATTCATCGACTACACAAGCGGCTGTCTGTTTCTTTTCTTTTGTTTATTTTTTTTTCTCGAAGTGAAAAATGGGATTTGTACGTAGTTTTCGCACGAAAAACCTGACTGATTTGCTTTATACACAGCTTTTTATGGGACCACGAGAAGCTTCGTCTTCATATCAGCTACGAATTTCTTGATAGTATTACCTATTAATGACATCTACTCCAAACGTTTACCTGACGTAAAGCGGTAATTTTGCGACTTCCTTTTCCGTATACTTTCTTCCTCACTCTTGTTAACCAGGTCAAAGGAGCCTGGAAATCAGTAATGTTTATCTCTCTTGCAATTCGGGGCATCCACTTTCGTAGATCTCGTTCAGTAACGGTAAACTGACTTATCAGCAGTTCGAAATCTTTTATCGAGCGAGGTCGCGCAGTGGTTAGCACACGGGACCCGCATATGGGAGGACGACGGTTCGAAGTCGCGTCCCGCTATCGACTTTCAGGTTTTCCGTGATTTCCCTAAATCGACCCAGGCAAATGCCGTAATGGTTCCTTTGAAAGGGCACGGCCGATTTCCTTTCCCACCCTTGACACAATCCCAGTTTGTGCTCCGCCTCTAATGCCCTCGATGTCGACGGGACGCTAACCTCACTCTTCCTTCCTTCCTTCCTTCTAAATCGAATAGTTTTAGTTTCACACTTCGTAAGTTTCATTTTGGCACATATTTTGTACTTCCTGTAAATATTTCCTGCATGCTTACAGTTCATGTTCATATTTTTACAAAATGAAAGAGGTTTTGCATACTGCTTAAGTTTGAAGTATTTTCTCCCTCCTTCGATTAGCTAAAAAAATAATACGGCTTCTTCTTTGTCACTGAAAACTTTTACTGCACGTTTCCTTTGCGCTTGGAAGGGACACTATTATTGTTCTAGACTGTAATTAGCATAATAATAGACATCTGAACCAAAATTTAGGGAATTTGTTTTAATGCTTTCACGATTTATAACAAAATGTCAACATTCAAGTGGACGTCCGAGAAATTAACTAATAAATAACACACATGTTGGGCTTTAGAAGAAGTGATTTCTATTGCGTACCACGTTCTGCCCATTTCTTCTTTGGAAGGTTGAAAATATTAACTGAATGCCAGATTACTGTGAAACTCTGGGACCTGCACAAAGACAGATGTTACTAGTAAGCATATTCGAAAAATCACATAGAAAGTTAATTCAGTTTCATCTCCATTCTTAATCGCGATACCGCAAAGGTATTATTGTCGATATTAAATAAGTTATATTTTCGAGCGAACAGTAACCGTGAAATATTGTGTCAAACTATGAACGGAAACAGAAATTCGCTTCACAAATCACAACTGCGCCGTGCCGTGTTATCTGTTTACCAAAATGCTTTCTATCAAGAATATACGCCAGCAGAGTTGCACAATGCACTATCTGCTACAGGTACGGCAGGAATGAAGATTTTTCCAGGTGCCTGGCGGACTATAAATTTGGGAATTTTTAACGTCTTTGTTAAAAATACTTGCAGTGCGCCTCAGCGGCTATAATTTTGACAGCACATTTCTTTCGCTGCATTCTTCTTGCGTGAAAAAGTTCAGGGTAGGATTCGATATGTCGGACTGAACCATTCCCTTGTGAGTTCCGTAGGTGTAACTACGTTGTCAGGAAAAAGAAACGGCTTGATCTAAAACATATCACAATAATCGGCAGCGAGGCAATAAGATACTTGCGTTTAGTCTGTACAAAGAAAAAAGTAACAAAGTAACATTAAACTACTTCTTCTATTTTGAACGAACCGAAGTGACAGATCCATAACTAAAGACATCACTTACACAATTTGAATTGGTAAGTTGTGATTTCACGGATACACATACAAAAATGAGTACCGTAGAGAACCAACGGTCTTGCGTCGTTGAATACACCCGTTCGGGCAGATTCAGCGAAATTTAGAGATGCCGGTTGTGGCCGATACTTAAAGGGGTAACTGCCCAGGTATGTCACGCTCTGGTGGCAATTTTTTTCTTTGCCTTCCCGGCAAAGTGACGTAAAGTTGCTGATCACCGGATTTTGCGCCAATGTCTTAGATTACAATTCAGACCTCTCCGTGGCGTCTCACGGAGTGAGGGTGTGGTGGTAATCCGACCGTCCGATGGAGAAGTTAAGCATGGCGTCCCCGTTGGTGGTATCAGAGAGGAATAGCCCAAGTGTCGGCACTGGAATTCACCCTCTCACTTCTGTCATCGTCATCATCATCATACGCACACATGCCACCAGAACACACACACACACACTCACACACTCACACACACACACTCACACAGATTACAGTAATCTACATCTACATTTATACTCCGCAAGCCACCCAACGGTGTGTGGCGGAGGGCACTTTACGTGCCACTGTCATTACCTCTCTTTGCTGTTCCAGTCGCGTATGGTTCGCGGGAAGAACGACTGCCGGAAAGCCTCCGTGCACGCTCGCATCTCTCTAATTTTACATTCGTGATCTCCTCTGGAGGTATAAGTAGGGGGAAGCAATATATTCAATACCTCATCCAGAAACGCACCCTCTCGAAACCTGGACAGCAAGCTACACCGCAATGCAGAGCGCCTCTCTTGCAGAGTCTGCCACTTGAGTTCGTTAATAACCCTGTGACGAAACGCGCCGCTCTTCTTTGGATCTTCTCTATCTCCTCCGTCAACTCGATCTGGTACGGATCCCACACTGATGAGCAATACTCAAGTATTGGTCGAACGAGTGTTTTGTAAGCCACCCCCATTGTTGATGGACTACATTTTCTAAGGACTCTCCCAATGAATCTCAACCTGGCGCCCGCCTTACCAACAATTAATTTTATATGATCATTCCACTTCAAATCGCTCCGCACGCATACTCCCAGACATTTTACAGAAGTAACTGCTACCAATACTTGTTCCGCTATCATATAATCATATAATGAAGGATCCTTCTGTCTATGTATTCACAATACATTGCATTTGTCTATGTTAAGGGTCAGTTGCCACTCCCTGCACCAAGTGCCTATCCGCTGCAGATCTTCCTGCATTTCGCTGTAATTTTCTAGTGCTGCAACTTCTTTGTATACTACAGCATCATCCGCGAAAAGCCGCTTGGAACTTCCGACAATATCTACTAGGTCATTTATATATATTGTGAAAAGCAGTGGTCCCATAACACGTTACTTTAACGTCTGTAGACGTCTCTCCATTGAGAACAACGTGCTGTGTTCTGTTTGCTAAAAACTCCTCAATCCAGCTACATAGCTGGTCTGATATTCCGTAGGCTCTTACTTTGTTTATCAGGCGACAGTGCGGAACTGTATAGGAAAGTGGCATCTACCTGAGAGCCTGTATCCAATATTTTCTGGGTCTCATGAACAAATAAAGCGAGTTGGGTCTCACACGATCGCTGTTTCCGGAATCCATGTTGATTCCTACAGAGTAGATTCTGGGTTTCCAAAAACGACATGATACTCGAGCAAAAAACATGTTCTAAGATTCTATAACAGATCGATGTCAGAGATATAGGCCTATAGTTTTGCGCATCTGCTCGACGACCCTTCTTGAAAACTGGGACTACCTATGCTCTTTTCCATCATTTGGAACCTTCCGTTCCTCTAGAGATTTGCGGTACACGGCTGTTAGAAGGGGGGCAAGTTCTTTCGCGTACTCTGAGTAGAATCGAATTGGTATCCCGTCAGGTCCAGTGAATTTTCCTCTGTTGAGTGATTTCAGTTGCTTTTCCATTCCTTGGACACTTATTTCGATGTCAGCCATTTTTGCGTTCCTGCGAGGATTTAGAGAAGGAACTGCAGTGCGGTCTTCCTCTGTGAAACAGCTTTAGAAAAAGGTGTTTAGAATATTAGCTGTACGCGTGTCATCCTCTGTTTCAATGCCATCATCATCCCAGAGAGTATGGATATGCTATTTCGATCCACTTACTGATTTAACGTAAGACCAGAACTTCCTAGGATTTTCTGCCAAGTCGGTACATAGAATTTTACTTTCGAATTCACTGAACGCTTCATGCATAGCGCTCCTTACGCTAACTTTGACATCGTTTAGCTTCTGTTTGTCTGAGAGGTTTTGGCTGCGTTTAAACTTGCAGTGAAGCTCTCTTTGCTTTCACCGTGGTTTCCCAACTTTGTTGTTGAACCACGGTGGGTTTTTCCCGTCCCTCACGCTTTTACTCGCCACGTACCTGCCTAAAACGCATTTTACGATTGCCTTGAACTTTTCCATAAACACTCAACATTGTCAGTGCACGAACAGAAATTTTCGTTTTGATCTGTTAGGTAGTCTGAAATCTGCCTCCTATTACTGTTGCTAAACAGGTAAACCTTCCTCCCTTTTTTCATAGTCCTATTTACTTCCATATTCAGGGATGCTACAACGGCCTTATGATCACTGATTCCCTGTTCTGCGCTTACAGAGTCGAAAAGTTCGGGTCTGTTTGTTATGAGTAGGTCCAAGATGTTATCTCCACGAGTCGGTTCTCTGTTTAATTGCTCATGGTAATTTTCGGATAGTGCACTCAGTATAATATCACTCGATGCTCTGTCCCTACCACCCGTCCTAAACATCTGAGTGTCCCAGTCTATATCTGGTAAATTCAGTCAGTTACACTTGCCACACAAATCTCGTATTTAGCGAAGTAAACGTCCCATTACGCGCGGCGGTTAGGAAAAACCTTTCCAATCAGGCGGTTGACCATGTCCGTTGGGGTCTCCCAGTCAACCACGTCATACTAGCCATACTAATTTACTTTACTACTGTAGGAGGAGGTTAACGATCTTTTGAAGTCCCGATTATGGCAAATGGATGAAAACGAATGCAAGGAACAGGAACGTTTAACTAAAAAGGAATGGAAAAGACAGGAATGTTCAGTTGAACATGAACGTAGAAGGATGATGAATGAAACATTAGATTTAAATGATCACTGGAGAGCACAGACGACCGAAATAGAGTTGATCAGGTGGATTTTGAAACCTGCTCTACCCAAATGCAAGATCAGTCCTTGACCTCCTGCGCCTCCTCGTTCGATTCATCGATGCACTGACCTGAAACTTCGACCTACATCACGACAGAACCACCTCCCTGTAGCACAGCTGCAAGAGAGCATTCCGGGCTCATTGTTCTTTGACAGTTCTCTGATGAACTCGAGTTTTTGCTTTTTAGTCAACGCTGCACGCTCTCTGCTCCTTTTTTTTAGGTCGCACCAACGCGTGCTTGTTATCGCCCAGAAGGTTAAATACTGTCACTCGACTGCGGATCTTCTAACTGTGCAGTAGACGCTCGATTATGAAAGCTACTTATGTCGAATTACATGGTTAAGAAAATGTAGGTGTACGAATTTATCTGAAGATTATTTCGTTAATGTTGCACATCTAACTGCAAGTGCTCCATTTCATTTCATAGTCAATTTTCTACCAATCTACAAAGGGGTGCTGAAAAGTAACACTTCTGAATTTCTTGCGTGGAAACCCTTAACGCTTTTTAAATAAAACAAGTTATTAACATTCTATATCTTTATTCTTCATGTCTACATACTTGCAGCCCTCTACCGATAGAGGGTTCCGGATTGTAACGTGTGACATGGTGCTGTGTAATGTAACTACGCCGGTGTGGTGAGAAACAGCGTGCTGAAATCGACTTTCCAATTCGGAGAGTTCGTTCACTCTTGGAGTAACTCAGCATGAGAGTGCCACACCACAAATGAGCGCTGTGACATCTGCGACAGTCCGACGTCTTGATTCACTGTCATCGACCATCCTAGACACAGTCCCGATGTGGTCCCATCAGATTTACGAGAGAAATCGCAAAAGTAAGGTCTCCTATTTTTGTATAAGTACATAGACCTGTTTTTTCTACAATGGTTTACATCAGATTACAGCATGAACATTTACCTATTTTTCGACATAATCACCATTTCTGTCGATGCATTTTTGTAGACGCTGTGACAGTTTTTGTGTGCCCGTGTCATACGAGCTCGCCGCCATGCTGTTCAGAAAGTTATGAACTACTTCTTTCACCTCGTCGTCGGAGCTGAATCGCTGGGACCGCAAATTAACGCTGACAGGTACTGGAGACTGTGAAAAAACTCAAACGGGCAGTTCAGAATAGGAGAAGAGGAATGTTGAGCAAGGGTGTACACACTCTCCATGACAACGCTCACCCGCACATCGCTCGGCAAACGGTTGCTCTCCTGCAACAGTTTCAGTGGAACACAATCACCCACCCACCCTATAGTCCTGACTTGGCGCCCAGTGACTGTCACCTATTCCCTAGGTTAAAAGAACAATTGTCCGGAAAACGATTCAGCTCCGACGACGAGGTGAAAGAACAGGTTCATAACTTTCAGAGCAGCATGGCGGCGAGCTGGTATGACATGGGCATACAAAAATTGCCACACCGTCTACAAAACTGCATCGATAGAAATGGTGATTATGTCGAAAAATAGCAAAATGTTCAAGCTGTAAACTGATGTAAGCCATTGTAGAAATAAACAGGTGTATGCACTTATAAAAAATAGGAGACCTTACTATTGGGATTACCCTCGTACATTTGTCACCAAAACTTAAAGAACACTTTCGCGAATTTCACTTTGACAGTGAAGAAGCGGTGCAAGCACAGGTGAGATCGTGGCTGCGTAAACAAAGTCAAACATTCTGCAGTGACCGTATCAACAAACTGCCCTACTGTTGGGAAAAATGTGTTTGTTGCCAGGATGATTCTGACAAGAAATAATTATTTAGACTTAAGGGGGTAAAGATTTAAAAAAGTTAAGAATTTTCACACAAAAAATTAGGAGGCATTACTTTTCGGCACAACCTCATACTAACCTACGTTCGATTTCGATGCGACCCTTTAGAATGGTGAAATCGTGGTCGTTTTTCAGAATAGGCAGGAGCTCCCGTAGCAAACCCGCCCGCCTGGGAATCTATTACAAAAGGTGAACCGCGACTTTGCTGACAACAGTTCGGAAGCTGTTCACCGATATTTTCTGAGAATTTTGCTACTAGTGACCCATAGTCTCCAGTGCCTCGCAACAGACTACTTGCATTCAATTTGATTTCTTACTCCCATTTGCTTTTGTATCTGTACTGTACTGAAAATATGTGCAAAAAGTATGGTTTGTGTGTCTGTTTTGGAAACGCCGGCCGCGGTGGTCTAGCGGTTAAGGCGCTCAGTCCGGAACCGCGCGACTGCTACGGTCGCAGGTTCGAATCCTGCCTCGGACATGGATGTGTGTGATGTCCTTAGGTTAGTTAGGTTTAAGTAGTTCTAAGTTCTCGGGGACTGATGACCACAGAAGTTAAGTCCCATAGTGCTCAGAGCCATTTGAACCATTTTTGTTTTGGAAACAAACTTGTTCCATTTACTCGTGTTACTTGCTGCTAGCAACAGAAACTTCCACTTTATTCTTAGCCATCAAATTTGTATTCCCCTACTAAGGATACACTTCGATTGCGGCCACATATGCTACGGATCAGCGTCAAACAGCATGCTCCAAAAGCTTGATACTGTGCAGTACAAAGCCTTGCTTATAGTTGCTGAGGCGTTCATGTCAACCCCAACCAACGCGTTCCTTATTGAAGCGAATGAACCATCGTTAAAGCTGTGACGAATATTCCTCTGCAAGAAATTCCTCCTACCGTTCTACTTCAACGAATATGGGACCCTTGACGGGAAGATCCGGGAATTAACATCCTATTTTGTGTGCGGAAGATACTACATAAATAAGCAACTTGCACCCTTCTCTGCTGAATATACAGAAATGCTGGCGTCAAGGAACAAGGTGTGGATAAGTCCTCTTTACAGCATTATAACAGGCCATACGAAACGTCGCCTCTGCAGATCGATGCCAGGACCAGTTTAAATTTCAAAACAAGAACCCATCTAATATATCGGCAATGGAATTCCTGTTTCACTTTCACGATGCATGCGCGGTCTATACGGATGTGTCCTAGTCTAGTGGAGACGCTGGTTGTGCTTATTGGGTGCCACGAAACAAACAAGGCCTGGTTCAAAAAAATGGTTCAAATGGCTCTGAGCACTATGGGACTCAACATCTGAGGCCATCAGTCCCCTAGAACTTAGAGCTACTTAAACCTAACTAACCTAAGGACATCACACACATCCATTCCCGAGGCTGGATTCGAACCTGCGACCGTAGCGGTCGCGCGGTTCCAGACTGAAGCGCCTAGAACCGCTCGGCCACGCCGGCCGGCAAATAAGGCCTGAACACGCTGAATCCACACTCCACATTATGGCAGCCGAATTGATTGCCATTTTCGAAACCCTGATATTCGCACAGAGTACCACAGCACACACAGTAGTTACAATATCTGATAGTACGACAGCTCTGCAACTGACCAGAAACAATCATAATATTGGTATCAACCCCATAGTCACAGCAAGTGTCGACGTTGTGTTTCGGGTGCAGAAGAGCTGTCGCAACATCGTGATGGTATGGATGAAAGGTCATTCTGGGATACCAGGAAACGAATGTCTTAGTAAAACAGGCGTCTCTGTGTGGCGCTATTGGCTATGATAAAGTCCCTCTCACAGATACGGTACCCACGCTCAGAAAGCGGTATTCCTCTGACTGGCAAGAGGTATGGTATAGGACACCTAAAATCAAAGGTAGTTACTACACATTAATCTCTCCTACGATTCCAGCAGTACCGTGGTATAATAAATCACGAACGTCAAGGAGCTTCACGATTGTGATGGCACAGCTGAAATTTAAGCACTGGGAGTTCAACGAATGCCTCTATTGGTCATCACTTGCCAAGCAGCTCCCAACCCTTGTTAGCATCCAACGATATAGCAAATACTGTAAGAGTTAAACAGTGTCAACATACATCCCTCTGCGCTGCTAATTTAATGCTCTCGGTACTTGAAATGCCAGGGAAAGACCAAAAGCTCTGTTAACTGTTCATATTGCCAAGCGCTACTCAGCAAAATATAGAACGCTCAGCTTCTAAACGTATGTACCTTTCATATGTATGTGTCTGAATACAAGTGTAATAAACCAATCTGGTTCTTATAAAGTGTTCGCCTCTTCTGTATAAATAGTACTTGTTATAGTCCAGCACAAATATTCATTTCTTTATCTGCAGCGTTTGAAACAATTCTTACAGTACACATAAAGATCATTTTATTGTTAATTTAGATATATAGTGATTAATATGGACTGAATTTGGAAAACCCAAATGTGTACCAACAGCGAATTATCATTTGTAATTGTCTTACCAGTAGGATTTATACAGCATACTACTACTGTGTATTCTCTGTTCTACTTTCGTCTTGTATACTCTGACTGTAAACTTTGTTTTGTATCCTTTGATGCTTGTCAGTGAGCAGTTTCCAAGACATGCTTCACTCGTCATGTATTTATATAAACATTCGCATAAATGTGACTTTTACTATATATTGTGGATTTTAACAACTGACAAACAACAAAGGAATGCTACGAGGTGCATTCAAATTCTAAGGCCTCCGATTTTTTTTCTAATTAACTACTCACCCGAAATCCATGAAACTGGCGTTGCTTCTCGACGTAACCGCCCTGCAGACGTACACATTTTTTACAACGCTGACCCCATGATTCCATGGCAGTGGCGAAGGTTTCTTTAGGAGTCTGTTTTGACCACTGGAAAATCGCTGAGGCAATAGCAGCACGGCTGGTGAATGTGCGGCCACGGAGAGTGTATTTCATTGTTGGAAAAAGCCATAAGTCACTAGGAGCCAGGTCAGGTGAGTAGGGAGCATGAGGAATCACTTCAAAGTTGTTATCACGAGGAAACTGTTGCGTAACGTTAGCTCGATGTGCGGGTGCGTTGTCTTGGTGAAACAGCACACGCGCATCCCTTCCCGGACGTTTTTGTTGCAGTGTAGGAAGGAATTTGTTCTTCAAAACATTTTCGTAGGATGCACCTGTTACCGTAGTGCCATTTGGAACGCAATGGGTAAGGATTACGCCGTTGCTGTCCCAGAACATGGACACCATAATTTTTTCAGCACTGGCGGTCACCCGAAATTTATTTGGTGGCGGTGAATCTGTGTGCTTCCATTGAGCTGACTAGCGCTTTGTTTCTGGATTGAAAAATGGCATCCACGTCTCATCCATTGTCACAACCGACGAAAAGAAAGTCCCATTCATGCTACCGTTGCGAGTCAACATTGCTTGGCAACATGCCACACGGGCAGCTATGTGGTCGTCCGTCAGCATTCGTGGCACCCACCTGGATGACACTTTTCGCATTTTCAGGTCGTCATGCAGGATTGTGTGCACAGAACCCACAGAAATGCCAACTCTGGAGGCGATCTGTTCAACAGTCATTCGGCGATCCCCCAAAACAATTCTCTCCACTTTCTCGATCATGTCGTCAGACCGGCTTGTGCGAGCCCGAGGTTGTTTCGGTTTGTTGTCACACGATGTTCTGCTTTCATTAAACTGTCGCACCCACGACCACACTTTCGACATATCCATAACTCCACCACCACATGTCTCCTTCAACTGTCGATGAATTTCAATTGGTTTCACACCACGCAAATTCAGAAAACGAATGACTGTACGCTGTTCAAGTAAGAAAAACGTCGCTATTTTAAGTAATTAAAACAGTTCTCATTCTCGCAAAAGGCGGTAAAATTCCATCTGCCGTACGGTGCTGCCATCTCTGGGACGTATTGACAATAAACGCGGCCTAATTTTAAAACAATGGGCATGTTTATATCTCTTTCCAGTCCGGAGAAAAAAAAAATCGGAGGCCTTAGAACTTGAATGCACCTCGTACATATGTAGACATGCCAAGATCCACAATGTGAATTTTAGATGTGTATATTTTTACTTGTAACAACAGTTTGTAATTTTAGTTTTGGCACACCTATGTGGTATGTGCAATATAATCTTCACTAAAATGTTAATGTGTCATGAGTAATGAATACACAATGTGGCAGGACGTACAATTAAAATAGCTTTTAACGATATAATGACACTGTTACCTGTCGAAACAGATCAATGAAAACATATTTGTAAGCGATCTTGGCTATAAAAAATTTCTCAAAAAAGCTGGTATTCAATGCTGCTCAGTTCTATGTCGGGTTTGTTTATCCAGTACTGTTAGTCGTACGCAACAGTAATACACACAGTAATGGGTAGGTTTACTGTTGAAGAGTTGTTACACTGCACCTTGTGTACGGGGTGACTGAGTGTAGTGAAAGGCGACACAACGTGCTGTAGCGGCAGTGACGGTAGCCGCATCACAGTACTTTTGCATACGCCTCAGGGTTGTAGCATTACTTTGCATTTTGTGTGGTTCGTTTTAGTAATCAATATCCCAGGCTTTTTTTCACGGCTTTGATGCTATTTTCACACAAGCAAAAGGTAACTGCTGTAACAAACCGGTAAATCATGATTACATTATTACTTTGAAACGAGACACAGGGCTGCTTACAGATCTCTGTCTTTCAAAAATGGTTCAAATGGCTCTAAGCACTTGGGACCTAACATACATCGATGCCTGAGGCAGGATTCGAGCCTGCGACCGTAGCAGCAGCGTGGTTTCGGACTGAAGCGCCTAGAATCGCTCGGCCAAAGCGGCCGAGCGGTCCTTCAAAATTCTCCAAGATTTTGTTGCAGCAGTTTGGGTCGCACAGTATACTGGCGGCGCTCACACATCAAGTCAAGCTCCGCGCGGTGGTAGAAGGGCCCAACATTGTCTAGCTCTTTCAATGCGTAAGTCCAGCGCAGCAACTTTAGCTCTTTCCTATTTTTTTTCTTCAGAGGATGAATTTTAGCGTGCCTCTGAGTGTCTACTGGCGTATTTCCGTTTATTACAAACACAAAAACGATCTTTGTATGAGGTATTGTGAAACAAGGAGTGACGTCAATGAAACATCAGGTCTTACACATTTTCGACGTGTCATCTCTTCCGAACGTGTAACATAGAACGCATTTTCGTCTTAGATATATTTTTGCTGATGCTAATGAAATTCGTGGATCTGTCTGTGCATTAATGTCAGTAAATTTCCTAACTCGAATGGTTAATCTCCAATTCTCCTCCGCTGTTCGGCATACTTTTACATTATTTCACGTATTTTGTGAGCAAGGCACAGTCTAATACAGATTTTTATTCTAACGATCGGTTTCAGTTCTAAAAACCGAAAGCTGTCACCAGAACCAACTGGTATAACTCATCAAAAAGCTCCACTGAAGAGCCAAAGAAACTGGTACACCTGCCTAATATAGTGTAGGGCCCCCGCGAGCACCCAGAAGTACTTCAACACGAGGGGGCATGGACTCGACTAATGTCTGAAGTGGTGCTGGAGGGAACTGACACCATGAATCTTGCAGGGCTGTCCATAAATCCATAAGAGTACGAGAGGGTGATTTCTTTCGAACAGCACCTTGCAAGGCATCAAAGATATGCTCAATACTGTTAATGTTTGGCGAGTTTAGTGGCTATCGGAAGTGTTTAAACTCAAGAATGTTCCTGGAGCCACTCTGCAGCAAATCTGGACGCGTGGGGTTTCGCTCTGTCTTGCTAGAATTGCCCAAGTCCTTCGGAATGCACAATGGACATGAGTGGATGCAGGTGATCAGACAGGATACTTACATACGTGTCACCTGTCAGAGTTATCTACATGTTTTAGGGGTCTCATAGCACTCCAACTGTACTCGCCCCCACCATTACAGAGCCTCCACCAGCTTGAACAGTCCCCTGCTGACATGCAGGATCCATGGATTCATGCGGTTTCCATATCCATACACTTCCATCCGATCGATACAATCTGAAACGAGACTCGTCCGACCTGGCAACATGTTCACAGTAATCAACAGTCCAATTTCGGTGTTGACGGTCCCAGGCCAGGCATAAAGCATTGTGTCATGCAGTTATCAAGGGCACACGAAGGGGACTTCGCCTCCGAAAGCCCATATAGATGATGTTTCATTGAATGTTTTGCACGCTGACAGTTGTTAATGGCCTAGAATTGAAATCTGGAGCAATCTGCGGAAGGGTCGCATTTTCAGTCACATTGAACGACTCTCTTCAATCGTCGTTGGTCCCGTTCTCGCTGGATCATTTCCGCCCGCAGCGATGTCGGAGATCTGATGTTTTGCCGGATTCCTGATGTTGACGGTACACTCGTGAAATGGTCGCACGGGAAAATCCCCACTTCATCGCTACCTCGGAGATACTGTGTCCCATCACTCGTGCGCCGACTACAACACAGCGTTCAAACTCACTTAAATCTTGATAACGTGCCATTGGAGCAGCAGTAACCGGTGTAACAACTGCACCAAACACTTATTGTTTTACATAGGTGTTGCTGACCGCAGCGCCATATTCTGCCTGTTTACATATCTCTGTTTTTGAAATGGCCGCGCGAAGTGGCCGCGCGGTTAAAGGCTGCGTGGCCCCTCCCGTTGGAGGTTCGAGTCCTCCCTCGGGCTTTCGTGTGTGTGTTTGTTGTCCTTAGCTTAAGTTAGATTAAGCAGTGTGTAAGCCTAGGGACCGATGATCTCAGCAGTTTGGTCCATTAGAAATTCACCCACATTTGAACATTTGTTTTTGAATATTCATACCTATACGAGTTTCTTTGGGGCTTCAGTGTATTACATGATGAAATAGAAATTCCGAAATCAGCCGCAATTGGACATCGAAATGAATTCATTGGCGACAAGTGAAAATTTTAATCGGACTGGAACTCGAACCCGGGTTTCCCACTTTACGCGAGAGGTCGCCTTAACAGCTTGGGCTATCCGAGCACGCTTCCCCTCCAACCGAAATTCCCGACTTGTCGCACACTATTTACGTAGCGTCCCCTGTCTATCATATTCATTTCTCGTAGCTTTACGCTGATTTCTGCAAGAGTTCAGGACAGACAGAGTGTGCATCCGCACGGAAAATACCTTAAAGGCGTCAAGGTGTATGTGTGGTGTCTGTTCTTTCGGACATGTCCGAAGGAACAGAAATCACACATATATAAAAATACGATTAGTTTTAGATTTTGTTGATCGACAGACTTTTATTGAGAGCAGGCACGCAGTAGATCTACATCCACGATGTACAATCTGATAATTATTGGACTATACGAAATAAAATTCTCATAACTTCTGAACGGTTTACGTTAGGACGTCCAAACTGCAGGGTTGGCCGCGGAGCATTATGGAAATTAGTATGCGCATGCTTGGTTTGGCGAAGCGACGAAGCCCGCTTTCATTTGGATGGGTTCGTCAGTAAGCAAAACTGGAGTCTTTGGGGGACTGAGAGCCAGTTGCTTTGGCCGAGCGGTTCTCGCGCTTCAGCATGGAACCGCGCTTCTGCTACGGTCGCAGGTTCGAATCCAGCCGCGGGCATGGATGTGTGTGATGTCCTATAATAATGCATCCGTCTTTTTCGGAGACTCCAAATAGGATACAGGACGAAGAACACAACACAGAAAAAGATCAGAACACAAGAAAAACCCATGGACACATTTAACAGATCAGGAATATATGAACTCACATGCAACACTTGCCAGTCAGTACAAATAGGACAAGCATGCAGAAACTTCAAAATAAGATATTCGGAACATCTCAGAGCTTTAAAAAGCAACAGCTCCCATAGCACATTTGCTGACCACCTTATAGCCCACGATCACCACTCAACTACAATAGAAACAGACTTAAGAATACTAAGACCCAGCCGGCCGCGGTGGTCTCGCGGTTCTAGGCGCGCAGTCCGGAACCGTGCGACTGCTACGGTCGCAGGTTCGAATCCTGCCTCGGGCATGGATGTTGTGATGTCCTTAGGTTAGTTAGGTTTAAGTAGTTCTAAGTTCTAGGGGACTAATGACCATAGCAGTTGAGTCCCATAGTGCTCAGAGCCATTTGAACCAATACTAAGACCCAGTTACAGCCTATACAGCAAACAGACCGTTAAGGAAAACTTCCATATACAGAAGGCAATAGCAGAAGGAAAACTGGTCTTAAACGAATACACCACAATCTGCAAGGGCATACTATTTAACACATTAAAGGAACTTTACAAATAAAAACAACATAAACAGATAAAGTCTACGCACACGCACACACACACACACACACACACACACACACACACACACACACACACACACACACACACACACACACACAAAAAAAATGCAAATGAAATTCAAATTCGGTGTCGAACACTCTGGTGAACAAATGAATACTGACTGGGCGAGGACACACAACAAACCACAATCACACTGTGGTCTGGTGTAGTAAAAAGTGTTTTACTACGTTATTTGTGGAAAATACTTGTTATGGTTACGTATGCCTCGAAACATCTCAGCATGATGCGGAGAATGGAAGTGCTTGCCACGCGAAAACGTAAGTAAATACGAAAATAGACGCGAAAAACTAAATTACATTCTAGAAGATAGGTTAACGTCCGGCAAAAATATTTTCTCATCAGCATCGTTTGGCCGCAGATGACAAGCTACCAGTAATAATTAACACAAAAATGATCCAGAAAATTCATGTTCACCAAATGTAAAGGTATTTACAAAAAGAAACGATATGTTGTTTGAACTAAAAATGCACATAATTTTATAATCATGTAACAAAATGTTCACATTGCAGAATAAATAAAAAAAGAAAACCCACTGATGATGGCACAGTGGTGCCGAAACATGTTTGGCTACTGAGAAAAACAGTGTTTTGCGTAACTGGCGGACCTCACATCCAAAAAATATAATAATGCAGTCTGGTGGCCGATCTACCTGTCACAGTGAACTGAAATTATAATAATTTATATACTCGCTGATGGTGTGAACTTGCACGAAGCTACACTGACATCCGAGCATTCGCGTGGTTCACTTCCTCTGTCAAGCACTTTGTCAGCAGTTTGGAGCCTTTCGCCGAACTGTGATACTTGTTTGTGCATCATACACTACTGGCCATTAAAATTGCTACACTAAGAAGAAATTCAGATGATAAACGGGTATTCATTGGACAAATATATTATACCAGAACTGGCATGTGATTACATTTTTAAGCAATTTGGGTGCATAGATCCTGAGAAATCAGTACCCAGAACAACCACCTCTGGCTGTAATAACGGCCTTGATACGCCTGGCCATTGAGTCAAACAGAGCTTGGATGGCGTGTACAGGTACAGCTACCCATGCAGCTTCAACACGATACCACAGTTCATCAAGAGTAGTGACTGGCGTATTGTGACGATCCGGTTGCTCGGCCACCATTGACCAGACGTTTCCAATTGGTGAGAGATCTGGAGAATGTGCAGGCCAGGGCAAAAGTCGAACGTTTTCTGAATTCAAAAAGGCCCGTAGAGGACCTGCAACATGCGGTCGTGCATTATCCTGCTGAAATGTAGGGTTTCGCAGGGATCGAATGAAGGGTAGAGCCACGGGTCGTAACACATCTGAAATGTAACGTCCACTGTTCAAAGAGCCGTCAACGCGAACATGAGGTGACAGAGACGTGTAACCAATTTCACCCCATACCATCACGACGGGTGATACGCCAGTATGGCGATGACGAATACACGCTTCCAATGTGCGTCCACCGCGATGTCGCCAAACACGGATGCGACCATCATGATACTGTAAACAGAACATGGATTCATCCGAAAAAATGACGTTTTGCCATTCGTGCACCCAGGTTCGTCGTTGTGTACACAACCGCAGGCGCTCCTGTCTGTGATGCAGCGTCGAGGGTAACAGCAGCTATGGTCTCCGAGCTGATAGCCCATGCTGCTGCAAACGTCTTCGAACTGTTCGTGCAGATAGTTGTTGTCTTGCAAACATTCCCATCTGTTGACTCAGGGATCTAGACGTGGCTGCACGAACCGTTACAGCCATGCAGATAAGATGCCTGTCATCTCGACTGCTAGTGATACGAGGCCGTTGGAATCCAGCACATATTCCCTCCTGAACTCACTGATTCCATATGCTGCTAACAGTCATTGGATCTCGACCAACGCGAGCAGCTATGTCGCGATACGACAGACCGCAATCGCGATAGGCTACAATCCGTCCTTTATCAAATTCGGAAACGTGATAGTAGGCATTTCTCCTCCTTACAAGAGGCATCACAACAAAGTTTCACCAGGCAACGCCGGTCAACTGCTGTTTGTGTATGAGAAATCGGTTGAACCTTTCCTTATGTCAGGACGTTGTAGGTGTCGCCACCGGGGCCAACCTTGTGTGAATGCTCTGAAAATCTATCACAGTATCTTCTTCCTGTCGGTTAAATTTCGCGTCTGTAACACGTCATCTTCGTGGTGTAGCAGTTTTAATGGCCAGTAGTGAATATGTACTGACTCTTCCCATGATCGAGTATTTTCGCCCCAGATGTTTTATCGGAACCTGAGAATGAATAACAAAAACAAATTAAAAATTATAGCCTGGATTTAAACAAGTTGACAACTTTTGTGAGGTTGTTATTGGTAGTTCGATGACTAGTTTGATTAAAGGAACATCTGGTATCCCATGGCTTATTACCGACAGATTCGATATCGATGCGTTAGGTGTGCTTTGTCTGCATTCGCCTGAGGGATACATTAAATCGGTTTGATATTCATTATGCACTACTGCAAAGGCCTCTCATCTCACGCAACTGATAAATCTTCTATCCAGTTTCAACGCCTGTGGAAGTTCTAGCAGGCAGATGCGTGAAGGGATTATACGCGTGTCTTGACGAACATAGCTGGTCACGAAGTCACGAAGTAAAGGGTGACCCAAAAGTCAGTTAACATTTGAAAATTCAATACTACACGGAATAATATAGGCAGAGAGGTAAAAATTAACACACATGCTTGGAGTCATATGGGGGTTTGCTGAAACCACAACAAATTGCACAAACTGACCAACAAATGGTACTCCACATGAGACAAACCAATAATTATCACCATAACTAATTTTAGCAAAGATGATGTTATTAATAACAAACGCTCAACATGTCGACCGTTATTTCTCAACAATATCTGTAGTCGAGGGACAATATTGAGAACAACACTGTACAACATATCAGTAGGTATGGTAAGACATTGGCGTCATAAAATGGGAGTGGAGGAGGGGGCGCCGCGCTCTAAGTTCATGGTGACGCTGGATTTTGAACGGAGAGGATTGGGGGGTACGCCTTAGTTCTATCCAGACACTAGTGCGTGGAATGCCGGTGCGAAGTGATACTTCACGAGCGTTGACTTCACCACACAGAGATGAGCCCGCTTGTGTCTCCTCCTGAACTTCCGAGCACTTTTGACTGGTCACCCATACTGTGCCGATCGTCTAAACAACCCGTGGCTTCGAACTTCGTGACTATTTTCATCACAGCAACACTTGTCACAGGATCTTTACATCGTCTCCATTCTGACAGTAAAGCTTCACTAGCAGTGCATTTCTGGTTAAGTTAATATGCCGCGACTGCTGCCGCATCTGTCTCCCTCGCTCTCCACAGCTCATTTTATACACGATTGTCATGCGGCGTCACTGGCTTGTTACGAAACAGCACCTACTGTTGGCCGGTTTCTGGACTCTTTTTTGCTTTCAAACAAAACCCTTGTCGTTTTAGGTATGTGCGTCAAGTTTTACCTCTCTACCTACACTACTCTGCGAATTAGTGCATTTTCACATGTTACCGGACTTTTGGGTCACTCTGTAGACAAGTTCAAATGGTTCAAATGGCTCTGAGCACTATGGGACTTAACTTCTGAGATCATCAGTCCCCTAGAACTTAGAACTACTTAAACCTAACTAACCTAAGCACTTCACACACATCCATACCCGAGGCAGGATTCGAACCTGCGACCGTAGCAGTCACGCGGTTCCAGACTGTAGCGCTTAGAACCGCTCGGCCATCCCGTCCGGCCTGTAGACAAGTGAATATCTGCTTGAGAAGTGTACGTTTCACCATCACCAGTTTCTAAACGTCCGAAATACCACGGAAAGTACAATTATGTTATACTCAGAATGTTAATTTTACAAGTTAGCAATTAAGACCAGAAAAACTGAATAAGACACATATTTAATATATGTATTATCTGCTTTGTGAAATGCATTTCGACTCGTTTAGTTTCATCTCGGATTCGAGATTATACCTGGTACGCAGAGTTGATGATGAATGAACTGAAATTATTTTGTTGTCTATTTTTACTGATAATCATCGTGACTTTCCAAGAATCATCCTTCACTCTAATCACACGGAGAAAATCCGGCTACTTGCCCTATTTCGGCGTACCTACCATTTTCAATAGCAGTTATTTATATTCGTGCATTACTTAATGTTATTCCAGAAACCTCTTGTGTGCCTGTTTCAAAAATGGCGCAGAAACCACTGAGGTAGTACGAAACTGGAATTCATACGTTACAAATAACAAGTAGCCAATGATGAGAACACTTAAAATGAGTTATTCTCTTGAATTTTGGCGTGCTCAATCCTATTACGATGATAAAAAAGTCTTTCCGACTTTTATTTTGCAACAAAAATTCTATACTATAGAATTTTTTTAGTGGTTCTTACGCTATAGATGTCATATACAATTTAAATCGATAATCTGAATTGTGAATAGAGTAGCAGGGCCTAGGATCAACTTCAGAATTCATTGGCCTGCAAGAAAATCTTTGAATCCTAGAGAGAAGTATATTTTCAGAAGAACCTCCTGGGTGCATAAAATTTTTTACCATCTCTACACATAACGCCGGGTCTCACCAAATTGTTTGCTTCTGTATATTTTTCTGAGGAATATGTTGTCTCCTTTACCTGGGAACTTCAGAGACACCTGGCCCTATCGGTTGACTAGGTTATCTAATATTTTGCCTGTTAAGGGAAGAATTAATAAATTTTGCGTTTTCTCTAATAGTCGTTCGGACAGAGTAGATCCAAATCGAGCTTCTCAGCCCGACCGATGTTAGGTAGGGGCTTGTGGCTCTCTCCATGTGTAAAAACATGGTAAGTTTTAAATTTCAGCGTAGGTTAGTCGATTTTGTAAGCAGAGATTCTATTTTTTCTTTTTTGCAGATAAATAGTTTACTTGAGACACTAAGGAAAATATAAGTAAGTAATTTATTTTGCCGGCCGAGGTGGCCGACCGATTCTAGGCGCTTCAGTCCGGAACGGCACGACTGCTACGGTCGCAGGTTCCAATCCTGCCTCGGGCATGGATGTGTGTGATGTCCTTAGGTTTAAGTAGATCTGAGTCTAGGGGAGTGATGACCCCAGATGTTATGTCCTATAGTGCTCAGAGCCATTTGAACCATCATTTTCAGACATTAATTCATATAATTCGAATCGTGAAATGTAACAGGGCTTTCTTTTAGGGAAAACCAGAACTATTTTGTAAAATGAAGAATTTCAGAACCAAAACTTTCTTCATAGTGATGACCTCGGTATTTTTCACAAAGTTTTGACGTTTCTGTTAAAGAGTTTTTAGCTTCCTGCTTTAATAAACTGTTTGTTAAAGATTGGAAAAGACTAGTTCGTAATACTTTTCTTCTCGCTTTTTTATTTCTACTTGTAGTTTACCGTCAGCTGTAATGAATGGCAAACGAAATGCATCAGGATCACTCAGTTCTGATTTATCTCAAGGAGGGGACCATCTTATTTTGTATTTCTATTCTTCGCTAAATTCTTGATAAACATGCTCATTTAAGCTCCTAGTTTGGTTTTCATGTTCATTAAAATTTTCTCTTATACGGCTTAAAAATGGGATCAATGTTTGAAAACGCTTGACACCTGTTAATTAAGTCTAGTCCAGACTTTTGCCAATATTGGTTAGTTTTGTCTATTCAAGACAAAAGGTCAACTCAGAAAAACAACCAATAAAACTGTCCCCGTTCTGCTCGTTTCTTGTCTCTGCCGCTTCTTCTTCCTTCTTAGCAATATCTTCAGGTGGCACGTAAACGGAATGGAAATTCTGTCGAACACGTGATACTGCTTCCACAAGATACGGCTGTCTAGCATCGGACAATGTCTTAGGTCGTCAATTAATCTTCACAAGAACGTGCCAACGATGAGTAGAAGCTACAAAAAAGTCATATACTTGCAAAACTTGGAAAAAAAATTGCTGGTTCTAATGATTCCTCTACAATGATTTGAGCCACGAGATTTAAAGAGTACGCAACACAGGGGGCAAAAAATTATAGGGAATTTCATCGTCTTTACAATTAAATATAAATATTTCCCACTCATGTTTCTGAAATTGTAATAGGATTGCGAAAGACGTAAAATTGTATTATCCAAAGAAATACAGGTTAACCTTCCCAATACTTTCACCTGTATGGCTGTGTTTTGGAACAAAACACCAAAGTCTTCCGTGAACTCTGTCCTCGAAACAATACCTTACTACAACAGTTAGCTGGTCTTCATGTGCCGTGTCTACCTTTCAGTCTACAACTAGTTCTTAGTATTCTGATGTTTGAATTTCGCCATCTATTTTACTCAAGTCTTGGACAAATATAAAGAATGGTGACGACCTTTAGAGCCATGCTCTTGGATGTATTGTTTCCATAAAATAAGTATTTAGTTCAAGGTAACCCAAATAGATGCCATATTTGGGCATCCAAAAATTTTGCTATCGCCACGAAAAGCCAGTCCTCCTACCAAATATTTAACATCTACCACGCGCCGAAGCACTTATTGTCAACAACATTCTTCTGTGGGGAACAAAGATAAGTTTGACGATGTACTACGAAGACCAGAATTTAAGAGACCACTGAAAGACATAATTCGAAACAAGTTTGCTGGAGCAGATGACATTCCCTCAGAATTCTTCAGATACTTGAGATACTTGGGAGAAATTGTGATAAACGAATTTCAACTTGTAGCCGGCCAGAGTGACCGAGCGATTCTAGGCGCTACAGACTGGAGCCGCGCGACCGCTACGTTCGAATTCTGCCTCGGGCATGGATGTGTGTGATGTCCTTAGGTTGAAAATGGAGTACGCGTATTGTCTAAATCAATGCTGTCACTGAATAATTTACTGTTTACAGAATACACAAAATACATTTCCTGTAGTTTGGAACATAACAGCCTTTTCTTTTTTTTCTCCCCATTTAGCAGTTTCTGATGAACAAATTTTTGGATGTATACTTTTCTACGATTTGTAGACATGTCCTGATTTACTTAGATCATCTAATTTTTTCTTAAAATAGTTTAAAGCCTTCGCTACATGCAGTTCCCCGAATTCTTTTTTCCACGTTTTTTTTTCCATTTCGCCGGCTCTTTCTCTAATGTTGGCTGCTTCACTAATTCACTTTAGTACTGCCATCGGTTTCTGTTTGATGACAGTATCCAACACCGGCTGGCTTACACATTACCGATACAGGGGAACTTGCCAAACATTCCTTAGAAGAAGCAGCAACACGCGCAGGAGGTTCCTAACGTAACGAGTGGAGTAATATTTCATCGTAAAATACGAAGTGGCGTTTGGCAGTTTTTCTTCGCAAATTCGGCTGCTTTTCCTGCCAAACTTTCTCACACGATGAGATTCCATTTAGAGCCCCGAATGTCAGAAATGAAATTCAAATATAAGATCATTAGGGCAGTGTCAAAATTTTACAGTACCTGTATAGTTCTCTGGAAAGTTCCTTCGAACATGCTTTCACGTCCGAAGGAACAGATACTATTGACGACTGACAGTCACAAACTGCGAATACGGTTGTAAAACGGCTATACAATTTTCTAGTAACATGAAAATTTGCGTGGGCCGGGACTCGAACCCGGATCTCCCGCTTTACTCGAGTGGTCGCCTTAACAGCCTCGGACTTCCGACCACGCCTCCAGGACTTACCAAAACTCCCTTATGTCCTGGTGTGTATGTCCTATAGTGCTCTCACACAAATTGTATGATTCCAGAATAGGGAGAGACATTGTTTTGCTCCTCAGATTGCCTTGCTTTGGCATTGAATGCAATACGGCAGTGTATGTATATTACAGTGTCTGTACATTTCGATGCAAAGCTCCATCGGACATACATGTCACCCTTACTTTCCACCATTACCAAATTCACTAGTGCGTGATGCATCAGCATCCGTCCCGACAACCGATTCCTCCTTGTAGTTAGAGAATTTATTTCCCCCTCACTCAATTCAGAATCTCTTCATTAGTTATTCGATCTATTCCGTCTAATCTTAAGCATTGTCCTGTAGCGACACGTTTCAGAAGCCTCTTTTGTCTTCTTTTATGTACTGCTTATCGTTCGCGTTTCACTGTCATTCCGAGTTGCAGCCCAAACAAATACCTTCATAAAAGAATTCCTAACACCTCAATTTCTATCCGATATAAAAATACTTATCTTTTTCAGGAACGCTTTTCTTGCTATTTCCAGCCGGCATTTTATACTCTATCTAACCGGCCATTTTTCCTCTCTAATTCACCCACTGTCTTATTTTTCTGCCCAAATAGAGAACCTCGTCTGCTACTTCCCGCAACATCATTAGAATTAATTCGACTACATTCCACCACCATTGCTTTACTTCTGCTGATATTCATCTTACAGTCTATTTTCAAGAAGCTATTCATTCCATTCAACTGCTCTTGGACTCGCATTCTGGAGGGACGACGGATCAGATCCGCGTCCGACCATCCAGATTTAGGTTTTCTGTGATTTCTCTGAATCTCTCTATGCAAATGGCGGGTACGGCCTATTTCCTTCTCCAGCTTTGGCACAATCCGAGATTGTGCTCCGTCTGTAATGACCTCATTGTCGACCGAATCTTAAACACTAATCTTCCTTCCCTCTACATACTACAAAGTATTTTCACCACCCTCATTGTGTTACATTTTATTTTTTTATTTTTCTTTGACATTTGCATTATATAAATTATATTATCTTCAACTAGGTAGTAACAAATTATACGGAACCATTGTAACAATTGTTAAGCATTCAATTCGCTGTAACCTCGGAGAAATCTTTATATACTACGTTCTTTAGATTATTAAAAAAATTATTAACATTTGTATACCAATAAGGCTTTAACAATGAGAAGTCTTTGCTATTAGATTCAGAAGCATCCGACCCACCTTCATTTCAAGTCGGTGGGTTACTCTGTACTGTTAATGAAATAAATAAATAAAAATAAACTCCGTACCTTTCAACCGCTCCTCCATTCCTTTGCGATCCATGACAGAATTGCAAAATCATCAAACCACAAATTTTTTGTTTCCTCTTCCTGAACTTCAATTTACTTTACGAATTTGTCTTTGGATTCCTTTACAGCCAGTTAAAAGTACAGTTATTGAAGGAGCGAAACGTTGTCTAAAACTAGTACAGAAACCAGACAGCAGTCAATAATGCTGAAAGACATGAAAGAAAAGCAGTAGTTGAGATGGAAGTGAGACATTTTTATAGTTTACTCCCGATATTATTCAGGTTAAAGGTGGAAGCGAACCTTATACGCCCCAATACCAAGTACGTACGAGAGCTGATGGGGAACCCTTCCTGTCGATGACGCCTCAGTTTTTTGTGGAGAATTTAGAGGCCAATTTTGGGGAGGTGGAGGGATTGTCCAAAATGCTATGTGGGTCAGTCATGGTAAAAACAGCATCCCCTGCACAGTCACGGGGATTACTCGCCCGTGACAAGCTGGGGGGATGTTTCTGTTTCTATGACACCCCATAAGAGCTTAAATATGATCCAGGGGATTATATTCCACAGGGATATTTTTTCCAGTCAGATGACGAGCTGTGCGTCAACTTGGAGCGACTAGGTGTTCATTTCGTCCGGCGTGTCCATAAGGTTCAAATGGCTCTGAGCACTATGGGACTTAACATCTGAGGTCATCAGTCTCCTAGAACTGAGAACTACTTAAACCTAACTAACCTAAGGACATCACACACATCCATGCCCGAGGCAGGAGTCGAAAATGCGAGCGTAGCAGTGGGGTTCCGGACTGAAGCGCCTAGAACCACTCGGCCACCAGCACCGGCGGTGTCCATACCGGTCCGAAGGATAATCAGGTGGTCACCGGTGCTTTCATCTTCACCTTTGAGGGTGATATATTCGCCGTGAATGTCAAGGTGATGGCATATCGATGTAAGGCCATATATTCCCCCCTCGATGTGGTGCTTTAAGTGCTGGAAGTTCGGGCATATGTATTCCTGCTGTACTTCCAGCGTCACACATCGCGATTGGGCGTCTATCACATCCGAATACTGTATGTGCCGCGCCTCCCATCTGTGTCAGTTGTGGCGAGCAACATTCCCCTTGCTCGCTGGACTGTAGGATTCTACACAAAGAAAGGAAAATCATGGAATAAAATATCCTGGACTGACTGACTAACCTACACTGAGGCTAAGAGAAAATTTGAAAGGGTACATTCTGTGTGCGTGACAGCACCAAGAGATCCGCCATTTATAGTTGGCCCTCAGGTCTTCAAGACTATTTCTGCCTTCTCGATGATGGGGGGGGGGGGGGGGGCACTCCTATCCTGTTGCTCCTAAACCACCTAGTTTGAGAGCAATGTCCCCCCCTCCACCCCAACCATCGGGCACATAATTCTCCACTGGTCAGCTCCAGAAGCATCAGTCTTCTTCAGCTGCTCTCGCTAGGTCGGGGTCCCTTGGGTCACTCCCTTCCCAGGTTCTTACCAGTGGGAAATAGGACACCCACTAGTGGGTGAAGCACCCACAGGCTACTGCTCGTAGGGCTTCAAGATCCTCCTTAGAGACTGAATCAGTGAAGCTCTCCCAGCCAGAGAAACCCAAGGAGCAGCGAGAGAAATCTAAGAAGAAGAAGACCCCCAAGAGCAAAGGAACTGTGGCGGCACCCACACAACTGCTACACAAGATCTGCACCTGAGAATGAGGAGGAGATTCTGGTATCCCCTCAGGACCTAGATCTCAATGAACCTTCAGACACGATGGATCTAGGTCGCACAGGTACTGAACTGGTGACAATAGGTGACCCTGAGGTGTAAATTGCCTACTTGATCGCTTCCGGCCTTCCCAGCCTCAAGACAACGATATCCTCCAGAACTGCGGCGGTTTTTTTCAACACCTAGCTGAGCTATGACAACTGTTAAGCTTTACACCTGCTTTCTGCATTGCTCTTCAGGAAACCTGGTTCCTGGCAATGTGGACCACTGCCCTTCACAGCTATAGGGGATATTACAAAAACGGTAGCGGCTACAATAGTATCAGATAGAGTATGCGTCTCTGTCCTGAACCCAGTATATAGTGAATCTGTGTCCCTTCAAACTCCTCTCAAAGATGTCAGCATGAGGACAATGCAAGAAATAACGGTCTGAAATGTATGGTGCAGTACCTCTGAACACATTGGCTGCACTGGTTACTCAACTCCCCAAACCTTTCCTACTTTTAGGAGATTTTAACGCCCATAACTGCTTGTGGGGTGGCACCATGATTACTGGCCAAGGTAGAGTTGTCTCAACTCGACATCTGCCTCTTAAATACTGCGGCTCCCGCACATTTAAGTGTGGCTCATGCTACTTACTCGGCCATCGATTTATCACTTTGCTGCCCAGGACTTCTCCCATCTGCCCACTGGAGAGCCCACGACGACTTCTCCAACTTCCTCTCACTCCCCCAGTATCATACCCCAGGTCGCCTACCCAGATGGACATTAAACAAGGCAGACTAGGAAGCTTTTACCTCTGCCGTCACTGTTGAATCTTTCCCACAAGATAACATCGATTTGGTGGTCGAGCGAGCACAACGATTGTCTCTGCGGTGGAAAACGTGATATCTTGTTCGTCAGGGCACCCCGGCGAAAGACAGTACACTGGTGGTCACCGGAAATCCCTGAGACCATTAAAGAGCGTAGGCAGGCCCTACAGCGACATAAACGGTACCCATCACAGGAGCACCTAATAGCTTTTAAACGACTCCGTTGTCGTGTTCACCAGCTCATAAAAAAACATAAACAGGAGTTTTGGGAGAGTTACGTCTCAACCATTGGGTACCATACGTCACCTTCACAAGTGTGGACAACGATCAGGTGCGTTCTTTGGTACCAGACCCCAACAGGTGTCCCTGGCATTAACATCAATGAAGTGTTATCTACCGATGCAAATACAATTGCTGAGCCTTTGCTGAGCACTAAGTTCAGGCCTCTGCATGGGATAATAACCTTCCCCCCCCCCCCCCCACCTCTCCCCGCCTTTCGTACCCTCAAATGGCGAGTGGAAGAGAAATTCCTCTTATTCAATACACGCCACGGTGAATTGTATAATGATCCATTTACTGAGTGTCAACTCCTCCTCAGCCTTGCACATTGTCCCAACACAGCACTGGGCCAGATCTCATCCAAGCTCAGATGATTAAACGTCTCTCATCGGACTACCAGCGAAATTTCCTCGTCATTTTCAACTGCATCTGCAGTGATAGCATTTCCCAGCGCAGTGACGGGAGAGCACTATTGCTCCAGTGCTCAAACCTGCAAAAAATCCGCTTGATGTGGATAGCTATCGGCCCATCAGCCTCACCAATCTTCTTTGTAAGCTGCTAGAATGTATGGTGAGTCGGCAGTTGTGTTGGCTCCTGGACTCCTGGGGCCTACTGGCTCTGTGCCAGGGCAGTTTCCTCCAGGGTGGCACCACCGCCGATAACCTGGTGTCCTTTGAGTTTACCGAGCGAGGTGGCGCAGTGGTTAGCACACTGGACTCGCATTCGGGAGGACTACGGTTCAATCCCGTCTCCAGCCATCCTGATTTAGGTTTTCCGTGGTTTCCCTAAATCGCTTCAGGCAAATGCTGGGATGGTTCCTTTGAAGCTTGCGCTCCGTCTCTAATGACCTCGTTGTCGACGGGACGTTAAACACTAACCACCACCATCATCCTTTGAGTTTGCCACCGGAACAGCCTTTTCCCTACACCAACACCTGGTAGCGGTTTACGAAAAGCCTACGACACGACCTGGCGACACCATATCCTTGCCACATTACATGAGTGGGGTTTCTGGGGCCCACTCCAGATTTTTTTCCAGAACTTCCTGTCGCTCCGAACTTTTCAGGTCCAAGTTAATGCCTGTCATAGTTCACCCCATACCTAAGAGAATGGGGTCCCGCTGGACTCGGTATTGAGTGTCCCTCTAGTTTTAGTGGTCATTAACGGTCTCGCAGCAGCTGTGGGACCGTCTGTCTGACATTTTCTGTATGCAGACAACTTTTGCATTTCCGACTGCTCCTCCAGTACTGGCGTTGCTGATCGGCAATGTAGGAACAAGCAAGGTAATGCTGACCCTAAGACTTATGTTAGAAGATATGTTAAGGTTATGTAAACCTACGTTTTTGACATTTGTAATCCTAGAGAAATTTTTGACAGTGTTTACTGGAACACTCTCGAAATTCTAAAATTATCAGGTGTAAAATACAGGAAGCGAAAGTTATTTACAAGTTTACAGTAACCAGAAGGCAGTTATAAGAGTCGAGGGGCATAAGATGAAATTGGTAGTTGTTGCAGAGCGTGATATAAGATTGAAGCATATCCCCGATGTTATTCTGTCTGTACATTGAGCAAGCAGTACAGGAAACAAAAGAAATATTTAGAGTAGGAATTAAAAATCTGAGGGAAGAAATAAAAACTTTGAGTATTGCCGGTGACACTTTAATTCTGTGGGAGACAGCAAAGGACTTGGAAGAGCAGTTGAATGGAATGGACGTTGTCTCGGAAGGAGGATACAGCAACAAAAGCGAAACAAGAGTAATGGAAAGTAGTCGAATTAAATCAGTTGCTGCTGAGGGACATAATGGACAAGATTTTCTGTTTGAGAAGAAAAATAATTGACTATGGCCGAAGTAGGGAGTATATAAAATACAAGCTGCCAATAGCAAGAAAAGCGTTTCTGAAAAAAGAGAGATTTTTAGTAACATATGTACATTAAAGTGTTAGGAAATCTTTTCTGAAGGTATTTGTCAAGAGAGTAGCCATGTAGGGAAGTGAAATTTGAACGATAAGAAGTTTAGACAAGAAGAAAATAGAAAGCTATTGCATTGTGGTTCTACAGATGAATGCAGAAGATTAGTGGGGTGGGTCACTAACTAGTTAGGAGAAACTGAACAGAACTGAGGAGAAAAGAAATTTGTGGCACGACTTGATTGAAAGAAGGGATCGTTGGATGTGACATGTCTTGAGACATCAAGTAATCACCAGAGAGAAGTGTGGGGGAAAAGTTATGAAGGGAACCTCAGAGACGAATATAGTAAGCAGGTTTCATTGGATGTAGGTGGCAGTAGCCACTCAGAGATGAAGACGCTCGCATGTAACAGACTGGCGTGGAAAGCTGAGTCAAAGCAGTCTGCAGACGAAGACGACCACCACCAACACAACCACCACAACTGACATCAGGAGCAACAACAACAACAACAACAACAACTTAATCTACGGGAAATTATCCATCTGAACAGTTTGATGAGGATGGTGTTTATCGTCCACCAAAAAGGAAGACTGGAATATATGAAAAGTCGTTGAAGAGACCTCATCTCTGTAACTCTGAACTGTAACAGCATTCTTCCCGTCACCAAAGAAGATGTCAATAACAATGTCTACATACTGGCTCCCCAATATGTCAATGGCCCACCGCTACCGTCCTTGGCTTTTTCCACGATGTTCTACATTTATCCCACAAGCCACACTGGATGTCTGGCGGATGGTATTTTGGACGGTGCAGTCATGCCTACTTCCCTGTTCTCTCCTTTTGCTAATAGTTTACATGAAGAACATCCGTCGGTAAGCCTCACAATGAGGTCGGGTTTCCCTGACTTTTCTCGCCACGGCCATTTTATTACCCAACAGTGATTTCAAACACCCGCTCAGTCCGAGTATCGATATAAAAGATGCCGCAGCTCGCTCCCTCGGGTGGCGCTGGCGCAGCCGACCTCCTGTACCGCTCCACTGGTGCGAGTGTCCGCATATACCGCCGCCCTGTGCTTGCCCACCAGTTCTCGGTATTTTCTGAAGCGTAATTTTCTGTCGTTCCTTAGTTGCTTCAAAATTCATGGAAGTATGTTCCGTCTGTGCAACTATGAAAGGCTGTTTGCTGGCACACGCGTTTCTCCTTTATTTGTAAAGCAACTCCAATGGCCTATGATACATGTTTATTTTTATACATTAAATAAATGTGTTGTGTGTTAGTAACAGTATGTTACTATGAGACATTTTGTCATATTTTTCCCTTGTTTTTCATATTAGAATCAACTTCAGTAGCACAAATTCTGTGAGGCGAAATTACTATGGGCTGTTAGGATTTACAGCGCTGTTAGCCTGTATGTGTGGTCCTGGAGATGTGTTTATTATTCTGAATGCTCGAGCTGGCCGATTTTCGACGTTCATTCACCCACATTTGTTACGACCACTTGCACTTACATTTTGTGATCAACACGAATGTTTTTACGATGTTTAGTGTTGCCAACTGTCGCTGTGTGCTTATCTTTCGTGTGTGTGTGTGTGTGTGTGTGTGTGTGTGTGTGTGTGTGTGTGTGTGTGTGCGTTGATATTTTTCATTTGTTTTGTGCGTGTATATGTATTTAGTTATGCGTTAATGTGTCGTTCCTTGTGAGACCGTGTTTTTTTAATAGATGTTTGTGTTTCTGTGTGTGTGTGTGTGTGTGTGTGTGTGTGTGTGTGTGTGTGTGTGTGCGAGCGAGAGAGAGTGAACATATGGTGAAATAGGAAGAGGAAAATATTGTTAAAGAATTAAATTCAACAAAAGAGAAGTGGTTCTATATGTGGATACTGTACGCAAAAAAATTTACAAGTAGAGTTAGTAGTAACTAACTAATAAATTAATGTCATACCCGATGTTGAAGTTTCGCTGCATGAATAGAGAAATTTTAGTAAGCGATAAACTCTCTTAAATTTATCTCTTTTTTGGGGATGGGGAGGGTGTAAACGAGAAAAAGTTTCGCAAAGCCTTGATATTATGCATAAAATTTGGAAGTCGCTTTAAAAAAAAAAAAAAGGCTTCAAATGGCTCTGAGCATTATGGGACTTAACATATGAGGTCATCAGTCCACTAGAACTTAGAACTATTTAAACCTAACTAACCTAAGGACATCACACACACCCATGCCCGAGGCGGGATTCGAACCTGCGACCGTAACAGTAGCGCGGTTCTGGACTGAAGCGCCTAGAACCGCTCGGTCACAGAAGCCGGCTCGCATGAGTGTCCTGTATGAAATGAGCCATACTGAGAGAGGGAGTCAGTGGGATCAATAGCTCGTGAGCGTTGGCAATGGCTCCAGACGCCTCGGGCGATTATCGAAGTCGCACACTAACTATACACCTGAGCTTTCACCTACATACTACATGTGGCAAAGAAACAAAAAGCCCAATGCCATTATGATTATTGCAATAAAGATAAAGTTACACCTTGGCCATCCACAAAGGAAATCTTCTGCTAAGCTGGTAGCACATCATCACAACCACCCACCCATCCACCCCCCCCCCCTCCCCCCCACACACGTAAAGAGGGTCAGATCATTCCTAGGCTGAATAATAAACACCTGTTGGAAGATACGATACTTATGCAGGATGGCGCCTCACTTCATATTGCTACACATCTGAAAGATCTCTTGGGCACATCGTTTGGTGAGGATCGCGTGCTGAGCCTCCACGTGTGTCATGCGTGGCCTCGCAGGTTCCCAGACCTCAGTGTTATTATTGGTTGTGGGGCCACCTGGAGTTGCAGGTCTGTCGTGATCGTCCGACTTCCTTAGGGATGCTAAAAGACAACATATGACAGCGATTTCTCACCATACCTTCTGATATGTTGTAAAGTGCTGTTGACATCATTGTCCCTCAACTACAGGTATTGTTGATGGATGGCGGCCGATAACCTAAGCATTTGTTATAAAGGACATAGTCTTCGCTAAAATTCAACTGGTATGCCAATTATTGCTTTTGTATCATGTGAAGAGTGTCATTTGTTGGTCATTTGTTTTTGATTTCAATAAAACCCCATTTCATTCAGAGCATGTGAGTCAGTTTTTACATCTCTATCTACATTATTCTGTGGAGTGTTGAATTATCAAATGTTTACTGACGTTTTAGTCATCCTGTAGATAGCTCCCTGCAGATTCTGTGTCGGGAGGAAAAAAAAGAAAGAAGGCAGGATAGAGGGGGAGGGGCATTAGGAAAATACAGATAAATCGTTTTCCCTACGTCTGGGAGTGGCGAGGATAATGTTCAGCTGGTTAGCGGGATGTCAAGTAAAAACCAGAGCAGGAAGGATAATGTATGGGTCAGGAGGCTGGGAGATGTGTTGCAGCCTAGAAGTAAGGGAAGAAAATGTAGAATAGGGCTGTAGACGTGAGGGATGATTTCTGGTCACGAGGAGGAAAGATGTTGAAATTACCGACGGAATGGATACACGTTGTATGGGAATGCAGGGAGCGTGAGACGCGTTGGTACAGGTGCTAAAAGCAGCCCGGATTGGAGAGGATTTGGTAGAACATTGGGTTTGTTCTTCGAGTTTGCGGGTGTATAGGGTATGTCAAGATGTTAGAGGAATTTAAGAATAGCGAGCGTTTTGTTACCTGGAGGAGGTTACGTGCAGCAGGGGAGGGTAAAATGCAAAGCATGACATAATGGGATGTGCAGATTCATGCTGCATTGGGTGAGTTGGATAAGGCTTTTGTAATAATCCACATGAACAGCCTGAGAGGAGATTTAGTAATTTTTATCTGTTGTAGGACTCTTGTCGGATAATTTTTAGATGGGGGGGGGGGGGAGGTATTTTAGTTTTCCAGTCGAGGGATGGTCTAACGTATTTAACGATTGCGACGGAGGCTTTTAACGGCCGAATGACGCAACTAGACACACCCAGCATAGGTGGCGTGGCGTGTTCCTGTTGTGACAATCGGTGTGCTGTCACGCTCTGAGACATGTCCTCCTTTCGCGAAATATCTATATCAGTACGCGACACCGTAGTATTCTTTACTTCGATCATCTAATAATGCTCCTGCACCAATACCAATCATCGTGTCTAGGTGACTGGGTGGACTAACAAGCCCCTTCATGTATGCGCAGTATTTTTAGACCATCCTTGATCCATTATCCGTGCTGAATTTACAGCTAATGCATTGCGTGCTATACGCCAACTAATATCCACATAGGCGGGCAGTAGATTCATTTATCGTCCACTGCTAATAGAGTATGGCAGACGCTGGCATGCACAATGGACGTAAATGGATGCAGATGATCAGACAGGATGCTTACAAATGTGTCACCAGTCGCAGTCGTATCTAGACGTATCAGGGGTTCCGTATCACTCCAATTGCACACGCCTCACACCATTAAAGAGCCTCCACCAGCTTGAACGGTCCACTGCTGGCATGCAGGGTCCATGGATTCATGAGGTTGACTCCAAACCCGCACACGTCAATCCACCCGACACAATTTGAAACGAGACTCGTCTGTCCTGGCAACAAGTTTCCTGTCATCAAAAGTCCAATGTCGGTGTTAACGGGCCCAGACGAGGCGTAAAGCCTTGCGTCGCGCAGTCATCAAGGATACATGAGTGGGCCTTCGGCTCCGAAAGTCCTCATAGATAATATTTCGGTGAAAGGTTCGTATGCTGACACTTTTTGATGGCCCAGCATTGAAATCTACAGGAATTTGCGGAAGGATTTCACTTCTGTCACGCTGAACGATTTCCTTCAGTGGTCTTTGGTTCCGTTCTTGCAGGATCTTTTTTCGGTCGCAGCGATATCGGAGATTTGATGTTTTACCGGATTCCTGATACTCACGGTACACTCGTGAAATGGCCTTACACGAAAATCCCCACTTCATCACTACCTCTGACATGCTGTGCCTCATCGCTCATGCGCCGACTGTAACACCATGTTCAAACTCACTTAAATCTTGATAACCCGCCTTTGTAGCAGCAGTAACAGATCTAACAACTTCACCAGACACTTGTTGCCTTATATAGGAGTTGCCGACGGCAACCCTTATTCTGGCTGTTTACATATCTCTGTACTGGAATACGCTTGCCTATACCAGTTTCTTTGGGTCTTCAGTGTACAATAACGAAAAGCGAAAAATAAGAGAGGAAGACCAAGACAGAAGCGCTCCGATTGGAAAGGTTATAAGACAAGGGAAAGGGAAAGACAAGGGAAAGGGAAAGACAAGGGAAAGGGAAAGACAAGGGAAAGGGAAAGGGAAAGACAAGGGAAAGGGAAAGACAGAGATTGCAGTATACCCAACGAATAATAGTTGTTCCGTTACAGGTGAAGCATCGTCTCCAGGAATATTCTTCCGAGCTCCAAGGGGCTATCATCATTAAAGCTGGATGATGAAAGCTGTTTATTGCTTAAAACCGATTACGTTCTGTGATGAATTTAAATTACTACTCCAGCAAGAATATGCAGTTTTTAATATTCATATTTTACTTGACATCATTGACGACAGAGTTCTTTGATCGTTCAGGAGCCAAAGCAATGTATTTGAATTTCAGATATCCTTCAATACTTTGTAAATCTAAAGTTGTTGCCAATGATCTCTCTTGTGATTTTACAAAAACAGGATAATCATTTGTAGTACCGGTTTCCTGACGCTGTCATTTTGGTACGGTTTCATTTCTGTTTGTCATCTGAATAAAAAATGATGAAAACGGTCAGTGCGGTAAGCGAGACCAAGAAGGAGAAAATACAAAAAATGTTGATACATAAATTAACAGTAATGGGAATAAATGCATTGTGCCTCGGGTTTGGCCCGACTGATGAGATCAAGACAAATCTTTAGTAGCTGTAAATGATACAGCTGAGAGAGGTATCAAACTCACGCAGGACTACAATAAATTATTTAAAAAACCAAGAACAAAAGTAGTATGTGCTTCACATTATATTAGAATGACTTTCCGAATATACAGTGGAGACGAGATCAATAAATAACTATTTTTAAAAGATAATGCATAATAATGTTATAGATTCTGTTATTACGTAATACAATGATGGTTAATCAGGTACTTCCGCGCAATAACTCTGAAAAACAGAAATTCATACATATTAAAAAGGTGTTTGTGTGTTCGTTCCATATCTCCTAAACACTCGACCAGTTTTAACCAAACTTGGTGTATACAGAGTGAGCGTTAATAAAACCGACAAACCGCATTAGCGGATTCCTGACTGGAAATCTAGTGAAAAAGGTCCTATGAACACGTGTCCGGAAACGCATCTTTGCCACGTAGATGGCACTGACGAATGAACGTTTCTCTTACCACGTGCCGTGTGTCCCTTATGTGTTGCAGGCCGCCGAGCGGTCTATGGCGCTGCTGTCATGGACTGTGCGGCTGGTCCCGGCGGAGGTTAGAGTCCTCCCTCGGGCATAGGTGTGTGTGTGTTTGTCCATAGGATAATTTAGGTTAAGGAGTGTGTAAGCTTAGAGACTGATGACCTTAGCAGTTAAGTCCCATAAGATTTCACACTTTTTTTTTTTTTTTCAGGCCATGTGATTGATCCAGCGTACTGGAAGAAGAAAATGGTACGGCATTCATATCGGGAAGACGCACAGTTGGTGTTTGTGTAAAGCCAAGCAGATGGTAACGATCGAGAAGCACCACATTTCTACCAAAACAAGTATCCTCACAGACACTAACCGCATCACCCTACATTTCTAGCCCTTTTTGGGAGTTTGTGTGACCTTGAGTCCTTTTCATAGAGTGGAACGTGCAGGGAGGCGGTGGGCTGTGCGTACACCAGGTTTGGAGGACCCGGTTCGACGGGATACTGAGACAAAACCCAGTACAAACCCCAGGCAAGTGGCCCGCCAACATGGTTTAAGCCAAAGTACGATTATGTGTATCCTGCATGACAACCGCACTCCATGAGGGCCACTGTGAATTCGAAGACTGTTGTGGCATGGCTGCGATGCAGCTCTATACTCTGTCGCGGGACAATTTGTTGTCGTTGCACGCACACCATCCATTCCCAAACACATGTTCACAGGACCTTTTTCCATTTGTGGTCAGGAATCCTTCCCTGCAGTTTGTCGGTTTTATTAACGTTCACCTTGAACATCCCTTCTGTCAGCGATTTGTGGGTGCGTAGCTGGCGTCCGATAGCGCACCAGATGTGTTCCTTCGTGTTTAGATCAGCAAACTGTGTGGCCCAGACATCAACTAACATGCTCCTCAAACCACTGCAGCACGAATCTAGTCTCGTGACAGGGACAGCTATCCTGCGGGAAGACGCCACCGCTGTGGGGGAAGACATCAAGTGTGAGGGAACGCAGGCAGGCCGCAATAATCTTCACGTAGTATGCAGCTGTCATGGTGCCTTAGATTACTACCACAGGTCCCATAGCAGCCAAGGTGAATGCCCTCTACAGCGTAATACTGCCCCATCGGCCAGAGTCCAGGGCGTGGTGCGTATTTCGAGCAGGCGTTCGACGGATGACACGTGTCTGGACTGTCATCGACCTGGGGTAACAAGAGATTCGACCAAGCAACATATATCTACAGGAAAACATTATCAACAGCCAAGATCGCATATAATAGTCTTTATTGTTGACTACGGGTTTCGACAGCTTGTAACTGTCATCTTCCAGTCGTCAAAAAATTTTTGTTAAACTCGTTCAACTATGAGTTAGTATCTCATGCCACGTTGTCATTACTTACTACTTCACTCCTCGGCTCTACAGCCCTTGAAGGGCCTTGGCATGCATCACAATATCCTGCTATTCTATCCGGTCCATGGCTTTTCGTCTCCATCCGCTGACGTCAAGCTTTTTCATGTCTTCAACTCCATCCACCTTTCTGGGGCGTCCCCTCCGCCGTCTGCCTCCAGCCTTGCCATCAAAAATCCTCTAACATGCTCTGTCTTCTTCCATTCTGATCACGTGCCCTGCCCACGTCAGTCTTCGTATTTTAATGGTAGTGTCAATGTCAGGTTCTTCAAAAAGGTGTTGTAGTTCTGCAATCGTATGAATGTGCCAATCTTCTTGATCATATATTGGGCCATATATTTTACGTAGCACCTTTCTCTCCCAAATGCTGAGGATCCATTCCTTATTTATAGTCATAGTCCACGTTTCGGCACCATGCATAACAACTGGTCGTATAATTGTTTTGTAAATGAGTATTGTGGTTTTCGTGATAGCAGCGAACTCCTAAGCATGGGTATGCGGCAAAGTAGCATCTGTTAACTGCTGCTATTCTGGTTTTCACCTCATTGACAATGTCGTTTGCTTCAGTGACAGTCGACCCAAGGTACTTGAAGTCTCTCGCCTTTTCAAACTCCCTGTCGGCTATCCAGAGATTTGGAAGGTTTTGTTGGTTGGTCATTGCCATACACTTAGTCTTTCCGACATTGACTGTCAGGCCACGTTACCTTGCACCTTTCTCCAGTTGCTGATAGGCCTCGCCTAGCACAGCAGTGTTGCGTGGGAGTAATGCCACATCGTCGGTGTATGCTAGGTACTGCAGTGAACGATTAAAGAACGTTCCTCCTTTATTTAACTCTAACTTATGACTTTTTCTAGGCAAAGGTTGAATAGCAATAGGAGATATTGTCACCCTGTCTAAGTCCCTTTTTCACTTCCACTTCTCTGGAGATTTCGACCTGTATTTTTACTTTACAGTTGGTTTCGCTGAGGGTCATCATAGAAAGTTTAATGAGCTTCTTAGGTGTTCCAGCCTCTTGCATTAGATTCCGCATTGCCACTCTTGAGATGCTATCACAGGCTTGTTTTAAGTCGATATAAAGCTGGTGTATATGTTCGTAACATTTTTCAGGTAGTATGCGCGATGCGAATATCTGGTCAGTTGTTGACCTATTTCTTTTAAAGCCACTCTCATAGTCTCCAATTCTGTCTTCCACTGGTGTTAAAACCCCTGGTCCGAAGTACGTTAGTTCCTCCAATTCCTCTCGTTCTAACCCTTCTGCTTCTGGATTCAGTAACTCTTGGAAATATTCTGCCCATCTGTCAAGCATTTTATTTTATTAAATCAGCATTTAGCATGTTGTCATTATGGTTAGTAAATACAGCACATTACACATACCTATGTGCACAAGGTGTTTTTTTAACTGTAAATGGTTTTGTTGTCGACATTATCCACCACCGGGTGCCTCACACTGAGGCAAGAAGGGGGTGCATGGTAGAATAACGCGTTAACATTACAAGAAAAACACCTTATTACTGAAATTGTCTATTCAGCCACAGGTAGGGGGGAGATTGACAGTTCATTGCAGAAGAGCTAACTAACGGCTGTGTGACATTATGAACTGCAATAGAAAATGCTGTGCTAAAGAGAGGGACACGCCTGAGATCAAGAGCAGAAATTTCAGCATTCAGATTTAAGCGCCGGATCAGCGATAGGAGCCCCTGTCTCATCAGTACACACACAAGGAACGAAATGGCGAGGTCTTTGACTTACCAGCTGGGCGTGGCGGCGGAGCCGTTCGGCATAGAAACTAGTGTAGATGGGGATGGAAAGAAAAAGGCGGGGATTACAAAGGTGCAGGTCTAACTAGACCGTCCGCTTACACTAATAGAAGACCCAGACAATAAAGATGAGACTGAACCATGGCGTAATCCAAACATATAATAATACCTGTAAAAAAATTTATGCTATGATGATACCCCATATTAGGCAATAACAACGGGTAATACTGAAATGAAAGATGCCATATTCAGTCAATAAAATGCCGTGACGGAGTGCTCTCAAGAACAAAGAACTGTAACAAAGGTCGACTAACAACCAAGAGTGTCAAAAACAGAAGCCACTTCTCTGTTAAGAAGCGTGTGAAGCATGTGCCCAAACGGTGTAAAACCTGGTGTGAGCTGGAAGTATATAGTCGAAAGTAGAACCGGTATCAAACAAAAAAATGTTCGAATGTGTGTGATATCCTAAGGACAAACACTCACACCCATGCCCAAGGGAGGACTGGAACCTCCGCCGGGACCAGCGGTATCAAACGAACAACATCGAAATATGTGTACTTAACGTAAAATCGCACTGGGTACGATACAAACGTGTACAGTTACAACTAGGGTAAGCTACGGTGCCGATAGTCAAATACAAATCAAAGTATACAAATTCAAACATTCCAAAGATTTAACATACACAGTGTGTTTGTTTTAACTTGAGACAACTAAATATCTCACAAATGGTGCATCGTACGAAAAAAAAAGTCCTGGGTGAAAAGTTAATATTAGTGAAGGGACATCCGTCTGTGCTACAACTACCCACCTCATAACCACTCCTCCTGGATGGGTCAGCTATGTATTTGCAAATGGTAGCATCAATTTTGTTGCATATTCGGCTTCTACGCCAGAAAATGATTCTTCAGACCATTGTTCTCTATTCGTAGTAGATAGCGTATTAATGAAGTGCGACTGTTTTGGCAATTAAGAACCGACGCACTTAATCCCGCATTTCATTTCGATGTAAATGTAAACCCTTGTGTTCTATAGGTTGATATTTATGTCCAAAACTTACTTTAGTGTTGGAAATACCATTTTAGAGTACAGTATAGTTATCCGCTTCAGTGTCTCATTAGAAATTACGTTTATCATAATCCAGGAACGGCGATGTAGGTATAATAATTTGTTACCGCTGGGATGGTTGGTATTGATGAGTCCCTTGCTCTCACCATTGGGGTGCTTGATTTCAGTGAGCCCTCTTTCCTCTTATCATTGGGGAGCTTGATTTCAACGAATATCCATGGCAGGTGCGCCTGTCATAATCACTTCATGGATATTTTACCTTATTACAACTGTTGTGGTGTCTATTCTGCCGGTAGCCGCGTAGCGGTCAGCGCAAGAGATACAGAGGTTGAAGTAACACATCTAAATCAGTCACCCTGGTAGCGGGATTCATGGGAGGCCACCACAAGCAACCCCGTAGGGATCAGAAAACTAACTTCCCAGGAATGACAATGTCTAGCCATGTTATTTCTGCTGTATAATCGAATTTGCAACACTTAAGTAACGCTTGAACTTCAGTAGCAACTGTTAGAACCCAAAGGTTTACATTCACATAGTAAATGAAATGGGGAAGCAAATGCGTCGTTTCTTAATTGCAAAAACAGGCACTCTTGAATTAATGGATTATAGCGCCACCTATCACGAATGGGAAACAATGGTTTGCGTAAACCGTACACTGTTTGCTTAGATTCCGAATATGAAATACAATTTGGAGGGTTCCATTTTGAAAATATGATGACGCGGCACATACAGGAGGGGTTCTTAGGAGGTGGCCAATTGTCCCACCGACTGTTAATATCAACTTTTCACCAACAACATTTTCTTCGTACAACGCGTCGTTTTCGATATACGTAGTTGTGACACTCAGAAGCAGAAATACGTCGTGTCTTTTTATACTACCACACGGGTGTAAGTCCGTCTTTTATACAGGGTTATTATAATTAAAATTTCGAAATGCTGTAGAAATAACACCACTGTCAGAATGACATCAAATTGCAACGGAATATTATCGGAGAAGGAGAAAAAATAGTGTGAAAATTGACCAATAGATGCCGCTGTATGTGTCAGAATACGTAAATGAAAACACCTGCCACGAGCGCGACCCATTGAAGTTGGTATGAACACGCCGGGAACACTGGTTTCCCTGTGCACGAGCTGCTCCTGTTGACCTGCCAGTAAGAGAGACCTGTGCTTTAGAATTTCTTGCTCACATGGAAGTGGACAATGATTGGCCGTGGAAGATTTTGTGGTCACACGAAGCCCACTTCCATCTGACAGGATATGTCAATACACAGAATTGTCGAATATGGGCAACGGAAAATCAAAACGCAAATCAACCAATAACACTATCCTGAAAAGGTCACTGGGTGGTGCCGATTTGCGGCATCATTTATCGTAGGGCCATATTTTTTCGAAGAGACGGGTGCTGCCGGTCCTGTCACCTGTACCGTGGCTGGTAAGCGCTGTGTGTGTCTTTTGAGCAACCACGTCATTCCAGCTCTCTAACAGCGTGGCGCACCTCCGCACATTGCAAACCCAGTTCAGCAGCTGCTGAAGCGTCATTTCGGAAATGCTAGAATTATCATCTGCCATTTCCCTGGAGCCTGGCCATCCCGGTCACCTGATCTTAATAGGTGTCACTTCTGGCTGTGGGGCTATAGGAAAGATGTGTTCAGTGTTCCGACTGCGAACTTACGCATGCATTGCGCAACACATTCTGAACTTGACCCCGGAAACACTTCGATCAGTTGTGGAAAATGCTGTTTCTCAATTTCAACTTACTGCAGAAAACGGTGGACCGCATACTGAACATATTTTGCGCCAGTCACACGGAAATTAATAATCTGATTTCATTTTTATTGATGCTGTTTATGAGGTTTTTGGCCTCAGGACAATTAAAAACCAATTTTTTCCCATCCGATGTGGTATGATATGACCTTTCCGTGGTGGATGGGCTAACGTAACTAACAGTATCACACCTGTACACCCACGAACACTGAGTAGTTAAGTTTGTTTAACGTCAAACGTACACCTCAGGCATTGTTGTACGATTCATTTGTCAATTGTAGTCGACCACTGTCAAATTATGGACCAAGCGAGGTGGCGCAGTGGTTAGCACACTGGACTCGCATTCGGGAGGACGACGGTTCAATCCCGTCTCCAGCCATCCTGACTTAGGTTTTCCGTGATTTCTCTAAATCGTTTCAGGCAAATGCCAGGATGGTTCCTTTGAAAGGGCACGGCCGATTTACTTCCCGATTAGATTAGATTAGATTAATACTTGTTCCATGGATCATGAATACGACACTTCGTAATGATGCGGAACGTGTCAGGTTAATGAAAGACTTAAGTTAGTTTTTTCCCTCCCTTAATTTATATCTAAAAATTCAGCCAATGAGTAGGATTTGTCATCTAGAAATGCTTTTAATTTATTTTTAAATGTTGGTTGACTATCTGTCGGGCTTTTGATGCTGTTTGGTAGGTGACCAAAGACTTTTGGTCACCTACCAAACAGCATCAAAAGCCTGACCCGAGCTTGCGCTCCGTCTCTAATGACCTCGTTGTCGACGGGACGTTAAACACTAACCACCACCACCACCACCCTATTAAATTATGATCCTTACAGCACCATCTATTGCAGAATTGTGTAACTATTTATTTTTCTTCTGCCTTACGTTTTCCCCCTTCTCCGATAATATTCCGTTGCAATTTGACATCAATCTGTTATTTCTACAGCTGTTTGAAAGATTAATTACAATCACGCTGTATATGAATAACTGAATAATTTAGTCGCTTCTAGATATTTCAGTGGTAATCGTAGCCGCACTTTTCCGCACTTACTCCGTGCATGGTAGTGTGCCTTCTCGCGTCCTAAATTTTCCTCTGCTCATGAGAAATGGGTGCGACGCCAGTTCATTCTTTACATTTGTGAAACATTTTCTAATGCAGCAGCTTGGTGTTCCGTGAGGTGTTACTATGGACGTGAATTTATCTTCATTTGTGGCTTATGGCTACAAATTTAACTTACTTACCAGTAGATGAAAAAATTCCTTGCAAGTCAGTTATTAGTTTTTATTTTTCCCTTATACCTATATTTTAACATGAATAAATAGTAACTATTTTAGCTGTTAATCATTGTACCTGCTGAAGAAGTTTTTAAAGAGGCCGAAACCTGGGTCAAGGAGTTTTCAATAAATCTTGTATTATTGTAACCGATTTGGCAGATTTTTCAGTTCCTCCTCTACATCTACATCCATACTACGCAAGCCACCTGACGGTGTGTGGCGGAGGGTACCCTGAGTACCTCTATCGGTTCTCCCTTCTATTTCAGTCTCGTATTGTTCGTGGAAAGGAGGATTGCGGTATGCTTCTGTGTGGGCTCTAATCTCTCTGATTTTATCCTCATGGTCTCTTCGCGAGAAATACGTAGGAGGGAGCAATATACTGCTTGACTCTTCGGTGAAGGTATGTTCTCGAAACTTCAACAAAAGCCCGTACCGAGCTACTGAGCGGCTCTCCTGCAGAGTCTTCCACTGGAGTTTATCTATCATCTCCGTAACGCTTTCGCGATTACTAAATGATCCTGTAACGAAGCGCGCTGCTCTCCGTTGGATCTTCTCTATCTCTTCTATCAACCCTATCTGGTACGGATCCCACACTGGTGATCAATATTCGAGCAGTGGGCGAACAAGCGTACTGTAACCTACTTCCTTTGTTTTCGGATTGCATTTCCTCAGGATTCTTCCAATGAATCTGTCCGACATCTGCTTTACCGACGATCAATTTTATATCATCATTCCATTTTAAATCACTTCTAATGCGTACTCCCAGATAATTCATGGAATTAACTGCTTCCAGTTGCTGACCTGCTATTTTGTAGCTAAATGATAAGGGATCTATCTTTCTATGAATTCGCAGCACATTACACTTGTCTACATTAGATTTAATTGCCATTCCCTGCACCATGCGTCAATTCGCTGCAGATCCACCTGCATTTCAGTACAATTTTCCATTGTTGCAACCTCTCGATCACCACAGCATCATCTGCAAAAAACCTCAGTGAACTTCCGATGTCATCCACCAGGTCATTTATGTATATTGTGAATAGCAACGGTCCTGTGACACTCCCCTGCGGCACATCTGTAATCACTCTTACTTCGGAAGACTTCTCTCCACTGAGAATGACATGCTGCGTTCTGTTATCTAGGAACTCCTCAATCCAATCACACAATTGGTCTGATAGTCCGTATGCTCTTACTTTGTTCATTAAACGACTGTGGAGAACTGTATCGAACGCCTTGCGGAAGTCAAGAAACAACGCATCTACCTGTGAACTCGTGTATATGGCCCTCTGAGTCTCGTGTACGAATAGCGCGAGCTGGGTTTCACACGACCGTCTTTTCCGGAACCCAAGCTGATTCTTACAGACTAGATTTCTAGTCTCCAGAAAAGACATTGTACTCGAACATAATACGTGTTCCAAAATTCTACAAGTGATCGACGTTAGAGATATAGGTCTACAGTTCTGCACATCTGTTCGACGTCCCTTCTTGAAAACGGGGATGACCTGTGCCCTTTTCCAATCCTTTGGAACACTACGCTTTTCTAGAGACCTACGGTACACCGCTGCAAGAAGGGGGGTAAGTTCCTTCGCGTACTCTGTGTAAAATCGAACTGGTATCCCATCAGGACCAGCGGCCTTTCCTCTTTTGAGCGATTTTAATTGTTTCTCTATCTCTCTGTCGTCTATTTCGATATCTACCGTTTTGTCAACTATGCGACAATCTAGAGAAGGAAGTACAGTGCAGTCTTCCTCTGTGAAACAGCTTTGGAAGAAGACATTTAGTATTTCGGCCTTTAGTCTGTCATCGTCTGTTTCAGTACCATTTTGGTCACAGAGAGTGTGGACGTTTTGTTTTGGTCTGCACATAGAACTTTACTTTCGAATTCATTGGATCCCTCTCGCATAGCCCTCCTCACTACATTTCGCTTCGCGTAATTTTTGTTTGTCTGCAAGGCTCACGAAGATACATTACAGTCGCTGCCGCCAGCCATCATCAATATTTAAACAAACCATTAATAACGTACGAACATCACACGTCATTGTTGATATAAACGTTTGTGCACTAATAATGGCTCTGAAAACTATGGCAGTTAACTGCTGAGGTCATCAGTCGCGTAGAACTTAGAACTACTTAAACCTAACTAACCTGAGGACATACCCACATCCATGCCCGAGGCAGGATTCGAATCTGCGACCGTAGCAGCAGCGCGGTTCCAGACTGTAGCGCCTAGAACCGCTCGGCCACACCGGCTGACTTGTGCACTAATAGATGTACCACCGTCATATTGTACACTACTGGCCATTAAAATTGCTACAGCACGAAGATGACGTGCTACAGAAGCGAAATTTAGCCGGCAGGAAGAAGATGCTGTGATATTCAAATGATTAACTTTCAGAGCATTCACACAAGGTTGGCGCTGGTGGCGACATCTACAACGTGCTGAGGAAAGTTTCCAATCGATTTCTCATACACAAGCAGCAGTTGACCGCCGTTGCCTGGTGAAACGTTGTTGTGATGCCTCGAGTAAGGAGGAGAAATGCGTATCATCACGTTTCCGACTTTGATAAAGGTCGGATTGTAGCTTATCGCGATTGCGGTTTATCGTATCGCGACAATGCTGCTCGCGTTGGTTTAGATCCAATGACTGGTAGCAGAATATGGAGGTAGTACGCCGTGCTGGATCCCAACGGCCTCGTATCACTAGCAGTCTATATGACAGGCATCTTATCCGCATGGCTGTAACGGATAGTGGAGCCACGTCTAGATCCCTGAGTCAACAGATGGGGACGTTTGCAGAACAACCATCTGCACGAACAGATCGACGACCTTTGCAGCAGCATGGGCTATCAGCTCTGAGACCATGGCTACAGTTACCCTTGACGCTGAATCACAGACAGGAGCGCCTGCGAAGGCGTACACAACGACGAAACTGGGTGAACGAATGGCAAAACGTCACTTTTTCGGATGAATCCAGGTTCTGTTTACAGCATCATGATGGTCGCATCCGTGTTTGGCGACATCGCGGTGAACGCACATTGGAAGCGTGTATTCGTCATCGCCATACTGGCGTATCACCCAGCGTGATGGTGTGGGGTGCCATTGGTTACACGTCTCGATCACCTCTTGTTCACATTGACGCCACTGTGAACAGTGGACGTTACATTGCAGATGTGTTACGACCCGTGCCTCTGCCCTTCATTCGATCCCTGCGAAACCCAAGATTTCAGCAGGATAGTGGACGACCGCACGTTGCAGGTCCTGTACGGGCCTTTATGGATACAGAAAATATTCGACTGCTGCCCTGGCCAGCACATTCTCCAGATCTCTCACCAATTGAAAACGTCTGGTCAATGGTGGCCGAGCAACTGGCTCGACACAATACGCCAGTCACCACTCTTGATGAACTGTGGTATCGTGTTGAATCTGCATGGGCAGCTGTACCTGTACTCGCCATCCAAGCTCTGTTTGACTCAATGCCCAGGCCTATGAAGAACGTTATTACGTCCAGAGGTGGTTGTTCTGGGTACTTATTTCTCAGGATCTATGCACCCAAATAGCGTGAAAATGTAATCGCATGTCAGTTCTAGTATAATATAACTGCCCAATGAATACCCGTTTATCATCTGCATTTCTTCTTGGTGTAGCAATTTTAATGGCCGGTGGTGTAGTATACGTAATGTATACCTGGTTGTCGAAGCCTGAGAGATATGGGCATAGGCTCAGGAATGCGCTTATTCAGGAGGCCGTAATGGTCAAGAACGAACCTGTGTTTCAGCGTGTTTTGCTCATTTAACGTGCAGTCTGGGCAGTGATTAAGAGTTCAGAGGACTTCTTTGTCTTCTAGAAGAGCAAGGGGTTACTCTTCTTAGTTGAAGTTGTAGAACGTTAAATTTTTACTTAAATCAGAGACCGAATGGTTGCACGGCTTAGGATTATTAGTTAGTGCCGATTTAGAACTATCTGCTCTCTGATTCTCCTTGAACCTGGTGGAAAAAGCACGTCCTGTTTCACCGACATGTCGAAAGTCAGTCACCATGCGTGATTTCATACTGTAAATACCCGATTGTGCCTACGGCTGTTTGCTGCTAGTTTCATGGTGTATGTATGAATTGAAAGCTAACCTGACAGGACATGTGGAAAGCTGGTATAATGCCAGCCGTCTTCAGCTGTTTATCTAACTGTTCGGATATGGTCCCCAGATACGGACTTCTGGGAGTTACACTAAGCAGCAGATGTAATTTCCATTAATATTCAAAGTTCAATTGGCTCTGAGCACTATGGGAGTTAACATGTGAGGTCGTCAGTTCCTTAGACTTAAATCTACTTAAACCTAACTAATCCAAGGACATCACACAGTCCGCAGCTCGTGGTCGTGCGGTAGCGTTCTCGCTTCCCGCGCCCGGGATCGATTCCCGGCGGGGTCTGGGATATTATCTGCCTCGTGATGACTAGTTGTTGTGTGATGTCCTTAGGTTAGTTAGGTTTAAGTAGTTCTAAGTTCTAGGGGACTGATGAACATAGATAAGTCCCATAGTGCTAAGAGCCATTTGAACAATTTTTGCCATCATACACGACCTTGCCCGAAGCAGGATTCGAAACTGCGACCGTAGCAGCAGCGCGGTTCCGGAGTGAAGCGCCTAGAACCGCTCGGCCGGCTCCATTAACATTCATACACTTCTTATGTTTCAGTTGATAGTTTGGAGACTCCATGACCTGCACAGGAATATCGTTAGTGCGCAAAATAAATTTAATGGTCCGAAGTACTTTTTCATTGTTGCATATGGGCTCATTATATATCCCTTACAACTTGGTACGCAAAGCAGCAATTTATGACTACAGAGAGGGTTAGATAATTTTGTATAATGACATCTGTGGGTGACTCAAATACACTCCTGGAAATGGAAAAAAGAACACATTGACACCGGTGTGTCAGACCCACCATACTTGCTCCGGACACTGCGAGAGGGCTGTACAAGCAATGATCACACGCACGGCACAGCGGACACGCCAGGAACCGCGGTGTTGGCCGTCGAATGGCGCTAGCTGTGCAGCATTTGTGCACCCCCGCCGTCAGTGTCAGCCAGTTTGCCGTGGCATACGGAGCTCTATCGCAGTCTTTAACACTGGTAGCATGCGGCGACAGCGTGGAAGTGAACCGTATGTGCAGTTGACGGACTTTGAGCGAGGACGTATAGTGGGCATGCGGGAGGCCGGGTGGACGTACCGCCGAATTGCTCAACACGTGGGGCGTGAGGTCTCCACAGTACATCGATGTTGTCGCCAGTGGTCGGCGGAAGATGCACGTGCCCGTCGACCTGGGACCGCACCGCAGCGACGCACGGATGCACGCCAAGACCGTAGGATCCTACGCAGTGCCGTAGGGGACCGCACCGCCACTTCCCAGCAAATTACGGACACTGTTGCTCCTGGGGTATCGGCGAGAACCATTCGCAACCGTCTCCATGAAGCTGGGCTACGGTCCTGCACACCGTTAGGCCGTCTTCCGCTCACGCCCCAACATCGTGCAGCCCGCCTCCAGTGGTGTCGCGACAGGCGTGAATGGAGGGACGAATGGAGATGTGTCGTCTTCAGCGATGAGAGTCGCTTCTGCCTTGGTGCCAATGATGGTCGTATTTGTGTTTGGCGCCGTGTAGGTGAGCGCCACAATCAGGACTGCATACGACCGAGGCACACAGGGCCAACACCCGGCATCATGGTTTGGGGAGCGATCTCCTACACTGGCCGTACACCTCTGGTGATCGTCGAAGGGACACTGAATAGTGCACAGTACATCCAAACCGTCATCGAACCCATCGTTCTACCACCCATCGTTCTACCATTCCTAGACCGACAAGGGAACTTGCTGTTCCAACAGGACAATGCACGTCCGCATGTATCCCGTGCCACCCAACGTGCTCTAGAAGGTGTAAGTCAAGTACCCTGGCCAGCAAGATATCCGGATCTGTCCCCCATTGATCATGTTTGGGACTGGATGAAGCGTCGTCTCACGCGGTCTGCACGTCCAGCACGAACGCTGGTCCAACTGAGGCGCCAGGTGGAAATGGCATGGCAAGCCGTTCCACAGGACTACATCCAGCATCTCTACGATCGTCTCCATGGGAGAATAGCAGCCTGCATTGCTGCGAAAGGTGGATATACACTGTACTAGTGCCGACATTGTGCATGCTCTGTTGCCTGTGTCTATGTGCCTGTGGTTCTGTCAGTGTGATCATGTGATGTATCTGACCCCATGAATGTGTCAATAAAGTTTCCCCTTCCTGGGACAATGAATTCACGGTGTTCTTATTTCAATTTCCAGGAGTGTAAATAGAGGTGTTAAGAAAACTGTGCTAATTACGAAAATGCAGGACTAGCAAAACCGCTTGCTTATGTTAACATAGGACCCAGACAATAACGATGAGACTCAACCAAGGTGTAAAGCAATAAATTTAATGAAACAGAATGATGCCCAAGATTAGCAATAGGAGCATGTAATACATACAAAAAAACACCAGTTCCTACCATGGTTAGTGGCCGTGTGGTTCTAGCCGCTACAGTCTGGAATCGCGAGACGGCTCCGGTCGCAGGTTCGAATCCTGCCTCGGGCATGGATGTGTGTGATGTCCTTAGGTTAGTTAGGTTTAAGTAGTTCTAAGTTCTAGGGGACTGATGACCTCAGAAGTTGAGTCCCACAGTGCTCAGAGCCATTTGAACAATTTGAGCCTACCATATTTAGACCTTGTTGTCTCTAAAAATGATAATTTTGCCATGCTTGGTATCTGCAGGAAACAGTGAGTCACAACTGTCTTTATGTATAATTTTTCTAATCACCCCTATACTTAGATGGCTGCATTGCACTCCATGTTACACAGACCATATAATGTGCTTTTTGGCACCAACATTTGATTTAATAAAGAGGAGAGTGAATTATTAAATAAAGGCCTTTCTTGTAACACATATCCTAACCTCAGTAACAGAGTAGCAACGAATTTGCCATAACTTGTACAACAGCACGTAGTAAAATACGAAGATGAGACATCTAACCGAGCACAAACTTGTACAACAAAACGTCGTGTCTTGTTCCTTGTTCACTACTGGTGTACCAGTGTTTGACATGGTCATACGCGGTGTATATGTTAAATCTATTTCTTTATATCTGACTATGGACAATTTAGCTTACTCCACTTTCTATCCGTGCGTTTTTAAATCATAGCCATGATGTTTTACGGTTATGCATACATACAGCGTGGCGAGAAATAATCTGAAAAGCTTGTAAGGGTGTTCAAGGTTAGATTGTGCTGAGAAGTAATTATACAGAAAAAAATTATATGTAGCATCATTTTCGAGTTAATTAGCATTGAAGTTACCCAATCAGGCAGTTGCGCGTCCAAATTCAAGCGAATCGCCTGAGACGACGTCGCCAGACGTATTCTTCGTTTGGTTCCCTAAACGAGAATAAGAAAAATAAAAAAAAAAAATTGGGACGTGGGACTGTAATAAGGATCGAAACCGAACCAAAGGCTGAGAAATCTCGTGCGCTGTCATCTATGCTATTACAACAACTGAAACTAATTGTATCAGGCTGGTCGCTAGAATTTATGCGTGCAAGGGGCTGACTGGCTATTTTCAGTACTCATTAACTCGGAAACGGCGTAACGTAAGGAATATTTTTCTTAACAATTATTTCTCAGCACAACTTACCTGCACCAACCTTATAAGCTTTTCAGATTGTTTCTGACCGCCCTGTGTAGACCTATACCGATTTTATACTTTTGGTATCAGTTTTATTTTTGACTTCATCTGTTTTAGTTCACACAAGATTTTACAACCCATGGACGCATGCTTCAAATGCTAACATAGAACTGGCTTCTGTTTCTGCCGTTCTGGATTGCTAGTAGGTATTTGTTAAACTTTGTTGCCCTTGAGAGCACTACACATGAATCTATTATACATTGTACGAGCTTATCATTCCCTCACGCTATTTCATTGCCTAAATATGGGAGTTTGTGATTTCAGTATTACTCGTCCTTATTGCCTAATACGGGCTATCATTTTAGCATGAGTTTCGTTTGTATGTGTTATCGTTATATGTATTGAATTACGACGTGGTTTAGTCTCATGTTTACTATCTGGGTCTTCTATTAATGTAAGCGGACGGTCTAGTTAGGCCTGCACTTTTATAATCCCCGTATTTTTCTTTCCACCTCCATCCACACTAGTTCACGTGCCAGACACTTGCGCCGCCACTCTCAGATGGTAAGTCAACAGGCCTCGTCATTTAGTTCCTTGTGAATGCACTGGCGAGACAAGCGCTGAGTCTGGTATGCGATGTCACCAAATAACATCTTTTGAAAATACGCCTAACGGCAATTGCACATGAAACTTTACGTTTGCTCCTCGTATGAGCCTTCCTAAGCACATTTTTTCTAATGATGTCGCCACAAAATGCGTTATAAAGTTTTTAGCGATCAAGATGTTTCCGAGGCATTACTGTATGCCAATAAAAATATTCCTCTCAACCGTCAACCAGTCAATAAAAGCCAACGCTCCACTCCCCAACCTCGTTACACGAAAAGTTGTAAAACGTTAGATGTTCAGTGCATAATTTAAAGTTAAAAGCAGTGATTAAACAGATAAGAACTTAGGCTTGAACTGATACATTTTAGCTTTTCATCATCAAAACATGTACGATGGGAGATATTGTCAATTTAGAGAAGGTGCTGCTACAAATAACTTGCCAACAGTACACCGCATATTTTCAAAGAAGATACAGGCATGATATAAGTCTATAATACCAGTTTAACAGAATGCTAACGGGTGAAGTGGACAACTAATTAATCAGTGCTTTAAATCTAAAATGATGTACCGATACTAAAAATTTAATGCTCTTTTATAAGAAAACTTTTTAGCAGGGCCCCTTGAAAATCACGAGAGATTGAAGTTATACGATAATACGAAGAAATCCTAAAAATTAAGTTATAGGTTGCTTGGAGTCAGTCGAACAGTTCGTAACAACTATGGGCCCAGGTTCAAAGAAAAATTTGCATATCGTCTCAATAAGTTGTTGCGAGGGTCCGACTTACCTTGTGCCCAAGCTACACAATGTACGAGACAAATAATGTCTCTGAACTTGTGGTTGCAAGATGGCGTTTAGAAGCCTTGGCGTTGTTGACAATATCGTCGACGGCTACTAGGCATCGTCCAGCGGCGTTAGCAGCTTGCGTCCGCCCTTGCTGTCACCGTTCTATGGCCGCTGCTCCCAGATCAGATACAAACTTTTCGGTTCTTCACCAGCCGTTATGTTTGTCGCCAAGCGCAACCACTACAAGATAGCTACACCCACTTCGAAAAAATTTCCTTAGAAAGCCGTCGAGTAAACGTAAAACTCCGGCCTCTTTCTTCTTAACAAGTGACGCAACTCGTTTAAAACTACACCCAAATCTGTCAGTGTACCAGACCATTGGCCGTTAGTGCGGTACGAGGACTAGATTTCGGTCAGGTTAAACTTCCCGTCTCGTCATCCATCGCTCTCCAAATTACGCTGTGACAATGCTGATAGGGGACCATCGAGATCATGAATCGTCAGATAAAGTTGTCTTTACTGCAGTCCATAAAATATTATATTCCTAGTGCGGTTAAAAGTATTACAAATAAGACTTGAATATAGGTCTACTGAAAACGTTACAGGCTAGGAATTTGAAACAAATGATGAAAAAAAAGCACATCATAGTAGTTTAAAACAGTGGCGTGGGTCCAAGCTAAGTAACTAATTTTGCTTGGGGAAGAATATAATTTACGCGTATCGAAAAGTAAGTGACGATAATGCACACTGAGGGGAAGGGGGGGGGGGGGACCATTATGCGACTTTACGAGAAGCCGGCTCGTGAACCGAGAGGCAAGGATGAATGTTTTCACACCTCGCGGCGGCTAGAGAACAGGGCTAGGAATGTGAGGAATGGAGGTGGCTGAATGCTGAGTCTAGGGTTTTCCTGAGGCTGGAGAGTGACCTATTAACTGAAGGGTGGAGACAGCACAACAGAACGAAATGAAAAGTGAAAAGCACGTTTTCAACGAAACTACGTTAGATGGAACAAATGGGAAAGCCAAGTACATCAGAAACATTGTAGTAGTGAAACAAGCTCATTACGACTTCCACAATGAATCTAGGGTAACAATTAACAATGGTACTATTGTGTACGAAGTATAAAATGAAAGCTGACGAAGTCAGTAAACACAACAAGCAACTTCTCGAATTGTGCAGTTGTTTAAAGGATTACACATGACTTTATTAATAGTGGATATGTAAATACCGCATTATTATAAATCCTCCTTACTTACAGCTAAACGCTGCATGACTTTCCCAAATTCTTGCCTAATACTTCTAGTGGATGAGCAAACAAAATTTACTATTTGATATGTACTTATAGTTTTACATAAAGCTTATCACATTGTATAATGGAGTAAAAACCTGCTTTGTGAAATTTTGTTTGCTTAACAGTATGTTCCTTTAATAACAGGTCACAAAATGACCACTAAAATATTCACTGTTTTGTGGTAGCTTACATGTAAGTGCAATTAGATTTAAATTTCAATGGTGGTCATTATTTGAGTAACTTGAATCCATTAGTGTGTGACATCACAGTAAGTGTTTAAAGGTGATCTTTAAAGTTTATGTGGTCTTTTGTAGCTAGTGTGGAGATACGTCATTGTTGATGAGTATGCAAGTGGCTATGAGCTTTCGGTGATTGATTTTACGCTGCTTTAACAACTCTTTGTTTACAGAATCTGAAGCAGCTGTGAACTGTAATGATTTACTGGTATATATATTTAAATACGTGTGATGGATTTGTTGAATGTTTTTCGCAGTTGCAATTCAGAATAATAAACTTCATTTTATGTCAAAACTGATAATGAGAAAGTGTCCTATCGGACTTTGAGTGTTTCCTGTCCATTTTCGCGAATTAATGTGCAGTTAAATTATTTTTCCATTCACTTGTTTCTGCATTCAAGGTTCCACTTGTACTAAATACTTCAGTTATTGTTTCATTATTTTTTATTTCGTTCCAATCCGCAGTTCATGTGGGGGTCACCATTCACATATGGGTGAACGTTTAATTAATATTTGTTTGGTTTACACCTTAACCATCTGTTTTCGTTAACATCATTAATCATACAGCATTTATTAAATAATTTCACTTATTTCTGTGTTTGGTAACTTGAAGGTGGCAGGGGTAAATACAGGGAGTGAAAGGCTATTTACAATTTGTACAGAAACCATAGGGCAGTCATAAGAGTCTAGGGGCATGAAAGGGAAGCAGTGGTTGGAAAGGGAGTGAGACAGGGTTGTAGCCTCTCCCCGATGTTGTTCAATCTGTATATTGAGCAAGCAGTAAAGGAAACAAAAGAAAAATTCGGAGGAGGTATTAAAATCCATGGAGAAGAAAAAAAAACTTTGAGGTTTGCCGACGACATTGTAATTCTGTCAGACAGCAAAGGACCTGGAAGAGTAGTTGAACGGAATGGACAGTGTCTTGAAAGGAGGATATAAGATGAACATCAACAAAAGCAAAACGACGATAATGGAATGTAGTCGGATTAAGTCGGGTGATGCTGAGGGAATTAGATTAGGAAATGAGACACTTGAAGTAGTAAATGAGTGTTGCTATTTGGGGACCAAAATAACTGATAATGGTCGAAGTAGAGGATATAAAATGTAGACTGGTAATGGCAAGGAAAGCGTTTCTGAAGAAGAGAAATTTGTTAACATCGAGTATAGATTTAAGTGTGAAGAAGTCATTTCTGAAAGTATTTGTATGGAGTGTAGCAATGTATGGAAGTGAATCATGGACGATAAATAGTTTAGGCAAGAAGAGAATAGAAGCTTTCGAAATGTGGTGCAACAGAAGAATGCTGAAGGTTAAATTGGTAGATCACATAACTAATGAGGAAGTATTGAATAGGATTGGGGAGAAGAGAAGTTTGTGGCACATCTTGACCAGAAGAAGGGATCTGTTGGTAGGACATGTTCTGAGACATCAAGGGATTACCAATTTAGTATTGGAGGGCAGCGTGGAAGGTAAAAATCGTAGAGGGAGACCAAGAGATGAATACACTAAGCAGATTCAGAAGGATGTAGGTTGCAGTAGGTACTGGGAGATGAAGCTTGCACAGGATAGAGTAGCATGGAAAGCTGCATCAAACCAGTTTCTGGACTGAAGACCACAACAAAAACATTTGGTAACTTGTCTACTTAATAAAAAGGGTACGGACTCGTTCTACATTTAATGTATGCGATTTTAAGCAGCACTGTAGGACCGACAGTCTGAAGAAAAAAGAGTCAAGCGAACAAATTAGATCCTGCACTGCCCACTCCGATTAACGGCCTAAGAAACTACCAGTGCGCTTACGAAATACAAATCGTTGCAGAGCGTAGGATGAACTACAGATGATCAATGCTTCTTGTACATATTGCCTACAGCCCTTGGCATAAAGATGAGATCACCTGTAAATGAAAAAAAAATCGATATTTGTACACCGTTGTCAAGCAGTCATTGGGAGCATGACTGAAATACATAGAAATTTTCATCCAGAGTGGTTTGAGATGGGAAAGGAATCAACTGAATCTTTTGGGAGGCACACAGATTCACTGGAAGAATGCTGAGTGAAGAATTGGATTCGTCCATGAGAGTGATCATCTGTAAAACACTACCGTGTCCCCTTACGCTGCTGGACTATGTGAATAGAGGAAGAAAATTCAAACATGCACAGAATATCGTTTGTGTGTTGGTCAGCGTGAGAATGTCCCAAAAAATGGCTCTGAGCACTATGGGACTTAAGTACTGTGGTCATCAGTCCACTAGGAGAACTACTTAAACCTAGCTAACCTAAGAACATCACACACATCCATGCCCGAGGCAGGCTTCGAACCTGCGACCGTAGCGGTCGCGCAGTTCCAGACTGTAGCGCCTAGAACCGCTCGGCAACTCTGGCCGGCGAGAATTTGCCAGAGAAGTGTTTCGAACACCTGTAGGAAACGCTACAATAAAGATATTGAGACCCACAAAGCGCTTACTGATGAAAATCTGAAAGCGCACATTCCATTTGAGTAATGAAAATTGTTACTTTCTTTCACAAAAAATTATCTCGATGGTGAAATGGCGTAACGACTATTGTTATTGGGTTGAGTGGCTGGTGTTAGCCTGCATCTTAGTTGTAAATTAAATTTCAAATGGTTTACTGTCTATTGACTACTGATAATAAAGTACCTACATTTCACAGCATGGTTCTCACGGATTCGTCTGCAGGATGCTCTTAGATAAAAAGTAACCTAAGATTTTTGTATCGTTTCTTCACTAGGAACGATAGAAGATCCAAATAATTCATGAAATCGGATTTCTACTATATGACATACTACGTAATCGGCAAGCAGAGAATTTTGTACGCTCGGTACTTTTTTGCCCTCCTCAAGGGGAAAAAGAATGCTACGTAAAGGCGTCAAAAAAGAGGGTACTGAAGGTGACTCAACTTTAAGGAAGGGTGTTACATTTTTCATACAGGTATTGTCTCTGTTTAACGGTGCAAAAATGGTTTACGTATTCAAGAAGATATTGTTGCAACAGTTGCTTTCCCAATTGGCGTTCGAAACCTACAGCCAGAAGAGCAGGCAGGCAGCTTACCAAATTCCTCTGCTTAAGCTGAAAAAAAAAAACCTGGAGCCGGCACGGCGAAAGTTTCTACACTGACTCTTTGGCGAGTTCACTGGGCCCTGTTGCCTATCGCTGGGCTTCAGACATGACTGGAAGCTATACGTTTTTCGTAACAGATACAAGGCACGTCAATATAAATGCTGATCTTCCAGCCCAGTGGTACTGCCTCCAACAAGAAGCACTGACCACTAGCTGTCAATCTCACGTTGGTCATCCAGTCTCATCCACAACTAGCTGCTCGCTTACGAACCGCAACTGGTCGCGATGACGCTGGGAGCTGAACTGGTGCCTCCCAGATGGCGGCCTGAGGCTGGCTGACAGCAACCAATTTCAGGGCGTCTTCCGAGGGTCCTTGGTTCGCAGTCCACGCTTGGCCGCTTTGTGCATTTGGCTTGCAGCGACCAGCCAGCAGCTCACAGTATCTACGCCTATCGGTACGGTCAGCCCACACCTCAAGATGCTGCCGCTGTAGTCTCATAAGGCAACACACTCATCGAGTTTCTTACAATATCTCTTTGCTGCAGCACCTTCCTTGTGCCGGAGGCCATCTCCTACTGCTAAGTGTTTAGTTGGGCAAGCATATCCACCTCTTGGTTCATCACTCAACACCAGAACGCTATCCACAGACGATAGCCAAAGACCCAGTATCTACTGCCCAGTCAACTATTCTCAATCGTCATCATAGCCTGTTGCGAGGTAAATAACACGTGGACCCTCCTAACCGGTAATTACATTTGTTTTCACTCAGTACATTAGGTGCTCCAATTACGCCAAACCGCGGAAGGCCTTCACAGGATACTATGGTATAAATGAACCACTTGTGCGACAAGTTCCAGTCGTCAAAAAATGGTAGATGCAGTTCTAAGTGGTCCACCACAAGTACTGACATTGACCCAAAACACGGACACTGCCCACTGCGAGTCTGCTGCCTGGTTGTTTAACAGCAGATGCGGCCATCATTTCATCTCATGAGCCAGCCCTGGCTCTAGTGCCATAGCGCTCAGTCTGGCCACACACTCAGTCCACTGTCACGCCACTCTATGAGCTTCAAGGGGGGGGGGGGCTGCAAATGGACCGTATTTAGACGGCAATGAACAAGACTTGGTTTCATATTTAAGTATTGTCAGAAACATAGGTCACAAACAAATCAAATTTTCAGTTGTACTTAATTATTTTTGTCGCGCTGAAGGCATAATGCGTATCTGGTACAAACAGTCAGCAACCAGGCAGAGACAGACAATTTCAGATTTTCGTACTTAGGTTGCTACGTAATCGTAGCTGATTTGCTTTCACAACCGAAAAAAAGTTTGTAACACACTCACTATGGAGACGCGGAAACTCTACCTGGGGAAAACACTGTAGGTGTCCTGGACAGTTTTAATGTGACAGGATTTGTCTTTAAAACGGGAATTATAATGCAGAGCAATCAGTTATATCTGCACATGCACAGGGGAGCTTTCAACTAAAACAGAAACACCTCGAAACTGATATAATATTGCAGTCTCTTCAAAACATTTAGAAAACTATCCTTGTAATCCTTTCAAGGTTACAATGAATTGTCAGACCTCGCGTTTTCTTTAACGCCAGTGAACTTAGGGAAGTAAGGGAAGCAAACCGTGTTTTATTTTCCAGAGTCTGTCGCATCTACAACGCGATTTTCTTTTTAAGTGCATCCCTACCAAATCATGCAATGTCTTACAGTCGCCAGTGTGTAGTCAATGCCACTTCAAATACGAGGTCTGTAATCCATTCCGGCTGTTCTCATTTTTGTTCCTGCTCTTCTTTTTCCTTCATAAGTTCCAAAACCAGCGGATTTAAAATCAAAGAATCGTTCCAGGCATGCACCTTGACTTAAGCAACTTACTTTGCAGTAATATATTAAAGTCTCCATACACTTCGTTCAGTTCCATAGATAATTGTTGGAACTGACAGTGGGATAATCTAAGTGGCTTCAGAAATGTTACTATTTCTACCAGCAGTTCCTTCTCGTACTCCATGCATAGTGAATTTCTTTTCGCTGAAAGTACAGGTATACTGTAAACATGACGAGAATGATTAAGCTGAACACAATTTCGAGATGAGTGCAATTCCAAAACTCTCACTACTACGCATCTTCATCTCAAGAGAACTGCCGATCAACTGTTTCAATCAAATATTATGTACAGGCCGCGTATTTCACGAACGATAATTCGTAAAACATTGTCTATTAGCTGGCCGGAGTGGCCGAGCGGTTCTAGGCGCTACAGTCTGGAAGCGAGCGACCGCCACCGTCGCAGGTTCGAATCCTGCCTCGGGCATGGATGTGTGTGATATCCTTAGGTTAGTTAGGTTTACCTAGTTCTAAGTTCTAGGGTAGTGATGACCCATAGTGCTCAGAGCAATCTCAATCATTTTTTTGTCTATAGGAAAACATTGTTTTCACTGCTCAATACATTTAACTAGCTGTTGCTTCCTGACAATCTTAGTCAATATGCTGTCAAACTAAAAAATTTGTAAACAAATAACTAATGTGAAAATTTTAATCAAGGTATTTGTTTGGGAGTATAAAAGTGTATTTCTTCGTCACTACAGACGTCGTAGTTTCTTCATTTAAAAGTTATCATTGGAGGCGTTCTGTCTTCCGTGTCTAACTAATGAAGGGATGTGTTGCCTGCTTACACAATACACACGAATTTTACCTTTGACACAGGTTTTATTACCGGCTTTTTGTTTACGCATCAGAAAATTCGTATGAAACATTCATGCAGACATTAAATCCTTATTGTAAGAAAGAAATACACGAGAACCCACCCCCAACAGCCCGCCCTCCTCTCAATACCTTCTGTGATTACGATATTTTAACTGAATAAGACAAAACGCTTATCGCGCCAAAAAAAAGAAAAAAAAACGGATTTCAGCTGTTGCATGTAGAGTATCAGAATTAATGAACTTTAAATTACATCCCACAGATACTTATACCCATGGCCACATACACCAAGAATTTGACCACTACTGCTCCAGGAATATTAGTGCATCCAAAGGGTGCGATGATTTAATATATTTACGGTACTAACGGTAATGTTTTTACAATGGTCTCTAAACTACATCACGATGCAAAACCGAGTGACTGTAGTATAGCTATCGCGCGAATTCTTCTCTACAAGGGACAGTAGATCTACTTTGTGCCAGATACATCTACATCTACATCCATACTCCGCAAGCCACCAGACGGTGCGTGGCGGAGGGTACCCTGAGTACCTCTATCGGTTCTCCCTTCTATTCCACTCTCGTATTGTTCATGGAAAGAAGGATCCTCGGTATGCTTCTGTGCAGGCTCGAATCTCTCTGATTTTATTCTCATGCTCTCTTCGCGAGATATACGTAGGAGGGAGCAATATACTGCTTGACTCTTCGGTGAAGGTATGTTCTCGAAACTTCAACAAAAGCCCGTACCGAGCTACTGAGCGTCTCTCCTGCAAGGTCTTCCACTGGAGTTTATCTACCATCTCCGTAACGCTTTCACGATTACTAAGTAATCCTGTAACGAAGCGCGCTGCTCTCCGTTGGATCTTCTCTATCTCTTCTATCAACCCTATCTGGTGCGGATCCCACACTGCTGAGCAGTATTCAAGCAGTGGATGAACAAGCGTACTGTAACCTACTTCCTTTGTTTTCGGATTGCATTTCCTTAGGATTCTTCCAATGAATCTGTCTGACATCTGCTTTACCGAAGATCAACTTTATATGATCATTCCATTTTAAATCACTTCTAATGCGTACTCCCAGATAATTCATGGAATTAACTGCTTCCAGTTGCTGACCTGCTATTTTGTAGCTAAATGATAAGGGATCTATCTTTCTATGTATTCGCAGCGCATTACACTTGTCTACATTAGATTTAATTGCCATTCCCTGCACCATGCGTCAATTCGCTGCAGATCCTCCTGCATTTCCGTACAATTTTCCATTGTTGCAACCTCTCGATACACCACAGTATCATCTGCAAAAAACCTCAGTGAACTTCCGATGTCATCCACCAGGCCATTTATGTATATTGTGAATAGCAACGGTCCTATGACACTCCCCTGCGGCACACCTGTAATCACTCTTACTTCGGAAGACTTCTCTCCATTGAGAATGACATGCTGCGTTCTCTTATCTAGGAACTACTCAATCCAATCACACAATTGGTCTGATAGTCTGTATGCTCTTACTTTGTTCATTAAATGACTGTGGAGAACTGTATCGAACGCCTTGCGGAAGTCAAGAAACAAGGCATCTACCTGTGAACTCGTGTATATGGCCCTCTGAGTCTCGTGGACGAATAGCGCGAGCTGGGTTTCACACGACCGTCTTTTCCGAAACCCATGCTGATTCTTACAGACTAGATTTCTAGTCTCCAGAAAAGACATTGTACTCGAACATAATACGTGTTCCAAAATTCTACAACTGATCGACGTTAGAGATATAGGTCTACAGTTCTGCACATCTGTTCGACGTCCCTTCTTGAAAACGGGGATGACCTGTGCCCTTTTCCAATCCTTTGGAACACTACGCTTTTCTAGAGACCTACGGTACACCGCTGCAAGAAGGGGGGCAAGTTCCTTCGCGTACTCTGTGTAAAATCGAACTGGTATCCCATCAGGACCAGCGGTCTTTCCTCTTTTGAGCGATTTTAATTGTTTCTCTATCTCTCTGTCGTCTATTTCGATATCTACCGTTTCGTCAACTATGCGACAATCTAGAGAAAGAAGTACAGTGCAGTCTTCCTCTGTGAAACAGCTTTGGAAGAAGACATTTAGTATTTCGGCCTTTAGTCTGTCATCCTCTGTTTTGGTCACAGAGTGTCTGGACATTTTGTTTTGATCCACCTACTGCTTTGACATAAGACCAAAATTTCTTAGGATTTTCTGCCAAGTTAGTACATAGAACTTTACTTTCGTATTCATTGAACGCCTCTCGCATAGCGCTCCTCACACTACATTTCGCTTCGCATAATTTATGTTTGTCTGCAAGGCTTCGGCTATGTTTCTATTTTGCTGTGAAGTGCCCTTTGCTTCCGCAGCAGTTTTCTAACTCGGTTGTTGTACCACGGTGGCTCTTTTACATCTCTTACGATCTTGCTTGGCACATACTCATCTAACGCATATTGTACGATGGTTTTGAACTTTGTCCACTGATCCTCAACACTGTCCGTACTTGAGACAAAACTTTTGTGTTGATCCGTCAGGTACTCTGTAATCTGCTTTTTGTCACTTTTGCTAAACAGAAAAATCTTCCTACCTTTTTTTAATATTTCTATTTACGGCTGAAATTATCGATGCAGTAACCGCTTTATGATCGCTGATTCTCTGTTCTGCGTAAACTGTTTCAAATAGTTCGGGTCTGTTTGTCATCAGAAGGTTTAATATGTTATTGCCACTAGTCGGTTCTCTGTTTAACTGCTCAAGGTAGTTTTCAGTTAAAGCACTTGAAAAAGTTTCACTGGATTCTTTGTCCCTGCCACCCGTTATGAACGTCCGAGTCTCCCAGCCTATATCCGGCAAATTAAAATCTCCATCCAAAACTATAACATGGTGGGGAAATCTACTCAAAATATTTTCCAAATTATCCTTCATTTCGCGGAACTACCGTGAAAGTGAATCAGAGAAATCAAGCTCCTACGGAAGCTTACCAAAGTTTGTTCTTCCCGTTTACCTTCACGAATAATAAGGAAACGGTTGGTATGGTATAAGTAAGAGAGGTACATTTTGCTACACACTGTAGAGTGGCTTACGAGTTATAGACGTAGCCGATTTTCCCACATATATAATTGGCTTTAAGAGCTGGGAGCGAGTGTACATCAGAAAAAGGGGAGTTAGCGCCCATCCTAATATTAGCATTATGTGCTTCAGACGATAACGAAAGCAAAAGGAATAAAGAGTGATACCTTGTGTCTAAACATAACCATCTTCTTTCAAAGAGCACCAAGGCGCCTGCAAAATGTAAAGTTCCTATCCTCCACAAACGGAACACCATCGACAGCACCGCATGCCCCCAAATGCACAGCAAATATCGTCCAGAATTTAGAGTAACCGAAAACTTCGTCTGATGAGCAAAACGTGCACCCAACCTCGCCCCCTCCCCCGCTCGTCTTGCCTACTAACTTCTGGTGACGGCATTTCTTTTTCCCGGTACTTCCTGATCTAGCTGCCGGGAGCTTGCCTACATTAGTTACCTTGCCTACGATGGCAAATTATTAGTACAAACAGCGTGGACGCTGTCGATAACACTTCAGAAGCGGACATAGTATATTCTTTGCGGGACACCCACAACTGATGCTACACAAATATGATCATGATGCTATACAAATATGATAATCAGGTAATACCTTGATTGGGTACAATAAAGCCCTACCAGGTTCTCTTAGGCAACCAGTACCACACTGGGTAAACGGCGCCTAACGGAAAAACGTGAATGTAACAGCTAACAACTACACATTGCCAGCTTAATGTAACCTTCGAACGAGCTGCCAAAGACTATACATCTGGCATGATAAAAAGTATATAAACTGCAGAAGTAGTTTGCCACGTAAGTGTATAGCACGCAGCATATCGTGGAAGCCAAGAAAGACAGGTCAACGGACTGCTGCGCGAACCGCAGTGAAACTCCTATGCACACTTATGGTATACGTCAGTGGCCGCCATCGGATCCATGTATAATGTTTTTAAAACTTGGCTGAAGTTCTCTGTCACTGGGTTGTACGCTATACACTCCTGGAAATGGAAAAAAGAACACATGGACACCGGTGTGTCAGACCCACCATACTTGCTCCGGACACTGCGAGAGGGCTGTACAAGCAACGATCACACGCACGGCACAGCGGACACACCAGGAACCGCGGTGTTGGCCGTCGAATGGCGCTAGCTGCGCAGCATTTGTGCACCGCCGCCGTCAGTGTCAGCCAGTTTGCCGTGGCATACGGAGCTCCATCGCAGTCTTTAACACTGGTAGCATGCCGCGACAGCGTGGACGTGAACCGTATGTGCAGTTGACGGACTTTGAGCGAGGGCGTATAGTGGGCATGCGGGAGGCCGGGTGGACGTACCGCCGAATTGCTCAACACGTGGGGCGTGAGGTCTCCACAGTACATCGATGTTGTCGCCAGTGGTCGGCGGAAGGTGCACGTGCCCGTCGACCTGGGACCGGACCGCAGCGACGCACGGATGCACGCCAAGACCGTAGGATCCTACGCAGTGCCGTAGGGGACCGCACCGCCACTTCCCAGCAAATTAGGGACACTGTTGCCCCTGGGGTATCGGCGAGGACCATTCGCAACCGTCTCCATGAAGCTGGACTACGGTCCCGCACACCGTTAGGCCGTCTTCCGTTCACGCCCCAACATCGTGCAGCCCGCCTCCAGTGGTGTCACGACAGGCGTGAATGGAGGGACGAATGGAGACGTGTCGTCTTCAGCGATGAGAGTCGCTTCTGCCTTGGTGCCAATGATGGTCGTATGCGTGTTTGGCGCCGTGCAGGTGAGCGCCACAATCAGGACTGCATACGACCGAGCCACACAGGGCCAACACCCGGCATCATGGTGTGGGGAGCGATCTCCTACACTGGCCGTACACCTCTGGTGATCGTCGAGGGGACACTGAATAGTGCACGGTACATCCAAACCGTCATCGAACCCATCGTTCTACCATTCGTAGACCAGCAAGGGAACTTGCTGTTCCAACAGGACAATGCACGTCCGCATGTATCCTGTGCCACCCAACGTGCTCTAGAAGGTGTAAGTCAACTAACCCGGCCAGCAAGATCTCCGGATCTGTCCCCCATTGAGCATGTTTGGGACTGGATGAAGCGTCGTCTCACGCGGTCTGCACGTCCAGCACGAACGCTGGTCCAACTGAGGCGCCAGGTGGAAATGGCATGGCAAGCCGTTCCACAGGACTACATCCAGCAGCTCTACGATCGTCTCCATGGGAGAATAGCACCCTGCATTGCTGCGAAAGATGGATATACACTGTACTAGTGCCGACATTGTGCATGCTCTGTTGCCTGTGTCTATGTGCCAGTGGTTCTGTCAGTGTGTTCATGTGATGTATCTGACCCCAGGAATGTGTCAATAAAGTTTCCCCTTCCTGGGACAATGAATTCACGGTGTTCTTATTTCAATTTCCAGGAGTGAATATTCTTCCTCAGCTTAGTACATAATCTGTAACTCTGCAACTGTATATATATATTTAGTGTTTTTTGGACTTTATTTTGACACGCTGGAGATTTTACGTGCCCTGATTATGTAGGTAGCACTATACGTTTTGTCGAACTATCTGCATCCATAGCCTTACATTCTTAATATGACGTAGGCCTACTCTGTTTGTCTTCCACTGTTATGTTTAATGTCCTGTATGTCGGTTTGGCCCCTTTCTTATTTCATACTATGGTTTTATTATTTATATATTGCTATACATTTTTATTAATTATATTTCCTGACAGTTTCGATATACATTTTTATAATTTTTATTTCTTGATAACTGCGTTGTACATTGCATGTCTTGATTTTATTGTTTGTTCTGTACTAGGTCTATCTGAGCTAATGCCATGCATAAATAAAGTGGTTAAAGTGGTTTTATCGCTATTAGGAGCGTGTCCCGTTTGGGAGGAAACGCGCGGGTGCTGCCGCGTTTTTAGCTATTGTTTCTTCAAGGTCCCTTCCGCTCTCGATATTAGTTCTGGGGGCGTTCACTCTATCATGTTTGCGTGTACTTAGGTGTCTCATTGCGGTTCGCGCAGCATTCTGTTGGCTGGACTTGGTGGACTCCACGATATGCGGCACGCTGAGCACTTATATGGTAAGTTACTTTTGAAGTTCATAAATTGGCATTCTAAGGCTTATATGACTTCATTTTAATTTCTTAAGCCCACGCCACGTATCTAGTGGTTCGCAGTTGGTACATAGATTACATTAGTTTGGCAACATATGCTTCAGTGCTATTACGTTCATGTTTTCAGTTAGGCCCCGTTTACCGGGTGGAGTACTGGTTGACTCGGAGAACCTTTTCATGCCTCATCTGCACATTATCTCGCATGTTACTCGATAAATTTACTGGATTATTTACATGACTGCTACGACTTTGTTGTACTTTATCAAGGTATGACCCGATGTTCACACTTATGTGGACCTCTTTAATCTTAATTTTATGAAGAATCCCTCTTAATTTTCCTTTTTTATTTATTTTTTATTTTTTTATTTTTTGTAGCGCCTGAAGATGGGATTTAGATTCCGAAACCCAGGTTACGTGTACGATTTTATCCAAATGAAGGATTTGTGAAGTACAACTGGACCGGATTATTTATCATCAAAAATTTCAAAAGCTTTTCTAGGATCTTTTTTGAGCCGTTTGATCTAGAAGGAATCATAGAATCCAGTGAATACCAACTAATTTCACTTCCCGAAAGATTGAACAGAGGCGTCTACAATACGTATCTCTATCACCTCCCCCGATGCTACTGTTGTTCTAACCGCTCAGTATAAGTTTAGTCATACAATTCGAAGATACGCGGCTAACAGTACAAATGGTTTTTACGATCTGAGGCGTTATGGATATTCTTGATCTGCAATTATCTGTAACTACTTTTCCTCCACGATCAGCTAAGTGACCCACCATACATGATGCAGATGAACTACTGCTTCCGAGGAGTACAGAAATCCTAGTTTACGATGCTCCATTCGATGCTAGAAACTTCGTTCCCGTAATAGTGCGCCAGTCTCCTGGAATGCTGGTGAGCATAAAACAAAGCATTATGCATCGTTGCATAATTTCCTCAATCACTATATAATACTGCCAAGTGTTCCATTTGTAATAACCACGCAACAGAGAAGACATTAAACCCCTAATTTTCACTTTTTTTAACACTCACGTCATTCATTTCACATGCTTTCGTTGTCTGTTCCTGGAAACAGATCACTACAAACATCAGAACGTAATGAACAGTTTGTCTATTTTTAATAGCCAAATTCTTTTGTCTCACAGACATTAACTGTCCAACATATTAACATCAAATTGCTCTTATATCAAATGAAACGAGAAACAAATACCGGTAGACAGTTTGATGTGAATGCTACAAGAGGCATGAAGCACCGCCGTTAGTTAGTTATAAAAGAATCGAAAATTTCCAGTTTGTACAATGAAAGGCAAAGCAATGGATGAAAGGTCATTTGAGACCTGAATTTCACTTCACCTGCAAAGACTTAATCAATACAAAAGCTACGAACTGAGCACTAGCTGACCGATAACGAGTATTGAAAACGAGGGGAAGGGACAACTGCAAAAATAAATGTGATGAGTGCTATAAAATGGTACATTATCAGCGGAATTCAAGAAAAACATATCAGGCACCGTACCTAAGAAAGTAAATGCTAAAGACTGCTCAAACTACAGAACGTTGATATCAATATCACATGGATAAAAAATCTTACTAAAATCATTGAAGAAGGAATAAACACTAATACCAAACAATACCTTGAAGATCAACCTGGCTTCAGCAAAGCAAGGAAACAGTAGTAAATATAATGGCACTGCGGAGAATTTTACGAAGAATGGAATTAGCTGCAGGAACTCAATAGCAAGCTTAAATTTTTCAGAGGAATGTTAAGCACTTGTAAAACGTTTTATCAGGCCCAAAGGAGAACTAAGAAAATTATCAAGCATTCTACTTCAGTTACAAGCTCCCAGTTCAGTCATTAACAGACTATTACAGTGATTGAGAATTTAAAAGTAAGTCGTTAAAAAGGAAGTGTACGCTCTTCTCACGATACGCTGCAGGTTGAATCGGTATATCAGACAGAGACTACCAGACATTGCTTCTGCCCGCATACTGTGTTTACCACGATCAAAAACAGACATGAGACGAGTGTTTAAGGGGAAGACAGCAGTTTTTCCTAGATTCTCTTCGTATGGACCAGAGACTACACCAACTAATAAATATACGAATTATCTTCCATCGTGTGTTCTAAAGAGTTTAACGGAAAATACACGGAGCAGAAAGGCTCACACTGGCAAAACAATTCTCAAGCATGGGGAACTGTGTTGATCTTATTATTAAACCGTGCGCTATCGGTAGCTATGGCACACAAACTAGTACTTAAAACAGGCCGCTGACGTGACAGGTTATTCTGAAACTATGTTCTCAGCGTAACGTTCGTCTAACATTTATCGTACTCACCATTTATGCTGTAGTAATTAGAAGCCTGTTCCAAAACCTCATGCGACTGCTTCAATTCAGAGTGCTTATTTCTTTCAATAATATCCTTTGTCGCTATCACGAAACCCTTAAAAGTGCAAAAAAGTCTCTAAAAGCTGTTAGGATTTATCTCCGTATTTCCAAAACTAACCAACAGTTGCCAGTCTTTTGTTGCATTTCACTCGAACCTCACCAAGAAGTGACGTGTCCTCCATTAAACTCAATGCAACAACGAAAGTGGATAGCAGTCGACAAAGAATTTTGAACACACCGTATTAGATTTCGTCGCCTGATTATGCACTATGGATATATGTTGTCACAGATATTTCGCTTTTGGTACGATTTTCTATAACTAGATGCCATTTATCGATGACAAAAAGCCTTCAGGAGATCGGAAGATGGAAGTGCAGGATGACATCCTAAAACAAATATCAGAAGTTGTATGAGTTCACTGTATTGTAGCGGATAGAAGCATGGCGTTACTAAGTCAAAAGGAGAAGGGTCGCGTCCTGCTATATTCTAATTTATTTATAGATCTTCGCGTTAGGAAAAGATTCTGGGACTTTCTCATTACTTCAATAGAAATATCTCCTGTAATATTCGATGTTACATACAAGGGGTCGGTATCTCTCTCTCTCTCTCTCTCTCTCTCTCTCTCTCTCTCTCTCTCTCTCTCTCTCTCTCTCTCCCCACCTACACCCATCCCCATCCCCCTCTCCTTCTCTCTCAGGAGTGAGTTTGACATGCTGATACAAGAAGCTTCATATATTCACTACAGTTGTATAAAGGGTGTCCCTCCTAAGTCGCTAGGCGCGTTTTCTCTTACGTTTAGGTAGATATTTGAGTTACTTTTTGCATTGTGTAGCTGGAGTCAGTCCAAACAAATACTGCTCATCCAGTCTTTCATGCAACGATCAGTGCCGACGGAGAGCGTCAGTTTGTCCCCCATTACAAACAGAATCATTTTTAAAGCGTAATTTTACGTACCCGTTCGATAGAGCAATCCAGGATTATTATACTGTGATATTCATTTTATCCACATATGTTAACGCCGGCCGCGGTGGTCTCGCGGTTCTAGGCGCGCAGTCCGGAACCGTGCGACTGCTACGGTCGCAGGTTCGAATCCTGCCTGGGGCATGGATATGTGTGATGTCCTTAGGTTAGTTAGGTTTAAGTAGTTCTAAGTTCTATGGGACTGATGACCATAGCAGTTGAGTCCCATAGTGCTCAGAGCCATTTGAACCATTTTGAACATATGTTAACAGCGGCTGTAAAACGCGAAAAATAACTATTACTCGAGAAGCGACTGAGCAGCGATGCTGCATGGCGTTGGTAGCCAGTGCGAGCCAGGGTAGCCCTCAGTCACTGCTGAAGTACTGGCTATTCTTCGTGTTTTATTGCTTCTGTTAGTAGATATCTATAAAACTGAATATCGCATCAGAATAATTTGAGATCGCTCTAGCAAATGGACATGCAAATTTTCGCTTTAAAATTAATTTTCTTCGTAACGAAAACATACCGACGCTTTCCTCAAGACTGGTCGTCGCATGGAAAATGTGACGAACAGTATCCGTTTCGGCTGACTCCAGTTACACATAAGAAATTGCAGCTATCTGCCGAATTATCAGAAAAATGCACTTGACGACTGTTGGCTGGACTACGTGGTTCAAAGTTCCGTGTGGTTACAATTAAATTGCAGCTACTCACGGCGATCCAGTGCCTAGGCTATCATTATCGATGGCAATTAGGTAGATATTCTAATGCGTCAATGCTGAACAGATTTACGCTGGAAAAAAGTATTTCCACTTTGGCCGCTAGGTGCAGATCTGGCACTGTGAACTCAAGAAAAACATATTTCCAATATGTAATGGATTAGGAGTGAGACGTGGGGAGAAAAGGTCAAACAAGTGAGACGGTTGATTTTATTAGTGTCCGGTACTGAACACAATTTGTTCAGTATGACCACCGAAGACTTTGACGACATGCTGTGTCCGTAAAACGACGTGACCTACAATGGATAAAAGGGCGTCATCAACAGTGACTCACAGCAGAGCCGCTGGAATCTGAACACTGTGTTCCTGTGTACTGACCTTTGTTTACGTAAACCGAACGTGTCCCGGTGAACGCGTTCTTTAAGATATCCCCAGAGTCAGAAGTCACATGGATTCAGATCAGGTGATTCACATGCAGAAAATGCATCCGGAAAACCTCTGGAGATAACACGTTAGTGTAAGTTTGCATTAAGCAGATCTTTTGCTGGGCGGGCGACAAGAGGTGTTGCCGCATCTGGCACGAAAACAGTGGTTTCCACGCGGTTGCGCTCTTCCCAATCAGGAATCACATGCTGCACAAGGAGATCTCGATAACGTGCAGACGTTACGGTACACCTGACAGGCTTTCTGATGTGTATTCTCTTCAAAGAAGGACGAACCGAGAGTGAAGGTGATTGTGAATCCACCACCAAATAGTCACATACGTTGAATGCAACGGTTCTTCGTGCACAACATGCGGTTTAACAGTACCCCAAATTCGACGGTTCTTTGTATTCACTCCACACTGTAGCGTAAACCTCGTCACTCCATAAAATATTGCTCGACCACAGGCAGAAACCGAAGAGCAAATTCAGAACATTGCTGCGGATCATGAGGTTCCAGTTGCTGCTCCATGTGGATCTTGTACGGGAACCAGTGTAATATAGACAGCAAAATTTCCCGTACTCTTAACCATGGGATGGACAGTTTTCGTGACACTGCACGATCTCCAGCATTACTTGGGGTATGTGTTAAATGGTCAGTTACAACAACAGCAACCTCGTCGATAAACGCGACCGGGATAGGACGCCTTCCTTTCCAAGTGCCACACCAAGCTCACTCGTGTTTTCGGATTTAATTAGCATGACATCAGGCCAGTCCTGTGACCTTTTAGTCGTCTACAACCTCTCATTGCACAATGTAACTGCATACCGTCATACAGTGCACAGCGCCAAATTTGCACCTGTGGCCAAAATTGTAACTATTTTTTTTCCAGCGCAAATCGATTCTGCATTAACGCTCTAGCAAATCTACCAAGTTTCGCTGTCATATGATGATTACAGCCATTTAGGTATGGGGCACGTAATTTTCTGTAAACATACATGGAAGGCATTTACAGAACGAAATTTGTACCACGAATGAATAACAGATACAGCACTCGATAGCAGACGACAAATGTGTTGAAAATGTACGTGTCGTTTTTATGTCACTTCCTAGTAAGCTTCGACTGACACTGGCTTATTCCTAGAAAAGGAATCTGTAGCACTCCAAATGTCGCCTCCTCACCGAGCTGCCGGCAGTTGTGGACGAGCGATTCTAGGTGCTTCAGTTCGGAACCGCGCTGCTGCTACGGTCGCAAGTTCGAACCCTGTCTCGGGCATGGATGTGTGTGATGTCCTAAGGTTAGTTAGGCTTAAGTATTTCTAAGTATAGGGGACTGATTACCTCAGATGTCAAGTCCCATAGTGCTCAGAGCCAATTGAACCATTTTGAACTCACCGAGCTGGAGCAGCAATCTGTTACTTTTCTGACTAGCGAAGCTATTAAATCTGTGGAACTGAATCACAGGACGAAAGTAAGCTGCGGTGGTTTGGGTATATCCCTGCAGAAAGTATACAAGGAGTGCTGAAAGTTTAAAAGAGACGTTAATTTCTGTGGAAGCGGCTCCGCTTATGGAAGCGCTTATCGTCTAGTGTCGAACGAAATATTGCCGCAGTGAAAGAGCTTGTAAATGAAAACAGGCTTATTACTGTTAATGAAATAGCCACTATCTCGGGTATTAGTGTTGGTTCAACACACGATATTATCCATGACGTGCTCAGATTCAGTAATGTGACTGGAAGATATGTGCGATATCAGTTCATTGCTGAATTGAAAGTTAACATGAGAGCTTCAATATTTTCAACATTTCGCGGCCCCCTCAATAACTGTATAAACATTAATTTTAATTTTAATAATGAACAGCCTCAGTTGCACAGTTTACCTAGAATTTACCTAGGTTTCAGTCGGTTCCAGTACAGCACTCCTGGCTACCGCATCGCGGTCGCGAATTGGGGCCGAGGCAGTTCCAAATAAGTTTTATAGTCTGACTATAATTTATGGATTTGTAATTTCAGCTTGACGATGTCCACTATGGACAAAAGGTAGTTACTGTTATTCTGAAGAAGGTTGGGTTATCCCGACTGAAACATAGGTAAATTCTAGGTAAACGGTGCAACTGATGCTGTTAATTATTGAAATTAACATGAGAGCATTATCATCGGCCTGAAACAAAAAGATTGAGTGAGGAATGGCGCCATACCTCTTCCCAATTGAAGAGCCAAAGAAACTGATACACCTGCCTATTATCGTGTAGGGCCCCGCCAGCAAGCAGAAGTGTCCCAACATTGCGTTTCATGGATTCGAATTAATGTCTGAAGTAGGGAACTGACACCATGAATCTTGCAGGACTGTCCATAAATCCGTAGGAGTACGAGGGGTCGGGATCTCTTCTGAACAGCACGATGCAAGGTATCCCAGATATGCTCAAATATGTTCAGGTTTGGCGTCAGGTGGCCAGCAGACGTGTTTAAACCCAGAAGAGTGTTCCTGTAGCAATTCTGGATGTGTAGGATGTCATATTGTCTGCTGGAATTTCCCAAGTCGTCGGAATGCACGATGGACATGGCCATGGATGCAAATGATCAGACTGGATAATTACGTATGTGTCATCTGTCAAAGTCGTAGCCAGACGTATCAGGAGTCCCATATCACTCCAACTGTAGACACCCCACACCATTACAGAGCCTCCACTAGCTTCAACAGTCCCCTGCTGACATGCAGAGTCCATGGACTCATGAGGTTGTCTCCATACCCGTAAACGTCCATCCGCTCCGACGGCATCATATTTCCAGTCATCAACAGTCTAATGTCGGTGTTGACGGGCCCAGGCGAGGCGTAAAGCCTTATGTCGTGCAGTCATCAAGGATACACGAGAAGGCCTTCGGCTCCGAAAGCCTATATCGACGATGGTTCGTTGAATGGTTCGCACGCTGGCATATGTCGATGTCCCTGCATTGAAATATGCAGCAGTTTACGGAAGGGTTGCACTTCTATCACGTTGGATGATGCTCTTCAGTCGTCGTTGGCGCCGTTGATCTTTTTCCGGCCGCATCGATGTCGGAGATTTGATGTTTTACGGGATTCCTGATATTCACGGTACATTCGTGAAATCGTGAAATGGTCGTACGGGAAAATCTCCACTTCATCGCTTCCTCGGAGATGCTGTGCCCCATCTCTCGTTCGTCAACTATAACACCACGATCCGACTCACTTAGATCTTGATAACGCTTCTTTGTAGCAGCAGTAATCGATTTAACAACTACGCCAGGCACTTGTCTTATATAGGTGCTGCCAACCGCAGCGCCGCATTCTGCATGTTTACATATCTCTGCATTTGAATATGCTTGCCTATACGAGTTTTTTTTTACTCTACAGTGTATAATTAATACTCAATTCTCCAATCAGGACTTCTGACTAGCAGCGTTTTATTGCACCATGACAATGCACGTCCTCAAACTGACCGTTCAATCACCCACCTTACTCGCGGCACCTCTCTGAATTTTCTCACGTGTTCCGGAAGAAGCGACGGAGGCAAGCATTTCAGAAGCGATGAAGTCCATAGTGCCGAGTGGTTTATATTTATAACCGAATAATGTTTTTCAAGAGGTATCCATAGGCCTCCGAAGCGGTGGAATACGTGCATTACACGTTATAGGGATTATCCATAGGCCTCCGAAGCGGTGGAATACGTGCATTACACGTTATAGGGATTACGTCAAAAATGATATATATGTAATTTTCTATATTGTCTCATTTTCAAAATAATAAATAATTTTCATTTTATCATTATCATTAGTGTAATATCACGACATTACACAGCGGTAACTGAATTAATTGTATTGTCCTTAAATGAAATGTACATCATTATTCTCACGCTAAAGAGACCACTCCTCCGTGGGATCTTGGACATCTTTCTGACATTGAGGGTAATGCAGACGGAATACTGCCATCGACGAAAAAGGAAGGAAATCAACTGGAGCCTTGTTGTTAAAACTTCCAGAGAATCTAACTGAAACGATAAAAGTAACAAAGGAAAATCTAATTCTGGATGGATTGGAGAAATTTTAAGCTTCGAAATTACAGAAAACTGATCCATTTTCTCAAAAACTGTACCAGAAATTGGCCGTGATAATTATGCTCCCTTGCTTGGACCTTGATTACGACGACTAGTAACATGCAGCATCACACTCTCTGTATATTAAGAAAATTCACTACTCGAGAACATGGCTAAGAAACTAAAGTTCAAGTCAGCTAATACAGACTCCATGTGCTTATACGGATTTGTTCGCTGCGTGCAAGTTTTTATTTGTATCTACATCTACATCCCTACTCCGCAAGCCACCTAACGGTGTGTGGCGGTGGGTACCTTGAGTACCTCTATCAGTTCTCCCTTCTATTTCAGTCTCGTATTGTTCATGGAAAGAAGGATCGTCGGTATGCTTCTGTGCGGGCTCTAATTTCTCTGATTTTATTCTCATGGTCTCTTCGCGAGATGTACGTAGGAGGGAGCAATATACTGCTTGACTCTTCGGTAAAGGTATGTTCTCGAAACTTCAAGAAAAGCCCGTACCGAGCCACTGAGCGTCTCTCCTGCAGAATCTTCCACTGGAGTTTATCTATCATCTCCGTAACGCTTTCGCGATTAGTAAATAATCCTGTAACGAAGCGCGCTGCTCTCCGTTGGATCTTCTCAATCTCTTCTATCAACCTTATCTGGTACGTATCCCACACTGCTGAGCAGTATTCAAGCAGCGGGCGAAAAAGCGTACTGTAACCTACTTCCTTTGTTTTCGGATTGCATTTCCTTAGGATTCTCCCAATGAATGTGTCTGGCATCTGCTTTTCCGACGATCAACTTCATATGATCACTCCATTTTAAATCACTCCTAATGCGTACTCCCACATAATTTATGGCATTAACTGCTTCCAGTTGCTGACCTGCTATATTGTAGCTAAATGATAAGGGATTTTTCTTTCTATGTACACTCCTGGAAATTGAAAAAACACCGTGAATTCATTGTCCCAGGAAGGGGAAACTTCATTGACACATTCCTGGGGTCACATACATCACATGATCACACTGACAGAACCACAGGCACATAGACACAGGCAACAGAGCATGCACAATGTCGGCACTAGTACAGTGTATATCCACCTTTCGCAGCAATGCAGGCTGCTATTCTCCCATGGAGACGATCGTAGAGATGCTGGATGTAGTCCTGTGGAACGCCTTGCCATGCCATTTCCACCTGGCGCCTCAGTTGGACCAGCGTTCGTGCTGGACGTGCAGACCGCGTGAGACGACGCTTCATCCAGTCCCAAACATGCTCAATGGGAGACAGATTCGGAGATCTTGCTGGCCAGGGTAGTTGACTTACACCTTCTAGAGCACGTTGGGTGGCACGGGATACATGCGGACGTGCATTGTCCTGTTGGAACAGCAAGTTCCCTCGCCGGTCTAGGAATGGTAGAACGATGGGTTCGATGACGGTTTGGATGTACCGTCCCCTCGACGATCACCAGAGGTGTACGGCCAGTGTAGGTGATCGCTCCCCACACCATGATGCCGGGTGTTGGCCCTGTGTGCCTCGGTCGTATGCAGTCCTGATTGTGGCGCTCACCTGCTCGGCGCCAAACACGCATACGACCATCATTGGCACCAAGGCAGAAGCGACTCTCATCGCTGAAGACGACACGTCTCCATTCGTCCCTCCATTCACGCCTGTTGCGACACCACTGGAGGCGGGCTGCACGATGTTGAGGCGTGAGCGGCCTAACGGTGTGCGGGACCGTAGCCCAGCTTCATGGAGACGGTTGCGAATGGTCCTCACCGATACCCCAGGAGCAACAGTGTCCCTAATTTGCTGGGAAGTGGCGGTGCGGTCCCCTACGGCACTGCGTAGGATCCTACGGTCTTGGCGTGCATCCGTGCGTCGCTGCGGTCCGGTCCCAGGTCGACGGGCACGTGCACCTTCCGCCGACCACTGGCGACAACATCGATGAACTGTGGAGACCTCAAGCCCCGCGTGTTGAGCAATTCGGCGGTACGTCCACCCGGCCTCCCGCATGCCCACTATACGCCCTCGCTCAAAGTCCGTCAACTGCACATACGGTTCACGTCCACGCTGTCGCGGCATGCTACCAGTGTTAGACTGCGATGGAGTTCCGTATGCCACGGCAAACTGGCTGACACTGACGGCGGCGGTGCACAAATGCTGCGCAGCTAGCGCCATTCGACGGCCAACACCACGGATCCTGGTGTGTCCGCTGTGCCGTGCGTGTGATCATTTCTTGTACAGCCCTCTCGCAGTGTCCGGAGCAAGTATGGTGGGTCTGACACACCGGTGTCAATGTGTTCTTTTTTCCATTTCCAGGAGTGTATTCACAACACATTACACTTGCCTACATTAGATTCAATTGCAATTCCCTGCACCATGCGTCAATTCGTTGCAGATCCTCCTGCATTTCAATATTTCCATTGTTAGAACCACTGCATCATCCGCAAAAAGCCTCTGTGAACTTCCAATGTCATCCACAAGGTCATTTATGTATATTGTGAATAGCAACGGCCCTACGACATTTCCCTACGGCACACCCGAAATCACTCTTACTTCGGAAGACTTCTCTCCATTGAGAATGGACATGCTGCGTTCTGTTATCTAGGAACTCGTCAATCCGATCACACAATTAGTTTGATAGTACATATGTTCTTACTTCGTTCACTAAACGACTGTGGGGAACTGTATCGAAAGCCTTGCGGAAGTCAAGAAACAAGGCATCTACCTATGAACCCGTGTATATGGCCCTCTGAGTCTCGTGGACGAATAGCGCGAGCTGGGTTTCACACGACCGTCTTTTTCGAAACCCATGCTCATTCCTACAGAGTAAATTTCTAGCCTCCAGAAAAGTCATTATACTCGAACATAATACGTGTTCCAAAATTCTATAACTGATCGACGTTAGAGATATAGGTCTACAGTTCTGCACATCTGTTCGACGTCCCTTCTTGAAAACGGGATGACCTGTGCCCGTTTCCAATGCTTTGGAACGCTACGCTCTTCTAGAGACCTACGGTACACCGCTGCAAGAAGAGGGCAAGTTCCTTCGCGTACTCTGTGTAAAATCGAAATGGTATCCCATCAGGTCCAGCGGCCTTTCCTCTTTTGAGCTATTTTAACTGTTTCTCTATACCTGTGTCGTCTATTTCGATATCTACCATTTTGTCATCTGTGCGCCAATCTAGAGAAGGAACTACAGTGCAGTCTTCCTTTGTGAAACAGCTGTGGTAAGACATTTAGTATTTCGGCCTTTGTCATCCTCTGATTCAGTACCATTTTGGCCACAGAGTGTCTGGACATTTTGTTTTGATCCAGCTACCGCTTTGACATAAGACCAAAATTTCTTAGGATTATCTGCCAAGTCAGTACATAGAACTTTACTTTCAAATTCATCGAACGCCTCTCGCACAGCCCTCCTCACACTACATTTCGCTTCGCGTAATTTATGTTTGTCTACAAGGCTTTGGCTATGTTTATATTTTGCTGTGAAGTCCCCTTTGCTTCCGCAGCAGTTTTCTTACTCGGTTGTTGTACCACGGTGACTCTTTTCCATCTCTTACGATCTTGCTTGGCACATACTCATCTAACGCATATTGTACGATGGTTTTGAACTTTGTCCACTGATCCTCAACACTGTCTGTACTTGAGACAAAAGTTTTGTGTTGAGCCGTCAGATACTCTGAAATCTGCTTTTTGTCACTTTTGCTAAACAGAAAAATCTTCCTACCTTTATAATATTTCTATTTACGGCTGAAATCATCGATGCAGTAACCGCTTTATGATCGCTGATTCCCTGTTCTGCGTTAACTGTTTCAAATAGTTCGGGTCTGTTTGTCACCAGAAGGTCTAATATGTTATCGCCACGAGTCGGTTCTCTGTTTAACTGCCCAGGGTAGTTTTCAGATAAAGCACTAAAAAAGTTTCACTAGATTCTTTGTCCCGAGTCTCCCAGCCTATATCCGGCAAATTAAAATCTCCATCCAGAACTATAACATGGTGGGGAAATCTACTCTAAATATTTTCCAAATTATCCTTCAGGTGCTCAGCCACAACAGCTGCTGAGCCAGGGGGCCTATAGATACATCCAATTACCATGTCTGAGCCTGCTTTAACCGTGACCTTCACCAAAATTATTTCGGATCTCCGTCAATTTCCTTCGACACTATTGCACTTCTAATCGCCTCCCCCTTCATTGTCCAGCCTGTCTCTGTGGTATACATTCCAATCTGGTTTAGGATTTCATTATTGTTTACGTCAGCATGCTCGACAGGGAAACACAAACTCCAATGACTTCTCACATGTTTTGTACCGCCAATTACTTTTTTAAACATATGTAATGTTATGCCATATCGTCGTATCGTAATCTTACATGTGCCGTCTCACTTTATCTAGATAGATTATGCTACTGATACATCTCCCAGTGTTTTTTAAAGAAAAATAAACGTCATTGGCATCACAGTCTATTAATGTTCGTAGCCTTCTCGTCTCCAAGAGTTTCACATTTATTACATTTAATCTGGAAATCAAACATTTAGAGATTCCTGAATGAAGGACAACGCAATTATTGCTTCTTGAATAGGTGCTAATCATCCCTTGACTGATAAGTAAAATCATAATTATTTCGATGGTCCTTATTAGAATACTAACCTCCAAACTAAATTTCATCAAAACCCAATAGCAACTGGAAACAACTCGACTTTTCATCGCACCATTCGGTAATCTACCCAGAAGTTTTGTTATGTATTCCCAACACTTCCCTCTTCTAAATGGTTCGCTATCAAGGTGCATTATGCTCCACTTATCCGACACCAAACAGGAAGAAACATAAAATACATGGCCTCTTGCAACTTTATTGTAATCTTACTTGGTGAAAGCGAACGTCTGAAGAACTTTCCGAGCATAGTTCTAATGACGATGATGATGAGGTCCCATACACCGAGGAGCGTAGGGGACGATGCGGGAGACCCGCACCGCCGACTAGGCAAGGTCCTAACGGAGGTGGTTTGCCATTGTCTTCCTCTGAACTTAATAGGGACGAATGATGACGATGATGATGATGAAGACGACACAACACCACCCAGTCATCTCGAGGCAGGGAAAATCCCTGACCACGCATGGAATCGAACACGGGAGCCCTTGCGCGGGAAGCGAGAACGCTACCGCAAGACCACGAGCTGCGGACTCTAATGACGATGAGGCTGTCTATAAAAGTGCAGTACGTTACGTCTGTTTACGTTGAGGGCCCTGCACCAAACTTCGATCATCTGCAGGTTTTTCTGCTTTTCTGTAGCGCCGGGGTTGGCAGCTGTTCCTCAACATAAACAAATGTAAAGTATAGCGCATGACAAGGCAGGAAGACCCATTATTGTACAATTACATGATTTCAGAACACTGGAAACAACCACATCCATTAATTCCCTTGGGTACGTGCACTGAGCGATCTGAAGTGGGTTGCCAACATAAACTAATCGAAGGTAAGGCAGATACCAGACAGACTCATTGGAGCAATCCTCACGAGGCCACCCATAAAGAAGGTAGCTTACCAAACACTCGTTCGACCAATACTAGAATGTTGGTCGTCAGTATGGGATCCGCACCAGATCTGATTGCTAGAGAAGATTCAACGAAGAGTAGAGTATTTCGTTACGGTTCCATTTAGTAATCGAAAAGAGTCATGAAGATGTTCAGCCGACTCCAGTGGCAGAGGTTACAAGAGAGGTGTAGTTAAGCACAGTATTGTTTACTGTTAAAATATCGAATGCGTACGTTCCTAGAAAAGTCAACCTGTATATTGCTTCCTCCTACGTATATCTCGCGAAAATACCATGAAGTTAAAATTAGAGAGATTCGACCTCACTTGGAGGTTTACCAATCGCCATACTTTCCGCGGACCATTCGAGTGTGGAACAGAGAAGAAAAGTGACAGATACACTAACTTCCCTCCGCCACACAACATAAGGTGACTTTTAGAGTACAGACGTAGGCGTGGATGAGCTAGTAGTATAGCCGATGGAGTAACGGACATCCGTGGTTTTTCTCTACATTATTTCCCCACAGCTTTAATTGGGAAAAGTATAAAACCTGGTTTACACCGGAATAATACAAGAGAACTAGCATCAGCGAACGGGAATGACCTCTGGTGTAAATTGAAGCCGAGCGCGAGAGAAATCCACTCGGTTGTGTTCAGTTCGCGTTCGTTGGTGATCGTTCGTGTTTCGCTGGGTGTCAGTCTTTCAGCGAACCGTCAAACGAAGTTCGCCTCGTCTCCGCCTCGGCGCTAGCAGTGTAGAAGCATCGTCCGCTGCTTCGTATTCTTCTGTTGTTAAAATGAGTTGTATGTGCAATTAAATGACAAGAAGAAACCACAATACAACTGATGGAAGAATATAGACTCATAGATGCTTCTGGGATCAAAGAGCTCCACAGCACAGATGCTGAGGGAAAGAAATATCATTCGTAGAAAATTGCCGAAGAATTCAAAAGTGCAAATGGGGACGCGAGAAATAATATAAATACCGTAGCTGTTTTCGACCATGCGTTGCTGTCTCGATAAATGGAAAAGAAAGGAAATAGAAAGCAAACGTTTGTAATACGAATGATAATTGGAGATCCGCCTCAATCTCTTCCTCCCCCCCTCTCCTCTTTGTCCATCCATCCTCCTTCCGTCTTTCTCTGTACATAACCTCCTCCCTCCTCTCTGAGCATCTTCTCCTCCTCCCCCCTCTTTCCCCCTCCCCTCTCTTTCTTTCATCTCCTGCCGTCACCTCTCTCAGTCGATCTTCTCCATTCCGCTTTCTATGTCCATTTCTTCCCAACACTCCGTCCATCTCCTATCCCCCCCCCCCCTTACTCCCCCCCCCCCTCTCTCTCTCTCTCTCTCTCTCTCTCTCTCTCTCTCTCTCTCTCTCTCTCTCTTTCAGACCTTGAGACTTGTTTATTGCTATAGCAAATTGCAAATTCTGATTCTGTAGTTGTATTCTGGACGTAAGCCGATAAGCTACAAATACAACTTTCCTGTTTTCTAAAAACATTTCAAATATATAATGCTAGAGATAGAACTACGTCTGAAAACAACGGTAAACGAGCCTTGACCATGTCTAAATGTTTAATTATTTACAAGACTAAAATTAAGTTTACATCCAACAACTACAGCAGGTCCTTCCAAAATGTCTTCATTACCAACTCCTTTAACGACTGTTTTATTTTTGCTTGTTGAACCATTGGTAGGCTTCACCTCGACGTTGAATATTTAGGGTGAATCATCCAAAATTTGCTCCACAAGTATTGCGGATATGGACAGTGCTATTAATGTGCGGTTTTCTAGGAACAGATTGGTAGTAACGCTCGTACTATTCGCCAATCAACAGATTGTAATAATAATTAGAAAGTGCATTTTTGTCTAACCATACACTTTTCGAAATGAAGCGATGGCTGCTGACAATAAAAAACTGAAAGTATTGTAAATTAGGTCAGTGGTGTTTGCTGCAAGATTCTAGTGCGAGTAGTTCACGAGATATCGTGTTTTGAAAAGTTCCCACACCGACACTTGTACATTACCTGTGGTAGCACACACTAATGAACAACACAAGTGAATATACTAGTTATGAGGATTCTGACCAGTAACGAGACAGTTGACAGTTGTGTTCAAAATGACCACCGGTAGCGGCAATACACGCTTCCATTCTGGTATGGAAAAATGGTTCAAATGGTTCTAAGTACTACGGGACTTAACATCTGCAGTCATCAGTCGCCTAGACTAACCCAAGGACATCACACACATCCATGCCCGTGGCAGGATTCGAACCTGCACCGTAGCAGCAGCGCGGTTCCGGACTCAAGCGGCTAGAACCGCTCGGCTTCTGGCATGGAACGACTGCTGCACACGTGCTAGCATTCCAGAGGAGATGTCCGAGCAGGTTGCATTAATACGTCGTTGCGTATCATCGGACTTAGTTTGTATGTCCTTGTAGACAGCGTCTTTCAGTTTTCCCCACAGTAAAATGTCTACAGGCGACAAATCTGGGGAACCGGACGGCCCAAGTACAGGTCCTCTGCGTCTAGTCCAACGATTTGGAAACAATTCGTGAAGACGTGCTTTAGTACTTTGTGCACTACGGGCTCGACAGCCATCACGATGGTACCACACATTACTACTAGTCTGCACAGGAACGTCTTCTAGCATCCGCGGAAGGTGGCTGTTAGGCGGCTGCAATACTTGTGCGCGTTCAGTGTTCTGTCTATGAAAAATGAGCCAATGAGCTTATGTTCCACTACCCACATTATACATTTACATTCCACAGATGCTGACGTTCCACCTGACGAAACCAACACGAATTGTCACCCTATCAATAGTGCATGTTTCGGCTGCTTATCTGGGCCTGATTGGTGAACGTGGCTTTAACACTAAGCCAGATGCATTATATATCTGAAGTATCCATGTACAGAAATTAATACGATTCTCATATTTTTCATGCACCTCTTGGTGAGAGAGGTTATAGGGATGAAACCTAAGTCGATGGAGAATTCTTACAACCATTGCCGGCCACATGCCACTTCCTCGCGCAGTTGCGCCGGAATTACCGTGCACATCAACTGCAACAGCTTCAGTAATATTAATTTCCCTCTCTTCTGTCGTCACTTGTTTTCTTCTGTTAAATTGTCTAGGTGTTACACTACCACTTTCACGTAACTGGCTGAAGGGGTTGACAAATAATTGCACAGATGGTTGACGTCTCCTGTGATCTCTTGCCGCATAAACCGTACAACAATGACCTTAATTCTTCCTACACTCACCATACACTTTGAGCATGTCGGCTTCTTCTGCATTGGTAAATCCCATCGTCCACTCACGACCTACTGCTTGGACTGTCACACTCTCGCTAGTAACTTGCAACGCACGCAAGGGACACACAAGCACACTGTAAGCAAACATAACAACGACGTACTCAGCAACTACGCAGGTTGAATGGCACAAAAAGTATCGGTGTGGAAACTTTGCGAATAAGGTATCTCGTAAATGACTTGCACTACACCCCTGCAACAAAATCCACTGACATTGTAATGTACCCTATTTTTTTGTTTGTGAATGTCAATAAGCGTTGGCCATTTAAAAAAAAGTGTATATTTGCACAAAAAATACACTTTCAAAGTATTATTACACTCTGTGTATTGGCTAAAAATATATGCCCCTGACTAACAATTCATTGTGTGAAAACCACGCATCAATAGCATTTTCAATTTCGGCAATATTTGCAGTAAAAATTTTACGTGATTCACTGATAAGCCAAGACTTTGTGACCACTGCTCACCGCGACTTTGGATGACATGTGGTGGGTACGCGGGCACGTGATGCGGTAACAAAAGTGCGTAATCGGTGCAGATACCCTAATGAAGATATGGACTGGAAATGGAGAAATCCCTTGAGATAAGCGACTTTGATAAAAGGCAGCTTATTATTACGCAGAACCTGTGAACGAGCACCTCGAAAACGGCGAAGCTGGTCGACTGTTTACGTGCTACTTTCATCAGCACCTACGGAAAGAGGTAGGAGAGTGAAACTATGCGCTAAATGGTTGGACGTCCAAGACTCTTCATAGAACGTAGGGTTCTGAGGCCTCCCTGTTTTGTAAAGTAGAATGGATGGTGATCTTGCATCTCTACCGAAAGAGCACAATGCTGCTACACGCAGAAGTGTTTCGCACCACACCGTTCATCGTACAAAGTTGAACGTGGAGCTGTAGCACACCATAGCTGTGTGTTCAAATGTTGACCCAACTACATCGTCAGTTAAGACTGCGGTGAGCGTAGGACCATCGGGATGCGACCTTCAGTCAATGGAAACGTGTCGGCTCTTCGGATGAATCACATTTTTGCTACACTAGTGCGATGATCGTCTCCACAAAAGCCGCCATAGAGGTGAAGAGCGGCCCGCAACGTGCAGCGCGCGATTGGTAGTAATCGAAGACACTGTGACAGCTGCGAACTACTTGCAGCTCTTCATACTTGATGTCTTCCCCGACGGCAATGCCACCCTTCAGTAGTATAACTGTCCTTGTCTCTGAGCCAGAACAGCGTTACAGAGGTTTGAAGAGCATTATACTGAACTCAAGTTGATGTCTCGGCGACTAAATTCGCCTGATGTAAATCCTATGGAAGCCGTCTGGGTCGCCATCGGGAGCCATCAGCGCATACGCAAATCAGCGGCCCGTTATTTACGCGAAGATTACTAAGCTGTGTTTAGGCATCTAATGCCACATAACACCACACAGCTACCAACAAATTATCGGATCCTTGATACGCAGAGCCAGAGATATATTCGTTCCAGAGTCGGATAAAGAAACTATTAAGCAGGTGGTCATAAAGTTTTGGCTCATCAGTATATACGAGGGTTGGAACTTTAATAGTGGGACATATTTATTTACAGCTCGTAAAAAATAGATAAGGGTTTCAAAGTTTTACTGACCTTCAAAGTAGTCACCAGCATTGTGTATAACACGCTGACAGCGACGTGGAAGTCATAGGATACTCTAAGCAATGCCTGTTGTGTTGACAGTTCGGGCGGAGCGGTCTATTGCCCGACGAATTTGTAGCAGTTCTGAAGTGAATGCCGTGCAGTGTTTCCTTCAGTTTAGAAACTGAATTGAACTCACGAGGGCTTAAGTCTGGGGAATGTAGTAGGTGGAATAGTACTTAGCAGCCCCATCAGTCAAACAAATGAGTAACAGCTTGCAGTGTACGTTCTTGAGCATTGTCCTGCAAAATGATGGTCAGGTCCTGCAGAAAGTGTCGTCACATCTGTCTCTAAGCAGGTCGTAGGTTGTGTTCCAAAAATGAACGAAACAGAGACATAAGTAAATGGATAGTTGCCACTTTTAAAGTTCCAACCCTCGTATATCCAAACTTCTGTTACAGTAACGTAAAAATCATGGAGTATGTTTTGAGATTTCCCCTTAATATATATTACATGTATATTTATATACCGTATCTATTAAAATATGTAGCCTACGTCCGAACGTTTGTTAGAGTATTGTGCAAAAATTTGAAGTAAATCGATCAGTATCTTTTCGAGATTTTTGGTAAACACACACTCATTCGTATATAACGTCGTCTCACAATTTTCAAGCCAACGGTGTACAATTTTCGTAGATTCTGAAGAAACGAACATTTTCATTTTTATATATATTTCCCCTGTATTTATTACATACATATTTATACATGCGACACTCCACTATGTATATAAACACTTCTTAATTCAATTTTGTGTCAATATTTGAAACTTTCGGAGATATACGATTTTCAACAAAAGAACTTTTTCATTTCTATTTATATAGATTATATGCCTCCGTCGGGCGGGTACGGAGTGAATAAGCACAACTTTGTATTTATTAAGATAGATAACTACAGTATGTAGTAAAGTAAACAACCGTGCATATGTATAAATCATTTTGATTAAATATTAAAATATGAGAAAAACCTGACTGTTCTCGTTTCTTAGATTCATGATAGGTTTAATTAAAGGACTGATGCACCACTTACGCTAGATGTTTTTTAATGGTAAATGAAAATTATTTACCCGGAGTCACGCTATTAGCCCTGTAGCAAAGTGTACAGGGTGAACAAGAATTTTGTCGACAAACTTTCACAGGTTGTTTACGATACGTTCAGAGTGTTTTGGTAGAAGGGATCCACGGACTCCGTCTGCTCGTTACAGAATTGTCGCATTTCGTTTGGTTTCTTGTCCCTGTTAGTTTTGTGTCTGTATCGGACTGAAAGTAATGCAAATCAGTGTAAATACCAATGGTATGTGCTGCGTGCTTTGTTTCCGTTCGCCTGCAGTAATTGCTACTGTCAACAGCCATGCCCTCTTTAACTCGTTGTCCTGAAGTTTGCAATCAGTACTGATAAGTTATATCTTGAATTTTGTTTTGTGGCAGTGGTACTTGTGCGTTAACAGCGATACACAGCAGTGCTGTGGATTGGTTTACAGACGAAGAGTTGGCCGTAGGCACCTCGTGTTTGAGCTCAATGAATGCAATAGAACAGCGGCACAAAGCTACTTGATAACGGGTCCGGCAGTGTCGGCAGCCGTATCATAGTATGGTGTTTCGGCTGAAGGTTGTTGCGTTGCTCTGTGCTGTGTGGTCTACGGTTTGGTTACTGCATATTACAGGTTTCTTCACTGGTGTGATGTTATTTTCGCAGGAAGCAGGGTGGATGCGATAACAAAAAAATCCTTGGACTGCTGTCGCTGCAGACATTAGAAATTATCTGAGACACTGCAGTTATTGAGATACGAAATAATCACTAAAGTAAATGTTCCAATTGCTGATGATCGTCGGAAAATAGTTGGTAATTAGTGTTATGCTTTTAAATTTAATCCTCACTTGTAATGAGAACCTGTCGAAAAGTATCAACCGACATATCTGAGAAATTTTGGAATAATTCTTAGGAAAACTATGGCTGCCATTCAGTGTTAAGTGCTCCACAGCCACGAAATTCACCCTTTCTTACAGATTCACCAAAAATTTTCTCTTCCTTCGTCATCTAGCTTATTTCGTCAAGAACAGCGCGCTGCCATACAAAACAATACTCTCTATCAGAGAATTGTAGCGTGCCTCTATCTATATGGTGGTGTAGCCCTCGTGCTGATTGTTAGCGGAAAGACAAAAAAGTAGTGTTCACACGTTACGCTCGATATCTCGTGTAGGCTTCTGTTCCGTCTAGAGGAATGGTTGTCAAACTTCTTTGCTCAAGAGCTAATATGGACATTGTGGGGTGGCACCAATCGTATTACTAATTGGTATACAAATTAGCATGTCAAGAGCCCCCAATGGTCTTGCTGTAGTAAGAGCTTGGTAAGTTGGTCGCCAACGCTTAAGTTCTGCTCGTCAAAAGTTAGAACTGTTCGGAAAATTTTGTGTTGATTGTTCTCTATTTCAGATTGCTGCCACCCTCAGCGACCCCAAAATTGTTACACTGTAACTGCCTAACGAAGAGTTGCTGTGTTCTCTGTGCGAGCGGCTGATTAACTGAGTAAAAAATGGTTCAAATGGCTCTGAGCACTATGGGACTTAACATCTATGGTCATCAGTCCCCTAGAACTTAGAACTACTTAAACCTAACTAACCTAAGGACATCACACACATCCATGCCCGAAGAAGGATTCGAACCTGCGACCGTAGCGGTCGCGCGGTTCTAGACTGGAGCGCCTAGAACCTCTCAGCCACACCGGCCGGTAGCAGTTAACAACAGTTACAGATATTCGTGTGGCTGTTATGCTGGATACAGTAATTTCTTTGTTAGTTTTAAGCCTTATTCCACGTAGGAGTAAAGCTTTTGTTTGAACGACGACACAGAACATATATATTGAATAGTAACATAAGCCCGCCTGGTTAGACGTGCGGTCTAATGCACGGCTTTCCGGGCGGGAATAAGCGCCTGGTCCCCAGCACGAATCCGCCCGGCTGATTTGTGTCCAGGTCTGGTGAGCCGGCCAGTCTGTGGATGGTTTTTAGGCGGTTTTCCATCTGCCTCGGCGAATGCTGGCTGGTTACTCTTATTCCGCCTCAGCTACACTATGTTGACGATTGCTGCGCAAAAACAAGTTCTCCACGTACGCGTACACCACCGTTACTCTAGCACGTAAACATAGGGATTACATTCGTCTGGTGTGAAACGTTCCCCGGGGGGGGGGGGGGGGGGGGTCGCCGGGGGCCGAGCCGCACAATAACCTTGAAAGAATGCTTCAGTGTGGGGCGGCGGAGGGGCGAAGTGGACTGCGGTAGTCGTCGTGGGGTTGGGGGACGACTGCGGCTGCGTCAGGGGCGGAGCCTCTCCGTCGTTTCTAGGTCCCCCGGTTAACATACAATACAATACAAGACAACATAAGATAAGGCGGAATTCGAAACGGATGACAACATTCTTAAAGCTGTTTTAAATTACGAGAGTAGATCGAGAACTGCGGCACACAAAATATTTTCAAGACATCCAGGACAAAAACAGTAAATATGAGTGTACAGGAGGACGTATTGGAAAGCGATGACTCCGAATTTTCATTTGCTCTCAACATCGGTTGAGATATTACATGTCACGCTTATTACTCGGTCGAGTTTCTCGCTTCACTTGCGCAAATTACAACCCTCTGCCGCTAGAGGGCTCCGAATTGTAGCGTGTAACACGAGAGATGTGTAATGTAACTATGTCGTTGCGTGATGAAACTGAAAGCATGAATTCGAAGAGTCCGTCTATACACGGAGCACCCTCTCCTTCAACACGACCATACCAGACCACACGCGAGCGCTGCGACATCAGCAACAATCTGACAACTTGGGTTCGCTGTCATCGGTCATCTTCCACACAATCCCGACGTGGCCCCATCCGATTTTAATCTGTTTTCAAAGCTTAAAGAACACCTTCGAGGGCTTCATTTTGATAGTGATGAAGCGGTGCAAGCCGAGGTGAGATCGTGGCTCCGGGAACAAAGTCAAACATTCTACAGTGACACCATCAACAAACTGGTCTCTTGTTGGCAGAAATGTGTTCTTCGCCAGGGTGACTATGTTGAGAAAGAATTATGTACACATGAAGCATAAAGATGCAGAGTCTTAATAAAGTTTGTTATATTTAAAAAGATTTAAGAGTTTTTACATAAAAATTAGGGATTTACTATTCAGCACGCCCTCATACGTTGATGTTCACTATTTTCCCACTTATCCACGAAGCCAGTTCGAAATGTCTCGATGACACATCTCGGTTGGCTGTGTCTGTAATCTGCGCACGACAAATGTGATATGACAGTGGTGTTGCCAGGGTTCAGTAATAGTCACAGTCGCTTCCAAAAAGTCGTCGCAGGCTGCCGTGTGTACGTAGTCGAGACATGCCAAAGTTCTCTGGACCTAATGGTCGGGTCGTTCCGTACGTGACAGAACAAATCGTTCAAATGGCTCTGAGCACTATGGCACTTGACATCTGAGGTCATCAGTCCCCTAGAACTTAGAACTACTTAAACCAAACTAACCTAAGGACATCACACACATCGATGCCCGAGGCAGGATTCGAACCTGCGACCGTAGTGGTCGCGCGGTTCCTGACTGTAGCGCCTAGAACCGCTCGGCCACCCCGGCCGCCTGACAGAGCCCAAGCATCTTCTAACAAGGAGAACTCACGCACTGCACGTCTTCAATTTCCTTCACACTTGTAGCATACGTAGATCAGTGCAAAAATATCCATTTTTTTACAGCAGAAACACACAACAATCAATAAACCTCGAAAAAAAAAAGACTTTGAATATTTAATGTTTCCCGAGGGTAGTTAACTACGAAACATTACAATCAGTATTATAGGTATGCCGTTAGTCAAGAGCACAGAGCTTAACTACTGGAATTGCGAAGTCGTTGAATCGAGTCTCAATTTTTTCTACTCCTATTTTAACTATATATTTATCAAACAGGAATGCTCATTAACAGATACTGAATCACAATATTTTAATACAAATAACATTTTATTTTTGTAATTGATTGCGTGAAATGATAGTACTCGCAACAAATCTAAATTGGTAAAAACTGAAGGAACATCAAATATAAAATGACATACTTCGTCATTTCTAGAGATTGAACAGTATTATTCACATACATTATTTTTTCATTTAACAATACAACTTTTCGCAATTCCGTATCGAATTTTAATTATTTTCATGCGGTTAACACTTAAAAATAAAAATATACTTCATAAAATATATTTCAATTTTTTGTTTTTATTTTCTTTTATTTTTAGTTACTAATTGCTTGCAACGCGATTATACTCAGTGAACTAAAATTTGATATAAAAATTCGAAACATCAAATCTATACTAATAATAAGTCTGTAAAAATATCGTGTCTGTCTCTCTGTTGGAAGACGTTAATCTCTTTCATGGGGTTTTCATAGGTAACTTGAGCATATCTTGGGGCACCATACAGGCTTTGTTTCATCAAAATCGGATCGCGTAGAAAAAAAACGATATTTCAATTGAAAGTTTATTCTTACTAATATGATAAATGTTAAAGTAACAATATCATGTTTTCACGAGTAAGCCATTGAACCGATTTCGGTGAAATTTTGACATGGAGATAGCTTGAAGCCTGAGGAAGAACACAGGCTGCTTTTGAAGAATATTACGCGAATTAGTGAAAAATATTTGGTTTTTGGAAAAGTTATTTACTCTTTGACTTTTGATCTCTCCCATAGTTGAGAAATTGCTTTTATTGGTTGATATGTGCTACATGAAACAACTCATAGTAATGACTATAATTCTTATACAATCTAAAGTGTGTTTAATACATATCTCCGTACTATCTGTTGCTTAACGTACACGTTCTAGAATGTGCAGCTACTCCTGTAGCCTGATACATAGATACACTCTCGTGCCCATGCCCCTCCGTGCGCACTGCTCGGCAGCGAAGCTGCGCATGTCAACGCATCGGGCGCTGGGAAAGCTTGGGAGGTAGGACAGGGTGCCGCTCGTCATGAACTGTGCTCTCCCGGACAGGCAGACAAGTGAGGGCAACTGATGTTACTGATCGTACAGTAGCTCACTTACTCGCCATCATCCATCATAAAACTGCTGATATGCAAGTGCAGCTGTGGGTAACAGCTGATACTAAATAAAATACTTTGCTGTTTCTAGATACTGAACACTGTTACGAGCATAGACAATTTTTACGTTTAATAATCAGACTTCTCACATTTTTTTGACAAATTTTAATTACTTCCATGCAATTACTAATTAAAAATTAAGATAAGTTTCCTTTAATTTACGTCTATGGTCACAATCTTTTCTGTTTAACAGATTACCGGTTTCGGTCTTTAATGACCATCATCCGATCTGCCTCTGAAAAACCAAGTCGTAATGCACTGCAGCCATAGTGGCACAGTCAACTGTTAAATGCGGAATCAGCACCAGCATCGTCAAATACATATAAATCACATCACATGCACGAGTCAGTTTTACTGACAACAGGACTCGTGCATGTGATGTGATTTATATGTATTTGACGATGCTGGTGCTGATTCCGCATTTAACAGTTGACTGTGCCACTATGGCTGCAGTGCATTACGACTTGGTTTTTCAGAGGCAGATCGGATGATGGTCATTAAAGACCGAAACCGGTAATCTGTTAAACAGAAAAGATAATGACCATAGACGTAAATTAAAGGAAACTTATTACATATACCGGTCACTATGTTTTTTCGCGACGATGTCGCAGCTTGTGTAAAAATAAAGACATTATTTTACATAAAATGATTTAATATTTGTTTATTTGTTGACTGACTTCCACTTCATCATTACTAGAGAATTCAAGTAAAAGGATAAAAAGTAGCGACTAACAAGATACCAACCAGAGACTTCCCGATTACGAGATTTGCATGATACACTCAGTTTCCTTTTAGGGTGCCTCGGTAAAACGGAACCCTTATTGGATCACTAGTTGTCGCTCTATTTGTCTTTCTCTGTCTGTCTGTCTGTCCGAATTTTAAAACCCCTTTCTCTCAGGAACAGCTAGACATATCAAACTGAAATTTATGTCACACACTAAGGTATAAGCTCTCTTGGAAGTGTAATAAACGTAAGCTTCGAAGTCAGCGAAATCAAAAGATATGGCCATGTATGTCAATTGTTTTAATACTTTGGTGTGTGAATCATACTGGAACTTACCTTGAGATTTTTTTTAAATTAAAATCTTTTACTGTACTGAAATGCAGTGACTGACACCTGTTTAGAAATATTGATGGAAAGATTAACCATTATCTGCTACTCCGCTAAAATGTCTGAAATGTTTTGTACTTAACGGCGCTCGGAAGTCTTCCCATACTCTACCTCGTCAAAAGTATCCGGACACACGTATGTAATTGGCCTCTAGATGTCACGAGAGGTCGACCCGGCATTGTAAAAACAGGCGGGGAGTATTGTAGCATCAGCAGAAGGGAGCGGAGGAAGGTTAGTATTTAACGTCCTATTGACATTGAGATCATTAGAGATTAAGCACAAGCTCTATTAGGGAAGGATGTGTATGGAAAACTTAAATCCGAATGGCAAGACGGGATCTGAACCGTTGTCCTATCGAATGTGAGTCCCGTGTTGCTAAGCACTGCACCTTGGCTCTGTTGTTGTCAGTAGAGGAGCAGTAACAGCAAGAACAGGAGAGATCAGTCACTCCGAACGTGGCCTGGTGATGGGATGTCACATGAGTAGGAAATCCATCAGAGACATTTCAATCCCTCTAAAGCTCCCAAGTGGAGGGCGATATGAATGTAAAGTGGAAAAGGGAAGGAACAGCCACATCTAAACCAAAGCGAGGAGACATCATATACTGACTAATAGGTACTGCAGAGATCTGCGCAGTGCAAAAAACGGCATGAAATCAGTGGAAGGAATCGCTAGTGATTTCCAAAATGCTACCAGCAGTGTAGTACACAAGTGAATTTGCTTAGGGAGTAAAAAAGAATGATGTACAATGGTCGAACAGTTTCTCATCAACTACACATTTCTGTACTCCTTGCTGAGCGACGCCTCTGGACACTTTATGATTGGAAACGAATGATGAATCACGTTATACCCTGTGCCAATCCAATGGATGGGTTAGGGTTTGTCGAATGCCTGTAGAACGTTGCCTGTCATCATCTATAGTGGCAACAGTGAAATACAGAGGAGTTGGTGCTATGATATGGCGGTGTTTCTCGTGGTTAGGATGTGGCCATCTTATTGCGCTTAAGGAAACGCTACACGCAGAAGGATATAAACAAATTTTACAGCTTTTCGGACTGTGTAAAATGTAGGAACAATTAGGAAACGGTAACTGTATCAGCGTGGCAATGCACCTTGTCATAATGTAGCGTCAGTGAGGCAGTGGTCTGTGGACAGTATCATTCCGGAAATGGATTAGTCTGCCCAGAGTCCACATCGAACCCAATGGAACATCCTTGAAATGAGTTCGAACGTAGACTTTGCTCCAAACCGCTGCGTCCAATCACTACCTTTTTTGGTTTCGGCTCCTCAGCAAGAGTAGGCTGTCATTTCACCACAGACATTCAGAGAACTCAAGGAAAGTCTCTCCAGCACAGTTCAAGGCTTCATAATGGTGAAGGGTGGAGACAGCCCATTTTAATCTCGATTACTAGGTGTCCGGCTAGTCCTGATCAAATAAAATCTGTGCCTGGAATTGTGGGAGTATTCGAACTTAACCGTGCTCGGTCTCATGTTGCAAAACTCCTGAAGGCTTCAAGTTTGGACCCACTGATCGTGTGCGTGTGTTTTGGTTCGTGGATTACTCTCCCGTGAAATTCGTTCGTCAGCAAGCACAGATGAAATTTACACTCCAAAGTTAGTTATCCCTGATGTAAATTCTTCAGGGATATTCAAAGTGTACCTGAATCAATACGACGATATTCTGATTATCAGAGCCTCAGATATTTCGAAAACAAAATTGAATGCACCGTAAGTTTTTCACTTTTGTATTAAAATATGTCATACGTGGAGCATGTTTTATTCATTGTTGATGGTAATTTAATTTTCGTAATTAGTTATTTCAGTAATTCACGCGACACATCGAGAACAGAATGTAAATATATACGCAATAACGTGCTTAAGATGTGGCTTGTTCAGAATTATACAAAAGTTAGTACTTTGTAAAAAGGAACTAATGGTTGTAAATTAATGTATCAGGAGACATAAGGTCTTGAGTCAGCATTACGTATGAGATCCTTGTTTTTAATAAACTATCGTCTGTGAGCCGCCCCAGCTAGCCGCGCGGTTTAACGCGCTGCTTCCCGAGCGGGAAGGCGTGCCGGTCCCTGGCAAGAATCCACCCGACGGATTATTGTCGAGGTCCGGTGTGCCGGCCAGTCTGTGGATGGTTTTTAGGCGGTTTTTCATCTATCTCGGTGAATGCGGGCTGGTTCCCCTTATTCCGTCTCAGTTAAATTATGTCGGCGATTGCTGTGCAAACAGTCTCCACGTATGCGTGCACAGTAATTACTCTACCACGCAAACATTTGGGGCTACACTCGTCTGATAGGAGACGTTCCTGAACCGCACAATAACCCTGGGTTCGGTGTGGGGTGGTGGTGGAGTGGGTAGACTGCTGTAGGCTGTTGGTCGGCTGTGAACCACTGAGGGCTATGGCGGGACTAAGCCTCTCCGTCGTTTCTAGGTCCCCGGTTTAAACACGCAATACAGTCGTCTGTGGTGTCGCCACAACGAAGTTGACTAGTGTTTGCAGTTCATATCAGGGATGGAGTATTAGTCGTTACAGGAACTTGCGAACATGCATTTGATGTTGCTAAACAGATCGTTGCAAATAAGTGACTCATTATTATGACTTAGAATCATTGCAGTGTGATTCTTGTTATTCGTAATAAGTGACAGTGTTTTTTAATAACTTAGGAAGCTGCATGAACAGATCTCTTAAAATATTTGCAATATGTTCAAAGAGGTAAGAAATTTTTATTCAGTTAATTATTTCTCCCCCATCAAATGCTGCCCTATAGACAATAATAAAAAAAACCTAGGCAACAGAGGGATAAATTAGTCGTATTTCAGGGTATTCGGGTAGTATATACTAGCGTAGTACATATTTACTTGGTATGTGGCATGCACATGTGGAAACATCTGTGTTGGAATGTTTGGGTGATCCGTCAATACCAGGATCTCTGAAGATAAACAGCACTGCGGGTTGGGTGTGATAGAGAGACTACCCGTGACAGAGCACAAACTAGTGATAAAATTCGCCGGAAGCTTTTTCTGGTTGTGGAGAAAAACTACAACGCCAAAGTGTTCAGGCAAGTAATCAGAATACAAAAATACCACGATAGTGTCAAGAAGAGAAACCAAAGTCTGAACATAAACGGAGTCTCGATACCAACTCTGTAGCGAACGGGCGCTGTAAATAAAAATCTGAAAAGAACAGGGGTAATTTTCCGAAAAGACCCTCAGATGTCGGCGCGCCAAGTGAATGAACTCCGACCGCAGATTTGAATCAGGTCCGCCACCACCAATGGAGGGAGAATCGTTGACAACTCGTGATGGCGAAACGTCAGAAGAACCATTAAACGACCATCAGCCGAAGCTCTCTAGACGAGCACCAACAGGTTAAACGTTTTGTGGTGTACTTGTAAATAAGCGGTTCTGTACTATGGTGCGTTTGGATGTACACAAACAACGTTGTTGAATCACTCCGTTTTTTTAAGTATTATTTATATGTTTACCGTTGTAAGAGAAAATGCTGGAGGAGACGCGCAATAGGGCATTCCACAATGTAGTCTACTTCGAGAAAGTCTTTAGAAACGGTCCTCTTAAAAAACATGACGCGCATTTGCAATGAGTAGACGCATTTATCGGCGCAATGCAGTCACAAAGGTACACGACAAAACATACCGAACGAATCACTCTGTAACGAGGTGTCGGTGGCTAAGCGCTTCTCATACCAAAACCCTCATTAACCATTATGATCAGAGTCTGAAATTTTGTTGGTAGAGATCAGAAATGCGCTGTGTAAAAACAAAGCAGCTGTTGCTCAACTACTTCACTGAATAGCTACTGCAAAGAGCTCTCCTACAGTTGTATTAATGATTTATTCAAATCACGACCGATTTAAAATGCCACTTAGTGTCGATAAAATTTTTGTATTTATACATACATAACATGCGGTTGCACCAGTGAGTAAAACGGCTCAAAATCACAGCATCTTAGGCGGAAATTGCCGCCGTCCGGTTCTGCGCACACGGCACAGCGCCTCCAGACCTCCGGCGTGACCCTCCACTCAGTCGTGATGGGCGTTCATAGCGTAAGGTTGGCTACCCGACGGCGGACGGTTTCCGCCTAAGGGATTTGGAGACCTCTCACTGACTGACCCGACCGCATGTTACGCTTGTCTAAACACATCTAAATAGAAAAATTTAAACACTTGATAGAAAAAATTTAAACACTTGAAGATGGAATTTTAACTTTCCGAAACCGGTCGTTCTTTGAACAAATTAATGCAACTGAACTCTTTAAATTAATTAATCATATATCTCAGTTTGGATATCCTACAGAACAAATATTGTGTTATTGAACCGTATTATTAGTCGAAAACTGCTAAGAAAGCTTTGTATAACAGTCTTCCAGGAGGGTCCTCTGTTAGATAACCGAAAGAAACCACAGTGTGCAAAGATATTTCTTCACAATCCTTGCATAAACCAGAGGTTATTCCTGTCTCTTTCTATGAAAGTGTCCAAAGTTCTGCTTCATAATTTTCATTATAATCCACAGAGGTGCATTTTCTATGCAGACGCCTCATGTTACCTCTCATGTGACAGTATCGTGGTGCTATTTCTTACCTTTACAATACCTTGCTGGAAGCGTGTCTGTAAAGTAAGGTAATGTTATTTTTTATTATCGCACTGTTCAGTTGTGGAAAGAGTAGCCTGCGTCATGTCTGAAGTTTGGGCTTGTAGAGAAACGCGGAATAACCGAATGGTTTATGTAAGAGTTTGTCCGACAACCAAACGGTTTATGTAAGCGTGTGCCCGATTTGGAATGACGACCTTTTATTATAACTGCCGCAAATTACTTGAAGGAAGATGAGTGTCACTGTATTTGGCAATTTTATTACAATATGATTTTTTAAATTAGACTGTGACACTAGCAGATTCGTTATGGTACTTAACAATATCATGTGTAACTAGAGAGAAGTTGTCCATAGTTTAAGTAAACAAGTCGAAGCAAAAATTTGTAAAACTTACCGAAATTGGCAGGTAAATATCAGCTGTTTCGTACAGCAGGTTTACCATTATACGTATCTCAATCGTGCTGAACTGCAACGATCCGAAGTATTACAAAGCATTGCAGTGCAAGTTCGCTTTCTGTGTCACAGGACGAAGTGAGCAGACAGCACATTGGGATATAACTTTCTAAAGATTAAGTACCGAATAAGTGCATTTTTTTATTAGAATTTACGTGGTGCGAATGTGTGCTGTTTCAGAGCAAAGGCGCGGTAAGGGCATACGAAAAACACGTCCTATATTAGAAGTGTTACAATAAAATGTTAGGAAATGGCAGATCGATGTTTAAACATGCTACCATACTTCTACGTGTGAATGGGAATATAAACCTCGCTAGAAGATTTACACAGTAAATGTCTGTGTCATCTTCCTTGATCATCCATAAGTGGAAACTTTGAGATTTCAGGAGAAAAGGAGGTAAACATGCACATACTTTGACATCCATGCTACATGGTCGAATAGTGTCGCTTTCGAAAATGGGTTTCCCGACTCGCCATAATATTTTAACGTCTCATGTGTGTTCTAATTTCCGTTACAACTGTAAACAACAGATGTGCATTTGATCGGTCAGTTGTATTTTCGGGCAAAAACCATCATGCAAGACACAGACTGGGCTGTCTGAGATCCAACCCAGTAAAGAGTCACGCTTCTGTTGAGCCATACGTCCCAGGAGGATGCGAGTGGGAAAGAAGGTGTCCCATTTGGGAATAATTGGGACTATTTCAGTTTGGTATTACCACGGGGAACCTTACGAAAACCTTCGTCGGAACAGGAGGGTTGTGACTATTTTATTTCTGGGATAATGATATCAATGATCCCAGGCAAAAATTAATAATGTGTCTGTGTGTGTCTCTGTGTGTGTGTGTGTGTGTGTGTGTGTGTGTGTGTGTGTGTGTGTGTGTGTGTGACACAGAGACTGAACAGAGGAATGTGTTGTTCACAGATGGTCGCCTACCCAATTTGCAGAACGAAGCTCGCTAACGCACATTTTTCTAGAAGAAACAAGGCAGTTGGCACAGTCACGGACACATCGTGGAAAGAGACCAGTTCGATGGTGGTGTGGTTCTCGTGTGCGAAAACGTCATGCTTCAATGGGACTAGACACCTTTGTTTCTGATGGCGCCTAGTGGTACATAGGTACAGAGAAGAGGTTCTGCAACCACGTGTGCGCCTTTCGGAGGTAAATTGTTTCTGCCGTACTCTTCATAGGCTATAAAGGACGATCTGCATGGATTTTACTGGTGAAAGAATTTCTCGTATGAGAAGTTATTCGTTGCTTGGACTGACTAGCCAACTGATGGTGGTGATCTACATCTACATCTACATCTACATCCGTACTTCGCAAGCCACCTGACGGTGTGTGGCGGAGGGTACCCTGAGTACCTCTATCGGTTCTCCCTTCTATTCCAGTCTCGTATTGTACGTGGAAAGAAGGATTGTCGGTATGCTTCTGTGTGGGCTCTAATCTCTCTGATTTTATCCTCATGGTCTCTTCGCGAGATATACGTAGGAGGGAGCAATATACTGCTTGACTCTTCGGTGAAGGTATGTTCTCGAAACTTCAACAAAAGCCCGTACCGAGCTACTGAGCGTCTCTCCTGCAGAGTCTTCCACTGGAGTTTATCTACCATCTCCGTAACGCTTTCGCAATTACTAAATGATCCTGTAACGAAGCGCGCTGCTCTCCGTTGGATCTTCTCTATCTCTTCTATCAACCCTACCTGGTGCGGATCCCACACTGCTGAGCAGTATTCAAGCATTGGGCGAACAAGCGTACTGTAACCTACTTCCTTTGTTGTCGGATTGCATTTCCTTAGGATTCTTCCAATGAATCTCAGTCTGGCATCTGCTTTACCGACGATCAACTTTATATGATCATTCCATTTTAAATCACTCCTAATGCGTACTCCCAGATAATTTATGGAATTAACTGCTTCCAGTTGCTGACCTGCTATTTTGTAGCTAAATGATAAGGGACCTATCTTTCTATGTATTCGCATCACATTACACTTCGCTACATTGAGATTCAATTGCCATTCCGTGCACCATGCGTCAATTCGCTGCAGATCCTCCTGCATTTCAGTACAATTTTCCATTGTTGCAACCTCTCGATACACCACAGCATCATCTGCAAAAAGCCTCAGTGAACTTCCGATGTCATCCACCAGGTCATTTATGTATATTGTGAATAGCAACGGTCCTATGACACTCCCCTGCGGCACACCTGAAATCACTCTTACTTCGGAAGACTTCTCTCCATTGAGAATGACGTGCTGCGTTCTGTTATCTAGGAACTCCTCAATCCAATCACACAATTGATCTGATAGTCCGTATGCTCTTACTTTGTTCATTAAACGACTATGGGGAACTGTGTCAAACGCCTTGCGGAAGTCAAGAAACACGGCATCTACCTGTGAACCCGTGTCTAAGGCCCTCTGAGTCTCGTGGACGAATAGCGCGAGCTGGGTTTCACACGATCGTCTTTTTCGAAACCCATGCTGATTCCTACAGAGTAGATTTCTAGTCTCCAGAAAAGACATTATACTCGAACATAATACGTGTTCCAAAATTCTACAACTGATCGACGTTAGAGATATAGGTCTATAGTTCTGCACATCTGTTCGACGTCCCTTCTTGAGAACGGGGATGACCTGTGCCCTTTTCCAATCCTTTGGAACGCTTCGCTCTTCTAGAGACCTACGGTACACCGCTGCAAGAAGGGGGGCAAGTTCCTTCGCGTACTCTGTGTAAAATCGAACTGGTATCCCATCAGGACCAGCGGCCTTTCCTCTTTTGAGCGATTTTAATTGTTTCTCTATCCCTCTGTCGTCTACTTCGATATCTACCATTTTGTCAACTGTGCGACAATCTAGAGAAGGAAGCACAGTGCAGTATTCCTCTGTGAAACAGCTTTGGAAGAAGACATTTAGTAATTCGGCCTTTAGTCTGTCATCCTCTGTTTCAGTACCATTTTGGTCACAGAGTGTCTGGACATTTTGTTTTGATCCACCTACCGCTTTGACATAGGACCAAAATTTCTTAGGATTTTCTGCCAAGTCAGTACATAGAACGTTACTTTCGAATTCATTGAAAGCCTCTCGCATAGCCCTCCTCACACTACATTTCGCTTCGCGTAATTTTTGTTTGTCTGCAAGGCTTTGGCTATGTTTATGTTTGCTGTGAAGTTCCCTTTGCTTCCGCAGCAGTTTTCTAACTCGGTTGTTGTACCACGGTGGCTCTTTTCCATCTCTTACGATCTTGCTTGGCACATACTCATCTAACGCATATTGTACCATGGTTTTGAACTTTGTCCACTGATCCTCAACACTATCTGCACTTGAGACAAAACTTTTGTGTTGAGCCGTCAGGTACTCTGTAATCTGCTTTTTGTCACTTTTGCTAAACAGAAAAATCTTCCTACCTTTTTTAATATTTCTATTTACGGCTGAAATCATCGACACAGTAACCGCTTTATGATCGCTGATTCCCTGTTCTGCATTAACTGATTCAAATAGTTCGGGTCTGTTTGTCACCAGAAGGTCTAATATATTATCGCCACGAGTCGGTTTTCTGTTTAACTGCTCAAGGTAGTTTTCAGATAAAGCACTTAAAAATATTTCACTGGATTCTTTGTCCCTGCCACCCGTTATGAACGTTTGAGTCTCCCAGTCTATATCCGGCAAATTAAAATCTCCACCCAGAACTATAACATGGTGGGGAAATCTACTCGAAATATTTTCCAAATTATTCTTCAGCTGCTGAGCCACAACAGCTGCTGAGCCCGGGGGCCTATAGAGACATCCAATTACCATGTCTGAGCCTGCTTTAACCGTGACCTTCACCCAAATCATTTCACAATTCGAATCTCCGTCAATTTCCTTCGATACTATTGCACTTCTTATCGCTATAAACACGCCTCCCCCTTCACTGTCCAGCCTATCTCTGCGGTATACATTCCAATCAGAGTTTAGGATTTCATTACTGTTTACGTCTGGTTTCAGCCAACTTTCTGTTCCTAGTACTATATGGGCGTTGTGACCGTTTATTAATGAGAGCAGTTCTGGGACCTTTCTATAGACGCTTCTGCAGTTTACTATTAGCACATTAATATTGTTATTCCTTGTTGCATTTTGCCTACTCCTGCCTTGCCGCGTCTCAGGAGGCGTCTTGTCGGGCCTAGGGAGGGAATTCTCTAACCTAAAAAAACCCCATGTGCACTCCACACGTACTCCGCTACCCTCGTACCGCTTCCGGCGTGTAGTGCACGCCTGACCTATTCAGGGGGACCCTACATTTCTCCACCCGATAGCGGAGGTCGAGAAATTTGCACCCCAGCTCTCCGCAGAATCGTCTGAGCCTCTGGTTTAAGCCTTCCACTCGGCTCCAAACCAGAGGACCGCGATCGGTTCTCGGAACGATACTACAAATAGTTAGCTCTGATTCCACCCCGCGAGCGAGGCTTTCCACCTTCACCAACTCCGCCACGAAGTACTATTACAAGAATCTGCGCAACTCTTTCTGAGGAAAAGACCGACGTTAAATAGAGTTATTGAGCCATAAAACAGAAGGCATGTCACTTAGCTACGAGGGAATGCTGAAAAGTAATGCTCCGATTTTTTAATGACAAAACTCTTAAAGCTTTTTAAATAAAACAAACGTTACTAACATTCCACACCGTTATTCTACATGGCCACATACCTACAGCTCTCTGCCGCTAGAGGGCTTCAAACTATAGCATGTAACATAACAGTGTATAATGTAACTATGTCGCTGCGTGAGAAACAGTGTGCAGCAATCGAGTTTAGAATTGGAAGAATTCATCCACACATGGTGTACCCTCTTAATTAACATGACAATGCCAGACCACACACTAGAGCTGCTGCGTCTGCAACAATATTATGCCTTGGGCCCACTGTCACCGATCATTCTCCAAATAGTCTCTACTTGGTCCCACCCGATTTTCATTGTTTCCAAAACTTAAAGATGGCCTTCGAGGACTATACTTTGATAGTGACGAAGCAGTGCAACCACGAGTGAGGTTGGGCTCCACCAACAAAGTCAAATATTCTACATTGACGGTGTTAACAAACTAGTCACTTATGGGAGAAATGTGTCCGTCGCCAGGGCGATAGTTAAGAAATAAATATGTAGCAATAAAGAATAAAGATGTAGCCTGTTAATAACGATCGTTTTATTTTAAAAGTGTTTTCACATAAAAAATTCGGAGGTATTACTTTTCAACACGTCCACGTTCTATTACGATGTCGCGACCGTGAGTCCGATTGTCTCGTCTCCACTGCAGGCTAGCCTTCCCTCTAGCAACTCGTGTTGCACGGCGCAGCCTACTTGCCAGGTGGAGTGAGCTCGTGAGCAGTTCGAGTGGACAACAGGAACTATGTTGGACGTTAGCAGTCGGCTGCAACAAGTAGAGCGCAGTTTCACATCACTGCGCAAACCAGGATATAAGCCGCGATCCTTGGGGTAACAGGCAATTTCTAGTTCCCCCGATCTCAGCAGTTCCATCGTAGCCCATCTGCCGATTAGCAGCAACCTGTTCGCTGAAGGAGTCGCCACACACTGACAACGAGTCCGATAAGAAATTAATAGCCCAGCAAAAACACAGCCAGTGAACAAATATTGCTAGCATCAGATTCTCATTTCTGCAAACCAAGTTAGGATGCACCTCCATCGTTAATTTACTGTCTTTCTTCCAAGAGCTGGCAAGTATATCCTGTCAGCATGAATGGTTAGAAAAGTCACGGGTAATATTGTGTTATCGCGGAGCCAAGGTAGCCCCTGAGGGCTGGCAACCCATATTAAACCACAGAGGACGGCGTTGTCTATGTCCAAGGCGTACTGAAGCACCATGGTAAACACTGGCTATTTTCATATAAGATAATGGAAACAGACATTCCGAGCACTACTTCCTGCAGGGGGAGCTCGAGCCACGGCATGCAGGAAGTATCACTACGCCAAAACCCGACTGGCTGGAGACAGCTATTTAGGGGCTAGAACCAGCCCTGACGTTCAGTTCACTCCGGATGCCGACTCGTGCACTTCGACCGCTGAAGATTAGGTCTTTGTATCTGAATTAGACTCTTACTACTGTGTGTGTGTGTGTGTGTGTGTGTGTGTTACCACGAACCTTTGTGGAAAATTGGAAGTAAACTTTTCTCTGCCTTTATTAGGCTTCGTTATTGTTACCTTTTCGTTTGTTGTTCAGTCATCAAACCTGTGAACTTACCTCAATAAAAGTTGTCATTGTGAAAAACTGCGAAATGTCATTCACAACATATTGTATCTCACAGACCCTGTCAACGATCTTCCGCAGGGTTAGATACTTACCAAACATTAACAATCATTAACGACAATAAACCACTTGATCATGTGACCTCCATCTCATTGCAATATTGACTGCAAGAGTCACGACAATCTTGAATGTCCACTCGATTTCAGCGAAGCTTCCTGAGTCAGTTCAAAAGATAATGAATTATTTAGAAGCTGATTTCTAGTGTCCGCTCAGCGGAAGTAGTTAACGGGATTTAAAATAAAGTGACGAGTTCCGCAGTTTCCGAAAATAAGAGGCTGATTCGTAGCGCTAACAAGCGATCCCATGGAAGTGATTCGCAGTGTGCCTTTTCTACTTCGAAAGTATGCAGTTATAATAAGGGAAAAGGTTCGAATTTAACCTTCTGTCGCTTCTCCCTCTGTTTCTATCAGCAACATTAGTTTGAAATGCCAAATCAAAGTGCGCAAATCTCAAGTTGATTATCTGTCATTAGGCTTTATCAACATCCTTGAATGAGGAAAAACAACAATGCGTTTTTTATGTGGAGATTTTAGCCAAGGACAGCTTAAAGCCTATAAAACTGAAGAGACATCTACAGACAAAACATCCAAACCATGTAAGTAAACTAACCACATTCTTTAAGCATAATGAGTAGCACCTAAAGCGAAATGTCAGATTACTCAAAAAAGAAATACCCTTACGAACACTCCTAGGTGTATCGGATTTAATTCCAAAATACAAATTGCCACATATTATTGGTGAGAAATTACTTCTTCCGGCAGCCGTCTAAATGTGCGAAATCAGGCATGGATAAAGGTTTGGCGAGAGTCTGAAGTCGACACCACTCTCGGATGATACCGTGGCTCATCACATTGATGCAATAGCAACTGACCTGAAATATCAATTGCAGCCACATCTGCATGACAGTCTCAAATTCTCTTTGCAACTTGATGAGGTCGGAAAGCTTTCCCAGTTTCTTGTTTTTGTACGCTGCTGTCATGAAAATGAAATGCACAAGATTTTTTTACTTTCTAGGACTCTGGAAGGAAGAACTGGCGAAGATGTTTTCTTCTTGCGAATTGTGTTTTTCGTTGACAACAGTCAGTCTTGGTATATGAACCGACGGGGCAGTAGCTTTTAGTGTAACTAAAAAGGGGTTCATTGGAAGAGAGTGTGTTGTTTCTACTTCTTTGAAATTCACAAATTGCATGACAGATAGGGAGGTATTGTTTCCTGGAGTAGTAGAATCGGGAGTCAGTAAAGTGCTGAATGATGCAGTCAGAGATGTAAATTTTGTGAAAGCACGACCTTCAAACAGTAGGCTGTATTCCATTCTAAGCGAAGAGATGGATACTACTCATGCGTCGCTTCTATTGCACTCGGTGGTAAGTTGGTTGTCTCGTAGTAAACGTCTTCGTCGCGTTCTGAAGTTGAAGGATGAACTTCGTCTTTTTCTCTTGAACTCGCGACTCTGTTTCTGGATGAAAAATGGTTTCTTATATTATGATAATTCGCGCAAATTCTTGAGAAACTAATGATCTTAACGTATCACTTCACGGTCGAAATATCATCTTTCTACGCGGGAAAGTGTTTGTGTTTAAGAGAAAACTTGGACTTTAGGAAACCTAGACGAAGATGGGTAACTTCGAGATATTTTCTTGTCTGAATGATTTTGTAAGGAAAATGAGTTGAACGTAGGTAAAATTAGTGGAATTGGCGTAGTACATCTCGAAAACCTTCGTCAACAAATAGAGGATAAATTTCGGAAACCTTCATCTAAATATGACTGGATCCACAATCCGTTCGCTACGATGATAACAGGCGGATCACTTGTTACCAGTAGAACAGCAGGGGCTAATGGAATTCTCAAGTGACAGAAAGCTTCGAAATGAATTTAAATAGAATTCTCTCGAAAATGTTTTGGTGCAGACTCAGAATGAATAAACTGATTTAGCAAGATGGGCAATGGACGTGTTATTACCCTACGCGTCAACTTCTACCTCGATCTACATTATTAATCTGCAATTCACAGTTACGTGTCTGATAGAGGGTTCATCGAACTACCTTCAAGCTACTTTTCTAACTTTCCAGTCTCGAACAACGTGCGGGAAAAAGGAACACGTCAATCTTTCTGAGCGAGCTCTGATGTAGCTTCTTCTGTTATTACGATGATTTCTCCCTAAGTAGGTTGGCGCCAACAAAATATTTTCACGGTCTGAGGAGAAGGTTGGTGATTGAAACTGCATGAGAAAAAACCACCGCAACGAAAAATACCTGTGTTTTAATGACTGCCACCCTAATACGGATATCATATCGGTGGCACTCTTTTCTCTATTTCTCGATAATACAAAACGAGCTGCCTTCTGTGATTGCAAATTTGTTTATGGGAGATTTCGAGGAACGTGGAGTTGGCGCCTTTCAAACCCGCCTGTTTCTTCAGATATGTTGATGATACTTTTGTTGTTTGGCCTCATGGTAGGAAGAGCTGAATGCCTTTTTAGAACATCGGAACTCGATCCACGCGAACATTAGTTTTGCGATGGAGGTGGAAGATCATTGTGACATACAGTTTACAGGAAACGTACGCACACTGACTTGCATTTACAGGCTAATGGTTGTCACCATCCGGCCCAGTGTCAAGGGGTACACCGTACCTTGGTACACAAGGCATATGTCATTTCCAACACTGAGACTTTGCCAGCTGAGCTGTCCCATCTTGAAGCTACATTTCGTCAGAATGGTTATAGTGAAAGACAGATTGAACGTGCGTTGCTCTATCGAACAACTGTACATCGGGTGACTGATGATAATACTGAGTCGACACCTACGTCAACTGCCATTTTGCCTTACGTAGAAGCACTTCCAAGATCGGTCGTATTTTACGGAAATATGATGTGAAATGTATTTTCCGACCTCCATCTAAAATTAGAGTGCTTTTGGGTTCTGGTAAGGATGATCTTAGTTTGAGTAAGGAGGGTGTATATCGCCTTCCCTGTAGCTGTAGAATGGCATATACTGGTCAAACTATCAGGGCCGTGGAGGACCGATGTACTGGGAATAAACGGCACACACGATAACAGCAGCCAAGTACATCTGCTATTGCCGAACATTGCTTGGATACTGGTCACCCCATGTTATATACCGAGATATTGGCATGGCCGTCCAGCTATTGGGACAGTGTTATTAAGGGGGCAGTTGAGATTAAATTAGCGAGCAGCCTTGTAAACAGGGATGGAAGTTTTTGTTTGAACTCCGCTTGGAATCCTACTCTCTCCTTTGTCGTAAAACAGAAGGACAGTGTCAACCTGCTAGTTCGTAAATGTTCAAATGTGTGTGAAATCTTGTGGGATTTAACTGCTAAGGTCATCAGTCCCTAAGATTACACACTACTTTAACCTAAATTATCCTAAGGACAAACGCACACACCCATGCCCGAGAGAGGACTCGAACCTCCGCCGGGACCACGACTGCAGCGCCTTAGGCTAGTTCGTAGTCTTTCACTATCTATAACACTGACTTTGGTCATCTTTGGCGGCACTAGTGTTCAGTGTGTGTGTGTGTGTGTGTGTGTGTGTGTGTGTGTGTTATCTCTCCTGAATTACACCAAGAACCTAGGTTTTAAATTTGCCTGTACATCGCCCATCCGTTGCAGTTTGTGCCTTGAAAATGGCGTGGTGTACTCCAGCCGAAATATCGGCGGTCGCTGTAAATATTACAGGGCTGAATTCCCGTAAGTTGTTTGAAAATTTTTCATCCAAGGCACCTAGTTTCAGTTGTTCTGCGTGTAGGTGAATGTTGTAGCCTTACGATTATTTAAGAAATTGAAATATTACAAAAACTGTGAACCACATTAGTGAGATCATGTGCTGTACCATGCCTCCCCTTTATCCCCAACTAGCGACATTTTGCTCTTGAAAAGATGTTCAACCAACGGCAGGATTCGAACGGGCTGCGTTCAGATGGGGCACTAAGAAATTAGTGCTATATGAGAGCAACAATGCATTTACATCTGTCTGGCGCACGATGAAATTCGTGAAAATTTCCAAATTTTTCTGTATGATTAAAAGAAGTACAGCTCTGTGTCTCTGGTCATCATTTTACTGAGAGTTTTGTCCTAAGTTACCATCTGTGTTAGTAGCTGCACCAAAGTTATTAGGATACCTGAGACGTGGTACTTAGGGAAAAGCAGATTTCGGTGTAGACAGGGCCTTACTCAGTTACCGTTGCTGGCACAGTATATTTTTATTAATCACGTACACTTTATTTCGAACCAATTGCATATAAGGTTGAAATGAGGAACAATTATCAAATTTAACTGTTAAGACAATACCTAATTAAAATTATTTTAGACAAATGGCATTCACGGATGAAAGACTTATTGACCAGAAATTCAAATTATCTGTCGGCTGAAGGCCCCAATAGTAATAACTCAAAAAACAATTTGACGGTGGAAGGCCAGACGGCAAATTCTTACTAAAATGTTGTAAAAAATGGACAGTCATATTAAGAGACAATATCTAAATAAATTCTTAAGACAAATTGCATTGCCGGCCGGTGTGGCCGTGAGGTTCTAGGCGCTTCAGTCTGGAACCGCCTGACCGCCGCGGTCGCAGGTTCGAATCCTGCCTCGGGCATGGATGTGTGTGATGTCATTAGGTTAGTTAGGTTTAAGTAGTTCTAAGTTCTAGGGGACTGATGACCACATATGTTAAGTCCCATAGTGTTCAGAGCCATTTGAACAAATTACATTCATGGCTGAAAGTCTTATTGACAATCACCATAATCTGATCAAATCAAGAGAGACAGTACTCCAAGGATCGACCTGGGAGAGTCGCTCAACTTCGTAAACGATGAGACAGGCAGCCAAGAGTTGTATTCACTTAACCGGATGGCAGCTCAAACCAGTGACAGTTTAAACGCCGGCCAACACTCTTGCAACGTCTACCTAACGTCTGGTAACCAACACAACGATGGAATAACCCAGGCAAGGCGGAACCGTCGGACAGCCCTTTGTCTTCTGAATTCGGTGTTTAGAACATCCAGAAGCAGAAGGACCCATTGCAGCCAAAGTAATCCAACAGAAATAAATATCCGAACCACAATCAAGGAGACTGTCGAACTACAAGCCTTAACGGACAGCAGCGGCAGGGGTACACTGCCGCGAAAATACGCTTACCTCCATGGCAGGAAACTGGGGCGTTAACGGCCACTAGGCAGAAAAATACCGCTGGTTCAACTTCATCAATTAACACAAGGAATTCAATGATTAATAATAAAAGGTGGAGGACGGCTTATTAATTTCGCCAACTCCAAACACTCCACTCGTTGCTCTTTGTCTCAGTGACCCTGTGAGCAGCAACGCGCGAACAAACGGCGTGATCTCAAAATAGTCTAGGTTTCACTACTGGGTTTATGTTCACTTAATGTAAACGTCCTGGGTCCGATGGAGAACGAGGCTGTCGCCCTCGCAACTACAGCCCCTCGATCCGGCAATGCCTGTGTGCTGCCAACAGTCCCGGCGTGTCTTCGCACTACTGGACCTCCCTCCAGCTCCATCCCAACCGAACTACTGACACACCCAACCCGGAAAACACTTGACGTCCTTCAAAATATAGTACCGCGGTACTAGATATTGATATAGCTGCGGCTGCCACTCGTGGACAGACAATGCTAGCAAACATAGTGGCGCCAGTAAACACAAGAACAAAACGAGACGCCACTATCCCTATTACAAGATGCCAACCTACCAACAGCATCAACGCAAGCCGCACAGGGCTCAATACCTATTTTAATTTCTGATATCCAACAAGGTGAAAAATTCCGAATGAATAGTTAACATTAAAGATAAAAGTCAGTACCGACCTACAGCTGTGAAGGTTGTATCAGAACTAAAAGGACAGGTGAAATCACTACTGTGGAGGAGATGAGGTGAAAACAGCGAGGAGATAATAAGAGAGAATGGATCCACAAGATTTTATGGAAGTTGTGCCGAAAATGTGTACCATGTTTTGTGGTCAGTAACCAAGCCTTGGTCCTGACGAAACCCTCCCGGAGAGCTTCTCGTGTTAGCGCGACCGCTCCTGGGATGGGGAAGTATACCGGCCCCTGCTCGAATCCGGCCGGCGGATTAACGATGAGGCGTCAGTGAAGCGGCCAGCCTAGATGTGGTTTTTAGGCGGTTTCCTACATCTCATTAGGTGAATACTGGGCTTGTTCCCACGTTGTGCCTCAGATATACGCTACGCAAAATTTTAGTGCCTCGTATCATGCTTGCAACAGAATTTTCTCTATTCAGAGCCAGATTGGATATACTGCCTCTGTACTAGAAGAGGCTAATGATCTTTTTGGTCTCCTTAAGCACTTAATCAGCATCAACAGCGCCGATAGAGCAATGCATTCTGGAAAAGAATCTTTTGTCTATCCGAGACAAATATGCAACATTACACATACTGAGGGACATTCAACAACAGAAGTCAGTTTTCAGTACGAGAAGAGCGCTTTCTACGAATATCTGGAGAGGAGTGTATCTGCAACAGAAATGTGAAGGTTGAACAAGGGAACTGCAGTTGTAATGTTGCGCTCGAATGCATTAGTAGGTCCTCAACAGAGAATGAAAATTTGTGTACAGAGACCCACAGACTGTAATTAATCAGATTATCAGAAGATATAATGGTAGCGTTTCGACGGCTGAGCGACTAACTAAATACACCGTTACGCCAAAAAACATTTTGCGTGGCATGGGTTTTGCTAATCCTTGGTACGTTTCCAGAGTTATATGTCACCAGATTTCAAGGCACAGGATACACAATTCCCTTAAATTATGAACCAGTGGTTGGCGGGAGTGTCCAGCTCAGGCGAATTTGATCAAGACATCAACGTGAGTTTACGATCATACTTCCCAATCCAGTAGCACGTGTCTCCACCCACATGAATGTCCCTCACAACATAGTATCTGCCCCATCAGACTGCGTCCGAGGAGTGGTGCACGTTTCGAGCAGCCATTCGGCTTGATGATGGTGCATCCGGACGCAAAAATCGACCTGGTGTAATAAGAAATGTGATTCATCCGATCAGGTGGCACATTTCCATTGATCCACTGTTCAGCCTCAACGATTCCGTGCCAAATGCTCTCGAAAGTGACGATGTCATGGAGTCAACATAGGGACACGTTAGAAGTCCCATGTTCACCAGTGAGAGCTCTGAAACACTTGTGCCTGCACCTGTATTATACTATGTAGTCACAACTGCCACAGATCGCCGCCTGTGCGTTTTCCGGAACAGGTGGAGGACATTAGTGTTTAACGTACCGTCGTCAACGAGGTCATTAGAGACGGAGCGCAAGCTCGGGTGAGGGCAGGATAGGGAAGGAAATCGACCGTGCCCTTTCAAAGGAACCATCCCGGCATTTGCCTGAAGCGATTTAGGAAAATCACGGAAAACCTAAATCAGGATGGCCGGAGACGGGATTGGACCGTCATCCTTCCGAATGCGAGTCCAGTGTGCTAACCATTGCGCCACCTCGCTCGGTTTTCCGAAACAGATAAGCGACGTTCGGAGCGAGGTGTGGACGTATGAAACCTTGTCGCCTACTCGCGGTTTCTCCGTTCTTCAAGCAATTTCCATAAACGCTCACGACAGTAGCACAAGAACAAATAACTAGATTCGACGTTTCCGAGATGCACGTTCCCAGGGGCTGTGTCGTAACTTACCCTCTGCGATTGCGTGCTTTCTCGGCGTATTCCATTGATGAACTCTTCTCGGGTGATCAGCCGAGTGGTGGCGTCGTCTTGTCGCAACGTGTCGATGGGTTTCGTACCCATCATCCTCAAGCGAGGATGATAGGTACGAAACTCATCCAAAAGTTGTGACAAGACAGTCACCCGAGAAGAGTTCATCGAACTTCCCTCTGTCGAAATCGCTTATGTCTATAAATTTCCTCATTTGCTGCCGTATTGTTGCTAGTATGATTCCCCAATAGTCTCTGCCCCGCTAATGTACTAATCCCGCCATATGCCCGCAATGCTTCCAGGTAGCATTCAGTCACGCTGTGTGCTCTGGTCATCGTGTTTTCTCACATTAATGTACATTACGTGTTCACAGATAAGCCATCAGTTGGGATAATGATATTGTTATATTAAACAGAGAAGCGAACACTGAGAAAGGATACTTCCTAGTTCCTGGTAGGGCGCAGCCATAGATGTGTTATAGAAACTGAAGAATGCCACAATCGTGAAACAGTTTGATACAGTGTGATTTACATATAATACTACATTCGGTGTTGGTGGGAGTATCATGAGTAGAGTCTACATCCATTACACCAGACAGGAGGGGTTGGACAGGAACAGAAGTGGCAAATGAGGAAAGGATAGCTATGATAGGGGGCAGTCGAAGAAATTTTAAGTGAGTAAATGCGACACAAGAGGAAACAGTTCAGCAAAAAATTTGAGAAAGCTGTGAAAGATAGAAGAAAGGCGATTCGATGTACAAGATAGTGCGAGAGTAAACGGAAATCATTAAAGGATGAAAACCAGCAGATAAGATTCTGCGTACTGGCAATAAGACGAAGAGTTTCCTAATTTCTGTACCAGCGCTACTACTAACCCAGGTAGCAAATTTGTTAGACACACACCGGGTGGTATAGTTAAACAGCGAATACTATGATACCTGGTTAACACTGGGTTGTCGTAGATTAGGAAAACATCCGGAATATTCGTAAGTCAAATCAAAACAAGAGACAAGTCCGTTGTGGAGCATAAGAAGAGCCATTCATGTTCCAAGTCCGCAGTATCACTGTGTTGTTAATTCAGCGTTTCCGGTAAATTTCTCGAGAACAGAACACTTACTGACGGTGCTGTTGTTGATAGAGATGGCGACGTTATAGCAGAGACTGTAAATACAAGGAGTAATTTTGTATCGAATGTATCCGGTATTATCGAGACACACACCCGTCAGAGAGTGCATCACAGTCATTACACATCAATACTGTTTTTGCTAACCTATCATGTTGTGTAACTGTGCTCATGAATGCGTCATTTCAGTGGATCTCCTTTCTGAACACATTTTTCTCATCTAGATACTTATGAACAGTCACCGTGATTGTAGCAGCGTTAATGATAACAGCTTATGTTGTAAGAGTAGAATCATTGTCATATCATACTGATTACAAACTGAATTGCTATGCCATTGCCTAAGTTATGCCACTCCAAGTAGACACGCCAATTCTGCCGTACGTCGACGGGGCTTTGCATTGTCCCGGCAGCTCACATAAGCTCTGCTAAACTAGTTTATAAGGCTCTGAGCTGCCGAGAAAACGGCGATTTGCCCTGCGATGGTAACAGTAACTAGAGAATTACGAATACTGCTGTCTTCGCTCAAACTGGGCACCAACTGCGAGGGGGGTAGAAAACACGTAACGAAACGTTTCAGACAGTAACGAAACAGTACTTCGAATATCACTGAAGACTTTTAACTCAGTAATGAATACGTACTGTGAGCAACAGCGCTGGGTACAGACACAGATTCATTTTTGCGGCTTCTGGTGCTGTTATCCGATTGATGCAGATGCGATATAAATACGATTGTGGACCGACGGTGGGTTAGCAGCATGGGTACTACCAGTTCCAAATGAAGTGAGATGAAGTGAGTGAGTGGCAGTAAATGATGCCTTAATAACATGGACAGACACAGGAAGAAAAGAAGCTGAAGAATACGGAGCTTTAGTGCTGAATGAGGCTATAAATGTGGGACGAGCGTCGAGGAAGACATAAAGGAAAATACGATTACATTAGCATCTCCTTGTGCTTAACAGGTAATTGAACCTTACTTGAACCATATGTTGCGCAGACGTTAAGATCAAAAATCGAGCTGACAGCGAGAGAAATGTGGCTTAGGATATGGGATTCCTGGAGGAGGTAGATGTTTGTAAGCGAATTACGCCTTGTGCTGTGGGTTGCGGACACAGATAATGTCCGCCCACACATGGTGAGAGTTTCTACTACGTATCTTCGTGCTTGTCAAACCCTACCTTCGCCAACAACGTCGCCGGATCTCTCCCCAGTTGAGAACGCTTGGAGCCCTTTGGGCAGGGCTTCCAACCAACTCAAAATATTGACAATCTAACCTGCCAGTGAAACATGGACGATAAATAGTTTGGACAAGAAGAGGATAGAAGCTTTCGAAATGTGGTGCTACAGAAGAATGCTGAAGATTAGATGGGTAGATCACATAACTAATGAGGAAGTACTGAATACGATTGGGGAGAAGAGAAGTTTGAGGCACAACTTGACCAGGAGAAGGGATCGGTTGGTAGGACATGTTCTGAGGCATCAAGGAATCACCAATTTAGTATTGGAGGGCAGTGTGGAGGGTAAAAATCGTAGAGGGAGACCAAGAGATGAATACACTAAGCAGATTCAGTAGGATGTAGGTTGCAGTAGGTACTGGGAGACGAAGCAGCTTGCACAGGATAGATTAGCATGGAGAGCTGCATCAAACCAGTCTCAGGACTGAAGTGAACAACAACAACAACCTGCCAGTTGGACGATATACCTCAACAACTCTATCAATCGATTCCAAGCCGAATAACTGCTTACATGAGGGCCAGAGGTGGACCAACGCGTTATTGACTTGCTCCATTTGTGATGCTCTCTCTCTCTCTCTCTCTCTCTCTCTCTCTCTCTCTCTCTCTCTCTCTTTCCCCCTCCCTTCCTCCCTCTCCCTCTCTCTTGAACAAATCATCCAGTTTTTTTAAATTGCAATCTTTACATGTACATCAATCTACCGATTTCCGTCCAATTCGGATAATTCCTTCATAGTGCGTCTTTTTCTGTCTTAGAGCGTAAATACGGAGTAGATAACGATTCATATACTACACACTCATCATTAACATATAGAGGGTGATTAAAAATTTTCCATTTGAAGGCGTTCCAGCAGCGAATAAGCAAACCAGTGCGACCCCTATGCGAGTATATAAGCACCGACATGTATGCAATGGATCACAGTCATGTTCGCGGAAAGCTATGAAGTCTTTATTACCAAATGCGTCTAAACGGGACCAACGCGCTGTTACTCTTCTCTTGGCTGGCGAAAGACAAACAATGGTAGACATCTATCGGAGAATAAAGAGTGTATATGGGGCACGCGAAAGCCACCGTTGTGGAATGGTGCACCAAGTTACGTTCGGCATAAGACGCCAGTCGATGTGGGAGTCCAGCCTTACCCATTACAGGTGGGAGACACTCGAGCATTCACTCTATAATCCTGATCTCTCCCCATTCTACACTCCTGGAAATGGAAAAAAGAACACATTGACACCGGTGTGTCAGACCCACCATACTTGCTCCGGACAGTGCGAGAGGGCTGTACAAGCAATGATCACACGCAAGGCACAGCGGACACACCAGGAACCGCGGTGTTGGCCGTCGAATGGCGCTAGCTGCGCAGCATTTGTGCACCGCCGCCGTCAGTGTCAGCCAGTTTGCCGTGGCATACGGAGCTCCATCGCAGTCTTAACACTGGTAGCATGCCGCGACAGCGTGGACGTGAACCGTATGTGCAGTTGACGGACTTCGAGCGAGGGCGTATAGTGGGCATGCGGGAGGCCGGGTGGACGTACCGCCGAATTGCTCAACACGTGGGGCGTGAGGTCTCCACAGTACATCGATGTTGTCGCCAGTGGTCGGCGGAAGGTGCACGTGCCCGTCGACCTGGGACCGGACCGCAGCGACGCATGGATGCACGCCAAGACCGTAGGATCCTACGCAGTGCCGTAGGGGACCGCACCGCCACTTCCCAGCAAATTAGGGACACTGTTGCTCCTGGGGTATCGGCCAGGACCATTCGCAACCGTCTCCATGAAGCTGGGCTACGGTCCCGCACACCGTTAGGCCGTCTTCCGTTCACGCCCCAACATCGTGTAGCCCACCTCCAGTGGTGTCGCGACATGCGTGAATGGAGGGACGTGCAGGTGAGCGCCACAATCAGGACTGCATACGACCGAGGCACACAGGGCCAACACCCAGCATAATGGTGTGGGGAGCGATCTCCTACACTGGCCGTACACCTCTGGTGATCGTCGAGGGGACACTGAATAGTGCACGGTACATCCAAACCGTCATCGAACCCATCGTTCTACCATTCCTAGACCGGCAAGGGAACTTGCTGTTCCAACAGGACAATGCACGTCCGCATGTATCCCGTGCCACCCAATGTGCTCTAGAAGGTGTAAGTCAACTACCCTGGCCAGCAAGATCTCCGTATCTGTCCCCCATTGAGCATGTTTGCGACTGGATGAAGCGTCGTCTCACGCGATCTGCACGTCCAGCACGAACGCTGGTCCAACTGAGGCGCCAGGTGGAAATGGCATGGCAATCCGTTCCACAGCACTACATCCAGCATCTCTACGATCGTCTCCATGGGAGAATAGCAGCCTGCATTGCTGCGAAAGGTGGATATACACTGTACTAGTGCCGACATTGTGCATGCTCTGTTGCCTGTGTCTATGTGCCTGTGGTTCTGTCAGTGTGATCATGTGATGTATCCGACCCCAGGAATGTGTCAATAAAGTTTCCCCTTCCTGGGACAATGAATTCACGGTGTTCTTATTTCAATTTCCAGGAGTGTATTATCAATACTTCGGTTCGTTAGAAAAGGCCCTCAAGGGTCGAAGATTCTTGTCAGACGAGGAAAGTGCAGCAGGCAGTTACTAACTTCTGCATGGAGCAGGACACCATGTTTCACCAAAAAGGTATCTTCAACCTGGCGAATCAGTTGGATGATTGCCTCAATGCTCATGGCGAGTTTGCCCGAGTGGCATACCGATTCTGAAATGTATGGGCTTCGAACGGAAACTTTTATACACACAAACCTTCCTCGTGAATCTGTCTATCTATTAATGAAAACCATATGAAAATCATTACATTCATACAGAGACAGAAAAACCCGGCGAAGGACTTGAATTTATAATACGTACAAAAACAGTAACGAGCCCATAAAATTATTTTTGGAATACTCCGGATATTACGTTTATTTCTGTTGATTACGTTGCGTTCAGAACGACGAGCTGAGCTATACCGGCAAGGAAGTTCTGAATCCAGTCACAGATATTGTGCAACACTCGGTCCTGCGTCGCAGAGGTGAGGTTCATGTCACGCGCTGCTTGCGGCCCTTGTGATGCTGTCACGTGATGGCCGGTTGATCCCCGAGGTCGTACCTCGCGTGGTGGTTCACTCTTTCAGTGGGGATCGTGGTTCAGTTCTCCGTCTGGCCATCGAGATTCATTTTTTCCGGGGATTCCCTGTATTGCATAAGGCAAATGCTATTATAGCTCCTTTGAATGGCACAGTGACGAATTCATTCTCCATACCTTCTCAATTTGAGCTCGTGACCTGCTTGTAGTGACTCGTCGCGGATGGGACGATAAACACAAAACGTGCATCAGCTCCTCTTTCGCTTATCTAATGCCTACCAGTTCCCAATCAGAACTTGTAACCAAAATAATAAGACACATAAATTTGTTTAATTGTGGCCCAAGGAATCGTAATCGATTTAAGATGAAAAATTGGTTCTGAAAATGTACGTTTGCGTGCCAAGCAACTGCTGCATCAAATCAAATCACATAATCCAATACCAGAACGCACGAACATCTAAGACTGCTTCTTGATATTCCAGGAAATGGATATGAGGCAGTATATACATTATACGTTGCTGCGAACTGATATTACACTACAGATAACACAAGGAAGTTCAATATGAAAAAGAATAAAGAAATGAACGTTTTGACGGGAGCGAGATTCTCTCATAGTTAAGGAACACCTCCGATCGTGGAAGCATGAAAGAACTACATACAATCAAGGAAAGAAACAAACCAAAAGTACAGAGTAGGCTAAAGCAACCCTGAATCACAAAGCAGAGGACTGTAGAGAAGAAATATCAAAGAGAGAACTTTTGGCAGTAACTAGAACCTGAAAGAAACAGAAGAAACACGCACATCGTAAGGCGTATAGTGACATGCGAGAAAAGAGCAATAGAGAGAACGTGGAAAACGAAATGCAGAAATGGAGATTACATCTGATGAAGATGAAAAAAATATAGGTGTAGAAGAGCCGAAACAGAATGTAGAAAAATAAAATAACGAGAGGAGGTCTATTTCCTCTGAGGAATAGATACATCACAGTGACAAAACTGGTTGTTTATCCTTAGCTGAATGTATGTATTCAGGTCAACTGAAGAGAATCCAAGAGAAATAGACTGTGTCAACACGAGAAAAGGCTTCCACGTCCAAATGTCTGCAATAAATTAGAATAATTTGAAAGATATAAGAATGCAAGATAATAAAATTCTATACTGAATGGACTCGAAAGAAGGTTTTAGAAAGGCATATCCAGAGGCAACCAAAATGGACAATATGTATAGAAGAACAATAATGACACAGGAACACTGAAGACACCTTTGGAAAAAAAGAGGAGCAGTTGTAAGAAATTCAAGAGCTCAGGCGACAAGCCACCGCCAAGAAATGAAGAGAAAGCTGAAAGGAAAGCTGGAAGGAATGTCCAAAAGAGAAAGGTGGAAGGAATATCCAAAAGGGCTGTAGAAGGGAAATGAGCTTGACTTTATTATAGAAAGGTAAGAGGAAGTAACTAAAAATGAAATCGATGGTATCATATTGCGAAACAATGACAAAGCACTGAAAGATATAAGCCGAAACAGTGTTTCTAGATTACATTCCCTCAAAATTATTGAGATCCTTGGGAGAGTCGGCCTTGACGGAAGAATTTCAGAGGATCATTCTCAGCCTTCAAGGTCCGGGCAATCGCAGAGGGTGGGCTTACTGGTAGTTGGGAGCTCCAATGTTAGGCGCGTAATGGGGCCCCTTAGGGATACGGCGGCTAAGGAGGGGAAGAAATCCAGTGTGCACTCCGTGTGCATTCCGGGAGGAGTCATTCCTGATGTGGAAAGGGTCCTTCCGGATGCCATAACAGCACAGGGTGCAGCCAGCTGCAGGTGGTGGCACATGTCGGCACTAATGACGTGTGTCGCTTTGGATCTGAGGAAATTCTCTCTGGATTCCAGCGGCTATCTGATTTGGTGAAGGCTGCCGGTCTCGCTTACGAGATGAAGGCAGAGCTCACCATCTGCAGCATCGTTGACAGAACCGACTGCGGACCTTTGCTGCAGAGCCGGGTGGAGGGTCTGAATCAGAGGCTCAGACGGTTTTGCGACCGTATTGGCTGCAGATTCCTAGACTTGCGCCATAGGGTGGTGGGGTTTCGGGTTCCGCTGAATAGGTCAGGAGTTCACTACACTCAGCTGGCGGCTACACGGGTAGCGGAGGCTGTGTGGCGTGGACTGGGCTGTTTTTTAGGTTAGAAGGCCTCGGGAAAGTGCGGGATGGGCTGCAATGTCAAAGGGTGCTTGGCAATTACAGGACGTGCTTGGATCAAGGAACAGTCGGAATTTTAGTTGTAAATTGTTGTCGTTGCGCTGGAAAAGTCCCTGAGCTTCAAGCGCTAATAGAAAGCACAGAAGCTGATATCGTTATAGGTACAGAAAGCTGGCTAAAGCCTGAAATAAGTTCTGCAGAAATTTTTACGAAGTCTCAGACGGTGTTCAGGAAAGATAGATTAGGCAGAATTGGTGGTGGAGTGTTTGTGTCTGTCAGTAGTGGTTTATCTTGTAGTGAAGTCGAAGTAGATACTCCGTGCGAATTGGTGTGGGTGGAGGTTATACTTAACAGCCGAATTAAGTTAATAATTGGCTCCTTCTACCGACCCCCAGACTCCGATGATACAGTTGCGGAACAGTTCAGAGAAAGTTTGAGTCTCGTAACAAATAAATACGCCACTCATACGGTTATAGTTGGTGGGGACTTCAACCTACCCTCGGTATGTTGGCAAAAATACTTGTTCAAAACCGGTGGTAGGCAGAAAACGTCTTCCGAGATTGTCCTAAATGCATTCTCCGAAAATTATTTCGAGCAGTTAGTCCACGAACCCACGCGAATTGTAAATGGTTGCGAAAACACACTTGACCTCTTGGCCACAAACAATCCAGAGCTGATAGAGAGCATCATGACTGATACAGGGATTAGTGATCACAAGGTCATTGTAGCTAGGCTCAATACCATTTCTTCCAAATCCATCAGAAACAAACGCAAAATAATTTTATTTAAAAAAGCGGATAAAGTGCCACTAGAAGCCTTCCTAAAAGACAATTTCCATTCCTTCCGAACTGACTATGCGAATGTAGACGAGATGTGGCTCAAATTCAAAGATATAGTAGCAACAGCAATTGAGATATTCATACCTCATAAATTGGTAAGAGATGGAACGGATCCCCCGTGGTACACAAAAAAAGGTCCGAACGCTGTTGCAGAGGCAACGGAAAAGCATGCGAAGTTCAGAAGAACGCGAAATCCTGAAGATGGGCTAAAATTTACAGACGCGCGAAATTTGGCACGTACTTCGATGCGAGATGCCTTTAATAGGTTCCACAACGAAACATTGTCTCGAAATTAGGTAGAAAATCCGAAGAAATTCTGGTCGTATGTAAAGTACACAAGTGGCAAGACGCAGTGAATACCTTCGCTGCGCAGTGGCGATGGTACTGTTATCGACGACTGTGCCGCTAAAGCGGAGTTATTGAACGCAGTTTTCCGAAATTCCATCACCAGGGAAGACGAATGGAATATTCCAGAATTTGAAACACGAACATCTGCTAGCATGAGTTTCTTAGAAGTAGATACCTTAGGGGTTGCGAAGCAACTCAAATCGCTTGATACGGGCAAGTCTTCAGGTCCAGATTGTATACCGATTAGGTTCCTTTCAGATTACGCTGATACTATAGCTCCCTACTTAGCACTCATATACAACCACTCGCTCACCGATAGATCTGTACCTACAGATTGGAAAATTGCGCAGGTCGCACCAGTGTTCAAGAAGGGTAGTAGGAGTAATCCATTTAACTACAGACCTATATCATTGACGTCGGTTTGCAGTAGGGTTTTGGAGCATATACTGTATTCTAACATTATGAATCACCTCGAAGGGAACGATCTATTGACACGTAATCAGCATGGCTTCAGGAAACATCGCTCTTGTGCAACGCAGCTAGCTCTATATTCGCACGAAGTAATGGCCGCTATCGACAGGGGATCTCAAGTTGATTCCGTATTTCTAGATTTCCGGAAAGCTTTTGACACCGTTCCTCACAAGCGACTTCTAATCAAGCTGCGGAGCTATGGGGTATCGTCTCAGTTGTGCGACTGGATTCGTGATTTCCTGTCAGGAAGGTCGCAGTTCGTAGTAATAGACGGCAAATCATCGAGTAAAACTGAAGTGATATCAGGTGTTCCCCAGGGAAGCGTCCTGGGACCTCTACTGTTCCTGATCTATATAAATGATCTGGGTGACAATCTAAGCAGTTCTCTTAGACTGTTCGCAGATGATGCTGTAATTTACCGTCTAGGAAGGTCATCCGAAGACCAGTATCAGTTGCAAAGTGATTTAGAAAAGATTGCTGTATGGTGTGTCAGGTGGCAGTTGACGCTAAATAACGAAAAGTGTGAGATGATCCACATGAGTTCCAAAAGAAATCCGTTGGAATTCGATTACTCGATAAATAGTACAATTCTCAAGGCTGTCAATTCAACTAAGTACCTGGGTGTTAAAATTACGAACAACTTCAGTTGGAAGGACCACATAGATAATATTGTCGGGAAGGCGAGCCAAAGGTTGCGTTTCATTGGCAGGACACTTAGAAGATGCAACAAGTCCACTAAAGAGACAGCTTACACTACACTCGTTCGTCCTCTGTTAGAATATTGCTGCGCGGTGTGGGATTCTTACCAGGTGGGATTGACGGAGGACATCGAGAGGGTGCAAAGAAGGGCAGCTCGTTTTGTATTATCGCGTTATAGGGGAGAGAGTGTGGCAGATATGATACACGAGTTGGGATGGAAGTCATTACAGCATAGACGTTTTTCGTCGCGGCGAGACCTTTTTACGAAATTTCAGTCACCAACTTTCTCTTCCGAATGCGAAAATATTTTGTTGAGCCCAACCTACATAGGTAGGAATGATCATCAAAATAAAATAAGAGAAATCAGAGCTCGAACAGAAAGGTTTAGGTGTTCGTTTTTCCCGCTCGCTGTTCGGGAGTGGAATAGTAGAGAGATAGTATGATTGTGGTTCGATGAACCCTCTGCCAAGCACTTAAATGTGAATTGCAGAGTAGTCATGCAGATGTAGATGTAGATGTAGAAATGCAGCATGTGAGATAGGATGACGAAGAATGTAGTAACCTTAATTCCACAGAAAAGTTAGTGCTGAAAAGTAAGAATTTTACAAGCTACAGATATCATGGATGAACTGTACTCACACGAGTTATTTATTGAAGAATGGAAAAAAAATTAATAGAGGCCTACATCGAAGATCATTTTGCATTCCGGAGAAATGTGTGAACACGTGAGGCAGTACTGACCTTACAATTTATCTTTGAAAAAAGACTGAACAAAGGAAAAAGTACGTTTATAGCACTTATTTATATCACCGAGCGGTATGGTGCAGTGGTTAGCACACTGGACTCGCATTCGGGAGGACGAAGATTCAAATCCTCGTCCTGCCACCCTCATTCAGATTTTCCGTGACTTCCCTAAATCGTTTCAGGCAAAGGGAACGGCTGACTTCCTTCCCGATCCTCCCCTAATCCGATGGAACCGATGACCTCGCTGTTTGGTCCCTTCCCCCAAATAACTTACAAGCACCAGGAAATGTTGACTGCAATACACTCTTCAAGATTCTGAAGGTATGACGGATAAATTACAAGGAACGAAAGGATTTTAGCAAAATGTACAGAAATCAGATAACAGCTACGAAAGTTCAGGGAGAAGAAAAAAATTGAGGTTTCGTGATGACAATGTAAGACCTTCAGTGGCAGCAATACTAGGGAGAACAGTTGAATGGAATGGGTAGTGTATTGGAAAGAGGCTATAAGATAAACACCAACAAAAGTGAAACTAGAAAAATTAAATGTGGTCAAATTAAATCAGATGATGCTGAGGGCACTAGATCAGGTAATGAGACAAAGAAAGTAGTAGACAGGTTTCGGTATTTGGCCAGCCAAATATGACGATGGCTGCAGTAGAGACGATACACAAAGTACGCTGGAAATAGCAATAGGAAAGCGTTTCTGGAAAAGAGAAATTTGCTAATGTCGAACATACGACTAAATTTAAGTGTTAGCAAGTTTCTTCTGAAGGTACTTGTGAAGAGTGTAGCCTTGCACGGAAGAGAAACGTGGGCATAAGCTGATCAGACAAGAAGAGAATAGAATATTTTGAAATTTGATGCTGCAGAAGATTACAGGGATAGATCGGATAACTAACAAAGAAGTAAAAAAAAGAAATGTATGGCACAACCTGAGTAAAAGATGTGCTCGGTTGATATGACGTATCCTGGGGTATCAAGGAATCGTCACTTTGGTTATGGGGCGAATTTTGTGTGTGTGTGTGTGTGTGTGTGTGTGTGTGTGTGTGTGTGTGGAGGGAGGACGGGGAATACGAATTATGAGGGAATCCAAAGCCTGAGTCTAATAAATAGGTTCAACTAGAAGTAGAGAGTAGTAGTTATGCAGAGATAAAACGACTTACACAGGGTAGACTTGCGCGGAGAGCTGCATGAGACCAACTTTCGGACTGAAGAGCACAACAACAATAGATTCGATAGTGAGGAACTGAAACAAATGCTAATCAAAATATGGAACAAAAGCAGAAGACAGTGTGACACGTATAGGACGGAACAGATCAATGGATAAATTGACTGAACAATCATATTAGGTAGCCATTTATTCAGTGCAAAGTAAAAGACACAATATTTGCAGTGTCAGTACTGTGTTGTATAGGGAAGGGTTTTGCAGATGTATTTTTAGAGACAATGGGATTCCTGCTTCCACTTTCCAGTAAATTTACTCCTTACCGGTTTCTCCTTTGTCAATAACTATCAATTTCAGCTGAGCTATGATGAACACAATCACAATGCTGGGCGCAATAGTAATTTTCATTTAAACATTGGCTTCTCGTTTTAGGTTACAAGTGGAGTTGTGTACTCAGTCGCAAAGGAATTTAACGGATTCACATCTCACAAAAAGCAAGACATTGCGAATTCCAACCAGTTAACAAAAAGAGATACGTCAATATTCATCACGATTCGTCTGAATGTCTAGATTGATGGATTACAAAGTTCTGTTCGCTATGTGACAAGTAGCTGTGTTTATAGAATAACTGCATGGCAAGCAATAATGTGTTGTTAAAAGGATTAAACAACAGCATTCAACATGAAAATGGCGGCCAGCTGGACTTAGAAATACTGTGATGTTGATTTTAGAAACCGGTGGTAAATACAGGAAAAGTTTGAATACTGTGACTATCGGAAAGCAGACACAGTTGTATCCTGATTGGCGGGAAACGCTTTCTTCTGCTATTAGAGTGTCAATTTTAGATGATGCAGACGTTATCCCACAGAAAAACTGTGCTCCACCTTAAGACCTTCGAAACTTCGTGGCGTTCATGGGAATAACACTATCTTACTACAAGTACCTTGAAGAGTATAACCATACATCAATTGTTTGGAAATCCGCGACCCATTTGCGGCTTGCAGAACCATCTTTGTTTTCGCCACGACAAATGGAACAAAACTACCTGAGATTGTATTAGTTCTTCGTACACGAAAATATATTTCATACGATACATCAACACTATCTGCTCGAGAAAATACAACCACTGTAATTGTTTATTGAGGTAATTGTATAGCTATTTTATACATTTATAAATTCACAAATGACAGTATTTAATACGTCTGATTTGTCTTCGCTTCTTTCAAGCGGCTTGGGATGCAACTGTTAATTTCAAAAATTTTCCAGCTTAGTGGTATTTTAATGTTTGTTGACAAGGAAATCCTCGTTCTTTGCAAGGTGTCTAACGTATTTAAAACATTCCAGTATGTCCTATTAGTCCGATCCTATAGAGCTGCACAGAGAATCAGGCGTGTTCCGAACTTTTCTAATAACTGATCTACATTTACATCTACGTTTCTACTCTGTTATTCACAATAAAGTGTCTGGCAGAGGGTGCAATGAACCACCAAGCTGCCTCTGCCGTTCCAATCTCGAACGGCGCGCGGGAAAAACGAGCACTTACATTTTTTTGTGCGAGCCCTGATTTCTCTTATTTTATCGTGATGATCATTTCTCCCTATGTAGGTGCGTGCCAACAGAATGTTTTCGCAATCGCAGGAGAAAATTGGTGATTGAAATTTCATGAGAAGATCCCGTCGCAACAGAAAACGCTTTTGTTTTAATGATTGCCACTCCAATTCACGAATCATGTCTGTGGCACTCTCTCTCCTGCTTCGCGATAATACAAAACGGCTGCCCTTCTTTGTACTTTTTCGATGTCATTCGTCAGTCCCATCTGATGCGAATCCCACACCGCGCAACAATACTTCAGAATAGAGAGGAAAAGCGTGGTGCAGCAAGCAGTCTCTTTAGCAGACCTGTTGCATCTTCTAAGTGTTCTACCAGTGAATCATGGCCTTTGGTTGGCTCTATCCACAACATTATATATGTGAACGTTATATTTAGGGTATTTGTAACTGTAATCCCGAAGTATTTAGTTGAATTTACAACCTTCAGATTTGTGTGACTTATCGCGTAATCGAAATTTAGCGCATTTCTTTTACTACTCATGTGAATAACTTCACACTTTTCTTTGTTCAGAATCAATTGCCACTTTTCGCACCATACAGATATCTTACCTAAATCATTTTGCAATTCGTTTTGATCACCTGAAGACTTTACAAGACGGTAAATGACAGCATCATCTGCAAACAATCTAAGACGACTACTGAGTTTGTCTCCCTTGTCCTTAATATAGATCAGGAACAATAGAGGGCCTATAACACTTGGGGAACGCCGGATATTATTTCTGTTTCACTCGATGACTTTCCGTCGATTACTACGAACTATGACCTTTCTGACAGGAAATCACGAATCCAGTCGCACAACTGAGGCGATATTCCATAGGCACGCAGTTTGATTAGAAGACGCTTGTGAGGAACGGTGTCGAAAGCCTCCTGGAAATTTAAAAATATGGAATCAATTTGACATTCCCTGTCGATAGCACTCATTACTTCATGAGTATAAAGAGCTAGTTGGGTTTCGCAAGAACGATCTTTTCTGAATCTGTGCTGATTACGTGTCAATAAATCGTTTTGGCTGGCTCTGAGAGCTATGGGACTTAACATCTATGGTCATCAGTCCCCTAGAACTTAGAACTACTTAAACCTAACTAATCTAAGGACAGCACACAACACGCAGTCATCACTAGGCAGAGAAAATCCCTGACAATAAATAGTTTTCTTCGAGGTACTTCACAATGTTCGAATACAGTATATGTTCAAAAACATACAGATGAGTCCTGATTTCAGCTGGTAAGAGCTGATAGTAGGGTCCGAGTGTGGTGCGGACCCCACGAAGCCATGGACTCAACAAGGCATTATGCAAGCTGGTGGCGGCTCCACAATGGTGTGGGCTGTGTTTACATGGAATCGACTTGGTCCTCGGGTATAACTGAACCGAAACGGTTATGTTCGGCTACTTGGAAACCATATGAAGCTATTCATGGACTTCATAATGCCAAACACTTGTTCACGACTGCTTTGGAGAACATTCTAGCGAATGATTTGGCCATACAAATGACCCGATATGAATCCCATCGAACATTTATGGGTCGCAATCGAAAGATCAGTTTGTGCACAAAATCCTGCCCTTGCAACAGTTTCGCAATTGTGGATGTTTACAGAGGCAGAAGGCTCAATATTTCTGCAGGGGACATTTAACGACTTATTCAGTCCAAGCCTCGTCGAGTTACTGCACTATGGCTGACAAAAGGAGATGGGAAAATTTGAAGAAGTCCGATGACTTCCGTCACCTTAGGTTTTTTTAGTGGTGCACTGGTCGGAACCGAACTTGAACAACCCTTTCCCTGCCGCGATATTCGCATCTGATATTCCCATTTTGGTGTGCCTCTTTTCTAGAAACGTGGTAACTATTTAAATAGGGGAATTCACTTTTTGTTGCTGCATTTTATCACACCATCTAATACCTCTTAGTGTCAGATAGTTGAGTTCACCTTTAACCACATTTGGGAAATGATTTTATTCTCTCTCTCGTTTTATTATTAGTTCGTCAAAATCAGAAGCACGGCTTTTAGTAGGCTTCCACTTTTGATAATCTAATTGCTCCAAAGCTTCTTAAGTACGTCAGAGTTAACGTTTTGCCCAATTCGTTTGTTCTAATTATAAATGCTTCTGTAATTGTGGCTACGTCTGCAGCATAAACAGAACTAAATTGATATAGTACAATTTAATTCTGCAGCGCATAGCAGTACTTTACGTAACCAACAACTCTCTCGTTTTCGTTGGATTCGTTAGTATACTTACGAGGCAGAAAATCTAGCCAACCGTTGCTTAAATAGCTGATTACACCACCATTAACCCTAAACTGTTCACCCACATTGACTGGCAGGCAAAAAACGTTACGTTGACGTACTCTTGTTTCATAATCTTTGCGAAGCAGTGGTAACGCTCGAACCTCCCGTGTGAACCTTATTTTGACGACCACCTGTTTCATGCATCAATGTTGTACATAGCCAAATTTTGTCGTCCACAATGGATAGTCAAAAATAGTGAAATTTTTTTCTCCTTAAGCTATTTCCGGCAGATGTGATTTCGATCCACCCTCATATGTGTGGCAGTTACCTATAACTATCACACCTGCGAGAAAGAGATTAACCAAAATGAATTTTCACTGTTTTGGAAATTGTTCATTGCGGACGACAAAATTTGGCCACACCGCATGCGTCGATGAAGCCAGACATTGCTGTGTATACACGTAAGCGTCCATCACCCAACTACGTACATGCGTACACTAATCTTTCATTTCTTATGTCTAGGACCTATCGTCCCAGTATTAAATGAAGTGCTAGCCCTAATTTTTCTTTTTAAATAAAATTCTGTTTTAAAGATATTACACTTGTTTCTCACTGAATTACGTTTCTCATTTTATCCTAAGCTCCATTAAAGTCATAGTAAAAATTAAAGAAGTTGAATTTTTAAGTATTATTTATTCAACATTTGTAAAATATTAAGGTGCAAATATACGTGGCCCACAAGATATTTAGGTTTTGACAGTGTGATCCCCATGTCACTGACCCCTGAACCAGGTAATCCACATAAACTGAAGGTGCAACGATAAAACATTTAAACAACGTCCGCAGCCATCACATTTATATACAAACTCTGTAAACCTAAACTGAAGAAAGACAATAGTAATGAGTAGTAGCGCAAGAGAGGAATTCGTGGCGGGACGGATCAAACTAGAATCTTTCACGTTCCAGTCGCTAATGGAGTACAAGAATAAAGATCACTTAAAAGTCTGTGTTGGAACTAATACAGTTTTGAATTCACGATTTCTACGGGAACGATACATAGGCGGCTGCGAATATCTCTAGTTCCTTCATTAAATACTGGCTCTGGAAATTTTATACGTAAGTATTAGTGGGATAATTGGTATCTATCTTGAAAGTTTGCCAATTCAGGTATTTGAGTATTTTCATGACCGTCTGCCGTGAATCATACAAACTTGTGTCCATTCGTCCCAAGTTTCTTCGTATATGTTAAGCCTCTCCTGTTAGTCCTATAAAGTACGAATCCCATTTGACCAATATTCTACGACGGATCGCGCAGCTGATTTGTAAGTAGTCTCCTTTGCATACTGACTGCTTTTTCTCAATATCCTACCAATGAATCAAACTTCGTTCATTAAATCGACGGCGATGTTAAGTATTATTGGCGACCTCTCTGAGTACCTAAAAGACGTCAAAATGACGCTGAAATCATAAATGAGTTTCGTTTTCCACTGATTTACGCAAAGGGAGACTACACGTTTTGAACTTCCACACCCAAATATTCGCTTTTTATAGACAAAGACAACGGCAGAAATACAGAGTTGGAAAATGGATACGCAAGCCAAACGGCTTCACTGGCGCTACTACATTCATGTGGGAATTTAAAAATGCATACGGACAAACGTAATTATATTCATTTTGGAGATAAAGACTCTACCATACTGGACTCGCATTCGGGAGGACGACGGTTCAATCTCTCCAGCCATCCTGATTTAGGTTTTCCCTAAATCGTTTCAGGCAAATGCCGGGATGGTTCCTTTGAAAGAGCGCGGCCGATTTCCTTCCCAATCCTTCCCTAACCCGAGCTTGCGCTCCGTCTCTAATGACCTCGTTGTCGACGGGACGTTAAACACTAATCACCACCACCACTCTACCAAAGGCGACGGTGAAACTGTTGGAAATCTATTACGAGTTATTGTAACTTTAGAAGTTGAAAAATTTCGATTTTAGAGACGTGGCCGATGAAACTTTCTGTCTCTGGTGACCGTTTTTGGCTGCACTCGGAATACAGACAGTTTTTTAGAAGACTTTGGTAATTAGAAACGACAATATGCAAGCGAATGGAAAATTAATTCACTTTCTCCGCTGATGTTACACTAATATTCGTCGGAAAGAGGACTTACTTGTGCGAAGAACAATTAATGGAATTTGACATTCAGGGGAGCACCATTCGCGTATCCTGGTAGTTTCACGTTGTTCACTTCCCAACTGAAGATAAAATAAGAAGACACCGAAAGTTACAGCAACTGTGATTCATTATCGCATAGGCCTAGAACGGGATGACGTTTTAATATTGACTAAGCAAAAGTTACCTTCGTAGGCGAGGCCGCTAATACAGGCTTCCGCCGTGGCTCTCGACTCGGAGGTAAGCCGGTTCGAATCCTGGTGGTGGACGAAATTCTCTCTGCCAGTGCTTGGCCGGCAAGGGGAGGAGAGGTTGTGTAACGTTCTTGATCACCCATTGTCCTTGCGCCAATGTCTTGGATTAAATTTCAAATCTGTCAGCAGTGTCTCCTGAAATGAGGACATGTGACATTTTTTATGGTGATCCGTCTGTCGGATGGGGACGTAAAGTTCGACGGCCCCCTTGGTGTTATTCGCAAGGCATAGGCTACGGCCGGCCGGGTTGGCCGAGCGGTTCTAGGCGCTTCCGTACGGAACAGCGAGACTGCTACGGTCGCAGGTTTGAATCCTGCCTCGGGCATGTATGTGTGTGCTGTTCTTAAGTTAGGTAGGTTTAAGTAGTTCTAAGTTCTAGGGGACTGATGACCTCAGATGTTAAGTCCATTAGTACTCAGAGCCATTCGTAGGCTACATGCCGGCACCGGGTTTCACCCTCTCCATTCCTTTCATCGATAACAACACAAACACAACACCAGAATGTGCAAACACTCATCTCAGTCATTACATTACACGGATACACTAGTAACACTTTGTAACAGTTCGGAGTAAGGCAACAGCAAACCACCTCCACTAGGGCCTAACCATGAGCGGCGGTGAAGGTTTCCTGTCACTGTCCCCTACACTCCTGTCCTGAATACTGGACTGGTCATTCAAATAAAGTCTATGAAGAAATTTGGGGCCTACTAACGCCAATGAGAATAATTAAATGAATGGGATGATGAATGTGTTCCACAATTTTGCAACAGATTGACGTCAGCAATATAGGCCTATAACTAACACATGGCGACTCTTCCTGAAAACGAGAATGAGCATGACAACTTTGTTTTCGCGAGCGAAATTAAATTTCTGTCAAAAGGTGAAAAGTTCTTTCTCATAATCCTTTTACAAACATACAGGTACCACACCAGATCTAGATGCGTACCCTCTGTTAACTAACTTAAGTAAATTTTATGTCTCAGGAACACGTATCTCAATGTTTATCGTTGCACCTTTCGGACGATAATCGAGTAGAAGGAATGTACTACGGTCCTCAATGACACAATTTCGGAAAGCGAAATTCAGCATCGCGAGCTTGTGTCAATTCCATACCGTTTCAAGTATGATTACTGTGGGTCTAAATAGATGATTTTTCTCGATTTACTGACTTAATTTAACACAAAGCTCCTTAGTAATTGCCGTTAGATCGGTAGACAAATTTTACTTTAGACTTCACTCAACTCTTCTAGCACTGCTCTCCTGACACTCCTTTTTGATTCGTTCAGCTTTTGTTTGTAAATAAGGCTTTCACATAGCTTACATCTATGAGGAACTTGTTATTGGCTTCGTAGGAAATTTTCCAGCTCCACTACTGAACCACGGCGAATCTTTCTCAGCCCTCACAGTACACGTACAAATCATGTTGTAAAATACTTTTGGATTTTATCCACTGAAGCACCACATCTTCAATCTGTATGGGCACCATGTTGACCAGGTTGTCAAGTTCTTTGGGAAACGGACTTCCGTTAGCCAGTGAGCCGTTTTAGAGCTAAACACGGAGCCGAAGATAAGAGTTAGGATGCGTGGTGTGATGAGAAGTTGCAAAAATCTTAAATGGAACGAGCTATATGGAATACTAGAAAGCGTCCGACCTATACTGAATACTAATTTAGTTGGCGCTGCTTCGCCCGCGTCTACGTAGTGATTACAACAAAGGTAATTTTATAAACATATTTACTCCTATTGAATAATTTATTAAAGATCCGTTCCTTTTTCTATCCAATTCTGACAAAGCCAATTTGTCTTATTGTCTGTTAAAAAGCCTCCTTTGTTGTAATTCACAGTTTGTAACTCCTCCTAAACTTTTCATTCCAATTAAGGCCATTGAAGCATGGTCTTTTCCGAATGTATTTCTGATCAGGAAGCTATTCTAGAGTCGGAGGTTTTTGTTCATCCCGCCATTTGAGTTTCGCTAGTGATATTTCCACTGAAACTTTCATCCTACAATCTGTAGCACAGATTTCTTTACTTCCAATCAGTTTTCATAGATTTAGCTTTAAAATGTTTTATTATAACTAAATATTTTCATAAAAAATTGCATCCCAAAACACTAAAACACGTAACTTTTTTATTTTTAACCGAGAAGCCAAATACAAATTTTCATAGATGTATCTTTAAAAATGTTTAGTAGTTCTTTAATAACGATTTATTTAAAAGAATTTTCGCCCACTATTTCACCCTCTTTGAGGGCTGATTTTACAAAAATGCCGAAATGCGTATCTTTATTTCTGATCGAGAAACCAAATAACAGTTTTCGTAGTTATAGCTTCAAAATTGCCGTAACAGCGACGTCTTCTCGAAAAGCTTTTCATCCCCTATTTTACTCCTTTAGGGGTGCAATATCGAAAATTCCCTTCTTAAACGGTGCCTATAGTATAAGGTCAACAATCTCTACAAGTTTTAGTTTTCTGCCCTTAGCGGTTTGGGGTGGACGATGATGAGTTAGTGGATCAGTCAGGGCATATCCTGATTTCCAAAGTGATAAAAAATTGAAATCCTGTCTTTTCTGACCATTTTCATCAGTGATATAAAAATATCGATGGATGGTAAAAAATTGAAGCACAGTAAAAGAAAACATATTAATTAACGAATTCAGCGTGTGAAAACATTGCTGATTCTTCTTTTCTGTTTTTACATCCCTGCAGCAGAAAAAATTTTCCTGGTTAATGTGTTTTGTTCTGAAGTACAAGGGGTAACTGTAAATGTTAACTCCATCCACAGGTCCTGACGGACACAAAGGTACCGACCGACTGCCGTGTCACCATCTGCCAGTAGCCTCATTGTGTTCGGTATTGTGGTGGCGGCGGGGGGCGGGGAGCGTGGGGTCAGCACGCAGCTCCCCGGACCCGAGCGTTGTCAGTTTTCGTGACCTGGGGCCGTTACTACTCGGACAAGTATCTCCTCAACTGGTATCACGAGGCTCAGTGTACTCTGTTCTAGTACTCCTACGAAGGAAAACCGCTGTCTGTAACGGGAATCGAACCCGAGTCCGCCGTTGATTACACTACTACAGAGGCGGCCGAGATGGCCCAAACTCTGCACTACTTTTATTAGGTTACGCTTCGTATTTGTTACTAACTTATTTAATTTTGGGTGAGCAATATTTCTTTTTCGTGTAACATTTTCTTGTATTAACTATAGTAAATGCAACTGTTATACGAAAGGAAGAGCGCGATTGAAATATCGATAGTCGAGAAACGAACAGTGAGTGAGTGAGAAATTTTGCTTGGACACGGAGGAAGTAAGGGTTCGGCGTCATGTCGCAATAAAATGTATGTCAAGTACAGCCGAACGCTTACATTGCAAATATGGTGGGCAAAAAATACGGTGGACAACGTTCAAGTTACTCCGGCAGCTTTCTTTAAGATCATCCAGATTGAGGAGTTCCAGAAAGCTTATGACGCGTGGAAATCGCGCTGGAAAAAATGTACTGATCCAGAAGGGCATACTTCAGAGAATTTTAAGTTGTTGAATCTACCCGATCAGTTAAAAAAAAGTGAAACGGGACGCATTATCTTTCGGACAAACGCTGTAGGCTTAATATTGCCCTGAAAACAGTTTGTAGAAATTGGAAGACTAGTTCAAATAGTGCGATCCCCTTGAAATGCTGACACATTCCATCGAAAATGGCTCCAATGGCACTGAGCACTATGGGACTTAACTGCTGAGGTCATCTGTACCCTAGAACTTAGAACTACTTAAACCTAACTAACCCAAGGACATCACACAACACCCAGTCATCACGAGCCATCTCATAGTGTCCATTCAGAGAGCTTTTAGGGTTGGGCTGATTAATGAATACATGTGCATATTCAATTTTAACCAATTTACTGCGCCTTTATTACATACTTTTCCACGCATGTATAATGCTACCATCACTATACCTTTTTCTCTTGCTCGTATATGGGTATCTTAATATATATTTGGTTTTACATAATCTGTATAACTTCTCAGGTTTTGCGCATATGAATTTTAGGCTATTAGTTTTTGATAGTTTTATATTCATTCACGCGCCTTATTGCTAGTTTTGCGTGCCTCCTGCTCCTTGCTACACTAGCACAGTGTGTGCTTTCTTGTCTGTCATAGACGTACTTGTGTGAGAGCTAAGAGGAACCGAGCGAGGTGGCGCAGTGGTTAGCACACTGGACTCGCATTCGGGAGGACGACGGTTCAATCCCAACTCCAGCCATCATGATTTAGGTTTTCCGTGATTTCCCTAAATCGTTTCAGGCAAATGCCGGGATGGTTCCTTTGAAAGGGCACGGCCGATTTCCTTCCCCATCCTTCCCTAATCCGAGCTTGCGCTCCGTCTCTAATGACCTCGTTGTCGACGGGACGTTAAACACTAACCACCACCACCACCACTAGCTAATAGGACGTATTACGCCGTGCACAGTTGTTACCGAGTGTCTACTTTTGTAAGCGTGGTACTACGCTGTGCTGCTATGGTGGTTTCTGCTGGTGTGCTTAAGGTAACATAGCGTTTTTTAAAACTTTTTTTTGGAATTATTCCGTCTCCTTCATACACGGGGTGGCTTACTGTTGCAATTTTTCTTATAAACAGGACCAAATCTCATTGTTAATAATAACTGTATGACGCATTGTTCTTATTTCCAGTTACTTTTGCGTAAGTTTTGATCCATGTTGTAATTTATTTATTCGCTTAGTCATACATGATAGGACCGTGTCCGTCCCTCTATTTGTTCTTAATTACTGGTTTTGTAGACGATCCCATGAAGCCTCAAAAGGCTGAAACGCGTTATTGAAATTAAATAACGTTGCAACCCAGACTATTTTTCAGTTTGAAAGAAATAAGATCGCTATAGCAAAAGTAATCAGCGCAACCAAAATTCATGTATTTGCTTGTAAAGGAATACATCGCTTGAACGAGCCCAGTTGTGAGTGAAATGAGAGTCCTTTACACTTAAAACTATCTTCAGAACAGTTAGTGCACAGGTAAATACCGCAAGCTAATATTTCATTTTAACCAGAACACTCCCATCAGACGCTAATGTTTGGAGCAACTGACAGGGCTGACGTCGGCTTCGTCACGTCACGTCATGACAACTCCCCGTGTTATACCTCCACCGTGCACTCATTAAAAATACAAGAGGCACAGAGGCTTTGCCGTAAACAAGTTACAGAAGATACCTAATACAAAACTGAAAATATAGCGAACTCTATAACAATCCTTGAAGAAACCAGGCATAATACTGTACATATGTTTCACATATGAACGTTGTGTTGTTTGGGCAAAGGACAGCCTAGTAGATTGGGAGCGAAACGGCGGCCACAGCAAATATACAGTGGCGTGAGCAAATATTGAATGCTGCTGCCGCGTTCGTCAGTCACATAGACGCAAATAACAACGAGAAGCATTGAAATGCAAAATAACGTGCCAATATAATCCTCTCTTAAGACTTCTAAATCTACATACATGGTATGCAAACCTGTATGAGTTGAAGTGCAGAGGGCGCTTGCCGTTTGTTGCCGTTTCATTCGTGTGTGGAGCGCGGGAAGAACGACTACTTAAATACTCCTGTACGCCTCATATTTTCTTCACGATCCGTACTGGAACCGTACTGGGGGGCTAAAGAATACCTTCAGATTTTTCTCGTAATACTGGTGCTGGAAACTAGGCTTTTGCGAGGTAATTTGCGTCTGCCTTCAGGAGTTTGCGACTTCAGCTTTGTTAATATTTCCATGGTGCTCTATCGTGAATCAAACATTTGTGCCGTCGTTCTTTGTATACGTTTACTATCCCTTGAAAATGATGCACTCAGAGGTAATACAGACATCTAAAATTGAGAGTGTTCGGAATTTTTTAAATTGGCAATCCAGGAATGGATAGACGGTAAATGGATTAGATTGGTTTGATTTGGGGTAAGAGACCAAACAGCGAGGTCATTGGTCTCATTGTATTAGGGAAGGACGGGGAAGGAAGTCGGCCGTGGCCTGTCAAAGGAACCATCCAAGCATTTGCCTGAAGTGACTTAGGGAAATCGCGGAAAACGTAAACCAGGATGGCCGGAGGTGGGATTGAACCGTCGTCCTCCCGAATGGACGAGAAATGCAACGTTGGAAACTACAGTGAAAACCAGAAATGTTTCATCTGCAACAGATAGCTGCACCTTCCAGCTACTTCTCTATACAGTCGCTGCTCCGACTTTGACATCTGTCGCAGCGTTGTACCAACTCTCCAATACCATCGTCACAATTTTGTATGATGGACTGCACATCGTTACCTTCATAGGCAGCGGTTCATTTTAGCAGAGATAAAAATCACAGGGGCCAAATGTGGGCTATATTGTCGGTGATCAAAAACTTCCCATTCAAAACGCTGCAGGAGCGTCTTCATTGCCCCTGCAGTGTCTGGCCGAGAGCCGTCACGAAGAAGGAACAGCATGGCGGTTGTGCTACGTGAGACTGCCTGAAATCAGGCGAAATCTCTCTGCAGACACCCATACTTGGCGGGAGACACTATTCTGCAAACCTCTTTCGCGCTCACTGTGGGCCCAGAACTGCGAAGGGCGACATGATCAGGGATACTAGAGATATTGTGCAACTCATCGGTGCAAAGCTTCATTGGATTTTCACTGTAGTTTCCTTTTCACGACCGATTGTTCCTTACTTTTCGAATAGTCCTCGTGTGTAAGAGCGAGAGAAACACTGTGCTTTGCCGGCCCCTATGGCCGATCGGTTCTAGGCGCTTCAGTCTGGAACCGCGCTGCTGATTCGGTCGCAGGTTCGAATCCTGTCTCGGGAATGGATGTGTGTGTCATGTCCTTAGGTTCGTTACGTTTAAGTAGTTCTAAGTTCTAGGGGACTAATGACCACAGCAGTTGAGTCCCATAATGCTCAGAGCCATTTTGAACCCATAGTGCTCAGAGCCATTTGAACCAAACACTGCGCTTTAATCAAGTTTCTAACGGCAGAAAACTGAAACCACGAACTAGGAAGAGTTCGTACACACATGGAGCACTCTCTCCTTTAGTATAACAATGACAGACCACACACGAACGCTGCGATATCTGCAACAATCCGACGCCTTGAGTTCACTGCCGTCGATCATTGTCCATACTTGGCCCGACTTGTCCCCTTCCGATTTTCTTCTGTTTCCAAAACAAAAATCACATCTTAGAGGACTTTAATTTGATAGCGATGGAACGGTGCAAGCACAAGTGAGGTTGTCGCTCCGTCAGCAACGAAAACATTCCATAGTGACGAAATCGAGAAATTAATGTGTGTCGGAAGAAATGTCAGGGTGACCATTTTGAGAAATAAATATGTAGACATGATGAGTAAGGATGTAAAACGTTAATAAAGTTTCTGTTACTTAAAAATATTTAAGAATTTTCGCATAAAAACTTCGGAAGTATTACTTTTCAGCTCGCCTTCGTAATAATTCCTATTTCAAAGGACGGAGGTGCTGACAGATTTGAATACTACCGAACTGTAAGTTTAATCAGTCATGGCTGTAAAATACTGACACGAATTACTTAAAGAAGAATAGAAAAACTGGTAGAGGTCAACCTCAGGGAAGATCAGTTTGGGTTCCGAAGAAATACTGGAACATGTAAGGCCATACTTAACCTTCGACTTTTCTTCATCGTTTCTTCTAAGATAAGTAAACGTAGGTTTGTAGATTCAGAGAAAATTCCCTTACACAGAATCACATGCAGGGAGACGAAGGACTACCGCGGTATTGTCTGCAGGAGTGCGAGCACTGATAGTCTGTTTTAGATAATGTGGGAAATATATGCCATTGCAGTCTTTCTCGGAATATTCCAATGGCGTATTCTTCTCGGGTCGTCAGCCGAGTGGTGGCGTCATCTTGTCGCAACGTTTCGATGAGTTTTGTACCCATCATCTCCTTCGCCAGAAGATGATGGGTACGAAACTCATCGAAACGTTGCGACAAGACGGCGTCACTACTCGGATAATAACCCGAGAAGAATTCATCAGTGTGGGAGGTTATACCGCTGTTGATAAATTTCTCTCATGTATATCTGTTGCGCTCAATAAGCTAACGAAAAAACGCTGTTTAATATGCGCTGCACTTATACAAAATGAATTTCAGCTTGCCATGATAACGTTACGAAGAAGGTCTTTATTTATAGAACTATCCCAAATTATCAAGAATTAGAGGGATAAAACGCACTTTCGGCTTCGCAACTCTGTTTCTACGTCCAGCTCACAGTAATATTGCAGTAGCGTTATAAGAAGTATTATCACGAAGCTGTGAAAATGTAGGAATACAGGTAGATACGAAATCCATTTAACAGATCATTCACTTTAGATCTACAGGGTACAGAGTTAATTGAGCGACATAACTTATGGAGCGAAATTGTCTTAAAATTCCTGCTATGAGCTGATGGAAATATGGAATCGTACGACGGGTGAAGCCATCCCTCCTTATACGATGCCTTGGTTGCCTGCCGGAGTGGCCGAGCGGTTCTAGGCGCTACAGTCTGGAGCCGCGTGACCGCTACGGTCGGAGGTTCGAATCCTGCCTCGGGCATGGGTGTGTGTGATGTCCTTAGATTAGTTAGGTTTAAGTAGTTCTAAGTTCTAGGGGACTGATGACCTCAGAAGTTAAGTCCCATAGTGCTCAGAGCCATTTGAACCATTTGATGCCGTGGTTGACGACGTAATCGGAATAATTAGAAATTTGGAAATTTGTGGTAAGGACTATGGGACCAAACTGCTGAGGTCATCGGTCCCTAGGCTTACACACTACTTAATCTAACAGGGAGTAGCGGATGCGAACGAGGAGGCACATTGGAAAACCCGAGTGGCAAAAGTGCTGCCATCTATTGACGGAGAGAAAAACACAGGGCCACTAACCCTGCCGTTCACAATTTGAATTTAGTGGTTTACATTTAATATGAAGAAGAAACAAAAAAATACACGATATAAGTTTAACGTGCATTATGCATAGTAAAGGAGCGTATTCTTGCCGCCTCGCTGCTCCCTGCTCTGCGCTCATAGGCAGCACACGGCGCCTGGTACACGCGGCGCTCGGGGACCACAGCACAGCGTGAGTGTCGTGGTATCATTTGTATATTTTCCCTACCCAGGCAGTCGTCCGTAGTACTGTCTGGTGCCGCTTTCGCATTGACATGGGACTCAACACCTAGCCCGACCGGTTTCGAAATGTTTTTTCAAAGTTTTTAAAACTTTTAGAAAAATTTGTTTTTGTCTTTTATGTGTGTTTCGGCGTGTGAAAATTATCTCCCGCCTTTTGATATTTCCAGTACGAAACCTGAGGATGGGATTCTAACAGTCCGGAACCGGTCGTGTGAATATAAAGTAAATTACAACTGAAGCGGTATTTTCAACCTCTGCTTCTTTCACCACGCTGAGTTTCGATTGTCACAGTTCTCTTTGTTAGCTGCACTTTCCGGTGAAACAGCAGGGTGACATCTGAGCGTGATTTGGACACTGGAAGTCAAGCCTGTTTCCGGTCCAGTAGTGTGAATCTGCAACTTATCTGGAGGTAACCCAACTGCTGCAGAGGTGACGGCCGCATAGAAATGATGACTTGTTTATCCTCGCTTCGCGGGTCAAGGTCGGACTGGTGAGCCTTATCTAAACTGTTTTGTTAGTAACAAGGTGAATGGAATGATCCGGCCCAGACTACAAATTTTTCCGATATCATTGCGTCAGATAGTGAGATCGCATGCTGAATTGCACCGGGACTTTGATGTGGATAGTATCGGGTGGTTGACACTCCCTGCCGCGACCTCGAGATACTAAAGTAAGTCTCTAAACGACTCGAAGACATCTTCCAACGCACGTATTAGGCTTGGTTAGCTGTGTATGAGCGATTTCTAAACGGAAGCACATACGGAAGCAATGATGTAGGTTTGATCTGGAAAGGTTTAATTTCTTTCGTCAACCTCATTTCATCTACACTTCTGGAAATGGAAAAAAGAACACATTGACACCGGTGTGTCAGACCCACCATACTTGCTCCGGACACTGCGAGACGGCTGTACAAGCAATCATCACACGCACGGCACAGCGGACACACCAGGAAACGCGGTGTTGGCCGTCGAATGGCGCTAGCTGCGCAGCATTTGTGCACCGCCGCCGTCAGTGTCAGCCAGTTTGCCGTGGCATACGGAGCTCCATCGCAGTCTTTAACACTGGTAGCATGCCGCGACAGCGTGGACGTGAACCGTATGTGCAGTTGACGGACTTTGAGCGAGGGCGTATAGTGGGCATGCGGGAGGCCGGGTGGACGTACCGCCGAATTGCTCAACACATGGGGCGTGAGGTCTCCACAGTACATCGATGTTGTCGCCAGTGGTCGGCGGAAGGTGCACGTGCCCGTCGACCTGGGACCGGACGGCGGCGACGCACGGATGCACGCCAAGACCGTAGGATCCTACGCAGTGCCGTAGGGGACCGCACCGCCACTTCCCAGCAAATTAGGGACACTGTTGCTCCTGGGGTATCGGCGAGGACCATTCGCAACCGTCTCCATGAAGCTGGGCTACGGTCCCGCACACCGTTAGGCCGTCTTCCGCTCACGCCCCAACATCGTGCAGCCCGCCTCCAGTGGTGTCGCGACAGACGTGAATGGAGGGACGAATGGAGACGTGTCGTCTTCAGCGATGAGAGTCGCTTCTGCCTTGGTGCCAATGATGGTCGTATGCGTGTTTGGCGCCGTGCAGGTGAGCGCCACAGTCAGGACTGCATACAACCGAGGCACACAGGGCCAACACCCGGCATCATGGTGTGGGGAGCGATCTCCTACACTGGCCGTACACCTCTGGTTATCGTCGAGGGGTCACTGAATAGTGCACGGTACATCCAAACTGTCATCGAACCCATCGTTCTACCGTTCCTAGACCGGCAAGGGAACTTGCTGTTCCAACAGGACAATGCACGTCCGCATGTATCCCGTGCCACCCAACGTGCTCTAGAAGGTGTAAGTCAACTACCCTGGCCAGCAAGATCTCCGGATCTGTCCCCCATTGAGCATGTTTGGGACTGGATGAAGCGTCGTCTCACGCGGTCTGCACGTCCAGCACGAACGCTGGTCCAACTGAGGCGCCAGGTGGAAATGGCATGGCAAGCCGTTCCACAGGACTACATCCAGCATCTCTACGATCGTCTCCATGGGAGAATAGCAGCCTGCATTGCTGCAAAAGGTGGATATACACTGTACTAGTGCCGACATTGTGCATGCTCTGTTGCCTGTGTCTATGTGCCTGTGGTTCTGTCAGTGTGATCATGTGATGTATCTGACACCAGGAATGTGTCAATAAAGTTTCCCCTTCCTGGGACAATGAATTCACGGTGTTCTTATTTCAATTTCCAGGAGTGTAAATTCAACTTTTTCAGGCTATTTAATGGTGATGCAAAGACTGAGTTCACTGGTCTCCATGTTTATTTGTCCTTGTTTTGGCCTGTTTATGCGACCCTCATCAACTTAGTTGAGTAAGAGCCCATGACCAACTATATCAGGAGACAGGTTGATGTTCGCAGGATCTATCTTAAAGCATTATTAAGCTTTCCAGTAGTTCAAATGGCTCTGAGCACTATGTGACTTAACTTCTGAGGTCATCGGTCCCCTAGAACTTAGAACTACTTAAACCTAACTAACCTAAGGACATCACACACATCCATGCCCGAGGCAGGACTCGAACCTGCGACCGTAGCGGTCGCGCGGTTCGTGACTGTAGCGCCTAGAACCGCTCGGCCACTCTGCCCGGCATTCCAGTAGTCTCCAAGATGACATGAAATGACAGTTAGCGTTTTCCACTGGGTCAGATTTGGCAGCTAGATCAGTAATACCATGGCTACATGTTCTGTTTTCGACCTTCGATCGGTCGAGAAATGGAAACCACAGTAAAAATAAAAAATGTTTTATGAGCTGTTTTAGCTACACCTTTCATCTGCTTCGCTACATAGTCGCCGCTCTGATTTACACATTTGTCATACCAACACTTTTGTCACAGAAGCCGCCTGTGATTGCAGCAAACTACCTATGTTGGTCTGTGCAAAATTGCTGTTCTCATAGCTAACGGTTTCTAAGCATCTCGACATGATCGCCCTGTGCTTACAAGGGAACATTCCCAAGGTGTAAGTACACAATCTTGATGAAACTTGGGGGATGCGTAGAAGGGGAAAAATAGCGCAATATGAATTATTTTTGTTGGTGCCCAATTTCACTTTTAAGGTTTAGAGGGAATATCTGCAAAACGAAGGTATACAGAAAATATTTCTCATATAAAAGTTCGTATGTAATTTACTACATTCAAATAATTTGTGCGTTTGCGCCTGGCCGTGAATCGTGCTTGGATAGCGTAATGCTAAGGCGGCCGCTCGCGTTATGCGGAAAATCTGGGTTCGAGTCCCTGCCTCGCACAAATTTCGTATATCGTCATTCCATTATACAGCTGATGGCTATCCACTTTCGAAAATGCGAATACATTTCATGTATTTCATGACGGCTGTACTAGCCGCAGTACCGGTTCCTCTGGACGCACGTGCATATCCAAAGGAATATTGTATCGTTCGTAATAGCACAGGCACTGCAATATCGTATTCATCCGTCGGCACTTGGCAAGCGACTTTAAAGTAAAATGTCTCGCCTGTAAGGGAACATACATAATGGATGTACGAGTACAGGTTGTACAGACGTGGTTGCCGATATATTGAAGTTTGGGTCTGGCTGTATGTCGTGCTTGGATAGCCAAATGTAACGAACAAAATAAGATACCAAAAAAAAAAATGATAAGGCGACCGCTCGCGATAAGCGGGAAATCCGTGTTAGATTCCCAGCCCGGCACAAATTTTCATTGTCGTCATTCCATTATACAGCTACTGGTTTTCCATATTCAAATTGCGAATACATTTCATGTATTTCTGTCGAAGGTGGTTGCTTGTGGGTCTGACAGCTGGGCTGCCATCTGTTAGCAACGACAAGTAACAAGGTCATAATTACTGTGTGGCATACCGTTCGTCAGCAGCATAAATCAACAATTGGTTTCGCTGCGTAACTGAATGTTGCTTTTTAACTATTTATAACGAGTATGTTTCATACTCGTTCTCATATTCCACGGGAAATGCCGTAAACTAGCCAGTACTCTATTGTCGGACATCAAAGCAGCAACTGATAGGTTCATTTACGTAGACCTGCTTCTAAATTATATTTTTGTAGTGATCTATACCTGTCATACCCATTTCAACTTTTCCACAACTGGCATAATAGTAATTAAAATTCCTCTGGGTATACTGCCGCGTCATTGCTAAAAAACTAACAATAATAAACTAAAACCGACGTTCCGGCCGAATTTCAACGGCCTTCCTCAGGGCACGACTGGTTTTGCATGGGGATAGGTGCTTCGATATAATACAGACTATTGATGTCTGACTTCACTGTTGTAAAACTTTTAATTGGCCCTCTAATATGATTGGCTAGTCTAGACGTAAGGGAAGATGGAAAGAAAGAGGCTATTCGTGGATGTCCATGTCCTCAACGATTGGTAGCTGTCCGCCAATCAGCGTTCGGCTTCTGGTCGGCGAGTTTTCCTCCTGGTGTGCGCGGAAATGGACTGACAGATGCTCTACAGCTGTTTGTGCAGATACGTCCGTGTCCAATGTAGCCTCTGCCCCGCGATCGCTCGCCGCCCTTTGGACTGGGATGGCCGGCAGCCAGGACGCCGGGAGTTTGTAGCCATCTTCTCTGTTGATGTTGGCAGGCTGTTTAATAATTTCGATCGCCTCCCGTATTTTGCGTTCTCGCATCCACGATTCTTTCGCCAGTACTCGGGCCTCCTGGAACGTGATAGGTTGTCCACAGTCACGGTGGTGTTCCGCTAACGCCGATTTGTTATGTTGTTGTAATCGGACATAGCGTTCATGTTCTGCTACTCGTAAGCTGACATGTCTCCCAGTTTCTCCCATGTAGGCAGCTCCGCTTTCACACCGTAGTTCGTGAACACCTGCAGTGTTAAGAATGTTGACTACATCCTTGGTGGAACCTATCATTTCGTGGATCCTGTGATTGCTACGAAAAATCGGTTTGAAACCTCGTCGACGGAGGACGTTATTATTGTTGTTAGTTTTTAGTAATGACGCGGCATAATACCCAGAAGAATTTTAATCACTAGGACACCGGCGGCGGAAGCCTACGTTCTTATAACTGGCATAATATTTGCTGACTTAGAAGTACTTTGATTGATCCATTTCCAAAAAGGCGTGTAGTTTAAGAATGGGACCATATTATAATAATGTGGACCGAGAGGTGAAAAAGGGGGGGGGGGAAGACACTTACGGAGCGCGGGAAGAATAACTGTTTAAATAGCTTTCTCTGCGCTGTAATTAATCTAACCCTGTTCTCACGGTCCCTGCGGGAGAAATAGGGGGGGGGGGGGGAAGCGGGGAGGCGCGTAGTATACACCTATAGATTCATCTCCGAAAGCGGGTGCTTCTAGATAATGGAAAGATTACTGACTGAACGCTACTCAAAGTAGTTTTACAGTTGCAGGTATTATAAGAAGGGTTTCGTTTACAAGCGCTCTAAAAATTACTATGGTGTTGGTGTTGAAATGGAAGAGGAAGGTGTGCTCAAAGTGTTCCATAAGTTTCAAACACTACAGAATACTAGATACATTAATTACCTTGGGGAGGGAGATTAAAAATCTTTTATGAAAGTAAAAGAATCTTAAGTGTATGGAGACTCAGATATTTCGAAATTTGAACGTTGTGGACATGTGCAGAAAAGTTTTGGTGCAAGGCTGCGAAAAATAAAGAACACGATAGGAAAGAAACTGCCCGTCGGTAATCCAGTTTCAGGACTTCGTCTTCTTACCAGTAGACATTTAATGGAATGTTACTATGATCTGCCAATTAAGAGAAATGCCGCCTCCAGTAGAGACAATGAAAAGAGCAGTCCGAGTAGCGACTTTTCATCAACCCTTTGCAGACAACAATGCACAACATCCTCTTTGTCCAAAAAGTTCTGACTCGTGGTGTGGGTTTCAAAAGGCAACCAGTAGTGGGGAAACATTAAACGCAGCTACTTATAGCCCGAAGCTGCAACGGCACTATAAATTCTAATTTTTGTAGGCTTCAGTGACATAAATCTTTGGCAAAATGCTGCCCCTTGCATATGCAAACAAATTACAAGAATTTTGTATGCAGAGGCGGCTTCTTGCAGAATAGATGGTGGAATACATTTTGCATTTAAACAATAGATTGACACTGCGTAAATTCCAACACACAAAATGATTTTTCTTGTGGTGTAGTTGCCATGTTGCTACAAACAAACAACAGCGCAGCTGCATCAAAATTTGGCATATATCACTGCATAGAAAAAGTTTCAATTTGTTTCTGTGTTTTATAGTTGTCTGTAATAAACAACTGAAATCTGTTTTTCATTTTGTATCATCCGCCATATAAGAATATATGGAAAAAACAATTTCTGAAATTGTTTACATGCCAACCTATCGTAACTGAAATCGACTACGACAAAGAAACCGAAGTTGCACATTTTCATAGCAGAGCACAGCATTTCCTTTCTCGCGATTTTAACTGAAAACCTTTACATTGTTTAAAAAATATAGTCTGTCCGAATGTTCATTAGACTACCGTGCAAAAATATGAAGGAAATCAATTACACGTTTTCGAGATTTATGGCAACAACTTTCCATGCAAATTTCCATCAGAATGTTCATTAGATTATCGTGTAAAAATTTGAAGTAAATTGGTGAAGAACGTTTCGAGATGTAAGATTCTGAACAAACGAACATTTACATTTTAATGTATTTAGATTACGTTGGTCAAAAATCATGGCACATAACAAAACGGATAGGGGATTATTGCTAATGGTACATATCTGCCATGTTATTGGCAGGGAGCATTATTAAGTACATGACTTTTTACTATAAAGTTTATTAAATCAGTGTTCACATAATAAAATGGCTGTAAAGGTATCGACGAGCCATTGTCGATAAACCAATAAAAAAAATAGGGAACAATATACAGATACACATACGACTTAACACATCAAATAAATATTATTGCTGATATTTGTTTTATGGTCATAAGGCCGTGGTCCTAACGTTTCGTCTTCCAGAGCTGGAGACATCATCAGATGGTTTAACGACACAAAAAACAGTTGCAGTCTGAAACGAGCTCATCAGGCGGAACTGTTTATACGTATCCGCGCAACAGTCGGTTCGTGACGTCATCAGACCGCTGTCTAGGACCGCGGAAGCCTGATGACGTCACGAACCGGCCGTTTCGTGGATATATATAAACCGTTCGGCCTGCTGAGCTTGTTTGAGACTGCAACTGCTTGCTGAATCGTTAAAGCTTCTGGTGTCCCAAGCATTAGAAGTCAAAGCGTTGGACAGAGAATTATGATGACCCTACGTCTCCAAAAGAAATGTAAGCAATATCGCAAATACTGGCAGTGAAAGACTGCACTCAATGATGAAATAAATGCCTAGCTAATGAACTTGAAATTTAAAACTGATGTCTTAAATACTGCTTGCCTGATGATAGTATCGGAATCAACATTTCCCTATTAGAGAATTGATTGCGGCTAGCCAATGTAAGTCAACTGCAGCGAGAAGGGATTGTGGAAACCTACTACAGTTTGGTTTTGTATAAAAGATTTAAAATAAATTTAAAATAAAATGACAAATTACAGTATATCACAATAACGTACATCTGTCAATAATTATTCGATAATGATTAAAAAGTGTTTTAAAGGAAGTGTTGTCACATGAATAGTGGTCGGAACCAGTTACGAGTAATCTTCATCAGCGATCTGATCATACGATACAACAACTGTTCACCTGTTTTATGTTTGGCACTGTGTCAACTGATAACTCGTCTACATTCTTATACGACAACAGCGCCAGGCACCGGCCGTCTATTGTGAATATATATAAAAAAAGTTCAAATGGCTCTGAGCACAAGGGGACTTAACATTTATGGTCATCAGTCCCCTAGAACTTAGAACTACTTAAACCTAACTAACCTAAGGACATCGCGCACATCCATGCCCGAGGCAGGATTGGAACCTGCGACCATAGCGGTCACGCGGTTCCAGACTGAAGCGCCTAGAACTGCTCGGCCACACCGGCCGGCCGTGAATAAACCATCATGAAGTTATTTGGCGGAGTTATTCATCATGTTACTTGCCAAGAGGAAGTAATGGGACGAAGAGCACAGCACAAGGTAGCTATTATGGAGTGGCTATCAATGCGCAATACTCAGGAATCGGGTTCCAAAGGAAAACAAAAAGAATAACAACAGGTGCCATGAAATGCTATGTTTCCAAAGACTGATACGATCATTTACGACCACTGTCGCTTTCAGTTGTGTCTTCAAAGTTTATGAGTTGTTGTAACACGCATTAACCGAAAAAATTTAATTCAATGATTATTATGACAGTCATATTAGCGTACAAGTCATCAGCAAACAGGGATTCCATACCTACCATTGAAACTGCACCTCCACACCACGCCTCAGAGCTTTCCATCAGATGCTGCAGTAGATCGGTAACCACTTAGACCCAGAAGAGTGGTGGTGGAAGTCGACAAAGAATGGGGTGGCACCCATTATCACGGAATATTGTCACTGTAGAGAAACACACGGTGTTCAAGTTACAAGCGAAAAACCGGAAAAACTGTGAAAATTGAGGTTTTTCACGTTTTTCGTTGTGAAGCCGACCTTCTACATGCCAGAAAATATGAAATTCGTATTCAGCACCCCAATAAACATACAGAATTGTTGAGAAAAACTTTAGTAATTTGTTTACAGCGAATGGAACATTTGACTGGGATATTTTACCAATCAGTGGAGTAATATCATGAAACAAACGAAGGCAACATTATTGTGGAAAGCACGAACAGGGAGCAACACCCGCGACAGCGAAAATTCTAAATGGAAACCTGAAAATCTTCACAGGGCTATCTACTACTCACGGTAGATATACTGAAAGGATTGGTAGTGAGAGAATGAATGCATGGTAATCGTAATCCATGGTAATTTTCCGTATTTTTTTCTGGCTTCTTCCTTGGATTCTGGACGACATCTTGAAAGCATTTTGTACATGGACAGGAAAAATGAATCGACAATGTTATGATAGTGAGGAATTCTATGTGTCGGTAAGAGTTAACTTTAATTTAGAACAGAGAAGTTATGGGTCTTAGGTTTTCCCTTTACTTAAATGAGAATGATACATCGTTCTGTCTTTCGAATTATTAAAGAAAACACAAAGACGCTTTAATATTGGTTTAAATCTATTGTGCTAACGATCTGAAATTTTATACTTTTTTTACATCTGGAAGTACTTATGTATGCTCAATTAATCAAAACAGGTCATGTCCTCTGCAGTCTCGTCAGTAATCATTACGAAAATTATTGAGAATTTGAAATTTTTTTCGGTCCTATGCAAGACGGTACAGCTTGTGACTCTAAAGAATATTTCACGAATTAAGTCACATTCCACATTAGTGGTTGAACGTACAAAGCAAAGCTGCAGTGAATATTGATTTACAGTACTGGAATTATTCAGCCTACCTAATATGGTACTGATAACTTGAGTCGCAGTCAGCAGTCGTTTTATGGAATGTCTCATAGGAGAAACTTGATTTTATCTTGATCACCAGGGCAGCCGAAACTATAGATATCACAAGCGCTAACAGTGTTTACTTGGTTTTATATGTAGCAACGAGTATCTCCGTTTTGTATTAACACTGTTTTCCTTGGCAGTGATGGTCAGGTGCACTAGTTAACAGCGAAGATTTTTACTTTTCAAGTTACAGTTGAGTCACGATAAACTGTGGTCAGATTGATATGTGAACTTTTGATACTTTCCGTTCATATCAACGAGGTATTCCAAGTGGCTTTTAAAAAAACGCAGCTCATTCCCATTTCCAAGAACAGTTTTCGGACAGCTTCGCAAAATTATAGGCATATGTAGTTGGTGAAACTCAGTTGTAGGATTCTGGAAAACGTTTTATGCTAAATCTACAGAGCAAGAACCAACTAGGTTTGCCACTTTTTCTTTTATTAAGTAAACTACAATAAACCACCAACAGTACCACACTCTTCAAAATCAAAAACCAATAAGGATCCCTACTTGCGGATCAAGCAAATAGCAACTAATTCCTGTAATCAGAGTGCCCTTCGACTCTATACGCGTACAAGTGTTCCACGTCGACGTCGGCTGTTAGCAGTCGGTAGCTAGCCTGACACGACGGATGCGACGTACCACAATCGTTGCGGGAGAGAGGAGGGCCGAGGTGGCACACCTCTGTACCGGCCGAACTTCTCCGCACTATGCGAGTCGAAAACTGTTCGCTGAACGGCCCTGCGCCGGCTTATCAAGCCCCAGGCGGAAGAATATTTCTGCGACTATTTGAACACACGTGATCCCCAGGAAGTAGTTCGTTTCCGTCGCGCGCCCTTCCTCTGCTTGCTGGTTGATGCCCTCTGATGGACGTCGTCCGCACCTAGGTGTTTGTTGTCAACTGTGGTACTTGCTTGTAAACACTCTTGCGTCGGCCAGACTTCGCAGCGGAGTCTGCAACCCGCATCGCTGGTCTGTCTGCGGTGTGCGGCTGCTGTAGGCGTATGTGGCGACTACAGCATTTTAAGCTTGACCATTATGACTTTTTTTTCTTTTTTTGGAGTCTGAAAATCTCTTCCTTACGATTCACAAACAATGATCATAAAAATACTCAATTCAGTTCGTCCATGAAATCCAGATTGTAGCAAATAGCGTTAATAGGTTAATGCCATATTCCTTCAGTTATGACGTGTTTTCTATGCTGTTCCGCACTGTCCCTAGTGAACCACATACGAGGTTATAGAATAGCAGACAACTTCGTGTCTGCATTGGAGATTTTCTTGTAAATACAACTTAATGGGAAGAAATCGTTAGCTGTGGAAATTGAGAGAGAGAGAGAGAGAGAGAGAGAGAGAGAGAGAGAGAGAGGGAGAGAGAGCTGTTACTGTTCACAATAGATAAGGGGCGATTAAAAAGTTTCCATTTGAGGGTGCTGCTGCAGTGTACATGCAATGCGACTCCGATGCGAGTAGATAAGCACCAACATTTAGGAAAGAGATTAGTGTGGCATTCGTTGTCTCTCCGAAGTGCGTGTGTTAAATGCAGACACATGAACTGTGGCACCGTTACTACCAAATCTGGCCAAAGAGGACCAAAGTGCTATTATTTTTTTCTTAACTGCCAAAGGACTAAAACCGGTAGACACCCATCAGAGAATGAAGAATGTGTACGGGGTAGCATGTCTGTCGAAAACCGCGGTCCGGGAAAACTGCGACAAGGGGTGCTGCTGCTTCATGATAACGAACGTCTCCATATCGCAAATGTTGCAACGCAGAAGTTACGCCAACTCAAGTGGGACACACTCGAGCACCCGGCCTACAGTCCTGATCTCTCCCCATGCGAATATAACGCTTTCTGTCCCTTAAAGGCCTTGAAGGGTCGGCTTCCTGTCGGAAGGGGATATGCAGCAGGCAGTTACGGACTTCATCACGCAATAAGACAGGGCGTTTCACCAAACGGTTGCCGGCCGAAGTGGCCGTGCGGTTCTAGGCGCTGCAGTATGGAACCGCGTGGCCGCTATGGTCGCAGGTTCGAATCCTGCCTCGGGCATGGATGTGTGTGATGTTCTTAGGTTAGTTAGGCTTAACTAGTTCTAAGTTCTAGGGGACTAATGACCTCAGAAGTTGAGTCCCATAGTGCTCAGAGCCATTTTTGAACCAAACGGTTGTCTTCAACCTGGTGCGTCGGTGGGACAGTTTCCTCAGTGCTCAGGGCGATTTGGTCTGATTCTCGACTGTACGACCTTCGAAAGGAAACTTTCTGAACTCCCCTTGTATGTTGAGTTAATCAGAAATAATTTTTACACATTTTGGGGAAGGATTTCTCTAATAAAAATCCTTCACTTCTGGGTTACTAATTAAACTACATCCAACGCATTTTGAAGTAAACTCCAACTATGGTCAACATATCGCATTGATTTCGTAGGTAAGAGAATGATAATATTGATACATCTGCTGGTACACTAATTCAATTCTTGATGGCGTCGTTTTGCTATGGAGATATGATTAAATTTGAAATTTGTGTTCTTTATTCTGCCTGAAAGTTTCACGTTTGTACTAGCAATCAGTTACCTGGTAAATGAAAAGTTTTGTTTAACCATGCTTAGAAAGTCACTCCGTGCCGACGCAAGGCTGCACGGCTGTATCAAAACGCGTTTCCGAAGAAGACAGATGACACAAATTTTGCTGTTGTTTCCGTGGCGTTGCTCAGAAGTGAGATATAATCCGTAGTACTACAAACGATGGTTTGAAGCAGATAATGTTGCATTCGTACTCTTAACCAGCAAGAATGCTTTCTGTAGAAGAAAAAAAATGTTCAAATGTATGTGAAATCTTATGGGACTTAACTGCTAAGGTCATCAATCCCTAAGCTTACACACTACTTAACCTAAATTATCCTAATGACACACACACACACACACACACACACACACACACACATGCCCGTGCTTTCTGTAGACTGTCGATGTAGATCCACGAATCAGCCTCGATTACGTCGCTGTAACATCTAAAACAGTAAGTAGTAATTCTCGAGTAGTTTATACCTCCGTATTATCTTCAACACGTACAGGCTCTTTCACAATCTGACCACCGACCGAGGGAGAATGTATACTTTTTAATTGTTGCACAAACCTGCAATCAGTCGCCCGTATCTTCAGCCTCACTTGCAGATGAGGCAATATTCAGAAGCAGCTTGAAATGTATCCTGATACTACCTAGGCAGCTACTGCTGCTAATGACTTGGCGTATGGAGCCGAGACGAAAGTCAAATCGGTAGCCGAAAACACAGAAGGAAATTAACTTTAAGATTTCAAGTACCAAAAGCCTCAATAATTCCTGATGAACGAAATCAAGAATCGCCTTATACGACAATACACGATCCAACAACATTGCAAAATAAAACCGAGATCTAGAAAGCAAGGTAATAGTTGCACTAGAAAGTCGGAGTAACTTTGACTTCAGTAACAATGTTCGAACAGCTTGATTCGGCTGTCATACCTGATATTTATTTTCGACAGAGAGCTGACGGTCATTGTCACGTGACGTGTTTGTTGCGATTCATTGGCCTCCGGTACTTGCGGTCGCGGAAGTATGAACCGCAAAATTAATGCCACCAAAACTCTTTGAGTGACGGGATATTAGAGGACGGAATAGCAAATTTTCACATCCAAAATTAGTGGGTGGATGTTGATCGTACTGGCAGAATTCAGTCAAGATACCGGCATCAGCTTATCTCTAATGCTTGGGCTGTCATTGTATATGACTGACTGGTGTCGAGATGTAAAAGCTGTCAGGAACATTTTCTCTAGTGTTCCGGGAGATATTTGCAGTTTCGTTTTCGCAATGTGCAGATGAAGTCGGCCCAACAAATGCTGCTCATCACGTGCTCCAGGCAACGTCGATTGTTGACGGAAAGCTTCGGTTTGTTTCCCGTTACAAACATGATGATAATTAAAGCGAAATTTGGAGTGCCTATTCGATGGAGTGGTCCCAAATTAGAATCGTGCTGTTTTCGGTAAATATCAACAGGGACTTTAAACCACACTGAATAACCTATACTTCAGCAGTGATTCAGGTGCCGCCCTGAACCGCGCTGTTGCTAACGCCATGCGGCAGCGCTACTCAGTCGCTGCTGGAGTTCTCGTTTATTCTTGATGTTTTACTGTCTCTGTTAATAATATCGCTAAACCAAATACCATAGTGTAATTTGGGACCGCTCTATGGACTAGGCCCTAAAATTCCTTTAAACATAATGTTGTTTGAAACGGGAAACAAACCGACGCTTTCCGCTGACACGGGTCGTTTGCATGAAGTATGTGATGAGCAGCACTTATTGACCGATTCCACTTATACATTGCATGAACGAAATTGCAGATACCAGCAGAAATACCAGGGAAACTGCGTCTAACGACTCTTAGGAGAGACACCCTGTTTATGAAACTTCCTGGCAGATTAAAACTGAGTGCCGGACCGAGACTCATACTTGAGACCTTTGCCTTTCTCGGACAAATGCTCTACCATCTGAGCAACCCAAGCACGACCCTCGACCCGTCTTCACAGCTTCGATTCTGGCAGTACTTCGCCTCCTACTTTCCAAACTTTATAGAAGCTCTTCTGCTGCGAACCTTGCAGAACTAGCACTCCTGGAAGAAAGGATATTGCGGAGACATGGCTTAGCCACAGCGGTTGTTTCTAGAATGAAATATTCACTCTACAGCGGAGTGTGCGCTGATTTGAAACTTCCTGGCAGATTAGAACTGTGTGCCGGACCGAGGCTCGCAATATCCTTTCTTGCAGGAGAGCTAGTTCTGCAAGGTTCGCAGGAGAGCTTCTGTGAAGTTTGGAAGGTAGGAGACGAGGTACTGGCGGAATTAACGCTGTGAGGACGGGGCGTGAGTCGTGCTTGGGTAGCTCAGTTGGTAGAGCACTTGCCCGCGAAAGGCAAAGATGCCGAGTTCAAGTCTCGGTCCGGCACACAGTTTAAATCTGCCGGCGCACACTCCGCTGTAGAGTGAAAATTTCGTTCTATTTATAGAATCAATCGGAGACTATTTTGAACGTTTGTTGTTGGTTTAGGTCTTGAGAACGTGGTAAGTTTTCTTTCGTTAACAACTAAAAAACGAAAGTTTTGTAGACATACGTTTGTTTAGAATTATTTCCTCATTTTTGTGTGAAGAAACAGCCACATTAGTATTTCTAACACGTCCTATACAAATGATTGTTAGAAAACATCGGAAGCTACGTAAGGCTCTTCGTGGATGAAGCTTTCGTATGTATCGAAAAAGCAGTCCAATCGAATTGTAGTCATTTACGGGAAAGACTCTTAGTGCAGTGACTGCCAGTTGCCATTCATCATAAGCAAATGGAAAGACCCAATATTGCTTTACTATACTGTTGATGATCAATCGCAGAAACAGTCATAATTTAAAATATCTAGAAAAAGCGGACGGAGCGATGTGAAATGGAACGAGCATGTGAAGTTAGGTGTATGAAAGACACATGACAAATAGATCAACTGGAAGAGTCTTAGAGAAATATAGTACTCAAACAAAACCAACATTCCACCGATTCCTGAGCGTTGCATGTCTGTGGAATATCCTTACCACGAAGGATTAATAGAGAAGACTAAGAATATCAAAAACAATCTAAGACAAAAAAGGAAAAATAGGACGCTCTATAGAATTAAGCAAATTGGATATAAATTGATATTCGCTCAGGTATCGAAAGAAAATACAAAATTGCAAACTTTGACGGCCGATGTATGAATGTGTGACGCAGCAGCGCAGTTTCACCGCATAGCTCGAAAGGATAGTAAACTGGAGACACGATACCAGGGCATACAGTCCTTGTGAATTTCATCTCGTGTACTCAGCTGGACAGTAATCATGTCTCGCACACAGGCGAGTGGGCAATATCCGCAAACGTCGGTATCTGAAAGAGGATGTGCAGTTGGAGTCAAAGAAGCAGGTTTGAGTAATCGGCGAATAGCCTGACATTTGAATAGGAGCCATGCGACTATCCGACGACAACGGGAATGGGTAAACCATGGCCGAACACACCGTCAAGAGGGAAGCGGAGAGAGACGACAGAACGTGAGGACCGAGCAATCGTCATAAAGGCTCTCAGAGTCCCAGATTCATCATCATCATCCATCCGACGTGCAACTAGAGCTTCACTGACCACAAGAACCATTAATAGGCGGCTCTCAGAAAGGGGGCTGAGCTCACGGCTCCCCTTGCACTGACTACCATTGACCTCTGTATGCCAACAACCCCGCTGCAGTTCTGCCTGGCACATTCGACCTGGAATCTCGTTCACTGGAATAGAATTGTCTTCAGCTATGGGTCGCGATTCGGACTGATCTCCGTTACCAAAGTGACTGACGCCCGCCATGTGGCCGACAACCAGAAGTGATGGTCTGAAGTGCCATTTCTTTTCATAGTAGGACGCTTTGATTGTGACTCGAGGCACCCTTACATCTCAGCTGTACGTCACGGTATTCTACGCCCCGTTTTGTTGCCCCTCATAGCAACCCATTCTGTACTTACAAAATAAGATCAGCACTAGACTAAGGAGGCCTTCTTTATGGAAATGGTTCAAAAAGCGCTCTGTCTGAACTTGACAATCTTCATTATCGCTGTCTCAAGATATATATTCGAGGAATGCGATCTGCAACCGTACATGCTTTATTGGTTGGAGCAGTGGAGCCGCGAAGAGATTTTGTACTGGTTGTCTTCGCACTTGCCAAACCCTCCCGTCGCCAGCATTATGGGCTGGATCCTCCAACCAGCTCGGGTTTTTGACGAGCTAAAGCGCCAACTGGGCAGAATGTGGCACGAAATCCCTTGGGAGGACATACAACAACTCTATCAGTCAATGTAAAGCCCAATAACTGCTTGAGTGAGAGCCAGAGTTGGGCCAAAGCGCTGTTGTGAAGCTTGGTTCGAATGGCTCTGAGTACTATGGGACTTAACGTCCCCTAGAACTTAGAAATACTTAAACCTAACTAACCTAAGGACATCACACACACCCATGCCCGAGGCAGGATTCGAACCTGCGAACGTAGCGGTCGCGCCGTTGCAGACAGTAGCGCCTAGAACCGCTCGGCCACTCCGGCCGACGTTGTGAAGCTCTTTCTCTTGAATAAATCATCCAATTTGTCTCAAATTGTTATCATTTGTTCGTCTTTACCTGAACATGTACATCACATCTACCAATTTCCGACTCATCGGATAATTTCTTCGTAGTGCGACGGTTTCTTTTCTTCTTCTTCGTCTTACTGTGCAGAAACTGCACATTTCGTCACGTATACTTCTAGTTAGCGCTAGAGTGAGTCCCGGAAATCCTCATCCAGTGGCAGTGGCCTATGTTAAAGGAGTCTGTCCCCGGTAGCTGAGTGGTCAGCGCGGCAGAATGCTAGTCTTAAGCCCGGGTTCGATTCTCGGCTGGGTCGGAGATTTTCTCCGCTCAGGGAGTGGGTGTTGTGTTGTCCTAATCATCATCATTTCATCCCCATCGACGCGCAAGTTGCCGAGGTCTCGTCAAATCGAAAGTCTTGCACCCGGCGAACGGTCTACCCGATGGGATGCTCTAGTCACGCGTCATCCACATGTTGCATCTTCATGGGGTCGTTTGACGTAGAAATTCAGAGTTCGTTCAAAGAGTAGTCAAACAACGTTACTTCCTCCTACATATGTTTCATAGAATGACTGACGTTAAAATGAGTGAAATCGGAATTCATATAGTGACTTGCTGACTGTCATTTCCCCTGAGCACAGTTATAGGGAAACAAATAGAGCCAACTGGTCCCCGTGTGCCAATTGACAACGTTCTTAAAATAAGGCATGCTTCAAAAAAGGACTGGAAACGGAACATGTAGGAGGAAATTGAAACAATCATCCACGGCCAGAAGTAGAAAAACGATACCCAAAATGATATGACGGAGTTTAAGGAGTTAAATTTCTTACCATTTTCAATAATTACGAAAAAAACTGTAACTTACGGACAGTATCAAGAATATGACAGGCCATAATGCATTAACGTGTGCTAAAGACCAGCCACTTCGTTCTGAATCACTGGAGTGTAAATTACGAGGTCCGGCTTAAACCGAAAATATTAGATTCATAGGCAGAGTACTGCGATTCCGAATAACACTAATGCATTCCATATTATTTTTATTCGTGAAGTTTTATCTTTATAATCTGCTTCCGCCGCGTAGGTCACAACTGCACATTTGTGAGGTGTCACTCTACCTATTAGTATCCAGATTCTTATCCAGTGCTGACCAATAAGTGGAGGATGGGTAGTTGCTTAAAGTTCTTTATCATCAGATTCAGTTCCAGAGCTCTTTGTTAAATTCTAAATCTCGCCCTAGTGCCCCCTGCTGCGGCACCAAGTGACACTGCTTGTGGTGATCCATCCGAAGGATAGGGCCGCTACACTCTTAATCCTCTCCCTCGTCTCGTTCGGTCGGCCGGTGTGGCCGAGCGGTTCTAGGCGCTTCAGTTTGGAACCGCGCGACCGCTACGCTCGCAGGCTCGAATCCTGCCTCGGGCATGGCTGTCTGTGATGTCCTTAGGTTAGTTAGGTTTAAGTAGTTCTAAGTCTAGGGGACTGCTGACCTCAGATGTTAAAGTCTCATAGTGCTCAGAGCCATTTTTGAACCTCATCTCGTTCCTCGTGCTAGTCGAGATGGGTGGGCTGTTAAGTGGGCGGTAGATCCCACTGTTCACCTCCAACAACGCCAGCAAGCACATCAACAAGACTTCACGTGCAAATATCACAGACATGAACATTAACAATTCGTACACAATCCGCAGAAATGGCGTCCAGTCTAAATCCGAGGTGGCGAAATGGTCATCGCACTGGAGTTGCTTTCGGAAGGTGTGCGATTCAAATTCCGGTCCGGTCTTCATCATCCACATTTTGATTACGCGTGGGCTTCCGAGTTCGTTTCATATGATTGCTGAGATGGTTCCATTGAATAAACCACGGTCTACTCCCTGACTCATCCTTTTTCACTCTGAGCTTATGCTCAGTCTTTAACGACCGTCTCGTTGAAGGAACGATAAACCCTAGTCAGGGTTGTCACAAGTTTCCGCAAGTGAAATTCCCTGATATTTCCCTGATGTCCAGACAAGTGTTAGCATTTTACTCTGAAAAATTTTGACATGTCAAAAATCTGTAAAGACTTCTGTATTTCTCCTCAGTGTGAGCAAAAATCTCAAGCACTACCATAAACATCTCCTGTAATTAATTGGTTTTAGATAGAGAAAACAAGCCAAATGGTACATGTGTTTCATTAAGACCACTCTCGTTGTTTTACTCCAATAAAACGAAACTTATTTGGTGACAAAAATACGCATTTCCTTGGAGTCGCAGGACAGATTTAAAATATCTTCACTGTTTTCAGGAACAATCTCAGAAAAAATTAGGCCTCGTGAAAGAAGTCTATAAGGCAGGGAAGAGTTGTGTAAACCAACACTATAGGTTGACGCCAGTAGAATGTTGGTTCGACTATGTTCGTTTTGTCGGTTATTATCCACTGCATTATGTCTATTATTTTACAGGTATTTTGTGAATTTTCTTTCGAGAACTATATGAGTACATAGCGTACAGACCGTCAGCGACTGTCAGAATTGTCTTTTTCTTATCGTCCATACTTTCTTATATATAAGCTACTTTCGAAGCGCTAAATATACTACAAACAATAAAATGTCTATAAAACTTGAGACAGTCACAATTCCTCAAATCCATCACCTTGCCGAGGAGCACTGCAGTCCTGGGTCCATGGATAAACCACGAAAATCCGCCGCATTACGCTACACACAGACCCGGCCTCCGGGCAGATCGGTGACACTAGATTCGATTGGCAGGGCCTGCACACTAGTGGGAAACGACGGGTTTCAGATCGGCAGGCCCGATCCGTTTGAGATACCCGCAGAAACGGCCTGCAGTTTTGGCCCGTCGAGGAAATCCACTCGTGTGGTCACCTATTCATGTGTCATAGACACCATGTTGATAAAATGAGACTGGGGTGATCAATCCATGCAATAGATAACTTGCGCAATTACTCTGAGAATCAGTACTAATGCCGGCCGCGGTGGTCTCGCGGTTCTAGGCGCGCAGTCCGGAACCGTGCGACTGCTACGGTCGCAGGTTCGAATCCTGCCTCGGGCATGGATGTGTGTGATGTCCTTAGGTTAGTTAGGTTTAAGTAGCTCTAAGTTCTAGGGGACTGATGACCACAGCAGTTGAGTCCCATAGTGCTCAGAGCCATTTGAACCATTTGAACCATCAGTACTAATGAGGATAGGTCGCAACTCACCGAAAAGACAATCATACTCTCACAACTATAGTTTCGGCCATAGCCTTTGTCAGAAAACGAGAGCACACACGTATTCACACAATCACTCAGACACAACTCATGGACACATGATCGCCGTTTCAGGCCACTGTGTCGAGAATCTCTGAGAATCCGGTCCAAACAAATCACACCTCCCGCCTCCCGCCTCTCGCCTCTCGCCGACAGCTACTAGGCTAGCAGCAAGAAATGGTGGCAGTACTGACTGCAAGCTGGGGGGAGTGGTAGGAAGGGGAGGAGCAGCAAGAATGAGGGAATAGGGAAGCGGTGCACATACTCCGCTGAGCCCAAACAGTGACGATGCATGACATCTCAGTAAACAAAGCATTTCATCTACTGAGACAAAAACGAGATTTTTCCGGTGTATTTTCCAAATTTCCCTATTTCCCTGATTTCCCTGACATGTTTGAAATTCCCTGAGATCCCCTAATTTCTCTGATTTCCCGAACTTGCGACAACCCTGCTCAGCTTCATCAGAAATGCTTATACAAACATTAGGCTACGAAATACCATGGCTTTTCTCAAAGCAGTTATTTAATCATTTTCGCATCCGTTCATGAGCTAGATCAGGATCACTTTCCACTTTACGTCATTCAAAAAGATCGCATTCGTGGCTCCACAGTGAAATATATTCCTTCTCTGGCTGCATAAGACCTACTCCAGCACTCAATCACATAACCCTTTCTCTGTTTCGGAGACAATCAGCCCCCTAGGAAGAATATTCTAAAATAATGATTGACAACAAAGCGAATTCGCTCCAGAAATCCACACCTGCGGTTGGCACAATAGATTGTTGTTAATAACTTCGTCATTTATAGCAAATGGCGTGAAACGTGGTCTAGGAGTCATTCATCTGTAGTGCGGCATTTTATTCAAAAATGGCTCTGAGCGCTATGGGACTTAACATCTATGGTTATCAGTCCCCTAGAACTTAGAACTACTTAAACCTAACTAACCTAAGGACAGCACACAACACCCAGTCATCACGAGGCAGAGAAAATCCCTGACCCCGCCGGGAATCGAACCCGGGAACCCGGGCGTGGGAAGCGAGAACGCTACCGCACGACCACGAGGTGCGGACGGGCATTTTATTGACCCTTGGGATTTGAACTCTCACGGCTTCATTGGATGAATATAAATCGCATCGGAACAGGACTTAGAGTTCCGGCCAGAGTGACCGAGCGGTTCTAGACGCTACAGTCTGGAACCGCGCGACCGCTACGGTCGCAGGTTCGAATCCTGCCTCTGGTATGGATGTGTGTGATGTTCTTAGGTTAGTTAGGTTTAAGTAGTTCTAAGTTCTACGGGACTCATGATCTCAGAAATTAAGTCCCATAGTGCTCAGAGCCATTTGAACCAGGACATAGAGTGTCAGGTTAATGAGGTGTTTCTTACAGTAGATTATGATTCTTCCGGGAAGAACAGGAAGAATTATACCGTAGTAAGCCTACGAGCCACACAATAGAAGAAAATGAAGAAAGTATTGATAAATACAAATCAGCAATAAAACACAAATAAAGGTTAATATATCTCTTTCCTATCATATAAACAACGAAGTTAACACTGTAAAATATATGACTGCGTGGCGAGACAGGGCAAACTCAGTGGTTAGCGGCCCCGTCATCTGTGGGTCCCAGTTATTTCGTCTGGGCTTTAGACCTGTCTCAAGCATGAAAGTAAATTTAAGTGTGTCATTTTTTGTGTTCTATATAGACCAAGATCTAAATGATAGACATGTTTATACGTCTAGCGCATGCATACTATTTAAAAAGTGTTCCTCTAAATACAGTAAAATACATTGGATGCTGGAATCTGGTTAACTGAATAACGTACGGAAGAAAATATCTGAACGCTTATTGGGCTAATTACGTACTAGACAGAGAAGAAAGTGTCAAGCTGCTTGAAATTAAGGACTGAGAATCATAGATTCTCATGAAGTTAACATTCAGGTGACCCAGGATTTCATCATGTAGTTATTTACGAAATTCTTCTTGGTGGCTCCTTCAGTCGGAAAGGAGAATGAAAACATATCCCCATTTCCCATATACCGCCAGCTGGAGAGGGGGGGGGGGGGCGTAAACGACAATGGACAATTGCTCGTAACCAATCAAGAGCTACTGCCCTGGGAGGTAAGTGGGTATTTCTGATAAGAGGAGTAGTAAAACGTTTTGACTCTGTGGAGCCGCATGCTGAACGGAAATATGACAAATCGGACTAGTTAGCAAATCATGTTTCACTCTGAAGCGGAGCGTGCTCTGTTTTGAAGCTTCCTCAAAAATTGCTGGGACTCCAGTCTAGAACACTACTTTTTGTGGGCAATGATCTTTGCGAGTGAGCTATCCTGGTACGATATACCACCAATAGCTTCACATACACCAGTAACGTTTTCTTATCATCCGGAGACAGAAGCACTCCCACAAAGACTGCGCAGCTCACTCTTTAAAAAAAATGATATCTTGTTTAGAACAGCCATCCGAAACTCATTTTTAGTTTCCCATAAAGTACCCAACACTGCACACTCTACTACAGGGTGCAAAATTTATTCTGAGAACAGTCCCTTACGCAGTGGACAGGCCGTTTTTATTCCAGCACTGCTAGTCTACCAAGATGTAGAGCACAACTTAAGTGAAGTTTCTAAATTAAAAGTGAGGAACAGGCAGATAAAGCTGAGAAAACCTCAACAAGGTTGCAGAGTCTAGGTTCGTTTCGCAGCCCACATTTGATCTATCAGAAGCTTCGAAACATGTTAATTTTAATGGAATGTCACTGAAAGAAACATAGGGGGAAATACGAAAGCCACACTTTTGCTTTCCATATTGGTGGTCACCTGACTCGGTTTTTTTCAACAGACATTTGGGTTGGACGAATTGTGCTCACAAGTTAGTTAGTCCTAACGAGATTCACAGCATGAGGAAGTTTGCTGGTGAAGGTTGGTAGACTGTTATGGGTACTTTAGAACCCTGTTCAAGATGAATAAAATGGTTGAAATGGCTCTGAGCACTGTGGGACTTAACTTCTGAGGTCATCAGTCCCCTAGAACTTAGAACTACTTAAACCTAACTATCCTAAAGACATCACACACATTCATGCCCGAGGCAAGATGCGAACCTGCGACCGTAGCAAACGCTCGGTTCCAGACAGAAGCGCCTAGAACCGCTCGCCACAGCGGCCGGCTCAAGATGAATAGGTTGACTTCGTATACTGTGAGCGGATACATTCACTGATATCTCGCCACGAAACTCATCGCTTCAACTATTCAGAGTAATGAGTTCTCCAGCCATTATGTAAACAGCTGACCATTAAAATTGCAACACCATCACGGCGACATAACACAAACGTAAAGGCATGAAGAAAACTTACATTTGTCGACAAGCAAATAACTAGCATCTCAATGCAACAGCACAAATTAGGTACTAGTAACCTTCTGTACGTGTGGGAAGATTACGCAGAGGGTTTCTTATTCAGAAATCATTTTTGACTGTTTGTTATTTGTGAGAAGATTGTGTTTTCGTTCCGCGACATTGATGCTCGCCTTAGTTGGGAAACCAAAACTATCATGCGAATATGTAATCTACAGGCTCAAGGGTGCCACACTAAGCGCGATGCAGGATTAAAGATGCCCTGTACGACTGCGCCTGAGAGGACAGACATGTTCGCTCAGCTGTGCAGGATCGTACAGCCAGGTCGTGTACCTTGAGTCAGTTTATGAACATTCTGACGGGAGACAAGTATCCACAAGGACAGTCAGATGACACCACAAGCTGTCAGAACAGTGAACATTGTTGCGGCTTCCCTTGAAGCGACAGCAGAGTGAGGTGCGTCGACTTTGGTGTGCCAAAACACTAAAATGGACACGAGTGGTACTACATCATCGTTTAAAATGAGTGTCGGTTTTCTGTGCAGTGTCCCGATTGACAAGTCATTGTGTGAGGGCTCCAAGGAGAACCGACGTTGCTCATTGCATATATCACCGATATACCTGTTAAGCACCTGGTTTATGGTGTGTGTTTGGATATAAAGCGCAATCACCACTGATTCGCATATCCGGTAATTTGGACAGCAGGCGTTACATTTCTCACGAGCTAAGGATGATGGTTGAACTTTAGGTTAGAGATGTTCGTGATGTTATCTTTCAACAAAGTAACACAAGACAGCATTTTGTCGATACCTCTCCAGATACATAACGTGTTCGACTGTTCACATGGCCAGCACGTTCTCCATATCTCTCATCCACTGAAAACATCTCATCCAGCGGCCATCAATCCGAAGATTGTTTTGAACACTGCAGTACTTTACTAGGCATGGGCCTGTTGGAGATGGTATGCCATTACCTTCATCCGAGTTTTGAACCGATTCACCCGGCCATTTATAGAAGGGACCTACAGTTTGGATTTCGAACGACGGTGCACCCTGAAATTTTTCACATCAATGATCATTTTCTGAGGTGAAAGAAGTGGTGAGGGACTGATTAAATTCCTAGAACTCACCGGACATAGAACGCGATGCTTTTGGATTTGCAGTCTTGCACTTCATCACTTTTTCTTGTTTTTCGATATGTTTTTCCGTGGTTTGGCGTAACTGCTTCTTCGCAGATATCGCATGAACTACCTTCCCCCCATTTTATGACAGCACTCCGTCTTCAGACGACAAGTAGCCCATAGGGACCATCCGACCGCCGTATCATCCTCAGTTGAGGATGCGGATAGGAGGGGCGTGTGGTCAGCACACCGCTCTCCCGGTCGTTATGATGTGTTTCTTTGACTGGAGCCGCTACTATTCGGTCGAGTGGCTCCTCAATTGGCATCACGAGGTTGAGTGCACCCCGCAAAATGGCAACAGCGCATGGCGGCTGGATGGTCACCCATCTAAGTGCCGACCACGCCCGACAGCGCGTAACTTCGGTGATCTCACGAGAACCGGTGTATCCACTGCGGCAATGCCGTTGCCGATTTTATGATACCTGGCTAAAAAGTGGCTCTTAGCAGTGAATCATGATATTTATTAAATATTTCTAGGGTATGGGATGCCACCTCCTCAATATACAGCGTAAGGCATTTAAAACTGTTTTTGGAAAACGCAAATCAGATTTTAAAAAAAGGTTATGATAAAAGTCGTTCGTCTCGAAGGGGAACATCCAGTAACATCAAACTCGACCCCCGCCCTGCCTCACCCCAAAAGGGCGGATTGGGGGGGAGGGGGTAGGGAGGGGTTAACTCTCTTTTTATTAGGGTTCCAATTCTCCGGGAAAAAATGCGTAAGATTTGTATTTAACATCTTCCGTTGGGTGACAGGTAGCGCTGTAATCGACAAAAATCAAAATGGGTTAAAAATCTTCGAAAAATCATAATATCTAAAGAAATACATATCAGATTAGGACTCCAGAACATTACAATGGCAGGTATTCTGAGACCTTCATTGAGAAACTGGTTTTTCAAAGTTAAAAATACATTAGTTCTCGGAAAATCACGCCAGATTCAGGAATTTCGTAAATAAGCGTTCTGCAAATGCTTCATGAACACAAATTCTATCGACATAACCTATTGTTGCAACAAGAACAACGTGGCGACGACTCAAAACCGTTAGAACTTTCGCAACTGGATGTATCAACAACAAGCGGCCTGTGATAATTTTATTTCAAAGATACTTTTCTCTGACTAATCATCTTTTACGAATCGCAGTCAACTGAATCGTCATATTATGTGTTATCAATCATTTGAAAATCATTTTGGTTAAGGTATTGTTTTGTATGTTAAGCGGGGGGCCTAGAAACGACGGAGAGGCGCCTTCCCCGCCGCAGCCGCCGTGGTCCACAACCCCACGACGACTACCGCAGTCCACTTCACCCCTCCCCCGCCCCACACCGAACCACTATTTCAGGGTTATTGTGCGGTTCGGACACCGGTGGGCCCCCCACACCGCAGGGAACGTCTCACGCCAGACGAGTGTAACCCCTATGTTTGCGTGGTTGAGTAATTGTAGTGTATGCGTACGTGAAGAACTTGTTTGCGCAGCAATCACCGACATAGTGTAGCTGAGGTGGAATAGGGGGAACCAGATGGAATACCGCCTAAAAACTATCCACAGACTGGCCGACTCACCGGACGGCGACATAAGACCACCGGGCGGGTTCGTGCCGGTGCGTTAGACCGATCGGCTAACCAGGCGGGCTTGGTTAAGGTGAGTCGAGCGTCATCCGTGAGAGAAATAACACCTGTAATGTGGACAATATAATGAATTATGCTTTAGCCAATTAACTTTTTCTATAAAACAGGTTTTTCACTAAATATTTTAGTGTAACTACCTTTTTAACCTCCTGGGATCCTAATATAATGTGTATTTCTCGAGATATCATTTTTCGACAGTTTTAACCCATTTCGATTGTTGTTGGTTATAGCGCCATCTATAAGCAACGAAAAAAATGTTAAATTCGAAAGTTAAATATTTTATCCTAAAGAATCGGAACCTGCAGTAAAAAATCGTGGTTCCTATTTAAGATTTCAAAGTTGATCCACCTCCGACTGTGTGTCATTTGATGTCCCTCTTCAAGGTGGACAACTTTTATTGCAAACTTTTTTTATCCTATTTGTAATTTTGGAGGTATTTACAAAAACACTTTTGAATGCCCCATCCGGTATGTTGCTGTTGGCTGATTACTCTTTGAGAGAGACACGTCCCAAGTTATCTCTGGCCCAGGTTATCTAGCTTTGTATTGCCACAGTTGTATTTCAACACGCGTCTTTGCGCATCAAGTGCGTCGTGTCACTGATAACGGCTGTTGACTCTATTGTAAGTATTCTCTTTCCAGTGATCCTCTGTGCTCACCTGCAGTTGAATCCGTGGCAAAATGTCTTACACAACTGTGATTTATTTGCAGACTATCGAGGATGACACACAGCAGTGCAAGGGCGCTAGTATTTTTAAACTGTTTCTGTGCAGTAAACTGACATCCCATCTTGTCAGTATATGAATGTCAGCGGACTGTTGTACATAATAATGGTCTTCTACAATGACTTCATTGGTGCGTTATGTTACACTTGTAGATGTCTGACAGTGGCACTTAGGCCGGAACTACAGCAGTATAATAAAATCAGTTACGGCCAAAACAGGAAAACGACCTTATTTAAGAAATTTATAGAAACTCCAGACACACATTACAAGAAGTTAATAAACGCTAGTTTAATACTTACTGCTGTCACCGAAACAATTGTTTCTCCACAGAGATTTTACACAGAGTTTACAAAAGTTTACAGCGTAAAACTGTATTTAAAATTGCACCAATCTAAACGTGAAATTTACAGTAAAAATAACATATAAGTACAGCGTCGCAGAAAATGAATGTTGTAGACGAAAAGGACAGTGATTTAACAATGTTTTAAAGTATATAGTAAAAGGATGATGCAGGTACTAAGACGGCAAATGAAAATAATATATCTCTAGCGGAATGGGGCAGCTGCTAATGAGAAAACGAATGTTGTGGCCGAACAACTATAGCAACATGACAGAGTATGTCAAATTCAACGAAAATATTCAAAGAGGTCGTCGTGACGATGTGAGAACATACCAGAATCAGTTGAAACCAATAACACTATTAAGTTAGAACTACTGGATAGATAACACATTTCAACACAGATGGCAGATCGCACAACAGGGAGATTGTTATACCATCTTTTGAGCTCTTCTTCTGGTCAACTGAATTAAAGGATTGAAATGTAGTGATTGGATCTTTAGGGATGAACTCAATAAAAATGCAACGACATTAAAAGATTACCGTCAAAAATGTTAAATCTGCAGTGTAATGAGAATATGCCTATCAATGAAAATTCAAAATTTGTACCTGGTGAGGACTAGAAATTATATTTCCAGGATTTCACGATCACTCTCGGTAACTATTACCTACCTCAGCAATCCTCCAGGCCTGAATTTCATTGCAATGATATTTCCACCTCAGTTTTGCGAAGGCTATGGATCCTATATCCGTCCGAATCTTCATTAGAGTTTCGTGTAAAAATTTGTAGTTTCCCTTTATATATTACAATGTATTTATATATTATATATAACTGTAAAACAGATTTTTTTTTATTATGAAAACATGTGACAGCAAATCTGCGAAACTGGAGGCAATTTTTTTAAATTTTCAATTTCATACCAAGAATACCATTACCATCCACAATTATGAACGAACACACACACACACACACACACACACACAAAATCATCTAAATCGGTCGAGCCGTTCTCAAGAGAAAATCTTTCACAACTGATTTTAATTTCCGAAATTTTCGGATTTTACAAAAATTTTATTTCGTGCAGATCTTGTGCTGACAATTACGAGCACAACAAACACAAAAATAATCAAATCTGTCGCGCCATTCTTAATTGATAATGTTTAATACATTCAACAGCTGTTGTTAATTTTCAACTCTTCCGTTGGGTTTTCCAAAAAATTTCTTTCGTCCAAATCTTGTCTTTACAATAACGAACATAACAATAAAAAATAACTAAATTGTTCAATCTGTTCTTACCGATGATCTTTCTTACACGCTGCATCTGATTTTTATTTATACAGATATTTTAAATGGTTCAGATGGCTCTGAACACTATGGGACTCAACATCTGAGGTCATCAGTCCACTAGAACTCAGAACTACTTAAACCTACCTAACCTAAGGACATCACACACATCCATGCCCGAGGCAGGATTCGAACCTGCGACCGTAGCAGCAGATATTTTAAAGTCTGTCTTGGCAATTACAAGGAAGTGAGTATTATTCTCACAAAACGCGTTTCATTTTATTGTAATAAAAGATTAATGGCCAGGAACGAAATATATTTACAATATGGCTTGCTTTCTAGATGGAAAAACAGGCCTAACTGTCCTAATCCGTGACTGTTGTTTCCGCTTTACTACTTATTTATTTAATGTGCAAGTGAAATGAAAGTGTAGCGGTGGAATTGAAGATGTAAGTGGTAACTAGGTGGGAGGGGAGGGAGCAAAGATGAGTGAATAGTGAAACAAGGTATTGAACTGGAGACTGAGTTGGTAAGAAGATGAGATGGAGGAAATAAGTTGAGCAGAAAATGAGGGAGGGAGGGAGCGTCTTTTTCCATTACATGATTTCTTCAGTTGTTTCATAAATCCATAACATACCGTAAGTAACGTTAACGCTTGCTTATCTATTTAGAAAGCAAACCACATTCTAAATATGTTTCATTACGTATCACTGATGTTTTATTTCAATAAAATAAAACGCGTTTAATGATAAAATACACGTTTTCCTATAGTTGCAAAGATGGATTTAAAATATTTTCAATAATTATAAAGCAACTACGCGATATGGCCACACAAAGATTTTAGTGATGGTATTTTCCTTGAATCACAACGGCGATGTCTCGCTATAATGTGCAACCAGTCAGTTGATTTGAAGTTATACTACATTTTCTCAGCAACAACTATAGCTACACGTTATATCATTTTACCCTCATCACACTTTCTTTTCTTATCAGTCTTCTGACTCGTTTGAAGCAGCTCGCCACGAATTCCTGTCCCGTGCCAACCTTTTCTCTCAGCATAGACTTGTAGCCTACGTCCTCAAATATTTGCTGGATGTGTTCCAATCCTTATTTTCCCCTTACACTTTTTGGCCTCTACAGCTGCCTCCAGTACCATGGAAGTTATTCCCTGGCGTCTTAACAGGTGACCCTTTCACCCTGTCCCTTTTTTTTGTCAGTGCTTGCCATAAATTTCGTTTCCTCGCCAATTCTGCGGAGAACCAGCTCGTTCCTTACCTTATAAGTCTACCTAATTTCCAACATTCTTCTATAGCATAACATCTCAATTGCCTCGATTCTCTTTCGTTCAGGTTTTCCACAGTCTAGGTTTCAGTATCATACAGAACAATGTTCTTCTTCAAACGTAAATTCTCAGAAGTTATTTCCTCAAATTATTGCCTATGTTTGATACTAGCAGACTTCTCTTGGCCAGTACGCCCTTTTTTCCAGTGCTAGTATTCTTTTAATGTCCACCTTGCTCTGTTCAGCATCGGTTACTTTGCTGCCTGAGTAGCAGAATCACTTTACTTCATCTACTTCGTGATCCCCAGGTGTGATGTTAAGTTTCTCACTGTTCTAATTTGTGCTACTTCTCGGTGCTTTCGTCTTTCCTCCATTTACTCTCAATCCATATTCTGTTCTCATTCGACTGTTCATTACATTCAATACATCCTTAATTCCTCTTCACTTTCACCCGAGGATAACAATTTCATCAGCGAATAATATCACTGATACCCTTTCACCTAGAATTTTATACCCGCTCTTGAAATTTTCTTGTATGTTCTTCTTTGCTTCTTCGCTGTGTAGATTGAATAGTAGGAGGAAAGGCTGCATCCCTGTCTTAAACCATTTTTTATACGAGCACTTCAGTCTTGACTTGCCAGTGTGATCGTTCCCTTTTGGTTCTTGTACATACTGTATATTACCCGCCTTTCACGATACCTTACCCCTATTTTCCTCAGAATTTCGAACATCTTGAAAAATAAAAACTAAATGTGATAGAGAAAAATTACTTTTATTTATAAAAAATAACTACTTTGCCGTTTCGGATTATTTGGTTATAAAAAATATCTGCTAAATGACGCCCTCCGTTGTTGGCACATTGACGAAGGCTATCCCGAAGGTTCTCTATACTTTTTCGTGTCATTTCTCTTGGAACGGCTGCCACTCCTTGGGTAATGACCTCTTAAAGTGCTTGCAGTGTTATGGGACGATGTTTGTACACTAGAGACTTTAAGTGTCCCCAAAGAAAAAAATCACAAGGCGATAAATCGGGCGAACTTGAGGGCCGATCAATCTATTCTCGCAAAGAGACTAGATGATCAGGAACCAACTCGTGCGACATTTCCATAGAACAGTGAGAGGAATCACACCTCTTGGATGGTATGCAATAAACTGATTTAGATTAGATTGCAGGAAGGTCTCTAGCATTTATCAATAACGTTTTGAATTAACCGTTACCGTGTGGACACCTTCTTCGAAAAAATACGGTCCCCACATAAAACATTCGGCAATGGCGCACCAAACTGTCACATGAGGGCTGTGTAATGGTCGCTGATGAATTTCACGATGGTTTCTGCAGCCCAGTTCCTGCTAAGTGGAAATCGGCCTCACCCCCAGAAATAAACAAAACGTCAGGTGGAATGTTTTAGCCCGCATCTCGTGGTCGTGCGGTAGCGTTCTCGCTTCACACGCCCGGGTTCCCGGGTTCGATTCCCAGCGGGGTGAGAGATTTTCTCTGCCTCGTGATGGCTGGGTGTTTTGTGTTGTCCTTAGGGTAGTTAGGTTTAACTAGTTCTAAGTTCTAGGGGACTGATGACCATAGATGTTAAGTCCCATAGTGCTCAGAGCCATTTGAACCATTTTTTTGGAATGTTTTGAAGAATTTCGCCACACGCAGCTATGCGACTTTCGAAATCTCTTTCACTTAATTCCTGAAAAACCATCATTTTGAGGGGGTGCATATGAAGTGCTCCATGAAGAGTTATTCTTACACTCTTATTAGAAAATCCCAGGGCAGCTGCATGTTAAGTGCTGAACACATTAGTGATTGTTGCACAGACACACTCATACGCTACACATTTTCCGGCGTTGCTGCAGTCCGAGGACAGAGGACGATCAGTAGATTTTCTTTTCAGTGCTGAACCTGTATTTCCAAAGTTTGACACCCACAGCTGAATAGGTTTTTCTATCCGGAATACGATCATGTCGGCCAAGTTTGAATCGTCTCCGAAGCTCTTGGTGAGCACTAATCACAGGACCAACGTTACGAATAAACTCCTCCAAATCAGACGCACGACGCCCACCAAGCCAGACCATGACGCCGACAGAATATGGCACGTACACTGCATTCAAACGAAGCACACTCCACATCAGTATCCTCACTACAAACCGCACGTCGGCTACGTCAAATGCGGGAGGTTTTATTGCCGGATGCTGTATTTCTATATTCCTGAATTTCCCTGAGTATTTTCGTACTTCCCTCTTTCGACGATCAACTGAAATGTTACTTCTGTTATCCATGGTCACTTCACGGTTACCTTCCTCGTACTTATGTGCTCATTGTGTGATGAGCACGATGCGTAACACATAGACCGAGAGAGGTGGCGCAGTGGTAGCACACTGGACTCGCATTCGGGAGGACGACGGTTCACTCCCGTCTCCACCCATCCTGATTTAGGTTTTGCGTGATTTCCCTAAATCGTGTCAGGCAAATGCCGGGATGGTTCCTTTGCAAGGGCAAGGCCGATTTCCTTCCCCATCCTTTCTTAACCAGAGCTTGCGCTCCGTCTCTAATGACCTCGTTGTCGACGGGACGTTAAAAACTAACCTAACCTAACGTAACACATGACACAGCAAATGTGCTTGACGCTCACTCCCGAAACTAGCTAATAGCAGGGGTTTAATAAAGCGCAATACAGCCTACTATGGACAATGTTTTATGAAAAGGAATCGAATCTTTAAGTTTTCACACTCCAGAAAACTTTATTTTACCCCTGAGGGGGTAATTAGCCCCCGGGTGGGAACCACTGATCTAAGCAGTAGGATGGAAAGAACATTTCTGTGTTTGCAATGTTCACAAAACGATAACTCGTAAACTACTAACATTAGCTTCCTGCAACAAACACATTCTCTCTACTGATATTCAAACGGATATGGCTATATAATTTTTTAAACAACAGTGTACAGATTTTAAGTTAAAACTTAATGTGAGAAAGACAGTGGTCTGCTGTGAAATTTGTTTTTTCGTGTTCTTTCTCGCTGTCACTTTTAACTTACACATCTACATTTAAACCATTAACCAAACTTTTTCTTTTCTATGCATTATTACTCCTTGCATACAATTTAACGCGAAAGGTGTTTTGTTCTGTTCATTGCCATCAGTTTTAAGAAGTACAAGGAATATTGTATTTATGGAAACTGGAAATTTGTGGTAAGTACCGGTCCAAACTGCTGAGGCCATCTGTCCTTAAGCTTACACACTACTTAATCTAACGTAAGCTATCTTAGACTAAGGACACACGCCCATGCCCGAGGGAGCACTCGAGCCTCGGATAGGGGGACCCGCGCGAAACATTGACAAGAGGCCCCTAGACCGCGCGGCTGTTGTATTTATGGGTTATCGATTTACCGTCAGAATACTACTGTAGAAGGGAATCTGAATCATTCGAAACTATCCAATAATACCCGTTCACATATTAAGACTTTGATAAATACTGTCATTGAAGCTACTATCCTCGCAGTTCGAGTGGTCTCCTCTGTATGCCGTGTATTAATATCAACCGATTTAACAATTCATTTCACAATCGAAGTTTCGTTTGCAGTAATAATAAACAACGTGAAACTTCCTGGCAGATTAAAACTGTGTGCCGGACCGAGACTCGAACTCGGGACCTTTGCCTTCTGCGGGCAAGTGCTCTACCAACTGAGCAACACAAGCACGACTCACACCCCGCCCCCATAGTTTCACTTCTGCCAGTACCTCGACTCCTACCTTCCAAACTTAAAGGCTCAAGGTCAGAGGGAGAGTGGGGAAGAGGAGACGGGTAGGGAGGGGGCGAAGGAAAAAAAATGGTTCAAATGGCTCTGAGCACTATGGGACTTAACATCTATGGTCATCAGTCCCCTAGAACTTAGAACTACTTAAACCTAACTAACCTAAGGGCATCACACACATCCATGCCCGAGGCAGGATTCGAACCTGCGACCGTAGCAGTCGCGCGGCACCGGACTGAGCGCCTAGAACCGCTAGACCACCGCGGCCGGCAGGAGCGAAGGAGAAAATGGACAGAGAGAGGGGTAAGGAGGAGATGGACAGAGAGAGAGGCGAGAAGAAGGCAAAGGAGAGAGAAATTGGGGGTGGGGGGGGGGGTGGACGAAGAGATGGAACACGAAGAGGAGAAGGAGGAGGGGATGGACAAAGAGAGGGAGGAAAAAGGAGTGGCTAGAAAGAGAGGGAGAGGAGGAAATGAAAGAGAGGGTATGAGGATAGTAGGACGTTCATACAATTCCCATACATATTTAGCAAATGCAAAGCTTTGCTTCTTTCACCACTATAATAAAAAATAAGTGTTTCATAACTTACCATATAAAAATAACTATGGGAAGTTTGGATTCTATAATGTATCATGCCGTCACAGCGAAAAAAAGCTGTGTCGGTCAGACAGACAGGTCTTAGGAACTAAGGAAGAAAGGAAAATTAGAGTTTCCGTCCTGTCTAAAGAGCGGTCATTAGAGACGGTGTACAGGCTCCGAATATTTCAAGGATGGGGAAGGAAATCGATCATGCCCTTTTCAAAGGAACCATCCCGGCATTTGCCTGGAGCGATTTAGGAAATCACGGAAAACTAGAATTTGAATAGCCAGACAGAGATTTGAACCGTCTTTCTCCCGGATTCAAATCCAGTGTGATATGTAAAGAGAGTATCTACGCCAGTAATAAAACAGCATTAAATTTACATATGCTAAAGGAGGGAAATAATATTACACACATCAAAAAAAGTTTTGCATCACCCCAGTTTCCAGAACTGAAGACAGACGTTGAGTGTGGATATTGTATCACAAACACAATCCCTTTGATGTTCAGAGATGTCACTAAACACGCCCAAAGACATAAACAACCACGCTTGAGCAGCGCCTGTTAGACGGAGGGTGTCCGACAGCCGATCAGTTCCAGTCATTCCACAAGGAAGGATGTTGTCTGTAGTTCAACCTGCCTAGACGGTCAATACCGCAGTTCCATCGCGTGCGCATCGTTATTTTGTGCCAGGAAGGACCCTCAACAAGGGAAGTGTCCAGGCGTCTCGGACTTGGGGGGAGATACAGAGAAACGGGAACTGTCGATGACACGCTTCGTTCAAGCCGCCCGAGGGCTACTACTGCAGTGGATTACCGTTACCTACGGAATACGGCTCGGAGGAACCCTGACAAGCAATACCACCATTTTAAGTAATACTTATCGTGCCGCTACAGGACGTCGTGTTACAATCAAACTGTGCGCAATATGCTGCGTGATGAACAACTTCACTCCCGACGTCCATGGCGAGGTCAATCTTTGCAACCACGATACCATGCAGTGCGGAACAGATGGGCCCAACAACATGCCGAATGGACCGCTCAGGATTGGCATCACGTTCTCTTCACCGATGAATGTCGCGTATGCCTTCAACAAGACAATCGTCGGAGACGTGTTTGGAGGCAACCTGGTCCGGCTGAACGCCTTAGACACACTGTCCAGCGAGTGCAGCAACGAGGAGGTTCCCTGCTGTTTTGGGGTTACATTAGAGTGGGTCCGAGGGACACCGCTGGTGGTCATGGAAGACGCCGTAACGGCTGTACGGTACGTGAATGCCATCCTCCGACTGATAGAGCAACCATATCGGAAGCATATTGGCAAGGCATTCATCTTCATGGATGACAATTCGCGCCCCCATCGTGCACATTTTGTCAATGACTTCCTTCAGGATAACGACATCGCTCGACTAGAGTGGCCAGCAACTTCTCCACACATGAACCCTATCGAACATGCCTGAGATGGATTGAAAGAGGCTGTTTATGGACGATGTGACCTACCAACCACTCTGAGGGACCTTCGCCGAATCGTCGTTCAGAAGTGGGATAATCTGGACCAACAGTGTCTTGATGAACTTGTGGATATTATGCCACGACGAATACAGGCCCGCATCAGTGCAAGAGGACGTGCTGCTGAGTGTTAGAGGTACCAGTGTGTACAGCAATCTGGACCACTACCTCAGAAGGTCTCGCTGTATGGTGATACAACATGCAATGTTCGGTTTTAATGAGCAATAAAAAGGGCGGACATGACGTTGATCTCAATTTCAATTTTCTGTACAGGTTCCAGAACTCTCGGAACCGAGGTGATGCAAAACTGTTTTTGATGTGTGTAATTCCTTGATTTTTTGGTATTATGTTTAGTTAACGCATAAACGTGTATTCACCAAGGTGTGATCCATATTATAACGTCACATGGCTTAACTTACAAGTCGATCTATTAAAAATATTTTTACTTGTTTTGAGAACATAGCATAATCTTTTTTCCCGTATTGTAGCAACTAAAGATGGCCTTTGTTGGCTGAAAACGGCTATGTTTGTGTCACGAATAAACGGAACTTCATAATGAGTCAACCTCTGTTCTTCAACGGAATGTACCTTTTTTTCACTTTACAGGTGTCCCACAAAGCAGTTCACGTGCAGGCTCGCTTCAGCAGGTCTGCTCATCAAAGCCCGTACACGTTCAAAAATACATGACATGTTCCGAATGGACTGAAAACCATATGCAATTTGTTCCTGTAGTTCATCGACACTACCAACAGTGCTGGAATATACGAACGCTTTTAAATGTCCCCCTCACAAAAAGGCCACTGGGTTTTAAGTTGGGGTACCTAAGAAGATCTGACACTTGCGAACATACTGACGAGTGCTACTTATCAGCACTGTACTTAGGCACGCGGAATGATGAAAAAATCAAACGAGGACAGCTATCACTTTGTAATTTACACCTCACTATCCGTGTTTCGAAATGAAAATAGCCTTAGACATTAAAAGTATTCTAATACTGACATGACTACACTTGTGCTTACGTCGTATCGTAGAAACCATTGGTTTCTCAACCCATTTATATTAGTATTATTTATTTGTTTTTATGTTCTCTACTCGATCCTTTCCTTTGCACCTATGATAATACCCTGTATCCATCGTCTGAAATAACAAGGAAGACATTTTTAAATGTGCTAAAGGTCTGAGGCGTCTTGTCACGGCCCGGGTGGCTTCCTCAGTCGGTGGTTCGAGTCCTCCCTCGGGCATGGGTGTGTGTGTGTGTGTTGTCCTTAGATTAATTTAGTTTAAGTAGCGCGTAAGCTTAGGGACCGATGAATTCAGCAGTTTGGTCCCATAAGACCTTACCACAAATTTCCAATTTCCAAACGTGCTAAACAAATGTCAAAACATAAATAATGTCTAAGAGAAGTGAGGACTTGCATTACACAGAGTCAAACTATCTGGCTAGTACAGTAAACTAGGTTTTAGAGAAAAGTCATGCACGGATAACGTATCTACCGTTAGCCAAGCACTCGTAAAATACCTGGAGTATCAAACAGAAATTCCCCTTATATTTATACACACTAGTGAAGCATTTTGTAAAGTTAATCTACAAATAACTTGCATAATGTAGAACAAACAGGTTTGCTGTTACATCTGAGAGAAGTACATAGAAGCATGCAGAGAAACTCAGAAATATCCATTGCATGAGTTGACGTTTATAGAATTAGATGTACGGTAAGGGTGCAGCATGACCTCAATACTTTTTAATTTGTATGTGAATGACTTATTACGGCGATGAATGCAAAAAAAATTAGCAATCACACGCAAAAATTGCTTTATGAGAATTTTGTAATGACTTTTTTTTTCCTTCGCTGGCCGATCAGGTAATAGCTGGTGATAGTGAGAAATCCTTACAAAGAGCCACTCATGACTTACACCAGATAACTGAAATACATATATAATCTTAGTATCTCAATGAACAACTCCAAAATCATGGCATATGAACGCATTGAACTTATTAGCTGTAAAATAGCAATTGACAAGAAATCAATGTAAAGGTAAAATCACTTAATTTCTTAAGATGTATTCCATATTTTCAAGAAGAAACGGATGTTAGACACTACAATACTGGGGTATAATTATGTCAGGATCATATTTTGCAAAAAATAAAGTGAGAAGAGAAATGATGATAAATTCTCGAAAACTGTGGCTATTCCCACTTTGTTGTATGACAATGAAGCGTGAGCTGTAACCAACGAAAAAGAATAAAGGTTGAGATTTTTGAGAAGAATGGCAAATTATTCAAGAACACAATGGAAAATTAATACAAAATAAGGGCGGACTTACAAATACAAACTGTAATATAAGCGAAAACAACCAGTATTACTAAACGAAATGGATAAAGTACTTAGGATAGATAAGTGTCAGTACCTTAAAATGTAATACATGTGAACCAAATGTGAAAGGGCAAATGGAAGGCTAGAGAAGTGATGGAAGAACCAGCACCGTTAACACTAAACAACGCTCGTAACATGCTGCGTGGGCTAATGAATGTAGTAACAAGAACAAGACCAAGAACAGAAACAGGAAAAGTAAAAAATGTAAATAAGAGAATTAAGCAATATTATTCATTTAATGCAACCTAAAGGCCTGTAAAAGTCATAAAGCAAGCTTACAGACAGCCTGATCTTCACTCTCTAGGAAGAAAAATAAGTCAAAGCAACAGTATGTCTAGCAGTGCGTTAAATAACAATAATGCGCTCTATTAACGTACTGTCAGGCTTGTTTCCATTATGAAAAGACCATTTTCCCAAGAACTCTTTGTATAGGCTGCCTTGTTCCGAAAGTTTATTTCAAGGCCAAGCAGAACTACTATACATAGGTAAACTGCTAGTAATATTTTCAATGAAAAGTTTATTTATGTAAAATGCATTTTCATTTTTTTTTTGGAACGTCTTTAAAAGTTATGAAATTCTCATAGCTATTATGATCTTTAATTAGATACGCTAACAAATAAAAATATACAATACATTTAGCCTTGGGTGACATAGACCATCAGTATAATAAAACAGAAATGGTGTTCATGTATAATCCAATTTCTTGCAGAAACTGCGTCTAATCACAGTTCGGGATTTAACTGTAATTTCCATAATTAAATAGGCATTTAGGCTGATAAGTTTTTTTAAGTTGGGTCTATCACCATTTTCTAATTTGTTTCAGGCTAAAACCACGATTCTACCTGTAATTTAAGTTCTTTTAAAAATTTAAAGTATGGGAATAAATATTTTTTGAGAAAACGTTTACAGTCGCGGAGGGATCGAGGGAGTTTACAATTCAACGGTGACTTCATAAGTCCCTGAGAAACCATGTGTTTGTCATTTAACAAAGAACAAATGAAACATCCACAATTAACAATTTAGCCAGTACTGAACGTGTACATATGTAACTGCAATTCTACCGCCTATTGATTCCGTATTTGAGCAGTCCTTCTCCTCTGCAAACTCTGCAGGTACCTTGTCACTGAGGAGATTGTCAGGGAGGAAGGATAATGGCTCTGAGCACTATCGGACTCAACTGCTGTGGTCATTAGTCCCCTAGAACTTAGAACTACTTAAACCTAATTAACCTAAGGACATCACACACATCGAACCTGCGACCGTAGCAGTCGCACGGTTCCGGACTGCGCGCCTAGAACCGCGAGACCACCGCGGCCGGCCGGAGGAAGGATACATGGGTAGGGAAGTAGTGGTGGTGGTGGTGGTGGTGGTGCTGGTGGTGGTGGTGGTGGTGGTGGTGGTGGTGGTAGTGGTGGTGGTGGTGGTTGTGGTGGCCGTGGTCGTGGTGGTAACGGTGTTGGTGTTGGAGTTGTTGATGGTGCTGATAGTTGTAATATTACTTTTAGAGCCATTTTGGACATGTAATTGTATTCCAGTTTTAGAATCAAAAAGTTATTCATATATAGAGGACTTCACATATGGTTACAGGTCTAGTCTGACAAGGGTGAGAGGTAATCAGCCGTGGCCGTGTTTTAAGAATCGTACTGGCAATTGCCTGAAGTAATTTGGGAAACCACGAAACACCTAAATCAGAATCGCCGAATTGGGAATTATAGCGTCCGTCTGCCTGGAAACGAGGCTAGTCTGTTTAAAACAGTAGAACCACGTTCGGTGTATTCCTAGTGCGCAATACTGTCTTGTTTGTATATTCTGGTATAAAAAGTTGTTTTGAAGCTAGTAATGCATGTCATTCATTTCTGAAAATCAAACCCTACGCACACTACACACTCTATCAACTGACATCAAGAGCGTTACGAAGTGATTGGGTTTTCATTTAGCGTATCGTTATTTCCAGTTTGCTTGTCTGAACGAGACGTTGAGGTGAGAAAAAGAAGATGTTAGTATTATACATTGCAAAACTTTAGCATAAGGTCAAAAAAGTGAAACAACAGGTGTATCACTATTAATCATTTGTCTCAAAAGAAACTAAATAGTTCCAGACACCTTTCCAAGCGTCAAACATCTATGATGTATACATGAAGACAGAACTGACGAATGAAAATTTGTACAACGGCTGAAATTTGAACCCGGGTCTCCTGCTGACTAGGTAAATGCGCTAACTACTACGCCACTCTGGCACAACGGCTTTTTACAACTGTACCGACTACCACAGCACGGCTACCTCCTCAATGCGAATTCCCATTGACAGCCCACTTGGTATTCTCCTTATTTGTCTTTCACTTTAGCCAAACGCCTACTCTGTGTTATTTAAGTAATCCTACACTGCATAGAACGTATTGTTTAACAAGTTTTAAACAAGTTTGTTTTAGGCATCTCTTTAATATTTTGGGTTATTTACTGTGCATTATTTATCCCTTGCTGGAAAATGTTGCTTTGCGAATTATTCAGCCCAGACGTTGTTCCTTGGAAGATGTAAGGTCAGCTTTACGACGCTGAAATTATCAGTACTGAGCATAGGCACAGCTTGTAAAAGGACAGTAGGAGGAAGTTATCGTGCTCTTCTGAAAGAGACAACCCAAGCCTGCCCCATCAAGCGATATAGAAACTCACGGGAAACCTTAAAGTGACTTATGGACATCTACTTAAACGCTGTTGCTTTCGAAAAGGACTCCACAGTCTTGATAACTGCGCTAGCCGTAATCAGTGGTTGGCAGTTATGGAAATGAAATAATGTTGTGCTTGTTATGCATTGAGCTACCACAGCAGTTAATAATTTTACGATATATGTAGAACACTACCTCAGTTGTTGTTAAGAAACGCTTAGCTTTCCGCTTCCGGTTATGTTAGTCGAACACCCTCAGATGACAGCTGCCTAGGACTTTCATGTGTACCAAAGCACTCGGCATGGCCCAACGCACCTATTACCAGCGGCTCTTCAGTGAATGTAACCGGCAGTGGAAAGCAAACCGTTTCTTAACAGCATCCGAGGTGGTTCTCTATATACAATGTAAGAAAACATGTAATAACCGACGGAGCGCTATCTGAGTCGCTCAAATATGAGGAAGGAATCTTTCATGGCCACACAGAAGGAACTATCCCAACAACACTCTGACGAAATTTGGAGAAACGCAAGACAAAACGACGGGATGGGGATCTGAATGCAGCTCCTCCCTAAACAGGGACCAGGGACCCCCAATCTGTGCGCCACGTACCTCGGTTAATGTTTAGGAACATGGTAGAACTTTATGAACAATTAATCGCTGGTGTGGAAAGAGCTAATGCCAGCAACAAAAGAGAACGTGAATCTGATCCTGAACGACTCTCATCAGACAATTTGGAATGAGTATCGTCTCTCTGCTGTCTTACTCCTAACTCGAAGTACGGTCATTACATCATAAACATTTCATGCTAACTAAGAGAAGATTATATTTTTGGCTTCTCCTTAAACAAGTTTCTGCCAAAATAAAGTTGGTATTTACTTACACGTATATAGAAAAACACGTGCATAAAGTACACACGTCTGAAATTATACCGAGAAATGAGGTGGCGCACTGCTTAGCGAATTAGACTTGCATTCGTAAAAAATACAGTTCACATCCCAGTCTGACCATTCAGGTTTAATTTTTCCGTGGTTTTCTTAAATCAGTTAGAACGATTGTTCCTTTTGGGAAGAATGTTATCCTTGCCTAATCCGAGCTCTTGCTCCCCTGATAACTTCACAATCAACGAGAATTAAGATGTAATATTCCTTCCTTTTACCGAACACCAATTTCGATCAGCAACTCCAGACCGCACATATCCCTCGTTCTAAAGGTACACTTTATGCCATTTCATGTATTAGACAGTTGTTATCAATAACATTATACGTTTCATTCGTTTGTGCAATGAAAGGATGGCTTTTGGCAGAGCTCGCAGCGATATGTTCTCCAGTCGAGACCAGTGTCGAAAGGGTATTTACAGTTCCGGGATTTACCTTACACATCATGGAAACTCCCTATTTAATATGGTACGATGAACAGGATGAGGCTGTGTTCCATCTTATGATAGGACCGTTTATAAGCACAGTAAATGCGTCCGTCTCCGCTTGTCTTGAAGCAGATCAGAGTTGATGACTCGTTCGACGTGTAGCTGAAGAGTACTTAACCGTCGTACTAGATGCTAAATTAATGAGCGCCCAAAGTGGTATGAGTGACTGACTGATACGTGGCACGTTGAGAAAGTAAGTCTTCTAGTTTGTTATAGTTTTTGAAACAATGCTTGTTTGAAGAAAAAAATACAGGTTATTGTTGATACACTTGTTGACTATTTTTCCACATAATTGCCGTCCCATTTAATGCAGTGGTGAACCTTAGTAAAAGGCTCGTCTTGACCTCCTCTAAGAACTCTCCCTTCAGCCCCTTGCCCCACTTCGAAACGTCTTTCTGCCCCAGCTCGTCGGTTCAAAATTTAATTCTACTCATATGTGCCTTCAGGGAGGTGAGAAGGCTATAATCTGAAGGCGCCAAGTCAGCGAAATACGAGGCATAAATTCTACCAAAATGATGCCTTTTGGGTCCCAAAACAATGAGACCATGATTTTTTTGCAAGAAAATGTGTCTTTGTACTATTTGGTAGATGGTGCATTGGTGTGACGGCTCTGTGACTACTGCCTTTTTGTCTCAGGAGTGTAACGAGCCACCCACGTTTCATTTCGTCACAACAGAGCTCGGAAAATCCTTACCTTCCAATCCACGTCGCTCAAGATATTCGTCGGCGCTACTGACTCGATTTTTCTTATGCTGCTCTGTAAGCTGTTTTTGAACTCATCTTGCGCCCAGCTTCCGGTACCCCAGCGTTTCTGTGAGTGTCTCGTATATGAGAGTTCTGGAGAGCTGCGGTAATATCACAGAAATTTCATTGACTCTCAATAAACGTTCTTGATTAACAGTTTCCTCAGTTTTTTGCACAAACTGATGAGCCAAAATGGAACGTATCCCACCCCTCCATTCGTCATGAACATTTCGTAAGGCTCAACTGAACTCCATACGCGACTTAAATTGACTCCTTCGATTCATAACACTTTCGCAGCAAACTGTTTTGATTCGCGAAAAAATTCCTGTACGTGTTATTTCTTCCGCTAGTAGGAAGCGGATCACAGCACGTGGCAGGTACTAGGCGGGATTTCTTACAGACCTGTTTCTTGTAGTTTGACACTATGACGTGAGTTCACATACTACAAGAGTGTAGATCGGGCTGCTCCTAGGCGTACTGTAAGGTGATGCTCGCTCTGGTTAGGGGATCCCCCCTCTCTCTACTGCTGAGTATTGCCATCCCCCCCCTCCTCCTCACAAAAAAGCAGCCTATTAAGGATACATTACTCATTATTCCTGGACATGCCTCGTACAATAGATCTTGACTAGATGTTGTTGCGTCGTTTCTGGGGTACGATGTTGGGCAAGTTATTTTAGCAGTTAAACAATCCTACAAATATACACAGATTATTAAGAATAAAACCGGCCCATAAGATCATGGACATGAAGGTAGGCAAACCTACTTTCATCATCCACCTGGGGTGGAGTGATGTAAATTGGGTTTCCTGTCTTAAGTTGCATGAAATATATTACGCAGATTTATTTTGACCGCGCTGTATAAAAATCATTATAAGTTAGATTATCAAAAAAGGAAAAACAAAATTCAAATAGTGGACTTCTGTAGAATAGGAGCTCGAGATGGCACAAGCAGTATTCACGACTACCTAGTTCAAAAAGGAAAGAAAACAAACAAGAGAAGTGGGTCAAAGGCTAAAGAAGAGAGAGCTCTTATTTTGGACGAGACAGTAAAAATTCCTGTCCAGTTATCTTGATTTTTACCTAGCTTGACAAACCACTTCAAGGAAACACCAATTGATTTCCTCCGATTCCTTCAATGCTCCTCATCCAATACCTGGAAGGACACCGAATCAGAGCGGGCGTTACCGTATAACAAAGCTCCTTCCCCTCCTCCTAGAACGGGCAAAAGACGTAGAAGACGAATAAGACCTGTGAACAGTAGTATGGTCTCGTTAACCACATTTGTTCGTAACTGATTAATTTATATATCTAGTTGAAGACGCCTCTGATTCAGAATGATCGAGCCTTCTGACCCAACGCAGGGTGTGAGCTTGTAAGCTTTGCCTACGAGCTAGTTATTGAGGATGCACCTGGTAAAATATACCAGTGGATCTTGGAAGTGTCATCTACAGCCAATATCCACAACAACTCTTTCCTTCAAAGTGTGTGCCCCGAGTGCAGCCATGTCACGCAATAGTCTCTCGGTGAAATGCACAACCCCCTCCCCTCCCCCAAAGCTCAAGCACCTCTCTGAATGTTCAAAATTTGCCTCAAACATGTGTAGAACTAACATCCAGTCAAAGCAAACTTGACACCACAAATTGGTCAATACTTGTATGAAATATTATTTTGATACTGGCAAGTTTCAGGTTCTTTAAATATATGAAAAGTGAAAAAATCGCAAATTGGGCTCCTCATATTTTATCTGATTACTGAATCGCTTCATGAAAACCAATGAACGACGCAGTTTTAAATACTTATTTTATTTGTGCCAGTAGTTTCGGCTAAGACTATAATCTGGCAGAAAAAATTATAAACTAAGATAATAATTTTTCGTGCTTTTTTGTCATTCAATACATTATGAAAGCAGTGTAATGAATACTGTGGTGTTCCGAAATGGGTAACAGTGATATAATTCAACCGTGGACAAAATCAATGTTACATGCGAAAAAAGTAGTAGATTGTCTCTATCTTTCACTTTTGATGATCGACATCAGATATTTTTATACATACTATTACTACAGTCATACTCACTTCAGTATATTTTATTATTTATTAAGCTATATTCAGTTTGAACATGCCTGTTTTCCCCGAAGAATCAGATGACCTGACCACCTAAACATGCATACTGCTCTATCTGGCGTAAGGAATCTACGAGAAGTGCTTAGGGCAGTAAAGTCGTGAATACAATGAAACTTGGTGGGGGCCTTATTTAGAAATGTACCATATTAATTTACGTATATCATAGACTGGACAAGGGATGGTTAATTACAGTCGGAATCCCATAAAAACGAGAGGCGTTCAATAAGTAATGTAACACTTTTTTCAGAAAGCAGGATTTTTTTCAGGAATCTAATACATCCCACTTTTTGGGCTACAAAACCCTATATTCCAAAGTATTCTTCGTTCAGTGCGACGGCATTACACCACCTGGCTGAGAGGGTCTTTAAGCCCACATGGTACCGCTCTGCTGATCGACGTCGGAGCCAATGTCTTGCTGCATCAATAACAACCGCACCATCATCCATTTACCCCTTCCCGCGGAGTGCATTCTTCATTGGGCCAAAGACATGGTCCGCCGTTGTTCTTTATGGTCTTCTGTTGGACTGAGAGGAATCCAGCGGGTACACACTTCTACATCTACATCCATACTCCGCAAGCCACCTGACGGTGTGTGGCGGAGGGTATCTTGAGTACCTCTATCGGTTCTCCCTTCTATTCCAGTCTCGTATTGTTCATGGAAAGAAGGATTGTCGGTATGCCTCTGTGTGGGCTCTGATCTCTCTGATTTTATCCTCATGGTCTCTTCGCGAGATATACGTAGGATGGAGCAACATACGGCTTGACTCCTCGGTGAAGGTATTTTCTCGAAACTTCAACAAAAGCCAGTACCGAACTACTGAGCGTCTCTCCTGCAGAGTCTTCCACTGGAGTTTATCTATCATCTCAGTAACGATTTCGCGATTACTAAATGATCCTGTAACGAAACGCGCTGCTCTCCGTTGGATCTTCTCCATCTCTTCTATCAACCCTATCTGGTACGGATACCACACTGCTGAGCAGTATTCAAGCAGCGGGCGAACAAGCGTACTGTTACCTACTTCCTTTATTTTCGGATTGCATTTCCTTAGGATTCTTCCAATGAATCTCAGTCTGGCATCTGCTTTACCGACGATCAGCTTTATATGATCATTCCATTTTAAATCACTCCTAATGCGTACTCCCACATAATTTATGGAGTGAACTGCTTCCAGTTGCTGACCTGCTATATTGCAGCTAACTGATAAGGGATCTACCTTTCTATGTATTCGCAGCACATTACACTTGTTTACATTGAGATTCAATTGCCATTCCCTGCACCATGCGTCAATTCGCTGCAGATCCTCCTGCATTTCAGTACAATTTTCCATTGTTACAACCTCTCGATATACCACAGCATCATCCGCAAAAAGCCTCAGTTAGCTTCCGATGTCATCCACAAGGTCATTCATGTATATTGTGAATAGCAATGGTCCTACGACACTCCCCTGCGGCACACCTGAAATCACTCTTACTTCGGAAGACTTCTCTCCATTGAGAATGACATGCTGCGTTCTGTTATCTAGGAACTCGTCAATCCAATTACACAATTGGTCTGATAGTCCATATGCTCTTACTTTATTCATTAAACGACTGTGGGGAACTGTATCGAACACCTTGCGGATGTCAAGAAACACGGGATCTACCTGGGAACCCGTGCCTATGGCCCTCTGAGTCTCGTGGACGATTAGCGCGAGCTGGGTTTCACATGATCGTCTTTTCGAAACCGATGCAGATTCCTACGGAGTAAATTTCTAGCCTCCAGAAAAGTCATTGTATTCGAACATAATACGTGTTCCAAATTCTACAACTGATACACGTTAGAGATGTAGGTCCATAGTTCTGCACATCTGTTCGACGTCTCTTCTTGAAAACGGGGATGACGTGTGCCCTTTTCCAATCCTTTGGAACGCTACGCTCTTCTAGAGACCTACGGTACACCGCTGCAAGAAGGGGGCAAGTTTCTTCGCGTACTCTGTGTAAAATCGAACTGGTATCCCATCAGGTCCAGCGGCCTTTCCTCTCTTGAGCGATTTTAATTGTTCTCTATCCCTCTGTCGTCTATTTCGATATCTACCATTTTGTCATCTGTGCGACAATCTAGAGAAGGAACCACAGTGCAGTCTTCCTCTGTGAAACAGCTTTCGAAAAAGACATTTAGTATTTCGGCCTTTAGTCTGTCATCCTCTGTTTCAGTACCATTTAGGTCACAGAGTGTCTGGACATTTTGATTTGATCCACCTACCGCTTTGACATAAGACCAAAATTTCTTAGGATTTTCTGCCAAGTCAGTACATAGAACTTTACTTTCGTATTCATTGAACGCCTCTCGCATAACGCTCCTCACACTACATTTCGTTTCGCGTAATTTATGTTTGTCTGCAAGGCTTTGGCTATGTTTATATTTTGCTGTGAAGTCCCCTTTGCTTCCGCAGCAGTTTTCTAACTCGGTTGTTGTACCACGGGGGCTCTTTTCCATCTCTTACGATCTTGCTTGGCACATACTCATCTAACTCACATTGTACGATGGATTTGAACTTTGTCTACTGATCCTCAACACTATCTGCACTTGAGACAAAACTTTTGTGTTGAGCCATCAGGTACTCTGAAATCTGCTTTTTGTCACTTTTGCTAAACAGAAAAATCTTCGTACCTTTTTTTATATTTCTGTTTACGGTTGAAATCATCGATGCAGTAACCGCTTTCTGATCGCTGATTCCCTGTTCGGCGTTAACTGTTTCGAATAGTTCGGGTCTGTTTGTCACCAGAAGGTCTAATATGTTTTCGCCACGAGTCGGTTCTCTGTTTAACTGCGCAGGGTAGTTTTCAGATAATGCAGTTAAAAAAGTTTCAATGGATTTTTTGTCCCTGCCACCCGTTATGAACGTCCGAGTCTCTCAGCCTATATCCAGCAAATTAAAATCTCCACCCATAAGTATAACATAGTGGGGAAATCTACTCGAAATATTTACCAAATGATCCTTCAAGTGCTCAGCCACAACAGCTGCTGAGCCAGGGGGCCTATAGATACATCCAATTACCATGTCTGAGCCTGCTTTAATCGTGACCTTCACCAAAATTATTTCACATTTCGGATCTCCGTCAATTTCATTCGATACTATTGCACTTCTAATCGCTATAAACACGCCTCCCCCTTCACTGTCCAGCCTGTCTCTGCGGTATACATTCCAATCTGAGTTTAGAATTTCATTACTGTTTACATCTGGCTTCAGCCAACTTTCTGTCCCTAGTACTATGTAGGCATTGTGACCGTTTATTAACGAGAGCAGTTCTGGGACCTTTCTATAGACGCTTATGCAGTTTACTATTAGCAGATTAATATTTTTATTCCCCGTTGCATTTTGCCTACTCCTGCCTTGCCGCGTCTCAGGAGGCGTCTTGTCGGGCCTATGGAGGGAATTCTCTAACCTAAAAAACCCACAAGTGCACTCTATACGTACTCCGCTACCGTTGTAGCCGCTTCCTGCGTGTAGTACACGCCTGACCTATTCAGGGGGACGCTACATTTCTCAACCCGATAGCGGAGGTCGAGAAATTTGCACCCCAGATCTCCGCAGAATCGTCTGAGCCTCTGGTTTAAGCCTTCCACTCGGCTCCAAACGAGAGGACCGTGATCGGTTCTGGGAATGATACTACAAATAGTTAGCTCAGATTCAACCCTGCGAGCGGTTCTTTCCGCCTTCACCAATTCCGCCAACCGCCTGTACGAACTGAGGATGACGTCTGAACCCAGACGGCAGGAGTCATTGGTGCTGACATGAGCAACAATTTGCAGTCTGGTGCACCCAACTGGTGGAAGAGTGTGTCATCACTACCAACAGAGACGTGCAGTTGAGCAACGAGATGTGTGATTCTGACCTGTCGATCACCTCCAGTAAGTGTGTTCCCACGTTCCAACACTGCAGGAGTCACAGCTGTTTGCGACCGGCCTACACGCGTGAGATCGGACAGTTTTGCGCGATTTTGTTGTGATGATGACTGACGCCTCGCTCAAGTACTGAGCGTGCTTTTGTCTAGTGCCACGTCTCCATAGACATTGTGAGATGTTCAGTTTTCCGGCCAAAGGAAACTCAATGACAGCTCTCTGGTTGGAACGCGCCTCCGTTACAGAAGCTATTTCGAAGGCTACGTGTAGCGCCGCCACCTGCTGGAACTTCATGGAACGTTAGGGGCTGAAGTGGGAATATTCCACGACGTTCCGCAACAAATTTCACATTTTCTCACTCAAAACTGGCCGAGGAAAAAAGTGTTCCATTACTTACTGAGCGCTTGCTGTATCAAAATAATTTTAAATTCAATCAACTCTATTTTACGTAACATTATAATAATTAACCTGACACACAGTTATCTACAGTGCAGAATCCGCAGAACGTTTGTTTCTTCTCTGTGTATTGTATTATAAGAAAACAGACTAATAGGATGAAACGCCGATGGCACTAAAATATGTGCTTTGCATTGGATATTATAGAAAAGTGTATCAGTGTAGTTATAAATAAAAGTTTTTCTCTTTTCGATGATGAAAGTATATGAAGACATTCCGAACTATATACAATATAGAGTGCAATTTGTAATCGCGGTTGTTCAAGAAGCATAAAACGTAAGGGTTCTAACTAAAATGGTGTTCTAAGACAGAAAGGTGTATAATGATTATTGAATTTACTTGGCTCCAGTCAAAACTGTATTTTGTTATAATTATTATATGAATTCAATGTATTTTTATGTATAGAATTTTTTATGTTAACCCATTCTTTGACATGTTGGCAATAAAAACAGAGGTCATAGGCTGTCTAGTATGACGTAAGGTAACGCTTGGCATAGTGATTTTTTTGTATTTAGAGGCCTCCAGACAAAATTGCGTTTTACTGTAATTACTGTTTGAATGTCGTGTATTTGTTTTGTACAAAAACAATTAGCTTAACCCTTTCCTTTACACAGGGGCACAAAAACTAGAGGGCGTTAGCTATTCAGTATGACGTAATGTAACATTTGATATAGTGATATTTTGAAACTTGTGCTTCCAGACAAAACAATATTTTATTTTAATTCCCATTTGAATTCCCCTTGTTTTCATGTATAAAATCATTTTGGCTTAACCCCTTATTTTGCATAAAGGCAATAAATGAGAGTATTGGCTATCCAGTATGACGTAAACCGAGGCTAGCTATATAGATTTATGAACAGCGACCTCACCAGGACGAATGTTTGTACATAGCTACGTTAGATTGGAATATGTGTCATTATAATCAGGTTCAGTCTACACGATTACTTATAAAAGTATGTAATTGTGGAATTGTAATTATGTACAACTGTGGCTTGGCGTATGATTAATGTGCTGTTTCTATGTTTGATTATTGTATTATTTGTGTTCATAGGGCATTTTCAGTTGAAATCTAGATCTGCATTGCAGTAAAGAAGTCAGATAACGTTCGACTGATTCTGACCTCCTTTCTGCCCTGGATTACACCACGGTCGTGTGCAAAATCAGTCCCATGAAATTGAAGATGATAAAATGGTGTTTTCATTTGGAACATATTTATCGGACAACAAAATCAATTTCCTACAGAGACGCGAATGGCATATGAAAAGAAGTTTCGAATCAATAATCACTTAGTTTGTTATCCGAAGCCAATGTATTGTTTTGTCAAAATCTTATACCTTCATACTTTGCACTTTGACATAATTATTCGCATAAAGAAAAGTTCGAAACTTTTTCGCGAGCCGTTCTCAACTACAAAGTAAACTATAACGTTCAGTAGACTCTTCCTGAACACTGAAGAAGGACGGTTTTTTTACTGTCGTAATTTCAGGGAACAGGCCTCGAGTCTCGTAAGAGTGCCAGGCCTGGAAATAATATCTTGTCGGAGGATCGCTTTTGAATGCGAGCCACCGGAGTGCTTGGCTCAGCTATGCGTGATCCCTGCGTTTGCTCAGGCGGGCACTGACCTCTGACGATGAGCTCCTCGAAGCTGCTGACCACCAGTCCTTTCCGGATGTTTCTCCAGCTGTCCCATATCTTGAAGGGCCTCTTGCCTCGTGCTTCCTGCAACAAAATCGACATACTGTATATCACTAGTTTCGTACTGAAATTGGGGCCGACTGTGCACTTTGATTTACAATTGATATGAAAAAAATGAAAAAGATAGAGTAACAGAAAGAGAGGGGACAATATACAAGCAGAGGAAAGTACAAAGTGAGGAAACAGAGTGAGTGTGTGTGTGTGTGTGTGTGTGTGTGTGTGTGTGTGTGAGTGAGAGAGAGAGAGAGAGAGAGAGAGAGAGAGAGAGAGAGAGAGAGAGAGGGGGGGGGGGGGAGGGAGGGAGTGAGAAGGGAAATGTAGATGGAGATGCTGAGGGACGAATGATAGATTGCAACGGAAAATTTTTCGACATACGTTGCAGAGATAGTACTGTAAGGAACTGCAAGCAAAAGTGTTCCGTAATGAAGCCTGGCATTATTTTGCAGGATATGGTTTATTAAATACAAATTTCTTTAAAGTAAAGAAACTTTTAATGCCTAGACTGCAATTTTCCTGTCGCAATTAATGTACGATTATTGGTTTCGGTTGCTACCTGAAACCATCTTCAGATCGTTCAAAATGTGAAAAACCGATGATTATTCATTGCAAAGCATGTTATCTGTAGTCATGTAATAACATGCATTGTAAATACCAAGACAATACGGCCGGTCGTTATGGCCGAGCGGTTCTAGGTGCTTCAGTCCGGAGCCGCGCGACTGCTACGGTCACAGGTTCGAATTCTGCCTCGGGCATGGATGTGTGTAACGTCCTTAGGTTAGTTGGGTTTAACTAGTTCTACGTTCTATGGGACTGATGACCTCAGATGTTAATTCCCATAGTGCTCCGAGCCATTTGAACCAAGACAATAGTTTAAAAACATTACCGTGAGCAAGGCAGGTGGTGGACCATAATCTCGTAGGATGGCGGTAATATAGGAAACTTTCCAGCTGTTAATTTTGACCTATCTCGTCAGGTTTGTGGGACTGAAGCATTTTCATATTATTCTTCAACTTGTGCACATTTTATGAAGATGACATCTTCGTAGGCATGCAGGATCATTCTTAGGTAATCGAGGCTACGGAACAGCTGACAATTTTTGCAACTAGTGGATATACTGTTCACACGATAATACCTGTTATACTATTGCAAATAATGAGCTTTTGATGCAGCTTTTAGTCAAGCAACTGGTCATTTTTCTGTGTTGTTGTCATCCTGCAACTGGACATTTTCCTATGTTGTTGTCACCCTGCAAGATTAGGTAAAGATGGAAGTGCGATTCTTCACTTCCAATGAATCACTTAACGTGCACACTTATTTCGAGCATGAGCAAAGAATGTAGTATTGGCATCACTGACACAACTAAAAATAAATACGATTCCCTGAATTTCATTTCAAGAAAATTGGACATGACTGACAGGTCCTTTTTTTTCGGCGCATTATTTGTTTGTCAATCGAAAGCGAGGAAAATTTCCTAGGATAAGATCATTGCATTTTGAATCCATTCTTCAACGCAATGAATTTAGTGTTCACGAGGATATGTATGTGTATTATCGAAACAATTCAGACTTATTTAATTTCATCGCAATATTTAGTATTTTATGATTCTTACCTCTATAGTATTTAGCGCAGTAAATGTCATAAAATTATTTAAAAAAATGGTTCAAATGGCCCTGAGCACTATGGGACTTAACATCCATGGTCATCAGTCCCCTAGAACTTAGAACTACTTAAACCTAACTAACCTAAAGACATCACACACATCCATGCCCGAGGCAGGATTCGAACCTGCGACCGTAGCAGTCGCGCGGTTCCGGACTGCGCGCCTAGAACCGCGAGACCACTGCGGCCGGCGAAAATTATTTGAGAATAATGAAAACTGTAACAGCTAATCGGTTTCCTAAATGAATGCGATTGTAACATAAATTATTATTTGATAATTAACTGGCAATGTAATCGCGACGTAGGGGGTTTCTTTATTTTCATAAACTGGCAGAAAGAGAATTCCGTGACAAGTGCGGTTTAACGTGAATGTAAATGACGTATGGGCGAAGGCTATTATTGCAGCTTTAATCTCGCGAAGTATAAGTGAAGTGTGTTTTAAAAAGATTTATCCGAAATTACAACACTATACGGTCTACAAGATGTAGGTAGAAACTTGGGGTGAAATATAGCTTATATATCGGAACTAAAATTACATTGACTCCAGTTATAAGTCGCTGGTTCATGTGATTGCCGGTAAGTGTCTCCCTAGTGCAGCTATCTCGCTAGCTAACACTAGCTATACATCCGTAGATCACTTTTACAAGAATATTGGACATGTTTTGTTATTACAATTTAAGGATAACAAAAATAACGTAATTCGCATATACAGATATTTACATAGTCATAGGTGTGGTTTGACAAGGATGGAACAGGTAGTCGGCCGTGACCTTATACTAAGAACACTCACGGTATTTATCTGTAGTTATTTAGGGAAACCATGTAAACCTACATCAGACTAGCTGGATGAACAATAGAGCTTCCACCCTCCCGAATACAAAGCGAGTCTGTTTAAAACAGTACAACACTACCTCATTCTATTTATTCCTAATGTATGATATTATATTACGAGGAAGTTATCTGATAATGAAAAAACTGGTGCTACTGTGTTCAGTCATTTTTCTCTCCAGTGGCTGTCCGGCCTATGTGGCCGTGTGGTTCTAGGCGCTTCAGTCTGGAACCACGTGACCGCTAAGGTCGCAGGTTCGAATCATGCCTCGGGCATGGATGTGTGTGATGTCCTTAGGTTAGTTAGGTTTAAGTAGTTCTAAGTTCTAGGGTACTGAAGACCACAGATGTTAAGTCCCATAGTGCTCATAGCCATTTGAACCATTTTTTGAACCCAGTAGCTGCAAACACTATCCAAAAATTACAAAGTTAAAATTAAAACAGTGTTGAACGCAATAGACTACACTGAAATGTACAGGGTGTTTCAAAAATGACCGGTATATTTGAAACGGCAATACAAACTAAACGAGCAGCGATAGAAATACACCGTTTGTTGCAATATGCTTGGGACAACAGTACATATTCAGGCAGGCAAACTTTCGAAATTACAGCAGTTACAATTGTCAACAACAGATGGCGATGCGGTCTGGGAAACTCTATAGTACGATATTTTCCACATATCCACCATGCGTAGCAATAATATGGCGTAGTCTCTGAATGAAATTACCCGAAACCTTTGACAACGTGTCTGGCGGAATGGCTTCACATGCAGATGAGATGTACTGCTTCAGCTGTTCAATTGTTTCTGGATTCTGGCGGTACACCTGGTCTTTCAAGTGTCCCCACATAAAGAAGTCACAGGGGTTCATGTCTGGCGAATAGGGAGGCCAATCCACGCCGCCTCCTGTATGCTTCGGATAGCCCAAAGCAATCACACGATCATCGAAATATTCATTCAGGAAATTAAAGACGTCGGCCGTGCGATGTGGCCGGGCACCATCTTGCATAAACCACGAGGTGTTCGCAGTGTCGTCTAAGGCAGTTTGTACCGCCACAAATTCACGAAGAATGTCCAGATAGCGTGATGCAGTAATCGTTTCGGATCTGAAAAATGGGCCAATGATTCGTTTGGAAGAAATGGCGGCCCAGACCAGTACTTTTTGAGGATGCAGGGACGATGGGACTGCAACATGGGGCTTTTCGTTTCCCCCATGCGCCAGTTCTGTTTATTGACGAAGCCGTCCAGGTAAAAATAAGCTTCGTCAGTAAACCAAAGCTGCCCACATGCATATCGCCGTCATCAATCCTTTGCACTGTATCGTTAGCGAATGTCTCTCGTGCAGCAATGGTAGCGGCGCTGAGGGGTTGCCGCGTTTGAATTTTGTATGGATAGAGGTGTAAACTCTGGCGCATGAGACGATACGTTGACGTTGGCGTCATTTGGACCGCAGCTGCAACACGGCGAACGGAAACCCGAGGCCGCTGTTGGATCACCTGCTGCACTAGCTGCGCGTTGCCCTCTGTGGTTGCCGTACGCGGTCGCCCTACCTTTCCAGCACGTTCATCCGTCACGTTCCCAGTCCATTGAAATTTTTCAAACAGATCCTTTATTGTATCGCTTTTCGGTCCTTTGGTTACATTAAACCTCCGTTGAAAACTTCGTCGTGTTGCAACAACACTGTGTTCTAGGCGGTGGAATTCCAACACCAGAAAAATCCTCTGTTCTAAGGATTAAACCATGTTGTCCACAGCACACTTCCACGTTGTGAACAGCACACGCTTACAGCAGAAAGACGACGTACAGAATGGCGCATCCACAGACTGCGTTGTCTTCTATATCTTTCACATCACTTGCAGCGCCATCTGTTGTTGAAAATTGTAACTACTGTAATTTCGAAAGTTTGTCCGCCTGAAAATGTACTGTTGTCCCAAGCATATTGCAACAAACGGTGTATTTCTATCGCTGCTCGTTTAGTTTTTATTGCCGTTTCAAATATACCGGTCATTTTTGAAACACCCTGTAAGTAAAATATAGGAAAATCCAGTAATTTCAGTTGGTGTAAGGTACATAAAATACAGTGATCAGTCAAAACATTATGACCACCTACCTACTGTACATATAAACCTAGGCACTGGCAGCGTCACCTGGTTAGGAATGACTGCTAGTTAGACGCATGCAGGGTGCTTGTAGCATCAGTGAGCGTGCTGTCCGTGTGTAGAATGGGTAACGCGCGTACCTTATCTGAATTTGACCGAGGGCTGATGTGATGGCCCTGAGGCTCGGTACGAGCATTTCGGAAACACCACAACTTGATCGGTGTTCGAGGACTGCTGTGGTTGAGTTTATTCAACATATGGCCACACCAAGGTGAAATCACGTCCAGACGTCGTGGGTTTGGGCGGCCACCCATCATTACAGATGCCAGACGTCGTGGGCTGGGCCGACTAGGAAAACGGGACAGGTAGCGAACTGTGTCGGAACTAATATTAAAGTACAAGTGAGTCTGAACTCTCCTAACAACGGGCCTCCACAGCCGACGATCCATGCATGGGCCAATGATAACTCCACAACATCGGCAACTACGACTGAAATGGGCACAGGGCCATTGGCAATGGACGTTGGCCCAGTTGCATGATCTGATGCAACGAGGGGGAACATTCACTTGGACACCCGTGGGTGCAGTGAGGCTCACTGACGGCCAAGAAGTATCGTACCACGTGCACCCCTTCATGATAATCATGTTTTCCGACGGCAGTAGCATTTTTCGACAAGATAATGTGCCGCGTCACAAAGCTAGCAGTTTGTGATGGAATGGTTCGAGGAACACAGTGGCGAGTTTCAATTGATGTGCTGCCCACCCCTACCTCCCTCCCAAATAGCCAGATCTGAGTCCAAACTAACACATCTGGGATGTGACTGAACATAGCGTCAGAGCTCATCGCCTCCCTCCGCGGAATTTACGGTTATTAGGTGACATCTGTGTGCAATGTGGTGGCAGCTCCTTCCAGCGACCAACCAAGGCCTCATTGCTTCCATGCCACGGCGCGTCGCCGCTGTCATCCGTGCGAGAGGTGGACAAAATGGTTCAAATGGCTCTGAGCACTATGGGACTCAACTGCTGTGGTCATTAGTCCCCTAGAACTTAGAACTACTTAAACCTAACTAACCTAAGGACATCACACACATCCATGCCCGAGGCAGGATTCGAACCTGCGACCGTAGCAGTCCCACGGTTCCGGACTGCGCGCCTAGAACCGCGAGACCACAGCGGCCGGCAGAGGTGGACAGATCAGACATAATGTTCTGGTTGATCAGTGTATGACAATATTAAAATCAATTATACCCATGATGGTAGGTGGTGGCAGTGAACGCAACAGGTATCGTGGGTGCATGAATGTCAACTGCTCATTAGGATAGCGGGGCTACGGGATAAGTACTGGATGCTCCACCGACAGCTTGTAGCATTACTCCAATAACAGCTAATCGGGCGTCCAATACGTAAAACGCGTTATTAAAGTATTATACACATAAAACAATTGTACGAGAGTTAATAAAAAAAGTTATATGACGTTACATAAATAGTTCCTATCTTTTTTTCTTTTACTTGTGCCGTTTTTCCCTCGGATAAGCATGGTCGGCATGGTTAATCGGATGTGGAAATGTTAGTTAAAGGGGTGGCCATATGCCCTTCCTGCCGCCACCCCGTACCCACCCGGGAAGGAATCAGTGTACCCCCAACTGTCTGCGACTAGCGTAATCCATGGACTAGTGCAAAAGTGTTCAGATGTCTGCGAGCCGTGTAACTGAGGCGGAACGTGGGAACAATCCCGGTATTCACCTAGGGGGAGGTGGAAAACCGCCTAAAAACCACATCCGTGCTGGCCCGCACACCGGCCCTCGTCGTTAATCCGCCAGGCGAATTCGACCCGGGGCCGGAGAGCCTACCCGAGTCCAGGAAGCAGCGCGTTAGCGCGCTCGGCTTACCTGGCGGGTGCATAAATAGTTGCTATATAAAGCAGTTAATCGAAATACATTTACCGATCGAGGTGACGCAGCGGTAAGCACACTGGACTCACATTCGGGAGGACGACGGTTCAAACCCGCGCCCAACCATCCTGATTTAGGTTTTCCGTTATTTCCCTAAATCTCTTCTCCGACCACTGTGGCCGAGCGGTTCTAGGTGCTTCAGTCCGAAACCGCGCTTTTGCTACGGTCGCAGATTCGAATCCTGCCTCGGGCATGGATGTGTGTGATGTCCTTATCTTGGTTAGGTTTAAGTAGTTCTAAGTCTAGGTGACTTATGACAACTGTGAAGTCCCATAGTGCTTAGAGCCATTTGAACAAATTTAAATCGCTTCAGACAAATTCCGGAATGGTGCTTTTGAAAGGGCACGGCCTAATTCCTTCCTCATCCTTCCCTAATCCGATGGGACCGATGACCTCCCTGTTTGGTTCCCTCACCCAAATCAACCAACCATCAAAATACATTTAAATAAACACAGGGGGATGTGCAGGAGAAGAATCAATTGTATTGGGTGAGAATACCTAGATTTCCCTCTATGAGCATTTGAAGGTAACTTGCAGAGCGTAATCATAACAAAGACAGAGCTATGTGACGCCGTAGGTTTCCCTGGAGATGGCGTGAAGATATCGAAATGCATCATCCAGGGCTGGTGGAAGGCTATGTCAGAGATGGGACAGCAGTTGGCGGCCACGGTGTCAAGGAACTGTTCCTCTGGAAGACGACGGCTTCGCGCCCTCCCATCAGCATGATGAGGAAGGTGTCGGGATTCATCAGACGAGCAACGCTCTGCCAATGCGCCAACGTCCTGTGCTCGCGGTCACGTGCCCATTTCAGTCGTAGTTGCCGATGTCGTGCAGACAAGAGAAACTGTTGATGTACAAAAGGCCTCTGAAGAACGCTGTGAAGTAACTATCATGGTGACTGGGGACAGAACAGTATAATATTAGGTATAAAGCAGTATATTACGTAGAAATTAGAAAAGATATGACGGCCGGAGACAGAAGTGGTTGTAATATTAGGTATAAGCAGTATATTATGTGGAAATTAGCAGTGTCGATCGGTAGATTGCCGTAAGAGCACCAGGGAGATGTAAAAATAGGTGAAATGTCACAAGTCATAAAACAACAGGTCCAAATATTAAAATAATATGAAGTGCCATTTTCGTCTTCCGCCAGCACTGGATGGTGCAAATCGATACCATCACGCAATCTTCGTGGAAACCAACGGCGTCTCATAGCTCTATCTTTGCTATAATTATGTTCTACGAGTTACCTCCAAATGCCCATTGAGGGCAATCTACGTACTCATAGCCGATTACAATTCATTGCTCTCCTGTACATTCTTCTGTATTTAAATGTATTTCAACTAACTGCTTTATATAGCAACTATTTACGTGATGTTATATAAGTTTTTTGTTGATTTGTGTACAACTATTTTATGTGTACATTATTTCAATAACGCTTTTTATGTACTGTGTGTATGATTGGCTGTTATTGACGTAATGCGGTAAGTGGTGGGCGGAGTATCCAGTGCTTAACTCATAGCCCCTGTAAAATGGTTCAAATAGCTTTGAGCACTATGGGACTTAACATCTGAGGTCAACAGTCCCCTAAAACTTAGAACTACTTAAACCTAAATAACCTAAGGACATCACACAAGTGCATGCCCGAGGCAGGATTCGAACCTGCGACCGTAGCGGTCGCGCGGTTCCAGACTGAAGCGCCTAGAACCGCTCGGCCACCAAGGCTGGCCATAGCCCCCCCTATCCTGGTCAGCAGTTGTCGTTCGTCCATTCACGATACCTATTCCGTTCACCGCCACCACATGCCGTCATGGCTATAACTTATTTAAATTTTGATCTTATTGTATCTACCTTACATCAGCTGTTATTCCTTTAATCTACATTGCACTTACTTTTCAGTGCTTATGGTCTGAAGGTGGTCGCTATTTGACCGAAACAGGCTGCCGTTTTTTAATAAATGTTCTACTGCGATCTAGAATTTCTTTAAATTCAGTACCGCCATTAGACTGTTGTTTATTTGCAGTGTTACAGTTACACTCACACAATCATGATTTCGGCTTCAAATACATCAGTATGCCATCTTAGGCACTGTATAACACTTAAAGCACCTGATAATAACACTTTGGAGCCGAAATCATTATTGTGTAAGTGTAAATGTAACACTGCAAATAAACAACAGTCTAATGGCGCGACTGACTGAAAAGAAATATATTATGATTGTGGCCCCGCATCATGGAAAAAAATTATTAAGCGATCTAGAATGTTTTAATTTTAATTTTAAAATGTTCAGTTAAGATCATTGTTTCCTTCTGCACGAAAATACTTTCAAAAACATATAACATTGTTACATAACATTGCACACATTATCAGCTGATGTCACAACCACAGCGATGTTGCCCGATTTCCAAATTACGTACCGCGACTTCTTATTTACTAGGTACAGAAACTAAACGTCATCCAGAAAATAAAACGAAGGGTAAAACATAGTTGAAAGTGTTATGTGAAATGATGTATTTTATTGTGTGCTCGTTCACTGTGCAATTGCGAGAAAATGAAGAAAATGTCATTTTTGAATAGGATGCCGGAACAACGCAGTGGAACGCAGATGAATTACCTCCACGATGGATCGGCAGTGAGGCGCGTACTGTTCTCGCATTACACCAAGTCGCCTGTCACAGTCCGGTTTCAGGTGAGGATCTGTAAGAGGTGACAGCTATGTGTCTCACCTTCCAACAACTTCGGCGAACTGGGATGCCGCAAAGAACCGGCAGTGAATGCTGTAGCTCCACGCATAGGTAGAACTAGTAGAAGCGTCCGGATGATTGTCGTGAAGAGCACATTGAGCATTAGTGAATGGCAAATGAATGTTTTGATCCTAAACGTAACTCTAAGAAAAACCGAAGCTCGTATGTGCTTGTTTATAGAAGACAGGCCCTTGTAAAGTCCGACGGTCCTTACGGAATGAGAAACTCTTATGCTAAATGCGTAACTAAAAATTCACCTCAAGTTTATTGTTCAGTGAAGTCTCACGCAGAGACGCGCATTTTTTTCTTAAACTGAACTGACTATTAGTGCTTCTGCGAGATAAATGTTCATTCTCTCTAGGCAAAGTATGAACGTTTGAACAGACATCCCACGCCATGTGTTGGTAGTGCACGCACACAAAGACGATTTACTGGACGAATGATGTGTACAGGGTGTTAAACAATATAAAGTTTCAATATTTTGAGAGGTAGTAGTATGGATCAAAATAAGGAAAAACTGTACAGTAACCTTGGGCTCCAAAATGCGTACCTAAAATAGCCTTGAGCATGTCTTCATCTTCGCTACTGTGAAACACATATCTTCTCTTGTAAGCTCTTTGCAATCGGGAGACCAACTTACCAACGTACTGGACCTCCCAGAGCCACCCATTGTCCGTTAAATGTGTGTGTGCATGAGGTGTTGTCGGACATTACGGAGAAAATGTACTGGTGATCCATCATTCATGAACCACAGCTGCAACAGTTGTTGGAGTGGTGCATCTTCTACCAGGACAGGCAGGTCGTTTGCTAGGAATGTAAGGTCCTTTTAGTCTGGATATTTTTCAATATCAAGGGGATGGCTTTGACGGTTGCTTCCTTTTGCCAGGACATAACAGAAGGTCATGTCCGCCATTTCCCGTGTGGAATAATAGGCTTCTATTATGCTGGTAGACGCCAAGATAAAACTACAATGTAAAAACATTTTACAAACTTGCCAAACATGATTTACAGTAACAATATTAATAGTTGTTTACTGCACGCTGAATCTATGTGCAATAAAAGCGGAATCTGCCTTCATTTGTTCACTACATTTCATAGGTCGTTCGTAATAGCAAAGGGATTGCAGTACAAGCGATCTGTTTCATAGCGGCAAAAGTGACCAAGCACTAATAGCTCTTGAAGTGTGAATTTAGAGCCCATGTTTATTAGACCTTTGTCTTATTTTAGTCTGCACTACCACCTCTCAAAATATCAAATACTTTTTGTTAACACCGTGTATACAACGTATATAATAAATAGGGAAGATAAAGATATGAAATAACAAGAAATTATTGTTATGTATAGAATGTCTAACAACAGGTTTACCTAATATTAATTTTAACTCCGCACTAATTCATAGTCCAAAGAGCAGCACCGCATTCAATCAAGCCACTTACGTCATCATCATCATCATCATCACTGTCATTATCATCAGCAGCCGCCCCGTTTGTCATCATCTGCTGAATAAAGATCTCCTCGAGCGTTTTCCGAGGATTACGATGCTCGGCGGTAAGCATCCATGCTGGCCCTCAGTGTTTTCTGCCATCTGACCTCATCCTATTAGTTCATCACACCCGTCATACTTATCTCTCGCAATTCAGCAAAGAACTTCGTTGGTCCATATAACATCTGTTCGCCCGCCAACATGATCTTTTCCACATCATTTTCAGTACATTCACAATTACTTGTTTCTCCCCAGTCTGTTCCCTGATCGAGTCGTTTGTCGTTCAGTCTCTCCTAGCAACTCCCGAAATGCACCTCTACACTGCTGGCTGAGAAATCCTATTTTTTAAACGATTTCTGCATTAAGTCAAAACTGATAAAGCACCGACTGTAAATTTGCCATTTCAGACAAGTTAAAATCTTCACTTTCAAAACTCAATTTAATTTATCAGATACATCTCAGGTTATTACTACTGTTGTGTTTAGTTCCTTTGCTGCTGATCTATTTCCTAATACATCCAGTAGTTCTGGAACTTTTGTCGTAACAAACTGAGTCCTTAGGACCAGCATGCGTTCCAATCCCTCTTTTTCTTTCTAAGTAGGTAGACAATAAATGAAAGAAATGTTTTTTGTGCATTACATCACATTTTAAAAAGTCTGTTCAAGCGCATTAGACTATATAGTACTTTTTTTTCTAAAAAACCGAATAAATTTCACATTCGTGAGCAAGCAACATACGGGGTGTTCAAAAAGTCTCTCCGCAGTGTCGTATGATTGTTAGCCGCGCGTGCCTTATGCCGCAGTGAATATACCGAAATGAAACTCGGTGAAATAGAAGTTATTAATTTATTGAATATTCATTTTTACTTACAAACTTTCACGTTAAATGTTGAAAGTGTCCCCCCCCCCCCCCCTGTTTGAATATACAATTCAATTCGTCTAACCATGTTTCCAAATATGTCTCTTCTGTAACAGAAGCTGCGAAAGTGGTAATTGCAGTTTTCAATTCATCGATGGATTCTGGACAGTTTTTATAGACAGTTGCTTTCGCTGCACTCCAAAAGAAAAAGTCAGGTGGTGTTACGTCAGGCGATCGTTGGGGGCAAAGTCCCTGTGAAATTATGCGATCACCAAAAACATCAGCAAGCAGTGACGTTGAAACGCGAGCTGTATGCGCGGTTGCACCATCTCGTTGAAACAACCGTTCAGTATTTCACTTAACACAAGTTCTCCTATGAATGGGTACAGAATATCACTGCAGTGTCGTTGAGCATTTATTGTTTTATTGAAAAACCCAGGCAGGCGAACAATCATACGGCACGCGAGTCTAACAATCATACGGCACTGGGGAGAGACATTTTGAACACCAGTTATAATTGACCATGTGAAAAAACACGGATATTCCGCATTTAATCGACATATTTGATTTTTTTTGCCCGCAACTTCCTTCGCTTATACATATGTCTCTCTCTCTCTCTCTCTCTCTCTCTCTCTCTCACACACACACACACACACACACACATACACACAAACGCAAAATTGTACAGATATTTCATCCGTATCCCTAGCGAATTTCGACCTGCAGTTTCATCTGATTTCTGAGGAAATTTGTAACTCTGCCAGTAACTGATTACTGTTTTGAGGAAAATGATTGTCAATGACATCTGAATGACTTTAGAGAGAACATTTAATGTATCTGTGGTATTAAGCAGTGTGGCGTGATCTTTGGCTCCGAAACACGCTGACGAAATCACTCTTTCTCACGATGTAATTGACCTTTGAACAACCCAAATATCACAGGTCGAGCGTCTCACTTTTAAAGTATTCTACTCAACTTATGCAGGAAGAAAATACAAATATTTTATATAAATAAATGTGTGCACAAAATTTGGTCGGAATTGTACGAGGTACTCCTGAGTTATGCTTTCACGTCACCCATTTTCATCGCAGGGTTTCTAGCCCTCTCTTGCTGTCACAGTGAATTTTTGCAGACAACAAGTGATAAGTGATATTTTCTGAGAAGTTCCTTCAGAGGTTACAGAGATAGTGCTGATATGCCAGTGCCTTTGGCCCCTCTCCACCCCCAACCCCTCCCCCTCCTCCCTCTCCCCGCTACCTTCTACTCTAGAGGAGAACATCATAACTGTCACCGATAAATCTAGCGAGCGAGAAAACCATCGATATGATACTATGTCGGTCGTTATAGAATATTTTCTCTCACCCCTAGGGGTGTTTGGAGTACATCGCTTCCACCACACTTTTTCTGCAAATAATTATAAAGATAATGAGTCATGTACGTACAGAATCTGACTGAAAGTGCACCAGATGTAAACCTTCTTATCACCGCCTTTTTACGCCACTCCCTGTGGGTGTGACGTGCTTGTTAAACTCCACAGAAACCTTCGCAGGCATTCGCCAAGCAACTCAATAAAATTTCATTTCAGTCGAATGAATGGCCTAGGAATGCATAGAAAACGAGGAAACACTTTTATATATTATATTTGTAATATTTTGTTTTAGTTGTACTTTCATACTAAGGATATACTCAGTTTGATCGTTTTTCGGCTTTTTTGTCTGCCAAAAGTAGAACCCGGTTTCACAGCTTGGGACCAAGTCGACATCAACATAATTAGCTTCTATTGATGGAAGCATCTTGTAAATGCAGTTTATCTTAAAATATGTCCCAGCAACAGTTCATAATATTTTACTAATAAGAGAAGCCAAAAACAGATCACAAAGCAAAGAATATTTACCGTAATTAATATGCCTTCAAGAAACTGGTTCGTTTCTCAGTAGCTTGTCAGTCGTTACTCAGTAGCTCCCGTGGTCGTTAGCGAGACTGCCCAGTCGTTTCTACTGAGGTTGTTTTTTCTTTTTACGACAAGGCCGTTGCTAGCGGGCTCTCAGCAGAGACAATGCGCATGCGTGTTCGCGTAGTGTATAGCGAGTGCGGAGCACAGAAGTGGCTCGCGCCTGCCAGCAGTCGTGGGCCAGAAGTGCAGTGAAGTGGCGGTCGTATATTTAGTACATGTTACACACACCGAGTCTGTTGTTGCGTCACGATCCGCAACTGACGGAGAACATCCGGATGCGTATCTTTTGCAGTGGCGACTTCTGCTTGAGAACACCAACTCCAGGTATGTCCGACACATGTTTGGCGTCACAGCTCTCCGCCAGAAACTCGCGTTTCTTAGCGCCACTATCCGCTGCAATGAATTACCCCCGATGACTACGAAGAAGCACCAAGACACGTTCATCATTGTCACGTGTCAGTAGGAAGACCAGCAAACTTCACGAGCAGACCTGTTGTTATGTATCATTGATATCTGATCATTGATAAGTGATTCATTCGTTTCCAAAGCTCCACATTTTCCAAAATATTACATGTGCAAGTATGACTGATGCGTGAATACAACGGTAAACTCGCCAAGTTTGCATTTTGCATTCTCCCAATGTTCTATGAGTGCCCCTGCGCTCACAGGACACACATACACGTAGGAGTGAAATTCGTTCCATACCTTGCGGAGAAACATCCTGTCAGCGGTCACCAGAACAGCTTTGACGCCTAATCTGAGGTGCTCCAGTGTTCTTGGCGGTGGGGTACAGGAACACGGTCCTTAATGCAGTTTCAAAGGAAAAAAGTCAAAAAAGACGTTAGGTCAAGAGACATGGGGGGGGGGGGGGGCGAAGGAAACAAATCCACAGCAACTTCACCACTACGACCAATCAAAAGAGGCGGGAGTTCTTCCTTTAGATAGCAATGAACATGGATGCCCCAATGAGGAGGAGTGCACTGTCTCGTTGGAATATAAAATTATCAGAATCATTAGCCAGTTGTGGCAACAGCTTCAATTATCAAGGTAAGAGGTGCCAGTCACAGCCTTCTTATAGAAGAAAAACGACTCACACAGCATCGTCTGTGACACTGCACGGGAAACACTAACCTTCGGCGAGTCTCGGTCGTGCGCCACAATTTACCTGTACATATTTGCAATGCCTCACACTCTTACATTGTGGTGATTAACCTTTACAGAAAAACAAAAGGTTTTTCGTCTCTGGATATCAGCTTGAAGCCGAAACGTTCATCATCAAGTGCTTCCTGCATTGTGAGGCAAAAATTTGAGGCACCGGGCAAAATCTTCCATTTTTAATTGTTGCACAAGTTGCCGACGGTATGGTTTGAAACGTAACCGCCGTCGCAAAATCTTCAACATTGTCTGCTGCGGTATTCCAAGCTCGTGGCTTGCGCGGACCGTTGATTATTTTTGGACTGCGTACGAAACTTTCCCTCGCCCTCTCCACGGTTACATCTGACACACTTAGTCGACCGGTGCTTTTCTGTTTATAGGGACAGGTAGTGTCCCTATTATTGTCGATATCAACGCACATTTCTGCGTTTACATGGCGATTCTTTTCCATAATTAGTTCTGAATGCACACTGCGCTGTTATAACGGATAAACATCTCGCATATTCCAACACACAAAACTCTCTCCTTGCTTTGTCGCTATTATGTCAAGACACTGCACTCGTAATGCATCGCAAACTCGGTGAGAATACTGTTCTATTAGAAAACAATGGAATCTTTTGTCGTAGTCCTGAATTGTACATTCCAGTACGACGGACAAAGTCCAGCCGTGTGATCATCTCTATTGCAACTTCCTCAACATCTTACACAGACTACGCATACTGCATTAGGGAAACACAGTCATTGCATTGTAACTTTTTTACCACTTATTTCGGACCCAGGCCACGTAAGTAGCATCACTACCATTTCTGCTTATTACCATGGAGTCATAAGATGATTTGAATATGTCACATAGCCGGCCGGTGTGGCCGAGCGGTTCTAGGCGCTTCAGTCTGGAACCGCGCGACCGCTACAGAAGAATGCTGAAGATTAGATGGGTAGATCACATAACTAATGAGGAAGTATTGAATAGGATTGGGGAGAAGAGAAATTTTTGGCACAACTTGACCAGGAGAAGGGATCGGTTGGTAGGACATGTTCTGAGGCATCAAGGGATCACCAATTTAGTATTGGGGGAGGGGGGGGGGGGGGCAGCGTGGAGGGTAAAAATCGTAGAGGGAGACCAACAGATGAATACACTAAGCAGATTCAGAAGGATGTAGGTTGCAGTAGGTACTGGGAGATGAAGAAGCTAGCACAGGATACGGTAGCATGGAGAGCTGCATCAAACCAGTCTCAGGACTGAAGACCACAACAACAACAACATTAGTCCATAGAGTCCGAACTATATGTCGATTATGATATTTCCATCGTCATGATGCCACAAACTCTTCTTTCTTGGAATAAACTAATCGGTTCCTCATACTCCAAATTTTGTGTGTAAGAACGTTGGTCGGAAGAAAATTTCACCGACTGCGTCTGAAGTGTGTACGTTAGGACGATGATATCGGCTATTGTGTGACCGTGCACGTAATGGCGTGCTTATTAGAAAAGATCTGTCGTCTTCGGCCGATGTCGATCGTCGACGGAATCCACCGATATCGGTGCCATTGTGATCTCAGTCACAGGCACGTGTCCGGACTCGCACTCGGGAGGACGACGGTTCAAATCTACGTCTGGTCGTCCAGATTTAGGTTTTCCGAGATTTACCTAAATCGCTCGAGGAAAACGCCGGGATGGTTCCTTCGAAAAGGGAAAGCCCGATTTCTTTCCCCATCCATAAGAAAATTCAAATTTGTGCTCCGTCTCTAATGACTTCGCTGTCGACGGGACGTTAAACTCTAATCTTTCTTCCATTTATTTTCCACGTATCGATGTCACGCAGCTACGGAAATTAACGGATAGGTAACTCTACTGCTTAAGTTGCTATATAGTTACATGACCATCAAGAATGTAGCTGACTTGGTGTCTCAACGGGAACAGAATGAGCACGGTCACATTCCCTCAAAATAGTGGCGTCATCGTGTCATTAAACGAATTAGTCTTGATGAGAAAATGTGTCACGCACGGCATTCCTCCTGCTGTCGAAGCTTCGAGCCAGATGCACGGAATTTTAGCGCTAGAATAAGCGTCGAGAAATAAAGCTTGAATAAGCTTTTGTGTCGGCGAGACATCTTTTGCTGTCGGTGATACAGGCCGCTGTTAACTTCTCGCGGCAAATGAATGCTACTATCATGCATGTGTGCCCGGAACCGACTCGGGAATATTAAAAATCATCTTAAACTGGGCCAAGCGCAACTGTAAAAATGTACTGGTGTGAACATCAGCCAGCGCTGAAGTGCTAGGACTGTCGTTAAGTTGTAAGTAGGCTGTTTAGATTTTTTTATTGGTAACGCCGCCGCCACATAGCGCTCTGTATAAAAATCACTGGCTGTGCCGTGTGCAGTCTGTGGCTGGTTTGTAGTGTTGGGCAGCGGCAGCTGGATGCTAACAGCGCGTAGCGTTGTGCAGTTGGAGGTGAGCCGCCAGCAGTGGTGGACGTGGGGAGAGAGATGGCGGAGTTTTGTAATTTGTAAGACTGGATGTCATGAACTATCATATATATTATGACTAGTGAGGTAAATACATTGTTTTTTCTCTATTAAAATCTTTCATTTGCTAACTATGCCTATCAGTAGGTAGTGCCTTCAGTAGTTTGAATCTTTTATTTAGCTGGCAGTAGTGGCGCTCGCTGTATTGCAGTACTTCGAGTAACAAAGATTTTTTGTGAGGTAAGTGATTTGTGAAAGGTATAGGTTAATGTTAGTCAGGGCCATTCTTTTGTAGGGATTATTGAAAGTCAGATTGCGTTGCGCTAAAAACTATTGTTTGTCAGTTTAAGCACAGTCTTGTATAATTTTTCAAAGGGGACGTTTCAAAGTGTTAACTAGTCATGGCAAGAACAATCGGCTCTGGTGTGTTAGAAGCGGCTCCTTTTAAATTTTTATCCAACAAAGATTCAACGTTATTTATACATACTGCATCATAAATCATTATGAATTACGAATATACTAGTAATATGCCGCACGCTCTCACTCTCTTAAGGCACATCATAGTAAAACACAGAGCAAGATTACGCACAAAATAATCTTTAAGTTGCTTTCCACAGCTATCATAAAAAAAATATTTTGATGCAGGGCCAGTCAGGAGGAGAGGTACGTGCTTTGAGGGGTGATTGTGATTCTGAACGAAAAACTTCGAATGGACGTGCACCCTATTCCGAATAGTTTCAGAGGTAGAACTCATTTAGTGTACACTGTTATTTATTTCCTGTATTATTCATTTTTCACATGTATCACAGTAGAGTAGAAAGAGCTCAGATGAAGAATTTGATACGGGAAACTTCTGGTCTATAAAGTCGGCAAACTACCTAAGCTACAGGTCATGAGCGTCGCGCGAGAGTTTCAATATTCTCGCTCCCTCTTCGTGCAAACTATTAGTCCTAGAGAAAAAAAATGAATAGGACCTTTTTTGTTGAAAATTTAATGTAGTGTAATTCTGTGTTGTGACACGTTTTCGCTGGAAGGCGTGGTTTCCCAGTTACTGAAAAAAAAACGACAACAACAAAAAAAAACGGCCAAATGTGATTAAACGTATTTTATCTAGGTAACCGTCCGTAAAAGGGCATATGTCCGTATGAAGTTTTTCTTTCAAGATCATAATACTATCACCCCTCAGAGTACGGTACCTTTCCTCCTGACTCACTCGGTATATTACCACCACAAAGCTGCCAAATTTCTTTGTCCTTCAACAGTATCGACAGTACGCCATCTTCTAGAGGACTTCAATTTTTTTTAAAGTTGGTCTGTACCATATGATTATAATTTTAACTGATCAAGAAATCCTGATACGGTCCTTAGTGACCAAAGGCAGTCCCGTTACTCCCCCTTACTGACTTAGCAGGAGCTAGATATTATTTCTGTCACCATTAAGTAATAGGCTTGTTCGAACCGTTCCACACCGCGGTTCCATAGACTTCTTTTCCCTTCAGCTATTTTTCGGCCTGTTCATCGCATTCATCACTTGTCCATTTGACGTAGTAGTGGTAGTACTCACTTGTACAAGTATATTTGGCTTCTACATTCATCTGGTTTTAATATATGAATATACTGTAGTACAGAAGTTATTTGATCAGGAATTACCTTTTTTCTAATGTTTTGTATCGATACTTTCATAAAGCATCAGATATCTTTGTACAACCATTTATGTACAGCTATGAATTCTCGCTGGAGCTGTGTGGACTATCTATTCAGTATCAAGTTATATGACGATGGCCTAAGAAGTCAAAAGTCGGTTGATAACGAGCTATTAAATAAATATTACCGTGGAGCATTAATACTGTGTATTGAAGTTTTAAATTATATTACAAATCTACTCATCGCTGTAACAATAGGCAGTCCTAGACTACGTCGCGATATCATATATCCCAGAAAACACCTCCGACAAATTTGTTATACGGTACCCTTAACACAAAATTGTACATGTGGTGTTCACCGTTTTCAAAACCGTAAGCCTAGCAGACGATGACATGCTCTCGAAACTAGTTACAGAACAATAAATATCTTTGCAGATTTGTCGTCGCTATTCTGAATTGAGCGCACCCTCAGCCCCCTTTCATAATTTTTCATGGACTGTTAACGCCATAAGTTTCTGTTGCCCCTGCTGTCCAGTTGAGGTTGTACGGCAGCTGGGAAAAGGATACAATGGAGCTGTTTTGTTTTATGTTATTAGAGATAAACAACCCCTTTCCTTGTCCCTTACCACGCCTGTACCATATTGATGAGTGGTTGAGTGTTTTTCAGATGTAGCAATACCGATCTAAATATTTCCATTACGTAGATGTCCTCTAATGCAAAATGCTTCAAATCCGAGGTCTCACCGCTTTTTCGCGCCACTCTATTAGTTAGCTCAACGGCGCCATTCCCTTCTGTACAGAGAACCGGCTGGAGACCGGTTTTTTGAGTCAACCATAGTGACCGACGCCGGGGTGTGGGTATGCCTGTTCCTCTAGAACGCGACATTGTGCAAGGCAGATTGCTTTGTGCAGGTTAGCATGACGGAAGATCTCAATAAATCAACGCTTTATTGCCCTGCCATTAATGATTTATGTTTTCAGTGAAGCTCACGCTTTCAGCCACACTGATTTCGCATTATACGTGCGATCATACAAATGTGCATTCTTCTTCGTTCTTTACCGAACCCGTGGGTTTATTATGTTAGTTGTTACTAAGTTTAATATATCGTGTTTTGGTATGATTGTTCACCGCCAGCGACTTTGCAAAGTGTTAATCAGTCGTGACGTGCAACCTGAACGAATTTGTTCCGTTGAAGCCGGTATTTTTTTGTGTGCATCGTGACTGCTGACTCCCCGTACTACCGCCTTCTGATGCAAATTTCCGATTATTATTCTTTCAGCAAATTGCCCTTTAGAGAGATTTCCACGTTATATGCAAGCGCGGTCATTTTGGTTTACTTTTTCCATATTATACGACGGATATCTTGAACCCATCGTTTGTGCGGCGCTGTCTACCACGTGTCATCGAGTCGGGGTGTTAAAGAGTTAAAGACCATTTCTATTAGAGAACGCGGAATCATTGAATGTAACGAATACATTGTTAGTGCTATCAGTAAACTGGGCTCTGTCCTTCCCTGTCCATCCGTAGGCGCCCTCTTTTGTTGTATTGTACTAATTACATTGAGTCTAAGGAATCCATGAATCCCCATATTCATGATTTTATTGAAATACTCGGGTTTTGCTAGATGTGGTGAACTTAGTACTTCTCGAACCTTTGTGTGATTGATTATTCGGGTTGAATCGAACCTATTACTTTTATTAACTTCCAAAGCATAAAAATGCACAATTCTTGCTGATAAATTAATTAATTTGATTTATAACACCTTCTGAAAGGGACCTTTATTCGTGATGTAGGTATATGCATGAAGTATTCGTTATACTTAGTGTAATTAGTACGATGCAATAAAAGAGGGAGCTTACGGATATAAAAGGCAAGGACAGAGCCACTCCGCAAAGTAACACACATTAATTCTAATAAAACTGGTTCACTGAGAATCGTAATCATGTATACAAGGTCATTACATTTAGTTTAACAGAAATGATCTTTAACTTTAACAAATACTTGGTGGACAGCACCACACAAAGGATGGATTCAAATTAACGGACGTATAATGTGAAAACAATACACTAAAAGGACTGCGCTTGAATATAACGTCGGAAGCTCGATGAAAAAATAATAAGTAGAAATTTGGATCACAAGGGGACGGTGTGGTTAGCCATCACTCATGATGTGGAGAGGAAAATTAACAAATGCTCAATTGTTGGGGCTGGTTCCTGGTTGATTCACGCTTTCCACTTTCTTTCTTCCTATTAATAACGCAATGTGTGTTAAATGATTACGGAATTACATTCGCAAGAGATCTCTCTGACAGTAATATCCAAGTAATATACACTATGCGATCAAAAGTATCCGGACACCTGGCTGAAAATGACTTGCAAGTTCGTAACGCCCTCAATTGGAAATGCTGGAATTCATACGGTGTTGCTCCAACCTTAGCCTTGATGACAGCTTCCACTCTCGCAGGCATACGTTCAATCAGGTGCTGGAAGGTTTCTTGCGGAATGGCCGCCCATTCTTCACGGAGTGCTGCACTGAGGAGAGGTATCAATGTCGGTTGGTGAGATCTGGCAAGAAGTCGGTGCTCCAAAACATCCCAAAGATGTTCCATAGGATTCAGGTCAGGACCCTGTGCAGACCAGTGCATTACAACGGTGTTATTGCCGTGTAACCACTCCGCAACAGGTCGTGCATTATGAACAAGTGCTCGATTGTGTTGAAAAGCAATTCGGGAATGAGAATGTATCGTTCAACAGTGGGAAGCAGGAAGGTGCTTAAAACATCAATGTAGGCCTGTGCTGTGATAGTGCCACGCAAAACAACAAGGAGTGCAATCCCCCTCCATGAAAAACACGACCACACCATAATACCACCACCTCAGAATTTTACTGTTGGCACTACACACGCTGGCAGATGACGTTCGCCGGGCATTCGCCACACCCACACCCTGCCATCGGGATCGCCACATTGTGTACCGTGATTCGTCACTCCACACCATGTTTTTCCACTATTCACTCGTTCAATGTTTACGCTCCTTACACCAAGCGAGGCGTCGATTGGCATTTACCGGTGTGATCTGTGGCTTACGAGCAGTCACTCGACCATGAAATCAAAGTTTTCTCACCTCCCGCCTAACTGCTGTAGTACTTGCAGTGGATCCTGAAGCAGTTTGGAACTCCTGTGTGATGGTCTGGATAGATGTCTGCCTATTACACATTAAGACCCTCTTCAAATGTCGGTGGTTTCTGTCAGTCAACAGACGAGGTCGGCCTGTACGTTTTTGTGCTGTACGTGTGCCTTCACGTTTCCACTTCACTATCACATCGGAAACAGTTAATCTAGGGATGTTTAGGAGTGTTTCAATCCCGCGTACAGTCGTATGACACAAGTAACACCCAATCACCTGACCATGTGCGAAGTCCGTGAGTTCTGCGGAGCGCCCCATTCTACTCTCTCACGAGGTCTAATGACTACTGAGGTCGCTGATATGGAGTGCCTGGCAGAAGGTGGGAGCACAACACACGTAATATAAAAAAAGTTTGTTTTGTGTGTGTCCGGATACTTTTGATCACATAATGTATTGAATCTTAGTACGAGAATTTAATCCATAAAGAAATGGTTGCTACAAGATGGACGTACAGAATCCCAAGAGTTCCACTGATTGCGTGACTTATTGTGTTTGTTACCAAATGAACTAGGACTTAGTCTTTCATTTAATGTTGGTTCGGTACGACGCTTGTACGTTCGGTGTGCGCGAAATTGTTTCTAGGCTATAAGAGCAACAGCAGTAAAGCACTTTATCACGATTGTGTAACATCGTTCATCACACAAAATCCATTCAATATGGTGAAAGAGATACTTCCTTCAGCAGGGTAATTGAGTGTTTCGAAGAGTAAAAGACAATCTTTGCAATCGCAAGGTTACGTTTAAACAAGTACTACTTCTTCACAATCTTTAACTGACATCAAGTTCGAAAACTAACTGACCTCTTTCAATGCATCAAATGATGTTCAGTCCTGTCTTCAAGAAAATATTAAGTTACCGTAGTATTTTCTACTATATTTACAAGAGAATCAAAATTTACTTACAATTAGAGGTAAACGTGAGGTCTCATTCCGAACAAAAACTAAAGGATAACGAGTAGATTCTTTGACGGATTTGGGTGGTCTGGATCAGTGTCTGTCACAGTTCACTGACTTAACGCACCACATGAAATAAATCCTCAGACTAGTCAGGGACGATGCAATCAGTACATAATGACTTCATTGAAATTCCCTTGTAAAATATCTCATGCCGATGGCAGGACGAAATACGCCCGCGTAAAACATGCACTCGTATAAGTACTAAGTACTTGCTTTTTGGCCGGTATTAAACATAAAATAATAATAGGAATAAATAAGTAGGAAACTAGAACAAATTAGTTAACAGGAGATATTATTAGCACCTCCCACATAGCTGCCACACCTCATCAGTAATGATGTGCTGCGATCTCACTAACTTGGGCCATATGGCCTTGGTATCCATGACGAGCTGCAACACATCTTCCCAATGGTGCACACTATTCAGACCTGGTAATAGTAACCAGTCCTTGGGGTGTACGCCCCATCTTCAAGAAATTCGTTTTTCAAGACAGCTGTGATGACACTAGTCACATTGTCTCCCAACACGAAGTCAGGACGAAATGTTCCTTTGAGAACTGACTTGTGGCTGCAGTACCTCATCTCTGCCTATGACCACTGAGTGCACTACTCTGATCATCAACGGAGTAGCGAAGCTTTGCACACATGTATTACATAAAACTGCCGCGAAGCAATTCCTCGCTGCCGCCAAACTAGACCTGCTTCGCCAAATTCCTGCGAGTGTCTCAGTTATCACCCACGCCCAGAATTGATGTAGAACTGTGTAGCAGAAGTGTGAGCCCTCATTCACTGGTCTACTCTGTTATCGCACTTGTAAACACGGCTGACTCACACTTCCTCTCGTACTCCGAGCACAGATATCTGCATAAAAAAAGTCTGCGATAAATCAGAGTTAATATCGCGGCTAATTCAGTCACAGTTTGAAAGAAAACCTGACAGAGGAGCTTTTAAATCTTCATCTCTCGTTTCATGCTACTACTTTTCAATACTTTTTAACTGGTACCGATATAATGTTCTTCTTGAAGGGCAAATATATTTTTAAAATATACAAATTTGGCTTTTTCGTAATAAGTCTCGCCTGCAGTCAATAAGCAAGTGAAAAATCGTTTAATACGATACATTACCTCCAACAACTGGCTAAAATTAAATTTTAGATGACCCATCACAGAACTGGACTTGGGACCGCAGGTGATCATAAAGTTCTTGAAGTAAGGAATACCAACAGTCGTATTTTTTGGAAAATACATTAATTACGCCATCAGTTTCAACACTCCATTAGTGTCATCTTTAGTTCGCTATGCAAACTGAATAGTAACATGCAACCATCGGTGCAGAATTACAGGTATCCTGTATATTCACTGGTCTCATGAACTTTTGGCAGCTATCTTCAACTGCCAACTTGCAGTAGCTGTTAGTTGCACAATCACAAATGACGACGGTGTGTATGGAGAAGCGAATCTGTATGGGACAAGAAGAAATTATTTTATATGTCATAGTCCGATATAGAAACGTGGTAAATTAAAAATTCGCTTGTATTTTAGTAATTATTTTCTGCATTTTAGTCTCATGTGTGTGTGAAATTTTTCAATCTATTTCAAGTACTTTGATGAGATTACAACAGAGACATGTGGTAAATTTCAGGTTTACTCCAGTTCACTTGGCTCACTGTATTGCTTCCTCCTAAGTACAACTCGAGAAAAGACCGTGAAGAAAAAATTTGAGATATTTGAGCTTACACACAGCCCTACCAGCAATAATTCTTCCTGCGAAACATTGAGTACTGGAACAGGAAAAGGGAGAAACGCCAGTGGCACACAAAGCACCCTCCGCCACTCATCAGATCAGATCACGAATTAAGTGTCGTCCAGTTCTGAGCTACGGGTAAAATATGAAGTATCTAGCTTACAATCACTTGAAAAATTTGTACGGAACCGACAGTCAAGAAAATAATATCAATCTCGTCTTCCAAAACACCCAACCCCCCCCCCCCCCCCCCCCGCCACTCTCTCTCTCCTCCACCCCTTTCAGCTTGCTACCGTCGAATACTGCCTGGAACGCATTTCAATACTAACCACACAATAAGCTGGTCCTACAGAGCGGCTAAGATGCCAGGCGTTACGAGCAAACTTCACCCAACCACACACAGCGACAAGAAAGCGAGTCATTATCGCGGTTTGATCCATTTCCGAGCAGTATTTAAAATTTCAAGTGTCTAGGTCATCGGCAAGTTAGTTTAAAATCATCTGTAAAATCTGTGTAGAAAAGACAATCAAGAAAGCGACCTAATGAAAACATGGTAAGAAGAATGTCAAGTGGACGAGCATTTCTGGACTTCTGTCTACATGGGAGAGAATTTTTGCACCACACCTTTCCATGGCCTATGAAAGGTTGATAACCTACATCAACACAGAATCAAAACAGGCAACAGTTAGGAGCCATTCAACTCCCCCAAATTCCATCTCTGTCTTCGAACAGAAAACTCGTAGCTGTCGTTTTCTGGGATGAAAAGGATCTTCTTTTGTTACTTTCATGGAACGCGAGTCAACGACTACAGCTGACAGGAAGTGCGAGAAGCTCATCAGTCTGAAAGATGCCATACAAACTCGACTTCGTGGCAAAATGTTGCCCAGGATATCCGCCGTCCACAACAAGAAACGTCAAGACACCGATGCCTGTAACAAAGGATACAATTTAGTATTTGATCGGAAACTCTTGGATCACCCACCCCACAGCCCAACTCCATATCAATAGTCTTTTACCTCTCTCGCACTTGAAGCTTTCACTTGGTGGAAGCTATTTGAGGATGACGAGAAGCTCAGATGTGCTGTTGTCAACTGGTAATAATTCCCCGTGTTTGTTTCATGTAAAAATATGACAGTTTCATGCTCGACCAGGATAAGAGTTTAACTTGTCCAAAGTTGTTGAGGCTTTCGTGACCACTTGTTAACGTACTGCCGTTTGGTTCTCGTTTCTGCATCTTCGCCTGAGATTTGTTTAGTGGTTTTTCTGATGTTCTATCAGCACGAGCGACTGGAATTGTAAATGATTCACCATCCATTGCGCCGGCCGCGGTGGTCTCGCGGTTCTACGCGCGCAGTCCGGAACCGTGCGACTGCTACGGTCGCAGGTTCGAATCCTGCCTCGGGCATGGATGTGTGTGACGTCCTTAGGTTAGTTAGGTTTAAGTAGTTCTAAATTCTAGGGGGCTAATGACCACAGCAGTTGAGTCCCATAGTGCTCAGAGCCATTTGAACCATTTGAACCATCCATTGCCAGTGGCGGACTGCAGTAGAGCCCATGGCTTGCGCTAACGCTCGCGAAAGGCTTTTTCCTGGTCATTGTCGCAGTAGATCTTCTATTGTATCTTTCCACCGAAGTTCGTTGCAGCACGGGAATCCAGTATTCGTTTATCTTGAGTCTTTCTCCATCATCATGTTAAAACTGTTCTCACGTTTATTAATTCGAATGGCTGCCATGAGCAAACGGGGATAGTAGGTCTTCTCCACAACGAGAATCTGTGTGTGAGCGAATTTCATTGGGTGACCGGTCTCACACAGCGTGTTCTTCGCTATGGTCGATTTCTCCACCTGCCCCAATCTGCAATACTATTTACGTCCTACGGTTCTGGTATTGATGGATCGTCACGTCATCCTAATATCGACTTAACCTCTCGTAAACAGTATGCACTACACACCACTTATTGTGAGTGGATCGCTTTTGGCCTTTGCCGACCTGAGATACTCTCTGATCTCCTTGAGGAGTTTGAATATAGTCTTGATCAAATATTTTGCACTGCATTCCACTATAGTTTGTTCACTTTTTAACGAACCCTGATTACGGGGAAGAGAAGTGGGGGGGGGGGGGGGGGGGAGGGAAGGGTTGCGGAAGGTTGGGCGACGACTGTCGCAAAAATGAGGAACGGTACGGGGAAAGTGTTTTCACCATCTTCCCCAGGGCTGATAACACATGTATGGCTTTTGCACCAAGCCGTTATGCACTATGTATGGCAGAAATGTGACACAAACAAGTGATAAGGTTTCATATAAGCACTTTTTTACAGAGACGTTCATGTTCATTGTGGTACTTCTTTGTAGCAAATAGTATGAAATTTAACTAATGCAGTTTTGATACAAATACTCAGTAACATGGGAACGACATTCAAAATATTTATTAAGCTTTTACATCACAAGTAATATAAATTAGTAGCAATTTGTATGAAAATGCTGTGAGAAGATGCGGTCATTTGGATGTACTTTTTTATAACTTTTCTTATGTCTTGACCACAGTTCTATTTTTCCGACAACCTTGCGTTAAGTCGAAATGCGTAAGGCTGACAGAAAAGAAGTGTGGTCAGGACATAAGAAAATTTATCAAAAAGAAATACGAACAGTTGTGCAGGAGTGTAATAAACTGACAATGAAGTATAATAAAACAGAGTCCTAAAAATTCAGATAAGTGCGAATAGGACTCGCGCACCGATGATTCTGTACAAAGTTAATTGCACATATAGATAGTTCATTCATTCTCAGAATCGAAAACCTCGACGATCTTTGCCTTTTTTTCGATATCGATATTGACAAGATGTCGGTTCCGGGTATTCAAAGACTTTCAGGAATGTTTTAAGCGTGTATTTTGTGAAATTTTGCATTTAATATTGTAATTTTTCATTTATTTTATTAATTCTGGAGTTACACTAACCTGCTGTGTTTACTGGCAATTACACGAATGTCACACATTAAGACACTCGCAAACTTACTCATCAAAACCTGTAGAATGCTACCCATTGACCTACATTCATGGAATTTGGCAAGAAGCAAGGTTTCGCAATACAGGTAAAGGAAAAAATTCGAAAATTATTAAGCATTCCCCTAAGGTACCGTAGACCTTAGTTTGTGACACATTTTAAAATGATACGTCTGCCTATCCCTGAGAAACTGGACAGAAAACAAATGAAAAAAAAATCGTGTGATATAATTACAGTTTCAAAGTTTTCTGATTTTTTTTCCAGTACTTGTACTGAGAAACGTTGCCAAATTTCATTATTCTAGATCGACTGGAAGTACTCTAACAGTTTTGATGGATGAGTTTGCGAGAGTCAAAAATGTGACGTAAGCGGCCGTATCTTTTGATCGAACTTACTCAAAAGCTTAAATTTGTTCACACAACCAGTTTTGCTGCGTTACAACAGCATCCTCAAATGATACTACATAAAGAGGAAAGCATCCTTGTAATCAACATAATTAAAAAATTAAGGACAGTCTGTAACAGTAAAACTAAATGAAAGGTACTTACATTAGTTACATTCATTAGCACGCCGAAATGCCCCCCAAGTTCTTAGTCACAAAATCTAACCACATGAGGAGGGGAAGTAGACAACAAATAATAACCGCCTGAGCACCGGAGCGAACAGTGCCGGGGATGTGGCACTATGGCAAAAAGAACCGAAGTTAATGTAATAAATATGATTACATGTAATACACGAAGCATAAAATATCATCAGCAGACCGTCTGTCTGAGGAGCTTAACCAATTAACCAGCCCCGTTACTACAAAGATAAAAAAAAAGAAAAAGTTATGCCATATCAGAAGTCGAGAAGTGAGAAGTTAATTAAGCTGTTGGGCTTACATGTGCATGCAAGTGAAAATGGATTACAGCTGAAGGACTGTATTAAAAAACCTTATTAATTATAACCATATTTAAGACACTCATCAATGGCAAACTAGTCGGAACTGAGAATCAACATATCAGATAATAGGAGACTCCATTCATAATGGCAAACTTAGGCAACCAGAAGAACAGATTAATAAAGCGGTTAACATAATTTGAATGTTCAAATACTCAAAATTTACGTACTCTGTAATTAGTTGAAGGCAAAGCACTGGAAGCGGTTAGTTGTTTACAAAACTGGCGGGGATCGCCGTAGGTCCAGAGGCTAATGAACGAAGGGAGACCACAACACGTGATAGGCACGGCAGGATTTTGACTCCAACTCCCCAACGTTTGGAGTCCAAAATCCCGCGCCATCAGTCATGTGTATAGTATTCCTTTGACCGCTTTTACCTCCAAAACTGTTTGGTCTAAGTCTCTAGCCGCGGTCAGTAAAGAGACTTGCCAATGGTTTCAGGTTTTCCTTCATTTGTAATTCTAAAACTAAACGAGTATGAGGCTTTCATCAAGTTAGTATCAGTGTTAATTAAATTTGCCATGCCTTTGGATTCCTTTTTACAAAAAGCAGATTTCCTTTGAAAAAAGCCAATAGGTTTACCAACTAACTGTAAGTGCTTAGAACTTTGATAAATTTTTAATAAAGAAGGCTTCATGGTTTGATCTGAAAGTTCTCAATGCATATAGCGCTTAGAAGAATTTGGCTATCACTGATTTCCGTACCGGTCTTCACAGTAAAGCCAGATTGTAAGCAGCTTTCACCTTACTTGCACTAAGGTATTAGTTAAGATTTTTTACCTATATCCTTGGTCCTAAGTTAAAAATCATTTAATGTTTAACTTAAAACACAATCACTTGTAAGTCACATAGTCGCGTTAAATTTCACATCAAAATTGTAGGCGTCGAGAATCAGCTCGTTGTAATAAGCGCACTCCGGTTCCAAACGCAAGCTTTCCTCGTATCACGGTATCATATAACGCTACGCCCAACGAAGCGACGAAAACAACAATAAGCAGTTCACTGCGTAATGGCCACTGCAGCGCAACACGTTGGTACACCGCATAAGTTGGCAATCACTTGCAGAGCGGCACGAAAACTTTCGAATAACCACCGACAAGACTCGTTCAAACTGCAGCCAACGATTAGCGACGACTAAAGAATGGAGCGTTGGGATATTACACTTTGACCTTCCTGTGTCCTGCGCACAGCCAGGAACGAACATTCTGCAATAAATCACTTTTTTTTAATTTTATACAAATACTACTTTTATCAGTCAGTTATCTCACTGTCATTTTGCTTTAAAAATAAAGAACGTAAGAGACCAGCCGGTATAGCAGAGCGGTAGTAGGCGCTTCAGTCTGGAACCGCGCGACCGCTACGGTTGTAGATTCGAATCCTGCCTCGGGCATGGATGTGTGTGATGTCCTTAGGTTAGTTAGGTTTAAGTAGTTCTGCGTTCTCGGGGACTGATGACCTTAGATGTTAAGTCCCATAGTGCACAGAGCCATTTGAACCAAAGAACGCAAGACAATAATTTTACTTATTTCGGTATCTTTTTCGTTTACTTGTAAGCGTACTACTTGCAGTGTCCTTCCTTACCATCAGTGATACACTTAAGTCTGGGAACCCCTGCATTAAGGAATCATTAGCTGATTGTTGTGCGCCTACAAATCACCTTTTGTTAAATGGTTGTTCCCTTTTTACTGTATTAGTGGGACTGTGCGGATTCATCACGTAAGAAAAAGTGGTTTATGGCTGTGCGTGGTACTGACTGTTTAACTGCGTTTTCATACGGTATGAATCATGTGCAGAATATTTCGTTACCAGACACTACTTAGCAAATTCCGGAATATGAGATTTATTATACAGATTTGTTGCCCTAAAGGCTTTTTATTCGAGTTCTATTTAGTTTATTTACCAAAAGGGGGGCGATTAATTTGATCTTGGTTTAGTGATGTTATTCACTTAAAGGAAAATTGTCGAGTGTCCAATACACAGGGTGATTCTTGCTGACGTTTAAAAAACCCCGCAGTGACGTATATAAAGCCACGACAAGTAATTTAAGACACATGGGCCGCAAATGTCGGAAAATATCCCGAAAGGGGATGATAAATGTTGAACAAGTGACGTCACCAGATGACGTACCTCGACACACGTGTAGCGATCGGGCTTGTCGATTCCACCCTCTCTCCGCTAGGCTACTCTTTTTTCGAACCCTTTTTGTAAATGTGACGTTTCGTAAATGTAAAGGTTGCAAAAATGCTATCCTCGCTGTTCATGTGTTTCTCTCCTTTTGTTTACGGACTTTATTTAAGGAAGAAAACGTAAGTCGCTTACTGGTAGAGACCGCGAGAACGGTAAATAAAATACTAAATCTTACTTCATTGTAAACAGGTAATTATGTAACGCAATGCGAAAAAATACTGCCTGCCACCCGCTTGGTTCGAACCTTTAGCCCCACGCCTTGAAGTCATATACGTTCGCCCACAGCCACACCGACCTGAATGTATGACTTGGATTGGGATGATCAGGTGCGACAGACCGATAAGGCTCAGCCGCTGTATGTGCGGCGTGGTGACGTCATACAGGGTGCTTCAAAAATGACCGGTATATTTGAAACGACAATACAAACTAAACGAGCAGCGATAGAAATACACCGTTTGTTGCAATATGCTTGGGACAACAGTACATTTTCAGGCAGACAAACTTTCGAAATTACAGCAATTACAAATGTCAACAACAGATGGCGCTGCGGTCTGGGAAACTCTATAGTACGATATTTTCCACATATCCACCATGCGTAGCAATAATATGGCGTAGTCTCTCAATGAAATTACCCGAAACCTTTGACAACGTGTCTGGCGGAATGGCTTCACATAGAGATGAGATGTACTGCTTCAGCTGTTCAATTGTTTCTGAATTCTGGTGGTACACCTGGTCTTTCAAGTGTCCCCACAGAAAGAAGTCACAGGGGTTCATGTCTGGCGAATAGGGAGGCCAATCCACGCCACCTCCTGTATGCTTCGGATAGCCCAAAGCAATCACACGATCATCGAAATATTCATTCAGGAAATTAAAGACGTCGGCCGTGCGATGTGGCCGGGCACCATCTTGCATAAACCACGAGGTGTTCGCAGTGTCGCCTAAGGCAGTTTGTACCGCCACAAATTCACGAAGAATGTCCAGATAGCGTGATGCAGTAATCGTTTCGGATCTGAAAAATGGACCAATGATTCCTTTGGAAGAAATGGCGGCCCAGACCAGTACTTTTTGAGGATGCAGGCACGATGGGACTGCAACATGGGGCTTTTCGGTTCCCCATATGCGCCAGTTCTGTTTATTGACGAAGCCGTCCAGGTAAAAATAAGCTTCGTCAGTAAACCAAATGCTGCCCACATGCATATCGCCGTCATCAATCCTGTGCACTATACTGTGCACTATATCGTTAGCGAATGTCTCTCGTGCAGCAATGGTAGCGGCGCTGAGGGGTTGCCGCGTTTGAATTTTGTATGGATAGAGGTGTAAACTCTGGCGCATGAGACGATACTTGGACGTTGGCGTCATTTGGACCGCAGCTGCAACACGGCGAACGGAAACCCGAGGCCGCTGTTGGATCACCTGCTGCACTAGCTGCGCGTTGCCCTCTGTGGTTGCCGTACGCGGTCGCCCTACCTTTCCAGCACGTTCATCCGTCACGTTCCCAGTCCATTGAAATTTTTCAAACAGATCCTATATTGTATCGCTTTTCGGTCCTTTGGTTACATTAAACCTCCGTTGAAAACTTCTTCTTGGTGCAACAACACTGTGTTCTAGGCGGTGGAATTCCAACACCAGAAAAATCCTCTGCTCTAAGGAATAAACCACGTTGTCCACAGCACACTTGCACGTTGTGAACAGCACACGCTTACAGCAGAAAGACGACGTACAGAATGGCGCACCCACAGACTGCGTTGTCTTCTATATCTTTCACATCACTTGCAGCGCCATCTGTTGTTGAAAATTGTAACTACTGTAATTTCGAAAGTTTGTCCGCCTGAAAATGTACTGTTGTCCCAAGCATATTGCAACAAACGGTGTATTTCTATCGCTGCTCGTTTAGTTTTTATTGCCGTTTCAAATATACCGGTCATTTTTGAAACACCCTGTATGTTCAGTACCTGTCATCCACTTTTGGGGTATTTCCGGAAATCTGCCGCCCCATGTGTCATATAATAAATTACTTGACTCATCCTCACCTACGTCGCTTTGGTTTCTGTTTAAATATTAATAAGAATCACCTTGCATGCTGTAACACAAGAACAGTCAACCTATTTTACGTACCGCCCGCTTTTATATCTCTGTTAGTACTAAAATTTTCTAACGACCCACCGGCTCCACAGTAATGGTGATTTATGAAGTAGGGAAGTAACTTTACTTCATAAAAATTATGAAGCTGATGTAGATTGTAATGAAAATGTAATGAAAATGTTTCTAAGGCCCCTGTCGACTGCCGCCTCCCACGAAAGCTAGAACGCCCACTACTGGCCGTAGGGATCATGTTGGCTACCACTGCTGTATCATGCACTGGGGATGAGGCGACAGTTAGCCCCAACGCCTGAAGCTGATGAGCTTTGTTTGCGTATTTAAATGTTAGGGTGAAAGTTGTGGTATCGATAGCTACGATACCACAACGTAGTTGCGCTCTCGTAGGCTGGCACTACGAGAGCGGACGAACAACGCCGACCACAGCGCCCTCTAGCCGACGCTGTGGAGCTCGACGTGCGCTCCACATTCAGCCCATTTGATCACGAGCAGACGACCTAGCAGCTTAGCTTCTACTTGTAGCGGGGCTAGCCATTATGGACTTTGCCTTTGTAACTTCTAGTAACTGTTAGCTTCGAAACATGAACGGCTTCGCACCTACGTGCTCATATGTACCAAAACTTAAATAATCTACATCTACATCTACATCCGTACTCCGCAAGCCACCTGACGGTGTGTGGCGGAGGGTACCCTGAGTACCTCTATCGGTTCTCCCTTCTATTCCAGTCTCGTATTGTACGTGGAAAGAAGGATTGTCGTTATGCTTCTGTGTGGGCTCTAATCTCTCTGATTTTATCCTCATGGTCTCTTCGCGAGATATACGTAGGAGGGAGCAATATACTGCTTGACTCTTCGGTGAAGGTATGTTCTCGAAACTTTAACAAAAGCCCGTACCGAGCTACTGAGCGTCTCTCCTGCAGAGTCTTCCACTGGAGTTTATCTATCATCTCCGTAACGCTTTCGCAATTACTAAATGATCCTGTAACGAAGCGCGCTGCTCTCCGTTGGATCTTCTCTATCTCTTCTATCAACCCTACCTGGTGCGGATCCCACACTGCTGAGCAGTATTCAAGCATTGGGCGAACAAGCGTACTGTAACCTACTTCCTTTGTTGTCGGATTGCATTTCCTTAGGATTCTTCCAATGAATCTGTCTGACATCTGCTTTACCGCCGATTAACTTTATATCATCATTCCATTTTAAATCACTTCTAATGCGTACTCCCAGATAATTCATGGAATTAACTGCTTCCAGTTGCTGACCTGCTATTTTGTAGCTAAATGATAAGGGACCTATCTTTCTATGTATTCGCATCACATTACACTTCGCTACATTGAGATTCAATTGCCATTCCGTGCACCATGCGTCAATTCGCTGCAGATCCTCCTGCATTTCAGTACAATTTTCCATTGTTGCAACCTCTCGATACACCACAGCATCATCTGCAAAAAGCCTCAGTGAACTTCCGATGTCATCCACCAGGTCATTTATGTATATTGTGAATAGCAACGGTCCTATGACACTCCCCTGCGGCACACCTGAAATCACTCTTACTTCGGAAGACTTCTCTCCATTGAGAATGACGTGCTGCGTTCTGTTATCTAGGAACTCCTCAATCCAATCACACAATTGATCTGATAGTCCGTATGCTCTTACTTTGTTCATTAAACGACTGTGGGGAACTGTGTCAAACGCCTTGCGGAAGTCAAGAAACACGGCATCTACCTGTGAACCCGTGTCTAAGGCCCTCTGAGTCTCGTGGACGAATAGCGCGAGCTGGGTTTCACACGATCGTCGTTTTCGAAACCCATGCTGATTCCTACAGAGTAGATTTCTAGTCTCCAGAAAAGACATTATACTCGAACATAATACGTGTTCCAAAATTCTACAACTGATCGACGTTAGAAATATAGGTCTATAGTTCTGCACATCTGTTCGACGTCCCTTCTTGAGAACGGGGATGACCTGTGCCCTTTTCCAATCCTTTGGAACGCTTCGCTCTTCTAGAGACCTACGGTACACCGCTGCAAGAAGGGTGGCAAGTTCCTTCGCGTACTCTGTGTAAAATCGAACTGGTATCCCATCAGGACCAGCGGCCTTTCCTCTTTTGAGCGATTTTAATTGTTTCTCTATCCCTCTGTCGTCTACTTTGATATCTACCATTTTGTCAACTGTGCGACAATCTAGAGAAGGAAGCACAGTGCAGTATTCCTCTGTGAAACAGCTTTGGAAGAAGACATTTAGTAATTCGGCCTTTAGTCTGTCATCCTCTGTTTCAGTACCATTTTGGTCACAGAGTGTCTGGACATTTTGTTTTGATCCACCTACCGCTTTGACATAGGACCAAAATTTCTTAGGATTTTCTGCCAAGTTAGTACATAGAACTTTACTTTCGTATTCATTGAACGCCTCTCGCATAGCGCTCCTCACACTACATTTCGCTTCGCATAATTTATGTTTGTCTGCAAGGCTTTGGCTATGTTTCTATTTTGCTGTGAAGTGCCCTTTGCTTCCGCAGCAGTTTTCTAACTCGGTTGTTGTACCACGGTGGCTCTTTTCCATCTCTTACGATCTTGCTTGGCACATACTCATCTAACGCATATTGTACCATGGTTTTGAACTTTGTCCACTGATCCTCAACACTATCTGCACTTGAGACAAAACTTTTGTGTTGAGCCGTCAGGTACTCTGTAATCTGCTTTTTGTCACTTTTGCTAAACAGAAAAATCTTCCTACCTTTTTTAATATTTCTATTTACGGCTGAAATCATCGACGCAGTAACCGCTTTATGATCGCTGATTTCCTGTTCTGCATTAACTGATTCAAATAGTTCGGGTCTGTTTGTCACCAGAAGGTCTAATATATTATCGCCACGAGTCGGTTTTCTGTTTAACTGCTCAAGGTAGTTTTCAGATAAAGCACTTAAAAATATTTCACTGGATTCTTTGTCCCTGCCACCCGTTATGAACGTTTGAGTCTCCCAGTCTATATCCGGCAAATTAAAATCTCCACCCAGAACTATAACATGGTGGGGAAATCTACTCGAAATATTTTCCAAATTATTCTTCAGGTGCTGAGCCACAACAGCTGCTGAGCCCGGGGGCCTATAGAGACATCCAATTACCATGTCTGAGCCTGCTTTAACCGTGACCTTCACCCAAATCATTTCACAATTCGAATCTCCGTCAATTTCCTTCGATACTATTGCACTTCTTATCGCTATAAACACGCCTCCCCCTTCACTGTCCAGCCTATCTCTGCGGTATACATTCCAATCAGAGTTTAGGATTTCATTACTGTTTACGTCTGGTTTCAGCCAACTTTCTGTTCCTAGTACTATATGGGCGTTGTGACCGTTTATTAATGAGAGCAGTTCTGGGACCTTTCTATAGACGCTCCTGCAGTTTACTATTAGTACATTAATATTGTTATTCCTTGTTGCATTTTGCCTACTCCTGCCTTGCCGCGTCTCAGGAGGCGTCTTGTCGGGCCTAGGGAGGGAATTCTCTAACCTAAAAAAACCCCATGTGCACTCCACACGTACTCCGCTACCCTCGTAGCCGCTTCCGGCGTGTAGTGCACGCCTGACCTATTCAGGGGGACCCTACATTTCTCCACCCGATAATGTGTTTGTATCTGTTTGTACACCAGTAAAGGTGCTTTAACTTTACTTGCAGTACCGAAGTACTTCACCTTTTCCTGTTCCTACTCGCGTCCTCCAGCCTCGGCCTATTTTGCAAAACATGTCACAGGATCAGGTTCACGCGCCGCCTATCCAGGCGGGATACAAAAATAGTGGTGGTGGCAATAACAATCTTTCATGCCGGTCTGATTTTGTGGTGGTTTGGGTTACGTTAGCATTATAGCAGCGGTTGTATGCTTTAAAAACTCTGAATAAACCTGCCCTTCGTAACAAGAGAAAATTGAGATATGTATTTTCTATTCTGCCTAGACTGATTTAATCCCAATGCCTTATGATAAGCAATAAAAGAAGGGCTCACAAGGGCGTTAAAAGAAAAGAAATATATCGAAAGATTATTGTTTTTTAATTTTCTTCAGATATTATTACCTACTAGGTGTTACATGCGGCTGCGCTCGCATAACAGTAGTTTTGTTATGATGAGTGGCAGCGAGTTGTACTTGCAGATGCACGACGACGCTGCACGCACATAGCGTTGCTGCAGCGTGGTGCGTACCGACTGGCGTGGCAGGAGTGCTAATCTCCACATCGTGGTACTGAAGCAGCCAATACATCATACAAAGCGCACATTACGCAACAAATTTAATAATTTTTTAACATGGTTTATGTTCAGTGATGTAAAAAAACGTGTGACCCATTACATATTTCACAATTTTAAGTGTCGACTTTTTTCCTACAATAAAGAATTCTAACTGTCACAGATGTCTTCTTTATTCAAATCAACCCTAGTATGACCCATTCCTGAGTATTGTTAATGTGTCTGGGGTCGCACCAAGTCGGATTAAAGGAAGACATCAAAGCATTTCAGAAGCGAGCTGCTAGATTTGTTACCAGTAAGTACGATCAACAAGCAAGTATTACTGAGACACTTTGGGACCTCAAATGGGATCCCTTAGAGTTAACATGAGGCTGTTTTAGCGGGCACCATTGTGTAAATTTAGAGAATCAGGATTTGAAGCCAATTATAGAACTAGCTTACTGCCGCCAAAGTACATTTAGCCAGGAAGGTAAGATAAGAGCAATTAAGGCTCGTATGAAGGCTTTTAGACAGTCGTTTTCCCCGCACTCTATTTGCGAGTACAATAGGAAAGGAAATTACTAGTACTTGTAGTACGCACCCTCTGCAAATCGCCGTACGGTGGTTTGCGGAGTATGTATGTAGACGTAGACCTACAGTTGAGGAGACACACAGAGAGAGGGGGAGGCGGAGTTAGACTTAATATAATTGAAATACATACATACCAATGCAACACCAGATACTCAGCTAGTATTATAACACAGTATGTGATCAAAAGTATCGGGGCACTCCCAAGAACATACGTTTTTTTTCATATTAGGTGCATTGTGCTGCCACCTACTGCCAGGTACTCCAAATCAGCGACCTCAGTAGTCATTAGACATTGTGAGAGAGCAGAATGGGGTGCTCCGCGGAACTCACGGACTTCGAATGTGGTCAGGTGAAAGGGTGTCACTTGTGACATACGTCTGTACGCGAGATTTCCACACTCCTAAACATCTCTATGTCCACTGTTTCCGATATGATAGTGAAGTGGGAACCTGAAGGGACACGTACAGCACAAAAGCGTACACGTCGACCTTGTGTATTGACTGACAGAGACCGCCGACAGTTAAAGACGGTCATAATGTGTAATAGGCAGACATCTATCCAGACCATCACACAGGAAATCCAAACTGTATCAGGATCCACTGTAAGTACGAAGACAGTTAGGTGGGAGGTGAAAAAACTTGCATTTCATGGTCGAGCTGCTGCTCATAAGCTACACATCAGGCCGGTAAATGGCAAACGACGCCTCGCTTGGTGTAAGGAGCGTAAACATTAGACGATTGAACAGTGGAGGAACGTTAAATGGAGTGAAGAATCACGGTACACAATGTGGCGATCCGATAGCAGTGTGTAGGTATAGAGAGTGCCCAGTGAACTTCATCTGCCAGCGTGTGTAGTGCGAACAGTAAAATTCGGAGGCGCTGGTGTTACGGTGTGGTCGTGTTTTTCATGCAGGGGGCTTGCATCCCTTGTTGTTTTGCGTGGCACTATCACAGCACAGTCCTACATTGATGTTTTAAGCATCTTCTTGCTTCCCACTGTTGAAGAGCAATTCGGGGATTGCGATTTCATCTTTCAATACGATCGAACACCTGTTTAAAATGCACGGCCTGTAGCGAAGTGGTTACACGGCAATAACATCCCTGAAATGGACTGGCCTGCACAGAGTCCTGACCTGAATCCTATAGAAAATCTTTGGGATGTTTTGGAACACCGACTTAGTGCCAGACCGACATCGATACCTGGTTGGTTCAAATGGCTCTGAGCACTATGGGACTTAACATCGATGGTCATCAGTCCCCTAGAACTTAGAACTACTTCAACCTAACTAACCTAAGGACAGCACACAACACCCAGTCATCACGAGGCAGAGAAAATCCCTGACCCCGCCGGGAATCGAACCCGGGAACCCGGGCGTGGGAAGCGAGAACTAAGGACATCACACACATCCATTCCCGAGGCAGGATTAGATCCTGCGACCGTAGTCATCGATACCTCTTCTTAATGAAGCACTCCGTGAAGAATGGGCTGCCGTTCCCCAAAAAATCTTCCAGCACCTGATTGAACTTATGCCTGCGAGAGTGGGAGCTGTCATCAAGGCTAAGGGTGGGGCAATACCATATTGGATTCCAACATTACCAATTGATGGCGCCACGAACTTTTAAGTTATTTTCAGCCATTAACTTTTAAGTCATTGTCAGCCAGGTGTCCGGATACTTTTGATCACATAGTGTATGTGCAAAAGTAACTCTGTTACATTTTCACAACTGAACCGCTGACCCAATTTTGATGACATTTGGTATGGGGACAGACTGAAGTCTGAGGAAGAACATAGGATACTTTAGAAAGTAAGGCTGTTAGTCTGTACATTTCCTATATACATAAGTCATCTGCGCTTTTTTCCTAATTACTTGGCACTTTGTACTGCCCGAAAGATTCGCGATAAATGGAAACTAAGTAAGAGGCCAATGACGTAGAGTACTGTTTGTAAACCCGAACTGGGATTCCATCTAGATATGGCGTCTTATGCGTTTTCAGCTCTTTCAGTTGCTTCTTTGCGTCAAGGATGCCCATTTCTATCAGTCGAAAGATGGTACGTCTGTACGATCCTGGGAGAATGATTTTTTAATCGCGAAATTTAAAAGATTGGGCTATAATTTTTCTGTCTTTTACTGGAACTCGAGACTGGTCTACGGGTGACTGCATAGAAACCTTCGACTCGCCTGCTGGTCTTACATATGACCAGAGTTTTCCTCGGGTTCGACACGACGCCGAGGCTGTGCTGAGCTGTAGACCGCCCTCCGTGTTGTTGGATTTTTCAGATATTTTTATTTTTGCCGCTTCTTTTATGACGTTATCCCAAAATCCCTTCCACCTCGTAATGACAGATGTTTCGTCGAACAGAATTCGGTGTCGCGTTTCTAAAGCGTGTTCTGCCACGGCTGACTTTTGAGGGTAGCGTAGGCGTAGGCGCCTCTCGTGTTACGTCCGGCTTTGATTTACAGTGTGTACTGTTGGACCGACGTAGTATCAGCCACACTGACGTGGTATTTTGAACACTCCAGGCGTTCTGAGTCCTATATCGTCCTTCAAAAGCCTCATTAGTTGTATTTTTGCTGGGGGCCTGAACGATGATGAGCTGTTGTGTCTCTTCAGGGGACGGCTAATCTTTCCCGACACTGAGCCACAGAAATGCAAAAGCGCAAGTTTCTTGTTCTTTTCTCTGGTGTTTCTTTTTTTGCGTGTCTCACCAGAAACAGCCTGTGTTACCTGGTGGTGACTGTAGCCGTTTTCTCGGAAGACTTTTCGGAGGTGGGTTAGTTCTAGCCTCAGGTTTTCAGCGTGTGAGACGACTTTAGCACGGTGGGTCAGGTTGTTCTGAACGCCACGTTTTTGTGCAGGATGGTGGTAGCTAAGAGCGTGCAGGCACCGGTCCCTGTGTAGGTTTTCTGAGGTATACAACAGTTTCCCGGCAAACGAGGACGTCAAGGAAGGGCAGTCCACCGTCTTTATTTCTATCGTAAACATAATATGGTCGTGAGTGCCGTTCACGTTTTGTAAGAATTCTCCCAGTTTTTCACGTCCGCCAGATGACAAAAGTGACGTCGGTGTAACGATGAGAGCAACTTGGCTTATTTGGAGCCGTATCCAAAGCGATGTCTTCAAATTTCTTTACAAAAAAATGTGGCTATGGATGGAGCTAACGCACTTCCCATCCGCATACCGTCCAAATGGTCGAAATACTGCCGCTGTATAGGAAATACGAAGATCTCAACGTGTGCTTAAACAATCGCACAATTGTACTATTGAATAACTGAGAGAGGAGATCTCGGCAGTCATTGAGAGGAACAATAGTAAATGGGAAGACTACATCAAAGCTGGCCATTGTATCACTTTCCCCAAGACGCAGATGTGTGTTCGGTCGGTAAAAATGTCGGTGTTCTTGATGTGATGCACGCAAGAGACACACATGACTCGTAAGGGGGATGGCCAGACGTTCTGTAAGTTGGTAAAATCCACGAAACAGGTTTTCCGCTTCGCCACATTATGAACACTATTGGGTCACCAATACCAGCGATTTCTATCAACCGAATTCAACATCTGTCATTATGAGGACGAAGGGATTTTGGGATTGCGTTCATAATAGAAGCGGACGAAATAAAAATATCTGATAACAGCATCAACAAGGACGGCGGTTTGAAGCTCAGCACAGCCTGCGACCCGGCCATCGCGAGTTTGAAGCAGGCGCGATAGACGTGCGGCGTAAACATTATCACATTTGGCGAGGAAGAGGGCACCAGTGACGCCACAGCCAGCAAAGCGGCTACATAACGGCTGAGGCCACGGCATTCATGTACCAGCTGACGAAAACCAAGGAGAACTCGCCCGAAAGCTCGTGGGAAATTAACCACCTGACACAACTGGAATCCCGGGAAAATTTTATTAATTCATATCACCACGAGACCATGCATTCATACTGTCCTGGAATCTTAACGGATTTAGTAAGTGAAGTATCCATCGGCGAAATGACGATATATCGATCATTAATTCCTGTCTCTATACTGACACTGTCGATAAGGTCACACCTGTTTGTAGCTACAAGGCCTAAAATATTTCCATTTCGTGTGGACTGGCTAGTAAGTTGTTCAAGGCATTGATATGCTTTTGTAGAAACATTCAGCAGCTTATGGTTCAAATGGCTCTGAGCACTATGCGACTTAACATCTGTGGTTCTCAGTCGCCTAGAACTTAGAACTAATTAAACCTAACTAACCTAAGGACAGCACACACATCCATGCCCGAGGCAGGATTCGAACCTGTGACCGTAGCAGTCGCGCGGTTCCGGACTGAGCGCCAGAACCGCGAGACTACCGCGGCCGGCTCAGCAGCTTATGTCGACACTGTCTGCTAAATGTGTTACGAATAGACCTGGTAGCAAAGAATCAATAGAAGTAGACGTCAAGGCGTCATGCTTGATGAGACAATTTTACTCCGTGAACAGCAAGAATGTTGTAAGAAATAAATTTCGCGGGAGTTCTCAGCGAGAAAACGTTTCGTAAAGATTTGAAATTATGTGTAAAGTGTGTTGCAAGTCACTGAGTTCTCACGTTCTCAAGTAATGGATAGTACGCTTAGTAGTTATAGATTATACAACAGGCACATTATGGAACAAATAGTGTGAAAGTAAAGATAAAGATTTTATAATCATTGTATTGATTACTTTGAATCTTACCACATATCAACCAATAGAAGCATTTCCAAAAAGATAAAGTTCAAATATCAAAGCGTAAATAGCTTTTTCAAAGAGTAAATATTTTTCCATAATTAGCGTAATATTCTCCAAATGAATAAATATCTTATGGTAGACACTTTCTAAAGTAGCCTGCGTACTTTCTCAGTGTTCAATCTACCTCCATACCATATTTTCATCAAAATCGGTTAAGCGGTTTAGTCGTCAACAGAAAATAGGCAGGCATACTTTCGCATTTATAAAACTTTAAATTATGATATCTGTTTTTTCGTGATTGCATTTTGGTGAAACAAAGCCTAAATGTTGTCCCAGGCCTCGCTCAAGTTATCCGTGAAAACCCCATGAAAATTATTCTAATAATATTGGTGACTGGCGTGTCCAAACAGACAAACAGCCGGCCGCGGTGGTCTCACGGTTCTAGGCGCGCAGTCCGGAACCGTCCGACTGCTACGGTCGCAGGTTCCAATTCATGCCTCGGGCATGGGTGTGTGTAATGTCCTTAGGTTAGTTAGGTTTAAGTAGTTCTAAGTTCTAGGGGACTGATGACCATAGCAGTTGAGTCCCATAGTGCTCAGAGCCATTTTTGAACCAGACAAACAGGCACACACAGTACGGTTTTACAGTTTCATTATTAGTATAGAAAGGGAAAGATATTACAAATTTCCATAGCTTCAGTGAAGACTATTTCAAACACTTTACAGTTAAATAGCGTATATCTTATACTGTGGTAATTCAGGATAATATTAAAGAAAGAAAAAAATACTGTATCGGCTGAGTTTTACCTGTTGAAGGAAAAATAAATATAACGTTCATCTGGGCTTTCAATAGAATGAAATAAAAGGTAAAAATAGACTTATCATAGGCTTAATAATACTATACAGGGTAAAAAGTATTTAAACCGACAAACTCTGGGAGGTTGTAGGGGACATCAAAACAAATATTTTTCCCTAATGTCATTTTTTTCTATGAGGAGTATTTAAACTGGTAGAGGAAGATTTCTCTGGTGGCAAATTAATTAAACCAACAAACACTTTTCCAAGAGACAACACATTAACGCAACTCAATTTCAATTACAGTAGATATTCAAAAATGCTTCCATTGACACGTAAACAAAGGTTACACCGTCGGATCATGTTCTGTCTGACACAGGCAAAAACCCCAGGAGTATTCTGAATTGTTTCTGCTGCTGCTACTATCCGGGCAACCAGATCCTCTTCTGATGCAACAGGAGTTGCGTAAACAAGTTTGCCCATCCCTCCTCACGCAAAAATGTCCAGAGGGGACATATCTGGGGATCGAGCAGGCCATGGTACAGGACCACCTCTGCCAATCCACATTTCTGGGAACCGTCGGTCCAGGAATCGACGCACACGATGACTGAAATATGCTGGCGCCCCGTCATTTTGGAACCACATGCGTTGTCTTGTAGGGAGCTGGACGTATTCCAGAAATTTTGGCAATGCTCTGGCAAGAAAATTGTAACAGCGCCTGCCATTTAATGGCCTAGGTAACAGATACGGCCCCATTAAACAGTCCCCAAAAACACCGACACACACATTAACAAAGAAACGTACTTGATGAGTGCTAGTATCTGTGTCATGTGGGTTAGCCTCACTGCAAACATGCGAATTCTGCATGTTGAAGACTCCATCACACCCGAATATTGCTTCATTGGTAAACAACACAGACTATGGAAATGTAGGATGCATTTCACACTGTTCCATGTACCACTGCGAAAACTGTGCTCTTGGTGGATAATCAACTGGTTCCAGTTTGTGGACACGCTGTAAGTGAAATGGACGTAACAATTGCTCTTGAAGGACTGTTCTTACATTCATCTGACTCGTCCCCATGCAACTGCACGAGTGCTGATTGAAGGATCCCACTCTATATGCTCCATATGCTTCTTCAAATTGAAGCGTTCTTTCCGTGCGACGGCGTCCCTGTCCAGGTAATCTGCTAAATGACCCGGTCTCACGCAGATGTTGGTACACAGCAGCAAAGGTCGTATGATGCAGGATACGGCGATTAGGATATTGTTGTTGATAAACCCGCTGTGCAGCTCGTCCATTGTGTACGCACTCAAGGTGTATCGCTCCATTAGTAAACAGAGACAATGCACTACTACACTGGTGGACAGCAGTTGCCTACAACTGAAGAGCGTAATACGGCCTCCACCGGTTTAAATAATCCTCACAGGAAAAAATGACATTAGAGAAAGATATTTGTTCTGATGTCCCCTACAACCTCCCAGAGTTTGTCGGTTTAAATACTTTTCACCCTGTAGAAGTGCCGATGTTACATCTCCGACTTTGCGAGTGAAGAGATCTTTGGTTCCTGTACTGCGTGACGGAGATAAGCTGACGGCGGATCCATTATGTGCTAGGGAACATTCGCGTGGGCATCCATGGGTCCAGTGGTGCACGTGCAAAGCACCACATGGCCAAGGAGTATCGTGGACTGGATGCAGACAACGTATACCCCTTCATCATGACGATCATGTTACCCGACGGCGGTGACATTTTTCAACAAGATAACGAGCCATGTCGCAAGGCCAGGATTGTGATGGACTGATTCGAGAAACACAGAGGCGAGTTCCAATTCATGTGCTGCCCCCCCCCCCCCCTCCTCCAAGCTCGCCAGCTCTGAAACAGATCGAACACATCTTGGATGTGATTGAATGTGGCGTCAGAGCTCATCGTCCCCTCTCCGGAATTTACTGGAATTAGCTGAGTTTTATGTGCAGATGTGGTATGTGGTGCCAGCTCTCTCCAGCGACCTACCAAGCCCTCATTGCTTCCATGCCACGACGCACTGCCGCTACCCACCGTGCCAGAGGTGGACATACCGGCTATTAGGTAAGAGATCATAATGTTATGGCTCATAGTGTGTGTTACATATTGCTCCGCATTAGACTGGGTGTACTTATAATAAGGAAGAACTTTGTATTGGGAAGAAGGAAAATTACGGGACTTTCCCTCTGCACAGGTATAAAAGTACACTTTGTTCTTCAGAAGCTTTCCACATGTTCTATGTTACGTCCGAGATGCTGTGGCGCACATTTTTGTCTCGCGGGTGAAACGAGAGTACTAATATTTTGTCTGGACCGGGTGATGATTTGACATCATCAGCGGGTATCGGTCCATAAATGTCGATTTTCGATACACATACGTCTAGGATCTCATCACTCCTCTTAGCCTGGACATCTAAATAAGATAGCTGTTGCTTATTTCCTGCCTCCACAGTAAGTGAAATGACTGTTCAAATGTCTTAGAAACTGTTTATCACCATGGCTCTAAACGATGAAGCTGTTGTCGAGGTACACTCCTGGAAATGGAAAAAAGAACACATTGCCACCGGTGTGTCAGACCCACCATACTTGCTCCGGACACTGCGAGAGGGCTGTACAAGCAATGATCACACGCACGGCACAGCGGACACACCAGGAACCGCGGTGTTGGCCGTCGAATGGCGCTAGCTGCGCAGCATTTGTGCACCGCCGCCGTCAGTGTCAGCCAGTTTGCCGTGGCATACGGAGCTCCATAGCAGTCTTTAACACTGGTAGCATGCCGCGACAGCGTGGACGTGACCCGTATGTGCAGTTGACGGACTTTGAGCGAGGGCGTATAGTGGGCATGCGGGAGGCCGGGTGGACGTACCGCCGAATTGCTCAACACGTGGGGCTTGAGGTCTCCACAGTACATCGATGTTGTCGCCAGTGGTCGGCGGAAGGTGCACGTGCCCGTCGACCTGGGACCGGACCGCAGCGACGCACGGATGCACGCCCTGACTGTAGGATCCTACGCAGTGCCGTAGGGGACCGCACCGCCACTTCCCAGCAAATTAGGAACACTGTTGCTCCTGGGGTATCGGCGAGTTCGCAACCGTCTCCATGAAGCTGGGCTACGGTCCCGCACACCGTTAGGCCGTCTTCCGCTCACGCCCCAACATCGTGCAGCCCGCCTCCAGTGGTGTCGCGACAGGCGTGAATGGAGGGACGAATGGAGACGTGTTGTCTTCAGCGATGAGAGTCGCTTCTGCCTTGGTGCCAATGATGGTCGTATGCGTGTTTGGCGCCGTGCAGGTGAGCGCCACAATCAGGACTGCATACAACCGAGGCACACAAGGCCAACATCCGGCATCATGGTGTGGGGAGCGATCTCCTACACTGGCCGTACACCTCTGGTGATCGTCGAGGGGACACTGAATAGTGCACGGTACATCCAAACCGTCATCGAACCCATCGTTCTACCATTCCTAGACCGGCAAAGGAACTTGCTGTTACAACAGGACAATGCACGTCCGCATGTATCCCGTGCCACCCAACGTGCTCTAGAAGGTGTAAGTCAACTACCCTGGCCAGCAAGATCTCCAGATCTGTCCCCCATTGAGCATGTTTGGGACTGGATGAAGCGTCGTCTCACGCGGTCTGCACGTCCAGCACGAACGCTGGTCCAACCGAGGCGCCAGGTGGAAATGGCATGGCAAGCCGTTCCACAGGACTACATCCAGCATCTCTACGATCGTCTCCATGGGAGAACAGCAGCCTGCATTGCTGCGAAAGGTGGATATACAATGTACTAGTGCCGACATTGTGCATGCTCTGTTGCCTGTGTCTATGTGCCTGTGGTTCTGTCAGTGTGATCATGTGATGTATCTGACCCCCAGGAATGTGTCAATAAAGTTTCCCCTTCCTGGGACAATGAATTCACGGTGTTCTTATTTCAATTTCCAGGAGTGTACTTATACTATATCTTCGGTCTACAATGTGCTAAATCTAACTTCTCTCTTTCCGAATGTTCCATTAAGAAATTGTCAGACACCGGTGAAGGTGGACTACCCATGGCAGAACCTTCCAGCAGTTCGCAGAAATCGCCATTCCACTTAAAGTAGCTTTGTGCGTACATGGTGAAGCCTAAGTATTAGATAAAATCATGCATACGATATCAGTTATCGTGAAGAACTGTGTATACGTAGGATTTCTCGGTCGTTGTCAATGATAGCAGGGGAGCAGACACAGAGAAATAAAGAAAGAAAGAAAGAAGGAGAGAGAGAGAGAGAGAGAGAGAGAGAGAGAGAGAGAGAGAGAGAGAGAGAGAGAGAGGAGAGAGAGAGAGAGAGAGAGAGAGAGAGAGAGAGAGAGAGAGAGCATACTGAATAGGTTCCCAGGCATGTGAATGGCTCGAAGACTTCTTAAGTTACAGAGCTCAGTTTGTTGCCCTCGACGGCGAGAGTTTACCAGAGACAAGGGTATCGTGGCAGTGCCCAGTGGAAGTGAAATACGACCGCTGTTATTTTATATATACATAAATGACCTTGCGGATAGGGTAAGCAGCTGCAGTCTGCGGCTGCTTGCTCATGATGCAAATACAGTTGGTGGTAGAGTATTTATTGCTGTCAGATGTAGTTTGTCTTGTAGTAAAATTGAAGTAGTTAGTTCCTGTGAAGTAGTTATACTTGAAAATCGGACTGAACTATCAAATGGATCGTTTTACCGACCCCCCGACTCAGATTTAGTTACTGAACAGTTCAAAGAAAACTTGAGTCTCATTTCAAATAGGTACCCCATTCATACAATTGTAGTCGGAGGTGACTTCAATCTACGCTCGATATGGTGGAAAAAATATACTTTTAAAACCGGCGGCAGGCATAAAACGTCATCCGAAATTGTATTGAATGCTTTCTCAGAAATTTACTTTGATAATTAGTTGAAGAGCCCACTCGAAGCGTAAATGGTTGCGAAAGCCTTCTTGACCTCATAGCAACAAATAATCCTGGACAAATAGTGAGTATTGTGACGAATACAGGGATTAGCGACCACAAGGCAGTTGCTGCTAGGCTGAATACCGTAACTCCTACAACCATCAAAAATAAAAGCTAAGTATATCTCTTTAAAAAATCTGATATGAATGCTCTCAACACATTTTTAAAAGACAGTCTTCACTTCTTCCCATCTGATCATGTAAGCGTACGAAAGTTGTGACATGATTTCAAAAACTTAGTATCTACAGCAACTGAGAGACATATACCACATAAATTAGTAAGTGATGGTACTGATGCCCCATGATACACATAACGGGTCAGATCGCTGTTGCAGAAGCAGCGTAAAAAGCAAGCCAAATTTAAAAGAACGCAATATCCCCAAGACTCGCAAAATGTTGCAGAAGTTCGGAATATAGCGCGTATTTCAATGCGAGATGTTTTTAATAATTTCCACAACGAAACTCTGTGTCGAAACCCGGAAGAAAACCCAAAGATATTCTGATCGTACATAAAGCGTGCCAGTGGCAAGACGCAATCAATACCTTGACTGCGCAATAACAACGGTGAAGTCACTGATGACAATGGCACTAAAGCAGATTTATTAAACACGGTTTTCCGAAAGTCCTTCACCAAAGAAGACGAAGTAAATATTCCTGAACTCCAAACAAGAACAACTGCCAAGATGAGAAACATAGAAGTAGATATCCTCGGTGTAGCAAAGCAGCTTAAATCACTTAATAAACCCAAGGCGTCAGGTCCAGATTGTATACCAGACAGGTTCCTCTCAGAGCATGATGATACAATAGCTCCATATTATCAATTATATACCACCGCTCGCTCACAGAAAGATCCGTACCTAAAGACTTGAAAATTGCTCAGTTCACACCAATACCCAAAAAGACCCTAGAATAGACTAGATGTTCTGCCACTCAGTTCGACTCTGAAGTCAAAATCTGTATCGCAGGCAGTGCACATTTAAGTTGTCCTACAACAGACTCAACTGTTCCGCAAAATTTCCTTCCTGCAGCGTCACTCATAGGTAAAAAAAAATAATTGTGCAACATATGCAGCGTCAGACATTCACTACACGCTTTTCTCCGTGAGTCGCATTGAATTACCCCAAACAGTGTTGCAAAAGACTTGACATCAACAAGCCATTAGTCTAGTGCAATGTAGCTCAATCGCTAACGTCTGGATCAAAAGGTAAACATCAGCCTTCAACTCTAGTACATCCCGAAATTCGTCAAAACTCATTTACGAAAATAGATCGCTTGTGAAATACAGAGCGTCATACTGGTCTAGGAGTAGCGCCTTTGACTAGTAACCAGGACGTCCTGGAAACGTGATCCGAATCATGATAATGAAAGAGATACTTAAGAAAAATCGACACACGCATAAGATTTGTAGAGCTAGAAAAACCGTATGACAATATAAAGTGGTACAAGATGTTCGTAATTGTCAGAAAACTTGATGTAAACTCTAGGAAAAGTCGGGTAAAATGCGATATCTATAAGAACCAAGAAGGAAATATATGAATGGAAGACAAAGAATGAAGCTCTCACATTAAACAGGATGTACAACAGGGATGCAGTTTTTCTCCTCTAGCTTTCAATCTATATTTCGTAGAAGCAATGACAGATATACCGAAGAACTTGAGAATCGAAGCGCTTGAGATGTGGTGCTACAGAAAGATATTGAAAATTAGGTAGACTTACAAAATAAGAAGTAAAGTGGTTCACCCCACAAAAAAGGCGAAGAAAGAAAGATAGGTGCTGTCATCCCGTCTCCTCTTCTTGTCAGTGTTTTCTGTGTGTTAAGTCGTGTGTTAAGCAGTGATTCTCAACCTGCGGGTAATTTCTCCCTGATGGGTAAAATGAAATTTTCTGAGGAGGGAAAACTAACGATTCGATTCTGTTTCATAAAAGAATACATCGTCTATTTTAGGCTGTGTTGTGCTTCATTAAACTCGAGCTATTAGCTAATTTCGGCAGTGAGACATTATCAAGCACATTTTCTATGTCATGTATTACATATCGTGCTCACTGATTTTAATGAAGCACAATACAGTGTACAAAGAACAATGTATTCCTTTATAAAACACTTAGAGGGTGTGGATCCCCACGGAAGCAAAAACATTCTTTTTCAGTCACAAAACTAAATTATTTTCAAAAGATCATTACTATTATCACAATTTTGTAAGATTCTAATAGTAACTGCATAAATTATCGATAACTACTTCTTCTCATTAATGTGGTGGATGTTAAATGTCCCTTACATAGCCTACCCACTACACACATACGAGTACATTGAAGCGCCAAAGAAACTGGCATAGGCATGCGAATTCAAATACAGAGATATGTAAACAAGCAGAATATGGCGCTGTGATCGGCAGCGCCTATGTAATATCACAACAAGTGTCTGGCGCAGTTGTTAAATCGGTTACTGCTGCTACAATGGCAGGATATAACGATTTAAGTTAGTTTGAACGTCATGTTATAGTAGGCGCACGAGGTACTGATGAAGTGAGGACTTTACCGTATGACCATTTCACAAGTGTACAGTGGATATCAGGAAACTGGTAAAACATCAAATCTCCGACATCGCTGCAGATTTCAATGCTGGGCCAGCAACAAGTGTCGGCGTGCGAACCATTCAACGAAACATCACCGATATGGGTTTTCGAAGCCGAAAGCCCACTCGTTACACTTGATGATTGCACGGCACAAAGTTTTACGCCTCGCCTGGGTCCATCAGCACCGACATTGGACTGTTGATGACTGTAAACACGTTGCCAGGTCGTACGAGTCCCGTTTCAAATTGTTTCGAGTTAATAGACGTGTACGAGTATGGAGACAACCTCGTGAATCCGTGAACCCTGCGTGTCAGCGGCGAACTGTCCAAGCTGGTGGACGCTCTGTAATGGTGTGGGGCGTATGCAGTTGGAGGGATATGGGACCCATGATACGTCTAGGTACGACTCTGACACGTACGTAAGCATCCTGTCTGGTAACCTGCATCCATTAATGTCCATTGTGCATTTCAACGGACTTGGGCAACTCCAGCAGGACGATGCGACACTCCTCCCACCCAGAATTGCTACAGAGAGGCTCCAGGTACACTCTTCCGAGTTTAAACACTTCCGCTGGTCACCAAACTCTCCAGACATGGACGATATAGAGTATATCTGGGATGTCTTGCAACGTGCTGTTCAGAAGAGCTCTGTCCCTTCGTGCCCTTAAGGATTTATGGATAGCCCTGCAGGATTCATGTTGTCAGTTCCCTCCAGCATTACTTCAGACATTAGTCGAGTCCATGCCTCGTCGTGTTGAGGCACTTATGCGTGCTCGCGGGGGCCCTACACGATATTAGTCGTGTTTCGGTAGCTCAGATGGTAGAGCACTTGCCCGCGAAAGGCAAAGGTCCCGAGTTCGAGTCTCGGTCGGGCACACAGTTTTAATCTGCCAGGAAGTTTCATATCAGCGCACACTCCGCTGCAGAGTGAAAATCTCATTCCAGTCCAGAAATTGCTTCATTACTCGCTTCGAGACATATAAATGAGTTAATTGACAGCACGGCACAGCAGTAACTACATAAGGGCTACTATAGCGCTGTAACAGTATCATCATCATCATCATCATCATTATTATTTGTATTATTATTAGTGGGTGCGGTCAGACACAAAGCATTAACAGCTTTGTTGTTGTTGTTGTTGTGGTCTTCAGTCCTGAGACTGGTTTGATGCAGCTCTCATACAGTAAAGCTGCATGCCCTCGGGAAAAATTATGGCTGTTGTTTCCCCTTGCTTTCAACCGTTCGCAGTACCAGAACAGCAAGGCCATTTTGGTTAGTGTTACAAGGCCAGATCAGTCAATCATCCAGACTGTTGCCCCTGCAACTACTGAAAAGGCTGCTGCCCCTCTTCAGGAACAACGCGTTTGTCTGGCCTCTCAACAGATACCCCTCCGTTGTGTTTGCACCTACGGTACGGCTATCTGTATCGCTGAGGCACGCAAGCCTCCCCACCAACGGCAAGGTCCATGGTCTTCCAATTTCTGCCAGTTCACCCCTCCCCCTCCCACACCCCCCCCCCCCAAGTAAGGAAAGCAGCAATCGTTTATGCACAATAACTATAGTGCACATAGTTTCAATTTGTTTGTTTTTAGTTTGGGCAGCAGTGTGTGGGTCAACCAAGTGCCTCAGTGGAGTCGAGTTATGGATGGGAAGTATGTTTTGTAACATGCGTTATGTTTTGTAACAGGTGACTACCCTCACTGCATATAATTAGCTTTATTATCTGAGGAGTTGTGAATGACACTTGCGCTGCACCACGAATTCCTTCGTCATTCATTCTTACACACACACACACACACACACACACACACACACACACACACACACACACACACACACTAAAGATCATTCATCTTTCATCATTTTAAAGATAAAAGTGTTCCAATAAAAGTCATTCTACTGTTTATGTAAGAGTTAAAGTAGATGGTAATGTGCCGAAGGGAGGGTGTCAACAGATGAGAAGGGAACGGGAGGGAGAAGGCGGAGATATTAGCTACTGTCTAATTACGTTCAAGGATAATGACCTCAGAAACCTTGGGAACCACTGTGCTAGAGAGTAAAAACTGTAGGGGAAGAAAGCGACTGGAATATATCCAACGAATAACTAAGGACGCAAGGTGCAAACTCTGCTCTGAGATGAAGAGGTTGGCACAGGAGAGGATGCGGGCTGCAACAGACCAGTTCTATACTGCCTGTCTTCACATCACTAAACTTGGGAATTACTGGAAACATCTTCTAACACCATATGATTTCCATTATGTTTAACCAGGCAGACAGTACTGTATCGCGATGATCAGTACCTTATTGCAAGTTTTCATTGCCTGCTAAATGGACAGGGAGAAGGGTAGATCGCCGTAGCTTTTTTTTAAGTTACAACCGAACTCCTAAAATCTGTCCGATCCTTTGAGCCAAACACCAGCTGAAATCTTGTACTCAGTTTTAGATATCCGAGATTTTCGTGAAAATTGAGTAAATAGTGAACATCAGGTGTCGGTTTTTCTCCTGATGTTCACTGTGTCGTCGGTCTGCATTCTGGACCTGCCACTTCGCTCTTCATTAGGCTAAAATTTAGATAAATTTTTATAGTCTCAACATCCTTGTGTAACCTTTCTTTCCCTCATTAAATAGATCCAACTCCGGACGAATATGTGCAGTTTTAAATACTTTTGCACAAAAACACAGACTCACAGTAAGCACATTCCAACTGCCTGTGGCAACGAATTTCGGAAAACTAGGTGTTTGCTTCCGCTCCTCCCCCTCGCTCTTCCCTACAGTCACACGACTACTGAACCAAACCAGATATTTCGTTGGATTCGAAAACAATAAATAGATGACAGTAATCGTGGAACATTTTTTTGAGCTGCCAACGTTTTTACCAAGCAATTGAACGTTCCTTTTGTAAGACACGTTGCTGAAAATGGTTCAAATGGTTCTAAGCACTCTGGGACTTAACATCTGAGGTCACCAGTCCCCTAGACCTTAGAACTACTTAAACCTAACTAACCTAAGGACATCACACACATCCATACCGAGGCAGGATTCGAACCTGCGACCGTAGCGGTCAAGCGGTTCCAGACTGCAGCGCCTAGAATCGCTCGTGCACCGCGGCCGGCCACGGTTCTCACTCAGATCTATGATACAGTGAGCTGGACTGGTCTGAAAACGATTACGGGTCGCAACATAGATGTAAAAATAGCAAAATGGCTAGTATGGTTTAATTCTGACATTTTACATTTTTATATCAGGAGGTATTGAATAGAATTGTAGAGAAGAGAAATTTGTGGCACAACTTGACTAGAAGAAGGGATCGGTTTGTAGGGCGTATTCTGAGGCATGAAGGGATCACCAATTTAGCATTGGAGGGCAGCGTGGAGGGTAAAAATCGTAGAGGGAGACCAAGAGATGAATACACTAAGCAGATTCAGAAGGATGTAGGTTGCAGTAGGTACTGGGAGATGAAGAAACGTGCACAGGATAGAGTAGTATGGAGAGCTGCATCAAACCAGTCTCTGGACAGAAGACCGCAACAACAACAACATCATTAGTACTCAAATGCAGATGAGTTATTTTCAGTATATCAGTATTCAAATGCAGATCAAATGCTCATCTAATGTTATTAAATACCGAAGCTTAACCACGATTATTTCATTCGTCTTTGTGTGGCTTTCCGTGCTAAACACATAGCGGCAGCCTCTATATCGTGTGGGAGGCTGCATCCGATTCAGGCGAGAGCCCCGAAGCAGTGCAGGAACAGTAGCAACTGAGTCATGCTTCTGCTCTCTGCTGGTCTGCTCTGTTCGCCGTCAGGGTCAGCGGAAGGCGGCGGCCGGGTCATGTTTGTGCTCGCGTTGAGGCGGGGCCGGCCGGCGCCGTGAGCAAGCGCCCCCGGCAGCTGCGCGTCCCCAGCCTCCGCTGCCGTCCGCGCTGTAATTTGAGAACCAGTGCCGGGTCGCGAGGAGGCGCCGCCACTCGTTAGTCGACTTTACACCAGCAGTTTCTCACTGTACCACACTCTCCTAACTGTGCGTTACCTCGCTTGCCGACTGTCTCCGTCACTGCCCTATCATAAGCTCACCAGAGTCAATGGCGTATGCAGGGATTATGACTTTAACTATCAGACCTACAGATCCGGATAATAAGGCACTGTTAACTAAATGTTAATGTCACGAATAGTGCATTTACACTACTGGCTATTAAAATTGCTACACCAAGGAAAAAATGCAGATGATAAACGGGTATTTATTGGACAAATATATAATACTAGAACTGACGTGTGATTACATTTTCACGCAGTTTGTGTGCATCGATCCTGAGAAATCAGTACCCAGAACAACCACCTCTGGACGTAATAACGTTCTTGATAGGCCTGGGCATTGAGTCAAACAGAGACTGGATGGCGGGTACAGGTACAGCTGCCCATGCAGATTCAACACGATACCACAGTTCATCAAGAGTGGTGACGCGTATTGTGGGGAGCCAGTTGCCCGGCCACCATTGACCAGACGTTTTCAGTTGGTGAGAGATCTGGAGAACCTTGTGTGAATGCTCTGAAAAGCTAACAATTTGCATATCACAGCATCTTCTTCCTGTCAGTTAAATTTCGCTTCTATAGCACGTCATCTTGGTGGTGTAGCTATTTTAATGGCCAGTAGTGTAAATCAATTTTTCCTTTAACAAGATGTAATACAATGTAAGTTAAATAATAATTATAAAAAAAGGAAAATAAATTTTTACGGGTAAACTGCGTTGTCACACTGTCGAAAAACAATTCCTCGTTCTGTCTTTTAGAAAAGACAAATGCATATTTTTCCACCGATAGAAGAGCCAAGCTGCTCACACGAATTTGTCCTTGTGTTAGCCGTAAATAACACATTGAGGTCACAAGAGACATGGGATATCTCCTAGCATCGTTTCGGACCACCTCCTGCCCGGCGTACGGCAGTAACTCGACGTAGCTTGGACTCAACAAGTAGTTGGAAGTCCCCTGCAGAAACACTGAGCTATGCTGCCTGTATTGCTATCCGTACTCGAAAAAGTGTTTCCGATGCAGGACTTTCTGCACCAACTGATCTCTCGATTACGTCCTATAAATGTTAGATGGGATTCATGCTGTGCCATTTGGGTGGGCAAATCATTCGCTCAAATTGTCCAGAATGTTCTTCAAACCAATCGCAAACAACTGTGGCCTGATGACATGGCACGATGTCATCTATAAAAATTCCAACCTAAAATGGCTGCAATGATCTCCAAGTAGCCGAGTATAACCATTTTCAGTCAATTATTGGTTCAGTCGAACCAAAGTACCCAGTCCATTCCGTACGAACATAACACACACCATTATGGTGTCACCACCAGCTTATTGACAACTTGGGTCCAAGGTCTTCGTGGGGTCTGCGCCACACTCGAATCCTAGGACCAGCTTTTACCAACTGGGATCGGGAGTCACCTGCCCAGGCCACGGTTTTCCAGTGGTCTATGGTCCAACCGATATGGTCACAAGAACAGGAGAGACTCTGGAGGCTATGTCGTCGCACTGTTAGCAAAGGCACTCGCCTGGATAGTCTGCTGCCACAGCCCACTGACGCTAGCTTTTGCCGCTGTGTCCTAAAGGATACGTTCGTTGAATGCCCCACGTTGATTTTTGCGGTAATTTCACTTAATGTTGCATGTCTGTTAACGCTGACAACTCAACGACCAAAAGCAGCGTCGTTTGCGTAAAGTGTAAATGGCTGCAGTCCGCCATTGAGTTGTCCGTGGTGAGAGGTAATGCCTGAAATGTGGTATTCCCGGCATCCTCTTGACATTGTGGATCTCGGAATACTGAATCCATCAACGACTACCGAAATGGAATGTCGCATGCGTCCATCTCCAACTACCATTCCGCGTTCAAAGTCTGTTAATTTCCATCGTGCGGCCGCAATCACATCGGAAGCAATTTCACCTGAACCAACTGAGTACAGATGGCAACTCCGCCAACGCACTGCACCTTTATACCTTGCGCGCGATACTACCGCTATCTGTTTATATGCATACCGCCATCCCATGATATTTATCACTTCATTGCACATTACCCGTCTTTTCCTACAGCTTACCCCTACTTTACTCAAATTTTCAAACATGTTGTGCCATTTTACACTGTTGAACGCTTTTTCCAGGTCGACAAACCCTATGAACGTGTCTTCATCTTTGTTCAGTCTAGCATCCATTAACAGCAGCAGTGCAAGAACTTCCTCTCTCGCGCCTTTATCTTTCCTAAAGCCAAACTGATCGTCAGCTAACAGATCCTTAGTTTTCTTTTCCATTCTTCTGTATGTTATTCCTATCAGCAACTTGGATGCCTGAGCTGTTAAGCTGGTAGTGCGACAATTAATGCACTTGTGGGTTCGTGAATAGCCTCTTTGTTGCCACTTCTTGTAATGATGTTAGAAATTCTTATGGAATGTTATCTCTCCCTTCTGCTTTATTTGATCTTAAATCTTCCAAAGCTATTTTAAATTTTGACTCCAAAAATGGATCCCACGTCTTTTCTCTATCCACCTTTGTTTTTTCTTCAGTAACCTCATTAGACAAGTACTCCCGCTCATAGAGGCCTTCGATGTACTCTTCCTCCTATTCGCTCTCTCCTGTGCATTGAAAAGCGGATTCCTATTGCACGCTTAGTGATACCACTATAGCTTTAAATTTCATCGAACGTTGTTTTGACTTTCCTGTATGCTAAGTCAGTTCTTCCAACAATGATTTCTTTTTCGATTTATTCACATTTTTCATACAACCATTTCGCCTTAGCTTCCCTGCACTTCCTATTCATTTCATCCCTAAGTGACCTGTATTTCTGTGTCCAAAATGTCGCTGACCATTTTTGCACTTCTAACATTCATTAATCATCTGAAGTGTTTCTTCTGTTACACATGGGTTTCTCACAGTTACCTTTCGTGTACCTATATTTTTGTTTCCAACTTCTGTGATAGCCCTTTTTAGAGATGTCCATTCCTCTTCAACCGAACTGCCTATTGACCTGTTCATGAGCGCTGTATCTATAGCCTCAAAGATCTTCAAGCGTATCTCTCAATTCTTCAGTATTTGCGTATCCCACTTCTTTACACATTGATTCTTCGTTACTTGTCTCTTAAACTTCAGCCTATTCTTAATTATTACTAAATCGTGATGTGAGTCTTTATCTGCCTCTGGGTACACCTTACAATGCACTATATGATTTCGGAATCTCTGCTTGACCATGATGTAATCTAAATGAAATGTTCCCGTATCTCCTGGCCTTTTCCAAGTATACCTCCTCATCTTTTGATTTTTGAACAGAGTATTCACTATTACTAGTCGAAATTTATTGCATAACTGAATTAGTCGTTCTTCTCTCTCATTTCTGTTACCAAGCCCATATTCTCCTATAACCCTATCTTCTGTTCCTTCCCCTACAACCGCATTCCAATCCCTCATGAGTATTAGGTTTAATCGCCCTTTACGCTTTAAATTACCCGTACAATATCTTCATATTCTTTCTCTATTTCTTCATCTTCTGCTTGCGACTTCGGCATGTATACCTGAACTTTGTTATCGGTGTTGGGTTGCTGTCGTTTCTGATGAGAACAACCCTATCACTGAAGTATTCACAATAGCTCACTCTCTGCCATACCTTCCTATTCATAACGAATCCTACTCTCATTATGCCATTTTCGGCTGCTGTTGATATTACTGTACCTAGATTGAGCGATATAAACTTAACTACAATGTATTACTGAGGCACTGCCAATTAAAATGCAAGAGATGTGATAAAATTAAAGTATACATGGTTGGTCCATCTCACCCACAGGTGTGTGGGTGAGATAGACCAGTGTACTAGGAGAGATGGAACATGTAAAAACTTCTATACATGAAGAGAAAAGTCATTAAAGTTACATGTATTATTTGGTATATGTTGTAATGAATGGAGAATTATACTATTAAATATTTTAGTTCAAAACAATATTATGAGTTTATTATAAACCTTGATTGAACACCAGCTTTCTAATGAGATGTTGGTTTTGTTGAAGCATGATCCTATCCTTCTCTCACCAAAACAATTACACTTATTACCAAATAAATACTGTACAACGTTCGTGTGACCATCGTGAATGGGAAACACAGTGAATCTAATAGCCATTTTTACTAGTTTTTTATAGATTTCAAAACATCCAGCACTTTCCCATTCAGCAAAGCTATTTTATAATGTTCTATAATGTCTACATCTGATGAACACAGTGAGCTAGTTGCAGTAATTTTCGTTATTATTTTCTTCAGTCTGTTTTTCTCTTCACCAGTATTTGCTTTTGGTGATATTTTTGTACTTTTTTCTGTTTCCTTTCTTTTTTTATCTCTCTTTTTCTTTAGAGGTTCTATATTTTCAGCAGAGTTTAGCCATTTGGGTAAAGTTGCTGCCTTCCCCTTAAAATTCACGATGTTATCAATAGAAGGAGCAGGTGATACTTCTTCCAAAAGTTTTGTCTGTGTTGGTCTAGAAACAGCCAACTTTGAAGTGGTAATGTTGGAAGTTTTGCGTTTCAGAAGAGTTGTTTCAGTGAGGCAATTTGCTTTGTGCAGATAACTCTGCTCTTTTGATATGCCTGAAGTCATTAGGTCTTTTGATAAGCTTTGAAGTGGCTGGTTGGCCTGTGTGTGAGATTCTGCTCTCTTCGAGCTGTTGGAATAGACGTATCTTCCGACAGTCAAGCATACTCTGGGGCTGCGGATATCTTCAGTGGATTTATTCCACATCCTTAAAGCGAAATTTAATTGCGCTCCATCTCTCCCAATTATTTGGAAGAGATGGATCAGCACGACTTCCTATCTGCAGGTAGCGGACTCTGTGGCCATTGCCGGTTAGTTTCAGGCCTAAAAATTTTTTAAGCTCGCATTAAAAAACTGCATCATACTAGAACAGAGAAAGCGACTTTTCACCAGAACTAACACGAAAGCAACAGCAACACTTTTGCACCACGGTTGTTCACAAAAGAGCTTCCTCCTAAGTAGGAGGTACTGCACTCCAGCGGCGAATTTGTGAAATACGCCACTGATCCATCTCACCCAGTAGTCCAACTTTTCCTACCAGGTGAACATAGCAGTACGTAAAACCAGACGTGTACAGATAGTGCTGAAAGAAGTAGAAAGTATTGTGCCATTTTTCACACGAATCTGTATTTTGGGAACCATGACTACTTCCTGTAGCTCACAAATGGCACGCCAGAAGTACATAAAAGTAATTATTACGTAACGTGAACGCGTTATTAAGATTTCATGGAGCTCCTTCGTCTAAGCGAGACACGTTAATCGCAAAATACACGAAAAGTTGTTGCAGTGAACCAAGCGAAAGAGGGTCTTAACTTTGGGAACATATTACTTCCTCCGAGCTTGCTTAGTAGCGCTTCTTAGGGCATGTGGAATAATTTTCCTTATAATATTCGGCAAAGAGACCTTAAGTCGTCGTCGTCGTCGTCGTCGTCGTCGTCTCCCCCCCCCCCCCCCCCCCCCCCCCCCAGGGCTGCAGCAGTACGGGAGACACCATCCACGTTCTCTCCAGTACTGTTACAAGTGGAGCCCTATCACACGCTATACGTACCACTAACCAAATGTCCGTTTAGATGGAGGACCTACCGCAGTTATGCAATACGCTTATCCGTCAGAATGCGTACAACTGCCTACCATCGTAATGTCCCTATCTTTTGCAAGCTCTCTGACAATTTATCGTCTTCCTTTTCAGTCACGTACGATAACGAGAAATCTCCATTTAAATCCAAGTTAACTGATATCGTTACGTTTTCATTTTCCACATACATCGAAACGTTTGTCCCCAGTAGTCAGCACACGTTCTTTTAACACGACCTGCCGATTTTCTTCTATCTTCGAAACGCACACCAGCAAAAGTATCAATCTTTTTTCAGCTGCGTGTGGGAGGTGCTTGACATATTACAACTATGGATCTTATTGTCAGCAAGATTCCAGATCCGTTCTATAGAATTTAGGTATGGATAGTACGAGCTATGAATGACGTACGATCAAATAACACACAAGGTACAGATAACATTCTTTCGGAATTTCTTAAATCATTGGGCGAAGTGGCAATCAAGATACTGTTCAAGTTTCTGGGTAAAGCTAAGACGCTGGACATATACCATCAGACATTCACAAAAATATATCCAACACTCCGGAAGATAGCAAGGGCAGATAAGTGAGAGAACTGTCGCACAATCGGCTTAATGGCTCCTGCTTCGAAGTTGTTCACAACAATAATACATAGTAGAATAAAAACGAAAAACTGAGGATCTGTTAGATGACAATCAATTTAGCTTTCGGCAAGGTAAAGGCACCAAGGAGACAATTCTGACATTGCGCTTGATTGTGGAAGCAACACTTAAGAAAAATCAAAGACAACTACATAGGATTTGTCTACGTGGAAAAAGCATTCTACAATGTAAAATGGTGCAAATTCTGTATAAAATAAGCGTAAGGTTTACGGCAAGACGGATAGTAAACAATACGTACAACAGAGAAAAATAAGAATGCAAGAGCCGGCCGGTGTGGCCATGCGGGTCTAGGCGCTTCAGTCTGGAATCACGCGACCACTACGGTCGCAGGTTCGAATCCTGCCTCGGGCATGGATGTGTGTGATGTCCTTAGGTTAGTTAGGTTTAAGTAGTTGTAAGTTCTAGGGGACTGATGACCTCAGATGTTAAGTCCCATTGTGCTCAGAGCCATTTGAACCATTTTTTAAGAATGCAAGACAGAAAGGAAGTACTCTAATTAAAAAGAGCGTGAGGCAGGGATATAATACTTCGGGCCTCCACTTCAATCTACATATCATAGAAGCAATGGTGGAAATAAATTCAGAGTGAAAGGATATCAGTGATAACATCTGCTGATGACATTGCTTTCCTCAGTGCAAGTGAAGAAGTACTGTAAGAGACGTGTTGAATGGACAGAACTGTCTAATTAGTACAGAATACGGACTGCAAGTAAAGCTAAGAAATACGAATGAAATGAGGAGCAAGAAAGAAAAAGAATGGTGGTAAACATCAAAATTGGGATTCACGAAGTGGACCAGCTAAAGAAATTTTGCAATGTTGGAAGCAGTGAGGACATAAACGAAGAGCAAGGAGGGCATAAAAAGCAGACTAGCACAGGGAAAGGAGGCATTTCTGGCAAAGAGGAGTATGGTAGTGTCAAACATCAGCCTTAACCGGAGGTAGAAATTTCTGAGACTGTGTTTTGGACCACAGCATTGTAGGTTAGTGAATACAGACTATGGGAAAACCAGAAAAGAAGAGAATCGTAAATTTGAAATCTTGTGCTTAAGAAGGATGTCGAAAACGAAGCGCACTTATAAGAAATGGGGTGGTTCTTCGCAGAACGGGTGAAGAAAGAAACATGCAAAACACTGGCAAGAGGGTAAGACATGCATTTATCAGAGATGTTGATGAAATACTGATGTATCATTGTATCGTTATTTCCTAAAAATGCCGATATACATACCAGCGACATCATTTTCCCCGATATATCTATGTCGAAATGACAGTATGGAGTGCCGATGTTTTTCTTTTATATTATATTTTTTCACAGTTTCCGCTAAATATTTGTAACTATTCTTTTGACATTGCAGTAGAATTTCTTTTTACTTTCACTGTGTGAAGCTGTGTCACTACCTTTTTAGCTTTCATTACGTGCAATCCTTCTACCAGATTGTGCGAAGCAAGTATAGGAGGCACCAAGAAGTAGTTCGATTGCACTGGGGATGGCAGTGTGAATGCAATAACAAGATTTCCGATGTTAAGAAATAGCACACCAGTAGCGACAAAAAACAATTTTTTTACGCAACTAGTGAGCTATTTCTGCACGTCGACATTCTTCAAATACAGTTGCTGAAAATGATGAACTAAAATCTAAGTGATAAGACTGGTCTTTTCTGTGTGCAGACACGTGAGAGGGAATGCTGACATAATCGACGCCCGGCGCTACCAGCGGTAGTTGCAGCGTTTAACTTCACCACGCAATTTTGATACTACAACTGCTAGGTCGCTGGCGTTTGTAGAAATCAGAAGGGAGTTAGTCGATATGAAGTGTTCCGGATAAATCCGATATGTGATGAAACCGAACGATGGACCCATTGGAAATCTTATCTTGTGCCACATCCATTCAGTTACTATTGTTAGCAAAGTGGTTATCGCCAAGCGTGAAAGTGTATATTTTTCCTTTCCGTTCTTGCTCTAAGGGGGATAAATAGGCAGCTAGCTTGTATAGAATACCTAATAACAAATCAATATTTAATATACACCTGTAAAACCGGCAGTATATTTACAATTTGTAGCCGGTACTTTTATAGGCCGGTACGTCGAATTTTATTCCGACGTTTTATCGATATATCGACACTTTTCTTTATAAATCGAGGGCCTATAACGATAATCTTTTGAATATCGATATATCGGGTTCCCGATCATTTTAAAAATATTAACATTCCTAGTGTTAGTACATCAGGAAATAGCTTCCGTGGTAGTAGAGGTCGCTGCAGAGGGTATATACTGCAGGCGGAAACGGAAATTGGAATACATCCAACAAGTAATTGAGAACGGGGGGTGCAAATGTTACGCTGAAATAAAGAGGTTAGCGCAAGAGCAAGAATACGTGGCGGGCTAATCGAAATAGCCAGAAGACTGATGACTAAGAAAGGAATGGCACCCGTCGGAAATGAACGAAGCCATTTTCTTACTAAATTTCGTCAATCTGAGAAGAAGGAGAAGGCTGCGCCTCGAAACTAATGTCAAAATTTTGGCTTTCATTTCACGTGGTTTACAGTGTAAGCAATTACTGGGCAGCCAGGACTGTATTTAACTCCTCAGAGAACGACTACAGGTGTCCTATTAAAGGTCCATCACCACATCTTCAGGATTCTCCACACTGCCGTCTAGGACCATAACCATAAATCAGTTGCAGGTTAGTTTACGAAAATGTTAGCTGCAATTTTTTCATGATGCCAATACGTCATTGAATTTTAAGAACGTGAAACGTACCTTGATAGTCGTTTGGGAATGTGGCATGTAGTCCTGAAACCAGAATGCTTTTCAGTTTAAAACCAAACAGTTTTGAAGAAATATGTGTCATACTCCAGAATGAGATTTTCACTCTGCAGCGGAGTGTGCGCTGATATGAAACTTCCTGGCAGATTAAAACTGTGTGCCCGACCGAGACTCGAACTCGGGACCTTTGCCTTTCGCGGGCAGGTACTCCACCATCTGAGCTACCGAAGCACGACTCACGCCCGGTACTCACAGCTTTACTTCTGCCAGTATCCGTCTCCTACCTTCCAAACTTTACAGAAGCTCTCCTGCGAACCTTGCAGAACTAGCACTCCTGAAAGATATCCATATCAGCGCACACTCCGCTGCAGAGTGAAAATCTCATTCTGGAAACATCCCCCAGGCTGTGGCTAAGCCATGTCTCCGCTATATCCTTTCTTTCAGGAGTGCTAGTTCTGCAAGGTTCGCAGGAGAGCTTCTGTAAAGTTTGGAAGGTAGGAGACGGATACTGGCAGAAGTAAAGCTGTGAGTACCGGGCGTGAGTCGTGCTTCGGTAGCTCAGATGGTGGAGCACTTACCCGCGAAAGGCAAAGGTCCCGAGTTCGAGTCTCGGTCGGGCACACAGTTTTAATCTGCCAGGAAGTTTCATGTGTCATACTGTTCATCTGTGTAATTGCGGAACGAACGCAGTATTCACGACAACGAAGAAAATTATGCATTTCGTGAACGTGTGCCACGCTATTAGTCGTCCTTTTTGTATTTGCTTCATTTATGGCCCCTAAATGCAGATGGGTAGTTTGCGGTCACCTGAATGATGATTTCTGGCTATGCGCATGTTTTCATGTTAACGCACTACTGGTGATAAAAATTAAATTCGCTGAAACTAGCAAAATAACAACAGAATGGCATAATCCTGCCGCGCGGGATTAGCGAGCGGTCTCTGGCGCTGCAGTCGTGGACTGTGTGGCTGGTCTCGGCGGAGGTTCGAGTCGTCCTTAGGGCATGGGTGTGTGTGTGTGTGTGTGTGTGTGTGTGTGTGTGTGTGTGTGTGTGTGTGTGTGTGTGTTCGTCCTTAGGTTACGTAGTGTGTAAGCTTACGGACTGATGACCTAAGGAGTTAAGTCCCATAAGACTTCACACACATTTGAACATTTTTGGCATAATCCTAACCTGTGAATTAATTCATTCAAAAGATGTGGTGGGATGACAATCCAACTCTAAACAACTACACACTATCGATATAAGTGTGAATTATAAGAGTTGCAATTCTCTGTGAAAAGCAAAATGGCCACAAGAGAACATTAGTGTTGTTCGTGGTTATTGTTTTTCCAGCCCTGCTAGAGTACACAGAGTGAGTCACTAACTATTGCCACCAAGAATAACTCCGAAAGTACTATAGGAATTGAAAAGTTCGTGGGACAAAAGTTGCATGGGACAAGGGGGCCATAATATGACGTTGGTTTTTTGTTGCTAGGTGGCATGGCGTCAGAGATATGAAGGTCAACTTTGTTTTTTTTTTAAATGGGGTGCTATAGTTTGGTACTTATCTACTGACAGTGGCTATCGAGACGAATCCAATGATGTGTAACAGTATGGTCGTTGAAGGTCAACGAAGGTCACAAAGGTGGCATGAACGTCCATTTACAGGTGTTCGAAGTGGTGACTATTGGTATCAATGCAGTGCTGTAATCTTCTTATCATGGATTGAGTGGTATTCCTTATAAATCTGCACTTATCGAAGGACATGCTCTAACAATTCTCTCGCGCATATCTTCAGGTGTAGTCGGAACGTCTTTACAAACAATGTCTTTTACGAATCCCTACAAGAAAAAATCCAAAGGCGTCAAGTGTGACGAACGAGCCGGCCAAGACACATCTCCTCCGCGTACAGTCCAACGATTTGGGAATTGTCTCTGCAACTTATTTCTAGCCATCAGCGGAAAATGTGCCGGACACCCATCGTGTTGATACGACATTCTGTTCCTTGTTTCTAAAGGTATTTCTTCCAATAACAGACCTAACGTTTCTTGCAGTAATGTGGTGTACTTCCTACCATTAAGATTTCCTTCGATGAATTAGAGGCTATAATTCTGTCCTCCAGAATCCCACACCATACATTTTACGGTTTTTGGTGTGCAACCTGCCGCAACCAACATGGATTTTCAGTTGCCCAATAACGCATGTTATGCAAATTAACATTTCCATGGTTCGTGAATGTAGCCTTGTCAGTAAATAAAATCAAATTAATAAATGTGTCATCCCTCTGAATCTGAAGCTGAGCCCATCGGTAGAATTCAATGTGACGAATACATTTCGTACCAGTTAATTCTTCGTGGAGACTGATATGGTAAGGATGGTATTTATGGCGATGCAGAACACGATCATCTCTACTCTGGTTCGTGCAAGATTCCCTTGCGATTTGACGCGAGCTAACACACGGATCTCGAACCACAGTAGCAGGAGTACCAATTTCCGCTTCCTCGTTAGGAACTTTCCTTTGCTGGATATGTTTCCGATGCGTTAAAGATCCAGTTGTTCTCAATTTATCGTGCACATATTTAAATGTACGACGTGTAGGGTGAGTACGTTGAAGATATCTTTCAGCGCACTGAATTTCGTTAGCATTCTCCGTAAATGAGAAGAATATCGATTTGTTCTTCGAAGGAATACATTATTCACATTCGCTTGATTCGACGATACTACTATTACCAGTCCTATTAGTGTTGTATTGCGAAACCATCGAATGCTGATTACATGCCAATGTCTCATTAGATTGATACGCTGTATCCGGCGAATATTTATTATTTATACTATATACGACAGAGAACTGTCAATTTATGTACTTCGAGAAGAGCTGATGTGATAAGGAATACCACACAATCCATGATAAGAAGATTGCAGCACTGCATTGCTAGCAATGGTCATCACTTCAAACGCCTTCTGAAAATGGACGTTCATGGTACCTTTTTGATCTTCGTTGACCTGCAAAGATCTTACTGTTACACATCATTGGATTCGTCTCGATAGCCGCTATCAGAAAATAAGTAGCAAACTATAGCATCCCATTTAAAAAACAAAATTTACCTTCATATCTCTGACTCGATCCCACCTAGCAACATAAAACCAACGTCTTATTATGTTCCATGCAACATTCGTCCCACAAAAGTTTCAGCTACTATAATACTTTCGGAGTTATTCTAGGTGGCAATAGTTGGTGACTCGCGTTGTATACGGAGTGTAAACAGCATCAGGCGTTAGGTGATCACTGCGAAGGACATGGAGATGCTGTATAGCACGTGAGACAGCATTCTCAGCATCTGACCAAGTTTGAAAGGGTCTCCTTGATGGCCTCCATTTGGACGGCTTGTCGTGTTGTGCGGATTCTAGATTTGAGGCGCAAACGGATATAACAGTGCCTCGAGGTTGCAGTGTGTGGGAACGTGGGGGGCAGGGATGCTTATCAAGGCTCCATACGACTATATCTAGTCATCACACGGATGTTCGCCTTACTTTGTGCCGAACACATCGTAATCCCTTCACATCTATCCATGCCATCCGAGAACAAATAATGGACTCCTTCCAGCGTTCTGAGTTATCCCGAACAACTGGTCAGAGACTAGCAGAAACCGGTCTAAGGAATTACCATCCCATGCGTAGGCTGCCGTCAACACCACATCACTAATGGCTACTTTTGTAGCAGTAACTTTTTTGAGAAGCATCGACTACTATTAAATGGCACCGCATTGTGTTCGGTGAGGAACTGTAGTTTTGTACTACTCCGGATGACCATCGTTGCCTAGTATGCTGACTACCTGCGTAGAGGCCCCATTCTTTGGAGAAGTACTGGGATGTTACTACTGACGCCATGACGTGAGAAGCCATAGGGTATGACCTGAAGTCACAGCTTGTAGTGCTGCGAGAATCTTTACGACACAACCATACAGCATGGACAACCTGCAACCTCAGTGTTGCCATTCGCGCGACAATTTCGTTATGCCATTTTTCAACAGGACAACGCTCGTCCACCCATAGCACGTGTGCCTATGAAGTCTGGGTGATGCTGAGGTACTCCCGTGGCCGGCAAGATCCCCAGATCTGCCCCCAAAAGAACAAGTGCTGGTTCAACTCTGACATAAGCTCTGTGCTAGTGGTAGTATACAGGAGATAAAGGACCATTTAGAACAGATGTAGGTCTTCTTGCCCGAGGAGAGGATACAACGACTGTGTGACACCCTTCGCAACTGAATCAACGCATGCATCCAGGACAATGAGGCTGCAACGTAGTACGGATAAATGGGCTCTACTGCCAAATTCAAATGGTTCAAATGGTTCAAATGGCTCTGAGCACTAAACGACTTACCATCTGAGGTCATCAGTCCCCTAGAACTTAGAACTACTTAAACCTAACTAACCAAAGGGCACACACATTCATACCCGAGGCAGGATTCGAACCTGCGACCGAAGCAGTCGCGCGGTTCCGGACTGCGCACCTAGAACCGCTAGACCACCGCGGCCGGCTAAAGATAAGATTCCACCTTTAGAACAGAGTGGAATTTACAGAATTTCCTGATATATGTGTGGCAAATTATAAGTGGGTCAATCAGGTAGAGCTATAACTACTAGACTGACTGATCGTGAAAGGAGGTGGAGACTGAGGAAGAAAGATTCCACCTTTGCTGAACATGCTCTGAATGAATGTCATTCAATGATGCGAAGTGTGATGTTCTCATAAAGGAACTACAGGAAGGAAACTGACTTTACTTGAAACTCTGGCCAGTAATAAATAGCTGTCAAAGAATCCTGACCTGGTCCTTAATGACCAAGCAGTGTTCCATTACTCGCCCATATTAAAGCAGCAGCCAGTTATTTTTCCTTTCATCATTAGCTAATAAGCTTGTTATAACTGTTAAACACCCACATTCCATTGACGTCTTTCTTCTCCTCCCTTATTCGGTCTGTTCGCCACATTCACCAGTTTGCCCATATGACACAATAGACTGCGCCATTACTCACTTGTAGAACACTACTGTTTTATGCAATCACATAGATTTAATATTTGAATACACTGTTACATAAAATTTATTTGTTCCCTGTCTCTTTAGGTATTACATCACGCTTGTCTCTTGTATCGATATAGTCATAAAATGTCACATATCTTTATACAGTTACGAACTCTTGCTGAAGTTGTTTGGACTAGCTGTTTAGCGTTATGTTATCCCACGCTCGCCTAAGAAGCCGAATGCCGGTCCATAAAAAACTGATAAATATTGTTGTGGAACATTGATACTTAGTTTGCAAGGTATTAATTTCAATATCGATATTTTTGACGTCGGTTATCTTTGGTTTGTGATGGCGCTAGTGTTTACAGTGTGTGTGTGTGTGTGTGTGTGTGTGTGTGTGTGTGTGTGTGTGTGTGTGTGTTTGCACAACGCTTACTTGCTGCAGCTTTGCCTTGAAATATGCCGCGAGAAACAAAGATCTGACATTACATAAATTGTTTCTTAAAAATATAGTCTTTCTGCTTATGTATAACTTTAAACAAAAACTGTGTAGACAACAGTGTGCTGTTTTGTTTTCTTCATTGCAGTTATCTTGAAGAGGAAAGACGAATATTGTTTTTATGAATTACTGACTTATGATTGAAATGCTGCTGTAATCTGGAATCTGAACCATCCGATACTTTGCAGTCCGATCCGTTCACAGATTAAAACTATTAGAAATATTGTCATTGAAGCCACTATCCTCAGAGACACAGCTGATAGAGTTGTCTCTCCCGTCCCCCTAATATTAATGATCCTTTTAGATTTACCCATTCATTTTAAGTGACTAAAGTTTCATTTCCCATAAAAATAAACAAGGCTCAAAGTCAGAGTGAAATGAGAAGAGGAGATGGACAAAGAGAGGGGGAACGGAATGATCAGAGAGAAGGAGGAGGAGGAGATAGACAGAGATGGGTGCGAGGAGGAGAAGGAGAGAGATTGTGTGGGAGGGGTTGGGTTGTTTTGGAGAAGGAGACCACACAGCGAGGTCATCGATCTCATTGGATTAGGGAAGGGCGGGGAAGGAAATCGGCCATGCCCTGTCAAAGGAACCATTCCGGCATTTGCCTGGAGCGATTTTGGGAAATCACGGAAAACCTAAATAAGGACGGCCGGACGCGGGATTGAACCGTCGTCCTCCCGAATGCGAGTCCAGTGTGCTAACCACTGCGCCACCTCGCTCGGTTTGTGTGGGAGGAGTAGATGGACAGTGAGAGGCGGCGGGTGAGACAGGGGGGATGAAGAGATTGGAACTTACATACAGCTCCTATAAATATTTAGGAATTGCGAAGCGTTGACAGGTTCTCTGGTACTAGAGTACTGCGATGTTGAATAGTTTTTGATTTGCCAACAGGAAGATTACATAGTTAAAAAATTTAATTCACAGTTTTTGCCAAAGAGGAGGCAGTAGGGTAATGTAACGTTCCATATTGTTTTGAAAAACAGCTGATTATTTTTTTGTCAGTTTGTGTCAGACGACGTATTGTTGTGATCGGAAAGTCCCGTATAGGTCAAAATCTCCTACACAACAGTATTATCACCTGTTATTTTTTATGGCAAGGTATCCGCTTCTCACGAGGGAGATACACTATTGGTACAAAAACTTCGTCATCCTGATCCGAACATTTTAGTTCAACTCTCTCCTTAGAGGACTAAAGAGAAGTGAGGCAATGTAACATTAATGAGTATCCATATTACAAGGCTTTTCATCAGTGTTACATCTAATAACACATTCCTCCTGAAATAACAGATTCCAGTAGTTTCCTGTTGGCTGTCTGTGATGATGGTGGGGTACCTAAGATGACGTCGCTACAAATTACTACCGAAAGTGTCAAGAGAAACACGTAGGATATAAAAGCCAAGACAGTTTCAAACTAACATCTGAAAACATTGCAACAACTAACAGCATTATTAAAACTGAACCAAACATGTTAGTTTTCAAATCGGAGTTACAAGCACACACAATGTGGCTGTTATTTTAAGGCCCATCATCACAGATATTGAAAAGAAAGACCCAGAGATAACCACTCAGTTACTCTGTAACTGCTGACCAGCGAACAACGTAAGTTACAGGGTCAAAAACAAGAGTACCGAACATTAGTGCATACGGGTATTCGCTAGGACTGATAATTGCTGCAAACTCGCCAGAAGTATCTAGCTGTTGGAGGAAAGTGACCATATTGCTGTACACACACAAGGTCTTTCAAAGTCTTCGCATGAAACGATTAGGGGTGATAGATCATGTCATGGGGATAACATCTTCATAAAACAAGATGGTTACACCGCAGAAATGTATTATTGGTAAATGTAAAGTTTTCTCAAAGTCCTCTTGAGCAGACTAACAAGCCAAGGCAAGCTATGCCAACAGCCCGTGTGGCGGGCAGAATGTCAAACAGACAGAAGGCTAACATAGCGAATAGCAGAGCCAACACGAAAGATATTGCCTCATGCCTCATGTCTGACTCTTCGTGCGAGCGAGAGCCCTGTAGCGTGAACTAAGCAATACGAGATTCTTACAACATAGCTTTGCATGGCAAGAGATAGTGAAAATTTTACAAGAACTATCAGCCTGCCAGTATGGCGGAAAGTCAAGAATCTGAAGCCGTGAAAGCCGTTCTTGTGGAATTGAGGGATGGTGAACACTGCTGATGGGCCCGAAAAAGCTGGCTACATTCGGCCAGGCGTAACATCATCATTGACTCATAGAGGCCGAACCGGTGATTCGCTTCTACCGTTCGCCAAGATGACTTCGGCCTTCGAGACTGTTACCTACTTGGTAGTTGTGAGATGCCGACGGAGACTTATACCACTGGCTTTCTGAGCCAAACTGATGGTTTTTGGTGCACCGTCAACCTGTTGCAGTATTCGAGCTCCTCCCCCCCCCCCCCCATCCCCCAACTAGAACCTGTAAGCAGTCGTCGACATCCCCATACTTCCTTGGTGGAAGGGTTACGCTGTTGTCCATCTCCATACCGCCGCAGAGCTGCTCAGAGATGGATGTCCACGAGAGTGTTCTGGTAATATGCAGTCCCTATCCTGCGTAGCAATGCCTGCGAGACCTGCCGTCCGGTCGACAGCATGTTTACAAAACTGGCGGACACTGGGACGACGTCCTCCAAAGACTGCTCGTTGCCGAAGAACCTTATAAAGTAGACCACGGAGGCTCTATAGTATTGAGATCTGGTGACTTTCGTGGCCAGGGGAGCTGGGACGGGTCATCCTCGTGCCCACAAAACGAGTCCTGGATGACGTGAATTGTGCGAACACGGTCCCTGTCGTCTCGCGACAAAGCATCGCAATCGGGAACCAAAGTTTACCGTGGAACGGGACCTGAAGAGCCAAAATGGTCACATAATCCTCAGCAGTAACGCAGACTTGCCGAGTAAGCCAAGGGCCCACTATTTGGCTGTCCAAATCTTCACCGAACACCCATTTCGCTTTGGTCACATCCATGGTTTATGGGTAGTAATCAAAACATCCTTTATCCTCGGTTCGATTGCCGCCACTACTTAAATTTTGAATAAAAATGATCAATAATGCTGGCCGAAGACTACCGCCATAGTAAGTGACCCTCATTCTACCAATGACGTTGTCAAAGTGGGCAGAGGGACGAACAGACATATAGAGCACATTCTTGCTCTTCGTGGAGGGGGGGGGGGCGGAAATGCACATAAAAGGCGGAAGAATCAGTAATGATTAACGGCATGAGGGCACAGAAGGTAACGGAAACTATTACATTAGAGAGAAATAATGTGTATCCAGAGAACATGTCATCTGTAACTGAGTAAGTGTCATGATGATCTCATTGGCAAAAGATTCCAGACTAATCCTCGATTCTATTAAGGGAAGCGGCTGCTAAGTGGGGGGGGGGGGGGGGGGGGGGTGATCATAAACAAACGTCGAATAACCACAGAAAAGATGACATTCTGTAGGTCGGGGTGTGGAATGTCAGAAGTTTTAACGTGGTAGGGGAACTAGAAAATCTGAAAAGCGAAATAGTAAGGCTCAATGATAAGAAGAGAAGGCTTTCTGGTCATATGGGTACAGGGCAATGTCAACGACAGCAGAAATTGGTATAACGGGAATGGGATTCGCTATGGATCGAAAGAAAGGGAAGAGAGTGAGTTACTGTGAACAGTTCACTGATAGTGTTGTTCTTATCAGAATCGACAGGAAACCAACACGGACAATAATCGTTAAGATATACAGTCAACCGTCCCAAGCGGAAGGTGAAGAGACAGACGAAGTATATGAGGAGGCTGAAACGGTAATTCAGTACGCGAAGTGAGATGAAAATTTAAGTCATGGGGATTGGAATACGGTTAAAGGAGAAGGAGTGGGAAGACAGGGTTACGAGAGTATATTGGGTTGGTAATAGAAATAAGAGAGTAGAAAGACTAATTGAGTTCTGGAATACGTTTCTGCTAGTAACAACGAATACTATGTTTAAGGATCACAAGAGTAGGAGGTATACTTGGAAAACCCTAGGTGATACGGGAAGATTTTCCTTAGACAATATTATGATCAAGCAGGGATTGCGAAATCAGATACAGGATTGTAAAGCGTACCCATGAGCAGATATAGACACAGATCACAATTTAGTAATCATGAAGAGCAGACTGAAGTTTAAGAGACTAGTTAGGAAGAATCAATGCACAAAGACGTTGGATAAGGAAATACTACGAACTGAAGATATATGTTTGAATTTCTGTGAGGCTACAGATTCTGCGACAATGAACAGCTCAGTAGGCAGTACAGTTGAAGACGAATCGATATCTTCAAAAAGAGCAATCACAGAAGTTGTAGAGAAGAACGTACGTACAAGGAAGATAGGTGTGAGGAAACCTTGGGCAACAGAAAGAATTCTTCAGTCGAACGACGAAAGAAGAAAGTACAGGAACGTTCAGAGAAATTCAGAAATACAGAAGTACAAGTCATTTACGGTTAAAATAAATAGACGAAATGGCTGCACGAAAAAATGTGAAGAAATCGAGAAATATATGATGGTCGAAGTACTGACTGAGCATATAGGAAGGTCAAAAAACTTCAGTACAATTAAAATGAAGAGTAATAATATTACGAGTGCAGTTGCAATTCCACTGTTAAATGCAGAGGAGAGAGGGGATAGGTGAAAAGAAGTCATTGAAGGCCCTATGGGGGGAGGGGGGGATGGATTTGTCTGATGACGTGATAGAAGAAGAAACAAGAAAACGAGAGTCGATATGAAAGAGATATTGGATCAGAATCACAGTCAAAATTTAAAAGAGCTTTGGAGGATTTATAATTAAATAAAGCAGAATGGATAGATAACATTCCATCAGAATTTTTAAAATCATTAGGGGAAGTGGCAACAAAACGACTATTCACGTTGGTGTGTAGAATGTATGACTCTGGCGACATACCATTTGTTTTTCGGAAAAATATCATCCACAAAATTCCGAAGACTGCACGAGCTGACAAGTGTGAGAATTATCGCACTATCAGCTTAACAGCTCATACATCCAACTTGCTGGCGATAACATTGTACAGAAGATTTTTCAAATGTGTGTGAATTCCTAAGGGACCAAACTGCTTAGGTCATCGGCCCCTAAACATACACACTACTTTAACTTATGCTAAGAACAACACAGACACACCCCCAGGCCCGAGGGAGGACTCGAACCTCCGGCGGGAGGGGCCGCGCAGTCCGTGACATGCAAGCAATAGTAATATTGAAAAAAAGGGGAAATCAGCCGGCCGCGGTGGTCTCGCGGTTCTAGGCGCTCAGTCCGGAACCACGCGACTGCTACGGCCGCAGGTTCGAATCCTGCCTCGGGCATGGATGTGTGTGATCTCCTTGGGTTAGTTAGGTTTAAGTAGTTCTAAGTTCTAGGGGACTGATGACCACAGATGTTAAGTCCCATAATGCTCAAAGCCATTTGAACCATTTTGGATTACATATTGAATGGAACGAGCAGTCCACTAAGTACAGAATATGTATTGAGAGTGATTCGGATGAAGAGGAAAGTAATGAGAAGTTACAGAAATGTGAATTCCGAGAAACCTTTCAAAATTGTTTATCACGAATTAGATGTAATTAAGGAATTCTGCTACCGAGGCAACAAAATCACCCATGACGAACGGAGCAAGGAGGACATAAAGAGCAGACTATCACTGAAAAAAAGGTATTCCTAACAAAGAAAAGTATACTAGTTACAAATATAAGCCTTAAGTTGGCGAGAAAAAAATGCGAAAATGAATATGATGATGACGATGATGTGGGGTTTCTCGCCACTTTCATGAATGGTGAAGAAATTATGAGGACAACACAAACACCCAGGCATCTCGAGGCAGGTGAAGATCCCTGCCCCCCGCTGGGAATCGAACCCGGAACTCCGTGCACGGGAAGCGAGAACGCGACCATGAGACCACGAGCTGCGGACCCAAAATGTATATTTGGAGCACAGCATTGTATGGTAGTGAAACATGGACTGTGGAAAAACCGGAACAGTAGAGAATTGAAGCACTCGAGATGCTACAGATGAATTTTGAGAATTAGGTGGACTGATAAGGTACGGCATGAGGAGAAATGGAACGTATAGAAGACACGAAGAAGAAGAAGAAGGGACAGGATGGTAAGACATCTGTTAAGACTTCACGGAATAACTTCAGTGGTAGTAGAGGGAGCTGTAGAGGCTAAAGCTGTAGACGAAGACAAGGACTGGAATACATCCAGCACCTATTGATGACGTAGAATGCAAGTGCTATTCTGCGATGTAGAAATTGGCTCAGGAAAGGCATTCGTGGTGGCCTACATCAGACCAGCCAGAAAATATATGGCTCAATAAATAAATAAATGAATAAATAAATAAAAAGGGAGAGACGTAAACTTGGCTTCAAGTTGGAAACACTGTGAAACAAGACTCTTCCGACTAAATGACATTCCTCCATTTGTCTGTAGTCTGCGTTTAATGGCTTCGACACCACGTATTCATGTTATGGGCAATTGCATAACTGATGAGTCGTTTCGGAATTCCAGCTCTTTTGGTGTTGATAAAGTTCGCGACTCCGAATTTCATTTCTGCAGTGACTTTTGTAGCTGTCTTCCTCTACGTTTTCGTCACAGTTCTCTTCACTGACCGTCCTTCACGATCACTCAGCACATACTTTCGTCCGCCTTGTGACTTTGCTGATGTTAGTTCACATTCGCTGTACAAATACACAGAAAACAGTTAGGACCACGGCTACCACTTGCAATGTGTTAAGGCCGTTGCATAGGCATCTCTCGTGGTCAAACACAACAGCGATACCTGCAGGCTTGGCCAGCATCTGCATTTATATACAAGCATGGATTTTTCGCGGTGTTTCCATATGTTCATCCAACCACTGTACCATGTACGGTGTCGCGATGCAGCGGTGGTGGGCGGGCGTGGGGGGGGGGGGGGGAGGGGGGGGGAAGAGCAAATTTAGAATTTAACGTCCAATCGGCAACGAGGTCACTAGAGTTGGGGCACATGCTCGGATTAGGGAACGAAATCGGCTGTGTCCTTTTGCAAAGGAATCGTCCCTGTATTTGCCTCACCGACTGAAGGAAGTCACGGTCAACCTAAATCTGGATGGCCACACTGGGGCAGCGGGCAGAGACTGCGTCAGGACTACGGCGAAGCCTTGCTCGATTACACAGCCTGCCTTGGTCATCGCTCCACCAGTGCGATTGGTGCTGCTGTGGCGTCACTTCAGCTTGCGATCCGGTGCGCTCGCACGTGGCGCTAAAGGTTCGTCCGTAGAGCCGGGAACAGTATACTGCAGGATGGTGAGCTGGAATGCGTCTTGACCCTTTCCTTCAGTAACCGGTGGCTATGCCGGCCGGAGTGGCCGAGCGGTTCTAGGCGCTACAGCCTGGAGCCGCGCGACCGCAACGGCCGCGGGTTCGAATCCTGCCTCGAGCATGGATGTGTGTGTTGTGCTTAGGTTATTTAGGTTTAAGTAGTTCTAAGTTCTAGGGGACTGATGACGTCAGCAGTTAAGTCCCATAGTGACCAGAGCCATTTGAACCATTTTGAACTGGTGGCTATGTCGCTTTACTAACGTGAAATGGGGACTTCCTGCACTTACGCTAATTTCGCCTGCCGAAGTGCCACGTTCCAACATCAGGTCATCACATGATCAAAAAATTACAGTACATAATTAAAATCTGTAAGATAGCAAACTCACTGTGTAGAGCGCAACATTTCGCAGTCCTTCATGAGAAAATATTATGATATGCTTTAGTCTAATATGACTCAGTGTTAACTAGGTTTTAAATCATTGACTTAAGATTCACTTTAACATAAGAGCCGAAACATAATAATGTTCTAAAGCAATGGCACTCTACCTGGTCCATGTCACCAACTAATGTGCGCTCCAGCTTCCATTGAGTTTTCATAAAATTTTGTCAGAGTATTTGGTAAGTAATTATATTATATGTTTTATGTTTTATCTGACTGATAAATTTTTATTTCTTACTTTATAAATCGTCCTTATTCTGGAAGTGCTGGGCAGTTAGAAAAATCTGCTACTAGCAGAGATACAGAAGTGTGTGTGATGGGTAAAAATGATTGACTACCACAGTTCCAATCGAACTCGACTTATTGCTTTAAGATGCAAATGCACAAGGGAGCTATGGACGTAAAGTGTTCTCAACATTTAGAGCCATACAGCACCACCAGAATTGGTGCATAAGTACTTGATTTAAATGCCACAGCAGGGTAATATTCACATCACGAAACGGTTTCATGAATTAGTGTTGCGTTTTTGTGGTCTTCTAAAATAGTGGCCCAATGACGCAGCCTCTAGAGACTACTCGTTACATACGAGGCGTAGTTATCACGGCCTTGGCGTGCTGACGAACTGCGACATGGCGTGAAGGAAGCGCGATGTGGCACTGCCGAGAACTCCGTCATACTCATGGTCACTGTTGGGATACGAAACCACCAAAGAACATCAACTGACATAGCCACGCTACACCACAAATACATCTGGATGCTTGATGTCTTTTCAATACAAATAATTTTGGTTTTTTAGTGTATAATACTATTATTAGGAACAACACCTAACTTACTTCAAGATTCGTGTCATCAGGTCGATACTTTGTAGTGATATACAACGTTTGGAAATGGTGAATGGAAACTTATCAACCAAGATTTTTTATTTTACTTTTAATGTTTTTTAATAGTAGGGACTGTTTTATTCATTGCTGTATTGTTTTCTCCCTGCATTTCATATTTTATGTTTTTTTAAATATATTTTACATTGTGAAACTTTTTTTTTTTAAAAAAAAGAAACTGTGAATGAGGGGGCACTCTTATCATTGCTGGCCGTAATTAGCATCTATTTAAAGCTTAGCACTGATCTTTGATCTTACTGCCAAAACTCCATATGTCAGACACTCAGATTGGTACCAAATGTTGTAAGTCGATAAGAGTATCAACCAAAACTCAGATTTAGTTCGTAGTATGAGCTGTCGTCCAGCAGAATGGGTGTAAACATTAATTAAATGTAACAGCAGAACTATGGAGCAAAAGGGTGCTGGGGTCAAACCCCAATGATGAAATTTTTTACTGTGTTATGCGTGAAAGTTTTTTGTGGGACTATTAACACTTCCATAAGTATGATGCAATTGTTTCTTTATTCTACTGTTTCGATTGTTTATGTTTATCCTGTGAAACTACAGACTCACTAGCTGCGTAACTGATCAGGTAAGAAATTGAGGACGCCCGCGGTGGTCTCGCGGTTTTGGCGCGCAGACCGGAACTGTGCGACTGCTACGGTCGCAGGTTCGAATCCTGCCTCGGGCATGGATGTGTGTGATGTCCTTAGGTTAGTTAGGTTTAAGTAGTTCTAACTTCTAGAGGGACTTATGACCACAGCAGTTGAGTCCCATAGTGCTCAGAGCCATTTTTTAGAAATTTAGGAGATAAAACCTGGATGAATTGAAAGAACTAGAGACTGTTGAGAGTTTAAAAGGTTGCTTTAGGGAATAATGGTTCAAATGGCTCTGAGCACTATGGGACTTAACAGCTGTGGCCATCAGTCCCCTAGAACTTAGAACTAATTAAACCTAACTAACCTAAGGACATCACACACATCCATGCCTGAGGCAGGATTCGAACCTGCGACCGTAGCAGTTTCGCGGTTCCGGACTGAGCGCCTTAACCGCGAGACCACCGCGGCCGGCCTTTAGGGAATATCTGAATCACGCAAATGAAAAGAATACAACAGAGGAATGAGTAACTTTGAGAAATGAAAGAGAAGGAGCAGAAGGTCAAATAGGTAGGAAGCCAGGGTCCAGTTGAAATCTTTACAAGACGCACGATATATTCAATCTAAGTGCTGAAAATTGAAAATATAAAAATGCAGCGAATTAAGCAAGCAACAGGGAGGAGAGACGTCAAAAAATGCTAGTGACAGGAAGCGCAAAATGGCAAAGCAGAATTGTCTGTACGAGAAATAAAAACCTACAGAAGCATGCATGACCAGTGGAGAGATAGTTGTCGCTTACAGGAAAAATAAAGTGGCCTCGCAGAAAGGAGGAACACCTGAACGAATATTAAGGTGCCAGATGTCAAGTCCGCAATGCGGAAATGATAAACGGCAAAAAGTTAGATTGAATATATGAAGGGTTTTTACAACAGGAACAAACTGGAAGACAATATTATAAAACCAGTAGAGGAAGTAGATGAAGCTCAGGTGTCAAATAGGATACTGAGACAAGAATTTGACAGAGAACACAGGACATTACGTCAAAATTACTGAGATCCTTGGAAGAGGCACCCGCGTCAAAACGATTCCACTTGGTGAACACGTTATACGAGACATGTGAAATATCTATAGATTTCAAGAAGAATTGATTAATTCGTTTTACAAAGAGAGCACAACTGACTGTAGTGATGATTACCAAACCATGAGTTAGTAAGTCATTGTATCAAATACTAATTGGAATCATTTACAAAAAGAACGAAAAAACTGGTAGAAGCTAACTTCTGACAAAATTAGTTTGGGTTCCGGAGAAATGTAGAAATAGGAAAGGCAATACTCAACTCTACATAATGTATTTTAGAAAGACAAACCTGATTTTATAATATTATCAGATTTAGAAAAATATTTGAAAATAGTGATTGGAATACTCTTCGAAATTCTGTTGGTAACAGTGATAAAATATGGGGAGCGAAAGGATTTTTACAACTTGTACAGAAACCTGACGGAAATTCCAAGAGTAGAAGGAAGTCAAAAGATGACATTAGTTTACAAAGGAGTGAGATAGGATTGCCGCCTATCACCGATGTTATTTAAACTCCACAGTGAGGAAGCCACTTTTTACGGAATGATAGTTAAAGGACAAGAAATAAAGTGAGAGGTTTGTTGACGATGTTGTATATTGTATGTGAACCGGGGACCTAGAAACGACGGAGAGGCTCCGTCCCCGCCGCAGCCGCAGTGGTCCACAGCCCCACGACGACTACCGCAGTCCACTTCACCCCTCCGTTGCCCCACACCGAACCCAGGGTTATTATGCGGTTAGGCCCCCCAGTGGACACCCCCCCCCCCCCCCCAGAGAACGTCTCACACCCACCAGACGAGTGTAATCCCGGGGAACTAGCCCGCATTCGCCGAGGCAGATGGAAAATCGCCTAAAAACCATCCACAGACTGGCCGGCTCACCGGACCTCAACACAAGTCCGCCGGTCAGATTCGTACCGGGGACCAGGCTCTCTTTCACGCTGCGGAAAGCCGTGCGTTAGACCGCTCGGCTAACCGGGCGGGCTTGTTGACGATAGGCTCATTCTATTTGAAACGGCGAGGAACTTGGAAGAGCCGTTGAATGAAATAAATAATGTCTTAAAAAGAGACTACTAGACAAACATCGCAAAAGTAAAATCAATGTAATGGAATGTTGACGAATTAAATTAGGCCATAAGAGAACTAGATTAGGAAATGAGGTATCAAAAGTAGTGAATAATGAACTGAACAGAAAACTGCAAGACGACGGGTGATATAGAAATGCTGTGAAATGCAGACAGGCGATACCAAGAAAATCGTTTCCATAAAACAAATTTATTAGCATCGATTAAAAAAATTAGATGTTAGAAACTGTGTTTTGAAGGTATTTGTCTAGGGTTTAGCTGGGTACGAAAGTGAAACAACACTAACACGAAGACAACAGAAACATCAGAAATATGCTCCTATAAAGGAATGGTGAAAGATGAATAGATCGATTCGTTAATAAAAATGTAGTGAATCAAATGCATGAAAAAGAACTTTATGACATAGCATGACTAAAATAAGAGACCAGCTGAATGAGCATATCCTGAGGCTTCAAGGAACAGGCAGTTTGGTTATGGGAGGAACTGTGGAGGAGACCATTGCTTGAACACTGGGCACAGTAAGCAGGTTCAAACTGTTGTTGCAGTAGTTATTCGCAGATGAAAGAGGCTCGCATAGGATGGACTAGCTTGGGTAGCTGAGTCAAACCAGTCTGAATATTACAACAGCAACAATAACAACAACAAAGAAAGAGTTTTGTTACGAATTAAGAGGTCAGAGTTCTCGCCAGCATCTGAACGACTTCCACAGGATAAAGAGTTCCATCTGGTACACATCGGAGAGTTTATTTATACACTGGAATGGAAATGTATTGATCGCTTTACATTAAGCTGCGCACTTACTACTTTAGTACCGTATAGTATCGGGTGTCCTTGTGCAGCCGAAAACCGTTATCGTAGATACCAGACGCTTTGCCAACCGGATATCTCCCTGCATTTAAGTGTTGCAATTTCAAGAATGGCAGAATTGGACGAGGATCGTATTGTAGCCCACCTTTATGTGCCCTTTTAGAGCATCTGTACACGCAACCGTCTCTTACTCTTAGTAACGTGATCAGCTGAGAAATTTATTTAGCCAGGCAAGGCTCAAGGCTTAGTTGATATTCCTTCATGCGTTTATGCGGCCTTGCCGTAGTGGATACACCGGTTCCCGTGAGATCACCGAAGTTAAGCACTGTCGGGCGTGGCCGGTGCTTGGATGGGTGACTATCCAGCCTCCATGCGCTGTTGCCATTTTTCGGGGTGCACTCAGCCTCGTGATGCCAATTGAGGAGCTACTCGACCGAATAGTAGCGGCTCCAGTCAAAGAAAACTATCATAACCACCGGGAGAGAGGTGTGCTGACCACACGCCCCTCCTATCCGCATCCTCACCTGAGGATGACACGGCGGTCGGATAGTCCCGATGGGCCACTTGTGGCCTGAAGACGGAGCGTTTTTGTTTATTGTTCTTCACGTCTTACGTCCACTTTGAAGCTCTTCCATCCTCCCTTATCATCATTCCATATATAACACCTATTATTTTTTATTATTAAGCTATTATTATCATCTGCATTACTAGTAGTACCTGTAGCGGCAGTATTAGTATTATTGTACTATTTACTTGATGCTATTACGTGTTAATGGTCGTGTGACGATGTCTGGTGATTCCTTAGGCTAAACAAATATACTCATGTGAAAAACTTAAGGAACAAAGTAACTTTCGCATCAGGTGTCACCGCCAAGTAACAAAACTCGGTTAAACTTGGACCATACACAGAGAAAACTCCAACAGACTAGTACAGAAGTTAACTGAAAGAAATGCAGAATGAGAAGAGGAAAAATAACACTTTTATTCAAAGCCAATAATGACGCTGAAGTCACCGCGTTTATGATGGTCCCCCGGATATTGCAAAAGGCGTGATATGGTTCTTAATAGTGTGTGTGATCATAACATATGGCAGTGCATGCTTTGCAACGTACTACCGTGCCGGCCACAAGGTTGGTAAGAACTTCTTGTGGTAGGGAGTTCCACTCCTTCAGAAGCGCTGTTGACAGCTGAGTGTATGCCCAGCATATTCCTCACTTGTAGCAGCTGGATTATCTTTGGTGCATGTGGACCTGCTACAATATATCTTCTCAATGCATCCCACACGCGTTCGTCAGGGGAACGGACTGTCTAGTCCATTCCCCGAATATCCTCTCGTTTCAAGAGCTCGTCCACTTGCGCTGTTTCAGTCTGTCGCGCATAGTCAACCATAAAAATTAAGTCAGAATCGAATGCACCTCTGAAACGATGCACATGTGGAACTAGTACAGTGTCACAATAACGTTGATCGGTAAGTGCATCGTGTTAAAATATTTGAAGGTCAGTACGCCAATGCAACATTATGCCTTCCCACAGCATAACACTTGGAGCCCGAAAACTAACATGACAGTGTTCTTGCATGCATTAATTAATCCCACCTCTCGCCATCTGAGTGTATGCCCAGCATATTCCTCATTTGTGGCAGCTGTGTTCGCAGTATTTTTCAGCTTTCGTTTTCAACTTATATCTCTCGCATTTCCAGTTGCCTTTTTCATTCTCTTAGCACATTAACTGCTCTAAAGGAAGTAATTTCTCTGAAAGCGTATATTTAAATTTGTTCAGTACATTCGGTCTTTTTCTTAAGACCTGTGGAAAAACATTATTTGTCGACATCAACTCTAATTCGCCAATATCTATATTTAACGCGCCCTAGATTGAGAAGAATATGTTTCTCCAGGCTTACCATAAAGCTTATGTACTGTATATTGCTTATATTGATTTGGACCTCTATTAACAACCTCTACATAGTTTACTAGCAAATAATTAAAATTTAAGGGAAACAAAACATAGCCCATAATCTTTTCTTGACTAAGATGGCCTGGAAGGTTTACTTGCACGCCAGTCAACTTTTAGATATTGTTATTGTCCCAACAGACGTACTGTAGAACACTTAAATACCACTCAGCATTTTTTGTCCACGTTATTCGTTAGCTGACACTTCGTGAAAACGAATGGCGCAGCATACAGGGGCGCACATTATACACACATCAAAAAAAGTTTTGCATCACCCCAGTTACTAGAACTCCTGAAAATGGACGTTGATTGTGGATATTGTACCACAGACAGTCCCTTTGAATGTTCAGAGATGTCACTAGATCCCCTCAAAGATGTAAACAACCATGCATGAGCGACGCTAATTAAACGGAGGGGGGTCCGACAGCCGATCATTTCCAATCATTCCACCAGGAAGGAGGTACACGTCTCGTGATGTATGTAGTTCAACCATGCCTAGACGGTCAATACCGCGGTTCGATTGCATCCGCATTGTTACTTTGTGCCAGGAAGGGCTCTCAACAAGGGAAGTGCCTAGGCGTCTCGGAGTCAACCATAGCGTTGTTGTTAGGATATGGAACTGTCGATGGCATACCTCGCTCAGGCCGCCCAAGGGCTACTACTGCAATAGATAACCGCTACCTACGAATTATGGCTCAGAGCAACCCTGACAGCAACGCCACTATGTTGAATAATGTTTTTCGTGCAGCCACAGGACGTCGTGTTACTACTCAAATTGTACGCAATAGGCTACATGATGAGCAACTTCACTCCCGACGTCCATGGCGAGGCGAATCGTTGCAATGAAGACACCATCCAGCGAGTGAAGCAAGGCGGAGGTGCCGGCCGGAGTCGCCGAGCGGTTCTAGGCGCTTCGGCCTGGAACCACGCGACCGCTACGGTCGCAGGTTCGAATCCTGCCTCGGGCATGGATGTGTGTGATGTCCTTAAGTTAGTTGCGTTTAAGTAGTTCTAAGTACTAGGGGACTGATGACCTCGGATTTCAAGTCCCATAGTGCTCAGAGCCATTTTTGAAGGTGGAGGTTCTCTGATGTTTTTGGGGTGGCATTTATGTTGGGCGACGTACGCCGCTGGCGGTCATGTAAGGTGCCGTAACGTCTGTACGATACGTGAATACCATTCTTCGACCGGCAGTGCAACCATATGGGCAACATATTGACGAGGCATTCGTCTTCATGGACGACAATTCGCGCCTCCATTGTGCCCATCTTGTGAATGACTTCCTGCAGGGTAACGACATCGGTCGACTAGAATGGCCAGCATGTTCTCCAAACATGAACCCTATCGAACATGCCTGGGATAGATTGAAAAGGGCTGTTTATGGACGGCGTGACCCACCAACCACTCTGAGGGTTCTAAGCCGAATCACCGTTGAGGAGAGGGACAATATGGACAAACAGTGCCTTGATGAAATTGTGAACAGTATGCCACGATGAATACATGCATGCATCAGTGCTATAAGTCGTGCTACTGGGTATTAGAGGTACTGGTATATACAGCAATCTGGACCACCACCTCTGAAGGTCTCACTGCATGATGGTACAACATGCAATGTGTGGTTTCCATGAGCAATGAAAAAGGGCGGAAATGATATTTATGTTGATCTCTGTTCCAATTTTCTGTGCAGGTTCCGGAACTCTCGGAATCGAGGTGATGCAATACTTTTTTTGATGTGTATATACTGTTTGTTTTCGTTCAGTACCCTTTGAGTCTTTCACATAGTCGAACACACCGCCCATTCTCTAGTTATAAATGGTGGCTCAGAATCTGCTATTACAAGGTTCTTTAGCCGAGAAAGATTTAAATGTTTCGAGTAGGCGCATATCAGGGCATTTCCCAAAAACCAATAAAGTGATTGCCAAACAATATCTTTGCGTTTGGAGCTCATCCACGTTAAAGAGACAATCTTAACTGTCTTACCGTCGATTACAATCACATTGCTGTTTCCCTGGTAGTCTCCTAGTCATGCTTTGATGTTAGGCAGTCGCATATCTCCAATTTGTTAAAAATATCAGCGACATCTTGCATTATATGCAGGTCCAAAAGACTGTTGTCGAGTACATCCTGTTCGGAAAATCCACAATCTTGTGATCACCCCACTAGCATTTACAGTGAATACAGATATCTTGTACCATCCATTGGTGTACAAAAATTTCCATATACCCCGTGTAAGGCGAGCCTTTCTTACCCATTAGTAACAGTCTGTTATTGTTCGAGTACCATTTTATAACTGTCCTTCTCGGTAAAGTTTTCCAAATTAACTGCACTTACTCGCGTAATTTCTTTAATAGGGTTCCGCCTTAGTCTGTTCGATATACTGCTTTTCCTTCGCAAGGCCGGAGTGGCCGAGCGGTTCTAGGCGCTACAGTCTGGAACTTCGCGATCGCTACTGTCGCAGGTTCGAATCCTGCCTCGGGCATGGATGTGTGTGATGTCCTTAGGTTAGTTAGGTTTAAGTAGTTCTAAGTTCTAGGGGACTGATGACCTCAGAAGTTAAGTCCCATAGTGCTCAGAGCCATAACATCTTTTTCCTGCAAGTACGCAAATGTGTAAATACTTTACATAAATACGTACAGTAAATTTAACTGGCTTATTTCCCTTTCGTATCAGACTGTTCCCATATTCTATATGTAAATGTATAGCTTCCTTTCTGGATATCCCACCAAGAGTGCGTTGCTGTCTTTACCACCCATTTCTGCTATAGATTCCCCATCCAGCCAGAGCAACTATAAAATGTGTATTTCTTTCTCTTCTTCCAAATGTCCACCCAGAAAATCTACCATTAGCACAAATTCCTACTTGTCAAAGCCAATCCTTATATACACTAAACCACATGGACTGTGCTGAAGATGGGATGAATTACAATCTTGACTATCTTAAACAAACCTTACGCTTACTGATTTTTACAAAATCTAGTTCCATTACCACCTAACAATGGTGACACTCATTTATACTTCCTCCTATGTTGACAACACAGAATCTTGTCCAACTGAGGCTGTCAAAGCTTCGTTACTACCCAAAAGATCCAGGCTGGAAATAATGTCCAAGAAACTGACTTTGTCCAGTTATAGACACCTAGCCCAATTGGGCCTGCCTCTCTCTCTCTGTTTGGTGTGTGTGTGTGTGTGTGTGTGTGTGTGTGTGTGTGTGTGTATGTGTGTGTGTGTGTGTGTGTGTGTGTTGATGTGTCGCTGTAACCTGTAATATAAGAGAAAGACAAGTGATGTGGGTCATTCAGCAATCATCTGCACAGCAGATCCTCCAAGTTAATCTCTGCAAAACATGGCATCAAGACGAAGCTACTATTTCTCCTGCAGGAGAACAACAACGCAGTAGCACAAGAAATATTGAAAAAATCGGCGAGGAATTACTGGAAACGTTTTGCAGCAATATAAAAATACAGCGGCAATACTTATAAATTTAAATTGATTGATTTTGAAATGGCTGTGCTAGAGGAAGTGCTTGCAGCATCTTTGTGTAGATGGCTATTATCTTATGGACCTACATATAACAAAAGATTTTGCTGGGACTTTTAAAAAAATGGCAATGTGTGTCGACCTAAAAGCAAACCACTACTTTTGTGCGCAAGGAGAGTACCGGGGGAAACAGCGATGTGATTGTAAACAACGATAAGACAGTTGGGGCTGATTAACGTGGACGAGGTCCAGTTGTTAATATATAATAAACTTGCATGTCAACTCACAAGCTCCCGAGTGAACAAAGTTTTAGATAACCACTTTACTGCTTTTTGGAGAGTAACTTGATATGCATCTATGGTAAACTTCTATGTTTTTCTTCACTAAAGAAAGTGACATTTCCAGACTTGAAACTACTGTAATCTGCTTTCTTGTTTTACTCTCTTCTAACCGCTTCTGGCATCTCTGTTCTTTTCTTGTCATCTTTTGTTCCTTTTAGTGTTTGTTACCTTTCCTTCATATTTGTGGTTTTTCCTTTCTTTCCGTTTTGTGTTGTACTTCTCGTTTGTTTTATTCTCCCCCTTGTGGCATTGTTTTATTCGGAACAAGGGACCAATGGGTAAGCAGTTTGGTCCTTTCACCTCTTTTAAACCAACCAACCAACCGTTATCGTTCGCGACTGGTTTGAAGAACATTCTGGACAGTCCGATCGAATGATCTGGCCACCCAGATAGTCCGACATGGACGGATATTGAAGCAGCAGGGCTCAATTCTTCGGCAGGATATTTCAAACGACTTGTTGTGTCTATGCCACGTCGAGTTGTTGCACTACGCCGGGAAAAAGGAGGTGCGGCACGATATTAGGAGGTAACCCATGACTTTTGTCACCATAGTGTATGCCTCTCTTGGTCTTTCTACTTGCAACTTGTCAATTTCATCACATAAAAATGTGCAATCATTGTATCTCACCCAGTTTGAAAAGGTATTAATGTAACGGGGGAATTCTACTTTTTAGTGAAAATACCTTACTGACTGAGCTACAACGACAGCATATCTTTGCCTACTATTGATGGTTTATTTAAATGAAACACAGTTAGAACAGAAAAAGATTCATTTATTTTCTTTTTTTTTAATTTCAGATTACATTTTAGGATATATAAACTTGTACAAATATACGCTTATTCGTTTAGCAACATTGGCTAGTGGTGATTCATCAAACATACTGCCTACAGAAGCACAACAGTTACCGAAATTACAGTAGCAGTGAAAACATCCACTCAAATGTTTCCATGGATGACCTTTTAATACGTTATTGGAACAAGTCATTTAACCCACCTACTTAATTGCCTTTAGAACTCAATAAAGTAACATTTCATGTGGGACGGATTCAAAAAGTCCTTAGTTTTCCAGTGGTTTGTGGCCCAAGATGTCTAAGCATAGGTCATACAATTCCTGTAAATTGCTGTCCAGTTGTTTGTGGACGTGGAGCTGGCGCCCAGTAACGTCCCAGGCGAGTTCCATCAAGTCGAGATAACACTAAGTAGACCACCAACACTTCAACTTGATTCACTATCATGCTCCTCAAAATCCCATAACACGATTCTATTATTTTGACATAGCCAGTTTTCTTGTTGTAATATGGCATCGCTGCTGGTGAATGGCGGGTGGTAACGCATTCGCATCGGGTGGGCCAATGCCCCCTGTGAGTGAACAGGGTGCGAAAAGGCACACGGGGGCAGAGGTTTGCTAGTTACCGGGAGCTCCAACGTTAGGCTCGTTATATAGCCCTTAGGTAAACAGCGTTCAGCCCCGGAAAGAAAGCCAATGTGCATTCGGTACTTCTGACAGGGGACCCTCACCATGCGCCTATCGAGAGGGCAGGCCGCAGTTATCTGCGAGTTGTGGCACACGCGAGCACCAACAACGCGTGTCAATTTTTTTAGGCCATCCTCAGTTCATACTGACGGCTGGCGGGAGTGGTGAAGACGGCAGGCCTCAGGCCTCAGCATTGTTCCCAGAGTTGATCGGAGTACTCCGGTATGCAGTCGAGTGGAGGATTTAAACCAAACACTTTTCCCACTCCATAGCGGTCTTTTCTGCAGTTTTCTGGACCTGCATAATCGTACGGGAATTGTAGGACTCCGCTTGATAATTCAGGGGTGTACTACGCAAAGGAAGCAGCTACTGGGGTATCAGAGTACTTGTGGAGTGCTCTTGCAGGTTTTTTAGGCTACGCGGTAGTACTCTTATGAACACTCGCCAGACGATATGCAGATAACGAAGTAAGACCACGTTCAGAGTAAAGGCACTTCCACTGTCAAAATTTTACATCTAAATTGTCGAACTATTCGTAACAAAGTTCACGAATTTACTGCCCTCCAGGAACTTCCTCGCGCTCAAGTTATGTCGTGACCGAGAGAGGGCTGAACTCTAAGCAGAAAGCTCTAGGGTATTCAGTGAGTCATAGAACGTGTATCGGAAAGACTGCTTAGACGGCTTAGAACACGAAATGTTCAGGTAATTGTCTCTACTGAAGTCGAATTTGATTGTGACAGTTAAATTATCTGCTCACTTATAACGGATCTATTTAAAATCAAGTCAACTGTTAAGACTCTTTTTCGGGCCACTCGATTCCGCTATGACAGTTTTAAAGTCGTTCAAACAAAGTCTACGATAACTAGTGCGGAAATACCCAGATTGTGCAATAGTAATTGAAGACGACGTTAACCTACCGACTACAGACTGGGACGGCTATGGATTCACTGTAGGGGGTACACGCAGACAGTCTTGGGAAATACTTTTGAACACATCAGTCTAAAGACAAAGATTAGAGATCGTGATGTCACCATAGCGGCTATGGTTACTTAATCAATCAACAAGGCTAATAGAGTATTTCTACTGTAAAGAGTAGATAAGCAGTTCTTAGCATCCCAACCTGACAATTATTTGGCATCGCTTAGCTCCAGTGCGAATGACGTTGACTAATTGTGGGCATAGTTCAAAAGGAATTTAATTCGTGCTGTGGAGAAATCTGTGCCGAGAAAGTAATTTAACTACGAAATTCGGAAGATGTTATGAAAGAAGAGGCTGTTGCACTCTCGGTTCAGAAGAGAACGCGTAAATGACGACAGTCAAATATTAGTAGAGATTCGCGCGTCTGTAAAAAGATCGATGCTTGAAGCTTACAACAACTACCAACGTCATGCTTCAGAAAAACATCTTGCCGAGAACCCGAGAAAATTCTGGTCCTATGCAAAATCGGTAAACATCAAAGGCTTCTTTGCAGTCACTCGTTGACCAGTCTGGTGTGGCAGAAGCAGATAGCAAAAGGCAAGCCGAAGTTTTAAATTACGCGTTTAAACAATCGTTCACGCAGGAGAATCGTGTAAACATACCGTCGTCTGACCATTGCATGGACTCCCGTATGCAGACGAAGTAATAGACATCTCTGGAATAGAGAAACAACTGGAAGAGTTGAAAACAAGTAAGTCGCCGGATCCGAATGGAATCCCAATTTGGTTTTACAAAAAGTACTTTGCGGCATTAGCGTCTTACTTAGCTTGCCTTTATTGCAAATCTCTTGCCCAGCATAAAGTCCTGAGCGAGTGGAGAAAAGTGCATGTGTCTCCTGTATATAATAAGCGTAGAAGAACATACCCGCAAAGTTACAGACCAATATCCTTAGCATAGGTTTGCTGCAAATTTCTTGAATATATTCTCTGTTCAAATATAATAAATTGCTTCAGACGGATAGCTTCTGTCCACGAATCAGCACGGTTTTAGAAAACATCGCCCGTACGAAACTGAACTTGCCCTTTTCCCACATGATATCCCGCGAACTATGGATGAAGGGCAACAGCCAAATTCCACGGACTTAAGATTTTCGATAAGCTTTTGATACGGTGCCTCACTGCAGACTGACAATGAAAGTACGAGCATACGAAATATGATGCCTGTATGTGTCAGTGGCTCGAAGGCTTCTTAAGTAACAGAACCCAGTATGTTACCTTCAACGGCGAGTGTTCATCTCAGATAGGGGTAGCGTCAGCAGTGCCACAGGGAGGTGTGATAGGATCGCTATTATTTTCTATACGCATAAATGATCTGACGCACAGGGTAGGCCGCAGTCTGTTGCTGTTCTCCGATGACGCCGTGCTTTTTGGCAAGGTGTCGTCGTTGAGTGACTGCAGGAGGATACAAGATGACTTAGACGAAATTTATAGTTGGTGTGATGAATGGTAGCTAGCTTTATACGAGCCAAATTGTAAGTTAATGCAAAACCGAAATGTCTAAATACAGCATTGCTACACAGTGGTACTTGACAATCACGTCGATTAAATATGTAGACAGGCGTAAGGTTGCAATGCGATATGAAATGGGACGAGCATGTTTTAGGGTAGGTATTAAAGTAGGGTAGGCGAATAGTTGACTTCCGTTTATTAGGAGACTGTTGGGAAATTGTGCTTCATCTGTAAAGAAGACCGCATGGAATCTAGTGCGACCCATTCTTGAGTACTGCTCGAGCGTTTGGGATCCGCGTCAGGTCGGATTAAAGGACGACATCGAAGCAATTAATAGTCGGACTGCTAGATTTGTTGCCGGCAGGTTCGGGGAGAGAAGCGACGTTCTTTCTGAGAAACACTATTGAGAAACTTCAAAGAAACGGCATTTAAAGCTGGCTGCAGAACAAATCTGCTGCCATCAACGTCCACTTCTCGAGGAACACACGACAAGATAAATTAGGGCTCGCAACTAGCTACAGAGACAGTCGATTTTCCCTGGCTCTATTTGCATGTGAAATAGGGAAGGAACTGAGTGTTTGAGGCACAGGCTACGCGCCGTCACGCAGAGTACGGTAGCTCGCTGAGTATATATGTAGCTGTAGATGTAGACGTAAAAGAGATGCAGGTGGTCAGCAATAACGTTCACGTAGTGCAGAGCTGTCATGGTCCCATCGATTACCACCACAGATTCAATGAAAGGCCAGGCGTATGGCTCCAGTAACATAATACTTCCCTCACCGGCCTGCGTCCTTGTTGCGGTTCATGTTTCGAGCATCCGTTCGTCTGGATTATGGAGTATCCAGACACGACCATCGATCTACTGTAACAAGAAACATGATTCATTCGACCGGGAGACGCATTTCCATTATCCACGATCTGATCTCGATGATCCTGTGCCCGCTGCAACCGTCAGTGTTGATGCCATTGGATCAACATGGGAAAACGTGAGGTTCTTCTGTTACAGAACCCTATGTTCAGCTATGTGAGCCAAAAGATGAGCTCCGAGTACCCTGTGTCTGCATCAGGATTGTACTCTGATGTTAGATCTGCCACAGATCGCCACCCATCCTCCTTTAGAGACGGTACAAGCCCCCGACTTCTACATTTTGTAATAAGGCGTAGGCGTCCAACACATGTTGGCCTACCCCTTTCCATAGATTCTCACGAGAGCAGTACGTGAACAGATGACAGGCTTCGTCATTTCCGCGAAGCTCGTTCCCAGGCGCCTGACCATAACAAAGTGTCCTTTGTTAACGTTGCTTTCTTCAGTGGATTTCCACATTTACGGCCCGTATCGTCGCAAGAACGATTCCTTTTTTTTAATAATTTTTTGTTATTTCAAGTCTCCACGAAACGTCGTACTGGTAGCAGACAAAACCGCTGCTCAGCTAAAACTTACAGATGTTTATAGAAGCTTTGAGTTCCATAAAAAACAAATGACAAATTACGTTTTAAAAAATACGTTGTTGGGCGATTTTTATGTTTTTGTGAGGTTGATGATTTTTAGACGGTTTTAAACTGCAGTTAAAGTATAGTAAAAATGATGCTATGGTAGACGGTCCAGTCACGATAATGTGACCATCGCCTATTTTCGACGGCAACGTGTAATAACCACTCACAGACGGCAGGTCGCAGTGCTCTCAGTGGAGGGTAAGTAAAATGTGTCGAGGGGGACGCGGAAAACAGTGTAGTCGTTGTCGTAGTGCACAAACGGAGTGATTCATGTGACGTCAGCCGGTCGCTGTGGCCGAGCGGTTCAAGGCGTTTCAGTCTGGAACCGCGCTACCGCTACGGTCGCAGGTTCGAATCCTGCCTCGGGCATGGATGTGTATGATGTCCTTAGTTTAGTTAGGTTTAAGTAGTTCTACGTTCTATGGGACTGATGACCCTAGATGTTAAGTCCCATAGTGCTCAGAGCCATTTGAACCTTTTATCATCATCTGACTTGCAAAAGGAACACTTTCGTTGGTTGCTGGGCCAATGCTGGAAGCATTTCCGAAAGGAATAAGTTTGAAAACTGTTCGCGTGCCGCCGTGGTTGAGGTACACCATGCGTGACAAAACGCCATTATACAAAACCGTCGCCGAACATTGTTGCACATGGGCATCCGTGGTTCTCGCACCCTCGCTGGCTGTTGTTCACTGACGACGAAGACAGGGATTCGCACGCCAATACCACAGCTGGACGTCCACTGAGAGGCGACAGGCGGCCTTTCCAGATGAATCACATTTTACGCTCCATCGGCTTGAAACGTCTGAAAGCAAACATCGTGCAACAATTGTCGGAAGGATCCAGGCCAGAGGAGAAAGCGTTATGCTCCGGAGATTGTTTTCGTGGAATTCCCTGGGCGATCACGTCATTCTTGTAGACACAGTGCATTAACACAATTATGTATCTATCCTTGAGGACCATGTCAGCGGCTACGTGCAATCTGTTTTTCCTCAGCACGATGACATTTACCAGCAGGACAATGCAACGTGTCACAGAGTTCGCAGTGTACTTGCGTGGTTCGAATAGCACCACGATCCGTCTACCATAAACTCCTGGCCACCTGACTCCCCGGATTTAAACCCACTCAAGAACGTGTGGATCCGCCTCGACCGAGTTGTTGGCGCCATGGATCCTAGCGCAGCTGACCACGGCACTGGAGTCGGTAATGGTTCCTCATACCTGTCGCTACCTTTCAGAACCTCACTGACTCTCTTCCTGCCCGTCTCGGAGCGGTCTGCGCTGCAAGAAGTGCTTATTCAGGTTTTCGACAATTTATTAATAACATTGTTAAAAGTAAAGAAATATCAAATTTACACTATAGAACATATTGACAATTTCGTTTTACAGAATAACGTAGCATTCAAATGAAGATATCAGTTTTACATTACAGGTTTTTTACAAAGCAACGTATCGTCCACATGAAACATACAAAGCAAGGAGGCGACGACACAGCGCGTCCTCCTGTATACAACCTCGTAGTTTCGCAGCAGGATGTAGTACCAAGTATTGTATTGTATTTTATGGAACTGGGGACCTAGAATCGACGGAGAGGCTTCGTCCCCGCCGTAGCCCTCACCCCACCGCCGCCCCACGCCGAACTGAGGGTTTGCAGTTCGGTCCCGCAGTGCCCCCCCCCCCCCCCCCCCCCCCCGTCACATACCAGACGAGTGTAATCCCGATGTTTGCGTGGTACAGTAATTATGGTGTACGCGTACGTGGAGAAGGTGTTTGCACAGGAATCGCCGACATAGCGTAACTGAGGCGGAATAAGGGGAACCAACCCGCATTCGCCGAGGCAGATAGAAAAACGCCTCAAAACAATCGACAGACTGGCCGGCACACCGGACCTCGACACTAATCCGCCGGGCGGTTTCGTGCCGGCGACCGGCACCCCTTCCTGCCGGAAAGCAGTGCGTTAGACCCCACGGCTAACCTGGCGGGCGTATCAAGCATTATTACCTTGCAAAAAGGGAGTCAATGCTAAAACCTAAAATATACTGTTCGTTATTGTATGTTAGCCGCATACTGTCGAAAATAAAATAAGGCGAAAGACAAAACAGTTACAGCTTTACAAATTGTACTATTAGTGAACCTTTCGTAACAAACGAAATTTAAAAAAATATCCAATTTCCGCAGTAATGAACAGTTACGGATCTACCATCCAGTTGCAGCATGCCTCGAATAATACGAGCTGTCTTCAAAAAGAAACCGAACCTTTGAAATATCCCACCAAGTGACAGGGGGAACGCATTGCGGCTAGTGAGCTCACGTAGCGGCATGTTTAGGCAACAAATTGCCGTTTGCTGCGTTTCGCTCTGACCATTTAGCTGCAGTCGCAGAAGTGAGCACTCGTCGGAATAGCGCCAAAGTGACAATGAAGAAGCTTGAAGAACAAGCGTGTGTGTGTGTGTGTGTGTGTGTGTGTGTGTGTGTGTGTGTGTGTGAGCACCAAGCCTTGACGATCTTCCACAGCAACAAATGATGAGCATGTCTACAGTGTTTGCGCTGTCATTTGCGGAAATCGTCATTTAACTGTTCGAGAAGTTCCTGGTGAGTTCTAGCGCCCATGTGGGATCCTGTGCGCAGGAAGAGGCCTGAATTGTGGGGTAATGAGACTTGGATGTTGCATCGTGATAAGGCGTCGGCTCAACAAGCGTGACTGCATGTCCACAGCTACCTAGTAAAACATCACATTCCTGTTGTTCACCATCCACCGTGTTCTCCAGACCTAAACCCAGAAGACTCTTTCCTGAAACCTCCTGGCACATTAAAACTGTGTACCGGACCCAGACTCGAACTCGGGACCTTTACATTTCACGGACAAGTGCTCTACCAACTGAGCTACCCAAGCACGACTAACGCCTCGTCCTCACAGCTTTACTTCTGCCAGTATCTCGTTTCCTACCTTCCAAACTTTACAGAAGCTCTCCTACAAACTTGCAGAACTAACACTTAGTTGGTAGAGCACTTGCCCGCGAAAGGCAAAGGGCCCGAGTTCGAGTCTCGGTCCGGCACACAGTTTTAATCTGCCAGGAAGTTTCATATTAGCGCACACTACACTGCAGAGTGAAAATCTCATTCTAGACTTTTTCCTGTTTGCCAAACTTAAAAACACCCCGAAAGGACGACGTTTCCAAACCACAGTAGAGATTCAGGACAGCGAGACAACAGAGCTCCGCGCCATCCCAGAAAGTGTGTTCCAGGGGTGTAGTCAAAAGTGAAACAAACAGCTGGAACAGTGCACAGTCACTAGAAGGGACTATTTTGAGGGGCGCAGAGCTTTAAATGTTGTACAACAAGCTATAAAGCCTAATAAAGGTTTTTGAAGACACCTCAGTATCCGTACACGGCCTTCCTCTTATAAAGCCGCTTTACTATTCTGTAATTCTGTGAATTTACTTGTAGTATTACGCCACTCGACTAGGAGATTCAGTTGGCGATGGAGGGGGACATGGGAGAGTTGGAGAGTGTGGTGGGCAGCTTCGCGTCAGGGAAGTAAGAATGTCGACCTAATAATATGCGTAACATGTAATACCTCAACTCAACCTATACTGAGAACAAAATAAAAAGTCCCGAGGCATTACTTTTCAGCACGCCCTCGTGAATTTTAAGAGTTTTTACTATGCGCAGTCTGGTGTCGTCTATTGTATCAACTTCTCCGTAGCTGAGGATCACTACGTTTTCTGGCGTTGTGTACTCCCCTGCGCACTCTCTATTGTTGGACAACCACCTAATTCCAAAGAGCTTTGCAAATCAAGGGCAATGACAGTGCTGTTTCAGTTTTGTTCCGCTGTGTGCCCACACGTGTTTCGGAGATAGCTGCATCTAGGACAGTTATGTAGTGTGGCGTAAACGTCCCATCAGACGTAACTTGGCATCGTTTTAAAACAGCCCGTGACAGAGTTTTTCCGAATACTTCTACAACTGAGAGAGGTCTCCCTCTGAAAAGACTTGGATAACGGTGGGATGCTAAACTTAAACTTTCTTCCTTTCCTGCCTTTCGTCCTTTGAACAAAGATCCGGGGGAAAATAGCACACTCCGAGATGCCTCAGTTGTACAGGTTTCAACATACGACCATTTAGTTACAATCGATTAATTATCATGAGTTATGAATAGTTTACTGCAATAGTTTCCGATAGTTGACTGACAAATGTTTGCCAATTTCCTACTAAATCAAAACAATGAAACAATCGAACGGAAAGGTCAAAACGATGCAAAATGGCTAAGGAAGAATCGCTAGAGGACAAATGTAAAGATTTAGGAGCATATTTCACTAGCGGAAAGACAGATCTCACCTACAGGAAAATTAAACGAGCCTTTGGACAAAAGAGAAGGAGCTGCATGAATATCGAGAATTCAGATGGAAAACAAGTACAAGGGAAAGGGGGAAGGGGAAAAGGCAGATGACTTCAAGACAATTTCGTAGAAAAGGAGGAGGGGGCAGATGAGATGGGAGGTATGATACTGCGACAACAGTTTGACAGAGCACTATAACAACTATGTTGAAGAAAAGACACTGGAGTAGAATGCATTCCTTCAGAATTACTGATAGCCTTGGGATACCGAGCCACGACAAAGCTATTCCATCTGGCATGCAAGATGCATCAGACAAACGAAATACCCTCAGACGTCAAGAAAAATGTAGTTATTCCAATCCCAAAGAAAACAGTAGCTCGCAGGTGTGAATATTATCGAACTATCAGTTTGATAAGGAATGATTTCAAAATACTAACAAGGGTTCTTTGCAGAAGAAGAATGGAAAAACTAGTAGAGGACGACCTCGGGGAAGATCAGTTTGGATTCCGGATAAATGTAGGAATACGCGAGGCAATGTTCCACCATACGATGTGTCTTAGAAGATAGGTTAAGCACTTGAGTAAAAGAAGGGATCGGTTGACAGGACATATTCTGAAACATCAAGGAAACATCAGTTTGGTATTGGAGGGAAGTTTAAGGGATTTAAACTCGCCGAGGGAGACCAAGATATGAATACAGTATGCAGATTTAGGAGGATGTAGGTTCCAGTAATTACTCGGAGATGAAGAAGCTAGCTCAGGATAGAGTAGCGTGGAGAGCTGCATCAAACGAGTCTTCGGACTGAAGACCACAACAACATCAAAGGCGTATTAGATTTACCGTTGTGCTGTATGCACTTCTAATTCCACCTTATTCCTGTGACTCAACAACATTCAAAGTCTTTTTATTCTATACGGTTCCTAATAGTTTTGGTAAATATCTTTTAACTTACAGTAGTTGCAAATTTTTCCTTTCTTGTATCATTATTGTATGAGAGTTGAGGAATTGTATTTCTCAGCTAATATTCCATAAACGTACCATTTGTTAGCTATTAACGAAACGATGAAATGGATCAGTGAGCATGAATTGTTACTTTATTTTTGATTTATAGATCTGAGAAGGCTTTTTACTCGGTTTCAACTAAATCTGCATTAACAACTATTGAGAACCAACGAGCGCTTTGTTTGAGTAAACTTCATCATAATAGTGGGAAAATCAGCTGAATGAGTAATCAACCGAGAAGCCTTCTCACCGTCAAAACTGCTCTTTTCATATCCTAAAAGAGGGAAACAGAGGGGCTATTTGTCAATCGGACAAATCTGAACCATCTTAATATTATTGATAAATTTGTACTGTTTGCATCTAGTGGCGGTAAACTTCAACTCAGAATGGTAAAATTGTCTCTATTAACTTTGAAAGTAGGCAAGAAAATCAATTCTCTTCTTTTCATTAGCGTTTCCCTTCTTAGATACGGGCTCCGATGTACTCCAGATTTGGCAGTTATATTTTTATTCAGCTTTGCAGCCGGTCGCCCTTCCTTTCGCCGTAACAGCCAGTACGTGGAGAAGGGAAGCCGCGTGCTCCACTTGTATGCCAGTTACACAAATTTATTATGTGTGCGATTGTGTTTTAACTTTGTGTGTAACGTGTTGTTTGAGGCGGAAAGTAAGAATCATTCCAGGATTTGACTAAACGAGCGTGAGAAACCGCCAAAAAACCACATCCATGCTGGTCGGTGCACCAGCCTCCGTCGTTGATCCGCACGTTCAATACTACCTGGATCCCTAAAAGGTTTTGGTATGGTTCACCATTCCTCCATATAACGCGCTGTGCATTACGCTGTAAGGGCAGCTGTCGGAAATCAATTTTAAAAGACTAAAGTAGATTATGATGAACACACAGAAAATTAAAGTGCTAGTTATTTTAATACGGTCCATCTTAAGGACCAGACATAGCGGTTATTAAGGTGATCGATGTAAATATTTCAGCATGTAAAAACTAATATTGGGAACATAAGCCACAGCAACGCGTTTCGGGACCCAAGCTCCCATCATGTCGTTTAAGTTAGTCGTACATAAAATGCATTTCAAAAGCACGCAAAGTCAAAATATAGAAAACAATAAAATTATCGAATATTTAGTCCTCGTCTTGCTTCAAAAATGGCAACACTAGATTCCCTGTTTCGCTTATCCATTTTACCGTACGCCCTCCAAAGCGCTCCTTCCGTAAGGCGGTAAACTCAGGTCGTATCAGCTGCTTTTCCGTGCATCGCATATTCGTAAACATTTATACGGGTCTTACAGACTGCACCGAGACATCTGCCGTTCCATAACATTCCAAATACGTTACGAAGGGCATAGAGAGACAGCTTACTAATGGTTATCCGAGCCAGATCATTCACATGTATCACACTAACGTCAACCTTAAAAAAGATCTAAAAAGCACCATTCTCGCCAGTTTGCATATTAAGTACCTTATCAAACTCAACCCGGTGTATTGCTATTTCGAGTTCATCAAGCAGTTCGAGTTTCTTCTCTATCTTATCTTGTTTAAGGTTGGCACTAGTGCAATAAATGTGAAAGATTTGAACGGCTGATGTCTTAGTGCAGTCTGTCAGAGCTGTAACAGCTGTACACATGAGAGCGTCTGTAAAGTCTGGAAGGTAGGAGACGAGGTACTGGCAGAAGTGAAGCTGTGAGGACGGGGCGTGAGTCGTGCTTGGGTAGCTCAGATGGTAGAGCACTTTCTCGCGAAAGGCGAAGGTCCCGAGTTCGAGTCTCGGTCCGGCACACAGTTTTAATCTGCCAGGAAGTTTCAAATCAGCGCAAACTCCGCTGCAGAGTGAAAACCTCATTCTGGAAGCTGTACACATGTTTAGGAACTAGAAATGCACAGAGAGGCAGCTGACGTGACCAGATGTGCAGAGTAGGGAATCTGGTGTAGCTATTTTTCAAGTACGTAAGACGGGGACTTCATGACCGAATAATTTTGCTTTTATATTTGGACCTTGAATGCTTTTGAAGTGCATTTTATGCAGCATTGACTTAGACAGTCGACTACCTAACCGCGTGTCTGTGAACTATGATCCAAATATTAGTGGTTGTATGCTAAAATATTTATAGCTGTCAATTCTTAGCCCCAGTTAAATTATTGTATTTAAGACAGAAAAATATACTAACAGAAATGTAACGATTGCCTCAAGGGCTATTGGTAAACCGAATCGAAGATTCCGATACGTCTGAACAGAAATGTTCCCAATCAGTTTGTATTTGTGACAGGGAGTAAGTGAGTTTTAATCCGAAAACAAATCAAACACTGAGGTTTACTCAATGACATTTACTCAACGATCACTGAGTGACGCATATTGGGAATTACTAAAGGAGGTATGGAAACAAGTACATGGGCCGGGGAATAAACTGGAGTAAAATATGTAACAGTCACCATAATGAAAATGAAGTACAAGTGCGCGGCGGCATTAAAGTAAGAGAATGGAAGGTAGATGGACCAGTGAAGGTGGCTGCTGGATTCCAAAAGGCAACAAGATACCGAAGTGACCTAATGAAAGGTGGATAGGTAACATCAGAAAACAAGGCGAGAGCATCGGTAGTGTGTATAGCTGAAAACTGTAGTGGGTGGAGAAGTCTGGCTGTGATTTTTATTCAAATATAGATATCAAATAGCGGACGATAATCATTATAACTATTAGTTTCTCAGTATGATTTTTAGGAGCAACATTTACAAAATAAATATGTGGACTGCACACAAGGTGTTGCGTAGCGAACAGGGAACGAAGCACCTAAAACAGATAAAAATAGTGGAACCAATGTGCCACCATTATCATCACCATCATCATTGTGCACAATGACAATCGATTAATAATCATCTCTAGTAACAAAAGTCAACAACCTTCCTTATGAGTTGTATACAGTGTCTTTGCTTCACTATGCAGGTACCTTAGATTTTAGCAGCTGGTCATTATGCTTCTTCTTCTTCTTCTTCTTCTTCTTCTTCTTCTTCTCCTTCGGTCTGCAACCATTACGTAAAGTGGCAGCGGTTCGCTATGCTCTTCTGTATTGAGCCTTCCTCTTGAGAACGGTATAGGTGGTGCAGCTGGTATCATCCGCGCTCTGGGTGATGTATTTCATTCTCGGTCTTCCTCTTGTGTTCTGCCCTTTCTACGTTCCGTTGAGTGATGCTTTTAATGACAGCATTGTGTCTCAGTAGACTGCCGACACATGTGTCTTTTAGGTCTTGGATAAGCTTGAAGAGCCACAGCTTCTTTTCCACCAACCTGTACAGTTCCTCTTCATATGATACCTTGACTACCCAGGCAATCCGTAGCATTCTGCGGTAATACTACGTCTAGAACGCTATCTTTCTTTTTTTATTATTCCTACTTCCCTAAGTTTCTAAGTTTCACTTCCGTACAGCAGCATGCTCAAACAAATTTTATGAGGTCCTTTCTGCGAGGTCTGTCTATGTAGCTCGATATGAAAATGTTTCTTCTGTTGTTAAAAGCAGGTTTTGTCTGGTGGATACGGCTTGTAATATCATTCTTTGACCTTGATGTAATTTTACACCCCAGGCAGATGAAATATTTGACGGTCTCCAGTCGCTCATTTTATGTGAGAATTAATTTTGTTTACTCACCTCTAAGGTTCCTGCCTTCGCTTTATTAATTTCATGTTAAAGCAGGAAATCTGTGTCTCCGATACAGAGATCGCTAACACGAACTCTTGAGTTGACGTTAGTTCCGAAGGTATTCCGCTAAGTCCTGGTACTAGAAATCTTTGGATCAATGTGGGGACTAGAAGTGCACCAGTACCCTCAGATACAAAGCAGACCACTCACTAATACCTCAAGGACGGAATGCAGTTTACAGCCCAAAGGACAATCAACGTCATTTGCTCCTTAGATACGGGCATAACCTGATACCTGACGACGATGGGAAAGAAAATCGTCTGTGGCCTGTTCAAAGAAATCACATCTGGAATTGACTTGAAATGATTTTGTAGAAAGCACAAAGCATTTAAATCAAACTGCTGGACCAGATTTGCGATCCGTTCCTTAAAAGTCCACCGGAAAACCAATTTGTACGATAGGTTATTACAGACTGAAGTCATGTTGCCTGTTGAAAGTGATTCGACAGTCCGATGGTCGCGCTTAATCTCTTCGATCCTCATTGGCGCTATTCGGATGAAGGACTATGTGCTGGCATTCTCTCGTCAACAATCCAAACAATGCACTCACTCTCACCGCGTCCACTATCACTTAAGCTCAATAGTTGACCCACAACAGTCGCACTTCGCAAGAGGGGGACAAATATACGTCAAGAAAGAAGAAAGCGACAACTACTCTCTCTCTTTGTCATCAGCCTTCTGACTGGTTTGATGCTCCCGCCACGAATTCCTCTCCTGTGCTAACCTCTTCATCTCAGAGTAGCACTTGCAACCCACGTCCTCTACAGGTTTTGCCCTCTACAGCTTTCAATGTGTTCTTTCCACCTATCCGCTCTCTCCTCTGCATTTAAGAGTGGATTCCCATTGCACTCTTAATGTTATCACCCTTGCTTTTAACGTCACCGAAGGTTGTTTTAACTTTCCTGTATGTTGGATCTGTCCTTCCGACTATCATTTCTTTTTCGATGTCTTCACATTTTTCCTGCAGCCATTTCGTCTTAGCTTCCCTGCACCTCGTATTTATTTTATTCATCAGCGACTTGTATTTCTGTATTCCTGAGTTCTCAGGAACATCTTTTGTGCTTCCTCCTTTCATCGATCGCGTGAAGTATTTCTTCTGTTAGCCATGATTTCTTCGCAGTTACCTTCTTTGTACCTATGTTTTCCTACCCAACTTCTGTGATGGCCCTTTTTAGAGATGTCCATTCCTCTTCAACTGTACTGCCTACTGAACTATTGCTTATTGCTTTATCTATAGCCTTAGAGAACTTCAACCGTATCTCGTCATTCTTTAGTACTTCCGTATCCCACTTCTTTGGCTATTGATTCTTCCTGACAAATGTCTTAAACTTCAGCCTACTCTTCATCACTACTATATTGTGATCTGAGTGTATATCTGCTCTTGCTTACACCTTACAATCCATCGCTGTCTGACCATGATGTAGTCTAACTGAAATCTTCCCGTATCACCAGGACTTTTCCAAGTATACCTCCTCCTCTTGTGATTCGTAAACAGAGTATTCGCTATTACTAGCTGAAACTTGTTACAGAACTCAATTTGTCTTTCTCCTCTCTCATTCCTTGTCCAAAGCCCACATTCTCCTGTAACCTTCTCATCTACCCCTTCCCCTACAACTGCATTCCAGTTCCCCATGACTATTAGATTTTGATCTCCATTTACATACTGTATTTCCCTTTGGATACCCTCATACACTTTCCCGGTCTCTTCATCTTCAGCTTGCGACGTCGGCATGTATAACTGAACTATCATTGTCGGTGTTGGTTTGCTGTCGGTTCTGATAAAAAAAACGGTCACTGAACTGTTCACAGTAACACACTCTCTGCCCCACCTTCCTATTCATAACGAATCCTACTCCAGTTACACCATTTTCTGCTGCTCTTGATATTACCCTATACTCATCTGACCAGAAATCCTCGTCTTCTTTCCACTTCACTTCACAGACACATACTATATCTAGATTGAGCCTTTGCATTTCCCTTTTCAGATTTTCTAGTTTCCCTACCACGTTCAAGCTTCTGAAATTCTACGCCCCGACTTATAGAACGTTATCCTTCCGTTGATTACTCAATCTTTTTCTCATGGTAACCTCTCCCTTGACAGTCCCCTCAGTCCCCTACCGGAGACTCGAGTGGGGGACTATTCCGGAATCTTTTGCCAATGGAGAGATCATCATGACACTTCTTTAACTACAGGCTACATGTCCTGTGGATACACGTTACGTATCTTTAATGCAGTGGTTTCCATTGCCTTCTGCATCCTCATGCCGTTGATGATTGCTGATTCTTCTACCTGTAGAGGCAGTTTCCTCCACTAGGACAAGAGAGTGCCCTGAACCTGTCCGTTCCTCCGCCCTTTCTGACAAGGCCATTGGCAGAATGAGGGTCTTCGGCCACCAATACTGGTTATTAATCAAAATTTAAGCAGTGGCGCCGGCCGGCGTGGCCGTGCGGTTCTAGGCGCTACAGTCTGGAACCGAGCGACCGCTACGGTCGCAGGTTCGAATCCTGCCTCAGGCATGGATGTGTGTGATGTCCTTAGGCTAGTTAGGTTTAATTAGTTCTAAGTTCTAGGCGACTGATGACCTCAGAAGTTCAGTCGAATAGTGCTCAGAGCCATTTGAACCATTTTGTTAAAGCAGTGGCGGGATTTGAACCCGGGACCGAAAACGTTTTGATTATGAATCAAAGACACTACCGTCTTTTTTTGTCTCATTTTGTTCTAAATTGTTCGTTGAATTTGTTCGGGGCGGACGTCAGATGACATCCGTTTAGGTTCTTCGTTGATCCATTCACTTAGTTTTTTATTACAGAGGGTAGCTAATCCTCTGGCCAAACACGCTGAGCTACCGTGCCTGCTGCCTCTAGACCAAGGTGGGAACTGCTGGGAATTTAAAAGCCAAAAAGCCATATGATTGTTCGTCACCCATTAAAAAAGCTGCATGGTCACTGAGAATGTGTCATAGAAATTTCGAAAAATGTTGTCAATATCGAGATTAAGCTTGTATGTCAGACTGTTTATGCCAAGCAATAACAGTTACATAGTAGCGGAGTAATTCTTTTTTACGAATGTCACTATACTTCTTTAACCAACAAATGGACCGTGAATTGGATATTTGCCTTCTAATCTGCAGTGTGGAAAATTCCGTACTCCAAAAATTACTCTACGAAACCACAATCTGCTACTACATAAATCCCACATGCGCTACTCGAAACAGGCTCTGGTCTGGTCTGATCTGCTGTGCAAGAAGTATTCTTTACGAAAAATAGTACCTATGATATAGTTAGGTACCGACCAAACTAAGACTGACTGGGGTTTGTAAAATCACATGCCGGGAGAATGTGGCACACCAGAGTACGGATTGAGCCTACTGAATAGTTTGAACTGTCGTATCATCTTTCCATTGTTGAGATGGCTGTACGGGAACGTAATGTAAGCCAATTAAAAAAAAAAGAAAAATAATAAAGAAATCTACCACGGACCAGTTACAAAACCATTTCAGGGATGTGAGAATTAAAACTTTCCCTGGTTACAGATTGCTTCATAAAAACTGCCGGACGTCTGCAAATTGCTGCCACGATATTTCGGCGCGGAGTCTTCAGGCCATCTTCAGGTGGACACTTATACAAAGGGACTGAGCTGACGTATTTAAGATCCCATCGAGCCTTGAGTTGTGTGCCCAGTTGGCGTTGCGCATGCGCTGTTTGTCTGAAAATCTGCGCCCTGCGCTGCGCGCCCTCCGTGGAGAAAGCTAGCTTCATGGATATCAGATCGATTGTCTTCGTATGATAAACGACGCCGGCTACCCAGCGCACGAAGTTTTTCTATGACGGGATTCCATGCAGAATTTAACTCTAAACCGGCGTCTCGATAATAAGGGACTCGGACAGCTCTATTTCCATTGGTCCATTGATGATGGAGCTCCACATATTTGACCTATGGGCCACAATCTTCGTTTGGTTGTATTTCATCAAGTGACCAGTGGAAATACAATGTTCGGCGATAGCGAACTTACTGGCTTGGAGGAGGCGAGTTCTCCGCTGATGTTCTACGACGCGTTCCTGTACTGTGCGCTGTTTGCCATATGTGAGATTTGCCGCATTCGGACGGAATACTATAAACACCTGCCTTCCGAAACTCTTAAGTCGTGTTTGACAGATCCCAGTGGCACCGAGAGCTTAGGAGGAGGACGAAAAACTGCTTTCACTTTATGTGTTCTTAATGTTCTGCCTATTTTGGCTGAAATATTTCCAATAGCAAATAAGCAGACGTTTTGAAGGCCACATCCTCTTGTTTTTCCTGTCCGTTTCTACGTCTGTAGCATTCTCAGTAGTTTCTGGGACTAATATCCATTATTCTGGAACACAGTTTGCAGGTGGTCCCGTTCAATTTGCAGATTATCGGCATCCGAGATGATATGAGGCCTGTGGATTAAAACCTTTCGAATGCCCGTAGTTTGTGCCGGATGGTGGCAACTAGTAGCTTGCAGATACCTGTCTGTATGAGCGGACTTTCGAAACGCCGGAAGCCCAAGTGTGCCATCGCTCTTACATCGCCCCAAAACGTCTAAAAACGGCAAGTAACTATCTTTCTCCAACTCCATAGTAAATTTTAACTTTTCATGTTCGACGTTCAGATGTTGAAAGAACTCTCGGATACTGTCCAAACCATGAGGCCAGACTATAAACGTGTCACCAACATACTACCAGAATAGCGTTGGTTTTAAAGTAGCTGAGGCGAGTGATGGCTCCTCAAAATCTTCCATAAAGAGATGAACCACCAGGGTAGACAAAGGACGTCTCCGTCACATTGTTCAAAAAACTCATTGTCAAAGAAAAATTAAGTCGAAAATAAAATGTGCACGAACAAGTCTGTAATGTCAGTCCCAAACCCATTGCCGATGAGATGCAGTGAGTCCACCAGAGGCACATATGTAAAAAGAAAAACGACATCGAAACTGACCAACCAGTCGTTGCTTTTGTGTTTAAGTGACTGAAGTCTGCTGATAAAAACACTAGAATTTCTTGTATGATGTAGACACTTGCCTACAATGGGTTTCAGTAAAGATGTCAAATATTTGACTAAATCATCGGTGGCTGCTCCAATATTGTTTACAGTGATTTGGAGGTGCTTTGATGACACTGTAATAGTTTGACGTCATGGTTTGGACACTGTCCGAGAGTTCCTTCAACATCTGAACTCCGTACATGAAAACATAAAATTTACTACGGAGATGGAGAAAGATGCTTACTTGCCGTTTTTAGACAACTTGATGCGACGTAAGAACGGTAGCACACTTGGGCATTCCGTGTTTCGAAGGGCCACTCCTAGAGACCTGGATCTGCAAGCTACTAGTTGCCAACATCCGGTACAAACCATGAGTGTTCTAAACATTTTAACCCACTGGCCTCATACCATCTCGGATGGTGGTAATCTGCAAATGGAACTGGACCACCTGCAAACTGTGTTCCAGATGAATGGATATGTTCCCAGCAAGTACAGAGAGCGGTACAGACGTAGAAACGACCAGGAAAAACAAGAGGATGTGGCCTTAAAAACGTCTGCTTATGTATAATACATATTGGAAATATTTCAGCCAAAATAGGTAGAATATTAAAAAAGCATAAAGTTCAAGCACTTTTCTGTCCTCCTCCTGAAATCTCACGTTACTGGGATCTGTCAAAGACGACTTAGAACTGCGGGAGGCAGTTATTTACAGAATTCCGAGCGAATGCGGCAAATCTTACATGGGGCAAACGAAGCGCACAGTGCAGGAACGCATAGTAGGAAATTAGTGGCATACTCGCCTCCTCCAAGCCAATAAGTTCGCTATTGCCGAACGAGCATAGTGACCCATACGTCAAACTTTTGGAGCTCCATCATCAATGAATCAGAGGAGATACGATTGTCTGATTCCGTTATTAATCAAGACGGCGATGTAGAGTTAAATTCTGCATGGAGTCCCGTCATGGAAAAACTTCGTGCGGTGGGTACCGGCGTCGTTTATCATACGAAGACAATCGATCTGATGTCGATGAAGCGAGCTTTCACTAGTGAGGGCGCACAGCGCAGGGCTCAAATTTGCCGACAAACAGCGCATGCGCAACGCCAACTGGACACAGCACGCAAAGGCCGGTGGGGTCTTAAATACGTCAGCTCACTCCCTTTGTATAAGTGTCCACCTAGAGATGGCCAGAAGACTCCGCGCCGAAATATCTTGTCAGCAATTTGTAGACATCCGGCAGATCTCCAGAAACTTTATTGAACTATTTCACGGATGTCTGACGGAGATATTGGGGCATGCATCGTCTTGCGCTGTTAAAACGCGAATCCAGAATATTCTAAACGTAAACAATGTTTCTAATTATAAAAGAATACTTCACGGCTGGATTTTTCAAAAATTTCCAATCGGTTGGAAATATCGGTTAATTGTGAGATGGGCCAAAGAAACTGGTAGACCTGCCTAACATCGTGTAGGACACCCGCGAGCACCCAGATGTTCCGCAACAAGACGTGGCATGGACTCGACTAATTTCTGCAGTAGTGCTGGAGGGAACTGACACCATGAATCCTGCACGGCTGTCCATAAAGTAGTAAGAGTGCGAGAAGGTGGAGATCTCTTCTGAACAGCACGTTGCAAAGCATCCCAGATATACTCAATAATGTTCATATCTGGGGAGTTTGGTGGCCAGAAGAATGTTCGTGGAGCCACTCTGTAGCAATTCTGGACGTGTGGTGTGTCAAATTATCTCGTTGGAATTGCACAAGTCCGTCGGAGTGCACAATGGACATGAATGGATGCAAATGATCAGACAGGATGCTTATGTATGTGTCTCCTGTCAGAGTCGTATCTAGACGCGTCAGGGGTCCCACATCACTCCAACTGCACATGCCCCACACCATTACAGAGCCTCCACAAACTTGAACAGTACCCCGCTCACACGCAGGGTCAACGTATTCATTAGGTTATCTCCATACCTGTACACGTCCATCCACTAGATACAATTCGAAACGAAACTCGTCCGCACAGGCAAAATGTTTCCAATCAACAGTCCAGTGTCGGTTCTGAAGGGCCCAGGCGGGACGTAAAGCTTTGTGTCGTGCAGTCATCAAGGGTATACGAGTGGGCCTCCTGATCCGAAAACCCATTTCGATGATGTTTCGTTGAATGGTTTGCAGGCTGACACTTGTTGGTGGCCCAGCACTGAAATCTGCAACAATTTGCGGACGAGTTCACTTCTGTCGTACTGAACGATTCTCTTCGGTCGTCGTTGATCCCATTCTTGTAGGATATTTTTCCGGCCGCGGCGAGGTCGGAGATTTGATGTTACCGGATTCCTGATATTCATGGTTCACTTGTGAAATTGTCGTACGGGAAAATCCCCAATTCATCGCTACCTCGGAGATACTGTGTCATCGCTCGTGCGCCGACTATAACACCACGCTCAAGCGCACTAAAATCTTAGGAACCTGCCTTTGTAGCAGCTGCAACCGATTTAACAACTGCGCCAGACATTTGTTGTCTTATATAGGCGTTGCCGACCGCAGCGCCGTGTTCTGCCTGTTTATATCTCTATATTTGAATACGCATGCCTATACCACTTCCTTCCCCGCTGCAGTGTATTTTTTTAATTTACGGCCTAGTGCAAACGATGTCGTTGGTGAAACGAAACACAGGTTGTTTCAGGGGAGTTGCAAAAGCGTAGTCTAGTCTAATTCGAATAAATTATTACACGTAACACGTGTAAAATTTTGATTGGCTACAGAGATGCAGCTGTTATAACGTTACGCAAAACACTCACAAAAAGTGGTAAGTGAAGGCGAATGATTAACTTCAATGCTGACGTTCATGAATTCCATCTACAGCGTCAATGCACTTTCGAATTCTATCTACAACATCACATGTATCGTTCTGATGTCTTGATGTTCTTTTATAGAGCGGCAGTATTTATAAGCCAAACGATCTTCTGCCTCTTGCGTTTGGGTCTTTTTTACAGACTTCGCCTTTCCAACCATCCCCACGGGCAAAAAGCCGATGGTGTGTATATTAGAGGCCGTTAGTGTGCATTTCTTGCCCGCAGCTCGTGGTCGTGCGGTAGCGTTCTCGCTTCGCACGGCCGGGTTCCCGGGTTCGATTCCCAGCGGGGTCAGGGGTTTTCTCTGCCTCGTGATGACTGGGTGTTGTGTTCTGTCCTTAGGTTAGTTAGGTGTAACTAGTTCCAAGTACTAGGGGACTGATGACCATAGATCTTAAGTCCCATAGTGCTCAGAGCTATTTCAACCATTTTGTGCATTTCTACCGATTCATCTTACAGGTGCGTGTTAGGTTAGTGAATAAACACTCGTGAATCTGGTTCTCTCCGGTAAGTAAATCGCCTACTGTATTCCCTTCAAACAGTAACAGCGTTTCCTTTAGAAAATCCATACCCAAAGATACCGGCACACTCAGCATTTATAAATAGTTCGGCATTGTTAAACGATGCAGCAGAAGTTTGAAACATACCATAGCAACTGTTGACAAACTGATTTATATAAACAACTTCTTAGCTTTAACATCAAAAGAAACATTCCAATCTATAAACAGGTTCACAGCAACTGGAGCACCAACATACAAAATCAAAAATTTATCTCTGTAATCAGCTGTATATCTGTAACCAATACAAATTAGAATATTTAATTCGAATTAGTCTGTTGTTATCCTAAATTATTTACTACCAGTGAACCCCGAATCTCCGGATTCTTTAAAAAATGAAACTCCTTGTATGAAACATCTTCATAGCTCTTATTATTTACAAATGAGTTCAATATTTGACATTTAGCACTGAAGCGAAAATTGGAAAAGTTTGAGAATATGTTTAAATTTTGCTGAGTGGATGAGCATAGTCCGGGGAATTTGCTCTTAGTTTGTGGGAAAATGTAGTTTTTCATGCATCTCAATGATTGTGACGTCATATGAATATGACATACAGGGTGTTTCAAAAATGACCGGTATATTTGAAACGGCAATACAAACTAAACGAGCAGCGATAGAAATACACCGTTTGTTGCAATATGCTTGGGACAACAGTACATTTTCAGGCAGACAAACTTTCGAAATTACAATAGTTACAATTGTCAACAACAGATGGTGCTGCGGTCTGGGAAACTCTATAGTACGATATTTTCGGCATATCCACCATGCGTAGCAATAATATGGCGTAGTCTCTGAATGAAATTACCCGAAACCTTTGACAACGTGTCTGGCGGAATGGCTTCACATGCAGATGAGATGTACTGCTTCAGCTGTTCAATTGTTTCTGGATTCTGGAGGTACACCTGGTCTTTCAAGTGTCCCCACAGAAAGAAGTCACAGGGGTTCATGTCTGGCGAATAGGGAGGCCAATCCACGCCGCCTCCTGTATGTTTCGGATAGCCCAAAGCAATCACACGATAATCGAAATATTCATTCAGGAAGCCGTACAGGTAAAAATAAACTTCGTCAGTAAACCAAAGCTGCCCACATGCATATCGCCGTCATCAATCCTGTGCACTATATCGTTAGCGAATGTCTCTCGTGCAGCAATGGTAGCGGCGCTGAGGGGTTGCCGCGTTTGAATTTTGTATGGATAGAGGTGTAAACTCTGGCGCATGAGACGATACGTGGACGTTGGCGTCATTTGGACTGCAGATGCAACACGGCGAACGGAAACCCGAGGCCGCTGTTGGATCACCTGCTGCACTAGCTGCGCGTTGCCCTCTGTGGTTGCCGTACGCAGTCGCCCTACCTTTCCAGCACGTTCATCCGTCACGTTCCCAGTCCATTGAAATTTTTTAAATAGATCCTGTATTGTATCGCTTTTCGGTCCTTTGGTTACATTAAACCTCCGTTGAAAACTTCGTCTTGTTGCAACAACACTGTGTTCTAGGCGGTGGAATTCCAACACCAGAAAAATCCTCTGTTCTAAGGATTAAACCATGTTGTCCACAGCACACTTGCACGTTGTGAACAGCACACGCTTACAGCAGAAAGACGACGTACAGAATGGCGCACCCACAGACTGCGTTGTCTTCTATATCTTTCACATCACTTGCAGCGCCATCTGTTGTTGTAATTTCGAAAGTTTGTCCGCCTGAAAATGTACTGTTGTCCCAAGCATATGGCAACAAACGGTGTATTTCTATCGCTGCTCGTTTAGTTTGTATTGCCGTTTCAAATATACCGGTCATTTTTGAAACACCCTGTACACATGACATTGTAATTCTGTCAGAGACAGCAAAGGACTTGGAAGAGCAGTTGAACGGAATGGACAGTGTCTTGAAGCGAGGATATAAGATGAACATCCACAATAGCAAAACGAGGATAATGGAATGTAGTCAAATTAAATCGTGTGATGCTGAGGGAATTAGATTAGGAAATGAGACACTAAAAGTAGTAAAGGAGTTTTGCTATTTAAGGAGTAAAACAACTGATGATGGTCGATGTAGAGAGGATATAAAATGTAGACTGGCGATTGGCAAGGAAAGCGTTTCTGAAGAAGAGAAATTTGTTAACATCGAGTATAGATTTAAGTGTGAGGAAGTCATTTCTGAAAGTATTTGTATGGAGTGTAGCCATGTATGGAAGTGAAACGTGGATGATAAATAGTTTGGGCAAGAAGAAAATAGAAGCTTTCGAAAAGTGGTGCTACAGAAGAATGCTGAAGATTAGATGGGTAGATCGCATAACTAATGAGGAGGTATTGAATAGAATTGGGGAGAAGAGGAGTTTGTGGCACAACTTGACAAAAAGAAGGGACCGGCTGGTAGGACATGTTTTGAGGCATCAAGGCATCACAAATTTAGCATTGGAGGGCAGCGTGGAGGGTAAAAATCGTAGAGGGAGACCAAGAGATGAATACACTAAGCAGATTCAGAAGGATGTAGATTGCAGTAAGTACTGGGCGATGAAGAAGCTTGCACAGGATAGAGTAGCATGGAGAGCTGCATCAAACCAGTCTCAGGACTGAAGACCAGAACAACAACAACAACAACAACAATGAACTCAAAAACGCACACATTCTATTGAACAAGTACTCATCTCTCTTGAGGTATGCATTCTACAGTCCACATTTACTAGACACTTTTTTCTTGTTTTGGATATTATCTCCTCCTGAAATATGGAAAACTAGCAGTAAAGAGAGTTGTTTCACACCCTGCTGTCATTTACCGTCTTGTAAAGTTAGCACGTGATAAAAACCAATAGCCAAATGATTTAGACGAGATATCTGTATTGTGCGAAATGTGGTATTTGAACAGCGTGAAGTCAACCACATGCATACCAAAAGAAATCCGCTAAATGTTGGTTACGCTATAAATCACTCAGATCTAAAGGCTGTGATTCAACTAAATACTTAGGGATTACAATTACGAATAACTTAAAATAGAAGGATCACAGAGGTAATGTTATGGGGAAAAGCCCGCCAAAGAAGAAAGGCAGCTCGTTTTGTATTGTCACGAAATAGTGGAGAGAGTACCATGGACACGATACGCGAAATGGGGTAGCAATCATTAAAACAAAGCCGTTTTTCGTTACGGCAGGACCTTCTCATGAAATTTCAATCGCCAATTTTCCAATCCGAATGCGAAAATATTTAATTGGCGCCCACCTACATAGGGAGGAATGATCATCATAATAAAATAAATCAGCGCTTGCACGAAAAGATGCAAGTTTTCGTTTTTCCAGAGCGTTTTTCGAGAGTGGAACGGTAGAAATGGTTCAAATGGCTCTGAGCACTATGGGACTTAACTGCCGTGGTCATCAGTCTCTTAGAACTTAGAACTACTTAAACCTAACTAACCTAAGGACATCACACACATCCATGCCCGCGGCAAGATTCGAACCTGCGACCGTAGCAGTCGCGCGGCTCCGGACTGAGCGCCTATAACCGCGAGCCCACCGCAGCCGGCGGAACGGTAGATAAACAGAGTGAAGGTGATTCGATGAACCCTCTGTCACGCACAGGATTGTAAATTGTAAGAGTAATCACGTGGATGTAGAAGTGCTCATATTACTTCAGACATGCATTTTAGAGACCAAGTTTACAAGGCAGTTTTTCTCGTTTTGGTCAATACTACGTACTCCCAAAATATGGAAAGCAGAGAGATTGGTCTGTAGAAGAGAAATGTTTCACAATACTGTTCGTAGTTCTTAAAGTATGCATTCCAGACTGCATCTTTATTACAGTTTTTTGCTTCGAAAGATTGTGTTTGCCCATATCCCAGAGTATTGACCATTCCTCCTAGGATCACCTGTATGCTGATATTGTCTGAAAAATGTGTGGAGATTATATTAGTAATAACGATGTAATAAATTAAAACGTCAAGCCTTACGCTGAAAGTTTACTGCCTGAACAGCGAAAATGTACTAAGCAATAAACTTTTTTCCTTTCATCATCTTGCGAGAAAAAGTTTGACAAGTGTTTGAAGTTTATATTAAGTTTGATGGTGGACTTTAGGTCTCCTCATTCTCAAATACCGGGCGAATATAGTCTGACTAATACGTGCGTCGTGAGTTACGATGCCTCACTCTGCACAGTTTCTAACTGTGGTACATGTCTTGCTGTATTAAACCTTTAAACATAAGATTATACCTCTCAATGAGTATATTATGTTCAGTATTTTAAATTTTTAAATTCGGTTATTTACACGAAACCGGCGAGAAAATACTCCTATCGGAGTACAAAGAAGGAAAATATACTCCTGTTTAACTCTGAGTGAAAATTGGCGTACCTGCTGCCTCATTATATCCTCATCAGCACCTTTAAAAAGGTTCCCGAAAGTTTTGGGATGCGAACATATTGCGCTCATGTCAACAAGCAACTCACCTCTCACTCCCACAAACGCCCCTAATTGTAACTCGTTCACACCCATTAGTCCATCGGTGTAGGTCGCTCATAACCATTCACTCCCACTTACCCATTCTCAATCACTCACTCCGCCTAATTCATTGTTATTATCTCTTTGTCTCTCTCTAACTGTCACTGTCTCACAACCGCAATCTCCTTGGTCTCGATATGTTCGCACGCCCAAATTTTTGGGATAACTCTTACAGGCGGTGAGAAACGTAGAATGAGGCAGCTGGTAGTCTACCATTCAGTCAGTCTTTTAAAAGGTGCATATTCGCCTATTTATGCCCCTATAGGAGCATTTTTTCGGCTGTTTCCCTTCTTTTCCCTGCTACAGCACGGAATATTTCTCATATTAAAAGAAATGTATCGGTCAGTAAACTTTTGATAGTTTACTTGCGCGTAATTGAAATAACGTAAAACTAATTTTACACCTCATAGAAGATTTAACGTGCAAAAAAATGTTGCATACGCTTCAATACTACAACATGGGGTTTCCAGAACCATTCTGGTAATAACGGAGACCCTTTTTTGGATGTTTGTCGATGCTACGTATCTTTATAAACTATGTTTTCACCACACACCGGATTATCCTTGGATATTTTACGTGTAAATTATGGGTAACATCGTATCTCGGAATCCGGTAGAGATAGCACGAAAACTTTGAAGGATGTTGTAGCTCGGTATCCTTGGAACATACAGTAGAAATTTCAGCCATTTTCTTTGTCTGGCTGTCTTTGAAACCGCGGCTCGGTTTTGGGGTCTTCCTCGATAACGGATGAAAATGTTTGGAAACGAGAAGTTCACAGTTCTAGATAAATGCCTAGAGAATATACCGTTAAAGAATGGTTCAGATGGCTCTGAGCACTATGGGACTTAACTTCTGAGGTCATCAGTCCCGTAGAACTTAGAACTACTTAAACCTAAATAACCTGAGAACATCACACACGTTCATGCCCGAGGCAGGATTCGAACCTACGGCCGTACCAGCAGCGCGGTTCCGCACTGAAGCGCCTAGAGCCGTCGGCCACAGCGGCCGGCCCTTATTATGCGTTGCGTTTTGGAACATAGTGGTATACTGAAAATCACATTTTTGTTGCCTCTGGAAGCCGTTAGAAAGGCGACATGCAACTGGGACTGTGTAGTGGACTACATCTACATCTACATTAATACTCCGTAAACCACCCAACGGAGTGTGGCGGAGGGCACTTTACGTGCCACTGTCATTACCTCCCTTTCCTGTTCCAGTCGCGTACGGTTAGCGGTAAGAACGACTGCCGGAAAGCCTCCGTGCGCGCTAGACTCTCTCTAATTTTACATTCCTGATCTCCTCTCGCGAGGTATAAGAAGGGGGAAGCAATATATTCGATGCCTCATGCAGAAACGCACGCTCTCGGAACCTGGACAGCAAGCTACACCGCGATGCAGAGCGCCTCTCTTGCAGAGTCTGCCACTTGAATTTGCTAAAAATCTCCGTAACGCTATGACGCTTACCAGATAACCCTGTTCAAATGTGTGTGAAATCTTATGGGACTTAACTGCTAAGGTCATCAGTCCCTAAGCTTACACACTACTTAACCTAAAATATCCTAAGGACAAACACACACACCCATGCTCGAGGGAGGACTTGAACCTCTGCCCTGACCAGCCGCACAGTCCATGACTGCAGCGCCCTAGACCGCTCGGCTAATCCCGCGCTGCAATAACCCTGCGACGAAACGTGCCGCTCTTCTTTGGATCTTCTGTATCTGCTCTGTCAACCCTACCTGGTACGGATCCCACACTGATGAGCAACACTCAAGTATAGGTTGAAGGAGTGTTCTGTGAGCCACCTGCCTTGTTGATGGACTACATTTTCCAAGGACTCTCCCAATGAATCTCAACCTGGCACCCGCCTCAGCAACAAGTAGCTGTTTAGTAAGAGAGATTCTCCCTGAAACGTTCAGTGTATTTTTTGTAGTCTGCAAACCGAAATGAGAAAGTCAGTGACGAGATTAGAATTGCGGAGTGTGACACAGTGCTCTCGACCAGAGGGTGAACAATCATCGCCAGCCGAAGTGGCTTGTGACGGTCTTGGCCGGAAATTTCTAGACTTGCGCTATTGGGTGGGGAATTGTAGGACGCCCCTAGATATGACAGGAGTGCACTGCACAAAGGAAGCGGCTAGTCGGGTAGCAGAGCACTTGTGGCGTGCACATGGTTGTTTTTTTTAGGCTACGTAATAGTGCGAGGTGTCCTGATAAACACTCACCAGTCGACGTGCATGCAGGGAAATCAGGACGCGCTCAGTGTAAAGACACTTCAGCTATCAAGATATTAGCAGTAAATTTTCAGAGTGTTCGGAATAAAGTTCCTGAATTTGCTGCCCTCCAGGAAGCGTGTAGCGCCGGCCGGTGTGGCCGAGGTTAGGTTCGAGTCCTGCCTCGGGCATGGATGTGTGTTCTGTCCTTAGGTTTAAGTAGTTCTAAGTGCTAGGCGGCTGATGACCTCAGAAGTTAAGTCACATAGTGCTCTGAGCCATTTGAACAATGATCGCAAAGAGCTGGCAAGGTACCGGCGCCGGGGAGCGGCCGACTGACCTTAATCTCGGAGGGTGGCTAGCCGCGGCTGCGGCCTGCGGGAGCTCCGTGGCGAGACTAGAGCGCGGCGCGGGCAGCGAGCTGAGCTGAGCTGAGGTGAGGTGCCGGCGCCACGTGCGGTCCGGGGCCGCCTGCCTTCCAGTCCGTCGCGCGGCCGGCCGCGAGCCAGCGATCAAAGGGCGCGTTTTACGGCACGCTTGAGCCCAGCGCGTACGCCGCGCCGCGCACCTGGGGGGAGGCGCCGCACCGCAGCGCGGCACGCCCCAGTTTTTAAAATACCCTCGCGCTGCCTGCCTGCCTGCTTCACAAGTCGCTAGCCGACGCGGCCAGGCGTTCTGCGCAACCCGGCCCCGCGGCGGGGAATACCCGCAGGCATGCAGTCACCCACATTCCTCCTGCACCAAACGACGCCCGTAACTGACGTACCAACACCTGTCCTTCTCCGTGGATCACGTCTTGTTCTTGAATTATTTTGATTTGATAATCAGACAACCGACTCCTGAAAGTAACATCGTAAATACAACTACTCGCCATGAAAATTGCTACACCAAGAATAAATGCAGATGATAAACAGGTATTCACTGGACAAATATACACTCCTGGAAATTGAAATAAGAACACCGTGAATTCATTGTCCCAGGAAGGGGAAACTTTATTGACACATTCCTGGGGTCAGATACATCACATGATCACACTGACAGAACCACAGGCACATAGACACAGGCAACAGAGCATGCACAATGTCGGCACTAGTACAGTGTATATCCAACTTTCGCAGCAATGCAGGCTGCTATTCTCCCATGGAGACGATCGTAGAGATGCTGGATGTAGTCCTGTGGAACGGCTTGCCATGCCATTTCCACTTGGCGCCTCAGTTGGACCACCGTTCGTGCTGGACGTGCAGACCGCGTGAGACGACGCTTCATCCAGTCCTAAACATGCTCAATAGGGGACAGATCCGGAGATCTTGCTGGCCAGGGTAGTTGACTTACACCTTCTAGAGCACGTTGGGTGGCACGGGATACATGCGGACGTGCATTGTCCTGTTGGAACAGCAAGTTCCCTTGCCGGTCTAGGAATGGTAGAACGATGGGTTCGATGACGGTTTGGATGTACCGTGCACTATTCAGTGTCCCCTCGACGATCACCAGAGGTGTACGGCCAGTGTAGGAGATCGCTCCCCACACCATGATGCCGGGTGTTGGCCCTGTGTGCCTCGGTCGTATGCAGTCCTGATTGTGGCGCTCACCTGCACAGCACCAAACACGCATACGATCATCATTGGGACCAAGGCAGAAGCGACTCTCATCGCTGAAGGCGACACGTCTCCATTCGTCCCTCCATTCACGCCTGTCGCGACACCACTGGAGGCGGGCTGCACGATGTTGGGGCGTGAGCGGAAGACGGCCTAACGGTGTGCGGGACCGTAGCCCAGCTTCATGGAGACGGTTGCGAATGGTCCTCGCCGATACCCCAGGAGCAACAGTGTCCCTTATTTGCTGGGAAGTGGCGGTGCGGTCCCCTACGGCACTGCGTAGGATCCTACGGTCTTGGCGTGCATTCGTGCGTCGCTGCGGTCCGGTCCCAGGTCGACGGGCACGTGCACCTTCCACCGACCACTGGCGACAACATCGATGTACTGTGGAGACCTCACGCCCCACGTGTTGAGCAATTCGGCGGTACGTCCACCCGGCCTCCCGCATGCCCACTATACGCCCTCGCTCAAAGTCCGTCAACTGCACATACGGTTCACGTCCACGCTGTCGCGGCATGTTACCAGTGTTAAAGACTGCGATGGAGCTCCGTATGCCACGGCAAACTGGCTGACACTGACGGCGGAGGTGCACAAATGCTGTGGTGCACAAATGCTGTGCAGCTAGCGCCATTCGACGGCCAACACCGCGGTTCCTGGTGTGTCCGCTGTGCCGTGCGTGTGATCATTGCTTGTACAGCCCTCTCGCAGTGTCCGGAGCAAGTATGGTGGGTCTGACACACCGGTGTCAATGTGTTCTCTTATCCATTTCCAGGTGTGTATTTTACTAGGAATGACATGTGGTTACATTTTCACGCAATTTGGGTGGAAAGATCCTGAGAAATCAGTACCCAGAACAATCACCTCTGGTCGTAATGACGGCCTTTATTCGCCGGGGCATTGAGTCAAACAGGATGGCGTGTACAGGTACAGCTGCCCATGCAGCTTCGACACGATGCCACAGTTCATCAAGAGTAGTGACTGGCGTACTGTGACGAGCCAGTTGCTCTGCCACCATTGACCAAATCTGGAGAATGGTTCTGGCCAGGGTGGCAGCCGAACATTTTCTGTATCCAGAAAGGCCCGTACAGGACGTGCAACATGCGGTCGTGCATTATCCTGCTGAAATGTAGGGTTTCGCAGGGATAGAATGAAGGGTAGAGCCACGGGTCGTAACATCTGAAATGTAACGTCCACTGTTCAAAGTGCCGTCAATGCGAACAAGAGGTGACCGAGGCGTGTAACCAATGGCACCCCATACCATCACGCCGGGTGATACGCTAGTATGGCGATGACGAATACACGCTTCCAATGTGCGTTCACCGCGATGTCGCCAAATATGTATGCGACCATCATTATGCTGTAAACAGAACATGGATCCATCCGAAAAAATGACGTTTTGCCATTCGTACACCCAAGTTCGTCGTTGAGTATACGATCGCAGGCGCTCCTGTCTGTGATGCAGCGTCAAGGGTAACCGCATCCGTCGTCTCCGAGCTTATAGTCCATGCTGCTGCAAACGTCGTCGAACTGTTCGTCCAGATGGTTGTTGTCTTGCAAACTTTCCCATCTGTTGACTCAGGGATCGTGACGTGGCTGCACGATCCGTTTCAGCCATGTGGATAAGATGCCTGTCATCTCAACTGCTAGTGATACGAGGCCGTTGGGACCCAGCACGGCGTTTCGTATTACACGCCTGCGCCCACCGATTCCATATTCTGCTAACAGTGATTGGATTTCGACCAACGCGAGCAGCAATGTCGCGATACGATAAACCGCAATCGCGATATGCTACAATCCGACCTTTATCAAAGTCGGAAACGTCATGGTACGCATTTCTCCTCCTTACACGACGCATCACAACAACATTTCACTAGCCAGCGCCGGTCGACTACTGTTTGTGTATGAGAAATCGGTTCGAAACTTTCCTCATGTCAGCACGTTGTAGGTGTCGCCACCTGCGCCTACGTTGTGTGAATGCTCTGAAAAGCTAGTCATTTTCATATCACAGCATCTTCTTCCTGCCGGCCGCGGTGGTCTTGCGGTTCTAGGCGCGCAGTCCGGAACCGTGCGACTGCTACGGTCGCAGGTTCGAATCCTGCCTCGGGCATGGGTGTATGTTATGTCCTTAGGTTCGTTAGGTTTAAGTAGTTCTAAGTTCTAGGGGACTGATGATCATAGCAGTTGAGTCCCATAGTACTCAGAGCCATTTGAACCATCTTCTTCCTGTCGGTTAAATTTCGCGTCTGTAGCACGCCATCTTCGTGGTGTAGCAATTTTAATGGGCAGTAGTGTACTTCCTTACAAAAAGGTCCTAAATATTCGATTCAGTTACCGTACAATAGGAAATTAGTGATAATAACGTCGTTATGAAGAGTGTTTCCGTAAAAGCGTGCAAAAATTTAACATGCCATACAGGATGCTCCACTAAAAAATTTGAGGTAGGGAACCTGAGGTCAGAGAAGCCAGCTTAAGGAGATAATATGAATAAAATCACATTACTGTGTACTTTTTTTATTTACATTAGTTATAGTTAACTGGAAGGTGTTGACAGGTACTAAAACTACCGGACTATCACTTCAATAAGTCACGTCTGCAAAATACTAACTCTAATTCTTAATAGACGAACGGAAGAACTGTCAGAAGACGACCTCATGGAAGATCGGTTTGGATTCCGTAGAAATGTAGAAACACTCAAGGCAATACTAACCCTACGACTTATCTTAACAGATAGGTTAAGGAAAGGCAAGCCTACGTTTCTAGCATTTGTAGACTTAGAGAAAGCTTTTCACAATGTTGATTGGAACAGTCCCTGCCAAATTCTGAAGGTGGCAGGGATAAAATACAGGGAGCGAAAGGCTATTTACAATTGGTACGGAAACCAGACAAGGCTGTATTCAAACTGTGCATTCAGCAAGCAGTAGAGGAAACAAAACAAAAATTTGGAGTAGGAATTAAAGTCCATGGAGAAGAAATAAAAACTTTGAGGTTTGTCAATGACATTGTAATACTGTCAGGACAGCAAAGGAATTGGAAGAGCAGTTGAAGGGAATGCACAGTATCGTGAAAGTAAGATATAAGATGAACGTTACCAAAGGAAAACTAGAATAATGGAATGTAGTCGAATTAAATCAAGTGATGCTGGGCGAATTAGATTAGGAAATGAGACACTTAAAGCAGTAGATGAGTTTTGCTATTTGGGCAGTAAAATAACTTATGTTGGTCGACGTAAACAGGATATAAAATGTAGACTGCAATGGCAAGGAAAGCGTTTCTGAAGAAGAGATATTTGTTAACATCTAGTACATATTTAATCGTCAGGAAGTCTTTTCTGAAAGTATTTGTATGGAGCGTAGCCATGCATGGAAGTGGAACATGGACGATAAACACTTTAGACAAGAAGAGAATATAAGCTTTTGAAATGTGGTGCTACAGAAGAATGCTGAAGGTTAGATGGGTAGATCACGTAACTAATGAGGAGGTACTAAAACGAATTGGGGAGAAGAGGAATTTGTGGCACAACTTGACTAGAAGAAGGGATCAGTTGGTAGGACACGTTCTGGGGCATCAGGGGACACCAATTTAGTATTGGACGGAAGCGTAGAGGGAGGCCAAGAGATGAATACACTAAGAAGGTTGCAGTAGTTACTCATTGATGAAGACGCTTGCACAGGATATAGTAGCATGGAAAGCTGCATTAAACCAGTCTTTGGACTGAAGGCAACAACAACAACAACAACAACAACAACAACAACAGTTAACTGCAAATACCAACACTGAGACAATGAACATACCGTTTGTATCGTATCTTACAAAATGTGCTGAAACTGACGGCCATCTAACTCAAAGCAAGCATGACATCGGCGAACAAGATTCTGGCGCACCCTGACAAATATCCCCGGTGAGTTTCGAATCACATCACAAGCAGCTGGCAACTAATTCCATCTCCGTATTGAAAAAAAATGGTTCAAATGGCTCTGAGCACTATGGGACTTAACATCTTAGGCCATCAGTCCCCTAGAACTTAAAACTACTTAAACCTAACTAACCTAAGGACAACACACAACACCCAGCCATCACGAGGCAGAGAAAATCCCTGATCTCGCCGGGAATCGAACCCGGGAACCCGGGCGCGGGAAGCGATAACACTACCGCACGACCACGAGATGCGGGCTCTCCGTATTGACTGTGGTTTCATACACAAGTGACTTTAGATATTCCCATAGGAAATAATCAGGGGGATTCAGGTCGGGTGACCTCGCAGGCCAAGGAATAGGACCTCCTCTTCAAATCCAGCGAACAGCAAAAACAGCATTGAGATGGTTGCGGACATCTACATTGAAGTGAGGCGGTGCACCGTCACATCGTATCTAAATCCTCTCACGGACAGGCAAGGGTACGCTCTCAAACAACTCAGCAGAACTCATTGCACGAAGCTAAAGTATAACTGGCCTTTCAGACGGCCACGTAGAAAAGATGGCCCAATGAGATTGTCGCCTATAATGGCGCCCTAGATTGTCACAGCAAAACGTACTTGATGGTCTGAAAATACTACAGCGTGAGGGTTTCCCTCGTCCCATACATGGCTATACCTGTTCTTCGGTTGAAACTTCCGGCCTGAGAGGCCGTTGTCAATGTATAAAATTGCCACCTATCGTTTCGTCCCCATTTGCGGGAGACATCTTCTGAGGTCGTCCGGTTACTGCCACTCTGGCTCCAGGTACTCTCGCTTTTATAGACAGCATAGAGGGCACCACCATTCGTCACGTGATGCCAACGGTATGCCTATCTTTGGAAGGCGCCATCATTCTCGATTAAGAGTAACCGATTGTCATTCTGCTGGTGCAACATCGACATCCATATTTTGTCCAACTTTAAAACTTACTCTTTTCTATTAAAATTACTATGGTGTTTGTGAATCTCTATTGCTTCTCTATACATGGGTGCATGATAATGGGATGTTCGTGCTAGAACACTTGTGTCATTAAATTTAATTTCGTGGTTCCCATCTCGAAAAACATGCTCAGCTACGGCCGATTTTCCGATGTGTCCTAAGCGACAGTTTCTTTTATGTTCGGCTAAGCGGGTGTTTACACTTCTTTTCGTTGTTCCAATATATACGTGTCCACAACTGCATGTAATTTTGTATACCCCAGGTGTCGCTAGGGGGTGTCGGGCGTATTTGCAGTTCTTAAATATTCCTTAATCTTCTTGGTGGGTCTGAAGATTGTTTCGATCCCATACTTGTCCAGAGCTTTCCAAATACGGTCCGTGACTTTATTAATGATCGGTAGGAAAACTTTTCCAGTAGGTTACCGTTGTTGCTCTGGACTTCTGGCTTCTCTTTTTTTGATGGAAGTCTCGATCAATTTCCTTGCTGGTATATCCGTTTCTCATGAAGGCTGACCGTGATTTAGTTGATCTTGTTAGTAAGCCGGCTGGCAGATTTTGTCGGCTCTGTCCACGAAGGTTTTAATGACATCTCTTTTTTGCCTAGGATGATGGTAGGTGGAAATTTTATACATCTACTACGGCCTCTCAGCCCGGAAGTTGCAACTGAAGACAACACCGGCCGCGTAAGTCTACATTGTATGGCTATTCCTGCTGTTCAAAATACCATCACGATCAAATGGGGCCTCGTCAGTAAACAGCACCATAGGGAGGAAGTTTGAAGGATCATTCCATTGATGGAGCAATCGCAGACACAATGCGACCCTTGGTGCAAAGTCAGTAACAAGCATTGCGTGGACTCCTTGCGGGTGATATGGACGTAACTGCTGTTCGTGGAGTGCTCGCTAAACGCTAGTATGTGCAGTGCCCATTTCACGTGCAATACGACGAGTACTTGTCGTGGGGACCACTGCAAACCGGCGGGGTCAGGGATTTTCTCTGCCTCGTGATGACTGGGTGTTGTGTGCCGTCCAGAGGTTAGCGAGTTTTAAGTAGTTCTAAGTTATAGGGGACTGATGACCATAGATGTTAAGTCCCATAGTGCTCAGAGCCATTTTCCACTGCAAATGTTCCAGCAACTCCTCTTCAAAATCGGATGTGCGAGTGGTTCTCATGTTGCCAAGTCCCTGGTTTCTTCTTTCCAATGAACCTATTTCCCGTTAGTCGACCGAGAGAAATAAACACGTCGTGGCCGATACCTGTCAGGAAATCACTCATGTACAGCCTTTCAACACATCGAGGGCACTTACCCATACACAAGATGCATGTCACTGAGTTCTGCGAAACTGTAACGGTACTGCTCCATCATATTGTACTGCAACTCTCTGAATAGCACTGAGTAAAAAATGGTTCAAATGGCTCTGAGCACTATGGGACTTAACATCTATGGTCATCAGTCCCCTAGAACTTAGAACTACTTATACCCAACTAACCTACAGACATCACACAACACCCAGCCATCACGAGGCAGAGAAAATGCCTGACCCAGCCGGGAATCGAACCCGGGAACCCGGGCGTGGGAAGCGAGAACGCTACCGCACGGCCACGAGATGCGGGCTAGCACTCAGTAATGAATGGGTCTGTTGTTGATTCACAACACGTTCTGTCATGGCACGATGAAACAGAACCATCTTATCGACAAGTAAATAAAACCTGCATCATAACTTCGAAGTAATCATCTCGTCCTTCTTGCTTCCTTGCAGAAAATAAAGAATGCACATGCATATAAAAAGCACAGTACGTGTAAAATTGTACGCATGTTAGTTTTAAATAAGCTGGAAAATAATGTTAGACAAAGTTGTAGACAAGTTTACTTCCATACCTCCCTAAGTTGGTTGCTCCAACCACAGGTTTCCCATCTTAAATTGTTCACCAGAGCATTCTCTATGTCCTGTTATACTTTTGCTCGCTCTTACGGAAACATCCTGTAGAATCACTGAGTACGGCTAGCAATAGAAACGCACAGACAAAAAAAAGGGGGAAACACCCAGAAGACATGGTCGGAAGTCGATCATCCCTGACTTCCTTCACGTACACATCGTCGGTGGGGATGTGAACGATTAGTCTTGCTATTCTCTGTGACAGGTAGAGAAGTCATTAGTCCACACTAGCGTTGTTCCTTTTAATGCTGTTACCACGCCTGAAGAGTACATAAGAAGCTTGGATAGCATTAGATGTTGACAGAACACTGAAGCACACGGAGATGCTGCGTAGCTTATGAGACAGCATTATCAGCACCTGACAGTGTTTTAAAGGGTTTCGTTGTGGGTCGGTCTCCGTGCGACTGGTTTCCTTACAGCGCAGTATCCAAATTTCTACATCTACATCTACACTTATACTCCGCAAGCCACCCAGCGGTGTGTGGCGGAGGGCACTTTACGTGCCACGTTCCAGTCTCGTATGGTTCGCGGGAAGAACGACTGTCTGAAAGCCTCCGTGCGCGTTCTAATCTCTCTAATTTTAAATTCGTGATCTCCTCGGGAGGTATAAGTAGGGGGAAGCAATATATTCGATACCTCATCCAGAAACGCACCCTCTCGAAACCTGACGAACAAGCTACATCGCGATGCAGAGCGCCTCTCTTGCAGAGTATGCCACTTGAGTTTGTTAAACGTCTCCGTAACGCTATCACGGTTGCCAAATAACCCTGTGACGAAACGCGCCGCTCTTCTTTGGATCTTCTCTATCTCCTCCGTCAACACGATCTGGTACGGATCCCACACTCATGAGCAATACTCAAGTATAGGTCGCACGAGTGTTTTGTAAGCCACCTCCTTTGTTGATGGACTACCTTTTATAAGGACTCTCCCAATGAATCTCAACCTGGTACCCGCCTTACCAACAATTAATTTTATATGATCATTCCACTTCAAATCGTTCCGCACGCATACTCCCAGATATTTTACAGACGTAACTGCTACCAGTGTTTGTTCTGCTATCATATAATCATACAATAAAGGATCCTTCTTTCTATGTATTCGCAATTTGTGGGGCAAACGGCTGTGATACTGTCCCGATGTTGTACCGCGTGGTAATGTGAGGCTAGACATACTCTTGGATTCCAGTTCATCACACCTGACCATCACGCAGGAGGACCGCCGTATTCTCTACCAGGCACATCGTAATCTATTCACATCTGCGCCTGTAGCCCGAGAACGTTCTGCCTCACGCCGCACAACTTGTCGGAAACTAGCAGGAGCGTGGCAAGTGAATTACCGTCCGAAGAGTAGTCCGCTGTTAACGCCACTACACAAACAAATGCGTTTGGAGCGATGCCTGACCGGGAAGCAATGAAGTCGCAATATGTTCGCCGACTAACTGTGGTTCCCTACATGACAGTCGTTAGCAAATATGCTGGCACCCTGAGGGGAGCTCTCCTTCTTTCAATGTTTTGAAAACTGCTGGCGTCTTGGTGTCTCAGCCATCGAGTATGATTATATGTCACGGCCGGTAGTGATTGAGGGATGTCCGACAGCACAGCGGTACGTCACGGATATCCTGTGACCTCGTGTGTTACCTCTCTTGCCATAGTATCGTCGTGCCATTTTTCAATTGGACGATACTTGTCCACACAGGGCACATCAGTCTATAAACTGTCTGCTAGACGTTGTGGGACTTCCGTCGAGAGCAGGATCCTCAGACTTTCCCCAGTAGAGCAGTTGTGGGATCAGCTCTGACGTCAAGCCCATCCCAGTGCCAGTATTCAGTATATCAAGGACCAGATACAGTACCTGTAGGCCAGCTGGCGTCAAATGGTACAACGGCTTTCTGACACAATTCCCAACCGAATCCGTGCATACACCCAGGCCACAGAGGGTCAATGTCATACTGAAAGGTGGACTCAAACTGCCAAGTTCTTTGTAAATTTGAATCGATTTTGTAATCAATCAGATGACATCACATGCCTACCCAATTACCAAAGTTACCATTTAGTTTTCTCCGATCCTTCTGGATGTTTCACCGGATTTTTTTTTGTCAGGAATTTTATTTCTGCTTAAAAAGTGCCAAAAGCCGATTCAGATGAAACAATCTCCAAGGAAACTGAAAATGTTCAGTATAAATGGACAAAGTTCAAGAGTATTGGACAATATGACTGAGGCAGTTACGTGTTGATTAAAGTTGTGAGGGTTGGAGAAGACCATCCTTTGTTCGACAACCTGGTTTCAAAGCTCCTTCGAGAGCAAAGAAAGCTTCTGCGCAGATTTAAAAGTAATCAGAGCCTTATAGACAAACTAAAACTGAAATAAGACAAAATTAGTCTAAGGAGAGCCGAGAGTGAAGCGTTCAAAGAATACGGAAGTAAAGTTCTACCTCCCGATGTGAGTAAAAACTCGAACGAGAGTCGGTCTTATATCAAATCAGTAAACCTGTCACAACAATCTGTCCAGACAATCTGTAACCATAACGACATCGAATAAAGGGATCATAGAAGGCCGAAATAGTAAATTCCTGTTTCCAAAATGTCTCACTAAGGAAAATCGAATTTCTGTTTCTCATTTAAACAGCGTCAATTTTTTCGTGAATAAAATAGTATAGATTGCTTAACATATGTCTTTATTTATAGCGTCGTTTCCCCTACTATTTTCAGCGGATTTTTAATTAAGATTAAAGGAACGCACAGAAGGTGAGGCGTTTGTTATACATTATTAATCTATAGAAGATGAAAAATAAGAAGTTAAAAAGTTTTATAAACTCACCTCATCGAAACCTTTCTAAGATTTCACTTTTTAATTTCTTAACTTGATAATGTTAAGCAAACAACTTTGTTACCGAACAGAGCTATGAGCACAAGCGTAATTGACGAAAGTCAACGAAAGTAAATATGCAAAAGGTATTACGAATGCTTTCGCACCTGAAAGTAGGCAAACCTCACCCAGGGATGTCGAAAGGGTTGCCTAGCCCTCAGGCGCTAAAGCATCCGCCAGGCTGATTAAGAGTCGAAATTTCTGATACGTACATTTGTAACCCGCTTAATAAAGTTGCGTCAGTGGGACAGATGGTGTTGCCGAAGTGGTGGGGGCGTGGGGGTCTTACGAGAGTGATCGTTTGCAGTTTTATTTACACATATGTTATTGGTGCACTCCCCCGTAATCACGCCACAGGAGTGGGGGAAAACAAGAGGGCTGGAAAAGCATGAGTACCTTTTACCACTTTGGATCATGTTCAACTTTAGTCCAATGGTTTTGACTGGTCCCTAGTGGTTCCAACCTGTACCCCAAGCCAAAAATTGTGTTCGCGCTGCACTCCAAAGGGATACGATCACACTCAACGGGGATGCAGCTCTGCAGTGTCCTTACAGAAGGGATGAAAAATCCGACGGTTTCAGCGGTGTCAAAAGATGTAAGAACATCTTCGTGACGCACATCGCTCTGGGAACTGTCGTTTTCGACAGCGAAATACGTGGCAATCAGAGCGCCCGAGAAAGGCGTCGTTTCACTGCTGCCATTTAGGACACCTCCTGAGGTCTTTTCGAGTCGATTCTGAGCGGCGGTGAGTCTGAAAATTTTTCCGAGGCCGCCCATACCATGCGAAAACCGCGTGATTTCATCAGTGGACGTCGCGTTCTGACCTCCATCGCAGAGGCTTCAAAAGAAGGGGTAAAATGTGGGTAAGAGGGATTGTGGCGACTTTCTCATCGTGCGACACGTCCACTGTGACGGTGGGAAAAAAATTTGTGAAATCTGGTGCCAATGTGACATCATTAATCCGCTTTACAACTCACATGAACTTCTGAGCTGTGGCCTATTTTCGAATGTATCAACACCTCGCTGTTGAAGCGTCGCCGTGCCAGAGGGCGACGTCGTAGAGCGGCACGCTTTTGCAGCATTACAGAGAAAGGTTGCAGGCACTTTTGGGCAAAATTTCAAAATTATCGCCCCCAATGATCCTTTAATTTCGTAACGCAGTGTGTTTTGCGAACATAGAACGGACGACGACCATCCAAGACATGAGACAACAGTTGGTCCAGCACATCCACGGACTGAGGCAGAATAAACAGGGGCAGCCCAGTTAACGGTAACAGCTGAAGTTTCCATGCCACAGTTACACCGGGAAATTGGTCCTGGCTGGAGCAAGCTAGATAGTCGGGTGTAGAGAATCGAACATCCAATGAGCGCATGTCAGTATGTTGTTTATGAAACAACCAGTCACAAGATGGAGGAGGCCAGGCGCGTGCGCCGGGATACGGGAGCGGAAAAAGCGGCGATAGCTGTGAGCGTTACTCGGAGATTGGCCTCCCAAGGGTGGCAAGGATTCGATAAGAGATTTTAAATCAACAGGGGCTACGGTAGACGAAGAAAGTGGCAGCGAGTTCTACATGGAGTTGCGGATAGCGGGGAGACACCGTCAACGCAAATCAAGGTACAATCCTGAAGGGGACACGTGATCTTTTCGGTGAAGGACCTGTAGTTTTCTGTACCTGTAGCTAGTTTCCAGGAAAACCTACGAGTTTCTTAGGGCATGAATGAGACTAACAAAGTTTTGATAACTACTTAAGTTAAGCCAGGAATTACTGGGCGTTCCCCTAATAGAGCTACTTTGAACTTAAATTTAATATTCACTCTCACTTTATATATACTTGTCCTTATTGGTATGAGGACATACTGAAAAGTAATGTATCCGAATTCCTTTATCTGAAAACTCTTGAAGCTTTTCAAATAAAACAAATGTTGTTAACATTCTACACTTTTGTTCTTTATGTCTACATATTTATTTCTCAAAATAGACACCTTACCGACGAACACATTTCTCCCAACGAGAGACCAGTTTTTTGGCACCAAAGAGAAGACTCCGAAAGTGTTCTGTAAGTTCTGATAACAGATGAAAATCGGATGGGGCCAAGTCGGGATTGTATGAAGGATGATCGATGACAGTGAACGCAAGGCGTCGGATTGTTGCAGATGTAACAGTGCCCGTGTGTGGTCTGGCATTGTTATGCTGAAGAATATGGTGGACGAACTCTTCGAATTCGAAACTCGATTACAGCAAGCCGTTTCTCAAACACCGACGTAGTTACACAACGCCATGTTACATGATAAAATTTGGAGCCCTGAAGCGACAAAGGGTTTCTATTTGGGTCAGTGAAGCGGAAAGTCGACCAAGTAATATGCATGAGATGTAATACCTCAACAAGATATTGAGAACACAATACAAAATTCGCAGGCATTACCTTTCAGCACGCCCAGTAGTTTCTTTGTTTGTTCACGTATTTTGTATTGTCACTGCATCCCTGCGTGTTATGTTACATTTGAGTGTGGCGGAATGAAAAGAAGAGATGTCAATTAATTCCATTCATTGTTATTTCCAGCATTGATATCCCTAGGATTCGCCGAACCTTTCAATTGAATTTGTCTTCGGGAAATGGGTTTTCAGAAGGGCCCATTGCATCCCGGTAAATTACCGTTGTGTTACAGTGTCAACATTATACAGTGAGGCTGGAGACCCAGTTATTTAGTTATCGGTGCCGCGACCGGTAATATTACAGGCAGCCAAAAGTAATTGACTTCATTTAGGTAACTAAGTAAAGGAGTGGAACGTCACGTAAGTCTCAATGAGAGACATCTCGCATGCACAAGTAACATGGTTTCCTAGTGTAACGTGGTCAGACCAAACCTGACCTAAGCTCCAGATGCTGTATGTCTTTAGCAGTAACGTCATCGGTTGTTTTCCCGTGAGCGCGGCTAGGCGGTTTTATTACTGCGAGCCGTTCAATAAAGAGCTGTTCGTCTCTAGGGTGGCTATTCCCTACAGTGGCACTGCGTTCGTCTTGTACTACGTCGAAGAAATGATGGCCGTAGCGGAAAATTTAGGGTGAGCCATAAAAGTGCAAGGGGACAGAAACTAATGATAACTTTCGCAAATGACAGTCTTCTCGCCATATGTCAGCAGTCTCATGTTCGTCTTCAGAATGGTGAAAAAACCCATTCGCTGTCTAGTTGGATCTCCCTGTTCGCTGAGGTCTAATTTTCCTTTCTTACTGTCCTGAAATTTTTTTAAGAATAAACTGAAAAATAAATCCTCGAACCTGAACATTTTTCCGCATTCGTGCACCCATTATTTCATTCATTCACACTTCGTTTTCCGCCAGTCCCATGAGAAAGGAGAGTATCCAGGAAGTGGAACGAGTGAAGTTTACATTAATAGGTAGCAGCTTGCTGCGTACTTTTGTATAGCAGTATACTGTTCTGTCCCACGCAATTACCACCACCAGTTAGGTAACTAGGAAACTCGTCGAAACACTGCTAGAAAACGACGAAACGACTCGATTGAAACACGGTAACATTTCATCCATGACATTTGTCGAGAAAGCCTACATTCCCATACCGTATGAGCATTATCATGTGAGTGGGTGCATCGCTAGGTCATTGAAGCGCTTTCTGCAAGATGTATGGTGATTAACTTTACACAATATTCTTATGGCACGCTTCTACAGAAAAAGCGTTTTCGCTTGAGCTGAAATGCCGTAGAAGATTAAGGCATAGAGCAGAATTAAGTGGAAACATGCAACGCATGCTAGTAACCCTCTAAATTAATCAATCAGTATGATTACTTTTATAAGTACCTAGTACCAAAATATACACCCAAATGACATCAGTCTTTGTTAATTGTTTTAAAAGACAGCAAAGAGTACACGGACTAATAGTGGCGGGAGAGGAGCCATGTCGCTGCCGCTACCATCAAGACTCCCATGCAAGAGCGATTTACAGGTATAGGTAGCGTGCAGAAGCTAGCCTAAGCCAGCAAATGTATTTATATTTCAAGTCAATCTGTAATCAGTGATTTAAATACTCTGCCGTGGAGTCAGGAAACATTTCTTGAAAAATATGAGTAGTTAGAGATACATAACATTTTGTGAAACGGTGAAACGGTGTTGTGAAACAGATTGTACACCAGATGGATACCTTTCAGAGGATGCTGATAAAATAACTGCATACTTACCGATAGCAATTAAATAGGGCGATTTTTTTCCACCGTGTACAAACTCTAGCAACTGATCGATGAAAGAATACGAAGCAAAACAGGTCTAACGAACTTATGTCTGGAAATGTATGGTTTCCATGCTAGAGACCATTTATTCAATCATACTTTGTTACACAGACTGCGGTCTAATACGCGCTGTATCGTGCAGCTACAGTTACAATAAGCATGATTCAAGTGGCTCTGAGCACTATGGAACTTAACATCTGAGGTCGTCAGTCCCCTGGAACTACTCAAGCCTAACTAACATAAGGACATCACACACATCCATTCCCGAGGCTTGATTCGAGCGTAGCGGTCGCGCGGTTCCAGACGGAAGCGCCTAGAACACCGCCACACCGGCCGGTACAATAAGCATGGTTTCCTCCTAGACGGTGGTACAGTTACTCATACGTCATGCCCTAGCACCATTTCCTGCCATAGTAACTAATAATGTTGTCTCCGATTCCAGTCTTCTGCTGACTCGTCTTGTAGTGGATGCGATACAGCGTTGTATACAATGGTTCCGTACTCGAATCGAGAGCTTGCTGCTTATTTACAGAAAGGCAAATGACAACGGCGGCGTGAAGCAAGGTTGTATCGGGAGAACTATCCGGACCGACAAGAACCACAGCACTCAATGTTCGCAACAATGTTTCTCCGTTTGTCTGAGACAGGGTCGTTTCAGGAAATAGGAAATCATGAAGGACGCACCCGTAATGTTCGACACTAGATTAACACTGTGGAAGGCGACCGCCGTGTCAGTAGCAGGCAGTTGGGCCGCCAGTACATGGTGAGCCAGGTGAACGTGTGAAACATTCTCCATGACAACTGTTACTATCCTTATCACTTACAGGGTATGCAGCGACAGGCTTTTCACATCGGGAGCAGTTTTGTCACTGGTTTCCATCCTATTCACAGATGAGGCCACCTTTACACGGAGTGGTGGCTTCAACTTTCATAACAGTTATCTGTGAGATAGTATGCAGAATCCCCATGGTATGGTGACAGCGAATCATCAGTATCGTTGCAACCGGAATGTGTGGGTCGGGATAACTGACGATCGTATTTTGGGATCAGTCTTCTTTCCAAGTCGCTAACAGGTCGGAACTACCAGCATTTCTTGTGGGTGACTTTGCCTCCCCTGCTGGGAGAAGTGCCATTGATGATTCGTAGGGTTATGTGGCTGCTACATGATAGTGTTCCAGCCCTCTTCGCCGTTAACGTCCGGACGCATCTCAGTCGTGCCTTCCCATGTCGATGGATCGGACGAGGGGGTCCAGTTACATGGCCTGTTCGTTCATAGGATCTCAACCCGTGCGATTTCTGGGTATGGGGCCATCTCAAAAGTATTGTGTATGCAAAGCTCATTCCAGATGTGGAGACATTCGAGCAGCGTATTCATGCTGCCTTAGACACTGTTACCGAGCGAGGTAGCGCAGTGGTTAGCACACTGGACTCGCATTCGGGAGGACGACGGTTCAATCCCGTCTCTGGCCATCCAGATTTAGGTTTTCCGTGATTTCCTTTGAAAGGGCACGCCCGATTTCCTTCCCAATCCTTCCCTAACCCGAGCTTGCGCTCCGTCTCTAATGACCTCGTTGTCGACGGGACGTTAAACACTAACCACCACCACCACTCATACACTGTTCGGATGCAGCCTTGCCGATGTGAACCGGTGAGACAGAACATGCTACGGCGTGTACACGTCTGCGTTGAGGAATACAGAACCATTTTCGACACATACTGTAACTGTGGCTGCATGGTACAGCGCGTATTAGACTGCAGTCTCTATAACAATGTATGATTGAATGAATGGTCTCTAACATGGAAAGCATGCATTTCCGCACATAAATTCATTAGACCTTTTTTCTTCTGTATCCTTTCATCGATCAATCCCTAAAGATTGTACACATGGAAAAAAATCATCCTGAATACAACATACATTAATCGAAAGATCCGTACTTTAAAACTCGAAAGTTACACAAGTCACACCAATACTCAATAATGGAAATAGGAGTAATCCGCTGAATTACAAACTCATGTTACTAGCGTCGACTTGCAGCAGGATTTTGGAACATATACTGTGTTCGTGCACGATGAATTACCTCGAAAAGGAAAACACGATTTATTGGCAAACAGTCAAAACGGACTGAGAAAATATTGTTCTTGTGAAATGCAACTAGCACTTTATTCTCACGAAGTAATGAGTGCTATCGAAAGGGAACGTCAAACTGATTCCATATTCTTAGGTTTCGGAAGCCTTTTAACACAGTTCCTTACAATCGACTTCTAATAAAATTGATTATATACGGAGTATCGTCTCAACTGTGTGACTGGATTCGTGACTTCCTGTCAAAGGTAGCAGTTAAAAGCAACTGACGGGAAGTCGTCGAGTAAAACAATAGTCATATCTGGCGTTCCCCAAGGAAGTGGTCCAGGCCCTCTTCTGTCCCTAATCAACATAAACGACATAGGAAACAATCTGAGCAGCCCTCTTAGATTGTTTGCACAAGATGCTGTCATTTACCGCCTAGTAAAGTCATCAGAAGATCAAAACCAATTGTTGTTGTTGTTGTCTTCAGTCCTGAGACTGGTTTGATGCAGCTCTCCATGCTACTCTATCCTGCGCAAGCTGCTTCATCTCCCAGTACCTACTGCAACCTACATCCTTCTGAATCTGCTTAGTGTACTCATCTCTCGGTCTCCCTCTACGATTTTTACCCTCCACGCTGCCCTCCAATGCTAAATTTGTGATACCTTGATGCCTCAAAACATGTCCTACCAACCGATCCCTTCTTCTAGTCAAGTTGTGCCACAAACTTCTCTTCTCCCCAATCCTATTCAATACCTCCTCATTAGATACGTGATCTATCCACCTTATCTTCAGTATTCTTCTGTAGCACCACATTTCGAAAGCTTCTATTCTCTTCTTGTCCAAACTAGTTATCGTCCATGTTTCACTTCCATACATGGCTACACTCCATACAAACACTTTCAGAAACGGCTTCCTGGCATTTAAATCTATAATCGATGTTAACAAATTTCTCTTCTTCAGAAACGCTTTCCTTGCCATTGCCAGTCTACATTTTATATCCTCTCTACTTCGTCCATCATCAGTTATTTTGCTCCCAAAATAGCAAAACTCCTTTACTACTTTAAGTGTCTCATTTCCTAATCTAATTTCCTCAGCATCACCCGATTTAATTTGACTACATTCCATTATCCTCGTTTTGCTTTTGTTAATGTTCATCTTATATCCTCCTTTCAAGACACTGTCCATTCCGTTCAACTGCTCTTCCAAGTCCTTTGCCGTCTCTGACAGAATTACAATGTCATCGGCGAACCTCAAAGTTTTTACTTCGTCTCCATGAATTTTAATACCTACTCCAAATTTTTCTTTTGTTTCCTTTACTGCTTGCTCAATATACAGATTGAATAACATCGGGGAGAGGCTACAACCCTGTCTCACTCCTTTCCCAACCACTGCTTCCCTTTCATGCCCCTCGACTCTTATTACTGCCATCTGGTTTCTGTACAAATTATAAATAGCCTTTCGCTCCCTGTATTTTACCGCTGCCACCTTTAGAATTTGAAAAAGAGTATTCCAGTCAACATTGTCAAAAGCTTTCTCTAAGTCTACAAATGCTAGAAACGTAGGTTTGCCTTTTCTTAATCTTTCTTCTAAGATAAGTCGTAAGGTCAGTATTGCCTCACGTGTTCCAACATTTCGACGGAACCCAAACTGATCCTCCCCGAGGTCTGCATCTACCAGTTTTTCCATTCGTCTGTAAAGAATTCGCGTTAGTATTTTGCAGCCGTGGCTTATTAAACTGATAGTTCGGTAATTTTCACATCTGTCAGCACCTGCTTTCTTTGGGATTGGAATTATTATATTCTTCTTGAAGTCTGAGGGTATTTCGCCTGTCTGATACATCTTGCTCACCAGCTGGTAGAGTTTTGTCATGACTGGCTCTCCCAAGGCCGTCAGTAGTTCTAATGGAATGTTGTCTACTCCGGGGGCCTTGTTTCGACTCAGGTCTTTCAGTGCTCTGTCAAACTCTTCACGCAGTATCGTATCTCCCATTTCGTCTTCATCTACATCCTCTTCTATTTCCATAATATTGTCCTCAAGTACATCGCCCTTGTATAAACCTTCTATATACTCCTTCCACCTTTCTGCCTTCCCTTCTTTGCTTAGAACTGGGCTGCCATCTGAGCTCTTGATATTCATACACGTGGTTCTCTTCTCTCCAAAGGTCTCTTTAATTTTCCTGTAGGCAGTATCTATCTTACCCCTAGTGAGATAAGCTTCTACATCCTTACATTTGTCCTCTAGCCATCCCTGTTTAGCCATTTTGCACTTCCTGTCGATCTCATTTTTCAGACGTTTGTATTCCTTTTTGCCTGCTTCATTTACTTCATTTTTATATTTTCTCCTTTCATCAATTAAATTCAATATTTCTTCTGTTACCCAAGGATTTTTAGCAGCCCTCGTCTTTGTACCTACTTTATCCTCTGCTGCCTTCACTACTACATCCCTCAGAGCTACCCATTCTTCTTCTACTGTACTTCTTTCCCCTATTCCTGTCAATTGTTCCCTTATGCTCTCTCTGAAACTCTGTACAACCTCTGGTTCTTTCAGTTTATCCAGGTCCCATCTCCTTAATTTCCCACATTTTTGCAGTTTCTTCAGTTTTAATCTACAGGTCATAACCAATAGATTGTGGTCAGAGTCCACATCTGCCCCTGGAAATGTCTTACAACTTAAAACCTGGTTCCTAAATCTCTGTCTTACCATTATATAATCTATCTGATACCTTTTACTATCTCCAGGGTTCTTCCACGTATACAACCTTCTTTCATGATTCTTAAACCAAGTGTTAGCTATGATTAAGTTGTGCTCCGTGCAAAATTCTACTAGGCGGCTTCCTCTTTCATTTCTTAGCCCCAATCCATATTCACCTACTATGTTTCCTTCTCTCCCTTTTCCTACACTCGCATTCCAGTCACCCATTACTATTAAATTTTCGTCTCCCTTCACTATCTGAATAATTTCTTTTATTTCATCGTACATTTCTTCAATTTCTTCATCATCTGCAGAGCTAGTTGGCATATAAACTTGTACTACTGTAGTAGGTGTGGGCTTCGTATCTATCTTGGCCACAATAATGCGTTCACTATGCTGTTTGTAGTAGCTTACCCGCATTCCTATTTTCCTATTCATTATTAAACCTACTCCTGCATTACCCCTATTTGATTTTGTGTTTATAACCCTCTAGTCACCTGACCAGAAGTCTTGTTCCTCCTGCCACCGAACTTCACTAATTCCCACTATATCTAACTTTAACCTATCCATTTCCCTTTTTAAATTTTCTAACCTACCTGCCCGATTAAGGGATCTGACATTCCACGCTCCGATCCGTAGAACGCCAGTTTTCTTTCTCCTGATAACGACATCCTCCTGAGTAGTCCCCGCCCGGAGATCCGAATGGGGGACTATTTTACCTCCGGAATATTTTACCCAAGAGGATGCCATCATCATTTAATCATACAGTAAAGCTGCATGTCCTCGGGAAAAATTACGGCTGTAGTTTCCCCTTGCTTTCAGCCGTTCGCAGTACCAGCACAGCAAGGCCGTTTTGGTTAATATTGCAAGGCCAGATCAGTCAATCATCCAGACTGTTGCCCCTGCAACTGCTGAAAAGGCTGCTGCCCCTCTTCAGGAACCACACGTTTGTCTGGCCTCTCAACAGATACCCCTCCGTTGTGGTTGCACCTGCGGTACGGCCATCTGTATCGCTGAGGCACGCAAGCCTCCCCACCAACGGCAAGGTCCATGGTTCATGGGGGGAAGCAAAACCAATTGCAGAATGATTTTCTCAAGACAAATACTGGAAAGTGTGAGATCAACCACATGAGTACTACAAGGAATACGTCAAATTTTGGTTTCACGATAAATCACACACATCTAAATGCTGTCAATTCAGCTAAATACCTAGGAATTACACTAACGAACAACTTAAACTGGAACTATCACATAGATAATGTTGTGCAGAAGGCATACCAACGACAAAATTTCATTAGCAGAACCCTTATAAAATGCAACAGGTCTGCTAAAAAGAATGCCTACATTACGCTCGCCCGTCTTCTTGCTGCGCGGTGTGGGACGCGTATCAAAAGGTATTGACGGAGGACATCGAAAAAATTCAAACAAGGGCAGTTAGCTTTTATTATTCTGACATAGAGAACGCCACGGATATGATACGAGAATCCAGGTGGCAGTCAGTAAAACAAAGATGATTTTCGTTGCGGCAGGGTCTTCTCATGAAATTTCAGTCATCAACCTTTTCCTCCGAATGGGAAAATGTTATTTTGGTGCCCACATGCTCATCATATAGATCATGAGGAATGGTCATCATAACAAAATAAGAGAAATCAGAGCTCGAACAGAAAGATTTAAGTGTTCGTTTTTCCCGCACTCTATTCGACAGTGGAAGGGTAGAAAATATTTAGAAGGTGGCCAGGCATCTAATTATGAATTGCAGATTAATCATACAGATGCATATGTAGACATGAGAGCAAACCTTGCCCTCAGCAGAGAAAGAGCAAAGAGATAAATGAAAAGGAGTGACAGATACACAAAACTGTTGAGAAAACTGACGTAAAACGAGATAATTGCCGCGAAACTTGTTTTTTCAACAAGGTTAATAATATTAGAACTCCTAAACATGATAAAATTATCTGAAAACGGTAATGATTTTAATATCACAATACTTAACTATATGCGGTCCTGCTGAGCATGTTCCTAGCATCCACTGACCTCTGCACTGAATTGCGTATTCCGCTAAGTTGGACCTACAGTTCTAACGTTGGCTACAACGCATGGAGCAACTAGGAAAGACTCACTGCGGAATGAAACCAGAAACTTGGGACCTACAGCCTTGTCCACCACAACATATTCAAAGAGTCAACAGGGAAAAAAAGAAAAGAATGAAATAATTATGGATTTACTGAAGTCAGAAGTGTCTACTGACAATACGTATCCACAGAAGATGCTAAACTTTGAACTGAATCCTAAGACAAGGCAACATCACTTTGCAGGTACCAGTTTACGTTCCAATTCATAATGATCAATCCGGTAACATCTGCCAAAACTATGAAACACCACTCATAGTATCTCACCACACGAAAATAGTATTCTACATTGATCTAGAAAGCCTTAAAGCACACGTACTGCCGCGGATACCGCAGAAACACACTGGCCGTATGCCAGGAAGGGAAGGAACTCACCAACGAGCCCTGAACATCTGCCAAATTACTGAAAACTGCAGAGAACGACCGTTGCAGCATACACGTGTTTCGGTGATCGCAAGGAAATCGTTTAGTTTCACACGGTAATGTATGCCACGGACAATGCCATATCGCAAACAACAGGTTACCTCATTTATTTACTCAGAGTGATGTCAGACATGGAAGTGAAAAGCATTGGAAGCATTAGCGTTTTACGAAAGGAAAAGGCACCAAAGGAAGTAAAGATTAACATAGGATTTGTCGACCTAGAGAAAGCTTTCGATATTCTAAGAAAAAAGGTGTGACAACGAAGATGGAACAAAAAGAATGGAATGTCAAAAATGAAGTGTAAGACAGGATCTTCGATAGGGATGCAGTTTTTTCTCCCCGGGTGTTAAATCTCTTTGTCGAAGAAACAGTGAAGGAAATAAAAGAAAGTTTCGAATGCGGCATAAAAATTCAGGGTGAAGTATGAAAATTACGAGACACGACGTAGACGAAGCGAAGGAATACTATCACATTAGAAGCAAAGTATACATGACAGAGGAAGAAAGACGGACATAAAAAGCAGACTAGTGCAAGCAAAGAGGGATTGAAATGGTTCAAATGACTCTGAGCACTATGGGGCTTAACATCTGAGGTCATCAGTCCCCTAGAACTTAGAACTAATTAAACCTAACTAACCTAAGGACATAACACACATCCATGCCCGAGGCAGGATTCGAACCTGCGACCGTAGCGGTCGCTCGGTTCCAGACTGTAGCGCCTAGAACCGCACGGCCACTCCGGCCGGCGACGAGAAAGGACATAATGGTAGGACAAGTATTAAGACACTACGGAATAACTTCCATGGAACTAGACGGAGCTGTAGAGGGTGAAAACTATAGGAGAAGACAAAGGTTGAACTACATACAACTAATAATTAAGGACGTAGGTCGTAAGAGCTACTCCGAGCTGAAGAAGTTGGCGCAGGACAAGAAGTCGTGGCGAAGGAGCGATCAAAAAGTTTCAGTTTGAGGGCGTTGCAGCAGCGTATATACACTACTGGCCATTAAAGTTGCTACACCACGAAGATGATAGGCAGCTTATCCGCATGGCTGTAAGGGATCGTGCAGCCACGTTTCGATCCCTGAGACAACAGATGGAGACGTTTGCAAGACAACAACTATCTGCACGAATAGCTCGACGACGTTTGCAGCAGCATGGACTATCTAGCTCGGAGACCATGGCTGCGGTTACCCTTGACGCTGCGTCACAGACAGGAGCGCCTGCGATGGTGTACTCAACGACGAACCTGGGTGCACGAATGGCAAAACGTCATTTTTTCGGATGAATCCAGGTTCTGTTTACAGCATCATGGTGGTCGCATCCGTGTTTGGCGACATCGCGGTGAACGCAAATTAGAAGCGTATATTCGTCATCGCCATACTGGCGTATCACCCGGTGTGATGGTATGAGGTGCCATTGGTTACACATCTCGGTTACCTCTTGTTCGCATTGACGGCTCTTTGAACAGTGGACGTTACATTTCAGATGTGTTACGACCCGTGGCTCTACCCTTCATTCCATCCCTGTGAAACCCTACATTTCAGGAGGATAATGCACGACCGCATGTTGCAGGTCCTGTACTGGCCTTTCTGAATACAGAAAATGTTCGACTGCTGCCGTGGCCAGCACATTCTCCAGATCTGTCACCATTTGAAAACGTCTTCTCAATGGTGGCCGAACAACTGGTTCGTCACAATTCGCCAGTCACTACTCTTGATGAACTGTGGTATCGCGTTGCAGCTGCACGGGCAGCTGTACCTGTACACGCTATCCTAGTTGTTTGACCCCATGCCCAGGCGTATCAAAGCCGTTATTACGGCCGGAGGTGGTTCTTCTGGGTACTGATTTCTCAGGATGTATGCACCCAAATTGCGTGAAACTAATCACATGTCAGTTCTAGTATAATATATTTGTCCAATGAATACCCCTTTATCACCATTTCTTCTTGGTGTAGCAATTTTAACAGCCAGTAGTGTATAATGTAGTGCGGCTCCGATTCGGATATATAAGCAACAACAGGCAGGCAAGGGATTAGTGTGGCATTCGTGTCTTTTAGACGCTGTACGGTAAATGCGGAAATGTGAACTATGGTGACGTTATTACTAAATACGTCTAAAAGGACCAACGTGCTGTTACTCTTTTCTTGGGCGCTGAAGCACTAACACTGTAGATATCCATCGGTGAGTGAAGGATGTGCATTGGGCAGCACTTCTGTCGGTAACCAGCGTTGCGGAATCGTTCGCCAAGTTCTATGCTGGTGGCAGTTCGACACAAGACACTTCCTTCATATCGCAAACGTCGTAACACATAAGTTACGGCAATTCAAGTGTAAGACACTCGAGCATCCGCCCTATAGACCCGATCTCACTGCATGCGAGTATCAAGCATTCGGTCTCTTTAAAAAGACCTTCAAGGGTCAATGATTTCTGTCGGACGAGGATGTGCAGCAGGCAGTTAGCAATTCTTCCAGCCTTGGGTCACGGCATTGATTGTCTCAATCAATCTTACCGGCACACCGATTCTGGACTGGATGGCATCTAACGGAAACTTTTTGATCGCCCCTTGTATATCTGGAATGAGTGTACTCGCTTGTACAAATAATGGCTTTCCCGGGAGCCGCGCGGGGTAAGTGCGCGGTCTCAAGCGCCTTGCCACGGTTCTCGCGGCTTCCCCCGTCGGAGGTTCGAGTCCACCCCCGGGTATGGATGTGTGTGTTGTCCTTACCGTAAGTTAGTTTATGTTAGATTAAGTAGTGTGTAAGCCTAGCGACCGATGACCTCAGCATTTTGGTCCCATAGGAACTTAACACAAATTTCCAACATTTTCCCGAAAGACTAGTTCTATCTATGGAGAGAAGCTAAACAACAAATTAGTACAATGACAAGGTACACTCTAAATAGCAGCAAAAGTAAGTGCTAACCATGCTTGTCAATGAGCTCCGTTGATTGATCCTAATAAATAGGAAATATGTCTGTACTACCCACTGTCAGAAACTCTAGTGACTGAACTTCTTCATGACATGGATGAGTAAATGTATGAAAAAGAAACACTAAAAATCACATCCTCAGTAAAAGGAAAAGGAGTATTTGTCTACTTAAATTTGTCTATGCTGACAAGCACGTGCTATGAAAATTAAACTACGGATCTTCCATGAGAAATAAAGCCAATATATAGTCAAAACATTGTATAACCATTTTGAACACTGAATAAATTTCCAGTGGCCAAGATCACTAAAATCATTTATTCAGATATATTTTCTCTGCGTTTCTCTGTTGCCATCTTGTGATCTATTATTACATCATTATACGTAATTAAACACACACTCGAAGGTGGCAACAGAGAACTGCCGAAACCGGTAATCTATATGAAGAAATTATTTTAACAATCTTGACAGTTGAAAATTTATTCAGTGTTCATTGTCCTACGGATAACCCCAGGCTCCCTATTTCAGAAGTTTTTAAGCATTTGAATGCAGGGACATCGCAATATTTCGAACAACTATAATGATATTTAGAAGATTTTACAGATTGTGGTGGAACGTGCTGGGCCGCAGCTACGATCCTCATTTGCAGAAGTAAAAAAATCCTCCATGTAGTTACTGTACGTACTTCTTCTGCAAATCGATTTCAAAGCATAGAAAATTCAATTTTCAATAAAAACAACTTTTGTGATTGTAAAAGTGTGTAAACACGCCAAGTCGGAGCCATGCCCAACCGAAAACCTAACGCTTGTATTCTTTCATGTTTGTCGACATTACAAAGCCCTGACTAGGCGTGTTTAGGCTCACCGAACAATCACAGATAATTTTTTTTCGCGTTAACAACGAAGCTCCTATACTTTAACGTCGTTTTTCGAAGCAAATAAATCTATTTACTACCTGGTGGAATTTCTTTTCTTTTTACAAATATTGATCTCAGTTGAACATATTCCTGGCCCGCGATTTATGAGTCCTAAAGACTCATGATGATTAGTGAGTTGGAAATGTAAAAAAACCGGATATGATTCGCGCTCTGAGCGTTCCGTGCACAGTTAATTACGTATATAGATAACAATAAAAATTTCCTGTTGGTCAATAGCCAGGTGCAAGTCTTTATATTGGACGCCACTTCTACTACTTGCCTTATCAAACCATGGAACGGGGACCTAGAGTTTAATGTGGGCTCCGAACCACGTGTTGTTTCTGGAGACTCATCACGCCGTGGGGAAGGGAAGGCTAGGCTAAAACGAAGACTGAAATAACCGTGGTCTGACCGAGATTCGATACCGAGACCTCTCGGTTACCAGCAGTCCGCTTTACCGCTGGACCACCAGGCCCAAAACGTATGTAGATAATTCATCTACAGGTTTTGATGACTGAGTTTTCGAGTATGGAAATATGGGAGATATTTCTTTTGACTGTTGTCTTGCAATCTTCATATCAGCGCACACTCCGCTGCAGAGTGAAAATCTCATTCTGGAATCTTAATTATTTTACACGGCCAAGGAGGCGTAGGTCTTAGTATGTGACAAATTTCAACGTGAGGCATCTGCCTGCTCCTGATATAAAGGTGTCTTAAATAGTCTGATAGACAGCTAAGGAATGGAATCCTAAAAAGTCGCTATATGAGAATGTTTAATGTTCTTAGTAGCACAATAAATAATCAATCGCTCGCGCGGGATTAGCCGAGCGGTCGTAGGCGCTGCAGTCATGGACCGTGCGGCTGGTCTCGGCGGAGGTTCGACTACTCCCTCGGGCATGGGTGTGTGTGTTTGTCCTTAGGATAATTTAAGCTAAGTAGTGTGTAAGCTTAGGGAATGATGACCTTAGCAGTTAAGCCCCATAAGATTAAAAAAAATCGATCGACAATTGCTCAGTTTTGACTAGGCAACAACCGAAATCGTCCTTGCTCGTGCTAAACAAAACGCGTTGGCATTCACTTAGAGTGACAATACCTGTCTTACATTCAACCAAGAATGTCTGTTACTCTTGATTATCAGACTCCTTGAAAGCAGTTTCAAGAATTCTGCTCAAACTGCAACACTTAGATCATTACTCTGAGTCTACAACTACACTCTGCAAACCACTGTGAAGTACATGTCAGAGGGTACTTCAAATTGTAGCACTTACTAATGTTGCTTCCCGTTCCATTCCCGTATGGAAGGCGACGCGAGAAAAACGACCGCATAAAGCCCTCTGGGAACGCTCTAATCAGTCATGTCATATATTCACCATACGTAGCGAGGTTGTAGTATGTTCCTAAATTATTCACTTCAGGCTCCTTCCAGAAACTTTGTAAGTAAGCCCTCGCTTATATCAGAACGTCTGGTAGTTCAGGTTTTTCGGCATTTCGGTAACGTTCTCCTGCAGTCAAACAAACCTTTGCCCATTCCTACTGTTATTCTTTGTATACTTTCACTATTCAATGTTATCCTACTTCGTGTGAGTCCCATATGATTGAGCAATATCCCGTCGTTCTTGTAATATCGAGAACAGAGTTATCTGATTACAAGCAGGACATTTGTTTAACAATGGAGTGTAACACTGTAGAAAGCTGTTTACGGATCTACACGTTACCACCGAAGAGTACCGCTTAACAAACACAGCACATGGTCTGTTGCATCATAAGTTGTTCTGTGTTGTCCTGAACAGCAAACAGATCACGTGTAAGACGACTAAACTGTCATATCTGAAGTAAAATGCTTCACCTATGTAGATGACAGTACTCGCTGTCACACACCAAATATTTGAGGAAGTGAGAAAGAAGTTGTGAAGAGTAAGGGACATCCGTGCAAAGTTGCCTGGCAGCTATAATGTGCTGGCAGGGCGCCGGGAATGCTTTATTCTTCCTGGAGGCCTCATTATGCCATGAAGTATAACCTGTTTGCTGAGCCGTTCCTCAGGGTTACAATAATTTTTGTGATTTTTTTTACCCTGATGTGAAGTAATTTGTCAGTCTGCGTATTTGTCGTGGAGAGAGAATATAAATTATGACTTTTTAATGAAATTGTGTTGAAAGGGCCATATGTTGATTCCGTAATCCTACTTTAGCTATTGAAATTTCGGTTATGCTATTAGACGGTATATAGCTTTTGCGTAATGGTGTCAAAAAAGAAATGCCGGAAAAGTGGCGTTCTTGGCGGAGGCTTCTAGCCATTTCGTAAGGATACTTCAAAGCAGCGACCAAAAGAAGGGCTCGGCGGCGATACTTACAGCAAGTTCTTATAAGAATGATATAGAAGCGGTTGACAAGAAAAGAGGAGAAAAAGAAAGTTAATAGAAGGAAAAACTGAAAGCACCGAAGAGAAGGAAGGCAGTAAAAACAGGAGAGAACAGCAAGAAACCTATCCCTAGAACAACTCTTCTCGATGGCAACGATGTTGCACAAAGAGTGCATGTACTGCGAAGAAAAATTTTCAGATTCAAAGCCAAAGCAGTGGATTAAGTATCAATTATCCTCTCTCTGGGGTCATGAACTCTGTACAGAAGCTGAGGAGCACAAATCAGCTTTTATTTGGGAAAAGTGTAAATAATTTAATTCGGATCAGGTTTTACAATAAAATATATTAAATTCTTTCTTAAAACAGTTTTATCCTTTATTTTTGAGTTTCATTTTGACACGTTGTGAAAATTGAATTTTTGAAGTACTAATTAAACTATTCGATGTTACACTTCAGTAGATGCACACTATAATCACTGATTTCTATGCATTTGATACTCAGCTTAAAAAATAGGAATATCTTACCTGTCCACTTTGCCCGGCTCTCCCCTACTTGAATTTATGGCCTCTTACACACATCAAAAAAAAGTTTTGCATCACCCCGGTTCCCAGAACACGGGAACTTAGACGTTGACTGTAGATACTGTATCACCGACAAAGTCCATTTGACTGTTCATAGATGTCACTAAACCCGCCCAAAGATGTAAACAACCTTGTATGAGCAACGCCTATTAGACGGAGGGGGTCCAAAAGCCTATCAGTTCCAGTCATTCCACTAGGAAGAAGGTACACGGCTCATGTTGTCTGTTGTTCAACCATGCCTAGGGGGTCAGTACCACGGTTCGATCGCGATCGATACTGTTACTTTGTGCCACAAAAGGCTCTCAACAAGAGAAGTGTCCAGGTGTCTCGGAGTGAACCAAAGCGATGTTGTTCGGATATGGAGGACATACAGAGAGACAGGAACTGTGGATGACATGCCTCGCTCAGGCCGTCAAAGGGCCACTACTGCAGTGGATGACCGCTACCTACGGATTATGGCTCGGACGAACCCTGACAGCAACGCCACTATATTGAATACTGCTTTTCATGCAGCCACAGGGCGTAATGTTACAACTCAGACTATGTGCAATAGGCTACATGATGCGCAGCTTCACTCCAGACGTCCATGTGGAGATCCATCCTTGCAACTATGACACCATGCAGCGCGGTACAGACGAGCCCACTAACATGCCCAATGGATCGCTCTGGAGAGGCATCACGTTTTTTTCGCCGATGAGTGTCGCATATGCCTTCAACCAGAAAATCGTCGGAGACGTGTTTGAAGGCAACCCGTTCAGGCTGGACGCCTTAGCTACACTGTCTTGCACATCTTGTGAATGTCTTCCTTCAGGATAACGATATCGCTCGACTAGAGTGGCCAGCATTTTCTCCAGCCATGAACCCTATGGAACACGGCTGGGATAGATTGAAAAGGTCTGTTTATAGACGACGTGACCCACCAGCCACTCTGAGGGGTCTACGCCGAATCGCCGTTGAGAAATGGGACAATCTGGATCAACAGTGCCTTGATGAACTTGTGGATAGTATGCCACGACGAATATTGACGTGCATCAGTGCAAGAGGACGTGCTACTGGGTATTGCAAGTAGCAGTATGTACAGCAATCTGGACCACCACCTCTGAAGGTCTCACTATATGATGGTACAACATGCAATGTGAGGTTTACATGAAGAATAAAAGGGACGGATATGATGTTTACATTGATCTCTATTCAAATTGTCTGTACAGGTTCCGGAACTCTCGGAACCGAGGTGATGCAAAACATTTGTGTGTGTGTGTGTGTGTGTGTGTGTTTTGCGATGCAAACCACTTAAAACTCAACCGTGGCAGAATAATCACTTCAAATTAAGAATCAAATGAATGTAATTTGGGTAAACCTCTACCAGTACTGTGGAGTACAGCTTTGTTTGTTTCTTTTAGGACGCGAAAACAACTAAGTTCATAAGCGCCCATTTCATAACCTTATATTATGAAGAAATAAAAGAACGTATAAACGATTGTACGTCAAGCTCAATTGACGGAAGGAAAGCGAGCTAGGAACAAGGAGACTTCCTCATGGAGAAAGGTCCACAAAATACGCTTTAGAGATAGCGGAGGTCCCGAACCAATTATTAAATGTCATTCGCTGTATTGCTATGAAGGACAAAAAGTAAAACATGGTCGACAGGACGCGCATCGTTCGCACAAACAGCCGATAACTCAGATTGTTGTTGTTGTGGTCTTCAGTCCTGAGACTGGTTTGATGCAGCTCTCCATGCTACTCTATCCTGTGCAAGCTTCTTCATCTCCCAGTACATACAGCAACCTACATCCTTCTCAATCTGCTTAGTATATCCATCTCTTGGTCTCCCTCTACGATTTTTACCCTCCACGCTGCCCTCCAATACTAAATTGGTGATCCTTTGATGCCTCAGAACATGTCCTACCAACCGATCCCTTCTTCTAGTCAAATTGTGCCACAAACTTCTCTTCTCCCCAATCCTATTCAATACCTCCTCATTAGTTATGTGATCTACCCACCTAACGTTCAGCATTCTTATGCAGCACTACATTTCGAAAGCTTCTATTCTCTTCTTTTCTAAACTATTTACGGTCCATGTTTCACTTCCATACATGGCTACACTCCATACAAACACTTTCAGAAACGGCTTCCTGACATTTAAATCTATACTCGATGTTAACAAATTTCTCTTCTTCAGAAACGCTTTCCTTGCCATTGCCAGTCTACATTTTATATCCTCTCTACTTCGTCCATCATCAGTTATTTTGCTCCCAAAATAGCAAAACTCCTTTACTACTTTAAGTGTCTCGTTTCCTAATCTAATTCCCTCAGCATCACCCGATTTAATTCGACTACATTCCATTATCCTCGTTTTGCTTTTGTTGATGTTCATCTTATATCCTCCTTTCAAGACACTTTCCATTCCGTTCATCTGCTCTTCCGACTCCTTTGCTGTCTGTGACAGAATTACAATGTCATTGGTGAAACTCAAAGTTTTTATTTCTTCTCCATGGATTTTAATACTTACTCCGAATTTTTCTTTTGTTTCCTTCACTGCTTGCTCAATATACAGATTGAATAACGTCGGGGAGAGACTACAACCTTGTCTCACTCCCTTCCCAACCACTGCTTCCCTTTCATGTCTCTCGAATCTTATAACTACCGTCTGGTTTCTGTACAAATTGTAAATAGCCTTTCGCTCCCTGTATTTTACCTCTGCCACCTTCAGAATTTGAAAGAGAGTATTCCAATCAACATTGTCAAAAGCTTTCTCTAAGTCTACAATTGCTAGAAACGTAGGTTTGCCTTTCCTTAATCTTTCTTCTAAGATAAGTCGTAGGGTCAGTATTGCGTCACGTGTTCCAACATTTCTACGAAATCCAAACTGATCTTCCCCGAGGTCGGCTTCTACTAGTTTTTCCATTCGTCTGTAAAGAATTCGCGTTAGTATTTTGCAGCTGTGACTTATTAAACTGATAGTTCGGTAATTTTCACATCTGTCAACACCTGCTTTCTTTGGGATTGGAATTATTATATTCTTCTTGAAGTCTGAGGGTATTTCGCCTGTTTCATACATCTTGCTCACAACATGGTAGAGTTTTGCCAGGACTGGCTCTCCCAAGGCCGTCAGTAGTTCTAATGGAATGTTGTCTACTCCGGGGGCCTTGTTTCGACTCAGGTCTTTCAGTGCCCTGTCAAACTCTTCACGCAGTATCGTATCTCCCATTTCGTCTTCATCTACATCCTCTTCTATTTCCATAATATTGTCCTCAAGTACATCGCCCTTGTATAGACCCTCTATATACTCCTTCCACCTTTCTGCTTTCCCTTCTTTGGGATAACGCAAATGGCAAACATATATAAGAACGTAAGTAGTTTGAAAAAAAGGGCATTCGGTCACGAAATAGCGAACCGCGAAAAGTTGACGACAATGAGCACAAAGGGGTGGGGTATTGTCACTTAACAAATGGCGATGAGTGAAACGACGAAGCACAATACACAACCTATCTAAAATGATCTCCTAGCAAAGAGACGGCCGAAATGAAGTCGGCTAAGCCGCTGATTCAGGCTTCATTCCGCGGAGCTTGTTCCCGTGAAGAGATGACCTCTGGTAATGTCTAACTGACACCTCCTGCCGACAGACAGCAACACGGAGGTCACCCTACGGGATGGAAGAGTTACCGGACCGAGGTAGGAGGACTGCAGCCTTGGCAGCAGCATTGGCAGCCTCACTTCCCGTTAGACCAACGTGACCACGAACCCACGTGTACATCACGTCGGCTCTCTCAACAGCGAACAAATGGAAGCTTTATTGGACCCTCTGTACTAAAGGTTAGACTGTTTACAGCACAGAGGCTTCGAAGGACACAGAGAGTCGGAGCAGATTACGCAATTGAAAAGCCTGTGTCACCGGATGTACTGGGTGGCCTGCTAAAAGGCGATGAGCTCTGCTCTAAATATTGAGCAGTGTTCTGGAAGCCGACACCAAAAATGTTCGGTGTCAATGACGAACTCACACCCGACACCACGCCAGTCTTAGAGCCATCGGTGTACATGAAGGTACTATCCCATGCAAATGTCGAGAAAGTTACAGCGATAGATCGAATCCGGAGTAGTGCCTTAGGAAGCGAGTGAAGTCCAAGATGAACACGTGCCACCGCACGAAACCAAGGTGATCAGGGTTCACCGCCGTCGGAAACGTGGCAGGTAGAAGCTGCCAGAGCAGTAGCCGGAAGGGATATATGGGAGGTAACAGAGAAGAGAAGTGCGCCCTATACTGATAGTCAAGGGAGTCACTGAGAAAGAGGGCATAGGAGGGGTAGCCGGGCATGGCAGACAAACGGCATGCGTAGCTGCTGATGAGGACATCACGCCGGTATCACAAAGATAGTTCGGCAGCTTCTGCATAGAGATTCTCAGCCTGCCTAGTGTAAAAGGCCAAACTGATTCCACAATGATGGATTGTATTAAGATGGCGTAAGATCAACGGACGTGCAGATGCATAAATAAAGCACCCATAGTCGGCACAAACGGAGGAGGGCAACCCGTTCTGCTCTCCTGGAAGTACAGGTTACAACACGTAGGACATTGAGAGACAGGGTACAGCGTGCGGCCAGGTAAGACACGTAACAAGACAAACAAAGTTTCCTATCAAGCTTGAGACCTAGGAATTTCATAGTTTCGTAGAATGGAAGAACAAGAGACCCAAGATGTAAAGACTGAGAGCGAAACCCATTGCGCCGCCAAAAATTCATACGAACTGTTTTATCAGTGGGAAAGCGAAAGCCACTGCCGACACGTTACGAGTAAAGACGATCGCGACATCGCTGAGGACGCCTCTCAAGGAGACAAGTCCGCGGAGAACTGCAATAGATCGCAAAGTCGCCGACGAAATGAGAGCAGGAGATGCCCGGCGGGAGAGAGGTAATAATACAGTTAATGATTTTAGCAAGGAAGATTATGCTCATGACGGAGCCTCGAGGCACCCCGTTCTCCTGGATCAAGATGTCCGACAAGGCCGAACCTACAGGTATCTTGAAAACTCGGTCTTTTAAACTTTCTGAAGGAAACGGGGCAGGCGGCCTCAGAAGCCCCACATATATGAGTACGCAGCATACCAGTCCTGCAGCAGGTGTCTTAGGCTTTCTGCAAATCAAAAAACATGGTCTTAGTCTAGTATTTCCGCAGAAAACCGTTCGTGACATGGGTTGACAAAGTGACGGGATGGTCAACTGGAGCACGACTCGCTCGACGTCCACAATGTGCAATGGTTAATAGATAGCGGGATTCGAGCCACCATACGTACCGCCCATGAATCATATGTTCCATCACCCTGCAAAAATAGCTAGTGAGAGAAATGCTGCGATAGCTAGACGGCAAGTGGTTGTCTTTGCCTGGCTTAGGGGTGGGTATGATAGTGGCTTCCCGCCAGCGTCTCAGAAACGTGCCATCTGCCCAAATGCGATTGCACTTATGAAGGAGAAATGCTTGCCCGCAAGAGAAAGGTGCTGCAACATTTCAATGTGAACATCGTCTGTGGAGTACAGCTTGACCGTACTTAGACAATGTGTCGACGTGGGTAAAAATGTGAGGCACGAATAATAACATCCAGGTGCTTACTATTAGCACCTCGGCTGCGCAGCCTGACGCCCTTGTTAATGTATTTACAAACTGTAGACATGTCGTGCACATGATTTAAAAAAAAAAAAAAAACTGTCTCAAGAGCTGCAGTATCCCGAAAGACCATGCATTGGGGGCTCAGAGCAGTTCTTTACATTGAGGTGACAAAAGTCATGGGTGACCTCCTAATACTGTGTCGGACTTACTTTGGCTAGATGTAGTGCAGCAACTCAACAGGTATAGACTTGACACATCGATGGAAGTCCCCTGTAGAAATAAGTAGTTCTGCTGAAACTTTAGTTCTCCATAATTGTGAAAGTGTTGCCGGTGCAAGATTTAGTGCACAAACTGACCTCTCTGTTATGTCCCAGAATTCATAGATGGGATTCATGTCGAGCGCTCTGGGTGGCCAAATCATTCACTTGAATTGTCCTGTATGTTCTTCACACTGATAGTGAACAATTGTGGCCCAGTGACATGGAGCATTGTCATCCATTAAAAAATCCGTCGTTGTTTGGGAAGAAGTAGTCCATGAGTGGCTAAAAATGGGCTGCAAGTAGCCGAACATAACCATTTGCAGTCAATGATAAGTTCATTTGAAACAGAGCACCCAGTCTCCTCCATGTAAATACAGACCACACCATTATGGAGCCACCACCAGCTTGCAAAATGCCTTGTTTATAACTTGGAGTCTGCACCACACTCTAACCCTACCATCAACTCTTACCAATTGAAATCTGGACTCATCTGACTGGGCCACGGTTTTCCAGTTTTCTAGGATCCGATCGATATGCTTATGAGCCCAGGAAGGCGTCTACAGGTGATTTCGTACTGTTAACAAAGGCACTCGCGTCGGTCGTCTGCTGCCACAGACGGTTAACGCCAAATTTCGCCGCACTGTCCTAACGGATACGTTCGTCCCACGTCCCACGTTGCTTTGTGAAGTTATTTCAAGCAGTGCTGCTTGTCTATTAGCACTGGCAACTCTACGCAAACGCCGCTGCTCTCAGTCGCTCAGCGAAGGCCGTCGGCCATTGTGTTATCCGTGGTGAGAGATAATGCCTGAAATCTGATATTATGGGCACACTCTTGACGCTATGGAATATTGAATTCCCTAAAGATTTCCGAAATGGAATGTTCCATGCGTCTAGTTCCAGTAACCATTCCCCGTTCAAAGTCTGTTAACTATCGTCGTCGACCATACCTTGTCATATGAAGGAGTACAAATTACGATTCTGCCAAAGCACTGTCCTTTTATACCTTGTGTACGCGATACTGCCATTATCGGTATACGTGCATATCGCTATCCCAAGACTTTTGTCACCTCAGTCTCAGTGTATATTCCAGACGTCGTGCAGAGTGCAGAAGAAAGAAACGAAGGTAAGTGTTGAAATTCCCGTCGACATCGAGGCCATTAGAGGAGTAGCACATGCTCGCTTTGTTTCATGGATGGGTAAGGAAATAGGTCATGATCTGTCAAAGGAACCGTCCCGGCGTTTGCCTGGAGCAGTTTACGGAAATCACGGAAAACCCTAATCTGGATGCCCGGACGCGGATTTGAACCGCTATTTTCCCGAACTCGAGTCCAGTGTGCTAATTACTGCACCACCTCGCTCGGTTTGCGTACCAGTTTATTGGGAAGTCAGCTTTCCACAGATGACTTTTGCCTTTGTTTGGAGAATGGGTCTTGTTGCACATTTTTCTACAGCAGACGTAGTAGCCGGTAGACCTCATGAAAATCAAAGCAGAAGTCAAATTTGATGGTGGGGTACTGATGTGGAGAAAGTTCAGTTGGATCGTCGTACGGAGTTCCATATCTTCTTTTGGAGGAATACTGTTAACACTGACAGGTACTGACGAGAGTTATTTCGACTACAGATGCAACTTTTCAGGGAACACAGTCGGTCGAAACTTACTCTTCAACGGTGATAGTGCCCGAAAGAATCGACATGACCTAGTGCTGGCCAACATGGTTTCTGGGTCTGGATCCTAATTTCAATGTCAAGATGCACAGAGGAATTGCAAAAATCTCTTCTCGGGAAAGCCAGCGACTGCTGATAGGTTCCACGAACCGGCTCGTAGACAGCACGCTACATCGCTGTTAAGCATTTGTGACTGTTGCAAGCAGCTTCACACACTATTAACTCGTTTGTTTTGTAGATGTTTTGTCGAAATTGTTACATTTATTTGTTATGAAACGCGAGTCTACGATTTCAGAACTTGTGCTATTACAGGTGTTGACACTACAGGGAGAACAACAGTGAAGGGAGGGAAACTATAAGGTCACTCAGAAATTGTAAGATAGAGAAAGAGTTCCGACGTATTTGACTCTAGCGTTTATACTGAGATAAAAGGGTAAGAAGAAATGGTAGACATCGTTAAACATATGAAAAGTGAGGTTAGCTTTTGTCAATGTGACTCTTCTTTGGGCGCAAATTTTGATGATCTTTCCAGATAACATGGAAGTGAAGGAATCCTGCTGCTATTAAAGCAAAATAATGCAATACGGGCGCAGCAAGAACATATGCACACCAGCACAAAGAAGTCTGTTGGTGTCAAACATAGTCCTTAATTTCAAGAAGAAATTTCTGAGAATGTACGTCTGGAACACAACACTAAGCGGTAGCAGATCGTGGACTATGGTAAACCAGGAGAGAAGAGAGTCGACATGTTGGAGACGTGTTGCAGAGAGATGCTGAAAATTGTACAGATTCATAAGATGAAAAATAAGGAAAGCCTCCGCAGAACCAACGAAGAAAGGAGTACGTGGCAAACACTGTCTATAAAAAGAAAGATAATAGAATAAGACGTCAATGGACAACCTCTGTGGTACAAGAAGGGGTCGCAAAGCACAAAGACTGGAGGAGAAAACTCAACAAATAACTGAGGACTTGTAAACAAGTGACGTGAAGAATTTAACTCAGGAGAGGATGTCGTGGCGGGCCACATCGAACCAATCAGAAAATACTGCCGCCACCGCCTCACTTCACCCCATGGAGCCACAGGAAAAAAATATCTCATATTTATCTTGCTAGCTCCTACGTTTGTTGTAGTACCGTGAATCATTACTATAAGAAACTTCGTGTTTACCTATGATGACTAAACTGAAGTTGAAAATTATATTAAATTAAAATGATAGAAGATCTGAGTGTAATTGTTATATGAATTAGTGTGCGAATCTGAGTTATTTGTTTTCACGGTTCGTGACGCACACCTGTAACAGCGCAAAAGTGCTTCCAGAAAGTTGTAGACACTAATGGAAAGATTTATAATAATTTTTAATGCCGTTCGTTGTAGCAGTTATTTCCAGAATGATCACCGGTCACTTAGTGACTTGTGGACTATGTGCAGCACATGCAACCGATTGGTTGCATCGCAGCTAGGATAGATATGAAGATGTTCAGTAAAGAGCGAAACCAATAAGCTTCGTCGAGATAAGTGCCGCAAAACACAGCATTAAAAGATATCATAATCATTCAGTTGTCGAAAATTTTATCCACTTCCCTTTACAGCAGCCTTTCACAAAGAAGATTATACTAAGGACTACAAAAGAAATTGAGTACATAAAAACGGTTGTTTGTGTTGGGCATAGCTCCTGAATTTTAAGGAAAATGAACGATGTTCAGTTAATAAATTAGAGGCAATAATTTTAGTTTATAGCTCTATGTGATTAGTTTATGCGTTTTCCCCAGACTCCTTCCTAAAATTTTCACGATTCATTTTATACACTACCTGGCAAAAAAATGAAAAACACTAGTAGTGGGAGAAACGAAATGACTCTTCACGGTTTGAGAGGGTATGTGATGTCATTTCAATGATTAAAAAATGAAAGCAAATTTACGAAGAACTTGGTAGTATGTGCCCACTTATCAGTATGACTCTGGCTTGGATTGGCTTGAATGCCATACGGCCTTAGGGCATCTGATTACATCGTTTGCGTTAACTGAAGTGAAACATTCTGTTCTGTCTGTCACCAACATAATCATGAAGTTACACTTACAAATTGCTTAAGGTATTTTTCGGATAAGACATTTAGCACAAAATCAAAGGAATCCCTAACCTTGCAACCAGTTCTAATCACTAAGTCCCACCAAAACAGAGCATGCACAGAGATTTCTGTGAGACATTCTACAAGTGTTATATGAACCGTTTTGCTGTTACATTTTCCGATGCTGGTGGTCTACAAAAGCTACTGCCCAATCCCAACTTGCTCAGGAGTGCAGGGTCTAGGGGTCTGCCAGAACATTCTGCGCTGTGAGGAAACTAAACTAACCACAGGGGTGATTCGACAACCCTATAGAAGTGCTGTCCACGCACAGACAATCACCAATCATCAAATTCCCTCTTCTTCGAGCAAAAGGATGATTGTATGTCCAGGAATAGAGAACAAATGGTATCGTAAGACTCTCTTATAGCGGTAGTGACGATTTTATTTGAGCAAGAGGATGTAATACTTTAACCAGGAAGAATATTTTAAGCATATTTGGTTAACTCGAAGAAATTTTAACATCAGAAATTGAACTTACATCCTTCCCACCAAAGAATAATCGCCTTCGAGCAACAATGCCCCAAATTATTTTAGAAAGTGGTTCAAATGGCTCTGAGCACTATGGGACTTATCATCTGAGGTCATCAGTCCCCTGGAACTTAGAACTACTTAAAAATAACTAACCTAAAGACATCACACACATCCATGCCCGAGGCAGGATTCGAACCTGTGACCGTAGCGGTCGGCGGTTCCAGACTGAAGCGCCTAGAACCGCTCGCTCACCCCGGCCGGCAAATTATTTTAGACTGATCAGTTTTAATAGTCTATTCTACTCAGTATTTTAGTTTAGAACAACAATTTTACTGTAATATCCCTTAATGATAAACAGAAAGGGGATTTCCCCGACCATGTCTTCATGATTCGCCTTCCCAACGAGTAAATAATATTTGATACAGAACTGCATTGAAATGATGCACCAGGTATAAAAACATCATTAATTTTATAAAGTTGTAACTCAAATTTTAAATAAAACGGGAAAAAATCATTTCCTCGGAGTCTCTTATTGCCTGGCAAGCAAGACAAGGAAATATCTCGCAGGAGATACCAGTGATCAGCAAAACATTCTAAATCACGCTTCATCAAGTAATACACTGTTTCAGCTGATACTGGTGGTAACAGAAGGGCTGTATTTTAGCGTTCAGTTTCAAAATGGCCTAACACGGTCGAAAGTTGTCGAGCTTTTGGAGATTCCACAAAACAAATAAACAGACCAGGCAGGGGAGGAGGCCTGCAGGAAATGCATTGTGACACAGTGTGCCATTTCCCAATACGTTGTCAGATCACTGTTGAGTGGGGGAGCCATCCAACAGTGGGAGGAGGAATGGCTGGGTGAGGAGCCAATGAAGCCAAGTGTCCAGTTAACGCAGCCGCGTGAATGGCCGCGCGGTTCGAGTCCTCCCTCGGGCATGAATGTGTGTGTTGTCCTTAGCATAAATTAGTTTCAGTAGTGTGTAAGTCTAGGGACCGATGACCTCAGCTGCTTAGTCCCTTAGGAATTCACACACATTTGAAAATTTTGATCTAACGCAGATATAGAAACACACACAGGTTGCAGATACCTGCTGAGATTTATTTAAAACTTTGTGTTACAAAAGTAAAGTACTTCTGATGCTTGGATCTAAAAATACTGTTACGTAAAGGAGGAATAATGTGGTATCATTTGCCTCTAACTTACAAGTTTTATTCATTATTTTTACACTTAATATTCCACTGTCTCTTATTCAGCAGCATCTGAATCATGGGCATCCTGTCCCATTTTCTCATTCACGACTCTTTGCTTCCTGAGTTCGTGTGTGCAGCTGAGTGCACCAACAATGTATCTGCCTTATGGACTCTTGAAAAATGTGTATTTCGTAACATCCGTCATATGTTTGCCCTCGGATTGGCTCCTAGTTCCTCAAGTACTTGGAATTTTCTTCACTCCCCATCATTAAAACATAAAACAATGTCTAACACACTCAGTTTTCATGTTTCACAGTGCACAAACACCATCCTTGCTACGTTATTTCAAATCACAGTGTGAAAACTTTACTTCTGATTGTGGGTTTACCGTGTAAGATAATGAAAAGAATACATCCTACTTGGACCATATTTTCATTCTCAAAAAATTAAGAAGTCATTAATAGCATGGCCCCTTACCATAGGTTTTATTGTGTTTATAACTGCCACAGGTAAAGAGTTTACATGCTTGTGATTTTCGTTAGAACAAATGCTATGTTATATTTGTATCAGCTTTCGGGATCGCTCGAGCGAATGTTTCGGAAATCTGTCAATATCTCGAAAGATAATCATCGCATTTATATTTGTCAAATTTCATTTTACAAATTAAAAATGGTTCAAATGGCTCTGAGCACTATGGGACTTAACTGCTGAGGTCATCAGTCCCCTAGAACTCAGAACTACTTAAACCTAACTGACCTAAGGACGTCACACACATCCACGCCCGAGGCATGATTCGACCCTGGACCGTAGCGGTCGCGTGGTTCCCGACTGTAGCACCTAGAACCGCTCAGTCACAAAAGCCGACTTTATGCAGTAGCGCTGCTCAGTCGCTGCTGGAGTACTGGTTATTCTATGTGTTTTACTGTTCCTATTGATACATATAAATAAAAGGAATATTCCACTTTATATATTTTTTCTTTTTTTTTTACGGGAAACAAACTGACGCTTTCCGTCCACGCAGGGAGTCACATGAAAGACATGAGGAATGATGATTGTTTGGGATGGCTAAAACTACATATTGCAGACATGAAATGGCAGATATTCGCCGAAAAACCAGAGAAAATGCGCCGACGAATCTTAGGAGAGAGACCCTGTGTAGAGATCGATAGGCAAAAATGTTCGAATACACAGGGAAAAGACGAAGATAAGACCCTCTGTGGTACTGAGGCAGAAGAGAAGGAAAGGAACAGCGATAGCGCGCGCCAATGGGGTACATTCGAAGAGTTTTTCAGGAACGGCCTAGCCGCAAGCTGCTCTTGGCAGAGAGAGGCATCGTAGGCGCTAGAAGTGTAGAAAGGGCCTCAGATAATGTCTTCGAACATGGAAAAGGCAACGTAATGTCCACAGGGTATTGCAAATATTGAGAAGAGCCACTCATAAACTATTTGGTGCTAAAAATGTGCACCTGCTACAAATGACGATAACGACTAACAATTTCTTCACTTCACCACCTCCGGGAAAACTACTGATTTAGTGTTGTAATGCATGGGTCACTCTTTAAAAGTGTTCTTTTTTGGGTTCAGTGCACTGTGTTCAGTGTTTGTGGGCAATGAATTTCTTAATGCATACTGCCTGAGACAGGTTCCGGTTCCGAATCCTTCACTGAACTTTTAATGTAATGCTGCTGAGTATTAGCTATGAGTTCTGTTCCTTTTTATCATTTCAAAATTGTATTGTATGGTTAAAACAGTTATTTCATAATTAAACTTTAGAGTAGGTATGGTTGTTCAGGGATACCTTTTGAGTATCTTGGTAAAAGGGACCCGCGGTCTCCGGCGGTTTGTTATCGAGTAATGAAGAAATTATCATGTAAGCGGTTTGTTATTGCAGTCACCGTTGTTTCTGTGAGAATACCGTCACAACAGTGAAGAAGACTGCAGTATGCAATAACCAAACCGTACGATACACCACACAGAGTAATGCAACGATCCTGTGTGCTGTGATGCGTTTGGTACTCCTGTATGCAGAGTTGTTGTGGTGCTCTTCCATTACATTCAATGAATCCATACACGAGATGCTTATCGGCCAGCCCTTCATCAATAGACCTCCCCATAGTACTGCTGTGTATCACTTAACACACTATTAACACTGACCGAAAACAGACCCCAGCCAGAGCAGTACGGAATGGAAATTTGAGGGCAACGAGTTAAAGACGGAATTATTGCTTTCAACAGCAGGTACCGTGAGCGAACCGAAACAAGACACAGAGCGCATACTGTAGACAGTTGCATTGTTGTACACTACTTTCACTCCGGTGGACATACAAAGCTACAAGTAGCTGGTGCAGGAACCTAAACGAAATGAAACAATTGTGTAATGAGCCGCCAGAGACCTGGGTTATACCAAAATTTTTGGAAATTTGTGTTACGTTCCTTTGGGACCAAACTGCTGAGGTCATTGGTCCATAGGCTAACACTACTTAATCTAACTGAAACTGACTTACGCTAAGGACAACACACACACCTCTGTAGATCTCTGTAAATTTGCGGGTAGAGTTGCAGCTCATCCTACATACACTGATTATCCAGAACATTATGACAACCTACCTAATAGCCGGTATGTCCATCTTTGGCACGGTTAAAAGTGGTGAAGCGTCGTAGCATCGAACCACTTAGACCTAGGTAGGTCGCTGTAGGGTGTTGGCATCACATATGCACACACAAGTCACCTAACCTCGTAAATTCCGACGGGGGTGGGGGGGGGGGGGGGGGGGGTGAGGGAGCCTTGACCTCGGACGCTACGTTCAGTTACATCCTAGATGTGTTCGATTGGTTTCAAATCTGGCGTCTTCGGGGGCCAGCATATCAATTGGAACTCGCCATTGTGTTCCTCGAACAACTACATCACACTCCTGGCCTTCTGACATGGTGCATTATCTTGCTGAAAAATGCCGCTGCCGCCGGGAAACATGAACGTCACGAAGCGGTGTGCGTGGTCTGCAACCAGTGTACGATACTCCTTAGCCATCATGATTCCTTGCACTCGCTCTACTGGACCTATGGATGCCCACGCAGATATTTCGCAGAGCATTATCGAGCCGCCGCCAGCTTGTCTGCGTTCCGCTCTACCTTTGTCAAGGAGCTGTTCCCTGGAATACGACGGATTCGCGCTCTCCAACCGGCATGTTGAAGAAGGTATCAGGATTCATCACACTTTTCAAAGCTCTACCATTGCCCCAACATCCAGTGCTGATCGTCACGTGCCCATTCTAGTCATAGTTGCCGATTTCATAGTGTTAACATTGGCACATGCGTGGGCCGTCGGGTGCGGAGGCCCATCGTTAGGATTGCACGGTGCATTCGTATGTACAGACACACCTGTACTCTGATGTTCCGCCACAGTTCGCCACCTGTCCTGTTTTACAAGCCTGCCCAGCATAAGAAGTCCGACATCTGTAATGAAGACACAACGTGTGGACGTGGTTTCTACATCTACATCTACATCTACATCCATACTCCGCAAGCCACCTGACGGTGTGTGGCGGAGGGTACGCTGAGTACCTCTATCGGTTCTCCCTTCTATTCCAGTCTCGTATTGTTCGTGGAAAGAAGGATTGTCGCTATGCTTCTGTGTGGGCTCTAATCTCTCTGATTTTATCCTCATGGTCTCTTCGCGAGATATACGTAGGAGGGAGCAATATACTGCTTGACTCTTCGGTGAAGGTATGTTCTCGAAACTTTAACAAAAACCCATACCGTGCTTCTGAGCGTCTCTCCTGCAGAGTCTTCCACTGGAGTTTATCTATCATCTCCGTAACGCTTTCGCGATTACTAAATGATTCTGTAACGAAGCGCAGTGCTCTCCGTTGGATCTTCTCTACCTCTTCTATCAACCCTATCTGGTACGGATCCCACACTGCTGAGCAGTATTCATGCAGTGGGCGAACAAGCGTACTGCAACCTACTTCCTTTGTTTTCGGATTGCATTTCCTTAGAATTCTTCCAATGAATCTCTGTCTGGCATCTACTTTACCGACGATCAACTTTATATGATCATTCCATTTTAAATCACTCCTAATGCGTACTCCCAGATAATTTATGGAATTAACTGCTTCCAGTTGCTGACCTGCTATATTGTAGCTAAATGATAATGGATCTTTCTTTCTATGTATTTGCAGCACATTACAGTTGTCTACATTGGGATTCAATTGCCATTCCCTGCACCATGCGTCAATTCGCTGCAGATCCTCCTGCATTTCAGTACAATTTTCCATTGTTACAACCTCTCGATACACCATAGCATCATATGCAAAAAGCCTCAGTGAACTTCCGATGTCATCCACCAGGTCATTTATGTATATTGTGAATAGCAACGGTCCTACGACACTCCCTTGCGGCACACCTGAAATCACTCTTACTTTGGAAGACTTCTCTCCATTGAGAATGACATTCTGCGTTCCGTTATCTAGGAACTGCTCAATCCAATCACAGAATTGGTCTGATAGTCCATATGCTCTTACTTTCTTCATTAAACGACTGTGGGGAACTGTATCGAATGCCTCTGAGTCTCGTGGACGAATAGCGTGAGCTGGGTTTCACACGACCGTCTTTTTCGAAACCCATGTTGATTCTTACAGAGAAGATTTCTAGTCTCCAGAAAAGTCATTATACTCTAACATAATACGTGTTCCACAATTCTACAACTGATCGACGTTAGAGATATAGGTCTTTAGTTCTGCAAATCTGTTCGACGTCCCTTCTGGAAAACGGGGATGACCTATGACCTTTTCCAGTCCTTTGGAACGCTTCGCTCTTCTAGAGACCTACGGTACACCGCTGCAAGAAGGGGGGCAAGTTCCTTCGCATACTCTGTGTATAATCGAACTGGTATCCCATCAGGTCCAGCGGCCTTTCCTCTTTTGAGCGATTTTAATTGTTTCCCTATCCCTCTGTCGTCTATTTCGATATCTACCATTTAGTCATCTGTGCGACAATCTAGAGAAGGAACTACAGCGCAGTCTACCTCTGTGAAACAGCTATGGAAGAAGACATTTAGTATTTCGGCCTGTAGTCTGTCATCCTCTGTTTCAGTACCATTTTGGTCACAGAGTGTCTGGACATTTTGTTTTGATCCACCTACCGCTTTGACATAGGACCAAAATTTCTTAGGATTTTCTGCCAAGTCAGTACATAGAACTTTACTTTCGAATTCATTGAACGCCTCTCGCATAGCCCTCCTCACACTACATTTCGCTTCGCGTAATTTTTGTTTGTCTGCAAGGCTTTGGCTATGTTTATGTTTGCTGTGAAGTTCCCTTTGCTTCCGCAGCAGTTTTCTAACTCGGTTGTTGTACCAAGGTGGCTCTTTTCCATCTCTTACGATCTTGTTTGGCACATACTCATCCAACGCATATTGTACGATGGTTTTGAACTTTGTCCACTGATCCTCAACACTATCTGTACTTGAGACAAAACTTTTGTGTTGAGCCGTCAGGTACTCTGTAATCTGCTTTTTGTCACTTTTGCTAAACAGAAAAATCTTCCTACCTTTTTTAATATTTCTATTTACGGCTGAAACCATTGATGAAGTAACCGCTTTATGATCGCTGATTCCCTGTTCTGCGTTAACTGTTTCAAATAGTTCGGGTCTGTTTGTCACCAGAAGGTGTAATATGTTATCGCCACGAGTCGGTTTTCTGTTTAACTGCTCAAGGTAGTTTTCAGATAAAGCGGAACGTGTTGAAGACACCGACCACAGCACTCTTCGACCACCCGACAAATCGTGCAGCGTCCGCAATGCTCTGCAACCTGTCCTCGGTCAAACTCAGATAGGTCATGTGCTTTCCTCATTGTATACACGGACAATACGCTCACTGATACTACACACACCGTGCGTGTGTCTGACCAGCAGTCATCCCTCACCAGGTGCTGCTGCTATGGCCTGAATGGGTTTCCATCGATAGTAGGTCGGTGGTCACAATGTTCTGGCTGATCAGTGTATACAGGATGACTCAAAATTTCTATTTCAAGGTTCTGGGAGTTGTAGAGGGGACACCCACACATGATGGAATAGCGATGGTGTGATGTAATACTAGTCGCTTCCCCGAGATGTAACCATGACTGATGACTTGTTTTATCGACAATTGAGTCATCTTGCTCTGACGCAACGACCAGGAAGACGCGTTGTGTTACGCTACTCCACAATAAAGCCTACCCGCGTTCTGCTACACTAACAAAAAAAAAGCTATATAAGAGTTGGGTTGAGAAGTCATTCCATACCCACCTTATTTACCTGATCTTGCGTCGTCAATTTTCACCTTTTCCGATCTTTTTCGAACAATTTTCGAGGTACTTCTTTTCCGGATGAAAATGCGCTCCGAACATGGCTCGATGGGTTCTTCGCCTGAAAATCACGTGATGTCCACAATGGCGAAATCGAAAAGTTATCCCAGCTTCGGCAGACTGTTGTAAATAGTGAAGGAGGTTATATTACTGATGACTAAATTACACGTTGTGTTTAATAAACTTATGGAAAAACGCTACAACGTATGCACCAGCCCAACAGAAGAGAACCCGAGGACTAGTATTCGAAGCATTGCTCGTGCCATGTACTCATGCAGCGCATATGTGGTGGTGGTGGTGGTGGTGGTGGTGGTGGTGGTGGTTGTTAGTGTTTAACGTCCCGTCGACAACGAGGCCATTAGAGACGCAGCGCAAGCTCGGGTTAGGGAAGGATTGGAAAGGAAATCGGCCGTACCCTTTCAAAGGAACCATCCCGCCATTTGCCTGAAACGATTTAGGGAAAGCACGGAAAACCTAAATCAGGATGGCCGGAGACGGGATTGAACCATCGTCCTCCCGATGCAACGCATAGGCTAGGCCTCATTGTCTCCACCGTGTGTGTACCGTGAATTGGGAGACTCGAAAGTGATCCGATCCTGTAATTTTACATCCAAACGGTACATTTCCAGACATAAGGTCCTCATCAAAACTTCACCTACAACCTCTAGAAGCTTGTAATAGCAATTCTGAATCACCTTTTATAAACGTTTATAGAGAAGTGTTAGAAGACAAGTGTGGCAGGATATTGTTTTAAGTTGTGGCTATCCAGTTCAATTTTGGTGGCATTTGGAATGACATTAATTTGTCATGCCGCCAATGAAGAAAGTCACGGTCGTTACATCATGTGAACGTGCTTTAGTGGAGACAGCGTAAGAAGATCCCTAAGGGTTGGTAGCGTTATTGCCAGCTCCCAGATGCGTAGAGCTAACGGCTGCAGACGAAAACAGTAGTCGTCTATATATTTGCGACAACACTAAAGCGTTGCCATAGAGACGTTTAGAAAATCGTATTACGCGACTGGTTGAGTTAGCTGTCGCGCCGAATCCAATGCACCTGTCAGGTATCAACTTACGCCTTCTCGGCTGTGGTTACATTACACGTCCTCCTAAACCAATGCTGTAATTCCCAAAGTCGATAATTGAACGCGTCCGCGCATTAGCAGTGAAATGCGCTATGGTTCCGCTATAGTGGAACTAGAGTTCTCTGCGCACATCAACCTGCACTTCGTCCAGCTCTTCCATGTGGTATGCGGAAACTGATAGGAGTAGTAAGTTGTTCCAGATAAATGTGTTCTGCTAGAGGTACACATTCTAGATGACGATAAACAATCAACCGAACCTAAATGTTTTCGGATGCCTTTGTTGCTGAGCTCTAACAGCAGTCGCATATGGATTCTCATTCTTTCAGACCTGACGGTTCCGACAGTGGCGCCTGTAAGACAGGCTTCACTTGAAAGTGCGTAGGCTTCCGCAGCCAGAGTAGTTAACAGTCTGTGAAACAATGAAACCTACATTTCGGCCACGATTCCAGTGTCTTCTGTGTCTACTAATGAAGAAACTGTGGCGCCACTGCAAGCATGGCCGAAAAGTTGGTTTTATCTATGTGATGAGACTTATTATACAACGTGACGCGACTCTACATTCGAAAATTATCGAATAACACTAGATCTGATAAAACTGTGCAAATCCCATATAAGGAACGAGTCGGTATAGAGCTAGTGTCTAGAACTTCTGAAGGCTGTAGAAGTTGAAGTTTTAACTCTGTCACTCCTGTGTATATATTTCATCATTACTTTTGACAGTACTGACTCATTCAAAAGTAATTGCAACGTTCAATCAGTGAACAGTAGACGGTAAAGCGATTTGGGCTTTTTACAGAAAATTGTGCGCCATTCAACAACTTTCAGTTTCAATAGACTTCCAACTGAACTGAAAAAAAGGGTATAAATATCAAGTCTTCAACTTTAAGTTGAACGGTAGTTTTGGTCACACACTTATTCTGCAAAAGATTACGTCGCAGTTATTGAGAACTTTTCTCTGTAATGTCCTATTTATTCATACCCTCTTATACAAATTTTTATCGTTTTTTATTCATTCTTTGGCTTCTCTTGATTTTAAATGTTGTAACCGACTTTTTCGCACAGTCTCGTTCCACAACCAATTAGCTTTGGTTTACATGGTCCCACGGAACCTAATACATAAATTTTAAAAAACGAATAAATTAAAAATAAAGATGTAGGCGTCAGTTTACTGTGCCCTCAGACATCCTCCAATTAACTATTTTGATTTGACCATCAGAAAAGAGGGAGGCAGGCACGTTTTCGGCGTCTATAGAAAAGACACTTGCTCCGACAACATCATAGTAGCGACGTCGCACCACCCGGCACAGCATAAAAGAGCGTACTTCCATGCAATGTGCAACAGAGCCCTCAGATTGCCACTAAAGGAAGATGAGTTGCAGAAAGAACTAGGTATTATTAAGCAAGTAGCAGCAGCTAACGGATACAGGACACAAGATGTTACACGTATGTATAACAAGATCAAAAATAAATCCTTGGGCATCAGTAGCGATTCTAAGAATATTAAAGCTAAGAAGTAGTTTGTCACCCTGACATATAAAGAGCATGTGTCGGAAAGAATTGCTAAATGCTTTCCAAAAAACATCGCAGTAGCATTTCAGAACGAAGGGCAAATGGCACATAGACTAAGACATAAACCAGCAACGACAAAACAAATGAAATACAATAATTCCGGAGTATATAAGATTAAATGTGCTGAATGTGACAGTTATTATATAAGACAAACAGGGCGGAATTTTGAGATTCGATACAGGGAACATTGCAGTCATAGTAATCGAACAGCATTTGGAACACATGTGAAAGAGAGCAGACATGGAGTAATATAAATGAACAAATGGAGGTGCTACATAAAGCTCCAAAAAGTCTATCTCAACGTGCTCGAAGAGATTGAAATATACGCACATCAAAGAAAAACCCCAGGCCTACTACTTAACGAGCAAAGTGATTTTATGGACAGGAATTATTATGATATTTTTGAAGACCTCTTTTAGGCTTACTCTTGTATGCAACAGCACGCCCCAGTAAGAAACAGCTGCAGCGGAACGGCCCTCAGCGCACTGGCGGCGAGGTGAATTGGGCCTGGCGTTGTATACGTTCTGACGTAGGGAAATCCACTCCACCACCAATCAAAACAAAGAAGACGAAACGGACGTTTTCGGAAGAATATCTACATTTTAATTATATTTATGTTTCTTTATACAGAAATTTTAAATTAATGTAAATTTTTCGGTTCATGGTCCACTCAAAAAGGTTATTCATATTTTATTACCTTAAAAATTGTTTTATTAAAAAGACTATTCGCCAGTAATATATACGGTGAAATAATAACAGGTGCACAATTGTTATAGGTAGAGGGCAATTTTACAGTTACCAATCAGGTTACTCTTAAAAACTGCGATATAATGTTTTAACAGATTGAAGTTTACTTTATTTATGACAGTGAACCGTGTGTTCTGTACGGACAAGTTACTCTGTAACTACAACATATGGTATGTTGGCATTTAATACATTCCAAAACTTCTTTGTGTAAACTAAGATATTTCTATCACTGACTGTATCTCTCTTATTAATTACATTTTTAACTTTGTCTAACAGATCTGAAGATGGGCAGCTAGCCCGAAACTGGTAATTGATTGAAAATAAAGAATAGCAATCGAAGACTGAAACGCCATATTTTATTTAATGAACGATCGCGGAATTCCCAAATAAGACAATAATGTCTAGTTTTGATTGTTGTAGCATTTATTACTTTCAACTTACAATTGTAAATAATACAACAAATGAAAGAGCAACTCAAACAGTTTTGCTTGTATACCTGTGCGCAATGGTAAGAGTATAGAATGACAAAAAGGGACTGAAAAACGTGTTGAGCGAGTGCGAGTCTTTCACGCTTAGCCCCAAGTAATATCCCCGCGGAAAGTTTATGGGCCTTTCTTTTTCGGTGAATCATCTGTAACTGATGTTTGTTATGTTGATGTGTTACAGCTATGGCCCGTGCCTCTATGGGAAGAAGCTGAACAACACATCTTTATTTGGGAGCAAGATGGTGCGCCGCCTCACTGACATAACTCGGTACGCCACTGGTTAAACGACGTTGTATCCGACCCGTGGATTGGGCGCAAGGGGCCGGTGGACGCAGCATTTTATGCATGACCTCCACGTTCACACACGACCTGACACGATCATGTGTATGTGTCCCCGATACCAGCTGATCTATCCGACTTTAGAAACAGTGTTACTGCAACAGGTACTCCTGACACACTGATCAAGGTTTCGGAAAAACTCGCCTATCGAGTCGATGTGTAACCGGTGCTCACACTGAATAATTGTAAGAAAAACTGTTTGTGTTTCTCTTTCAAATGGCTCTGAGCACTATCGGACCTAACTTCTGAGGTCATCAGTCCCCTAGAACTTAGAACTACTTAAACCTAACGAACCTAAGGACATCACATACATCCTTGCCCGAGGCAGGATTAGAACCTGCGACTGTAGCGGTCGCGCGGCTCCAGACTGTAGCGCCTAGGACCGCTCGGCCACTCCGTTTCTCTTTTATTTCGCGTATTATATATAATTGTAAGGTTAGTGTAATATGTGCTACAAAACCTTCAAATCCGAATATTCGTTTTGAAACGCGCTGTATGGTTGGCGATCTCGGGACTAAGAATACCTCCTATTTATGATGATATTACCTTCTCCAGTGAGCCTGACTTCCGGTATTGCAGTTAAGCAAGATTTCCTCTATAACAATCAACGTAGGTTCAGGAAACAGAGACCTTAAGAAACTCAATTCACACAGATCTCCACACATCGCTCTCAACGGAGAGACATATTGCTGTATTATATAGTAAAGTTGCAGTGCCAGAAAATTGTTACAAAATCCGGTAAGAACGGCAAAAGATCTGCGTTTGGTACAGGGACCGGAAGTTAAGACTCAACCAAAGTCAATGTAACTTATTAAGTATAAAAAGGCGTGAATAGCTATTATTATTCGATTACACAATTGGCGAACAATCACTGGAAACAGGAATAACCATAAATCACTTAGGAGTGTAAGTCTAGAGGGAGAACGTGAAACTGCTACATTAAACAAGTAGTAGGCAAAGCAGCTACTACACCTAAATCTATATGTCGTAAGCTACATTATGGTGTGTTGCAAACGGTGCTTTGTGTACCACTATCACTTGTCTCCCTTTCCTCTTCCAGCTGCGAATGGTGCACCGAAGAACTATTGTTGGCAAGCATCTGTGTGAGCTCTAAAGTGCCATTTTATTTTCATGGTCTTCTCGCGAGATATACATAGGGTGAAGCAATTTACACGGTGAATCTTCCACGAAAGTACGCCCTTGCAGTTGTAATAGAACTATCAATATTTCGAGATCATATGTTCGAAAAAGAGTCAGGTAACATATTACTTTCTGCCACACGAATCCCGTATAATGATCATGACAGAACAATCAGATACATCCAAGTACATCCAGCGGCTTACCAAGGTACGTTCATTCTGTGCACTATTTACGAATGGAACAAGGAGGTAAGGGAAAAAAGTGGCCTGCCCTGAATTTAACTACTTGTATGTAAGTAAACTGCCTTTTTTGTTTGGGGCGGGGGATTCAGACTTCTGGCTAGTTTGATCCGGCCCGCCACACTAATTCCTCTCTTGTGTCAACCTACTGATTTCAGTAGCCCTTGCACCCAAAATCCTCAATTATTGTTGGACATATTCCGATCTCTGTGTTTCCCTAAAGTTGTAACCTTCTACAGTTGTTGTGACCCAGGGAGCTGTGGTCTATTTGTGTGCACAAACACAATATCACGCCAAAATTAAATAAAAGTCAAAATACCAAAGACTCTATAACTGCACTGGATGCAGTGTTCCATCAAAAATAGTGTCATTACTTCCAATAGATGTTGCTACTCCACGTTCACAAGCTGTACAAAACAAAAGTCATACGTCGTGTACAGTAATGGATATCATGGTTATAAATGTAGTTATGGAGTGGTAGTATGAACAGCAGTATGCGCCATAAAACTGTCTGAATTCATATGAATGGTGTGCCTTCTGGTGTTCGGATATGTTATTTGTTCCATATTTCGAAGACCGTCCCCATCTTCTTATTCAGGTGCTGTAAGCTGTGTTGTTACGTGTATTTACAGACTGGACTCCATCAAGACTGTGTCATATTGTTGATGTCGCTTCGCTATTTATAGCAGATTTCGAGTCCCGGCACCTTTTATGTTCTCTGGTGCTCAGACCCTGCACTAATATTCCGTGAAACACACGATGTCTGAGTATATCCCAGCTCTGGTTGATGCGGTGGCCGGTGATATCTTAATAAACTGATACGAGATCTCGAGCACTACTTAAATGGAAACTCGAGATCTTTAACTTGATTACACCTACTCGTTAACTACGCTATCTCAGCAACATGGTGTTTTCATCGCAGGTAGTGCTTTGTGATAGCGAATTTACTTCGTTGTTTCGTTCAGTTGTGTCGTTGGTGTCGCTCTCCTCGATTGAGCTAATATTCTGCCCGGTAAAACATGCCACATCCACATAAAATGTGATACATACCCGCCTTTCGAAGATCTAGACCACCTTGATATAGCCGGCCGGAGTGGCCGAGCGAATCTAGGCGCTACAGTCTGGAACCGCGCGACCGCTACGGTCGCACGTTCGAATCTTGCCTCGGTCATGGATGTGTGTGATGTCCTTAGGTTAGTTAGGTTTAAGTAGTTCTACGTTCTAGGGGACTTATGACCTCAGAAGTTAACTCCCATAGTGCTCGGGGCGATTTGAACCACCTTGATATAACAAAGAAGACTTTTTTCCTTGTTGGCATGAATGAAATACACTGGACAACATTTTTCTGTAGGAGTCTACAGAATTTTATGGATCGGAGTCTTAGCACGAAACATATCTGTGAAGGATCAAAGCATGGAAATTGAGGTCTGAGTGCGAGGATTTTCTATATACTATGTGACCCAGGGGTCTGTCAGCTCTTCTTTTAACTAACATGTCCAAGATTGTTAGGTGGGTATCCTTTTGAAGTTCATTAGTACGTTCTGTATCAGAATGGATGAAATTTAAATGTTCCAGGACCTCTTCGAGCTGTTTCGTTCCATCTGTTCATACCTCAAAAGTGTCGTCCGATGTAAGGACAAAAACAAGTTGCCCTTAGAAGATTCTAGTGCGTCTGCTTCAAGGTATTCCAAGTACGGCATTAATGAAAAACCTGAGAGATCACAATGAATCATATTGATAAGCTGTGCGATACTGCGTCGGAAACTTATAGAGGAAGGCGATGTAACCGGAACAGGTAGCACCCCGGAACGACACCAAGTGTTGGCGCAATGCAAAGCGAGCAGCCGTGTCATCGGCACGGTGAGTGATCGATTTCGAGCAACGCACGCGCTGACCGACATACAACGCCGGCGGCGTCGTAATTGATGCAGCGGAGAAGCGGGCGGGCGCCGGGGGCGGAGCGGCGGTGGCGGCGGCAGCGGGGCGTCTGCCGGGTGGTGGTGGCGGCCGGGCTGGGTCGGTCGGGACAGTCCAGTGCGGAAAGCAGGGCAGGGGGAGCCGCACCGGGCTGCCACGCGCCGAGCTGCGCCAGCCAAGGCCGGGCGCGCCCCTGCCGTGCGCGCAACCCGCCGCGCTAACCTGCTCGCTGGGCTGCGTCGCTCGTACGACCAGGCGCGCACTGCGGATACCACGGCTGCACGTTTACTGAAAGTAAAACCTGCAACCGCTCGCTGTTACTCGACTCATCTTTTCCACTGTATTGATGAATAGAGGTAAACAGTTCATATTGGAAAAACATTTTGTGGGAACATTATTGGCATACACCAGAAATAATACATGTAGAATACGCATATTTTGAACTGATCCAGTGATAAACTATAAAGGTATAAATAAATTCTTTTGTTGACTTCTACCGGGTGGAATCACAGCATCGATAAATTTAGGGGATGAAATCGTTCATATCAAGCTGTTATTTTAAAAATACAGTAAGCACCACTGACTACTTTTCAGCTTTCCTCATTCTGAACTACATCTAAAATCATAACAACAAACCAAAGTAAATGATAGTCAAAATGGATAAAACCGCACTGCATATAACGTTTTCTCAAAAACCGTGTCATTATTTACATTACAGTGAACTGTATAAAACAAAAACACATTCTACGCCCAGGTATGTACTAGATGGTTACCAATCTAGATGACCTAAACTATAATATGCATGGAACAACAGTAATAATAAACAACAACAAAAAATCACTGTTAACCACAAACAACGGGAAGACAAGCTGCGGAATAAATGTTCCGCTACTTGTGTACGAGTGTGTGTAGGAAAATTTGGATCTGTCTGTCACAGGATATACAATCAGAGGATTTTAGAATACCGTAGATACTAAAAGCTTACAACGAAAGATGTCATTTCGAATTATGTATCTATGATACCTTAAGATCTTCATACGCAACACTCTTTGACAGTCAGTTTCAAATTTTCCTGCGCACGCCTTTACACACGAGGCAGGACTACAGACAGCCGTGAACATGTGTAATTTGTGAATCCAATTCCTAGGTTTGTTTTGCTAGTGTTTGTTAGCTATAGATTTTTTACTGTTTGCTGTTACTACTGTTGATACTTAATAAAACGTCGTATGAATAGGGCCTCCCGTTGGATAGATCGTTCGCCGGGTGCAAGTCTTTCGATTTGACGCCATTTCGGGGACTTGCGCGTCGAACGGTTCATACTATCATTCCATAACTACATTAATGACCATGCTAGCTATTAATGTGCACGCTGTGTGACTTATTTCATACAGCTTACGAAGATGGTGTATCAACACCTATTGGAAGTAATGAAATTGTTTTTGAAGGAACACTATATCCAGTATACTTGTTGAGCCTTTCAAATTTTGCCTTCTATTTAATTCTGTTTGTACAGAGAAAGTGACCTCAGCTCCATGTGTCGTAACAGACCATATGGAAACAAAGACAAGAACAAGAGCGGGGATGATAGGATAGCATTAGGATATTAGAGAATAACTTTCGTGGTGCTAGAGGGAGCTGTAGAGGGCTAAAACTGTGGGGGAATACAGGGATCGGTATATATCCAACAAATAACTGAGGACATAGGGTGCAAGTGCTACTCTGAGATGAAGTGGTTAGCACAAGATAAGAACTCGTGGTAGGTCGCATCAAACCAGTGATAAGATGAATACCCGCCCCCCCCCCCACAAGCCCCCTCCGCATCACCACCCCCCTCCCTCCCTCCCTACCCCCAAAGAGATAGTTACCTCGTATAAAAGTACGAAATTCAGGCCTATTTTAGCCGCCTCAGTGCAGTGCAGAATATGCTCTGTTCACAGGAAATTCCCCACATCAGGTTAAGATGACAGAAACGGCACCCGACCATAGAGATAACAAGGATGTCAAATCAAACACATTTCAGCCGTCTAGTTTCCAAACTTATTTTATTTGGCTTTCAGATTCGGCAATTTACTATGCCATCTTCAAGCCGCTGAGATAAAGTTAGTGAACTGCTTATAGATGTTGACTCTGAAACTATTGGTATATCTGAACACTTCTTAAATAAGGAGATAATTCAGAGGCTTACTTTACCAGGATACAGGTTGGCTGGCAGCTTTTCTAGCAGCTCTTTCTGGTGTGGGGGAGTAGCCATGTATGTGGAAAACGGCATCCCATTTGAGTCAATTGATGTTTCAAAGTACTGCACTGAAAAGGAGATTGAATGTTGTACAGGTGTGGTTAAATTTAGTGGAGTTAAACTTCTAACTGATGACTGGGTGTTGTGTGATGTCCTTAGGTTAGTTAGGTTTAAGTAGTTTTAAGTTCTAGGGGACTGATGACCACAGATGTTAAGTCCCGTAGTGCTCAGAGCCAAACTTCTAATTGTTGTTATTTATAGATCCCCAGACTCAGATTTCACAACATTTTTGCTAAAGCTAGAGGAGGTTCTTGGTTCACTTTATAGGAAATACAAAAAAGTTAGTTATATGTGGTGACTTCAGTATTAATTGTATAAGTGATTGTACAAGGAAAAGGATGCTGTTAGTCCTCCTTAATTCATATAATCTTATACAAACCGTATTCTTTCCAACGAGAGTGCAAGGTAACAGTAGAACAACCACAGACAATATTTTTATTCATTCCTCATTACTGGAAGGGCATTCTTTTAGCAAAAAAGGTGAATGGACTTTCAGATCATTATGCACAAATTTTAACTCTAAAAGATGTTTGTGCTGCGACACATGTTTAATATAGTTATCAACTTTCTAGGAAAGCTGATCCAGTTGCTGTAGAGACCTTTGTAAACCTTATCAAGGAACAAGAGTGGCAAGATGTTTATAGTGCTAATACAGTAGACGATAAATATAATGCTTTTCTCAAGAATTTTCTCGTACTCTTTGAAAGTTGCTTTCCGTTAGAACGTTCAAAACAGGCAGCATGGGTGTCTTACTAGAGGGATAAGAATATCTCGTAGAACAAAGTGGCAATTATATCAAAACGTCATAAACAGTCAAAATCTAAATGCAGCAGCCCATTACAAACAGTATTGTAAGCTGCTTAAAAATGTTATTAGGAAGGCAAAAAGTGTGTGGTATGCAGATATAATAGGTAAGTCTCAGGATAAAATTAAAACCATATGGTCAGTCGTAAAGGAAGTGGCTGGTCTGCAGAGACAGGTCGAAGATATAGAATCAATGCGTCGTGGGAATGTCCATGTTAATAATAAGTCGCATATATGTACAGTATTTAATAATCACTTTCTGAATATAGCAGGCGAACTAAATAGAAACCTAGTCCCAACAGGGAATTATATAGCTCTCTTAGAAAAAGGTGTTCAGAGACTGTTACCTAAAATGCTCCTCCACGATACTGACAAGAGGGAGATTGAGTTAATAATTAAATCACTAAAGATCAAGAACTCTCATGGATATGACGGGGTATCTACTAGAATACTGAAGTATTGTTCTATATATGTTAGCCCAGTAATTAGCCATATCTTTTCCTTTAGGAGTGGTCAGTTTCCTGACCGATTAAAGCACTCGGTAGTGAAGCCACTTTATAAAAAGGGAGACAGGGATAATGTTGACAATTTTAGACCTATCTCTATGCCATCGGTGTTTGCTAAAGTTATCGAGAAGGTTGTATATACATGGTTACTGGAGCATTTAAATTCACATAATTTGCTGTCGAATGTACAGTTTGGTTTTAGAAATGGTTTAACAACTGAAAATGCTATATTCTCTTTTCTCTGTGGGGTTTTGGACAGATTAAATAAAAGGTTGCGAACACTAGGTGCTTTCATTGATTTAACGTGGCCTTTGACTGTGTTGGCCACAAAATATTACTGCAGAAGTTGGACCATTATGGAGTAAGGGGAGTAGCTTACAATTGGTTCGCCTCTTACTTTAACAACAGAAAGCAGAAGGTAATTCTCCGCAATATTGAGAGTGGTAGTGATATTCAGTCCAAATGGGGCATTGTTAAGTGGGGCGTTCCCCAAAGGTGGGTGCTGGGACCAATGCTGTTTCTTATTTATATAAATGATATCTCTTCTAGTATTACAGGTGATTCACAAATATTTCTGTTTGCTGATGACACCAGCTTGGTAGTGAAGGATCTTGTGTGTAATATTGAAACAGCATCAAGTAATGTAGGTCATGAAATAAGTTCGTGGCTTGTGGAAAATAATTTGATGCTAAATCACAGTAAGACTCAGTTTTCACAGTTTCTAACTCACAATTCAACAAGAACCGATATTTTGATCAGACAGAATGGGCATATTATAAGCGAGACGGAACAGTTCAAGTTCCTAGGCTTTCGGATAGATAGTAAGTTGTCGTGGAAAGCCCATGTTCAGGATCTTGTTCAGAAACTAAATGCTGCTTACCATTAGAACAGTACCTAAAATAAGTGACAGTTCAACACGAGAAGTAGTCTACTTCGCATATTTTCATACGCTTATGTCGCATGGTATTATCTTTTGGGGTAATTCTTCTGATTCAAAAAGGGTATTTTTGGCTCAAAAACGGGCTGTTCGAGCTATATGTGGTGTAAGTTCTAGCACCTCTTGTCGACCCCTATTCAATAGTCTGGGAATCCTGACTTTGCCCTCACAGTATATATTTTCTTTAATGTCGTTTGTTGTTAGAAATATTAGCTCATTCCCAAGAGTTAGCAGCTTTCACTCAGTTACTACTAGGCAGAAATCAAATCTGCATGTGGAATTCACTTCCTTGACTCTTGTGCAGAAAGGAGTGCAGTAGTCTGCTGCATCCATTTTCAATAAGCTACCACAAGAACTCAAAAATCTTAGCAGTAGCCCAAACTCTTTTAAGTCTAAACTGAAAAGTTCCCTCATGGCTCACTCATTCTATTCTGTCGAGGAGCTCCTGAAAGAGCTAAAAAATTAAGCAAATTCCAGTGTTACATTGTTGATTTTCTTTATTTAAACTTACGACTTGTCGCCTCAATATGTTTCTTATATTTAATTTTATCTGTTTCTACAATCGTGTTATAATTTCATGTATTGACTCGTTCCATGACCATGGAGACTTCTCCTTAATTTGGTCCCACGGAACAATAAATAATTAAATAAATAAAGAAAAATAAATACGACGTGTAGGAATATTCCACCTCGGTTGTGGTCAAAACAGGGACCAGCAATACTGGAATTAGTAGACTTCTACTTTTGAAGCCATTTTGACTATTTTTCGACTGTAACTGTCTCAAGAAACATGTAAAGGTTTTTTTTTTTTAAATTACCGCTACTAGTCACAAACTTTGTCAACTACTCTATTACTTATTTATTTAGCGACATGTTTCGAGGTTTATACCTATCTTCAGGCTAAATGGCATTACAAAAACAACTTCACAATAAGATCATACTCATGTTACATAGTCTTTTTCGTAAATGCTTTCGTGATCTTGGTTCTTCTGGCGCGGCAGTCTCGTTGTGATGCGTTGAGGTGTTTATTTCCGTGGCTCGCTTGGTCATTGTTCACAAATTGTCTCTAACATAGCAGTAACTTGGAAACACGGTCACAAACGGTTCTGTAGTGCAGTGGAGGTCCACCTAACAATTTTCCTGAAGCAGTAGTTGACAAGGCTTCACTTCTAAAATTACAATACGGCAAAGCAGGAGATGGCGTAGAATCTGAATTCCACGAGATGGGGTGTGGGGGCAAAGGTGGGAGAGGTCGGGAGGGAGGGGGGTTCGTGGAAGGCGAAGGGGTGAAAGATACGAATCACAATTTCTTACAGTATACAACCTGCTACTACTGAGGGACTGTGTTTATTAATGATCAAGCGTACTAATACTACCACTGTTCAGTGTACGTAATTGCCGGCCGCGGTGGTCTCGCGCTTCTAGGCGCGCCGTCCGGAACCGCGCGACTGCTACGGTCGCAGGTTCGAATCCTGCCTCGGGCATGGATGTGTGTGATGTCCTTAGGTTAGTTAGGTTTAAGTAGTTCTAAGTTCTAGGGGACTGATGACCACAGCTGTTAAGTCCCATAGTGCTCAGAGCCATTTGAACCAAGTGCACGTAATTTGGAGAGTGTAGTTTATAAGATGTTGGTCCACTTTATTTTGCTATAAGGCAGACAATATTCAAATACACAGGAATGGTACGCATGCGACAGCATGCGCTACCAGTACGTTCCGTACCGATGCCCATAAAAGCGGGACTTTTCGGGGCTCATACCTCGGATTCTATTGGTGACGAAAAGGTAGGGTCAAGTATTTTGGATAGCCCTTGGGCTGGGGACGATTTGTATACCTAACAGAAGGCTGGTTTTAGTGTCAGTATCCTACAGTACATGGTCAAAATATGAATATTACAAATTTCGTCTTGCTTAGGAAACCGGAGCAGATCGACTTGTCTTTTGGCATTTGATGTGCTCTGCGGTGGGCCTTAAGGAGCTTATAGAGGCACCATTAGTTAATGGGCGGCTCCTGAGAAATCCAGCGTCAGTTGTTGTTTCCATTCGGGCGCTAAAGACTATACTGTTTTGCGCCCATAACACCATATCCACCACTACCACTGAGAAATCCAGAAAAAGCGCTTTTCTCCGTCAGGAGCGGATATCTAAATAACGGAGCTCTTAGAGACACCATTAGTTCATAGACGGTTCCTCAGAAAATCCGAAAAATGCGTTCTTCACCATTTTCCTCTGTCAGCGAAGCATGTCTACACAACCAACTGCAGAAAACTGCTAACATTTTAGCTTTATACTCTCTAGGCATTTATGCAGAGGTGCCCTTTTTCCGTTTTCAAACATCTTTGAGCGTTATCGAGAAACACCGCAAAAACATGGTTTTTGGACACCAAAACTGAGCCGCGGATTCCAAGACTTCTACCCACAGCAAATGGCTGAAATGTTTACGATATATTCCGCAGATCCCAATCTCGAACAAAATTAAGAATTTGACTGATATCTTCATCCGTTTCTGAGACACAGAGGTTCACAGTTATCCTCCTTGTACTTATAAAATACGCATGTAAAACCCGGTGTGAGCCGAAATCTACTTCATAAAGTGACGCATCACGGAGATACACGCTATATAGTGTCTACGTTATCATCAAAAGGGTTCTCGGAACCCCTTGTTGCGCTACTGAGGCATAAGCAAAATCCGGTCTGAGATGCAAAGTTTGTTTTGTGTTATTTCAGTTTCACCTAAATAAATTATCAAGATTTCACTGACCATTTTCACATAAATGAGATGCTGTTCTATGGCAGGAAACGAGGGTAACAATCGGAAAAATGCTGCTCCTGTTGAAAAGACTGACTGAGAAGTGTGGTACCAGATGCCTTATTCTGCCTTCTTCAGCACCTTTAAAAATGTTCCCAAAAACTTTGGCATGCGAAAATATTGGAGCTTTTTTATGCTGAGAGAGAAAGAGACAGAGGCAGTGCGAAAGAGACGCAAAAGTAATATATACTGGAAGACAGCAGACAGCGGTTGTGGTACAGAAAGAGCTATGAAGACAGTGTGAGTGTGAGAGAAAGAAGGGATACAGTGGAAATGGAACATAGTTGACTGTGACAAAACAGTGCTAGTGAGATTGATGGGGACAGTGTCACTGGGAGAGATGAGAGACAGATTGTATGACAATAGTAACGAGTAAGAGAGAGGTAATGGCGGCAGAAGTGGAAGGAATGAATTAGATAGTAGCAGTAAGAGAGGGCAAGAGGGACACGGTGACAGGGAGAGGAAATCGTAGTAGCAGGACAGTACGAAGGAAACTGTGGCTGTCAGATGGGCGACGATGGCACATAGAGAGAGCCAAAGAGATAATGACAATGAGTTGGGCTGAATGAGTAAGTGAGAATGGGCAAGTGGGAGTGTATGGGTACGACCGACTTGTGACTAGTGAGTGCGAGCAGTAACAGTTAGGAGAGCTTCTGGGACTGAAGGGTGAGTTGCATGTTAAGCACGGATTGTTTGCATGCCGAAATTTTTGGTAAAATTTTTAGAGCTGATCAGGGAGGCAGAATGGGGAAGTTGGTACCTCACTACTCAGTCTCTTTTAAACAGCAGCATATTCCCTTTTTTTGCATCCCGATACAATCATTTTTCCACTTGTTACTTTTTATATTCATATTTTTATAATTTTTTCCTTTGCAGTTAAGAGGAAATGAAATTGCGATTTGTAGGTACAACTCTACAGAGGAATGTGGAATTTTCAGTCGCAAGGACAATAGCAGCTAACGGTGAAATAGTTTTGAGATTTCAAGACAAATGGATATCTTCAAATAGATACGTGTGCCTGTGCGGAGAGACTGGATAAGAGTATTGTTTTCCAGGCTGAAAGAGAGTTGGTGGGGATTGGAGTAAGTGCCACTATATGGCTATCTCGCCTATGATAGGCACCCCCTTTCGACCAATAATGTGTCTAGGACAGCGTTGCATTTTAGAATTGTTGAACTGAGAAATTCACAGGGAATTATGATTGCTTATTCTTTTGCACTAATTATGCAAGAAGAAAATTACAGATAATATAAAAAATATATACTTCATGATTTCCTCATGTCCTGCAAGTACACGAACACCTCCATTTGCGTACCTCCCAGGCATAACATTTCCAAGGGGACCGCACCTACTCTTCATCACCGATATCGTTAAAAATTTTCGCGTATCAAGACCTTGGCCAGAAATGTAAGTGACAAAAGTGGGAGTTAGTGATGACCAAGCGTTTAGAAAAAAAATACCAATTTTAGCGTGGGTCATGGGAAGCATGAGCCACTTATGTTGGCGTAGTTTACAGGCAGCGGTTGGCGCAGGGGAAAGAGTACAAAGCAATAATCCATGGGTCTTGGGCTCGAGACCCCATAAGGGAACTTTTTTTTTAATCTTGAGCTTTTACGTTACTAACACTGCAAATAAACCGAGATAATGCTCAAAATATTGTATCTGATGCAATGGAACCCTTCAACCACACCTCTGCAAAAATACAGCGTTTATAACGTGCGCAGGATTACTGCTTCTCCTGTTTTTACGACTAATATAGCCACAGCATCATCAACTGCAAAATAATAAAAGTATTCAATTTTACACGTTACATGAAATTCTAGTGTACGCCTTACACTCCCCTCCTCGAAATTTATTTACAATTCCGAACTATTCTTTGTATTTCCTTTTTATGTCTTTTATGAAAATGTTAATAAACACAATATATCTAGCGTTATTTCGATTTATTTGCAGTGTAACTACCGTAAGGATTGAAAACAAAAAACAAAATACTCATAGGAATTCGAACCCACAACCTTCAGATTACCGTTCCGTACTCTTTCCTTTGCGCCAACCGCTGCATTGAAAATACGTTACCATAACTGGCTCATGCCTCGCCCAATCCTCACCAAAACTGCTATTTTATCTAAACGCTTGGCTATCTGGAGGTCCCATTTTCGTAACTTTTATTTTTGGCAAAACCTTGCATACACCATAAACTTGAAAGTAAATAGATGATGACTACTAGGTGCGGTTCCCTTGTCAGTGCTGCCCTCATTATCGCCAACGGTGCATTAATAAAGATGAGCGATACGTGGTTTCAATCCGCATGTCTTTCTAGGACGTAATCAAAGCGGTGCTCTCGCTCTCGTCGGTTCACAGTTGACAATGGCCATTACCATACTTCCGTTGTAAGCATGGAGTATGTAACAAAAGTAACAGTCCAGTCTGACCTACCTATGTTACACAGTCGGAACAGGCACTGAGTTCGTTACACACTTGTTCGTGATCAAGTCTATTAGACAGAGCTCCTTTGCTGGCAAGAGAGAGAGAGAGAGAGAGAGAGAGAGAGAGAGAGAGAGAGAGAGAGACAGAAATGATGATGATGATGATTATTATGATGTTTGGTTTCTTTGTGGGGCGCTCAAGTGCGTAGCTATCAGCGCCCATACAAATTCCCAACTCTTGCTCAGCCCAATCTCGCTCTCTTTCATGAATGATGATGAAATGATGAGGACAACACAAACACACAGTCATCTCGAGGCAGTTGAAAATCCCTGACCCCGCCGGGAATCGAACCCGGGACCCGTGCTAGGGAAGCGAGAACGCGACCGCGAGAAAACGAGCTGTGGACAAAGCGAGAGAGAGAGAGAGAGAGAGAGAGAGAGAGAGAGAGAGAGAGGAATAATTTGGCAGCACGTCTCGTAATTAAGATGTCGTCAGATCTTTTACTATACATTGATTTGAATGTCGAGCGCTAGTTGGGCAAGAAGCACCATATGAGAGCTCCCGAAACTGTGCAGTACCGGGTTTCTAACGTGCCACCGCGTCGAGAGTGTACTGCGAGTATCTCGATTCAGAGGAATCCGCTGCCGCCATACTCAACTGCTGAGGGCAATAAAGTGTCGATATAGGTCGTATCGACTATCGAGGGTTGTAAGAGAGCGGATAGACGAGCCATTGTGCAGAAAATTACACGTTAGTTCAATGCTGGACAACAGCAACCGGTTAACTGGCGTAATGTCCACAACAATTTCATCGCTTATTGGACACAAAGCCATTGCCCTCCACAAATGAAATTCTGCTCACAGCACGTCACAGAGCACAGTGATTAACTTCGGTGCAGGAATCAGACATCGAAGCATGGATGAGTCGCGGTACACGTTTGCACTCACCGTTGGCAAGGACTTTCGTCGTGTCACAAGATGTCCACTGTCAAAGTGGCGTGGGGAACGACAAGAGGATAGTGCCCTGTGAACAAGCGCAACACGGCAGATATCAGAAATCTCATTGTCAGTGTGGTAAACGGGCGAATGCTGACAGTTCAGACAGTATCGTTGGGAAGAGCAGACATGTCTGCTCCTGGCGCGAGTACAATGAAAATTACGTAAGGTGATTCGGACGTCTTGATAACAGGTTGAGGTTCGGAAAAGTTTCTTGTATGGGATTGTTTCCATCTCAGGAAATCGAGCAACCTTATAAGTCTGCCATCCTCTATTAGCAAAGAACGATACAGGAACCTACTGTCCGACTATGCGGATCCATTAGTTGGCGTACAGCAACAAATACATTAGCTGTAAATTCAGCATTAGCTGTAAATTCAGCATGGAAAATGGATCCAGAACGGTTTGACAAATACTGGGGTGGTGTGAAGGTGCTTGTGTAGTCTGCTGTATGACACGAAGACTAAAATTAGTACCAAAAGCAAGGGGAACTATGGTTTCACGTAGCGACATCGATTTTCGCGAAAGATGGACATGCAACTTTTAAAAACTGGTGGCACGCCAATTGTCACGAAAGAATAGGCCACACCACTTGTGCTACGTGTGCCCTGTGGCGCCATTTTCCCTTAAATGGCGCCGTCGCAACCGGGGCACTTCATGTCACCAATACCTGAGACCAGTGGTTACTAAACTTTTTTGCTAAGGCGCCAAAACTGGTATTGTGGGGCAGTATCTACGGCCGTATGTGTACCGAACTTATTATTAATTGGTAACCTTAGTAAATTAATATGTTATGAGCCCTCAATACATTTCCTCCAGTAACGGCAGGATACGATGACCACTCACTCTAAAGTAAATTTTCGTCCGAATGGCCCTCAGCCGATAGGCGTCATTGGATGCGGGTATGAAGGAGTATGTAATCAGCATACCGCTCTTCCGGCCGTTGTCAGCTTTCGGGACTGCAACCGTTATTTCTCAATCATTTAGTTTCTCAGATGGCCTCACAAGGGTTTAGTGCACCCCGCTTGCCAACAGTCCTCGGCAGACCTGGACGGTTACCCATCAATGTGCTAGCCAGGCCCGACAGCGCTTAACTTCGGTGAGCTAACGGGAACAGGTGCTACCACTCGGCAACTGATCCCCAAGCACTTATCGCTGAAACTCGGCACCATTTGGAACACTTCGTATCGTCTGTTCTCTTTCAGACTGCAGCCACCCTCAGTGACGCCAGAGTTGTTTCACTGCAATTGCTTGAAAGAGTGTTGTTGTGTTGTTTGCGTAAGCAGAAGATTAATGCATTAATAGCAGTAAATGCACCTATACTTAAATGTATTATGGAATATGAGACACGATCGCATATGTGTACTAAATATTATGAATGCCATTCTTTTCTACTTTTGGCATTAGATTACAATAGTCCTAACTTAATTTCACATTCGTTGCTACAAATATGCACCACGTTTGAAGCCGACCGTCTCTATAATGCGCATTTACAAATCCATGTCACTTTTGTTTGATCTTATTTAGTATCCATCTTCAAGCATTAAAAAGGAGTCGATGCCATATTCCGTGTACATACACTTTCATATAAAATTAGCCTACATAAATAACATAAAAACTAAAACTGAACTCCACGCTGAACAGGCCAAGAAGGCCCGAGGGTAGTGATCGGCCGCCGTATCATCCTCAGCCCATAGGCGTCACTGGATGTAATATGGAGGGTCATGTGGTCAACACACCGCTCTTCCGGCCGAATGTCAGTTTCCGAGATTGGAGCTGCTACTTCCCAATCAAGTAGCTCCTCAGTTTGCCTCACAAAGGCTGAGTGCACCCCGCTTGCCAACAGCGCTCGGCAGACCGGATGGTCACCCATCCAAGTGCTAGCGCAGCCCGACAGCGTTTAACTTCGGTGATCTAACGGGAACAGGTGTTACCACTGCACACACATAAGTGAAAAATATATGTTGCATCATTATTGTCTATCAGGATACAAAATTGTTCATCATACTGTGTATTGTGCTTTCAATATATAACTTTAATCTAAAACAAAATATGTTAGTACTTGATGTTGTCGTTAGGGCACATTTTGAACTGTCATGTTTGAAATTTATACCATAGCAGATGATCCGTACGACGCGCCCATGCTCATGAGTTGTCTTCACCGAAGACAAACAATGGAACATGTTCCCCCTCACATCCTCTAAGCTGCCCAACTTATTCTGCCGCTGAGGTCAGAGGTCAAAATCACTTGGCCCAACTCCAACTTCAATTAAGCACAAAATATTACTGTCCCTATAAGTATTTCCGTTCGTTACCGAGTACGGAAAGGACACTCATAAGAAGTTCTTAACGTTAGTTGACAATTTCGAATTTAGCTGTTAGTTGGCAGATGGGTATTATTACAAAATACAGCTAAGAACCTCAGGCCGCACGAATACTTGATTCGTGCCGCAAGGGGCCTGTGGGCCGTACTTTGACGAGCATTGTCTTAGACCATCCCTCGACTGCAAACTAAAATGACGCCCTCGCCTACTGACCATCCAACAAAAGTCCTAAAATAGCTAAAAATTACGAAAACTTCCAACAGGCTGTTCATGTAGATTACTGCAAAAGCCTAATCCGACACACCCTCACCTTTGCCAGCGCAGCATGAATCTCCGCACCCCCATAATTTCAGCACACCTTACAAGTCTTAGAACACCATGCACTTAACTTCGCATACTATATCCGCCTTCCCCTGATACACATGTCCTCCGACATAACAAAATTTCCTCCTGTTTTTTAATCCCTCGACCATCCTCACATATTCTATACATCCCCCCAACTCGAAGATCATAACACAGTTTCCTATCCAACCCTCTTCTATTCTAAGCTGCTGTCTGCTGCTATACCAATGCGTCTCACAGTCCTACCACCTCCACACCTTCCATATCCATTTCCACACCAGTTTCGACAGTTTCTTTTTTCCTGAACCAGAAATCAGTGGCGACGTCTTTCAGTCCTACAAGCTGTAGCCACATACCACACAGCCATTCCTTATTTCAAGGCTCCAACACCTCTCTTAACCTCCTGACCCATTCTCGCTCTTTCCTACTCCGGTCTTCAGTTGACATCCCACTAACGAACCAAATCATCCACGGCTTCTAACATAGCGACTCATATACCTTTATTTTCCTATCTCCCTCTATCCCTCCATCCATCCTTCCTTCCTTCCTTCCGACACAGCGTTAGTGGAAACTATCTGTACTACTAAAAGAGTAAACCAATGCACGGAAACTCGGTCCCAGTTGCTGGTTAACCATCTAAAGGCTTTCAGGAGCTACAAAAATTTAATTTTCAATGTTTCATTTGATTATTGATTGAAATAAAAAAATTAACATGCTCTCATAATCTTCATATTAAGAGTTGTAATCTTATGTTAAGATATAACACAGTAAGGCAAGTATTACAAAAAGAATGGTTCAAATGGCTCTGAGCACTATGGGACTTAACTTCTGAGGTCATCAGTCCCCTAGAACTTAGAACTACTGAAACCTAACTAACCTAAGGACATCACACACATCCATGCCCGAGGCAGGATTTGAACCTGCGACCGTAGCGGTCGCGCGGTCAAGTATTACAGTTAGAAGATGTATGTACACCTGTATACACTCTAAGCCGAGAAAAAACGAAAAAAACTACGCAACACGAAGGAATTAGGTGAATGGGACGAAAATCGGTAAATGAGATGTACATTTACAGACAAGCAAATGATTACAAGTTCAGAAACACTGGATGATTTATTCAAGAGAATGATCTTCAGAAACCAAGCAAGTCAGTAACGTGTTGGTCCACCTCACGTTTTCCAAACATTATTGAATTGTTCAGTTTATGAAGCTCTAACTCTTAAATAAATCAGCCAGTGTTTCTGAATTTATAATCATTTGTCTGTCTGTACATGTACATCCCATCTACGATTTCCGTCTCATTCGGAAAATTCCTTCGCAATGCGTCGTTTTTTTGTCTTAGAGTGTATTTTGACACCACTTCGGCGACTTGTGTGTCCCAGTTTATCCCGGTTATCCAACCGGGGCACGGGCCAACAGTTTAACTTGGAATCCGAACTACGTGTCTTTCTGGCGACTAATCACACAGTTGAGAGGCGAGGGCTAGATTAAAGGCAGGCCGAAAATTTCCGTGGTCTTACCGGAATCCGATCCCGTGACCTCTTGGTTTCCAAGTACGCTCTCTGCCACTAGACCACCAGCCCAACTACTGGCATGGAACTCGTGGGATCTACTAGATGTGTCACACTCATCATCGTTCTCATCTCTTGGTATCAACGACGCTATCGTCATCTATGTTTCGGAATAAATCCTAAAATTATATTTCTTGTATTAATATTTTAACGCGGTCTGGCTGAAAATCAAGAATATGGCTACTGCCAGCACCCCCACCATATGGCGAGTATGAAATGACCAATAAAGAAATAAAAATCCCGGAGTACTTAATTTGCTGCTCATCGCACATCAAGCTGTTCATACAACCTACCCATCTGACTACAGCTCCTGCGTCACCTGGACTACAGTCATACTATATGGGCTGACTGTGACCGCGGTATTAATGACTTGCACTGAACTGACTTATAAACGGCTTCGGACTTATATCTGTACTAACACTCCAAGTTGCCCTTTGTATTATTGCAGTTGATGACTTTCATGTGTTCAAACTAAATCGTGGCAAAGGGCCGATACTTCAAAAGAAAGGTCGCTAGGACTCATAAGACAAGGTACACGTTGATGGATATTCATGACAGAGCAGGGGTACAATGAAAACATGAGACCATGCGCCAGGCTTGCATAGGGCATCGTTCTGGTAAGTGATGGTGGGTATCATCATATGAGGGATGTATTTAAGGCCTCAAGTGTGACACCTAATACTGCCGTCATCGACTATTGCCAGTGGACGATACGGGAACCTATTATCCGACCATGTAAGTCCGTTTGTTTGGCTATAGCACACAGCAGGAGTGTTATTTAGGTTTCAGAAAAACGTCAGGTATGTAAGGACGTACATGGAATGGAGAAAAACATGAAAAAATCAACAGCAAAACACATTAATATGCCTAAAACCGCCACGGTCGCAGGTTCGAATCCTGCCTCGGGCATGGACGTGTGTGATGTCCTTAGGTAAGGTAGGTTTAAGTAGTTCTAAGTTCTAGGCGACCGCTGACCTCAGCAGTTAAATCCCATAGTGCTCAGAGCCATTTGAACCACTTTCTAAGTGTCTTACACCATTCTTCCTGCAAAATGGTGGCAATTCGTTGTAATTACGACAGAGGTGAACAGCTATCCCACACCTTTCTCTCCCAAGTAGATCACAAAGGATTAGTAATACTGAGATCTGATAACTGTGTTGGCCAGGAAAGAGGCGACAAATCATCCGCGTGCTCACTAAACCAGATCTCAACGTAACGGGCTGCGTCAATAAGGTCATCGGGGAACGAACATTGTACCATGGGGTGGGCCTGATCAGCCAAAATGGTCATTTAATCCTTGGCAGTAAAGCGACGTTGATGAGTAACAATAGCGTCCATGGAATACCACAGTGTGAGTGCTCAAACGTCGTCGATCTCCCGCCGTGTTTCACTCTTCGAACGTCAACGTGGCAGCAAGTTGGAAATAGGGTGAAACAAGATTCATCCGAGTAATAATTTTCTTCCATCGTTCATAGCCCGGGTTTCGTGGCTTTGGCACCACGTTTTCCGGTTACGTGTATCTGCATCACTGATGAATAGTTTTGGAATTCCTGTCGCCCTATAGTTCCCTGCTGCTGGTGCTCCCTTCGTGTTGTTTTGGTGCTGACAGCATCTGACAGTGCGACCTTGAGTTCTGCAGTGACTTTTGCAGCTGTCGTCCCCTCTTTTTTGTCACAGTCCTCATTAATGACCGTCTGTCACGATCAATCAAAACATAATTTCGATCGAGTTGTGAGTTGGCGGATAATAATTTTGTGTTTTCATTATGTGCCGTATAAACCTTCGATACGGTGCCTCTTTGAACTCCAAACGTTTCAGCTACCTTGGTTACGGAACACCAACAATACCATATGAACACCAACAATTTGCCCACGATCGCAATCACTCAGCTCCGACAGAACGCACTTACGACTACTGACAACTGTGTTCTGGCCGCGATTCACACTTGCAACGTATGGAGGACATTGCACAGGTGTCATGCTGTACAACAGCGCAACTAGTAGGCTTGGGTAGCATCTGCATTTATGTTCAAGCATGTATTTCTGGCAGTGTTTCCATATTTTTCTCCAATCCTTGTATAACTAAAAACGGCAATTTTGAACATGAATTACTGTAATTATCTGTAGATCAGATTTTTTAAAATAGAGAATGACAGTCTGAAAGAAAATGGTGAAGATTGTAGAGGAAGAAAGGAGAACTATTGTTGAAAGTGCTTTAGCTGCAATTGGTTCACCTTTCAGTATCTTCTTCACAGTTAGGACGGGATGGTAGGAAACGTACTAATCATCAATATATTATACTACAAAAGTAAGTATACAAAGCGTGTCGTCCGCAGCTCGTGGTCGTGCGGTAGCGTTCTCGCTTCCCGCGCCCGGGTTCCCGGGTTCGATTCCCGGCGGGGTCAGGGACTTGCTCTTCCTCGTGATGACTGGGTGTTGTGTGATGCCCTTAGGTTAGTTAGGTTCAAGTAGTTCTAAGTTCTAGGGGACTGATGACCATAGATGTTAAGTCTCATAGTGCTCACAGCCATTTTTGAAAGCGTGTCGTTAAAACTCAGAAACGAGTTCCAGTACGATTAAATCTACATCTAAATTTATAATCCGCAAGCCACCCAACGGTGTGTGGCGGAGGGCACTTTACGTGCCACTGTCATTACCTCCCTTTCCTGTTCCAGTCGCGTATGGTTCGCGGGAAGAACGACTGCCGGAAAACCTCCGTGCGCGCTCGAATCTCTCTGATTTTACATTCGTGATCTCCTCGGGAGGTATAAGTAGGGGAAAGCAATATATTCGATACCCCATCCATAAACGCACCCTCTTGAAACCTGGAGAACAAGCTACACCGCGATGCAGAGCGCCTCTCTTGCAGAGTCTGCCACTTGAGTTTGCTAAACATCTCCGTAACGCTATCACGCTTACCAAATAACGCTGTGACGAAACGCATCGCTCTTCTTACATCTTCTCTATCTCCTCCGTCAACCCGACCTGGCGCGGATCCCACACTGATGAACAATACTCAAGTATAGGTCGAACGAGTGTTTTGTAAGCCACCTCCTTTGTTGATCTTCTAAGGACTCTCACAACAATTAATTTTATATGATCATTCCACTTCAAATCGTTCCGTACACATACTCCCAGATATTTTACAGAAGTAAGTGCTACCAGTGTTTGTTCCGCTATCATACAATAGAGGATCCTTCTTTCTTTTAAGGGTAGTATGGTGTGGTAGTCCTCTACCCCCCCTCCCCCCCCCCCATCCATGTAGAAAGTTCTCTTTTTTACCTGAAGGATGTGCTTTTGAAGATATGAGGGCAGGGAAGTTTCGCACTCTAGAAATTTCTAGAACATTCCAAAACATTAGAGAGAATTCCAGAACCCTCTCGAATGTTCTGGAACGTTCTGGGACATTGTGGACCATTCGTAGCTTTTTTGGTATGTTCTGGAATTCGCCACTTGTGGGGGCTACCCATTGGTAGCGGTATATAAAGAAATGAAGTGTCATCACCTCTGTCGCTATACTGTTTATTTTTGGAACACAACCTACGACCAGATTAGAGACAGAAGTGATGACACTTTCTGCAGGACCTGACCATCAATTTGCAGGACAATGCTCAAGCACGTACAGTGCAAGTTGTTGCTGATTTGTTTGACTGATGGGACTGCAAAGTGCTATACCATCTACTGCACTCCTCTGACTTAAGCCCTCTTGAGTTCAACTCGATTTATAAACTGAAGGAAACACTTCACGGCATTCGCTTCGGAACTGCTACAAATTGGCCGGGCACTATACCGCGCCGCTCGAACTGTCAACACAACTGGCACTGCTAAGAGTATCCTACGACTTCCAACATCGCTGGCAACGGGTTATACACAATGCTGGTGACTACTTTGAAGGTCAGTAAAACTTTGAAACACGTATCTATTTTGTACGAGCTGTAAATAAATAGTTGCCACTATTAAAGTTCCAAAATGAAGTGTGAAAAGTGGACTTAGAGTATTTGTTAATAAAAATTTGATTTTATTGGAATTTTAGACAATTCCCAGCCGTCAAAAAGGAGAAAATCTTGCCAGTTTTGAAGCAAAAAAGAACAACGAAAAAAACCAAACAGAAGAAGAGCGCGAAGCATGTTTAATCCTCCGTTACTCGCGCGAAAATTTGGGGGTTTGCTACTCGCGCGGATGACAGGTATCATCCACAAAGCAAGCGGTCTATTTGTATACTTTGAACGCTTCTTATGACTGATTATATCATTTTTTATTAAATCTAAATATAATACATTTAATATTCGTACACATTATAATATATTCTAACGTTTGAGTTCGACTATTCGAAGAACAATATCTTTAGCTGAATTACTGGCATTACATGGCCCCTCTGGTTGTATACCGACGTACGGTTTTTACGTCAACCGAAATAAACACTTTTGACCCATACTTTGTTGGTTCGCTAGCGATATATTGCCTGAATGGAGTGGGTAGTTTCCTTTAAACGCCAAAAGTTGTTCGTCAACAGTAAGATGTTCATTAGGTGAAAAATATTTTGGGCAATTGTTCGTGAATAGTTCAAGTACCTGTTTGATAGGAGCTTACTTGTCAGTGTCTCTGCGAACACCTCTATCACGGATATTATCAAACCTGAGCCATCTCAGCAGAAACCTGAATCGGTATTAACATCATTCAAGTCTGTTTCCCTTTGAGTTATCCCACAATTTCGATATATTCTTCCTAGAACATCTCAAAGGTCCACATATAAAAACCAATGAAAGTGCTGATCTCTATCGCATCTGTTTCTTTAGCATCCCTTTCCCTAGCGAACTTACCATGAACTTCACTGATGTATACATTAGTGCATGTTACGACAATGCTTATTATGTTTTCATCCAAGAACAAATTCAGAATTTCTATTTCTGTCTTTTTTATACGTGCTTGACTTTTTGGTCCAGACAATAATATTACAAGATCTGCTTCTAACAATGGTAGGATATATATTTTTCCTCCGTTTGGTTATTCCATCTTTCGCTAAAAGAAATGCATCCTCTTGAGTTACTTCTTCCTGTGACTCATATTCATCATTCTCTGGAACTTCTTCTTCTGCTCCTGAATCATGAACACAGTCCTCAGTCTCTGAGTCATCACCATGAGCATCTTCGTCACTCAGCTCATTGAATCATTCCGACCATACATTCTCTACTAAACTCTGTCCGAGGTTTTTTTTTGCTTTTGACATTTCTTCTACAGTCTAAAAATAAAGTGAATACTATGTAACACGGAAGGTAACTGAGGTCTGTTTCAATAAGTACAAATTAACGCACATGAAAGGTCGATTGAATCTAGGAAAGCAATAAAGTAGTACAGACGTACTTTGTTTCAGATTGTGGCAGCAGAGCTCGCACGGATGACTGGTGTCCTCCAGACTATAATTATGTTTCATAAACAATGTATGTTTCGTTACTGAAAGCCAACAATGACTGGAGATAACTGCTGGAGAGTTAACAGAAAGGTACCGAAAATGATGTGGTCTCAATACTGCTCTGTCAGACAAAATTGAGCGGGAAAGTCATGTGGATGACGGAGGGTTATGTTCCCAACGAACGACAAGAAGCATCGTGAGAAACAGGAAACCGAAGAACACTGAAATGAACGGACTGAAGAATCAAGAACTGCGACACGATCTTATAATAAAAGACTGTAATCTCGAGTTAGCCACAAAAATATCACCTGCGAGAAGCGCGGACGGGGACAAGTAAACAGAACAATCTAACAAATGTCGCATTCCACTACCATACGGCGAAAGAATGTAACACACAGAAACAAGTCGTCATCCGAAAAAAGTATAACATCTTCTAATTATACAAAGCGAAATACATCAGTACACAAACACCAGGATTATGCTGCATGAATGGAAAAAATCGATTACCACCACTAGAAGCACCACCGCAGGAATTTTTACATTACATGACAGGGGAAACTCCAGAATCAAAATACTTTTTCAAAATATAAAAGCGTACAACGCCTGCTTACAAATAACTTCTTTCGGTGTCACTTCGATACACTCTAACAAAGATGAAATTGGTTATGTTTTTATCCTTCCGAGGACATATCTATCACAATATGGGATCATTACTACCACTATTCAACGAAGACCATAAATTTCTGCGAGTATATTTTATCGGAAATGAAGAAACAGAAACTGATCAGCGATGCACAAATATCGGTGGACTGAGACGAGAAGTAGTCCGAGATGTACAGAGCATCTTACACAATCAACTGATTGACATTTTCAACACAGCACTTGACCAAATGATTTCTGATGACTATAAAGTTATAATTCAAGCCGACAAAAGACCGCATGGAGAACACGAACGCCGATTTAATGCACCTCAGATAGACGAAATCGCCATCATAATTGTGGACTATGAAAACACAAACCGTGACATAACTGTACAACGAAGAAGAGAGGGGCTACGACGGATTGCACAGACACCAGTTCATATGGAGCCCTCCAATATCCATCAATATTTCTGCACTGACAGGACGGATATAATTTTAATGTGAAACAAATTCAACCTGAAACAGGTGTGGAAACAAGCAAAAAAGTCACTTCCAAAGAGTTCTATGTTTTCCTCATAATGATCAGAGACAATGAAACATACAGTCACATTCTCAACAATCGCCGTTTATTCGAACAGTTCCCGGAACGGATGCCTTACATAAGACTGAATCACAGGAAACTAATCACGGAAGAATACATACACCTTCAAGAGGCAATAATAAATGAAGGAACATTGACGACATCGGAACAATGGTAATCTTACCCTCATCATATATAGGAAGTCCGAGAGACATGCGCAAATACACGCAAGATGTCATGACCTAAATAAGAAAAATATGGGCGACCTGACCTCTTTATAACGTTCACATGCAACTCGTCGTGGCCAGAAATCAAAGAACAACTAAGATACAAGTCCTCGTGCACCGACACGACGTAATACCCCGAGTTTTTCGAAAAAAAGAAGATATTTATTGAAGTCATAACAAAATACATCTTTGGAACCGTTAGATACTGAATTTACACAATCGAACGGCAAAAACGAGAACTGCCTCACACACACAATCTCATATGGTTACACAACAGAATTCATCCCACGGATACCGACAGAATCATCCAAGCTGAATTTCCCAACCCACAAGAAGATCCGACACTGTACGACATAGTAGTGAAAAACATTATTCAAGGACTCTGAGGGTCGTTAAACCGAAAGTCGCCATGTATGAGTGACGGAAAATGTACAAAAAAATACCCAAGACCATACTTGGACGACACAAAAACCGGATTTGATGGTAATCCAAAATGGCTCTGAGCACTATGGGACTTAACTGCCGTGATCATCAGTCCCCTAGAACTTAGAACTACTTAAACCTAACTAACCTAAGGACATCACACACATCCATGCCCGAGGCAGGATTCGAACCCGCGAACGTAGCGGTCACGCGGTTCCAGACTGTAGCGCCTAGAACCGTATGGCCACTCCGGCCGGCGATGGCAATCCCAAATACATAAGACGATCAGCAGAAAACGGTGGTTTCACAGCAAAAATACGAATATGAGGCAGCGACGAACTGGAAATAATCAATGTATAGCACCATAGAACACACTACTTTTCAAAATGTTCCAAGCAACAAACACTGAATACTGAACTTCAGCGAAATCCTTCAAATATGTCTGTAAGTAAGTGAACAAGGGTAGTGACACTGCAGTATTTCAAATACCCAAAGACAGCTATGTAAATTGATTTTTTTTCCTTTAGTTAAGGAAAGAACTGAAGCGAATACAGGAGTCGCAATTGCGACTTCAAATGCAATATAGTGCCCAATGATGCAAATGTGTCTATTTAGAATGAAGTATATTTTTCAGGAAACAAGCTGAGTCTTAAAAATGGAATCAAGCTTGTAGAGAGAGAATTCTGCCAGTGGAGTACGAGCGCCTACAAATAATTACTCGTACAATGTAATGAATTTATTTATTACGTGCACATTTGCTAATATTGTAGGGTAGGCAAACCGACAACGTGTAGATGTACATCATGTGCAATGGGTACAGGAAGTCCACTAACACATTGAACATATTCGCGTACGTATACGATTGCAGCGTGATGGAACTCCAAACCACATACTTTCTTCTTGTGGGTGGCACGGGAAAAAAAGGAAACGTGAATCTTCCCGTACGAGCTCTGATTTCCCTAATGCTATTACAACGATCATTTCTCCCTACACAGGCGGTTGTGATCAAAATATTTTCGCATTCAGAAGAAAACGTTGGGGACTGAAATATCATGAAACATCTCGCCGCAACGAAAATGATCTGCTGGCAAGAATTCTCGCTGTCTGTGATGTTGTTTGAACAATAGGGTGGTTGTTAGAATAGGAATAAGTTCGTAACACATCAGGAAAAGCTTCTCTCAGAATCCGTTTACGTGTATGTTAAGAGTTCTATTTTCATATGGTGTTATTTGCGTAATTTTATCCATGTTTCATTTTACAGCGATATTCATATTATTATTCTGCTGTCTCCAAAATTGTCTGTCGTGCGAAAATATTAGCAGGGGTAAATGAAATGACAGTTCGCAGAAACACGTGGTTAGTTAATGCAGCGCCTTTCTTCTTCCTCGAATCAGAACGAGGACTCAGAGGAATGAATTTCACGCGGCATTATTTTTAATAATTGATGACATGACAAAATAACAAGCGAAATTCACACATTCGTATCTGGGATGTTCATGTATGTGTTTACACTCCTAAAAGCGAAAGCGGTAGCAGAATAGTAACATCCATAGCAGCCGACATAAGAGGGGGAACAGCACACTTTACACATTGCGCAGGGTGCGGTGTGTGTGCTGGCTACAGGGGAGGCCGGAGGCAACACTTTGTGCAACTGTTGTAAATATTGCTACCTTTTTTCTCTCTCTCTCTCTCTCTCTCTCTCTTTTTGTCATCAGTCTACTGAGTGATTTGATGCGGCCCACCACGAATTCCTCACCTATGCTACCTCTTCGTCTCAGAATAGTACTTGCAACCTACGTGCTCAATTATTTGCTGGATGTATTCCAATCTCTGTCTTCCTCTACAGTTTTTGCCCTCTACAGCTCCCTCTAGTACCATGGAAGTCATTCCCTCATGTCTTAGCAGATGTCCTATCATCCTGTCCCTTCTCCTTATCAGTGTTTTCCACATATTCCTTTCCTCTCTGATGCTGCGTAGAACCTCCTCATTCCTTACCTTACCTTACCTTACCTAATTTTCAACATTCGTCTATAGCACCACATCTCAAATGCTTAGATTCTCTTCTGTTCCGGTTTTCCCACAGTCCATGTTTCACTACCATACAATGCTGTACTCCAGACGTACATCCTCAGAAATTTCTTCCTCAAATTAAGGCCGGTATTTGATATTAGTAGACTTCTCTTCGCCAGAAATGCTTTTTTTGCCATAGCGAGTCTGCTTTTGATGTCCTCCTTGCTCCGTCCGTCATTGGTTATTTTACTGCCTAGGTAGCAGAATTCCTTAACTTCATCTACTTCGAGATCATCAATCCTGATGTTAAGTTTCTCGCTGTTCTCATTTCTACTACTTCTCATTACCTTCATCTTTCTTCGATTTACTCTCAATCCATACTCTGTACTCATTAGACTGTTCATTCTGTTCAGTAGATCATGTAATTCTTCACTTTCACTCAAGATAGCAACGTCATCAGCGAATCGTATCATTGATATCCTTACACCTTGAATTTTAATTCCATTCCTGAACCTTTTTTTTATTTCCATCATTGCTTCCTAGATGTACAGATTGAACAGTAAGGGGCACATCTTTTTAATATGAGCACTTCGTTCTTGGCAGTCCCCTCTTATTATTCCCTCTTAGTTGTTGTACATATTGTAAATGACCCGTCTCTCCCTATAGCTTACCCCTACTTTCTTCAGAATTTCGAACATCTTGCACCATTTTACATTGTTGAACGCTTTTTACAGGTCGACAAATCCTATGAACGTGTCTTGAATTTTCTTAAGTCTTACTTCTCCTATTAACCGCGACGTCAGATTAGCCTATCTGTGCGTGTGCGTTTACCTTTCCTGAAGCCAAACTGATCGTCATCTAGCGCAACTTGAACAGATAAATTAAATAATTACGTAAGTGTCTGCACTTCGTTGTTATCGACATCAGCAGACAGACAGTAAATCTTTAGTTCGTTGATTTTCGTTTACAACTTTTGACTCTTTCATTTACCTATTTTAAATAGGAGTGTTTGTGTTATCTTAATCATTCTACCTCATTTTCATCAACGCGCAAGTCAGCGAGGAGGTGTCAAATAGAAAAACTTGCACCAGGCAGCCGAATGGCCACAGAAGGGGTCACCCAGCCTGTAATGCCATTTGATCGTTTTGTTTCACTATAAAGTTCATATTCTGCGAAATAGTATTTCGCTCTGTGTACTGAGAAATACTCCACGAAGGACAAAAGCCAATTTTTCTTTAACATCAAAAGATTAACAAGATCAACATATCGCTGGTGATAACACTTTCTTTTGTAAATATTCCCTCTTTGAAATACTGTTGGAAGCCTACAAAGGCGACAGCAAATTGAGGCCTCGTGCCTTCTTATGTAACACGAATAGCGCTAATAACGTTCGAGACAAACCACTCATACTGACGTAGGCTTAGTGAAGGCGAGTGGTGAATAAAAATGCTAAGATAGATAGAACGGGTACTACGATTAGTTGAGAATGATTCGAACCGCAGCAAATCAATACTAATCTAATTAACTGGGATCAAGAAACAAGAATAGCCGGGGAGGGGGGTAGACAGAACATCGCCCTTTTTTAAAACATGTACGTTCAAGGGGTACAAGACAGTGGCTAAAGAAAATTTTAATATGCTGATGATCTCGTCAGTGTCTTCCAAAGCCGTAGCCATAAATACTGTGAAAGTAAACTGACAGGTAGATTCAACCAAGTTTATATAATATTGCACTTAAAAAAACACGTCAAAACCAGATTTATCTAGTTCTTACCGTCCTAGCCGACAAGCATTCTTTAAAAACAATCCGCAGTTGACAAGTAATAGTGTTGAATTCCGCTCACATCTTAAGTATCTTCAGTTTATCTAAATCGAAGTTTAACGTTCTCTAAACATCTTTCCAAGGCCTCTGATAAATTGAAGTCTCGACATAATTTAGATAAGAAGCTGAAATTAACGGGTTGCTCATGCTTCTGGACTGACACTTTGTGTGTTCCCAGCTGCATGATAATACGGGTTGCTCATGCTTCTGGACTGACACTTTGTGTGTTCCCAGCTGCATGATAATACTGGCATTGGGCATACATTTGCAAAATTACTATGTATTCAAACCAGCTAGATGTGTGGCTCCACACTTCAAGAAGAAAGAAACACCGTTTACAAACTTAGCCATTTCGAAATGCTTCCACCCTTGGCCCGAAAGCCGATAATCGTCCCCTTTTGTACGTCAGATAAATCGCTCCGTTTACGCTTTAAGAAAACGACTGTACTGTTTCCGGCGTCGCCGCGACACGATTTATATTCCCTTCACTGCCGGTGCTGCCACCTGCCGTCTGTGAGTGTTCATTCCACATTGACGTCGAACATAAGAGGTTTGTCACATTAATATGGCTGAACCGTCTACGTATTTCGTAGGAAGCCTAGATGACAGTCAATAGTTTTACTTCTGTAGGAGTTCGAGAGGAAGCTACAGATACACTATGTGATCAAAATATCCGGACACCAGACTGAAAATGACTTAAAAGTTCGTGGCTCCCTCCATCGGTAATGGCGGAATTGAATATGGTGTTGGTTCACCCTTAGCCTTGATGACAGCTTCCACTCTCGCAGGCATACTTTCAGTCAGGTGCTGGAAGGTTTCTTGGGGAATGGCAGACCATTCTTCACCGAGTGCTGCACTGATGAGAGGTATCGATGTCGGTCGGTGGGGCCCGGCACGAAGTCGGCGTTCCAAACTATCCAAAAGGTGTGCTATAGGATTCAGATCTGGACTCTGTGCAGGCCAGTCCATTACAGGGATCTTATTGCCGTGTAACTACTCCGGCGCCACAGGCCGTGCATTATGAACAGGTGCTCGATCGTATTGAAAGATGCAGTCGCCATCCCCGAATTGCTCTTCAACAGTGGGAAGCAAGAAGGTGCCTAAAACATCAATGTAGGCCTGTGCTGTGACAGGGCCACGCAAAACAACAACTGGTGCAATCCTCCTCCATGAAAAACACGACCACACCATAACACCACCGCCTCCAAATTTTACTGTTGGCACTACACACGTTCACTGGGCATTCACCATACCCACACCCTGCCATCGGATTCGTCACTCGCTATTCGTCACAACGCTTTTGCACTGTTCAATCGTCCAAAGTTTACGCTCCTTACACCAAGCGAAACGTCGTTTGGCATTTACCGGCGTGATGTGTGGCTTATGAGTAGCCGCTCAACCAAGAAATCCAAGTTTTCTTACCCCCCGCGTAAGTGTCACAGTACTTGCAGTGAATCCTGGTGCAGTTTGGAATTCTTGTGTGATGGTCTGGATAGATGTATACGTATTTTTCGTCCAAAGAGCTGGGAGAGTTCATTCGTTTGTCCAGAACGGGAGGCCGACAGGCTTTTACCAACCCTTCCAACATTCGGCATATCCCCTACAGCACTCTCAGAGACCGGGGGGTGGGGGTGGAGGGGGGGTGGGGGTGGAGGGGGGGTGGGGTGGGGGGTGGGGGGGGCGTCAGTGCCACTCTTCCCCAGCCGACTGCGCATCTAATGGCCACGACATTTTGCGCGCACTATAAACATTACGACCCTCTTCAACTGTCGGCGGTCTTCTGTCAGTCAACGGACGGGGTCGGACTGTACACCTTTGTGCTTTACGTGTACCTTCACGTTTCCACTTCACTATCACATCGAAAACAGTGGAACTAGGGATGTTTAGGAGAGTGGAATTCTCGTGTGCAGACGTATGACACAAGTGACACCCAATCACCTGACCACGTTCGAAGTGCGTGAGTTCCGCGGAGCGCCACATTCTGCTCTCTCACGATGACTAATGACTAGTGAGGTTGGTGAAGTAGAGTACCTGGCAGTAGGTGGCAGCACAATGCACCTAATATGAAAAACATATGTTCTGGAGGGTGTCCGGATACTTTTGATCACATAGTGTGTGCAGCATGTTACTTCAGTTTAGCAAAACTCGGTAATACAGAATACTTAACCTCTGAGCAATCCATGTCCACATGAATGACAATACATATTTTATACTGTCGCAGAACACGGTTATAACTGTTTATTACTTTGAACTTTGAATGACACTCACATAGCATTTAACCATAAACTTTGGTGCAAAGTCTGTCTAATGATACTAGCTCGTTACCTGTAACTGAGCTACGAAGATGTTGCTGTCAGCCTCTGTTATCAAAGAGTGAGACGGCAGTAGACTACCAGCAGCGGTGGTGTACTGAACCTCTTGAGGGCCTGTATTCGTCAACGTTTCTCATTCGTGGCTGCGTCTGAGTGCTACTGTCGTTAGTTTGTGGTTCCGTCGTGAGGTACTATCTTTACCATGGGACGTCAATATTCGTTTTCCGTTTTGTATAGGCTGACAAGTCGTATGAAAGTGTCTTGATTTTTCTTACTACTGGCTTCTGTTATCAAGCATGATGTCAGAGCTGCCTCCCCATTGTGAAAAGTAAAACACGTGTCACTGTCGTTTGATGTTTGTGTCTTACTCTAGGTTGCATCGACACACGGTCGCGTTTGCTGCTTCGGGGTATGACTGGAAACGACAAGGAATGAAATTTTCACTCTGCAGCGGAGTGTGCGCTGATATGAAACTTCCTGGCAGATTAAAACTGTGTGCCGGACCGAGACTGGGACTCATGACCTTTGCCTTTCGCGGACAAGTTCACTCCCAGCTGAGCCACCCAAGCATGAAACGACACAGTTCCTTTCACAGCTTTCTCACCTTCCTGATGCTTTATTTTTTAGTTAATGCCCTTCAAAATAAGGAGGACGTTCAGATTTCAGACGCAGGTCTACTCTGGCTCTCTTAGGTTTCTTTTTAAGGGAAATCCTCTGGGCTGGTGAAGGCTCATTGTTGGCAAGTACATGCAACCGACCAACAAGAGGAACGCAGCGTTCGGTCTATCGTGTTTCTTTCTTCTTGAAGTGTGGAGCCACGCATCTAGCTGGTTTGAATACATAGCACTTTTGCAAATGCATCCCCAATACCTGTACTGTAAATTTATCAAACCGCGTTTGTAAATAAAAACAGCATTTTCTTGCTTCAATGTATTTTATTTCTCCCAGACACGTTTCACCTTTTGCTTTAAGGCATCTTCAGTGGAATCTAGATTGAGACTGTTTTGTTTTTATGTGTGAATTTGTAGATTATAAAATAGTTCACGTCTTATTTTTTACGTAAATAAATGAATACTTTCTGTTCCTCGCGTTTTTGGTTGGCATCTGCGTTTCTTCCATCTGGTTACATGCTGGCGGTCGCATTGTAAGTTTACTTACGAAATATGTTTCGTTCTTCGAGGCATAGCGTAAGACAAATAGTTTCCGTATAATAAGGAAATCGTAGCAGCTCAAAATGAAGAAATTGAAAATTGTGAACTTAGTTGATACTTCGTAGTAACGGCAGCAAATGAACACAAAATTAGTTCCGTACACTCTTAGGCAAAAAATAAAGAGATACCTATACCTGCGTTGCCCCCGAAGGCTATCTTACGACGATGTATTGCTTTCCACTTCCGACAACATCGATGATCTAGCAGTTGTGGCTTTGTATATGCCCGGTTTGCAGGCGTTACACCAAATGAACCATCTGCAACATATAAACATGAACGTCCCTAAAATGTGATTTCACGAAACGTTGTTATTTTCGTTTCGTGTGTCATTTTTGCCATAGAACCCTGATCGTTACGTGGGACATAAGTTGGTAGCAGTGTGAGAGTCAGAAGAAAACTTCTATCATGTGTGCATGTGTATTTCCTTTTACCTCTCTTATTGGTTACGTACACACATGATTACTTTTTGTGCACATCTATGCCAAAGTACCTTTCGAATTATGTAAGTTTTTTGGTATCCTTGGATAATCAATGTTAAAAGTAGGAGCTTCAATTTTCGATGTTCACATATCGATATTGTGATGTTCTTATACAACATCCGAAGGTAAGAGAGTTGTAACATCATACACAGATTGTTATTCTTATTTTTCGTGTTAATTTGGACGAGCCAGGAACATTTTTTCAATTTCAAGGAAACGAAACCCTTGATCATTTTCATAACACTAACTAAACGAATCTTTAATTACCGGAGCAGATTTTTGTGGGATTTCGAAAGGCTGTCGCACTAACGCAATGTGATGGAAAATTTATTCGTTTATTTTTATAATTAACGAAACTACTGGAAAGAAATAAAAGGGCTACGAAGAATATACTGTTTACAAACGGTGTGCACCACAAATAGGAAAAATATACGTTAGTACTATAAGACAAAATCAAACGCAAGATTGTACCAAACACAATAACACTTTATTAAGGGTGGTCCTATTGGCGACGGGCTACACGTGCCCTCCTGTGACCTTTGAAATGATCTACCCAACTAGTGGATGGGTAGACTGCAGTTTAATGTTGACACTAGAACTATGGTAGCGTCCGCAGCTCGTGGTCGTGCGGAGCGTTCTCGATTCCCACGCCCGGCTTCCCGGGTTCGATTCCCGGCGGGGTCAGTGATTTTCTCTGCCTCGTGATGACTGCGTGTTGTGTGATGTCGTTAGGTTAGTTAGGTTTAAGTAGTTTTAAGTTCTAGGGGACTGATGACCATAGATGTTAAGTCCCATAGTGCGCAGAGCCATTCGAACAACGGTAGCGCTTGGTATTTCACATTAACAAATCATTTCCCGTGATGGAAAAAGCAGTTTTTGAAGGAGGACGAGGAGCATGGACTTCTGACTGGTTTGATACCACTCGCTGCGATTCCTATCTCGTACGAATCATAGGGTATCATCTACATCCAACATCCATCATTTAACAATTTTTTCCTGCCCCTTTTTTATAGAGAGTGTTTTCCACACATTTCTAGCATCGATTATTCTGCAGAAAACCACCTCTTTTCCAGCTTTGAAGCCCAGTTAATTTTTAGCACCCTTCTGCAGTAGCGTGAAATCTCAAGTACTTCGATTTTCCTCTTTTGCTGTTTTCTCTGAGTAAGTGATTCATGCGACATGCGCCAGACGTGCGTTTTCAAAAATTTCTTCCTAAAACAGAGGCCTGTGTTTGACATTACTAGATTTCTTTTGGCGGGAAATGCTGTTTCCTTGTGATGGTCTGCTTTTTACGTTCTCTTAGCTTCGTCTGTAACGTGTTATTTTGTCTCCAACGCAGCACAAGTCCCTTACCTCTTCAGCTCGTTTGTCACTGTAACCTCCTCGAGATCGGATGTTTTGCCGGTGGCCGAATTACGGCGTCGAAATGTAGTGTTGGGAAGACGCGGACCACCGGCAGAATGTCCAATTTCAACGACATGACTACGAATCACTGAGAAAATATAAGAGACAATTCGTCACTAATTTCTGCTGCTCTTCAACACTTCCGTCTATGTTTGGTTCATTCTCAATCCATATTCTGTGCTTGGTAGATTACTCATTCGATTCAGCAGGTCATACTAATTCTTCGTCACTTCCGCAGATGATCGAAACACAGGTTGATACAAAAAGGTACGGCCAAATTTTCAGGAAACATTTCCCACACACAAATAAAGAAAAACTGTTATGTGGACTTGTGTCCGGAAACGCGTAATTCTCGTGTTAGAGCTCATTTTAGTTTCGTCAGTATGTACTGTACTTCCTCGATTCACCGCCGGTTGGCCCAATTGAAGCAAGGTAATGTTGACTTCGGCGCTTGTGTTGACATGCGACTCATTGCTCAAGCACATCAGTACGTAGCATCAACGGGTTAGTGTTCATCACGAACGTGGTTTTGCAGTCAGTGCAATGTTTACAAATGCGAGGTTGGCAGATGCCCATTTGATGTATGGATTAGCACGGGGCAATAGCCGTGGCGCGGTACGTTTGTATCGAGACAGATTTGTCCCGACAGGAAGACGTTCGAAGCAATTGATCGGCGTCTTAGGGAGCACGGAACATTCCAGCCTAAGACTCGCGACTGGGGAAGACCTAGAACGACGAGGACACCTGCAATGGACGAGGCAATTCTTCGTGCAGTTGACGATAACCCTAATGTCACCGTCAGAGAAGTTGCTGCTGTACAAGGTAATGTTGACCACGTCACTGTATGGACAGTGCTACGGGAGAACGAGTTGTTTCCGTACCATGCACAGCGTGTGCAGGTACTATCAGCAGCTGATTGGCCTTCACGGGTACACTTGTGCGAATGGTTCATCCAACAATGTGTCAATCCTCATTTCAGTGCAAATGTTCTCTTTACGTATTAGGCTTCATTCCAACGTGATCAAATTGTAAATTTTCACAATCAACATGTGTGAGCTGACGAGAATCGGCACGCAATTGGGCAATCAAGTCATCAACACAGATTTTCTGTGAACCTTTGAGCAGGCATTGTTGGTGATGTCTTGATTGGGCGCCATGTTCTTCCACCTACGCTCAATGGAGCACGTTATCACGTTTATCATGATTTCATACGGCATACTCTACCTGTGCTGGTAGGACATGTGCCATTACAAGTACGACACAACATGTGGTTCATGCACGATGGAACTCCTGCACATTTCAGTCGAAGTGTTCGTACGCTTCTCAACAACAGATTCGGTGACCGACGGATTGGTAGAGGCGGACCAATTCCATGGCGTCCACGCTCTCCTGACAGCAACCCTTTTGACTTTCATTTATGGGGGCATTTGAAAGCTCTTGTCTACGCAACCCCGGTACCAAATGTACAGACTCTTCGTGGTCGTATTGTGGACGGCTGTGATACAATACGCCATTCTCCAGGGCTGCATCAGCGCATCAGGGATTCCATGCGACGGAGGGTGGATGCATGTATCCTTGCTAACGGAGGACATTTTGAACATTTCCTGTAACAAAGTGTTTCAAGTCACGCTGGTACGTTCTGTTGCTCAGTGTTTCCACTCCATGATTAATGTGATTTGAAGAGAAGTAATAAAATGAGCTCTAACATGGAAAGTAAGCGTTTCCGGACACATGTCCATATAACATTTTTTCTTTCTTTGTGTGTGAGGAATATTTCCTGAAAGTTTGGCCGTATCTTTTTGTAACACCGTGTGTAATCAAATCTTATGTTTGACCCCATTTGACCTTTATTTTGTTTGCTTCACGGTTCCCTCGAATTTTAATCCCATTTCTGAACTTTTGTTTTGTTTGCTTCTGTTTCGACAACTTGTGCAGCAAAGAACAAAAACTGCATCCGCGCTTTACTATCTTTATAACTTGAGCACGTTTCTCATTTACTCCATTGTTATTATTTTTTTCTTTACAGTGTCCTGTTACATTAATGTGACCACCTGTCAAAAGACTGAATAACCACATTTCCAGCGCGTACTGGTGCGCGACGTGCAGGATGAGAATCAGCGAGGTTCCTGAAAGGTACCGATAGGGTTCGGCATCCGTAAGGACTCTTGTGCTGTGGCCAGCTGCGCTAGGTTTCTCGGTTGAGGATCCATGGAACGAAAAGTCTGATCGAGGCGGTCCCATAGATTCTCGATTGGGTTTAAATCCTGGGAGTTTGGTGGCCAGGGCAGTACGGTGAAGTCATCCAGGCGCTCTTCAAACCACGAACGTACACTGCGAGCTGTGTGACACGTTGTATTCTGCTGCTGGTAGATGCCATCGTGCCGACGAAAAACACACTTCATGTAGAGGTGAACACGATCCCCAAGGATAGATGCATAATTGTGTTGGTCCATTGTGCCTTCCAGAATGATGAAATCTCCAAGAAAATGCCACGAAATCATCCCGAGACCGTAACGCTCTCTCGTCTGGCCCGGTCCCTTTCGACGATTGTTGCACATTGTTTGCTTTCAGACGTTTCACGCCGATGGAGCATAAAACGTGGTTCATCTGGAAAGGCTCCCTATCGCCACTCAGTGGACGTCCAGCTGTGTTATTGGCGTGCGAATCCCTGTCTTCGTCGTCAGTGAACAACAGCCAGCTCGTACGTAACGACGTTCGCTGAACTGTCATTGAGGAGAGATGGTTGGTATCCCCTTGGTTCATCCGGACGGTCAGTTGCTCGACAGTTGTACGTCTATTCGCTGGACACATTTCTGCAGCCGTTGTTCACCACTGTCAACTAGGGCTGTGGTGTACTACAGTTGCCTCAGTGCCAGGTTTGTATAGCACCACTTTGCCGTATACTTTACCCACTCGGGACTAGCCGATCCCTGACGAAGTCCTAAATCACTGGGATCTCTGAAGTGAACCCCATTTGTCATCACCCAAGAGGCAGGTGTAGCTGCAACAAACATCGCAGACGATTAAAAGCAGGCTATCAACACATCCCTTGTGCAACTAACAGCCCTTTTATACCTTGAGTACGCGACACTGCCGCCATCTTTACATGTGACTTTATTCACCTCAGTGTATGTACTATGGATAGCACATGATCTGTGATTACCGGTTTAGATGTTACAGTACACCAGCTTCTAGCCTGTCTACGATCACATTGATATACTGGGAACCATAAATAGTTTCGGTAGAAGGTCCAAAACATCGGCCTGCGCTGTACTGAAGCATTTTATCGCCTATGGTTTGTACGGTGGCATAACATCTAGGAGGGGGGACGAAGGGAGTGGGGAGGCGGGGAGGAGAGCAAGAGGTGGCACTGAAATCTGATGTGCAGATTTTTTATTCTTTACAGGAGCAGATATACTGCCACCGTGTACAGGCAAGGCGATTCGTGTGAAAAGATTTCCGACCCGATTTTGGCCGCACGACGGGAATTAACAGACTTTGAACGCGGATTGGTGGTTGGAGATAGACGTATCGGACTTTGCAGTTCGGAAATCGCTAGAGAATTCAGTATTCTGAGATCCACTGTGTAAAGAGAGTGCTGAGAATATCAAATTACTGTCATTACATCTCACCACGGACACGCAGTGGCCATGGCCTTCACATAAAGGCCGAGAGCAGCGGAATTTGCGTAGAGTTGTCAGGGCCAACAGACAAGCAACAGTGCATGAAATAACTGCAGAGAACGTCTCCCATTAAGACAGTGCGTCGAAATTTGACGTTAATGGGCTATGACAGCAGATGTTGGACTCGAGTGTCTTTGCTAACAGCACATCGCCTACTGAGCCTCTACAATTGGCTTGTGACCATATCGGTTGCACTCTAGACGACTGGAAAGCCGTGGCCTGGTCCTATTAGCCCCGACTTCAGTTGGTAAGAGCTGACGGTATGGTTAGAGGGTGGCGCAGATTCCACGAATCCATGGACCAAAGTTGTGAACAAGGCACTGTGGAACCTGGTGATCACTCCTTTCTGATGTGGGCAATCTTTACATGGAATGGACTTGGTCTTCTAGTCAAACTGAACACATCATTGACTGAATTTGGTAATGTACGGCTACCTGGAAGCTCTTTGTAGCCATCTATAACCTTCATGATCCCAAACAATGATGGAGTGTTTATGACTGACAATGTGCCATGTCTCTAGGCCATAATTGTTCACGATGGGTTTGAAGAACATTCTGGACAATTCGAGCGAACGATTTCGCCACCCAGATCGCCCATCATGTATCCCATCGTAGATTTAGGGGACAAAATCGACAGATCAGTTGGTGCACAAAATCATGCACCGGCAACACTTTCGCAATTATGGAAGGCTATGGCGATAGCTTGGCTCAGTATTTCGGTAGGGGACTTCCATCAAATTGTGGAGCCCATGCTACGTTGTGTTGGTGAACTATTCCGAGCAAAACAAGGTCCGACATAATGTTAGTGGGTATGCCATGACTTCTGTACAGTAGTTAGATAGAGTCGGATTAAGGCCTCGGTTACGTAAGTTGGTTGAACCATACTTGCTAACAACACTCATGAAAGCGATAAGTTTCAGAGCAAGCGCTGAATCAAAGAGATTTAAAAGTTTAGGGAGAAATGTCGTCAAGTGGTATCACGTGGACGTAAATTCTTGAATAACTGTATTAGAGACGCGTACCTAACAGCGGGGAGAATTTCGTTTAGCTCAGATTAAGATGGCGTCATGTCATATCTTGGACTCAACGACAGCGAGAGACCTCAGAGCATCGTCGTGAGGTCTGACCGCACACTCGTCCGTGGCGACTGACTGAAGTTGTCACACGTTCCGTTCAGTGGTGACATAGGTGCATCAGTAAAATTGAGGTCAGGTGACGTGGAAAGGCGGGGCGACAGACACATGATATTATCAGAATGAAAATTTCACTCTGCGGTTGAGTGTGCGCTGATATGAAACTTCCTGGCACATTAAATCAGTGTGCCGGACCGCGACTCGAACTCAGGACCTTTGCCTTTCGCGTGCAAGTGCTCTACCGACTGTGCTACCCAAGCACGACTCATCCCCACTCCTCACATCTTTACTTCCACCGTTACCTCGTCTCCTATCTTCCAAACGTCACACAAGCTCTCCGCCGTAGAGTGAAAATTTCATTCTGGCAAACATCCCCCAGGCTGTTACAAGCTATGATTCCGCAATATCCTTTATTTCAAGAGTGCTAGCTCTGCAGCATCGCAGAGAGCTTCTGTGAAGTATAGAAGGTAGGAGAGGACGTACTGGGCGTGAGTCGTGCTTGGATAGCTCAGTCGGTGGAGCACTTGCCCACGAAAAACTAAGATCCCGAGTTCGAGTCGCGGACCGGCACAGAGTTTTAATCTGCCACAAAGTTTCAGATGACATTATATCCGTGTTCTTCAAGCCATTCTGACAATTCGGGAGCAAATTCAAACGCCACCAAAGCCTTACAGACAAGGAAAAGCTAAATGAAGCTAAAACTAGCGTAAGGGGATCTGTGCGTAAAGTGTTCAACGAATCCGAAAGTAAAATCCTATCTACCGATTTGACAGAAAATCCTAAGAACTTTTGATCATTTGGTAAATCATTGAATTGGTCGATGCCATCTATCCAGACACTCTGTGACCATAATAGCAGTGACACAGAAACGTCCGAAACACCAAATGTCTTTTTGCAAAACTGTTTCACGAAGCAAGATCGCATTGTAGTTCCTCCTTCAAATCGTCCCACGAACGACAAAATGACAGATGTCGAAATGAGTGACTACGAGATAGAAAAGCAACTGAAATCGCTCAATAGCGGAAAGGACACTCAGTCTGGCGGGATACCAATTCGATTCTACACAGAGTACTCAAAAGAACTTCCCATCTTCTGGCAACAGTGCATCGTTGATCTCTAGAGGAGTGAAGCGTTTCTAATGATTGAGAACAAGCAGATATCATTCTCGTTTTCAGGAAAGGTCGTCGAAAAGACGCACAAAACTATAGGTCTGTAAGTCTGACCTCGGTCGATTATAAAATTTTGGAACATGTTTTATGTTCGAAAATAATGACATTTCTGGAGATCGGAAGTGTCCTCCGTAGGAACAACGCGGATTCCGAAAACAATGATTCCGAGAAACCCAGTTCGCTCTGTTCGTCCACGACACCCAGAAAGCAGCAGCCAAAGGCATCAGGTAGATGTTGTGTTCCTTGGGTTCTGGAAGACGCTCGAGATAGTTACACACTGCCGCCTGGTGAATAAAACAGTAGCTTACGGATTATCAGAATAACTATGTGATTGGACTGAAGGCTTTCTAGTAAACAGAACATGAAATCCTATTCAGACGTAAAAGTAACTTCGAGCGTGCCACAGGAGAGTCTTAGAGAACCATTACTTTTCAATATATATATTTACATAAAGTTGCACACGCTGGCTGTACGTGATCGGATCTTTGGTAATAAATAAGAATTTTTGCAGCCATAACAATTCTTGCAGTCAGGATTACATGTTGAAATATTTTTGTTTCCTCTCTGACCGGTTTCGACAGCATTTAGCTGTCATCTTCGGATCTACAATATCAATATCCCATTACTATGACAATCTGCGTAAATGTGCAACCAATATACACTCCTGGAAATGGAAAAAAGAACACATTGACATCGGTGTGTCAGACCCACCATACTTGCTCTGGACACTGCGACATGGCTGTACAAGCAATGATCACACGCACGGCACAGTGGACACACCAGGAACCGCGGTATTGGCCGTCGAATGGCGCTAGCAGCGCAGCATTTGTGCACCGCCGCCGTCAGTGTCAGCCAGTTTGCCGTGGCATACGGAGCTCCATCGCAGTCTTTAACACTGGTAGCATGCCGCGACAGCGTGGACGTGAACCGTATGTGCAGTTGACGGACTTTGAGCGAGGGCGTATAGTGGGCATGCGGGAGGCCGGGTGGACGTACCGCCGAATTGCTCAACACGTGGGGCGTGAGGTCTCCACAGTACATCGATGTTGTCGCCAGTGGTCGGCGGAAGGTGCACGTGCCCGTCGACCTGGGACCGGACCGCAGCGACGCACGGATGCACGCCAAGACCGTAGGATCCTACGCAGTGCCGTAGGGGACCGCACCGCCACTTTACAGCAAATTATAGACACTGTTCCTCCTGGGGTGTGGGCGAGGACCATTCGCAACCGTCTCCATGAAGCTGGACTACGGTCCCGCACACCGTTAGGCCGTCTTCCGCTCACGCCCCAACATCGTGCAGCCCGCCTCCAGTGGTGTCGCGACAGGCGTGAATGGAGGGACGAATGGAGACGTGTCGTCTTCAGCGATGAGAGTCGCTTCTGCCTTGGTGCCAATGATGGTCGTATGCGTGTTTGGCGCTGTGCAGGTGAGCGCCACAATCAGTACTGGATACGACCGAGGCACACAGGGCCAACACCCGGCATCATGGTGTGGGGAGCGATCTCCTACACTGGCCGTACACCTCTGGTGATCGTCGAGGGGACACTGAATAGTGCACCGTACATCCAAACCATCATCGAACCCATCGTTCTACCATTCCTAGACCGGCAAGGGAACTTGCTCTCCCAACAGGACAATGCACGTCCGCATGTACCCCGTGCCAGCCAACGTGTTCTAGAAGGTGTAAGTCAACTACCCTGGCCAGCAAGATCTCCGGATCTGTCCCCCATTGAGCATGTTTGGGACTGGATGAAGCGTCGTCTCACGCGGTCTGCACGTCCAGCACGTACGCTGGTCCAACTGAGGCGCCAGGTGGAAATGGCATGACAAGCCGTTCCACAGGACTACATCCAGCCTCTCTACGATCGTCTCCATGGGAGAATAGCAGCCTGCTTTGCTGTGAAAGGTGGATATACACTGTACTAGTGCCGACATTGTGCATGCTCTGTTGCCTGTGTCTATGTGCCTGTGGTTCTGTCAGTGTGATCATGTGATGTATCTGACCCCAGGAATGTGTCAATAAAGTTTCCCCTTCCTGGGACAATGAATTCACGGTGTTCTTATTTCAATTTCCAGGAGTGTATAAGTGGAAAAGCATAATAACCTGATCACAATTAACTTTATATACCTTTTTGTACATAGTACTACTGTATATGAATCCCACAACCTTAACGAGATCACACTCCATTTATACTATTTGTTAACCATGTTCTTGTTACATTTGATACGCCATATGTCATAAAAGAGTCCTCTCACATTTGTGGTATTTACCCGTAGGTGCTTCATTTTAGCAGCTTACAGTTTTTCAGTATACTGTATTTTTTATTTTTACTGTCTACATTATTTTCCCAAGGATGTTTGAATGTTGGAGCTGTAATTCCAAGGCATGCTGGCCTGCAAGTATGTCCTTAGCCAAATGTTGTGACATTACACTTACACGTCTACATAACAATGTCGTCGGTATAGTTTTGTGGATGATTTTGTAAATGTAGGAAGTAGGTCTGTATGTATAGTCACCATCACCATTATACATTTTTTCGTTTATGCCGCTCTACAGCCCACAGAAGAGTTAAAAAAGCACAATGAGAAGATAACAAAATAATAAAAAACAGGCGATAAAACGGCGACTTTCTTAAAACTGCAACATGGCGGAATGTTGTGAAAGTTAAAACAGAAAACACAGGGTTGGCAATGCTAATGAAAACATATAGTAAGTAGACAGGCACAATTTAAAGAACATGGTGATAGACTGGCTTCTGTTCGCAAGAGATAAAAAACGCACCTAGCGAGAGTATAGTTTCCGTTCACAACAGTTAAAAAAGGGGATGCACAACACTTAATATTCACTTACACACTGAACTATAGAGTAGACACGAAGATAATATAACATAGCCTAAGGCAGATTTGAGGGGGAGGGGGAGGGGGACCCGGACAGATAAGGGGAAAGAAAGGGGGGAAGAAAAGCAAAAGGGTGACCAATGGAGGGACAGGACACATAAAAAGAGGGGCAAGGCAGACGGGAGACAGAGTGGAGAGGGCAGAGGAGGGGAAAGCAAAAGGACTCGGGGCCGAGAATGTTGTCAAAGAGAGGCTAGGCAGGAAAAAAGAGGAGGGAATGGGGTGGGGGGGGGCAGGAAAAGGACAGAGGTAGGGAGGGGGAGGTGAGGATCAGAGTTGATAGGAGGGATAAACAGAGGGAGAGAGGGAGGGGGAGTTGACAGAAGCCACCTTTGGAAAGGAGGTGAAGGGTGTAGAGGTGGAGGGTAAGGGAACACAATGGTGAAGGCGCGGCAGTGGATGGGGGTTGGAGAGGAGAGGAGTAGCCAGGGGATGGTGGGATCCAAGTCTGTGGGAGGTGTAGAGGACGTGGATGTGTTCGAGAAAAATGAGTGGATGGGGAATGGAATCAGGTCATAGAGGATCCACGTGGGGGATAATTCATCTGCATTCATCTGCTATAAATATAGTATGTAGTGATATAATTGTATCGGTGATTCAGGTGAACTGAAAGTCTTTGCTTATGTTGGGAAATTATATAAATGCTTACTGTTGTTTTCGCTTAGACCAATAGAAAATTTTCCGATTATAAAAAACTATTCCTGTGTCAATGCATCTAGTGGATCCACTGTAGTATTTCAAAGAATATTTAATAATCGTGGTAACGGCTGACTTACACCACCTGTTAGCCCAGTGTGTAACCGCCTGGCAACGCTACCGCTGCATGCTAGCTCAAGTGTCTTCTGAAGGGCCGTACCATAACGGCTCCATGGAAGGACGAAATTTCATTAATACGTTTGCCTAGGTTAAATATTTAAGTGATTAGCACTGCAAGCTCGCAGTTTAATGTAAGCCGATATAAGTCATTGCAAATGTGATATGTTGGTACATTAATAAGCAGTGTAACCTCCAGAATGCTGAATGCAAGTATGCAAACGTGCATGCATTGTGTTGTACTAGTGCTAGATATCACTTTGTGGTATGGAGTTCCATGGCTGTTGCTCTTTGTCGATCAACACAGGGATGGTTAATGGTTGTGGATGATGCTGGAGTTGTCTGATGATGTCCCATAGGTGTTCGACCGGGGATAGATCTGGTGATCGAGCAGGCCAAGGCAGCTAGTCGACACTCTGTAGAGCATGTTGGGTTACAACAGCGGTATGTGGGCGAGTATTCCTGCCCTCGATGCTATTCATGAATGTCAGCACAACAGGTCGAATCACCAGACTGACACACAAACTTGCAGTCAGGGTGCATGGGATAACATGAGAATGCTCCTGCTGTCATACGAAATCGCACCCTAGATCATAACTCCAGGTGTAGGTCCAGCGTGCCTCGCACACAGACAGTCTGGTTGCAGATCCTCAACTAACATCCTCCTAAACATCCGGCCATCACTGGCACTGTGGTAGAACCAGCTTCCACCAGAAAACACTAGAGATCTCCACTCCAATGAGCTGTCGCTTGACACCACTGATGTCGCAAATGGCGGTGGTTGGGGGTAAGTGGAATGCACGCTACGTGGCGTCTGGCTCGGAGTTGTCCTTGAAGTAACCGATCTGTAACAGTTTGTTGCGTCACTGTGGTACCAAACGCTGCTCAAACTGCTCCTGCAGACGCAGTACGATGCGCCATGGCCGCATGCCGAACACGATGGTCTTCTCACGCAGTAGTGTCACGTGTCTGTTCGGAGCCCGGTTTCTTTGCGACCGTGCATTCTCGTATATAGTGGCTGCATTCCTGCCAAATCTCTCTGCAGTATCACAGACAGAAATACCGCTTATCATAGCCCTATTACACGACCTCGTTCAAAAAGGGAGTGAATCATGGTGTGGCTACCAAAGACCAATTGCTGATGGTGAAGAATAGCATCACAGGAATTCTGTACAAACTGCTGTAATGGAAGCCATCAAACCTATATTCAAGAACCTTGCTAATAAAAACTTATTGAAGAAATGTCTTCATGGCTGTACCCAAAACCCATGAAAGTTTTAACCAATATGTATGGGAAAGATTGCCAAAAACCATTTTTTGAGAAGAAGTGCATTTGCTATTGGTGTTTATGATGCAGTTTCATATTTTAATGACGGTGTGCAAAGCAGGAAATACGTTTTAGAGAAAATGGGAATCAAACCTAGAGTGAACTGCATCAAAGCTATAGACAGAGAGCGTGCAGTGAAAGCAGATAAATCATTTTTGAAAGTGATAAAATCAAGAAGAAATCATCATATAAATGTGAAAAGAGAGAAAACTGCTTCACAAAATGAAAAAGAACCTGCTTATGGTGCTGGACAGCTCTAAAAGAATGCCAAATACAAGCAGAAACCTTAACGGCCATTTTCCACAAATCACAAATTTTTTACTTAGGTTCATGTAGCATCCAAAACAAATATGCTGTTACTTTCAAACTTGTTATGCTTATTAAACACAAACTTCTTAATAAAAAACACTAGAATGTTACAAATCTATTAAAACTGTGGTAAAAATTGAGATAACTAACTGTAAAATTTGAGTTTTTTCTAAACATGAAGTTTAAAATTTAACAGCTCATTCATTTTTTCATAAATCACATAAATTCTTGAGTTTCATACAAATGTAGGTATGTTTTGTATGCTGTGCAAAATTCATCGAAGAATCTCTCTTACTTATGAAGAAAATTTATTAAAATTCTTGACCACAATTTTGGTATATATAAACATACCTTCATCAGAAGTAAAATACCTAAAGTTACATCCTGTAATGGAGCTTAATAAAACAATTGTGCCAAAGGCGTCGTCAGTAGTTAAAACATCTCCATAATCATGTTGTATAAATGGAGATGTTTTAACTACTGACGACTCCTTTGGCACATTTGTTTTATTAAGCTCCATTGCAGGATGTAACTTTGGGTATTTTACTTCTGATGAAGGTATATTTATTTATACCGAAACCGTGGTTAAGAATTTTAAAAAATCTTTATCCTGCAATGTTTAGGCTGTCATCATTTACCGTGAAGAATTTCAGCAGTTGCTGTTTCAGATATGTTTAAAATCTTGAGTTATGAAGAAAAGAGTACCTACAGCAACAAATGCAGTCAATAGTAAGTGAAAAAATAATGAAATTTCACATGTAAAAAAAATTTATTTTGTTACGTTTTTGAACTTTCACTGCTATGAGTGTGAATTATAAGGCTTCCTGATCAAGCTGACAAAGTTTTATGAATTTATTTGTGAAAGTGTAGACAGTGGAATTTAAAATGTCCTCTGATTCCTCTCCAGCACTAAGTCGGCCCGTTTGACGTCCTACCTCCACTTAAAGGAAGACATCGAGGCAGTTCAGAGGCGCGCTGCAATGTTTGTTACGATAGCTTCGAACAAAAGAATTATATTACGGAGATGCTTTAGAAACTCAAACGGGAATCCATGGAGGGAAGGCGACATTATTTTCGAGGAGCACTATTGAGAAAATTTAGAGAACCGACATTTGAGATTGACTGCAGAACGATTCTACTGCCGCCAACTTATATTTCTCATAAGAACCACGATGATAAGATTTGTGACATTAGGGCTCATACGGTGGCATACAGAGAGTCGTTTTTCCCTCGCAGTTTTCGAGATTGGAACAGGAAAGCAAACGACTGGTAGTGCTACAGAGTACATTCCGCCACGCTTGTAGCTGTAGATGTAGATAACACTGATAGACTTCAAAGATTGTTCGTGAACGATAGGACTGATTACAGGGATGCAGTATAATGGGGAATTTGCTAGCACATGTAGGACGTCCCCCAGACGATCAACACTTAGTGCAAATGGCTATCGACATAACCGCATGTTATGCCAACCGTGTAGACAGGCAGAGACCACTAATTATTTTACCATACCACAATCAAACAGTCACAGGAACTGGTCACAGTCATGCATGGATTAACAACGTGGAGAAATTTAAGATGAAATAACCCAACCTAGCTGTGCGGAAGGCTTGTAATACTCTAAGATATTCAGTTAGGATATTAAAAAAAATATTTTGATCAACGAAGTACAAATCTCTCTGAACTGTCGTTTGACTGATACTTCAATATCATTAGTTAATCCGATGTCATTTTTGACCTGAAATAACGTAAGAGACCCAGACAATTCCACGAAAAGATACATTGGATTTTTCTCGAGTTTGTTTATTCGGTCCGAGAACGCCAGAGAAATGCCCAAAAATCTTTAATCAACAGTTTTCAGAGACTGATGACACATGTTTTCAAGGGAAGTAATAAGACGGGAAAGCAGTTTCTACAACGAAATGCTTGTAAGAGGCGTGGCATGCTCTCTACAAACTGACCCATTGCCGCTTTTGGCGGCTTTTAAGTTTTTACCATTTTGTGGGTTACTCCATTATGGAACAAGCAAAAAGATACGTAATATACACATCGTTGAGGAAAAAGTGAAAAGAGAAGATTTACGATGGTTTAAACAAATAAGAAACCGACAAAATAACGATACTGACTGTGGACCTTATGTCTTTATTCACACATGATTAGCACACGAATTGACTTCTTGGTTACAGGAAGTGAGCTTTGGAAGCAATCAGCCTCATGCGGGCACCGCTCTGCGGAAGTGTAGCGTTGTTTACGTGTCCCGCAAACAGCTTCGGACCTTAGTAGACTAGTGTACGATGGTTAGGGTATTCTGACGCCCTACTGATGAACCTGTTGAAAGAATATCGGGAGTGGACCGTGAGGACTTAGTCAATGACCTCAGGCCTTGGAGCACACTGAACTACTCCTGTATCCACACTTTGTTACGCGAAGACTATAATTCGAACCTTAGAAATCTAAGTGCGTCTATTACTATTTGTTTAGGGCCTATAAATTGCAAATGTCTGGGACCCGAAGATAGGTTAGTGGATTTGTAAGAGGAGCTATACTAAATCAAATGGTATCCCGCACCAACCAGGAGGAGTGAATCAGACGTGCGGCGAAAAAATGAAGACAAAAGACAATTTAAACCAAAACAATTTTTTTTCTACGGTGACAGAACAAGGAAGAAACTCAGGTGTTAGCTTAATTGCAAACAAGAAAAATAAAATATAACAAACACGGACGAAAATTCGGACAGAATAGTAAGACTTGTCTTAAAAATAAATGACAGATATTATGTTGGAATATTCAAGTCTATGTAGCAATGTAATCATATTTCAATGGGTAGGCAGAACTCTACGTAGAGTTCCAGGAACTGATCAATGACAGCAGATCCTATAACATGGTGATAATGGGGAATTTGAATGCGAAAGTGGGGCAAAAACTAAAGAAACAGTTCTTCAGGGGAGAAACTTTAGACATCTTAGAATTACACAGGTCATGTTTTAGTGAAATTAATCGATAAGAACGACATGTTTGTCTTTAACACAACCTTCCAGAATATAACAAATAGCAAGGTACTTTCCAAGAGCCAAATGACGCTAAAAATTATGACAAACAAATATATTGTACAGGGTGTAACAGTCCTTAAACATTCCACAATTTCAAGTGATCATAGTATCCTAACATCCATTCCACAAACAGAATACAGTTACAAAGCAATAAGTTCATCAGGCAGGAAGCCACACATACAGAGTGAGAGCAGGAAGGCACAACCGATTACATTAAACAACGATTTCAGCATATTGGAAAACGAAAATTTACGAATATAGAGGAAGGAGGCAATTATCTAGCAAAGATGATTACGCGAATAGCAAAAGTATCAGCTAATAAGAATAAAAAATGAGAATACAAACTCTGAGATTGAACAAATTGACTATAAAAAAAGGTGACAGTTCACGGTGTATGATAATAGGAAGTTGTTATATAACAGGAAGATGTTATAATATACTGAATTAAACAAAATTGCCCATAATGTTTACGAGAAGATGTGTGGATACATAAGGACAGTTGTATTGTGAAAACTATCGAAATTAATAAAAAAAACGGAAACTTATGTTGAATAGATATACATTTAATGGGTCAGGTTGGCTTAATAACTAACACCAGAGAGTACGCTTTATCAGCATGTTAGATTTATTTAAACGGGTCAGTGTCCGCATCTCGTGGTCGTGCGGTAGCGTTCTCGCTTCCCACGCCCGGGTTCTCAGGTTCGATTCCCGGCGGGGTCAGGGATTTTCTCTGCCTCGTGATGGCTGGGTGTTGTCTGATGTTCTTAGGTTAGTTAGGTTTAAGTAGTTCTAAGTTCTAGGGGACTGATGGCCATAGATGTTAAGTCCCATAGTGCTCAGAGCCATTTGAACCATTTTTAAACGGGTCAGTCAGACTCGACTGATAAATCTCGTATCTAGAACACATATAGCGTGTTCACAGTGCAGAATTCACGACTCACATTACTCTGCAACGCCAATAACCAGCCGCTGGAGAAGGGATGAGCCAATCTGTTAATTTACTTCACTTATTTAAGTCCCTTCCATTACCCACTTATTCTATAGCAGATTATCAATGCGTGAATGCGCGTGTGAGTGCATTTCATTGTCAGATGTTTCCATGGGCCAGCAGGGTTGATCCTAGTAGCGAGTACGGCTTACCAACTTAACCCTCACGAAAAGAAAACCGGAGATGAATAATTGTGTCTGATGTTATACCTTTGTCTGTTCGTGATCTTATAACTTTCAATGAAGTCGCAATTCATTTTGTAGGGCATGAAATTATGTACTCAATGAGTACCAACACACATTTTTCAATTTTGACCATAGTTTTGTGGTCACGCATCTCTGATATGATACCACTCACCACCTCCCTAGTTCAATTTTTGCTTGCATTAATAGGAGTGGGCTGTAGAATTAAACTTCGCCCGCTTCATCACTGTATGAATGATTGTTGGATTAAGTGGGTCTTGTCCCAGGATTTGTATTTTAATGTCTCGGACATGAGGCTGATCCATTCACAGTAGAAATAATGTCTCCTCTGAATCGTATTTTGATGTGCTGTGGGACATTCAGTTTAATAAATATTTCTGAAGTGGAATAGATTGTGTAACTCCGTTTCTACCTGAAATATTTTGTGTTATAGATGTGTTTTGAAGTGTTTGTCATCAGCAATGATAGTAGTTATTTTGAATAAATTGTCATCAGTCATGATCAAAGAATCCTTTCACATTTTCAAATTATTTACATACCACACTGATTTTCATCTAGTCACATATACCTAACCCTGAAAGATCAATGCAGATGTGTATAGAAAGAGACGAAGATTCATATTTAGAGATATGCAATGAAGAAAATCTTAGTGTAACCTCATGCTTGCTTAGATTCAAGTTATATGTCACACAAAATCATTAATGTTTGACAGGCCGTACTGAAGTACATTAATTATTAAGAAACACAAGCTTGGTAGCCACTGAATGTGATACACAGAGAAGTACATGGCACTCACCAGCATATGTACAATTTCAGAATGCACGTCAATTGTTCTTCTCTTTCAGAGTTCACACAACTATTCTTGCATTGTTTCAACGTTGACAGGCCGTTTCCACCTTGTTATCATTGAATTTATGTTGTATCTTTTAAGGAAAATCTACTTATCTGTATATATCCGTGTCAACGATTTTTAAAGGATTTATTATGTTTTCATTCGATATATGACAGCTGTATAGAACTTCATTTTAATCGGTGTTCGTGAGGGTTAGTGTTCTCGAATAAACAGAATTGTAGAGAATAATCAGGCGAACGGGTGCCACTGCCAGGGCAAGGGCAAAAAGTTTAGTCGTTATGGACAGTGAACAAAATACCGTGTTTGAGGAAAGCGTGCAGTTTCGCGAGTCTGCTGGGACAAGGACAAGCGAGCGTAAGTCGACTGGAGGGGAGGAATTAAAGGGAAATGATGTAGCAGGTAGACTGCTCGCTTCCTAGGAAAATGTGACTGTAGCCAGGCTCAGCTGAGCAAGACCCTCAGTGGATCCGGAGTGTGGAAACACATATGAAGAACGAGCGGATACTCTCGCTATGGCGTCGCTTTAGAGTAGAGGAAATAAAGGCTGGTTCTTCGCACCCACAAGCTCATGTACTCTCGCTGCTATTGCAGAAGTTTGAGGTTTCGACAAGAGTCAACAGGAAAAGAATAAAGTTTGATAGTTTTGATAAAGTTTTGACGAGTAAAACAACGGTCAGTTGGAGTTAAACAAAAAGGCTGATGAACTAAGATGTCGGTTAGATCGATGGTAGCCAAAAGTCACATGACATTTCAGTCACCTTACGTTCACAGTGTGAAAATATTTTGTTGGCGCACGTATGCAAAGGGAGGAATGAACATCACAATAAAATAAATCAGATCTCGCGGGGAAAGATTTAAGTGTTAGTTTTTCCAAACATTTAAGTGTTCGTCTTTCCCAGGCACTGTTCGAGAGTAGACTGGGAGGAAAAAAGTTTTAAAGTGGTTCGATAAACCCTTTCCCAGGCAGTTAATTATAAATTGCAGAGTAATCACGTAAATGGAGACAACTGACTTTGTTCGACAGTAAGTGACAGGAGAGCAGTGTAATTAATCAATGCAAACAAGAAACGGCAAGGAAGATCAGAAAAGTGCAGGAAGGTCAGCAGGAATTAATTAAGCAACTTGAAAGCCATTTGACAGCGATTGAAAATGACTTAACGGGACATTCGTACAGTATAACACCAGCCAGCTCGTGGTCAAATCAAACAGATGGTAGCCAGGATTTCTTCAGAGTAAAGTAGTGGAGAAACTACACACATCAAAAAGTTTTGCATCAACCCGGCTCCCAGAACTCCTGAAGATAAACGCTGACTGTGGGTAGTGTATCACAGACACAGTCCCTTTGACTGTTTAGAAATGTCACTAAACCCACACGAAGACGTAAACAACCATGCATGAGCAGCGCCTATTAGACGGAGAAGGTCAGATAGCCGATCAGTTTCAGTCATTCCACCAGGAAGGAGGTACACGGCTCGTGTTGGATGTAGTTCAACCATGCCTAGACGGTCAATACCGCGGTTCGATCGCGTCTGCATTCTTACTTTGTGCGAGGAAGGGCTCTCAACAAGGTAAGTGTTCAGGCGTCTCGGAATGAACCAAAGCGATGTTGTTCTGACATGGAGGAGATACAGAGAGACAAGAACTGTCGATGACATGCCTCGTTCAGGCCGCCCAAGGGCTACTACTGCAGTGGATGACCGCTACCCACGGATTATGGCTCGGAGGAGCCATGACAGCAACGCCACCATGTTGAACAATGCTTTTCGTGCAGCCACGGGACGTCGTGTAACGACTCAAACTGTGCGCAGTAGGCTGCATGATGCGCAAAGATAGTGCAACAATACTGGCAGCATATTGCCGAGGCATTCGTCTTCATGGACGACAATTCGCGCCCCCATCGTGGACCTCTTGTGAATGACTTCTTTCAGAGTAACGTCATGTTCGACTAGCGTGGCCAGCGCGTTCTCCAGACATGAATCCTATAGAACAAGCCTGTAATAGATTGAAAAGGCTGTTTATGGCCAACGTGACCCACAAATCACTCTGAGGGATCTACGCCGAATCGCAGTTAAGGAGTGGGACAATCTGGACCAACATTGCCTTGATGAACTTGGGGATAGTATGCCATGACGAATCAGGCATGCATCAATGCAAGAGGACATGCTACTGGGTATTAGAGGTACCGGTGTGTACAACAATCTGGACCACCACCTCTGAAAGTCCCGCTCTATGGTGGTACAACATACAATGTATGGAATTCATGAGCAATAAAAAGGGCGGAAATAATGTTTATGTTTATCTCTATTCCAATTTTATGTACAGGTTCCGGAACCGAGGTGGTGTGTGTAGATGCACTCGCCATTCGTGTGAAGCAAATTTCTTCATAGAGTGAAGGCGAATCGGACTGCACACAAATAGTAGCAGTCAAGAGGTATTATCTCTGCTGCATTTTAGGCAGACACAGCTTGAGATCAACAGTGTAATAGTGAGATGGTAGCACAGCTGCAGCAAGCATGAGGGAAAAATTTGTGTAGATAGTGGACCTGAAAACAACTATGGTAATGAAAGCAATAAATGGTTATGGACAGACTCAGAAGAATTATACAATCTACAAGACAGTCTGTACAACCGTCGCCGAACTGTAAGATTTGTGGCACAAACGGGTCGGAACGAAAGCGTAAATCCGCCGATGGTAAGTGTAGGCGGCATTTTGTAACCGTATAGAATTAATCTCTATTCCTGGACGCAACAAATGAACAACGACCGTGGATGTGGTTAGATCAGTTTGAACATATGTTACACTCTTGTGGGGACCCTTACTGAAAACGTAGTCATTATAGAGAAGAAGCGCCCGTGAGGGAGCAGGTTTCAATTAACCGTTGTAGGAAGTACGATGAATGTAGAAGATACTTCGTAATGAATCTGGGTCAAAGAGCATACAAGATAAGCTGAAGCTTACATTCTTATGATGAAAAATTATAACAACACTTGTCACCATAATACCATTGCGAATTTCAAGGAGAAATTGCAGTTAATACCTAGATAACCCCTATGATCTCCTAGAACTGGTGCAGATTTGCCTAACAAAGTTACCCCATCGATTACAATGAGGAAACGTGATCACAGGAAAAAGTATGTAAGATGTAAATTCGTTTGCGAACTAACTGCAATAGCTGGGCTACAATCAAAATTTAGACAGCCAAGATCACGTCAGATAGTCAGGAGGAGGCACTCCATAAAATACTGAGAGCCGTGAACGGAAAAATTAGAAGTCAAATTACTTGCAAAAATGAGATAATGGGAGATGGAACAAACTGTGGATGTAGTTCGTGAGGTCAGCATCCATAAAATGACAACTGATGGCGGTTTAATGAAAATATACCACCAATGAACAATGTGCCTCTTTCATGGATCATAGAAATACGATCAGCCGATCCTCGGCATCACGAATGTGATGGGAGAGGAGTTGAAAACCCACGGCTGTGACTAGAGGAAAAAGAGAACATTGTGAAGCTGGTAGGAACAAGTAAGAAACAATAATGTTGTACAAAGACTATGAAGGTGTTATAGAGACACTGCTTGAGGAAGCAAAGGCAATTAAGTGTCTCATAATTCATCTCAATACAGATATTATCATTATTCAGTATATACTTCACCCTGGGTGCCAATGTCAGCCATCAGAGAAGATGTGTATAACTACTGCAGTGCTAACAAATCTTGGCCAGCACTACCGTTGCAGAAAACCAAGGTCCAAGAGGCAGTTCGTAGCAGAGGCGTGGATGTCATACGGTAAATGCGATTAGGCTTTGAATTCCAAATGCATTCATTTAGTACAATTTTTTAAATTGTCCCAGCGTTAGCCATTGATGAAATTTTGAATCGTTACCAGGTTGTACTATTTTTGACAGAATGGTGTACAACATTAAATGTGAATGAGCAAGCAGTCACGGTAGTTTTCGAGAAATGTGTCGATAAAGATGATATGGTGAGTGAATCACTTAATACAATAGTGGGTTCGAAGGTGAGTGAGTTGGACAATGCCATGAGTTCACAAAAGGAAAGAGTTACGTGAGATATTGCAATCAAACGTGAGGTGTGTTTCCTAATTCACTGTGAACAACAGAAAACTTTCCGTACAAATTTCAAGTAAAGCACATTATAAGTTTTCCGTACTACTCTATTCGATACCATTCGCATACAGAGAAAAAGTGAAGACTGAGTTTCAGCCAGTGTTAGAGCAAGGATGACTCAATAGAAATTGTCCTAGATTCGAGACAAATACACTATCACTGAAACTGGAAAGGATCAACCAGTTACACCAATGGTTCAATGGAGTTGAGGTGTTAACTTCTGTCAGTCTAACAGCAAGTTACTCGTAGATAGGATTGCAGCCCTCCTGTCAGGAATACACAGCTGTTGTATTCAGTTTAAGAAGCTGCCTTTCGATTTAAACATGTCCTCCTTAGCATTATTAGAAGAGTAGAAACTGCAATGTCACTCTTCGTTGACCATGTGCTTATTTCCAAAAAAAGTAATGGGCAGAACACAACCGAACATTAGATATCTTGTTGGGGATACATCATACATATGATAGTATCGTGAATCTAAGTACATCATAATTTGGTTGGAAGGAAGTAAACTTTTTGGACAGTCTTGTTCATGTGCTTTCGTCCAGTCCCAGATAAACTATATTCGGTTAGAGAATTTCCTGTACTCTGCACAAAACAAAAATTCAAGCATTTCTCTGCCTCAATTTTTTATAAAATATGTATTATGATGGAAAATTTAACTACCCTTTCTTATGTAATCTGACAGGAAAAAGAATAGCTTGGAATAGGGGTGAGGAGAAGCAGAGTTAGAGGAAATCAAAAGAGCACTGATATCAGCTGCGATATTGGTTCACCTTACCTGAGCAAAGAATTCTGTCTCTCATCAGACAGTTCCCAAAACGGTTAGACATGACACTCTTTCATGTGCATGAACAAGATGGAATGAATGTACCACGAACAATCTCATTTGCAATGCAAGTTGTTAACGCTGCAGAATTACTCAGGTATCAAACATGAGGCATAAATATAGTATTAGGCTTCACCAAACTCAAGAACTATATTTTTGGTCGTGCAGCTAAGGTGTACTCAGATGATAGAGCCTTGCAATTTCCAATGTCCATAAATTTAACACTAAAAGAATAGCACACTGGGCACTTTACCCGCAGGAATTTAAATTTGAGATCATTTATGTACCGGGACCATATAACACAATGGCTAATACACTTCCCATGCTCCGATAGGGTCAGTTGAAGATTAGACAAAGTATTGAATGAGTATCAGTATGATGTGATGAATATACCATAGCTTTCGGGAATTGCATAGCTTCAGTCCTTCAGCGATTGCAAGAGAACATTATAAAGACCCTGCCTTGAGATTAATAAAATCAAAACTAGAAGACCAAGGAGAAACAGTGCTGTGCACGTTTGGTATAGTGAAAATGTACCCTTGAAAAGACAAACTGGGAAATGTGTATCCAAAATGACAAACACCGGAGTTAATAGCCATTTTGGTCCATGGAAATGTTTTACGTAACTACAGGAGTCAGGCCATTTTAATGATATGGAGAGCCACATTAGGAGAATACTCACTGCTTGTAAAGTGAGCCAGAAGGCGAAACCTCACACAAGGCACCCTTGTTTCCCATTACTCGAAGCACTGCTGCTCACTATGTGAGGATTTCAACGTGTATTTGCTACCGTAGAACTCATTTCTGAATTTGTTACTGTTAACCGTTTGCAAAGTATGACAGCAAAAATCGTTGTCATGGAATTCACAGATCACTTCCTGAAGGAATCAGAGCACGTTGAGGAAGTTATTTCGGACAACGGACTGTAGTTCCGGTCATAGTAAACCATCATTAAGCGGTGAGAAATAAAATCTGTGTTCACTACATGCTACCATCCAGCTTTGAACATGGCCCAAAGCATTGTGGAGGAATTAGGAAAATTAAGTTGAATGTATTTCAATAGGCAGCACCGAAATTGTGTAATCATTTTAAATGATCTTACAGGAGTAATGGATAAGTCGCCCCACGGATCAACTGGAATGACTCTCAAAACACCCTTGAAAAACAAAGTAACACCAGACTGTTTACGAGAACTGGTCAATTTTCTACCTACAGGAAGACATAGGCACATGGAGATCGTTCGACTCATAATTAACCACATCAAAACAGAAGCATATGGAGGAAAACACAGACACGATGGATAAATGTGTCAGTTGGGACTGAAAGCAAGAGATAAAGTGTTAGTGGGTTTCCACAAGCTATCGAAGAAACTCAGATTTCTGTGCATATAAAGATGCAGCTGAGATCGAGATAGAAAGCATGAAGAATTCATGTAGATTACATCACAAATGCAATTTTAAAATCTTTAAAGAATAAATGAATGTATGTATATCTTCTGAGTGTAGTTTTATATGGCTAGCTTGTAGTTGTATTTGTACTGTATGGATGAATGCTTAGTAGTAACCGAAAGCAATTCCTGATTGGATTTCTTGCTGTGTAGCCGTAACTGAAGAACAAAGTTACGATATGTGGCTTCGTAGGAAGCATAACAGACCTTCATAGATGACTTCTGTGTTAATTTGAGGTAGCAATTGTTGAGCATACACGCCAAGGAACGCTGTGAGTATGACGGTAAAGAGAAGCACCAGTGTAGTTTTTTTGTTGGCGGTGCCAGAAAGGCACCCTGCATGCGCCATGCCAGATTCTATGATGAGAACCCACTTAGCGAGTGGAGACTATTAAAGTCAATGCGAGATTGGGTAATTCACAGGACTGGTTGTGGTTTGTCTTACCAAGGCCCAAAGGAATTCTTCAGAATTTGCGTGGAAAGCCTGGAAACTTAAGGGGGGGGGGGGGGGGGGGGAAGCCATGAGTTGCAGACAAAGTGCGTGCCGCCTGGCTTGTGTACCACGTGATCTCATCTCCGATACATAGTTTATCGAAAAATATCACTCCTGAGATACATGTGAGCTCTGCAGCTAATTCTCTTGGAAACATTGATGAATTTCGTCTTGTACTTCAGGCCAGATACAGGTCGCATTGTGCAGACGACGGTGACTAAATTGTTTGGGCACACGCCGGAGGGGTCTTCAGTGACTCTTATTGAGGAATATTCTTGGTCGAGACCCTGAGCTGTCTTACAGCAAATATTTGCTGTATCTCAGAACGCTGGAAAAGCCTTGAAATGATACTTCTTGGATCAGTCAGAGCAGATTGAACTGCGATCAGAGACCGAACGCTCTATTTGTTATATTACGTTGCAAAATTATCGAAGATATTACATTCCGCTCGCTGCAAAAGTGCCAACAAAACCGAAACTCATAGGTCTAATGCACTGCTCTTCATTCGGAATCGTGCACGTATTAGATCCAGGGATTACTCCTTTCCTTCACACACAACTCCTTTTTTGTGAGTGACTCTTAACTTTAATTTACAGTGATTCCTCATAATTTCTTTTTATATTTTCCATTGTTCCTGAACATGCTTAACATTGGGACAGTACTGTACACTGCGACGAAAACAGGAAGAGAAAGGAAATAATGAATGTCTTGGGAAAATTATACGTAACCTATCAATATTCAATACAGTCAGGAGCTATGACCACACTGCGTGGTGAATTAGCAGTTCGTGGCACAATTCCTGTCTCATTTAGAAGGTGTCGCCACGGTGGCTCTTGTGTGCCTGCCACTACAGGGGCATGCATCATGGACATCGTGTCATGCTAAGGCAAGATGTGGCCGAGTGGAACAAGGGAAGGCAGTCTGGTGACCGGAACTGTAGTGACATCATCATCTTAGAGCCAACGCCTGGGGGCCAAGGTCAGCAATGGAGAAGTCGTCGGCGTGGCGCCTGGGCCACGCATGGTGTACCTGCAAAGCTTGCTAGTGTATTGGGCTGGCGGGCCCCCCAGGTAGTGGCCGGTGTCAGCGCGGCTCTGTAAACAGAGGATGAGGTGGCCACCATCGCATGGGTTTGCCAGCCACAGTTGAGCGGAAGGCGGTTCGGAACGGCCAGCGAAGGAAAACACTACCAGCAATTTGGATTACAGGAACCGCTGCCTGGAGAGACGAACCCGGAAATGTGAATCAGAGCAGCGAGATAGCTTGATAAATGGAGGGTCGAGGCTGTTGGTGGCTTGCTGTCAACACAGGGCATCATTCCGGACAGAGCAGCAGATGGGGCCTGGGTTCTTGAATCCAAGCAACACACTGCAGCCGGGAGTAAAAGTTGGTCACTGTGGCGTGTTTTCGGATATGAAAGAAGGATGCGTTTCCTGTGACCAGTAGGGCATTTGACTGAGGCACGGCTGACTTACCTAAGTTGCCTCTTAATTACGTTTGTGAAACACAGTGAGGCCGTTGCTGGGCAGTGAAAAAGTTACTTACTTACTGCGTTGGCCACACAAACCGCAGTCGGTCTTTGGCCTCACGAATCAGCCTCCTCCAGCGGCCTCGGTCCATGCATTCTTCTTTAGACAGCCCCACCGTATTCTTATCCTCTCTGACCCGCTCAATCCATCGGAGTCGTGGTCTTCCCCATGGTCTTTTGCCTCTAACATCTTCCTCCATTACCTGCGTGATGATCTGGCCTTCTCGACGAATTACGTGTCCATACCACTTTAGTCTTCTTTCTTCGATAACTGCATAGATGTCCATCGGCTTGTATAGCTCCTGCAATTCAAAGTTATTTCTTTTCCTTCATTCATCTCCATCCTTCACTGGCCCAAAAATCTGTCTGAGGGTGGCATTATCAAATTTCAAGAGTTTCCTTTCCATCTTTTGGGTGATGGTCCAGGTCTCTGCTCCATATAAGACTACAGGTTGTATTATTGTCTTGTAGATCCTGATCTTTGACGATCTCGATAGAAGCCGGGACTTTGACAGCTTTCCCAGAGCAAACTTTGACCCTTTCCTGCTTGTATTCGTGCGGTAATTTCCTGGTCTATCTCGTTCCTTTCATTGAGTACATCCCAAAGATATTTTAAGTCATTTACCCTTTCAAAGACTTTGTCCTCCACCTTCAGGGGTCTGTCATCATTTTCTCTGCTAACTACGAGGTATTTTGTCTTATCCATATTCAACTTCAGACCTGCTCTCATTGCCTCTTCCATTAATGTTCTTGTCATCTGAACCAGGTCTCGCTCTTTCTCTGCTATTAAAACTACATTATCCGCATTGGCCAGGGTGCTGATCCTTCTTCCCAGCTGTATTCCTGTCTCTAGGCTTGCTACCTCTCTCAGGACTCTCTCCAGTACCAGGTTAAACAGAAGAGGGGAGAGGCAGTCTCCTTGTCGCACTACAGTCCTCACCTTGAACCTCTTTGATATGTTTCCACTTGCTTTCACCATGCATGTTGCCTCATGGGTGCATATCTGTGTCAGTTTCATGAGTTTTCTGGGAACTTGCGCCCTTTCGAGTTACTGTCATATTGCTTTTCTATTCACACTATCATATGCTTTTTGGTAGTCCACAAAAAGGCAGTGAACATATTTGCTGAATTCCAAGCTCTTTGCTAGCACTTGCCATATTGTATGTACATGGTCTACAGTTGAATTTCCCTTTCCGAAACCTGCTGGTTGGAACCCCAGTACTTTCTCGACATGTGGCGTTAGTCGCTTCAGTAACAACAAGCTCAACATCTAATAAGCTATGCATAGTAGTGTGATTCCTCAGTAGTTGCTACATCTCATTGGGTCTCATTTCTTTAGTATAGGACAGACGACAGACTCCTTCCATTCATCTGGGATCTTTTCCTTCTTCCAAATTAAGAATATTAAGTGGTATAGTCTCACTTGTGGAGTAGCTCTTCCCTCCTTCAGCATATCAGCAGGTATGCCATCTATTCCTGGTGTCTTTTCCTTCTTCAGCACTTTTATGGTTGCTCTTACCTCTTCCATGCTTGGTAGTTCATACTCCCCCATTGGTACAGTATCTCTGTTTTCTCTGTATGATTCTTCTTCTTCCTTTTCTGTTGTAGCACTCACGGTGTTAACATCTGCATACAGGAGATTTTCGAAGTAGTTTTTCCATTCCTCCATAGCTTTCATTTCATCTGTGATTATCTGTGCTTCTTGACCTCTGATCACGTCAGTCATTGGATTGTATCCTTTTTTGAAGAACCTGACTGTCCTGTAAAAGTCTCTTGTATTTCCTACTATCTGGTCTTCTTCTGCCAGTTTTATTTTACTGTTGTATTAAGTATTAGTGTGTTGTTGTTATTTTCGTGTTAGTGTGTTGATATTTTCTTATATTAATCTGTGCTCTCTTTATTGTAAAGTTTATTGTTTCCAATGGGGCAAGTTTGAAAGGTGTGCTATTTTTTGTTAGGTCTTGAGTGATATTTTTTTAATCTGCGCGCTGTGTGTTTCAAATGGTTCAAATGGCTCTGGGCACTATGGGACTTAACATCTGTGGTCATCAGTCCCCTAAAACTTAGAACTACTTAAACCTAACTAACCTAAGGACATCACACACATCCATGTCCGGGGCAGGATTCGAACCTACGACCGAAGCGGCCACGCGGTTCCAGACTGAAGCGCCCAGAACCGCACGGCCACATCGGCCGGCTGCTGTGTGTTTCCGTTGTTTCTTATTTTGTATGTGCTCCAGGTCGTTATATTTATTAATAAATTGAATTATATTTGGTTAATAGTTTACGCCCACACAACTCCCAGCTACTTTCCACTCCCACCGTTTCCTGGGCCACAAAACAGAGGGGGAAAAAACAGCGGAAATAATAGTTCGACATACAAACACGTTTTGGTATTGGACGCAAGTGCGAAACCAACATTGTGGCACAGCAGAGTAAATGATAAAAGAGGACTGTGCCTTCTGGATTCTATGCAAGAACTTGGGCTTTTTGTCATGAGCAGGTCTCATAACACATCTACTTTCCAAAGTCACGCAGTGGCGACAACAAATACAGATATCACCCTCGCAAACTCTGAATTCACTGGCTGCATAGCAAACTGGCAGGTGTGTGACGGAATTACAACAGGTGGTTATAATTTCATCTATTCCGCAATTAGATACGCAGATAATGACTTCGACGCTAACACCCAGCCACAGCGAGTATAAAGTCTATTTAAAGCGAATTGGGAACTTTTACAGGCAGAATTCGAGTTGCAACCAATGCAAGGAAACGGAACTCCAGCCACTGCAAGGAAACGGAATTCATGTTGACATCAAAGACAATGATTTTGTGCGGACATCGCAGACGGCGCAAGACAAAGCTATCGCAACATTTGACAGAAAGACAAAAGGATTTAAAATTCTTCGAGTGCCTCCTTACAGTCTTTAAGACACACATCAAGACATGCGATAAGATACTACATGAGATTCTTAGGGGAAACAGAACGACAATGAAGGGTGAACCCTGTCGAATAGTCAAGCAGCTATACAACGAACTATTACATCAAGCAAGAGCAGAAAAATGGGAGGCAAGGACGAAACGGGGTTTTCCACACAAACATGCACCAAACAAGGTTCCACCGCTCACTGTGTTATTCACTGTGAGACCATCCGATGGCACGATGACGACAGACTGGAAGACATCAATGCAGTTCCCACTGAGAACTCCGCTACCGAACGATATAACGATGGAAGACACAAAGTAGCAGTAGTCCGAGGTTTGCCCAGAAAAATAATGCATCGCATTTTTTTCTGAACTGAAAACTATGCTACGAATGCGAAACGTTACATATGTAGTATCAGATGTCTCCTGAGTGCGCGCGTCAAGTTTCCGTCACTTCCGACATAGCGTAGCTGCACGACAGTTTCAAAATGGCGTCTGTAAGTGATGTACGCTACAAGCAACGAGCCGTCATTGAATTTCTCACTGCAGCGAAAGAAACTGCGGGGAATGTTCACAAACGCTTTTTCAAAGTCTATGGAACATCTTCTGTCGGCAGAAGTACAGTTAGTCGCTGGGCATGGATGACGAGGCCACCGAAAGGCAGTTCAGTGGAGCTCCACGATTTGCAGTGTTTGGCGAGACCATCCACGGCTGTCACACCAGACATGTTGCAGCTAGCTGGTGATGTCATTCGCGAGGACAGACGCATTCGTGGCAGACATTTTGAGGGCGATGAGGAGGCGATTCACACAGTGAAGCACTGGATCCACCTCCAGGACAAGGACCGGTACCGACAGGACATACACGCCATTGTTTCGCGCTGGAGGAAGGTCACAGAACGGGGTGGAGATTACGTGGAAGAATAGGGTGTGTAGATAAAACACCATTCTTCCGTGTGTGTGTGTAATTCTCATTATATTCAATAAGGAATTGTTGAAGAAAACGTGGGCAACGTGAGGCTGACAATAGTGAAGTGAAAGAAGAAGAAAGCGCCTAGGCCAGATAGAATTTTGCCGGAAGTGTTGCATCAGCTAGTATGCCAAATTGTTCCATGTCTGACAGTGTTACTAAACGAATTTCTTTTGCAGAGACGAGTGCTCAGAATCTGGATAAATCTCGAATAAGATCCACCGAGGATGCTGTAAAACAGGCAGTGCAAATTGTGAACACCTCAAACGACAAGTACGCTATAGGCACAATGAATGGTATATCTGAGGCATTAGATAATTTATGGTGGCCTGCCTTGTTCAAAAGACTGAAGCAGATGCACTGACTCAGGTGTGTGTATAGCAGCCTACAAGGTTGTATCACAGACAGGCAGGTGAAACGAAAATGTCCCAGAAGGCAAACTGTGAAAAGCATCACCAAAGACTACCCACAGAGCTCTGTTCGTGCTCCAGCATTCTGAGATGTTGGCATACAGCCACTACCGAACCAACTCCACAGCATGACAAGCACTAGAGGCTGCTTCGCATGTGCAGACGATCTAGTAATTACAGTATCCGTCAAAAGAAGGACTATATTAGAGAAACATAGCGAGAAAGTTCTTGAAACACAAAGAAATTATTGTGTAGAAAATTAAATTATGACGGCAGCGAACAAACAGCTTATATGTTACTAAAAGGAAAATTATCAATATCGCCAACCTCCAATATCTGAATAAATGTTCAACATGTGAAAAGAAACGTTGTAGATAGGTGTCTATGAACAGGCATCGACGAAAATTAAAGCTTTCATCCGCACATGGAATTCATTTCCCATAGAGGCATTAAAATCCTGAACAAAAAACATCAATTACCCAAAGAAGCTTTCAGCTACCTTTAAGTACAGTAAGAACGTACCACAAGACAAACGCTATTGTTGGTTACGGGTCGAGTGAATGTGCTGATAGCGTAAGAAAGGTAAAGACAGCACAGGCTCTTCAGTGCCTGCAGAAAAGCGTACTTCTATGTATGACAGGCAGTGTATAGGATAACACTGACTGAGGTGTTTCTGGTATCACTTGCCTGACTACCACTGGATCTAGTAGTCAGAATAAGAGGTTCACAATATTGGCTCAAAAAGGGAGAATATGATAAGGTAAAGGGGATGCAGCCACAAGAGCCACATCGAAAAAGGAATTACAGGCAGGCATTGAAAGAGAATGGCAAGAAATCTGTGACACAGCAGGCTCAGCGAAGACTACCTATCAGGTCCTTCCTAATAAAGCAAGGAAACAGTACAATACCTATTAGAATGTGGCCCAAGCTTACTTATCTACAGAAATTATGCCAACACACAACAGACCGCATTGTACAGACAATGCCATTAGACAATATGTTACAGAGTAGGTCAGGGACATCTTTAGTAATACACCATTGTGTAGCATAAAGAGGAAAGAGGAGCTATGGCACAAGCTGAACTTGTTCAGAGCCAAAATACCAGCTTAAGAACTGCGAGCCTACATGGCACACTGACAACCAAAAAGAAGACCACACATCATATCAACGAGACATACGACTGTAGAACATCCAACTACAAAGACCTTTGGGATTCAACGAAAAGATACGCCTCAAGACGAATCGGGTAGGAAATCCTGAAATCCTGACAGCTGTCCCCCAATCTCTACACCTTGGGTGACTAGCAGTCCAGCCCTTGTGAATCTTGAGTTGTTCCATAGATACAGACAAAATGAGAAAATATAGGTTTGTTTCTGATACCAAATACAGTGGAGCAGTGTAGTGTATGTAGTGTTATATAGAATAGACTACAATTATTAACTGCAAAATATGCCATGTCACAAATTAGTTGTTAGCAAGTCAGTAACATGTTCCATACATCATTTGAACTATTATTTTGTCTAAATGATGAGGAACAAGTCAATTTACAGGATATGTACGAGAATATGTGAGTAGTGTTAACATTAATGAACACACTATTTTCAGTCCTACTCATGCAGCTACACTTACACCATTTTTCTTACAGGTTAGCAATATATAAAAAGAGATTCATCCATAGAACAGAAGGAGTTGTCTAGGAGCAATGATTTTAGGATAAGTTTAAAACTTGCTTTATTACCTGTCAGACATTTTATGTTACTGGGCAAGTGATCGAAATTTTTGTTGCTGCAAAATGCACTCCTTTCTGAGTCACTGAAAGCTTTAGTAACAGGTCATATACGTAATTTTATCCTCTGCTGTTGTAGCTATGGATTAAGATGGATTATTTAGGACGAATTTCTTTGGTGTATTTATTGTGACTGTACATTTGAAACGTCTAACTTCTCCAAGAGGTACCTTCATGACACCAGCATGTGAACACCACACATTATTCTTACTGCTCCCTTTTGTGCAATCAATCCTTTTTTTGTAAGTGATGAATTACCCCATAAAATTTTTTCATAAGACATTACTGATTAGAAATATGGAAAATATGTCAGGAGGTTGATACGTTTGTTTCTGAGACTAGCAATTATATGATGAGAAAATGGAGGTGAACTTAATTGCTTCAGGAGCTCAGTAGTAAGCTTCTTACAGTTCAAAATCAATACATACACCCAGAAATTTGGAGCATTCTGAGCTATTTACTGACTCCTGTTCATTTTCTACAGCAGTTGTTGGTATGACTATGTTTTGGTACAGGGCTGAATATATGATTTATCTTAGTTTAGGAAGAGCCCATTTTCAGAGAATTGTTTACTGAATCTTTGAAAAAGTAATTAACAATTTTTTTCATTGTTTTCTCTCTAATGGGATTTATTGTTCCACTAGTTTACCTGCAAATTGTGATTGTTGAACTTTAAGTGGAAGGTCATTTCGATAAATAAGGAATAGGAGTGGACCCAAACTAGAATCTTGTGAGATTCCCTTTGTGATTTCTATCTCCCTTCTGGCATTGTTTCAAATACTCAGCACAACTTTTCTCATTCTGTTGGTTAAATATGATTTAAATCAGGTGTGTGTATGCCCATCAGGCCCATAAAACTTATGTTTCTCTAAGAGTGATCTGCACAATCAAAGGCCTTGGAAGGAGGAAAAATATCCAATGTTAATGTTTTATTATTTAAGGCTTGTAATATTCGGCGAGTAAACGCATAATTAACATTCTCAATAGAACAACTCTTCTGAATTTAGACTGTGTATATCAAGTTTGCTCTGGAGAAACTGAGGTTTTATGTAATTGATGGTATAACAAACCAATGTCATATCTAATTATCACAATTCAGAAAGTTACACTTAATAATTCATCCAGTGTACACAGCAGACATTCTTATGCATGGGGAGAAATAACTTATAGGTTTTCATAAGGCTCAGTCTTAGGTCCACTACTGTTTCTCATATATCACAGAACAGCAACACAACTCTAAATTGTAAAACTTGAGGCAAATTGACTTACAGAATTAATTCTGTAAGACTTTTATCAAAATAGTGTAAGTTCTCTTTAAATTTGAAGTAAGTATTGTTGGCAGTCAATTTCATGCATGTTTGTGCACTTTACATGTATTTTTCAGTGACAGACTCAAAATATTTCCGTTTTCGGTTTGTGTCACCTTCCTTGCTCGGATGTGATATGTTAAAGACCTTATGTCTAATAAACAAACAGAACTAGTTCTATTTGTGAATGATACTAATATTGTAAACAATCTAATAATATATACAGCAACAGAAAAAATGGTAAATAGATTTCTTGAAAGTTTTATTGAATGGTTTTCTGCAAATATTCTCACTTTTAATTTCAAAAAGACACAAAATATTCACTTCTGCACACCTGTAAGTACTATACTAATGATAGGTGTAACACATGGTGAGGAAATAATGACTATGGTGGAAATGTTAAAAATTTTAGGTGTCCATATTGATGAGAATTTAACCTGGAAGAAACACGTTTTGGAGCTCCTAAATCACTCACATTTGAACTTTGAATCATTTCAAATGTTTGGGGAAGACAAATCAGCAAAATTGTATTTTCATTCAAAATTGTCATATAGAATAACATTCTCAGAGAACTCAATTTCAAGGAAAAAAGTGTTCATCGCCTAAAAATATGCTGGAAGAATAATATGTGGTGCTCAACCAAAATCATCTTGTAGACATTTGTTTAAGGAGTTGGGCATTTTGATTCTTGGCTTGTTGTCTGTTAATTCCCTCATTAAGTTTGTTGTAAATACTTCACTGCATTTAAGGAACAATGACATACATAGGCCTAATTACAATACCAGAAGAAAAGTGACATTCATTTCTCCACATTAAAGTTGTTTTAAGCACAAAAAGCAGTGCATAATGTTGCAACAAAAATTTTGGTCATTTACTCAGTCTAACAGACATCAAAGTTAAATTTGAAACCGAACTGAAAAAGTTTCTTTTTGACAACTCTCTCTATCCCAAAGATGAATTTCTAATTTTTTAATTGTAAAAGGTGAGAGGTAAGAATTATTAACTCACAACAATACTAAAAAATTGACATGATCAGAATGCGACCCTACTCATATATGAATATGTAACATGAATGAAAAATGAATCATTCCACAGTGTTACAATTAAGCATGTAACTAATCCACAGAGTATGAAACCAACTAACTGACTCTGGAATCCAAACTGTGATACGCTAAGAAAATTTATTCTTCTTAAATGTGGGACTATTCTTGAGAATATTACTTTTCTGAATCTTTAGAAAAGAGTGCCAGTAAGGATATTGGGAAATAATTATTTAAGTCCTTCTTGTCACCTTGCTTGTAAAGAGGTAACAATTGCACATTTTAAATTGTCTGCAAAAATTCCCTGTGCCTGTGATGCATTGCACATCTCACTGAGAACATTTCTTATTAAGTTAGAATAACTGTTCAGAATCATACTTGGAATTATATCAACACCATTTGAGCTTACGTTTTTTAGAGTTCTTATAATTCTATAAATTTTAGAGAGGGATACCGGTAGTTAAAGTATTAAGGAATGACATCTTTACTAAATGCTCTTGCTTCTTCAAATGACCCATTTAATCCTGTGTTTGCTGCTACACTTTAAAAGTGGTTGTTAAAAATATTTCCAGCTTTTGAGTTAGCACTCTCAGCATTGTAATTTAGTTTAATTGTTTTGGTGTCTCGTTCACTGACTGACTGTCTTCTCTACCATTTGACAATAACCCTTATAATTATAATTTTACTATTTGGATTATTAATTTCCATTAGGACGTGATTACTTCTGAAAAGTTTAATGTCTTCCTTAAAATATAACAGTATTTTTGGTAGTATACAAGTAGCATCATATTTTGACTTATTCTGTCCTTTATACAGGCGAACCATAATTCTAAGCTCAAACTTCCAGACGTTGTTTAGGAACATCTTATGAGTATTTCGATATAAGGAACTACAATCTCCTGCAATTCATAATTGCATTTCGTTTGGTTTAATGTCCCCAAGTAACTTTGTATTTGAATTACACTGAAAATAGTACACAACAGCAAAAATGTAGACCGTATGCACTGTGTGACTTGTTTCTGTTCACTCACAGAACCTGCTGCTGTCAACACCAGCCACTCTTTAACTCGTTGTTCTCAAGTTTGCATTTTGTACTGCTTGGTCCCGTCTAGGGTTCTGCTTTCTGTCAGCGTTAGTTGTGGGTTAACAGTGATATAAAGCTGTACCATCGATAGGTTTACTGACGGATATCTGCCCGATAAGCACCTTTTGAATGGGTTCATTGAATGCAATGGAAGAGCAGCATAATGACGCCATGGTGAGCTGTTCCACAACAACAGTACCCACAGCACAGCATCGTCTGAGGGTTACTGGATTTACTCTGTGCTGGGAGTTGTATATTTGGTTATTGAATATTACAACATCTTCAATGTTGTGAACATATTTTCGTAGAAGCAAGGATGATTTCGGTAACAAACCGAATAAATTATAATTGCATTGCTACTCTACAATGAACCACCAGAGACCGTGGATCCGTTATATCAGAATGTATCCCTGAACTATCTCTGAACATTTTTCGGTGGAGTTCTGGTTCACCATGTATATTTTTACCCCTTCCTCTTACATATTTTAACTCTCTTATTTTTCCACGGTTTATTTGTTTTTGTAATGGATTATCTGGGTAACTTTTTGGGGGAGCTCCTTTCGATATTCATACAAATGTATTGTGGAATAAACTGAATTTGGCATTAGCACGTACCTGATCACATACCACCGTGTTTGACTTGTAAACATTGTAACTTGTTCTTGTAAAGAAGCCTTACTGTTTCGTATGAACCTGCCTCTGAGCTCTAATATGCTACACTATTTATTTCCATGAATTGTGCACCACGATCAGATAGACCATTAACTGGGTACACATTAATTGTTTCAGCATAAGTATTTTCTATAACAGTTGTATCAGTCAGGGTCCCACTACCTTGTTGCGTACTAGTTGCAAAATTAACTAATCAAATTATACTGACACAGTTAAATACTTGTAATGGTACACATTCATTTTTCACATCCATACCTTTTAAGAAATCTATACTGAAATAGCCACAAACTACTAACTGTGTTTTCTGGACTGGAAGACAGCCCAATAATGCATCTAGATTTCTCATAAATAGCGAAAAATTTCCTAGAGGGAATGTGTAGCCTGTTACAGTTAACGAGAAGTACTCTGCAGTAACAACTCACGAGCACATGCGTCTATGTCTGACCTTCGCAAACACCGTTTCAATATTTTTGACCTCATATCGAACTTTTATGTATGTTGCAACTCCTCCTTTTTCCATATTAACTATAGATGAAAATAATTCTATTCTAAAATTGTGTATAGTACAATAGACCAGTAATATGTGCCTTCTTTATTCCGGATGAGCACATACCTGTGTGCCAGATGGACAAAGGGTAGTATGTAGATTTCATCTTCTTTTGTAAGGATATATTTTATGTAGATCTTTTTCGTTAACGCCGTAATTCAGAGTTATACTAGTTGATTTTTTGTTACAATATTACAATACTATGTGTTATATATATATATATATATATATATATATATATATATATATATGTGTGTGTGTGTGTGTGTGTGTGTGTGTGTGTGTGTGTGTGTGTGTGTTTAATATTTGGTGTGTTCTTGTATGTAGGTAACAAAATAAAATTGCAAATAAATAAATAAACAAACAAGTAATAGTGTACACCTTGCCTAATTACCGCAGCGCACTAATTTCGAAGATTCCTTCTCACCCACTGATTCATTGACAGTCGTTCTTAGTGCACATCACGCGTAAATGTCGCAGGAAAGTATACTGATACATTATGTATACGGTTACACTGTCGTGTTTGCTTTGAGACGTTAATAAACAAAGCATTATAAGAAGAGAGACACATAATGGCAGGAAGAGAAAGGATAAACACAACTAAGCAAGCAGATAATCAGTCACTGTTGGCTAAATCAGTGGGTGAACATAGTTTATGATGGAGAGGACATTAAAAGCAGGAAGGAGTATGCAATGAACATAAATGTAGGAGAGATGTGAACGAGCAATCTTGTTGGCTCCATCAAAATATCACTGGAAGGAAAACCTTTGGCAAATAATAAGCAGAACATCTATGGGTGAAAGACGTTTTGAAAAGGTGAAATGTTTGCTATTGAAAAAAAGAAAATGAAAAAACCATCTGTTAGAAAAGATAGAGATTCGCCAAGAGTTTTACCTGAGTGTAGTATCGTACGGAAGCGAATCATGGACAGTCAATAACAAAATGGGTGCGTAATTGGATAGTTTTGATATATATGTAAAGAAAAATACTAAAAATGAGATGTGTCCTCAGCGTCTTTCACACCAGAACGTCTGAATACAATCTTCACAGTTTTCAAGCCACGCCAATTTGAGTAAAATTCGTGAGGTTTCGATGTCTATTCACCCCATCGTCGTCAGGAATAAAACCATTGACTGCACGGCTTTCCATTTATAGTCACGATTGCGGCCTCTGGCACCAATCAGTGAATGCCGAAACGACGCATGCGCGGAGCTGCTGTGAGTTACCTAACTCACCTTCCGCGCACATATCGTTTAGGCACTGTCTCATTGGTAGCAGAGGCCGCTGAAGTGGCTATATGAGCGGAAAACCGTGCCTACCCCAGCAGCGACTGGTTTTGCTCCTGACGATGGTGGCGGAGATAGTTGCCAAAAGCTTTAAAATTTTATTGGCCTGGCTTGAAAATCGAGAAGATTTTAGTCAAAAACAGAATGGGCTGACGGAATGACGAATGGGGAAGTGCTTTTAAAGATGTTGAAAACATCTCGACTGGGGCACATGCTACGTAAAAATGCCTGCAACAGCTTTGAAGAAAAGATTGCAGGTAAGAGAAGGAGAGGAAAAAGAAGACATGGTTTGCTGGATGACATTAAAAAAGGATGGAGTTACCATTAGATTAAGAAAGTGATACAAGACATAGGAAAGTGGAGAGCATATAGCCTATAACAGTCATAAAATAGATATTTCAAAGCAAGTATCATGTACGCTCCCTGTCACACCTTACAGTGGTTAATGGTGAGAACTACCTGCCTAAAATGGGAAACTGAATGATGCCTAAAATGATTTTACACCATCCTGTATATGTAACCGTATGTAGAAAAATTGCTTAGACTGCCTTTCTGAAACAAGGGAACATATTTTACTGTAATACTGCTAGCATCTCGCACTTTTTATTATTATCTTCTAGCATGTTACGATCAACAGGGATTTTCTACAGGTCAATACATACATTAACAAGTACCGGTTATTTACATCTTGGGACTGCATCTATGGGGCGTTCTCTACCAACCTTAATTTATCGATGTTTGGGGCCGCTTCCATGGAAACTGCTCGTAATCAGCGTCTACCACCTCCATAGTAACCATACTTCGTACATCTATGGAATATTATCTGTTAGTCATCACCTATGGATACTCGGCGCCATCTCTGGAAATCGTCCTGCTGTTACACTTTTGGAACGACGTCCAACATCTCCATAGAAACCAACAACATCGTAATTATGTTTCTAGCATGATCCTAGTTCGTAACCTACACGAAGCAAATACGATGTCATTTGTTTCCTTCTTGAAGTTCTTAGTATATTTATTTGATAATAGCTGCATTAACAACCTGTTCCTTCTTTATTACAAAATTATTCTACGTGATTCTGGCGTTCTATTTACTAATAACTACTACTTTTCGTACATAATTCTTTCGACTTATACCTGATTGGCTACCACTGATATTGTGTTGCCAGCTGCAGGCAGAGCCTCCGGTATTTAACAAATAGCTGCACTTTTCTCCCCAGCAGTTGAGTATCGCCATTCAGCGGTTCCTGCTCCGTGTACAGACATTGTCCATCAATTTGGGTAGATCTATGTTTTATAATTTTATAGACAATTTTAAGCTCTTTTTATGTATACCTCTAATTTACATCATGTACCACATTAGTTTTAAAAGTCTGAAGATAACCATTAGTTGAAACAAACCCGTCACATTCCAGTAAACGTGCCTTTGCGATCTAGACTGTTTTATAATTAATTTCAGATATTCTGTTTTGATCACTGACTTTCTCCAATAATGTTTTCAAAAATTATTACGACTACTGCCCGTCCCGAGACAGAACGCCGCCTGGTGACGTTGCAGACACGCGATATAGTGAGGAAAGTATATAACCGGAACAGTAACGAATGGGCAATCAATCTGGCGGTGATAGGTGCCTGAGTTGGGGAAATCCACTGTCATTTGCGACTTTGACAAAGGCAAGTTGTTACCGCCCGGTGTCTGGGAACGAGCAGGTCGTAAAGGGCGAAACTGGTAGGCCGTTTGCGTATTCTGTCGTGAGCATCTATGGAGAGTGGTCGAAGGACGGTGAACCACGAGTGGGGGAGAAAGTTCTGGACTTCCACACCCCATCACAGAACCTGGAGGTCGGAGACTTTCCCGATCTGTAAAACAGGATGGAAGGCGATCTGCGGCAGATCTGACGACAGAGTGCAATGCTGATGCAGGTACAATGAACGCACGTTAATTTCTTGGTCATCAAATTTGCCTGATCTGAGTCCGATGAAACACGTGTGGGACGTAATCGGGTGCCAGCTCTGCACCCACCGACCAACTGCCCACATTTTAAAGAAATCGCGTAACCGGTGCGAAGACATCTGGTGCAAGAAACCTCCGGGAACCTACAAAGGCCCTGCTCAATCTATGCCCCGCAAAACCGCTGTTAGATTGTGTTACAAAGGTGAAGCAACGCGCTATTAAACAGGTGATTTTTGTGTTTTGGCTCTACAGTGCAGTTACCAACATTGTATGGTTGCAAAACTGAGTAACACGTAGACGTATATTTTGGGTGGTTGCAAGGACAGGAAACTGCATTACAGATGATGTGCTGCGTACATAGAGTGTAAATATCTTTGAAATGAGCGTTCGGGTGCACAGATAGAGAATTCTGTCCGCAACATCTCCCACAGCTCAAGTCACGCGATTTTGGGACGGCGGTTTTTAGCCCTTACAGCGCTTAGTGTATTTTGAGTGTCATTACTTCACTGCTACAGAGAGATTACCTCAGAAATACCGTGAAACTTTGTTGCGTTTTGCGGACATTTTAACAATTTGATACCAGGAACCGAACGAAGATGGCTTAAAGACGTGAAACTCATTGTTATTGTACTTTTTCGCCACATTATCATAAATCAGATTCGAATTCATTTACGTTTTTTCGGTAACGGGATAAGAAATGACAGACAATAATGTTTTTACGTTTTCTATTGCAGTTATTCATATTGTCGAATCTTTGTTATAATCAATTACATTAGAATGTCAGTGTAGCGGCGTCAAAGTGTCACAAAAAACCAACGTATGTAGAACTATTAAATTGTTACAGTGAATACGGTAAGCCATTTTTACCACCTGCTTGTCCAATATTATTTTCGATTTTACTGCACACAGAACAGCCTGTGTTTTTTTTATACAGAGCGCTACGTGGCGTTACCAATAAGAAAACCTAAACAGCCTACATACAGAGTTTCGTTATTACCGCAAATTGTGGACAAGCAACACCGTCCCAAAATCACGCGACTGGCTTAGTTTGGTGTTGAGAACATGCACAGTAGGTCATGCTCACTCCATATATACGCATACTCTGTGTACGCTAATATGATCGGCCCTTATGTAAGGACCTGTAAGACTGCAGTCTGTGTTTACAAGTACAAGCGTACTGCCCACCTTGGACATCTACACTTGGCCTCCCGTGGCCGTTATTGGAAACACGCGACGACGTTACAGCAAACAAAAACTATGTCCATTCTCTTCGACTGTCTTCTACACTGCGGCACTGCGAATAGCTTGACGAGCAATTTGTCTGGTCGTTAGAACAGCAAAGCACATTATGATAGACTTCTAGCGCACAGGCAAGCAACGGGCCGATCGAAGCGACGTCACTCGCAGGTGCAGTAACAATGTTGTCGACTAATACAGTCGATCAGCCTTCAGAAATGACATTGCACCATGTCACGGAATTAGCAGACATTATTTTCGTGCACGGGCAAGCAAACAAACTGCAGGGAAAGTGAAATGTGGTATGGAGCCAAGTATTCACGCAGGAGACATATTACGAATATCAAGTTTCGATGACTGCTCTAACAGTTAAGGGAAAAGAGGCAACACAGCATAAACAAAGAGGAAGGCAACCAACTTGGAAGCAGCAGTTATTGCTCGCTTCAATTAGCACTTTGCTTGCTGCACGCAAAAGGTGTGTCGAAGACAGTACCGTGTGGGAAATTATGCGGTACATTCCTACCTTCACAGAGAATACGAGCCTTAACTCCTGCTGACTTCATACTTTGCATTGTGATAAATCAATGGGTGCTGCAATGCAATACAGTCGACCTTCACAGTACAGTAAATCTTCAGTTCCGTAGGGTATGTTCTTCTTCTCGGATGAAGCCTGTTTTACTAGAGATTAGATTAGATTAGATTAATACTTGTTCCATAGATCATGAATACGACACTTCGTAATGATGTGGAACGTGTCAGGTTAATGAAAGATGTCTGTACAAGATATTCCATTACACAAAATATTGCATGATACTAACGCTTAAGTTAGTTTTTTTCCCTACCTTAATTTATATCTAAAAATTCAGCCAATGAGTAGAAGGAGTTGTCATCTAGAAATTCTTTTAATTTATTTTTAAATGTTGGTTGACTATCTGTCAGGCTTTTGATGCTGTTTGGTAGGTGACCAAAGACTTTTGTGGCAGCATAATTTACCCCCTTCTGTGCCAAAGTCAGATTTAACCCTGCATAGTGAAGATCATCCTTTCTCCTGGTGTTATAGCTATGCACACTGCTGTTACTTTTGAGCTGGGCTGGATTATTAATAACAAATTTCATAAGTGAATATATATACTGTGAGATGTCTGCAAGATGACCGTGGGTGGGCTCCAGCAATTATTCTGATTACACGTTTTTGAGCAATGAATAACTTTTCTACTCAACGATGAATTACCCCAGAATATGATACCATACGAAAGCAGTGAATGAAAGTAAGCATAGTAAGCTAATTTACTGAGATTCTTATCACCAAAATTTGCAATAACCCTAATAGCATACGTAGCCGAACTCAGACGTTTCAGCAGACCATCAATGTGTTGCTTCCAGTTTAACCTCTCATCAATGGACACACCTAAAAATTTTGAAAATTCTACCTTAGCTACAGACTTCTCTTCAAAGTCTATATTTATTACTGGAGTTGTGCCATTTACTGTACGGAACTGTATATACTGTGTTTTATCAAAATTTAAAGGGAGTCCGTTTACTGAGAACCACTTAATAATTTTGTGAAAAACATCATTTACAATTACATCACTTAGTTCCTGATTTTTGGATGTTATTACTATACTTGTATCATCAGCAAAAAGAACTAACTTTGCATCTTCATCAATATGGAATGGTAAGTCATTAATGTATATCAAGAACAGTAAAGGACCTAAGACCGAACCCTGTGGGACCCCGTGCTTGATAGCCCCCCAGTTTGAGGAATCAGCTGTTGTATTAACATTACATGAACCCCTTATTTCAACTTTCTGCATTCTTCCAGTTAAGTATGAATTAAACCATTAAGGTCGAATAATCTCAGCGGTATCCACAGCAATGTATGGCTCGTTGAGAGTCGACTCACCGTAGCTGTGCATTGTCATCAATAAATATTAGCAGTGAAATTTGCGGCTGAGTTCGCCTCACTCTGACCATAACGTACTGTAAATACCTTTGATAACTATGCCAACGGTTGAAGAAAGTCCAAGTAGCAATTGTCTACAAGAAGGGTAGATTCATCTACTATAGAATCTTAGAACGTATTCAGAACTTAAACGTAATGTAGCATGCCAACCTCCGAAACCATCGGTCATGCGAAGCCCAACCCTTACTTTTATCACACGTTCAAGAAAGCCATTGATCAAGGCAGTCAGATGGATGATGTACATCTTAACTTCCGAAAAGCATTTGAATCAGTGCCAAACCGACGCTTATTAATGGAAGTGCGAGCACAAGGAGTCAAACGAAGTTTTTGACTGGATTGTGAATCTTGTTAGGAAGAGAGCTTCATGTTACTTTCGGTGGAGAGTGATCGAAAAGTAATTTCAGGTATGTCCCATGAAAGTTTGTTGAGATATAAACGAAAAACACAATGTTTGAATGATACTCTCTCCATCTGACTCTAAAAATTCTTTTTTATTGCCATCATGGTTTCGGCCTTAAGCCATTATCAAGTACAACAATGTTGGTCTTACGGCCAAAATAATGATAGTGATATAAAATAAAGGAGTTTTGTACATTCAAATGGCTGAATATAATTCAAACATTATTACATAACAGTGATTCGAAAATATTAAAAACTCTTTAAAACATGATATTGTATATATTCAACAGGATTATTTCATTTGGCTAACCGGTATTCGACCTCAAGGCCGTCGCCAGACTTTAACTAACTATTGTCGTCAAAGAAGCTACCTTATTTGTAAACAACATTGCAAAAAATGTTACCCGCACGGTAAATGTCATCTTTGATAGTGAAGTTTAGAAGAGGGGGCGTACTGAGCTGCATTGATCTCAATACTTACCCTCTTCTAGTCTTCATTTAATCATCAATGTCCCAGATGCTTTCGCCGGCCGCGGTGGTCTCGCGGTTCTAGGCGCGCATTCCGGAACCGTGCGACTGCTACGGTCGCAGGTTCGAATCCTGCCTCGGGCATGGATGTGTGTGATGTCCTTAGATTAGTTAGGTTTAAGTAGTTCTAAGTTCTAGGGGACTAATGACCACAGCAGCTGAGTCCCATAGTGCTCAGAGCCATTTGAACCAACCCAGATGCTTTCCACTCCGTCCGTTCCTTTCTGTTCCTACATTTTTCTGTATTTATTTATTTTATTGGAATTGCCTATGTACTCCACATATACCGCTGTTGCAGTTGTGAGTGCTATCTTTTATTCTGTTTATGTATCAATTTGCATATGCAATACCATTGTTTAGTATGCTCACCAAGTACCAAGTTCATTCACTGAGTTTGTTAATTTAAATTGTTATATAGGCACTGGTTTTCCTGGTTTGCTCTTTATACTTATTTGCTGCTCAATTTTTACCTGTTTAATTGCCTCGCCGCTGCAGCGTGAAAGTTGACATTTACTGTGTGTTCGTGCGTCAAATTGAGTAACATCTTTTGGAATGTTGTTAACATATATTGTAATTTCTCTGACGACAACAGTAAGTTAAAGTCTGACGATGGCCTTGTAAGCCGAAAACCGGTTAGTTGAACAATTTGAGCCTGTAGAACATACACAATATTGTTCTACCAAGAAGGGACGGAAGAATCAGTTAACATGGATTGAGATCTCGCTGTTCATGTTGTAGGATTAATCTTCTGTCAGATAATAGCAATAGTAGCCTCAGACTTTCGTAGATGATGCACAATACTCAGTCAGATCTTGATAAGGTTTCAAAGTGGTACGAACGTTTACATGTCACATCGAATGTTTGGAAATGTACAATGTGCACTTCACAAAACACAAACACATTGCATCTTATGAATATAATATTAAGGAATTCTAACAGGAATCGGCCCACTCATTAATAAAATAATGCAACGATTTATCGGGATATGATCACATTGGCTCAGTTGTAGGTGAAGCAGGTAGCAGACTTCGAATCATAAGCAGGATACCGGGAAACACTATCAAGCGATGAAGCATACAACTTACAGAAACCTCGTGCAAATAATTATTGATGAAGTTTGTGAGGCCCATATCAAATAGGACTAACAAGGAATATTGAATATATACAAAGAATAGCAACACGTAAGATCGAAGATTAATTTGACGCAAGGGAGAGAGTCTTTCTGACTTTGGTCCCTTCCACATAAAATTTAAAAATCTATTTGGTACCATATGAAAGCTAGATATCTTGTTAACTATCTGTGCAAATATTACATGTTTCGTATTCTTATACTTGTTTTTCATTTCAGGTACAGCATGAGATGGCAGAACCACAAGCTAGTATCACTTCCGTCGAGATATGAGACGTCACAAAGTTCTTGATTCTCCATGGAAAGTGTGCAAAGGACATTCGCTCTGAGATGTCTCAAAAACTAGTCGCGAAGTGTTCTTTCTACATCACTGGGTATTTCGTTTCAATTGGGGAATTTATTTATAAATTCGAACTCCGTAGTGGGCTGCCCCCATCGTCGGCATGCGATGCTGTGCGTAAGACGACTCTTAAGGACCAGTGAAAATCCGACAAAAACTGACACATAATACTAGACATCTTCTGTGAGCGCATTCGTTTCATAACTTACAATATTCTACATATAAGGCAGCTTTCAGCGAGGTGTCTAAGCGTTTCAGTAGCGAAAAGGAGATGGCACAAGTTGAGTTACCTTTTTCGGCCTATTTTGATGCAACAGAGAGTTTGGTCGCTACATTAGTATCTGAGAATAAAACATGGATCCTCATTTATGATCCCGAAACCGAGGGGCGTCCAAGAAATGGTGGCACAATGGCTCCTCGTGGACGGAGACGTTCCGCAACCAAATATTGGACGAGAAAGTCATGGCGTTCATTTTATGGAGTGAATGTTGTGGTGTTGCTGGACTAACCGCCTCAGAGCTGCAATACTACCGGAGAGTCCTCGACCAGTAACGACCGAGGGATGGAAATATCATGGGTTAGTATTCGGGAGCACGGAGGTTCAGGCCCATAAACGGATGGTTCCTCTGAAAAGGATACGTCCTATTTCCTTCCTATCCTTCCACAATTCAAGCTTGCGCTCCGTCTCTAATGATCACCTCATCGATGGGTCGTTAAAAACTATCGACGGTCTGAAGAAGTCGAGGAAGAAGAAACAGTGAGGGGTGTCAACCAAAGGGATCCTCCTGTTGGAGGACAATGTACGGCCATACACGTCCCTAGTCTTGGATACCAGATCGAAAGCCGCACGTTTCCAGTTGGTCGCTTATCTCAGTTCACATGACGTGGCTCCTTTGGAGCTCTGTCTGTTTAATAACATGAGAGGTCACAATATTTACGACGACGTTGAAGAGATTGCCAGTTTGATCATCTATCACATGATATATTTTTGAATGGACTACAAAATCTGAATCAACGATCCGGGAACGTATGAGATATGTTGACTGAACGTGTAGCGTCAAAACTCCGATTATTTTTTCTGTGCAGAGCCAGAAAATTTTCAGTTTTATTATTGTATGTAGTGGTATATTTAAGTCAAATACCGTTTAGAATGTCTTTGTGCAGTGTCAAAGCACGTGCTTTGTAAAATTACTTTTCTGTAGTCTTTATATAAAGAGTGGGTTCAAAAAGTGTGGGCGATTACCTTGAGGCATGGCGTTAAAAAAATTATCTTAATATTAGTTTTCAACGTGCATCCCTTCCCTTGATATTCTTCTGGAACACCTTGACAAATCTTCTGACAGGTGAATACGGTTCGGAATCGATTTCACATTCCGCTGAAGTGATTCAACATCCTCCAAAGACAGCTCCCCAACCCCCATGAGGGCAGATTTGAGATTTGAGGGCAAATCGGGCGGATAAGCTGGGTGTTCGGAAATATCGCCCATCTTCTGGCAAAAACTGACGCACATAAACGACGCCGAAGGACGGAAAATAGTGACAGTGAATAAAAACACTACCGCAGTTCTCTTGCACTCAGAACAAAATATTGACAACGATGTAAAAGAAGTGCTACTAGTACGAGGTGGCACACAAAAGTTCCTGAAATTTCAGTTTTGTACTCTAATGGTTTCAAGTATACTGGAGTATCGCTGGGCGTCTCTCCATACATCCTTCTGAACCAGTGTGGCAACCGGCTCCGAGCTGAGATGTTTAGCTGTTGGCTGACGTTTTTCCATCCTTCTGTTTCGCGATGGCTAACTTGAAAGACCACAATGTCTGATTAAGTTTTGTTTTAAACTTGCGGAAACGCGCCGACTGAGGTTGACGAACGATCGAGTCACCACAGACTGTTCAGAAAATGAGGTTCAAAAATGGTTCAAACGGCTCTGAGCACTATGGGACTTAACATCGATGGTCATCAGTCCCCTAGAACTTAGAACTACTTAAACCTAACTAACCTAAGGACATCACACAACACCCAGCCATCACGAGGCAGAGAAAATCCCTGACCCCGCCGGGAATCGAACCCGGGAACCCGAGCGTGGGAAGCGAGAACGCTACCGCACGACCACGAGATGCGGGCAGAAAATGAGGGATATGAGTCCTCAGAATCGTAAGAAAGGCCATCAAAGAGCACTGCACCTTGGAAATAAGTTACCGGCATTCGCACGACAGCATGCGTTCGTAACGTGTTCCAAAACGCCGCGCATAGGAACGAGATTTTCCGGTGCTCGTACCTCGGTTCCTATTGGTCATAACATGGTAGGGTCAAGCTTTTTCGATAGCCCTTGGGCTAGAGTCCATTTCTATACCCACCAAAAGAATCTTCTTAGTATCACTATCCTACAACAAAAGGTCAAAGTATGAATATTACGCACTTCCTCCTGCTTAGGCAAATAGAGCAAGCCGGTTGGTTTTTCTTGCATTTGATGTGGTCTACGGTGACCTTGATAGTACTTATGGAGGCACCAGTAGTTCGTGGCCGGTTCCTCAGAAACCCATCACCGACGCACCAAAAAACCAAACAGAGGCTTCCAAGATGGCAATGCACAGCAAATGGCTGAAATTTTTACGATATATTCCTAAGATCTCGATCTAGAACAACTTTGAAAATTTTCTTCATATCTTTATCCGCTTCCAAGATACAGAGGCTCAAAGTTACCCTACTTGTATAGTAAAATGCGGTGTGAGACGAAAACGTAGTTTATAAAGCGACATAACACAGAGAAATCTACTGTAAAGTATCTCCGTTATCATCCGGGAACCCCATGTTGTAGTACTGAAACACAAGGAACATTTTTTGCACGTAAAATCCGATCTGAGGAGTAAAATTACTTTTGCGTTAAATTCAATTTCATCTAAGTAAACGGTCTAAATTTTACTGACCGATACATTTCTGAATGAGTTACATGCCCTGTTCCAGCGGGGGAAAGAAGGGAATCATCAGAAAAAATGGTCCTATCGGAGCAAAGAAATACGAATATGTTCCTGTTTATTTAAAAGACGCTGACCGATATGTGTGGTACCAGCTCTCTCATTCTACCTTCCTTAGAACCTTTAAAAATTTTCCCAAAAATTTTAGCATACGCTCATATTCGCGTTTTTTATGCTAAGAGAGAAGAAGACAGCGGCATTGACAAGGAGAACTAATAAAGACCAGAAGGTGGTAGACAGTGGTTGTGTTGCAGAAAAAGCGAAGGAGACAATGGGACTGTGAGAGAAAGGGAGGAACTCTGTGGCAGTGGAACATACTTCATAGTGAGAGAACAGTGTTAGGAAAAGGATGAAGGAGACAGCGCCAGAGAAGGAGGAATAAAGAGAAAGAGAAGGTGGATGTGAATGAGAACCAGTGATAATGAGAGGCAGGGTCTATGACAATGACAACAAGGAAGGGAGAGAAAGTGACAGTGAGAAGAGACAGCAGCAGTAGGAATGAAGGAATGAGATATTAGCATTAAAAGAGATCAAGAGGGAGACACTGACAGTGACACGAGACTGTTATAGTAGGATAGGATGAAGAGGACTGTGGCTGTGGGACGAAAGATAATGACAAATGAATTGGGCTGAATAAGTGAGTGAGAAAGAGCAACTGGGAGTGGATCGGTATGAGCGACTTGCAGCGGTGGACAAGTGAGTGTGAGTGAGTTACAGTTAGGAGAACTTGTGGGAGATTCAGGTGAGTCGCATATTTAAAAAAAGCGTGAATATGTTGATGTGCCAAAACTTTTGTGAACATTTTTAAAGGTGCTGAGGAAGGTAGACTGCGGTATCTGGTATCCATTTTTCAGTCAGTGTCTTTTAATTAAACACAAACATACTTTATTATTTTGTACTCCGATAGGATCATTTTTCCGCCGGTGGCACGTATGAACGTTTTCTGTCAGAAGAACTGAACACAAGAGCGACCAAGTTTGTTCAGCGACTACTTGAAGACGATCAGAACTAACATCGCTTGGAGGTCTGCAAAGTAACTGTTTCGAGACGATTCAATGATCTTTCAAAGGTTGTCACTGGTGACAAAAGGCGTGTTTACGCCTATGAGCCCGAAACGAAGCAGCAGTCGTCACAATGGAAGAGCTCTTCTTTACCTCGACCAAAAAAAGCCCAACAAGTCATGAGTGGCATGAAGTCATTGTTGATTTGTTCTCTTTTTTTACTTTCGTAAAGAGTTCGTAGCTCCCGATCAGACGGACAATGAAGGATTCTATCACCATGTTCTGAACTTAGGAGATGATATGAAGACAAAACGTCCACACAGGTGGCTTACAAACGAAATGAAGGCATTATCCAAATGAGATGGAAACCCGTTGTATTGTACATGTACAGACATATAAATGATTACAATTTCAGAAAAAAATGGGTGATTTGTTCGAGAGACAAGGCTTAACAAATTCAGCAAATCAACAATACGTTGGTCCATCCCTGGCCCTTATGCAAGCAGTTATTCGGCTTCGAATTGATTGATAGAGTTGCTGCATGTCCTCCTGAGGGATATCGGCAAATTCTGTCCAATTGGCGTGGTAGATCGTCAAAATACCGAGCTGGTTCGAGGACCCTGCCTTTAATACTCCAAACGTTCTCAGTTGGGAAGACATCCGGTTACCTTGCTGGCCAAGGTAGGGTTTGGCATGCACGAAGATAAGCAGTAGAAACTCCCAGCGTGTGCGGGCGGGCATTACCTTGCTGAAATGTAATCTTAGAATGAACAACAAACGTAATGTGCTGAAAGTGTGCCGCGAATGACAACCAAGGGGTCCTTCGATGAAAAGAAATAGCACATCAGACCATCATTCCTGGTTGTTTGGCCATATGGCGGTTGATAGGTCAGATTGGTATCCCGCCGCTGTCCAGGACGTCTCCAGATACGTCTTCGGTCCGAAATCTCACTGACTGAAATTGAATTGTCTTCAGTGATGAGCCCCAACTCGAATTGACGCTCGATGTCCAGCGAAGACATGTCTGGAGATGCCCCAGGAAACAGTGGAATACCAACCTGATCGTTGTTCTCCATACAGCCTGACAGCCATGAGTGATTGTCTGAGGTGCCAACTCATTTCACAGCACAGGAACCGTTTGGCTGTTATCCGCAGCACCTTTACAACACTGCGGTAAGTCGACAACATTCTACGCCTGTTTTGTTAGACTTCATGGCAAGCCATCCTGGGCTAACATTTCATCAAGCTAATGCCCTCTCTGCACACAGCGAGTGTTTCCACTGCTTGTCCTCGTGCTTGCTAAACCATGCCTTGGCCAACAAGGTCGCTGATCTCTCCCCAGTTGAGAACGTTTGGAGCATTATGATCATAGATTTTGACGATCTAACTCGTCAGCTGGACAGAATTCTGCGCGATATCCCTCAAGAGGACATCCAACAACTCTATCAATCAATGTCAGGGGCAGTAACTGCTTGCATACGGGCCAGAGGTCGAGCAACGCGTCATTGACTTGCTTAATTTACGAATCTCCTTCTCTTGAATTAATGATCAAATTTTTTGAAATTGTAATCGTTTGTTTGTTTGTACAAGTACATCACATCTACCGATTTCCGTCCCATTCGGATAATTCCTTCATACGGCGTCCTTTTTCCCTAGAGTTAAGATGATTCAAATGGCTCTGAGCACTATGAGACTCAACTGCTGTGGTCATTAGTCCCCTAGAACTTAGAACTACCGAGCGAGGTGGCGCAGTGGTTAGCACACTGGACTCGCATTCGGGAGGACGACGGTTCAATCCCGTCTCCGGCCATCCTGATTTAGGTTTTCCGTGATTTCCCTAAATCGCTTCAGGCAAATGCCGGGATGGTTCCTTTGAAAGGGCACGGCCGATTTCCTTCCCCATCCTTCCCTCACCCGAGCTTTCGCTCCGTCTCTAATGACCTCGTTGTCGACGGGACGTTAAACACTAAGATCCTCCTCCTCCTTAGAACTACTTAAACCTAACTAACCTAAGGACATCACACACATCCGTGCCCGAGGCAGGATTCGAACCTGCGACCGTAGCAGTCGCACGGTTCCGGACTGCGCGCCTAGAACCGCGAGACCACCGCGGCCGGCCCTAGGGTTAAGAATCTTTGACTAAAAGCAAGATAGCAGGTGCTCACCGTCCGCCATACTCACCAAACCTTGCTCCGTTTGACTTCTTCGTCTTCCCCAAAACGACAATCAGTTTCAAGGGGCGATGATTTGATACAGTGGAGGAGATTCAAGCTGAATCGCGAAAGGTCTTAAGCACTCTAACAAAGGAAGACTTCTAGAATGCCTTTCAAAAGTGGCAGAAATATTGGACTTCGTATATCCGCTCCAAAGGGTACTACTCTGAAGGTGATGGTGTAGTATAAGATCTAAGCAACACGTAATAACTTTTTTAACTTATTACAGTACGTCGGAACCAGGCACCTGGAGTGAATGACATTCCCTAAGAATTATTGAGATCCTCAGAAGAGCCAAACTTGATAAAACTATTCCAACTGGTATGCAAAACATACAGGGTGAGTCAGGAGGAAAGGTACACGCATTGAGGGGTGATAGCATTGTGAATAAAAACCTTCATATGACCAAATGCAACGTTCCGACGGGCTGCCGAGATAGAACACACATCACTTTTGTACGATTTCTTGAATCAATCGAAACCCCCACCCTCCAGCGAAAACATGTCACAGTACAAAGTTACATCCAGTTACCTACAAGAAAAAAGGACCTATTCATGCTTCTCTAGGACTTACAGTTTGCCCAAACACAGTGTGACGATACTGAAAACCTGGCGCGACGCGAATGCGCTGGAGCTTAGGTACTCTTTGTAGCCCAATCTGAAGTAGTTTCCCGACCTGATGGAACACAACTGTCCTGTATCAAACTGTTCGTCTCAGCTTCCTCTACACTACCGTCGTACGTTGTGAACAATAACGATGTTTGGATAACACGGAAAATAAGTAACAAGTATTATTACATACGTTTTATCTCGGAAACCATTCGCAATATGAAGTTTTTTGTTCAGAATCACTTACACTATCACGCCTCAAGCCCTGTACCTTTCCTCCTGACCCACCCCGTATAAGACAATCGAAGAATGTAATAATTCCTATTTCAAAGAAGGCAGAGCTGACAGATGTAAATAATACCGATCCATTAGTTTAATAAATCGTTGCTGACTAATTATTTGCACAAGAATGAAAAAAAAAAACTGATACAAGCAGACCTCGGCGAAGATCAGGTTGTTGGATTCCAGGGAAATCAGAAACGCGCAAGACGATACTGACCCTGACAAATTTAAGAAAAGCAAACCTATCTTTAGAGCATTTATACATCTAGAAAAAGCTTTTGATTAAGTTGACTGGAATACGCTCTCTGAAGTAGTGAAGGTAGCAGGGACAAAACACAGGAAACGAAATGCTACCTGCATCTTGTACAGAAACCAGACTACAGTTGTAAAAGTAGGACATAGAGTTGAGACGGGAGTGAGACATAGTCGTACCCTACACCTACGTTGTTCAGTTTGTATATTGAACGAACAGTAATAAAAATTAAGGAAAAATATGGAAAGGGAATTGTAGTTCATGAAAAAGAAAAAATTTCTTTGAGGTTCACCGATGAAATTGTAATGCTGTCAGAGACTGCTAAGAACCTGGAGGAACAGCTGATAGGTACGGATACTGGCTCGAAAAGCGGTAATAAGGTTATCAACAAAAGCAAAACAAGGATAATGGAATGTAGCTGAATAAAACCAGACGATGCTGACTGAATTATATTAGGGGGTGATACATTAACAGTAGTAGATGAATTTTGGTATTTTGGCAGAAAAATAATTATAGATAGCGGAAACAGAGAGAATATAAAATGCAGATTCGCAATAGCAAGAAAATTGTTTCCGAAGAAGAGAAACTTGTCAACATCGAATATATATTTAACTCTTTGCAAGTATTTGTACGAGATAATAGATAGTGCGGAACTGAAACGGGGACGATCAACTATTCAGCCAAAAACAGCATACAAACTTTCGAAACGTTGCACTACAGAAGAATGCTGTGAAGTAGATGGGTGGGCCGAATAATTAATGAGGAGAACTGAATCGAAGTGGAAAGAAAAGAAATTTATGGCACAACTTGACTAAAAGAAGGGATCGCTTGACATGATACATCCTGAGACATCAAAAGAACTGTCAGTTTGATAATGGAAGGAAATATGTGGGATAAAAATTGCAGAGATAAACCAAGGGACGAGTAGCGTAAACATCTAAGTCGCATAGGTCGCAGTAGCTATGCAGGTTTTCACGGAACGGACTAGCATCAAGACCTGCGTCAAACCAGTCCTCAGACTGAAGACCACAGCAACGACCTTTCGGGAAATGTTGGATACCACCTTGTACAAGAAACTACAGGACAGTCAAATGAAAACGAGGCAGATGGAAAAAAGGAAGTAAATTGTTGACTTCAAAACTAATCGTCCGAGCTCCTAATACATTTACCCAACGTGAGACAAGACGGTCAACGCCTTCTCAGGAGAACGTTTGCGGTTGCCTACGGAGCCATGATTGTACCCAGGCGTGCACCTGTTCGTCCGAAGATATTCGATGGCCACGAACGTCTTTCCTCGAAGCTCCAAAAATATGGAAATGGCCTGGGGAGGGATGGAGACTTTATAGATGATGTGTAAGGGCTTCCCAGGGAAACTTCTGCAGTGTAGTGGCCGGACCTACATGTTGCTAAGGTTGTTTGAAGTACGCTACAGAAGTTTAGCTGGAAAGCCTTTATACATCCTTCATGCAGTCCCGATCTCTCCTCATGCGATTTCCATGTTTTTGGAACCCTGGAGAAAGACATTCGTGCCGAGGATTTGTTTCGGATGAAGAGTTGCACGCCTCGGTATTCCACAATTCTCGTTTTCATTTTACTTCCCCTTATACAGTGGTCAGAAACGGTTTGAAAAGCTTGTAAGGGTGTTACTGGGTAGGTTGTGCTGAGGAATAACTGTTAAGGAAAGAATTCGATACGTTGCACCTTCTCCGAGTTAATTAGCATTGAAGTTAGCAAGTCAGGCTATTGCGCGCTTAAATTCAAGCTGCCGCCAGATACAATTAGTGGTAGTTTTTTCATAGCATAGATGATAGTGCACGCGACTGCTCAGCCTTTGGCTCGGGTTCGATTCGTACTACCGTCATTTGTAAAATTTTTGTATCGCTCTCTTGTTCGGTTTTAGGAAACCAAAGGAAGAACACGTTTGGTGACACCGTCTCTGGCAGGTCACTTGAATTTGCGCGCGCAATGCCCTTACTGGCTAACTGCAATGCTAATTAACTTGGAAACGGCGCAACGTATCGATTTTTTTCGCAACAATTATTTCTCAGCACAACCTACCTTCCAGCACCCTTACAAGCTTTTCAGACTATTTCTGACCACTCAGTCGATCCAATTTTGTTAGTGTAACAGTGCAACTTGTCTCTCGTGATTTCGTTGTAAAGGTGTGAGTTCGATGCAATGGTGTTCGTTCGGTATGACACGGAGACAACAGACCGAGCAATATTAAATTCCGTATTAGCTTTCAGGATACAGTACATGCTTTCGCGACCCACACACTACAGCAACGATCACCAAGATTATTTTCGAACACCTCCACAAAAGCTCTTAACCAGAATGATGTTCAGAGTCGCCGTTGAATCGATTCTACTTCCTCAAAATACTATTCTCTTGAGAGCAGATTTTAAGTTCGCAAAGAGTATAAAGCATGCCGAGGAGGATAGGACTGCTACCCCTCTCTTGACAAAAACCTAATGCACAAGAACGCTACTCTGGGTCGAAAAACTAAACGTAAAGTATAAATATACACCACCGCATTTCTCGTGTACATTTAGCAGTTCATAGGCAATCGTTAAAACAGAGAAAAATGAACTGTTTTAGACACATAATGGTAACTTGTTACTTAACAAGTTGATATTGAGTTCTACAATACTGTATTACTCTACCTTGTTTGTTGCGAATGTGATGGATTAGCTAAGAAAACTGGCGATGTATCTGAAGACGTTATGACACATACACAGGCAACAACGAAGCCAGACAAAATAATGGTCGATACGGAACGCCTGGAGCAAAACCTCCGGCCGAACTTCTATTGGTGAAAAACTTCACGTGATCATACTGTACATAAATGACATATGAATGTGACTCCAAAGAAATTTACTGATATCTCACGGTATAAGGCTCACTGTTTTTTTTTTTTTCCTTCCTCAACATGGTCAACATTTATGTGACACTAATGTATGATTTGTATCTTTAGGTGAAAATGAGAATAATGTTTGTTTTTATAACATTTAACCCATGTCATTCTATTTTTTATAACTTTCCGTTTTGTGCAGTTTTTCGATTATTCGAATTATCTACAATACGACCTAGCCCGAATAAACAATGTTCCATTGTCCATTGTCTACATAGTTCCATATTTCAAATTTGTTAAAGTGGTCATTTTCAGCCACAAAAATTTGTCATATATTATTTATATTAGATATGATTCATATTATAATATTTATTTATTTTCTACTTATAGGAGCAAGTTTTTAGCAGGATAGATGAGCAAAAATTATGGTGTGAAATTTTCAAATCTATAAGTAAAAAATACTGCAATATTCCAGAAAAAACCGTTTTAAACAAGTCGAAAGGCTTCTGAAATGGAAATTAATATCATCTTGGAGCAAGAAAACGGCGTCTGATGCTCTAAAAGGAATACAGTACACTCTCGCTTTTCGGACCTAAATAAATCAGTTGTAAAATTGACTTTAGAGAAGTGCAAGTTTTCGACTTTCGCAGAAAAGAAACAGGTTATTGAGCCTGTGGGCTGTGAAATGGAAAAGGTAAAGAAGAGGTGCCAAAAAATTTCGGGGTTTCGTCATCCGCACTAGCAACAGTTCTGAAGCAGAAACATCGGACTGCTGAAAACACAGCTAGGTGAGTATCACCGCCTTGAAGAAAATTTAATGAAATGGCTTACTCGATCTAGAGCACAAAACTTAACTGTCGAAGATTATATCTCAGTCTGGGCACCGAAGGGTTCGTCGCTGGTGTGGGCTGGCTCACCAACTTTTAAAAAGGCATAACGCCGTATATATGAAGATTAGTGGAGAGAGTGCGAGCACGGATGACATAGTTCGTTCGACACAGAAAAATGATCTAGGTTTCTTGCTCGCAAATTACGACGCACAACACGTGTTCGCTACTGACGAAACATGATTTTTCTGTAAGTGTCTTCTCGACTGGAAACTGACTTTTACGGATGGAAAACGTCGTGATGGAGAATATAGCAAAGAAAGACTAAAGCTGTTACTTGCTGTCCTTGTTGCTTTAAAAAACGAAAAATCATTTAAATGTTTTGCGAAACGATTCGCCTACAAGTAAGAAATAAAACAGGGTACACAAGGATTTGACGCATCTTATTTGCCGTACATGAGTTTGAGCACCATTCAAAGGCACGTGAGATATGTCTGCAATCTATTTTATTTCTTACTAATTTCACGAAACATCTGACCAGTTTTTCCATTTTTTTATTTCAAATTTTGCTCAGAAAACGTGATCTTATTGACACTTAATTTGCTATTCTAGGGTCTTCAGTTCTCAAAATGCCCCAAATTTAGTACTTGATTCGATGGAAACAAGTATGGAAAGTCAAATATCTCATCATCGTAGCTTTTTTCAAGCACATTAACTAGGTCACGAAGAGAGAAACTTTTTGAAATTTCATTTGTCTTCCTAATGTGTACCGTTCTCGAAATGTTCTAAATTAGGAGATGATTAGAAGAAAGCCATTTAATAATGAAACATCACTCCAGTTGCGCAAAATAGCCACGCCTTGAAGAAATGAACTCTTCGATTCCTCATTTGCCGTCCTAGAGTCTTGTTTTTGAAAGGTCGCAACTTCAGTAGCTCAATCGAAGGAAGCTTTTTTTGAGAGTTGAATATCACACCAATATCACTTTTATTAGCTTGAAGAGATAAAACCTTTGAAATTTCGTTAACGCAGCTGTCTGTGGAATATTTCATTTTTCTCTCAAATTACTAATTAAGTCATTGGCCAGTTTGATACCGTATTTCTACATTTCTCACTCTTCCTTTCGTTATGAAAATATGGACAAAAATTCATTGTGTAACTTGCCCTGAAATCACTAATTATTTTTTTTAATTGTCGTGATTTCTTGAAAGCATTAAATACTTTTCTTGCAAAACTAGATTTCATGCTGGTCAGTTTGATATCCCTTTTGCCCATCTCTCACTCTTCGTTTCTCTATGAAAATGGGACACAAAATTTTCCCTCAAATTTCAAATTAATTTGTTCTTAAATATCCCTATTAATTTCAAATAATTTTTTTTATTTTGCAAAACTAGACCTCACGCTGGTCTGTTTGACACTCCTTTTATCCATTGGCCACTCTTCGTTTGGGTATGAAAAACCAAACAGAAGACCACTGTGTAATTTATAGGATTATTGTTTGAGCGGAGCCATAAAAAGGCGTGGTTAACAAAACGTTAAAATAAATAAAACCATTTTTGTTGTTACGTTCAGCTTCCTTTTGGAAAGAAATACAAATCTTATTGAAAGTACAGTACTATTTTTTAACTTTATTTTTGTAGTGAATACTTTTATTTCGACTTTGTCCTGATACTAAATCCATCAGTCAAACTTCCATTAAATCGTACTCTCACTAATTTGAGCTTTGTGTTTTAAAGAAATTTAGCAACACTCAAGGCAATATTGACCCTAAGACATCCCTTAAGAGATTCAAATTGTGAAGGTAGCAGGGGCAAAATTCAGGAAGCGAAGGGTTATCTGCAGCGATATTGCATTTATAAGAGATGAAAGGCATGAAAGGGAAGCAGTAGTTAAGAAGGTAGTGGGACCAGGTTGTAGCCTACCTTGATTTTACTCCATTTTATTCAGTCTGTACATTGAGCAAGCAGTAAAGGAAACCAGAGAAACATTTGGAAAGGGAATTATAGTTCATGGAGAAGAAGCAAAAACTTTGAAGTTTGCCGATGACATTTGTAATTCTGTCAGAGACTACTAAGAACTTGGAGGAACTGCTGAAAGGAATGGGCATTGTCTTGGAAAGCGGTCACAAGATTATCAAATAATAGTGAAACAAGGATAATGGAATGTAGTCGAATTAAATCAGTTGATACTGAGGTGATTAGATTAAGAAACGAGACACTAAATATGGAGATGAATTTTGCTATCCGGGCACTAAAATAACTGATGATAGCCGAAACAGAGAGGGTATAAAATGCAGACTGGCAATAGCAAGAAATGCGTTTTTGAGAAATAGAAATTTGTCAAAGTCGAATTAAATTTAACACTAGAAGCGCTGTGGGGGCATTTTTGTCCCATAGCAAAATTTTAACTACTCTCCCTCCTCTAATTGTTTTAGGAGGTAGGTGAGTGTTACGACTTAATATTTCGAATTACAAGTCAATGCCGTCAGTTGCACAGTTTTCGAGATAAAACGAGAAATACCTATACCAGCCAACGTGACATTTTTGTCCCACTGAATAAACTATGCGGTGCCGACTGCCACACGTTATTGGCTTCCTTTCTTTGGCCTGCTGCTGCAATGCAAATCTAAAACTAAGCGCGGCGTCTTACATGGAATTAAACTTCATATAACTAGCACAAACAGGCGCTGTGAAGTAGCGCAAGATCACTCGTAGCAATGAGCAGATGCTCTGAGGGAGAGCATGTAGACGTATTTCAGCTGATTCTGATTATGATGCGAAATTAGTTACAGCTGGGAACTCGTATGAATCAGAGACCAGCTATGAAGATTCTTTTGAGTTTCCATGTAAACATAGTAGTGGAAATAGTAATAAATGAATCGTTTCTGAGACGTATGGTTTTGTTTTCCCAGTTTTCGTTGCGGTTGTGTTCTTCCCACGAATGATGCTCATTTCACTGATCTGTAGGAGCCGCCTCATTCAAAGGGCAACCACATCATCACGATAATAGAAAAGTTAGTAGAGACGGTTCTGCCACAATGATTCGTGGTTGTACAGCCAAAACTGCTACGGATGACGTTTTTCAAGATAACAGTAATGCATAAAGTGTAGGTACAACGAAATGGCGCAAAATTGAGCTATTGAGATGCTACAAGGTGCCCTAATTCAGGTAAAAATTCTTTCTCGGTAATTTGTTTATCGGTACAGAGACTGAAGCTCCTGACTGACCTAAGTGGCTAATGATATTGGAACTCCTAAAAGCAGCGGAAAGCAAATTGTTCTTCAGGGGAATTTTGGTCATTCTCCATAAGCGTAAAGGTTTGTCTTTTCTGGTGTCACGTAACTGCTTCAGGAAATTTATGATGTACCTCATGTCGACACGGTCCGAGCGGCTAAAAAAAATAAAAGCTTGCTCTCATGTTACACGTATGTGAGACAGTCATAAGAAACTGCCAAAAGTATTCATGATCCGTATACCTGTGTCGATAAGCAGTGTTCCTGTCCAAGTTTAGATGTCGGTTCACCCATTTCAAAACCTAATAAGTGTGAGCAGAAATACGGCATGACTGTCGATTAAGATTCTCAGCGTATACTGAATGCTTTCCCACATCTTCGTGAGAATGAAACTCGTGCTGGTAGTGAACGTAAAGTATCTAGCATGACTTTACCTAATATTTAGTACTAAAACAAAGTAACTGACAATAAGAGTGACTATCTGTTACAGGAAAATTCATCCCCTAAAATAAAAAAGGGTAAGAACAAACTGTAAACGCATCGATCAGAGATGGAATATTTGTGTCCCGTCAGTTGGTTGGTGGTTCGAAAATTCTGCGGTTCTAGTGCTCGGTCTTTGTAACGATCACACAGATATTGTTGTGGGGAGCGCAAATCAGTGACTGCAGTTTATTGGCAGAATACTCAGAAAATGAAAAAGTTCTACTAAAGAGTCGACCTACACTAGACTTGTCCGTATTCTTCCGGAGTTTTGTTGCCCGGTGTGGGATCCGCACTAGCTAGGACTGAGGGAGGACATCGAAAAAGTTCAAAGAAGGGCAGAGAGAGTGCAACGGATATGATACGCAAATTGGAGCGGCAGTCATTAAAACAACTGCGTTTTTCATTGCGGTAGGATCTCCTCGTGAAATTTCAGTCAGCTTGCTTTCTTCTATGATTGTGAAAATACGGAATGTCTCAAAACGTGCGCTATAACAAATTTTTACAGCCCACAATTAAGATATTCACACCATATTTGGCTCATGTGAGAAACACACTTGTGTGTGTTCCAGCTTGTCGTGACTGAAGCATTATGACGACGGTTCAAGAAAAGGCTGAGAGTATGGACTAGTTTATTCAGACCAAACCGGAGACGCAGCTTCAAAGGAACTTCGAAACATGATATAGGAAGGAAAGACCCTTGCGGATTTCGATATGCTGGTGATACAGGAATTTTATGCAGACAGGGAGCGTTGATGTGCACCATCAGACTGGATGACCTGGAATCAATGAAGCTAACACACAACGGATTTACAAGGGTGATCCAATTCTTTGGCCTCATAGGCCGCCTGACATTACACCGGTGGACTTCTACGAGGATAAGCCAAAGACAGAGTCTACCAAAGACCCGTTAACCACATTGTCACAGCTGATGCGAATATGTTGCGCCCTATGTGGATAGACAGTCGTGTATGGATACAGTTTGAACACAGACTGGGTGTCGTACGTGGACACCAAATGCGCACATGTTGACATTGACTGAAGGCATAAAAACTTTGGGAGACAGGGAGTCACGTAAGCCAGACATGGTGTGAATATCTTAATTAGTTTGGATGCTGTGACACAAAGTTGTACCGTACCTTTTGAGACACCTTGTATTTTCTTGGCACCCACCTACATAGGGAGAAATGATCATCATAATAAAATAAGAATATCAGAACTAGCACGTTTTTCCCGCACGCTGTTCGAGAGTGGAACGCTAGAGAAACAGCTTGAGGGTGGTACGATGAACCCTCCGGCAGGCACTTAATTGTGGATTTTAGATTAAACGTGTTGATGTAGATATAGAAGTATTTCTATAAAATGTAACCCAGCGCGGAAATGAAACGTGGACGATAAACAGCTCAGACGAAAATAGAATACAAGCTTTTGACTCTTGCGGAGTACTGCTGTGCTGTATGGGATCCTTACCGGATAGGATTGACGGAGGACATCCAAAAAGTTCAAAAAAGGGCGTCTCGTGTTGTATTATTGTTAATAGGGGAGAGATTTACACGAATATGATACGCGAATTGGGCTAGAATTAATTAAAACAAAGGCGTTTGTCGGTAAGGCAGGATCACCTCATGAAATTTCGATCACCAAATTTCTACTCAGAGCGTGAAAATATTTTGTTAGCGCCCGCATACATAGAGAAAAATTATCATCGTAATAAGATAAGAGAAATCAGTGCTTCTACAGAAAGATTTAAGCATTTTCAGCATGCTGGGTCGATTGCAGGATAGCAGTTTGTGGTTAACAAGTCTGATGTAGAAAACAGCTAAAGTTGCGAAATTTAGTTGTTCTTATTTAACTAAGGGCCGGTTTATGGTATCAGAACCCATTCTTAAATTATCCAAACAGAAAAAAATGGTAATTTTTGTTTTGCTGGAGCCACATTTATGATAAATTTTTGAATATACTGCCACCATTTGACTGTAATAATTTTTATTTTATTGTAATACGATCCAGATTTCGGCCTTAGGCCATTTTCAAGAACAGAAACTGGAATAAACAACAGAATTACAAATAATAAAAGCAAAGCAACCATAGAAAATAGTGTATAAATACCTAGATTCTTTACTTTATTTACATGACAAAAGACATCAGACTGGTATGAAATACAAGTCCTTATCGAAAAAGCATATCTGGTCGCATAGGCCAGATCTGCCATTAGTAAAAATGAGAACGCCTCTAAAATGCCCAAATACTCATATGTATTGCAGACTTTCATTCCCGGACCCTACAACACTGCTGTTAAATAAAGTTGCTCACCAGTAAACAGGTATGTGCCACACTACTGTATCTGAGCAACTGATATGGACATAGATGTTCCACAGATCGCCTGAGAGATATCACAGTCTGAACAATGCAATCTGTGTTGTATAAGGGGCATACAATCTGTTGTGAAAGGGGGCAAGATAGCTTAACTGTTTATTTTGCGTGATGATTAATTATCTTGGCATCCGTTGGTACATAATAAAGTTTGCATTATATGACACGGAGGTCCACTATTAAAGTTCACAAGGAAACATCGTGAAGTGTCTTATCGTAAAATAACTACTCCCATGTTTTATACAATTAACTTTATTACAAGGTAGAAATTCCATGTTTGTTACAAATATATTACGATAAGACACTTCACAATATTTACATGTGAACTTCAGTACTGGACCTCCATTGCATATAGTGTGCAGGCCGCAGTGGTCTCGCGGTTCTAGGCGCTCAGTCCGGAACCGCGCGACTGCTACGGTCGCAGGTTCGAATCCTGCCTCGGACATGGATGTGTGTGATGTTCTTAGGTTAGTTAGGTTTAATTAGTTCTAAGTTCTAGGCGACTGATGACCACAGATGTTAAATCGCATAGTGCTCAGAGCCATTTGAACCATTCCATATAGTGTAAACACTGTCATGTTCCTATGAAGCCAAAAATAATTATATTATCAAGCAAAATAAACAGTTCAGCTACATAGTTCCCTGATACACCACAGATGGCATGAGCAGACTGTGATGTCTCTCAAACGATCTTTGGAAGATCTTTTCATCATGTTCATGTCAGAAGTTGCTCACACACAATAGTGTGGCCCATAGATGTTCATTTGTTAGCTGTGCTATAGGGTTGGTTGGTTGGTTTATGGGAGTTGAAGGGAGCGGACTGCAAAGGCCATCGGTCCCTACTACAAAGTTCAGAAATGAAAATCTGCCATGTAATTACTAATGACAGATCTGGCCTGTACGACCAGATATGCTTTTTTTTCGACAAGGACTTGTATTTCATATCAGTCTGATATCACTTGACATATAAATAAGGCAAAGAAAGATTCATGGTGTCCTGTTTCTTGTTTTTGTGATTTATATTTCTATTGTTTATTTCAGTTTTTGGAATCTGAAAAGGGTCGAGGGCGAAATCTGGTTCGTATAGCAATGAAACAAAACCTATTGCAGCACGCAATACAATAGTAACATGTTTGTGTGGTATCACGGGATGCACCATTTTTTCTGTTTGGATTATTTGAGAATGGATTCTGATGACCCAAACCGGTCATCGATTAAATGAAAAGAACAGTATTAAGCAAATCTGGCTGTTTTCTACATCAAACTGGAAATATTTAAGTGTTAGTTTTTTACCGCTCGTTTTGTACTATCGCGAAATAGGGGATAGAATACCGCCGCGCGGGATTAGCTGAGCGGTCTGGCCGGCACGGTAGCTCAGCGTGTTCGGTCAGAGGGTTAGATGCCCTCTGTACTAAATAAAAACTGAGTTAATCGATCAACAATGAACTTAAACGGATGCCTTACGACGTCCGCCCCGAACAGATGCATGCAACGAACAAAAGCGAACAAAATGAGATAAAAAAAGCGGTCCAAGGCGCTGCAGTCATGGACTGTGCGGCTGGTCCCGGCGGCGGTTCGAGTCCTCCCTCGGGCATGGGTGTGTGTGTTTGCCCTTAGGATAATTTAGGTTAATTAGTGTGTAAGCTTAGGGACTTATGACCTTAGCAGTTAAGTTCCATAAAATTTCACACACATTGAACATGTTTTGAATAGAGTACCACGGATATAGTACGCGAATTGGGATCGCAATAATTAAAACAAAGGCAGAATCTTCTCACGAAATTTCAGTCACTAACCTTCTACTCAGACTGTGAAGATTTTTTGTTGGCGACCACCTACATAGGGCGAAATGATCATCGTAATGAAGTCAGAGATCGCAGGGGAAGATTTATGTATTGATTTTTCCCGCGCGCTTTTCGAGAATGGTACGCTAGAGAAATAGCTTGAAGATGTTTCGATGGAGTCTCTGCCAGGCACGTAACTGTGAATTGCAGAGAAGTCATGTAGATGCAGCCGTAGGTGAACCGTAGTTGCATGTTTCTTCGATTAATAGTACCAGTTTTTCCCGTGCAAAAAGTGCATCTACATCTACGTGATTATTCTGCAATTCACACTTAAGTGCTTGGCAGAAGGTTCATCGAACCACAATTATACCAGCTCTCTACCATTCCACTCCCGAACAGCAGGCGGGAAAAACGAACACCTAAACCTTTCTGTTCGAGCTCTGATTTCTCTTATTTTATTTTGATGATCATTCCTACCTATGTAGCTTGGGCTCAACAAAATATTTTCGCATTCGGAAAAGAAAGTTGGTGACTGAAATTTCGTAAATAGATCTCGCCGCGACGAAAAACGTCTTTGCTTTAATGGCTTCCATCCCAACTCGCGTATCATATCTGCCACACTCTCTCCCCTATTACGTGGTTATACAAAACGAGCTGCCCTTTTTTGTACCCTTTCAATGTTTTCCGTCAATCCCACCTGGTAAGGATCCCACACCGCAATATTCTAACAGAGGACGAACGAGTGTAATGTAAGCTGTCTCTTTAGTAGACTAGTTGCATCTTCTAAGTGTCCTGCCAATGAAACGCAACCTTTGGCTCGCCTTCCCCACGATATTATCTATGTGGTCTTTCCAACTGAAGTTGCTCATTAATTTTAACACCCAGGTACATCTACATCCATACTCCGCAAGCCACCTGACGGTGTGTGGCGGAGGGTACCTTGGGTACCCCTATCGGTTCTCCCTTCTATTCCAGTCTCGTCTTGTTCGTGGAAAGAAGGATTGTCGGTATGCTTCTGTGTGGGCTCTAATCTCTCTGATTTTATCCTCATGGTCTCTTCGCGAGATATACGTAGGAGGGAGCAATATACTGTTTGACTCTTCGGTGAAGGTACGTTCTCGAAACTTTAACAAAAGCCCGTACCGAGCTACTGAGCGTCTCTCCTGCAGAGTCTTCCACTGGAATTTATCTATCATCTCCGTAACGCTTTCGCGATTACTAAATGATCCTGTAACGAAGCGCGCTGCTCTCCGTCGGATCTTCTCTATCTCTTCTATCAACCCTATCTGGTGCGGATCCCACACTGTTGAGCAGTATTCAAGCAGTGGGCGAACAAGTGTACTGTAACCTACTTCCTTTGTTTTCGGATTGCATTTCCTTAGGATTCTTCCAATGAATCTCAGTCTGGCATCTGCTTTACCGACGATCAACTTTATATGATAATTCCATTTTAAATCACTCCTAATGCGGACTCCCAGATAATTTATGGAATTAACTGCTTCCAGTTGTTGACCTGCTATTTTGTAGCTAAATGGTAAGGGATCTATCTTTCTATGTATTCGCAGCACATTACACTTGTCTACATTGAGATTCAATTGCCATTCCCTGCACCATGCGTCAATTCGTTGCCGATCCTCCTGCATTTCAGTACAATTTTCCATTGTTACAACCTCTCGATATACCACAGCATCATCCGCAAAAAGCCTCAGTAAACTTCGGGGTCATCCACAAGGTCATTTATCCCCCAGCGGCACACCTAAAATCACTCTTACTTCTTACTTACATGGGAACCTCCCCAAACCCCCCCCCCCCCCTCAGATTAAGTTATAAGTTGGCACAATGGATAGGCCTTGAAAAACTGAACACAGATCAATCGAGAAAACAGGAAGAGGTTGTGTGGAACTACGAAAAAAATAAGCAAAATTTACAAACTGAGTAGTTCATGCGCAAGACAGGCAACATCAAGGATTATCTGAGCACTGGAGCGCCGTGGCCCCGTGGTTAGCGTGAGCAGCTGTGGAACGGGAGGTCCTTGGTTCAAGTCTTCCATCGACTGAAAAGTTTAAATTAAATAAATTAATTTATGATTATCACATCCACAAAAAAACTAAATCGGACAAGGGAGAAGAATCTTTTTACCCATTCGCCAAGTGTACAAGTTAGGTGGGTCGACAACATATTCCTGTCATGTGACGCACATGTCGTCACAAGTGTCGTATAGAATATATCAGACGTGTTTTCCTGTGGAGGAATCGGTTGACCTATGACCTTGCGATCAAATGTTTTCGGTTCCCATTGCAAAGTCACGTCCTTTCGTCTACTAATCGCGCGGTTTTGCGGAGCGGTCGCGAAACACAGGCACTAAACTTATTACAGTGAATAGAGACGTCAATGAACGAACGGACAAATCATAACTTTGCGAAAATAAAGAAATTAAACTTTTCACTCGAGGGAAGACTTGAACCTAGGACCTCTCGTGCCGCAGCTGCTCACGCTAACTACAGGACCACGATGCTGTTGAGTTCAGAAATTCCTTGATGTTGCCTATCTTTCGCATGGACTACTCAGTTTGTATATTTTGCTTATTTTTTCCATAGTTCCACACAACTTCTCCCTGTTTTCTCGATTGATCTGTGTTCAGTTTTTCAAGGCCTATCCGCAGTCCCAACTTATAACTAAATCTGAGGGGGGGGGGGGGGGGGGGGGGGTGCGATGGGGAGGTTTTATTGTTAGTTGTATTGACAGCCTTGAGAATTGTACTATTTATCGAGTAATCGAATTCCAACGGATTTGTTTTGGAACTCGTGAGGATCACCTCACACTTTTCGTTATTTAGCGTCAACTGCCACCTGCCACACCATACACCAATCTTTTCTAAATCTCTTTGCAACTGATACTGGTCTTCGGATGACCTTATTAGACGGTAAATTACAGCATCATCTGCTAACAAAATTTACTGGACTGATTGTGTATGTGTTGTGTCCAAGGAATAGAAAAGCAACTGGAATCACTCAACAGAGGAAAGTTCACTGGGCCTGACGGGATACCAATTCGATTCTACACAGAGTACGCGCGAAAGAACTCCCCTCCCTCCCCCCCCCCCTTCTAACAGCCGTGTACCGCAAGTCTCTAGAGGAGCGGAAGGTTCCAAATGATTCGAAAAGAGCACAGGTAGTCCCAGTCTTCAAGAAGGGTCGTCGAGCAGATGCGCAAAACTATAGACCCATATCTCTGACGTCGATCTGTTGTAGAATTTTAGAACATGTTTTTTTGCTCGAGTATCATGTCGTTTTTGGAAACCCAGAATCTACTCTGTAGGAATCAACATGGATTCCGGAAAAAGCGATCGTGTGAGACCCAACTTGCTTTATTTGTTCATGAGACCCAGAAAATATTAGATACAGGCTCCCAGGTAGATGCTATTTTCCTTGACTTTCGTAAGTCGTTCGATACAGTTCCGCACTGTCGCCTGATAAAGTAAGAGCCTACGGAATATCAGACCATCTATGTGGCTGGATTGAAGAGTTTTTAGTAAACAGAAAAAAGCATGTTGTTATCAATGGAGAGACGTCTACAGACGCTAAAGTAACCTCTGGCGCGCCACAGGGGAGTGTTATGGGACCATTGCTTTTCACAATATATGTAAATGACCTAGTAGATAGTGTCGGAAGTTCCATGCGGCTTTTCGTGGATGATGCTGTAGTATACAGAGAAATTGTAGCATTAGAAAATTGCAGCGAAATGAAGGAAATCTGCAGCGGGTAGGCACTTGGTGCAGGGAGTGGCAACTGACCCTTAACATAGACAAATGTAATGTATTGCGAATACATAGAAAGAAGGATCCTTTATTGTATGATTACATGACAGCGGAACAAAAACTGGTAGCAGTTACTTCTGTAAAATATCTGGGAGTATGCGTGTGTAACGATTTGAAGTGGAATGATCATATAAAATTAATTGTTGGTAAGGCGGGTACCAGATTGAGATTCATTGGGAGAGTGCTTAGAAAATATAGTCCATCAACAAAGGAGGTGGCTTACAAAACACTCGTTCGACCTATACTTGAGTATTGCTCATCAGTGTGGGATCCGTACCAGATCGGGTTGACGGAGGAGATAGAGAAGATCCAAAGAAGAGCGATGCGTTTCGTCACAGCGTTATTTGGTAAGCGTGATAGCGTTACGGAGATGTTTAGCAAACTCAAGTGGCAGACTCTGCAAGAGAGGCGCTCTGCATCGCGGTGTAGCTTGCTCGCCAGGTTTCGAGAGGGTGCGTTTCTGGATGAGGTATCGAATATATTGCTTCCCCCTACTTATACCTCCCGAGGAGATCACGAATGTAAAGTTAGAGAGATTCGAGCGCGCACGGAGGCTTTCAGACAGTCGTCCTCCCCGCGAACCGTACGCGACTGGGACAGAAAAGGGAGGTAATGACAGTGGCACGTAAAGTGTCCTCCGCCACACACCGTTGGGTGGCTTGCGGAGTATAAATGTGGATGTAGATGTGGATGTAGTTTAAAAAAAAATTGGTAGTTTGGTTCAACAGTGTTGGTTCGGTGCGAGGCGAAGAGACTGCGGCTTCGGCTCCGTCAGCGGACGAGGCATGTGGAGCGGAGCGAGGTGTCCGCGCGCGGAGGCGCGTGGCCCGGCTGTCGTAGCGAATCATAAACACGTAACGGCCGACATGTATCTGGGCGCTGAATGAATGGCGAGGCGAGCGCCATGTGCCCCTCCCAGCGGCGGTGGCGCCAGGGCGGGGGCCGGCCGCCGCTGCGACTACTGCAGCGCACCTGCCCACACGGCGCGCGACGCGGCACACCTACTCGGCGCGCCACGCCGCGCGGACGGGCCCACACCATCGATCCCATTGCCGCTGCCGCCGCCGCCACTCGCCTTACGCTGCGCTCCCGAAAAACCCGAAAAAAATTTTTTTCTTCCTCTCTCCAAAATGGCTCGACTCGAACGGCGCGGGAACTTGGCTTCTGCGACCGGACCACCCCGCCCAAAACGGCGTCCGCCCCCGCCGCTGCGGGTCAGGCAGCGCGCGCGCACACGCACACACGCCGGCACTGCATACGCACTCCGCCCACGCGCTTTCCTGCGTGCTGCCCTCCTATCGCCAGCGAATACTGTGCTCACTGAAATTCGCATACTACTTCACCGCGTGGTACTGCTCTCGCAAGCGCCTACACTACACATTCATTTACTTATTTTAATTTTTCAATACGCTACGATCACAAGAGCGATTAACAATGCGGTAACCTATTTCGACCAGCCAGTGCTCGTCTTCACATTGTCAATTGATAAAAGAACGAAACAAGAATCATTGCAGATTCTATAACGTCTATCAACTTTTCGAATAACGACGTAAAGGAATATAATTATATGTATAAGGCATACGCTACAAGAGGTGATCAAATATTCTTTGTCAACAATACTAAAGGCAACAACATATAGAGGTCGAGGCTGTACAGGAGGAGTGCTACACGAAGATACAACTCATTGACAGCAACCGCGCGAACACATTCGTAGCAATAATAGGAACACCGCCATCTCAAAGAAACAACTGAGAAATCAAAGAAAACGATTATCAGGCACATATCGTAACACCAAAGTTCGAAAAACTCCGAGTGAACGTAGTGGAAATAGAACTAACAAGCTAACAGGAACCTAACAGAAAATGGCATTCACAAACAAACCATTCGAGCGAGAGGGAGAACAAAATTTCAGAACCGTAATTTACAAACGCAAATCTGCTCAGAAGTCTCCTTTATAAAATACAAACGCTCAACTACAACGGTAATAAAAAGGCACGAACGGATGAAGAGATATTGTAAAGGATTAAAGAAAATTGATGCTAGATTAGGTCAAACGCGCTCCGTGGATGGACGCAAAAGATAAAAGAAAATCGCTACTAAAATGAGAAATCATGAAAGCGTTGTTCGAAATAAAATAGGCAGCATCATATAGTATCTCAGAAACCGGAAATAAAGTATCATAAAAACGAGTGAATAACAAGTAAATAAACGTGGTGCTTACTACCGTAGCGTGCGTAACCCGATGCGCGCTTGTTACTCTCGTACAGCGCTACGGTACACTATGCTAGCCACAATTTTGAAACTTGTAAATTTTACCGCGCTATGATTTATATAGTGCCACGTATTTCTGCTCAGCATATTATCTACTACGAACCAATGCTTCGTTTGCAAAGACAGTTTATAATCTGCCTTCTATTTGAGGTCCGAAACAAGTAACAAATGTTACGTGGACACAAAAACAGTAAAACCCACTCTTTCTGACAACAACGCCGAGTAAATGTGCTGCATAAAATAAAGTCTAATTTTGCTTTAATAACATAGTTCTCGTACTAAAATTGCTTTGTTTTTGCTGAGTAACGACTATATTGACGACATAGCTTCCCCAAGAATCGCCCGCTTTCCGACATCACTGAGTCTATCTAATTCACGACGTGCAGTCTCAGGACAAAAATCGGATAGCAAAGACTCTTTCTTTCGTCTCCAAACTCAAATACTTATCGAGACTGATGACCTGATCTACAGCAAATATCTGTTTACTATGCGGTCACAGATAAGTAGGTGAAGAATTACAGTTTGGTGCGATCACACCTTCCTCAGACATACAGCAATGTAACATTCCACACCTAGACGCATTTAGGTCATGTAAACGTTTTAACAAAGTATCTCCATTAAGTACGTTGTATTGCAAAAGAAATCACAAAATTTAGTGCAATATAAAATTTCTTTTCTAATTGATAACTTTCACTGAATTGCATGTAGACGCGCTAAGCTTCTGAGAGATAGCTGTAACCATGGCTGTGTATTGACGCCCATACATACATAAACATCGTCTCGATTAATGAAAATATGCTATCTTACAGTTTCCATTTTTATACAAAAAAATCACTCCTTTTGTCTTTAGAGATATTAATGTGTCAAAATGTTAATATCTGTAAGAGCTACCTATTTCTCTACTCATGCGATCGACAGTCTTACTGGCCGAATGTAGCAGCTCACTATGGAATACAGTTTGCAGTTTTTAAGGAATTATCTCGAGGAATGGCTTGCATCTGCTCTGTCCACTTTTTTTCCTACCTGAAGCACTGCACAGCTTCCAGATATGACTGTTCCTAAGTTATCAAGACAAAATACGTTTCGGAAAAGGCATTAAAAATGCTACCGGTGGCCATATTACTGAGAAAATCGTTCCAGTGAGCCAGAATAAGACATCCTACAAGAAACACGCTCAAAGTAAAACCGCTCGCAAAGTTTAAAACGATTCCCCCCCAATTTCAGACGGCTTACGTACAGAATTTTTAGAAGGTTATGCAAGTATAAGAACTTCTTTAGAGCTTCTTGAGAGATTGTACACGATGACATCACGCTTTCGTTCTCTTTCGGCAGTGTATACAACTAAGTGCCCGACCGTGTCTTTGTACTCATAATAATAAGGCGGACTTGAATAAGTAATTATAACAGACATCAAATACAACGAAAAAAATCATAAAGAGCTCTGTAGTACAGCGCTTATACATCGTAAGGATCTTTTTGTCTGCAGGAGGCACGATTACAAAATGCTGCTGAATCAAGTACATGACAAATATCGTCTTACACTATTATCAAATATCAGTGGCTAGTCGCACAGGAAATTTGAATCCGCAGCTCCTATTATTAATTTTAAGAGGCATAGCACTGAAACATAAAATCTCCGGGGTCAGCCGGAGTACGTCGGATACACAGACACGGTACGGTTTTATGAACTGTAAGTTGTGTTAAGAATTGAAAGCATCATGACAGAGAAAAATAAGGGGCGGCTAGGGTGAGTTTCGACCCGAATAGGTGCCCCACATTGGGAGCTGTCAGGCGGCGAGCGAGGCCACCACGAGGGGTGTCCCGGCCGGCGTCTGACCGCCTAGTTATCTAACAACACACAAAGTAACATGCTGATGCTTTGCTTACCTCCCTTGCCATCACGGCATCTCCTCCGCTGGGGATAGGCCGAGGATGCTGCACCCCCTAGCCTAAACAGCACACTCTCCACTCAGGCTCCTTGTTCGAGTCCCGCGCACGCCTACCGCCGAAATTTGCGTCTCATGACGCGATAGTACTTTCGTTCCGCATGGTGAGTGCTACCTCGCCAACGTGATCACGGCGGACAGAGAGGCGAAACAAGGAAAAAAAAAAGCACACCAAACACTAGAAAAAATACACTCACTCCCACAAAAAACCAGTCCCTCGAATTAAAAAAAAAAGCACCCGTACCACACCACACACACAGTTGCCCCCTTCACTTAATCCATCATTGAAATCTTCCCGAGAACTAGGTTGCCTTCATACTAGAAGAGACCCCCCCCTCAGCGAAGCAGGCAACCCTGCTTGCGTTGGTTTGCGGCGAGTTGACTGCCATCTGCCGGACGATCGATTCTCGGGGCGCATCTCCGCTAAGACGTGTTCGGGCGGGGTTGGGAAAGGAGGGGTTAGCTGCCGCGAGAGTGCGCTCCGCACACGCACTGGCAGTGGAGGGGCGATCCGAGGGAGACTTTGTTCAAGAAAGTGTTGTGGGGATTCCCTCGTCCTTGCTATGAGATCTCACTTCCTTCGTAACATGTCGCCGTTTCATTCCTGTGTTGATTTTCATTTACAACGAGAAATTTCATAATGGACAATATCATTTTGCTACGAGTAAGCCACCTCAATTGAGATAGAGCGTCCTAACAATGTTTTAAGTACACACATTGTTTATCTTGTTTATTTACGGTGGATAAAGTTGCCGTACAGTGTCAAGATCTCTTACAGTAATGGAAATCATTTCCCTTCCTTTAGAGAACTACGTTTTTCCTGAAGTAAAGTTCAAAATTTTTCGGTAATACGAATAATACTGAAAAAATTTTAGAAATAGTATAGACCAACAATTGTCAAATACTTTGCGGTGTACCTAAATGTTTAAGCGGGTATCCCCAGTTGACCGGCGCAAATTTCCTGCATATTAACTCTGTAACAGCTACATTATTCAATTTTAGTGTCCTATATAGGTATCTAGAGTAGTATTTTTATTTTTGTACTGAGGCCTTCGTGCTCTTCAACTGTGAGCTTCGCCAATCAATTAAAATTCGTGTGAATATAATGGGTAATATGTTGCCTTCTCCAATAGATACGGTTTTATGAACTGGAATACATTTATTGATATGCAGCGTTACTTTAGTATTTTATATGTACAAACATTGTATATCTCTGTTGTCTAGATACTCTTCGCACGAAGACCATTGGAACAATATCCGGTGTCGGAAGATCTTTGGTTCTGGATTTGTTTTTAACCTGACCTGCAGGGATGTTGTGATTGGTTGCGTAGTACGATGTGTCAAAATATGATACTGAGAGGCGTGGTGTTGCAGTACAAGAAATGATAACGATGTAAACTGTTGTTGAGCGTCATGAAGTGTGGTTGACTGGCAGCTTCAATTTTAAAATGTAGGAGTTAGTCCGCATCCCAAATGGGAGCTGGAAAACTCAACCGTATCTAACAGGTGCAGTAGCTTGACGTATTTACCAACTTTTAGTGTTACTATACAGTTATAATGCTATTTTCACGGAACGTTGCCGGTAAGTGTACTGTCATATGAAAAACATAATGACATGTTGGTTGATTGAGCTCCTGTGTAGGAATAGGTGGATATTTTTAATCGGTTCGAGTGAAATAACTTTGAAAATTTTGAAGCTTGTTTTTCTGATTCCAAGTTCAAATTTTATGAAACCACATGTGATGTAGAAGTATTTGAACAAACTATACTCCTGTAATGTAAGACTTACAATTACGGTTAGCAACCGACGAATCAATGTCGATGGACTAAATGACATTATCTGAAGCTGAATATTTTGTCCCATCATGCTAGGCATTTTCTGACTTAATAACTGTGTAGCAGTGGAAAAATTCAATTCTTGATCGAAGGTGTTTTAATACTTTGACATACAACATTGACTTTAGGCTATAAAATCGAGGTTAAGAACCATTAGAATCATCACACCTATCTCTTGTTTCGGATAATTATCTGATTAATAATTGAATTAGATTCTTCGCGTGCTGTACTATAGTTTCAATAAGTGGGGAATTTCTTAGAACATAATGTAAGAAAACAATAGTTAGTATTGTCCTCTATTACTGCATACACCAGAGTGACCAAATATGTGTCTAGAAATTAAGTAAAAGTATCCCACACGTCTACATACACAAGCCATAACCAGATTTTTGCAAAGTATAGCTTGAGTCATTGTAGGCGTACATGTAGTTTGAAGATTGTTGTTGAATAGCCCTATCATTGCAACAAGTGGGTTCATGAGAACTTAAGATGTGTGTGACTTACGTCACCTTCCCCCCCCCCCCCCCCCCCCTCCGAACTCTGTCTTTCCACTGACCCAAGCATTTACTTCTTTCTTGCTGCAGAAGGAACATAAAACTTCTCAAAGCTGCAATTAATATTTTCTTGTAAAGTGTTTGGTCTTAACTTGTGTATTGCACCCAACCCCTGAAATCATGATTGTGGTGGAAAAACTAATCTGCAACGCAGCTGGGGTGATAAGCATAAAATGGCAGTAGACTTTCATATAACATCAAGATGATGTCATTAAAGAAACAAATTTTTGCAGTGCTATGACATTCCTTATTTTGAACATGGTTTGCATCAGAGTGCTGTTTGACAACATTTATGTAATACTTAAGCACAAGCTATGTAAATATTAAGAAGTGGTGAGGCAGTTATACCAGCAATGAATACCATATTACAAAGAACAACTGAAACAAGTAAAAAGAATTATATGTTCTGCAAACTAGATACAGAAGAAAGTCTCACGTCCCAATGAAGGACTTGAAACATTTAGATCAGGGCAGGAGTGGTAGAGAAACTATGGCTCAAGTGTAAAAGAAAGTTGACAATGCACTGGATAGGTATTTGCCCAGTAAAACATTTCATGGTGGAACCCTACTTGGTATAGTCACTATAAAGAAACGGAGGTTACTGCGTAACAGCTATAGATAAAGCATACGCCTATAGAAAGAGAGGTGTTGAATGAAACACATTTATCTGTCAAGAGAGAGCACTGCCTGAAGATGTTAGTGACTAGTGTAGAAAAATATTGTTGAAAGATCTTTCGCAAAACCTAAATGAATTCTGTTTGTATGTAATTGCTGTTTGTGGCACCAAAGTTAGTGTCAAGTTACAGACAAAACAGGAACAGAAATTGAGGGCAGAGAAACAAAAGCAGGAATACTTAACTCTGTTGTGTTGAGAAACAGCTGAAATAATTGAAATTGATCAAAGCACCAGGGCCCAACGGAATCACTATCAGATTGTACACCCAATTTGTGGCTGAATTAGCTCTTCTGTTAATAATAATATATAGTAGACCCCTCGATGAAAAACTATGCCCAGTGGTTGGAAGAAAGCACAGATTACTTCCATCTACAAGAAGGGTAACAGAAGTGTTTTACAAAACTGCAGTCAAATATCTTGCTGAATCCTTTCGATCAAGGCAGTTAGGTAGCTGCAGTATTTCTAGATTTAGGAAAAGCATCTACCCCAGTACCACATGTACACTTACTATGAAAAGTACAATCGTATGCGGTATCAAGCAACATTTGTGACTGGATTGAGGGTATGTGTGTGTGTGTGTGTGTGGGGGGGGGGGGGGGAATTTTTAATTAATTTCTAGTTACACATTTGATCACATAGGTGGAAGCAGTAAATACTATTGTTTTCTTAAACTATGTTATCCACTTATTCTAACTGTAGTTGGCCTATTCTGCTCACAATATGTAAGGAATATTATAGCTGTTAGAATGTCTTATCAGCAACAGAGATGAAAGTTTCCCAATATTGAGAATAATACATTTACTGTATTTCATGGTTCTTCTATATATTCATTTTTGTCAGAGTTGTGTAATGGATCACTCTTATCAAAATTGTTTAGAGAACACAGGGAGACATCCGATATTACAGATAATACATGTAATCATTTTCAGTCCAAAAATATTCTGCAGCAAAAGAGCATCATATGAGATTGAGTGGAAGTATCACTTGATGTGTCGTGTGGAATACAGTAACTGACATTAATGCAACACAATGTGTATGAGAGCTTCTTACTGTGATTGTAAAGAAGTAATGTCATGTTGAAAATATCCTTATTTGTCTCGCGTGTAAATGGTAAAATTAGGACTGTCAGTAAGTATAGTAAGTCTGCCCCTGTGCAGTATAACACATCTCCACTGAGTCAAAAAAAAATCCATTGTCTCCCCCCTTGCTTACTAGAGGGTAGGTGAAAGAGTAATAAATATTAGATCTCACGGAAGGAAGAGTGCTCTGCGTTAGGTTACAGTTGCTGCAATAATAGCTTTTGATTTGAACAAGAATTCTAGATGTTATTGGAGAGATTTCAAGAACAACTTACACCAACATAATGCTAAACAATTGAAAAGAAAGCGAATCATAAACAGTGTGATACCATGTTGAACCCTGAAGCATCATTAATGTGGTGGGTATATGAATAGGATCACTAATGATATAAAAACAGAAGAAGAAGAAGAAGAAGTAGAAACTTGACTAATTCCTTACTAGACAGATATCTTAAGGTTTCACCAATCCAAATATTCTGTGTCTTTTGTCCTCTAGGGTTTCGCATTGGAAGATTAAATGGGGTGTGGTTCCATCCTCCTTAGTACATAATCTAGATTTAGTCTTCTTGTATATCCATCGTGTGTAGGTGTTTCTTAAAGTTCCCGTGGCCAGTCACGAGTCCTATCATGAGTTCAGTCTCTACCCTGTTGAATTTCAGATTTACAGAACTCTTCCTGAAACATGGAGCTTTAGATTAATTGGTTTGTGATGTTTTTGTTTTTGATTTGTAGTCAAATATTCTGTGTGCTGCCTCTTGTTCCAGCTATTTAGTTGTGACTTTACCATTGCCCTAGTGATGATCAGGACGGGTTCTGCTCCAGTAAATCAAGTTGTCATGCCTGTCCTGTCCATTCTATCAGCTTGTTCATTCCCACTAATTCCTGAGTGATCAGGGACCCTCAGCAGCCTTACTCTGTGGCTTTCCCCTAGTCTCACAAGGGCTTTGTAGCATGCCGGAACAATTTTTTATTTCAATGTAGGTCCTGAGAGAGACTTCAGAGCAGCTAGGCAGTCCAAATAAGTATGTATATAAGCGCCGGCAGACAGGCACATGAACAAAACACACAAACACACACACAGAATTGCTAGCTTTCGCAACCGATGGTTGCTTCTTCAGGAAGGAGAGGGAAAGACGAAAGGATGTGGGTTTTATGGGAGAGGGTAAGGAGTCATTCCAATCCCGGGAGCGGAAAGACTTCCCTTAGGGGAAAAAAAGGACAGATGTACACTCGCGCGCACACACACACACACACACACACACACACACACACACACACACATCCATCCGCACATACACAGACACAAGCTTGTGTCTGTGTATGTGCGGATGGATATGTGTGTGTGTGTGTGTGTGTGTGTGTGTGTGTGTGTGTGTGTGTGTGTGTGTGTGTGTGTGTGTGTGTGTGCGCGCGCGCGAGAGTGTACATCTGTCCTTTTTTTCCCCCTAAGGATATATACACAATCCTTTTAGCATCTGTGCAAATTCTCCTTTGCGGCACACTCTGATACCAAATATTTCTGCATGGAATACTGTAGCTCTCTTCCTGCCCACAATAATTAACTCGCTCTTCATTGCATTAAATTTCATATTGTATAATTCAACCACCTATGCCAACACGTCTAATGATAGTGAAGAAGTCTTCTCGGTTTTTCAGCTGAGTCAAGGCGTCGTTCTGCAACAACGGTTTGACAAATTTCCTATTCATCATTTTTGGTTGAACTTTGTCTAAAGATGACAAATAGGAAACTTGTCAGAATGTTGCCGCAGGGTGACACCCTGACTTGCCTAACAACGTAGGGAGACTTCATCACAGTAATTAGATGTGTTGGCGTAGGTGGTTGGATTATATAATATTAAATTTAATGCGGTGAGGAATGAGTTAATTATTGCATGCACAAAGTGGGAGAAGGCTACCTCAGGAAACATGATGGTAGGGGAACAGTTGAAAGAAATTCATAGCTTTAAGTGCCTTGGAAGCATACTGGAAACAAGTGGAAGAAATTATTAGGAATTTGATGGGAGGGAGATAAGCGGTAGCATGTTTATGAGAAGTGTCAGGAGCATAGTGTGGGTTGATGATATTTTTGCAGAAGTCCAAGGAAATAATACTGTGGTCTATCCTGACCTATGGTTCTGAAAGCTGGACAGTGAAGGAAAAAAATTGAGAGAGATATAGGCATGTGACACTGAATTTCACAAAAGCAGTGTGGTACTAATGAGGTTGGACAGAATAAGAACTGGTCACCTTTACAAATAAAGATAGAAGCAGCAAGACTTTAGTAGTATGGACATGTAAAGAGAGTGCCATGTGGTAGAACACCAAGGAAGAGGCATGAATTAAGGCTCGAAGGCAGCAGATCAAGGGATGTTTAGTTGGAAGCAGTAGAAGAGAATATGTGGAGAGAAGGAGATTAATGGAACAGGGATGAAAAAATAGCTGTGGGAGGGTATAGGAAAATGGGGAGACTTGTGTGCAAACTGAGTTCCCTAACTCTGCACTCCCAGTATTCATTTACTAGACTCAAAATTACGGTGTTCCTGGAACTTGCTATTTGTGAGAGGCTCTCTGACTTCATGGTTCACTCACCTTCTAAAGCATAAAGCGTTTGGAGAGATGTGTGAATAGTGCTGAACCTCAGCAGAGCTATATCTACAGCAGTCTTCACCCAGGTCTGACAGCTTTTAAATCACAGATTATGGGAGCAACACAACCAGTTTGCAGGCTTATGATGTGCCAGTAGGGGCTTGTCTCAGTATTCTTGTTAAACAATCAGTCTGTCTTTTTGTCACCCATAACACATTTAGTGCAAGGGATAGCAATTTTGACTTGCCATATTCTGCCTACATTGTAGGGTGGTGAACAGCCAATCTGTATTGTTTTGTATAAATAAATGTGGGAAGATTGTTGCCAACTGAGCAGTAACAGCTACATGGTGTGAATATCTGGGTTGCACAGTTTGATGTGTCCCGATTGGCTTCCTTAACCCTTACTAATTAAGAGCTGTCACTCGTAAAGAAGGGTGTCCCACTTCCTAATATATATACCTACTACAGCCTGTACATGTAACAAACCTGTCTAATATAGGAGCCACAAATTAATTATGAAGCACACATTGATTCTTATAAGTTAGTTAAAATAGTGTTGAGAAATTCATACCTGCCAGTGGTGCTTTTTAAACACAGTATAAAATGTTAAAACATTGTAGGTGGTACAGGAGAAGGAAGACTGTGTATGTAAAGGAAGTGGTGAAGTATAAGGGGTGTGTGTGGTGTGGTGTGGTGTGTGTGTGTGTGTGTGTGTGTGTGTGTGTGTGTGTGTGTGTGTGTGAGAGAGAGAGAGAGAGAGAGAGAGAGAGAGAGAATAAATGTTAACAAACTGAGTCATAAATTTTAACATCTGTCTTTGCATTTTAAGTGCTTTTTTAATTCAATGTACATACCAAGCAGTACTTAAGACATAAGATTCCTTATTGATAATGCTGTTTGATATCTTTCCTTTCCTGATTTTATTTGGTTATTGCTGAATTTTACTGCTTTATTAATTGTAATTCAGTTTAATCTTGGGTCAGTGTATTATCTGATGGTTCCTTTGGAGTGTAATATTGTGTTCATGTTGTTACTGAACATTATGCAAATGAAAGGAAATAACATATTTCAAATATGTAATCTGTTTGTTTGGTAACACTAAGGATGCCACATGTTGTCACTTTGTGAGACATAATGGAAAGGTTTAGAAGTTCACCACAAGTATTGGCAAATACTATGATGACGAGAAATCCTGTGTTGTCAACTTTGTTTGTTGTGCTAGCCAAGTAGTGTTGGCGAAAATATCTTTCACCACCAATATACAAACGGGCCATCTCTAGCAACGTCAAGGAGCTGTAGCTACAGAGGAGGATTTAACATCAAATTGGATTAAAGAAAGAGAAAGTGCCTGGTGAGAGCATTGTAAACCAAAACAATTTTGAAACAGTCGTTGTTAAAAGAACATTAATATGTGGTGAAACTTGTGTAAGATTGATTTTATATGCCGAGGAAAAATATATGTATGCCGGATGAACACAAAGTTATATACAAGCATTTTTTTCTGCCTTGATATTCTAGCTGGAATGTTGCAATTTTAGCACAAATATAATGAAGTTTGCATTACAGAAGGTATTTTGGTTTCATGTGCAGCTGTAGTGAGAGAAGCTTGAACTGCAAAACAAGCATGGCACACGTTACAGTTGTCAACTTGGGAAGAGGAGCAAAATGTAGTTAGATATATGTGGGACAAAGGACATGAACTGTGCGAAATTCACAGAAACTTGGATGGCTTGTATAGGGATGACCGTATGTACTGTAACAAAGTCTCTAGCTTGTGTTCATTCTTCCAAGAGGCCTGTGTGAATCTTAGTGATTCAACACGCTCCAGGCGGCTGCCAACAGCTGCAACCCTGCAGAGTGGCAGAGCAATTGCGGCAGCAATTTTGAATGGCTGGTGTGTACAGCTGTGAACCATATTACAGCAGTTCAACATTTCCTACGACAGAATGTACAATATTGTTCATGACAAATTGAAATTTTGTAAAGTTAGTGCTTGCTGGGTGCCTATGAACCTGACAGACAACCACAAGGACCAGCGAAGGATCACAAGTTTGGATCAGTCCCCACCCACCACCACCACAGAAGGGCATGACTTTCTGAAAGGAATCGTTACTGATGATGAGTTGTAGGTGTACCACCACTTGCCCGAAACCAAGTGGTCCTCTATGGAGTGGAAATGTGCTGGTTCTCTAGTATGAAAAAAAAGTGGCTTAGTCTTGTAGGAAAGTGCTTCACAACATTAATGCTGATGGTGTCAAACTTCTTCATGCCAATGCTCACGCCCATGTTGCTGTTCCTGTTCATGAGAAAATCCCCAAATTTGAGCAGGAGATGCTCTAGCAGCCACTATACAGTCCGGACTGTGCACTGTTGGACATTCATCTGTTTGGTCCCATGAAGAAATTTCATCGGCCAGTGCTTTGCGACAGACGTGGAAGTGAAATCAGCAGTCTGCGGATGGCTGTACTCCAATGAAATGGACTTCCGTGAAGAGGGCATATTGAAACTGGTACCATGATAGGAGAAATGTGTTGAGAGTATTGGTGATTGTGTAGAATAGTAGGTAAAAGATGTAAGTTCATCTGTGATTTTGCTTTTGTTGCTCTTAAACTTTCTGGTAATAAAATTTTGTGTGTTATTGTCTGACTTTCACTCGTGGATACCTGTTGTGGTTGCGACAAGTAAAGCAAATTCAAGCACACTTTGCTTGTGAAAGTAATAAATATACAAAATTGATTGCAGAGAGGCACTGTCTTAGCCATTTTGGGCATAATGTGGATAATTGTTTGATGGAAGACCATATGTTGTTCATTTTTTTCTTACAGGACTTAATCGTTATGATACGGGTGAACCTGAAACTTATGCTGTTCCTCCTATGTATTATTGTGATATGTATGACACTACCTTTGTGGATGAAGTGTGGGGAAGCTGTATATGCCAGAAAATCTCATTCTGTAGATTGGAACAACAAGAAACCTTCAAACAGTGTTCCAGTAAGTGTCCTTTGTTACTGTATTTGGTGTCTTATTAAGTGTTTTGTCTTGTGGGTTTGTGTAATGATTTTGTAACTTCTGAACATGTCGTCACTGTTTCAGGGTCTAGGTGCAGGTGATTTGCTGGATCATGGTACCGACATACAGGGCTTTGAAGAAATTGACTGCAGTATTAACGGTGAATATACAGTGAGCTGCAGGAAAGAAGGGGGAGAAGTATATGTACCATTTTCATTTCTCAATAAATATTATGAGGTATGTTTTTATAATGCACTGTGCCTTAATCTCATAACTCAAGAAATAATAATCATTTTCTTCACTTTATGAGTTATCTGTTCTCATTTCTGTTCAGATCTTCATATGTGAATTCTGCTATGTGATATATATTCTAAAGCTGATTTGGGAAGTTGTGGGCTATTCAGTTTATTTGTATTAGGTGCTTTAATACTCGTTTCCAGTTACTCCAGTTGCAGTTTCCATATATTTAATTCCTACAGCCTGTCTTGGATTTTGCATGTTTTTTATTGACACCTAAGTTTTTGCTACCATAGGAAAGTGCTAGAAGAACAGTTGTTTCATTAAACATATTTATTGTGTACTATTCTCATATTCTCTAGTACGTCATATACTTTTAAATTTTTTATAGGCTTTCATCAATACCATAAACAATAAATATTTTGGTTTGTTTTTATTATCTCTTTTTTAAGTAATGGTAAACTATGTATTTCATACCATTAGCAATGCTATTATATTACATATACCAAATACCATTGTAAGCCACCAACTCTACTGGTTGGAAAGAGATAAGTTATCTGCTGTCTAAATTTGTAGATAACAGACTAACAGCTCGATGACACCACAGGAGGGCAGACATACACCCAAGGTAAATATTCCAGCTGTTAAAGTTGTCAACCGTGTGCCTGCTGACACTCAATCTTCCAATACTTTGATTCAAAAGTTCACACCAAAGTAATGAAATATGATTAATTCCTTGGAATGGTAAAAAATTGTTTGTTTAAACACTGACTTGGTTGTTTATTAGTTACAACCAGTATTTCCTTATTCTCTACAGTCACACTCACCCACTTAGTGCAGTTCTATGTAAGTTTGCCATTACTGTTTGATATTTTATAGTCACCTTTTAATTAAATATACTTTCATCAGTTACAGAACTAAATCCGGTCTTCAAATCACGCAATTTTATATGCAGTTTGCACTCAAACTTGCAACCTGCTTGAGATAATGACCAAAGTCGTACTAACTAATAAGTGCCAAAACTATCGGCAAGTGAAAAACTATTCCCTGCTTTTAGTAAGGGTCATCAGTACATCATTAATGCTACTCTGCCAGAGTAAAGGCAAGTAAGGGTGGATGTGATCTTTCGGATACAGTCTCAGTCTCTGTATTGTTACATCTCATTACTAATAGTTTCCAGAATCTCCAATCAACAAGGATGTTTGGAAATAAAAGAAAAAATCCTGAAAAATTAATGAAAGATTACCAAAATTTTGAAAAGTAAGACATGATTTACCTCAAAATTTAATGAAAGTACACCAGAAATTCACATTAATGATCTGAAAGTATAAACATTTAGAAGTACTAAAAATATACTATTTAACACTTCTTTAATGTTGTTCATTAACATAATTATTATAAATGCATAGCATTGTCTTCCACATATGCAGACCTAATCCAAAAACTAAACACTGTTCTTTCCTGACAGTCACACATATATTATTTTTGCACTTGATAAAGTGGTTAATTTCATTCATTAATGTCCTTTCGAATATCTCCTTCACTATTTTTTTTTTTTTTTAAATTATATTTTCCGCATAGTCTTCTTTCATTCCTGCAGCTAGTATGCTTAGTTTCATCCTTTTTTTTTCATTGCTGCTGGTATTTGATGAAGAAGTACAATAAGAGCATAAGGTGTTTCATTTTACTTTCTTTTCAATACCCTTTTATATATGTGGTTATTTGGCGAAACTTCTTATACTTCTGCTAATAATTCTGTCACACTTTTTTCTTTCTCCTGATATTGTTTATCTCATTAAATCATATCTCGGAAAGTTCAGTATCTTTTTATTCTTCTTTGTACATCAGAATTCCATTCTGTCCATTAGTACTCATTGCTGCATATACAGCTATTGCTTATCTAAGAGAAAAACACAGTACTTCTTTTCCAATGTCATCTTCCAAAAAACACATTTGCTATTTATCTACCTTCTTCCCTTAAAGTCACCTTCTTTCTTTTTCATGCACCATACACTATGTGATCAGAAGTACTTGGTCACCTTGCCCTTCTGGAATTCAGTACGGTGTTGGCCTACCATTAGCCTTGGTGACAGCTTCCAATATCACAGGCATACATTCAGTCAGGTGTTGGAAGGTTTCTTGGGGACTGGCACCTCATTCTTCATGGAGTGCTGCACTGAGGAGAGGTATCAATGTTGGTCAGGAGGCCTCGCACAAAGTTGGCATTCCAAAACATTCTTTGCTGATAGTGCCACGCTAAACACGAAGGGGTACAAGCCCCCTCCATGAAAAACACGACCACACCATAACACCACCGCCTCTGAATTTTACTGTTGGCACTACACAAGTTCACTGGGCATTCACCCTACCCACACCCTGCCATCAGATTGCCACATTGTGTACTGTGATTCATCACTCCACACAATGTTTTTCCACTGTTCAATTGTCCAGTGTTTACGCTCCTTACACCAAGAGAGGCATCGTTTCACATTTACTGGCATGATGTGTGGCTTATGAGCAGCCGCTTGTCTGTGAAATCCAAGTTTTCTCACCTGCCGCCTATCTGTCATAGTACTTGCAGTGGATTGTGTTGCAGTTTGGAACGCTTGTGTGATGGTGTAGATAGATGTCTGCCTATTAAACATTATGATCCTCTTCAACTGTCTGTGGTCTCAGTCAGTCAACTCACGTGGTCGGCCTGTGCACTTTTGTGCTGTACGTGTCCCTTCACGTTTCCACTTCACTATCACATCAGAAACAGTGGACCTAGGGATGTTTAGAAGTGTGGAAATCTCATATACAGGTGTATGACAATTGTCACCCAATCACCTGGCCACATTCAAAGTCAGAGTTCCATAGAGCGCCCCATTGTGCTATCTCACGATGTCTAATGACTACTGGGGCTGATATGGATTACCTGGCAGTAGGTGGCAGCGCAATGCACCTAATATGAAAAATGTATGTTTTTAGGGTTGTGTGATGCTTTTGATCACATAGTGTAGCTTCATTTTCTCTCATTTCTCCTGAATATTTCATCATAATTCTTCTTAACATCATTTAGTTTCTCTCATAGATTCCTAATATAAGTATGACACAATAGTCTGTGCAAGCAATTCACTTCTCCCTAACAACTGCAAATGATGTAAATGACCATATAACACATGAAGTATTTAATTCCCTGTGATGTGACACACACATCCACTGATTTAACTCCAACAACACTTGGCAGTTAATAGATTTCTTGCATTTGCAAAGTGCCATTAACTTTAAATCCACTAGCTGGAAAACTGTATATCCATTCTTTCCTTCAGTACTTTATTGTAAACATTACTTGTTTGGCACACAGGAACTTCCGGAATCTATTATTAATTTCATTGTTTGGCTAAATAGTTCTCTCGTAATAATTGGGTTATTCCAGTCCTCTTTTTTTTTTTTTTTTTTTTTCATACCTCTAGTAAACTTTCCTGTTTTTCACTTAACCTTCTGTTTTTCATGACTGGCATGGTTTTTGCACCAGTAGCTGCTGCTGTCTTACAGATTCTAGATCTTAACACTAGCAGGAGATTCCTGCTGCATCATTTGCTTGCTGGTTTGCACCCCGTTCTAGGCAGATCTGCTTGTCAGTCACACTTGGGCATGTGACTCCCTCTTCTCATCCACTTATTCTCTAAGTCTGAAGCCATTGTGATATTCCATCACCTATAATTTCTTTCTACTCCGTGATCTTCTTTTGTCTATCTGTGTCAAAACATTTCTCTTCTTATCCACCTATCTTTTTATGTATCTTTGCTGTATGAACATTAGTCTTATGTGTTTCACCATTCCCACAGCCTTGCCTTTTAGGAAGCTGTCTGCTTCACATTCAGCTAGTGCGTCTAATACAGGTTCTTAGTCTGCTGGCATTTCTTCTGTTTCTAGTGTCTTTCAGGTCTGCTGGCTGTGTATATTGTGTCAGACTCGCTGCACTATCCACCTCACCTAGTCACCCTGTCCAATGAGAAGTGGATTTCTTTCAAGCTGTCATTCTAACAATGCACTTTCTTTTGAACAGAAATTTTAGCTTTGCACTTAGGTAGAAATTCGATGGACATTTTGTTTCTAGCATTTACTGCTGTCTGCTTCTCAATAGAAATCATCGTGGTCTGCAGTTCATTACTTCCTGCTTGCTCTTGAATTGACTGTTGCACATTCTGTATCATTTGGCTCGCACTGGTGCTTTTTTTTTTTTTTCTCCCCCTGTAATGCGTCCTGCAATATAGTTGCCATAATTTTCATCTTCCTGTCCTTAAATGTTTCCTGCATGTCCATTGTTTCTTCTTCAGTATTGTTCCTGACTACTTTTAGATCCAATAACACCTCTGTTTGAAATTCATCAAATTTCTTCTCTTGTCCATCCCTTGACTGCCTTATTTCAGTTACAGTATTTTCTCCCATTTTGTTCATTGTCTTAGCATGTCTGTTGAATTTTTCATTCATTTTTCTGTAGAAATTTTTGTGCTTTTTCATAAATTCCATCAGAATTTTCATTATTATATTTAGTACTGGCTTTATCGGTTCTGTATATTTAATTTTGCTGTCATCTTGCCTTGCCTCCACAGTTGCCTGACTGTAGGAGTCTACATAAGGAAAGGAAAATAATGGAATACAGGACCCTGGACCGACTGCCCTACACTCAGGCTAAAAGGAAATTTGAAAGGCTCCATCCCATGTGCATCACAACATTGTACGCTGCTTCTATAACTACTGTTACGGCCCCATATGTTTCACCAATTCCAGTCAGCTCTCAGAAGAGACATAAACTACATGTGCCCCCTTGATGGCGATGAGAGAGGGGGGGGGGGGGGGGGGCGACCCTTCCCTTCGTTGCTCCAGCATGATCTACTTCGGGAACAGCCCTCCCCTAATCATTGGGGACCTCAGTCCCCAATTCTAAGCTGGAGAAGCATAAGTCTTCTTCGGCTCCTCTCGCTAGGAAGGAGTCCCTTGGACCACTCCTTTCCCAGGTTCCTACCAGTGGCAAAGGGGACACCCACCAGTGGCTGAAGTAACCACAGGTAACTGGTCGTAGGGATTCACTTTCCCTCCCTAGTCCCGGAGACTGAATCAAAAACACTCTCCCAGCTAGAGAAACCCAATGAACAGTGTGAGAAATCAAAAAAGAAGACCCCCAAGAACAAGGAAACTGTGGTAGCACCCACACCACCACTACCTACAAGCTCTGTGTCTGAGGATGAGATGGAGATTCTGGCATCTGTTGAGGACCTACATCTTGCCAGACCCTCAAATAAAATGGATATAGACTGCTCAGGCAAAAAGTCGGTGGCAGCAGGTGGCCCTGAGGTGTAAATTACCTCATTGAATGTTCTATGCCTTCCCGGTCTCACGATGACGTCATCCTCCAGTGGAATTGAGGCAGTTTTTTCCACCACCTGGCTGAGTTACGGCAACTGTTAAGCTTTACATATGCGTTCTGCACTGTCCTCCTCCCCACGCAACCTGGTTCCCGGCGATGCGGACCCCTGCCCTATGTTGCTATAAGGGATATTACAGGAACCGTAGCGGCTATGATCGAGTGTCAGGTGGAGTTTGAGTTAATGTCCTAAACTATGTCTGTAGTGAAATGGTGCCCCTTCAAACCCTTCTTGAAACTGTGGTGTCAGGATAAGGACGATGTGGGAAATAACTGTCTGCATCATGTATCTTCCTCCAGATGGTACAGTACCCCTGAACGCATTGGCTTCAATGATTGCTCAACCCCCTAAACCCTTCCTACTTTTGGGAGATTTTAACACTCATAACCCCTTGCGGGGTGGCACCATGCTTAATGCCAAGGCAGAGATGTCGAAACTTCACTGTCTCAGTTCAACCTCTGCCTCTTAAACACTGAGGCCACCACACACTTCAGTGTGGCTCATGGCAGATACTCGGCCATTGATTTGTCACTTTGCAGCCCAGGACTTCTTCCACCAGTCCACTGGAGAGCACATGATGACCTGTGTGGTAGTGATCACTTTCCCATCTTCCTGTCACTGCTCCAGCATCAGACCCATGGACACTTGCCCAGGTGGGCGTTAAACAAGGCGGACTGGGAAACTTTTACCTCTGCTGTCACCATTGAACCTCCCACCACAGGGTAACATTGATGTGATGGTTGAGCAGGTGACTACAGCAATCATTTCTGTGGTGGAAAGCACAATCCCTTGCTTTTTATCCTGTCGAAGATTTGCTGTTTTCAAGCAGACTCACTTCCTTGAACATGAAGCTCCCATCATCGCCTGTGCCTCCGTCAATGGAGGACATGGACAACATTTGTGCACTTTTATCTTCTTGCTGAAGGGCACAATTCTTTATTGTGTGATGCCCAGCAAGCGATGAATGTGACCCAAAGTAACATTTCTGATAGTCCAGTTTTCCACAAATAAGTAAAATTTCATATCAAGTCTCCTGAGCTGTATATCGCTGACCTTTGCTTGACATTACAATGATCTGTCTGTCTTCTGGGTATCACTCTTTATACAAGCTGGCTGCCTTGCTTCTTCAGCCTTGGTGATGAGGTGTTTCACATAGTCGTCCTGTGTATTGTCTGTCTAAAATGGGTACAGTATCTCCATTGTTGTATTTGCCTCACTAAAACTAAACTCCTCCCAAACAGGGCATGAAGGTCCAATGGTACCAACCAGCTGCCGTATCATCCTCAGCCCAGAGGTGTCACTGGATGCCGATAGGGAGGGGTATGCGGTCAGCACACTGCTCTCCCAGCCGTATGTCAGTTTCCGAGACCAGAGCCACTACTTCTCAATCAAGTACCTCCTCAGTTTGCCTCACAAGGGCTGAGTGCACCCCACTTGCTAACAGCATTCGGCAGACCGGATGGTCACCCATCCAAGTGCTAGCCCAGTCCGACAGCGCTTAACTTTGGTGATCTGATGGGAACCAGCGTTACCATTACGGCAAGGCCGTTGGCATTTGCCTCACTACTGTGGAGCAATAAGAATAGGGTGAAGCATGTTGTGTCTTACTTCATTGATTTACGTGCAAATGTCATGATGTGGCAGTATTCTATTTGATTATTTCTGCTCAACAACAATGTACATTGAAAGCATATCTGCCAATGTCCTATTATGGCATTCATTAAGGCCATTAGTCTTTGTGTGATAGGTTGCTGTCACTGTGTGGGTGACATTGAAATGTGAAATTACCTCTGATACTAGTCTCAAATGGAAAAGCTGTATATGGTCAGAAATATCATACAGAGTGCTCCATGCTTCAAAATTATGTCCTTTACAAGGAACTTTGCACTGCCCTGAGCTTCTGGTGACGTAGTGGGTGTAGACTATTATCTCTAGATCCTTGCTGATTGACTTTGTGAAACTCCACAAGATATCAGTTCAGTCTAGTGGAATGACACTGCTTCAGGTGGAATTGTTATCAGATGCTTGGAGGTAACTGCAACACATCCTTTCACCACTGGCATCATTTAGTGACTTGCACAATGTTTAAGGGATTGGTAGAAACAAGGCAATGATACCTGTGTCTGACTGTCTGGAATCTTCACGAATCCCAAATTGCCAGATGTTGAAGAATTGCAGAAATATTAAAGATTGCTGGTTGTAAATTAGCTTAGATGATGAGCAACCTTTTTAACCCCATTGGATCATAATTCCTCTCATACAGTGTTATGTTTATTAATTGGAATTTTCCTTTGGTTGGACACTCCTCCATCAAGGCTTCTATGGATTTTTGCAGTGCTTGATCTTCCCTCTGTTCAATGTCAGTGTCATTTATTACAGTGGTGACAGACATTTTGTCCATGCTGCTATGTTCTGCCAAAGAATACCTTGAAAAGCAGTCAGTGTTTTTGTGTTTACATCAGTTTTTGTATGATTGTGACATCATACTCATGAAGTCTCGGTGCTGTCTTATCAGTTGACCCAAGGGATCTGTCACACTAGTCAGCTAGCATAGAAAATGGTGGTCTGTTACAGTGGAGACTGGTTTGCCAAATAAGTGACCTGAACTTGTTGCACCAGAAAAATTTGAGATCTCCCAGCAGTAATTCGTGCAAAGGATGTGCCTTTGTACACAAGCCCCTTATGAATTGCAAGTAGTATGAGCACATTGTGAGAACTTCTCACACTATGAATGTGCCGGGAAATAAGAAAATCTATGATTGCTCTCTGGAAGGGGGTGGGGTGGGGTGGAGGGAAGCCCCAGAACACTCAGGACACATTGTATTTTACTGTAGGAAAAGGTGATTAGTGTTTGATGACTGTTACTGGTCATACATTAACCATCACAACAGTCCTGTTCACACCAGTCGACTACAGCCAATTGTAGTGTCTGTGGGTTCACACCCGTTGCAATACCCCGGCAAGATTACTCCGCAACTGCAGTAGGCTGGGTATTACAGCTTTGTGTGCGTGCTGCAGCCAATTGCTTAATGTGATTTTGTAAAAGCCTCTATGGCAATGCTTCAGTGATGTCACAGCTCTATAGGCGGCTGTTGTTTTTGTCTGTAGTCATCTGAGCCTTGGAGTTGAAAGCTGGCAACAACACTGCCATCTCTTTGTGGTCTTCTTACGCTGCGTTGACTGTAGTTGCATATCTCTTACTCCAACTGAACAAATATTGTAGCATTTACAGTTTTGATTGTATAGTTTTCCTAACTTGCAAATATTCGAATGAATTAGCCAATTTCCTTCCCTACCATAAACCAATGTGAGCTTTAGCCTTTGTTTTTTATTTTTTAGTTTTTGTTGTTGTACGCACATCTGCTACATTCACTTAAATGACTGTCAACTCTAGCCCTGAAAGAACCCAAATAATACTGCCGTGAGCTGTGGTACATGCTTTGTGGAGTAACGGTTAGCATTGATGGCTGGCATGCTACAGGTCGCCAGCTCAAATTTCATCACCGCTATATATTTTTTATTTAGTGTTTACCATTCCTGGAAAGTTCTCAAATATTTATTTATTTATTTATTTATTTATTTTGTTTGTTTTGTTTGTAACATTTACACATTCTGATTCTGGAATATTTAGTATTTGTCCCTCCGTTTAGTAGTTCTATTATATCTGTATGTTTGTGTCAGTAATAAATGTGCTTACAGTGCTAACTGTTGCACTTCACTGAATACTCTGCTTTTGTATTTGGACTTGGTTGTGGTATCAATGTGGATTGTTTGATGGGGACACCTGGAATTTCTTAACATCTCAAACGCTGTGGATCCAATTAGACGCAGTTAAAGCCTTCACCTATGCTAATGGAAGGTGGAATACTAGCAGTACATTGTTCTATAGGTTTGTACTGTCAGGAGACCAATGAATTCCAAGCCAGCAGTAACTCAGCAGTAACCATCCATCAGTGTTTTCTGGAGAAACTGTTTGGGAGCTTACAAAATGTATAAAAAGATTCAACTGAGTCACCAGATACAACTACTTTCATGCCACAAAAGTCCAGTTGCATCATGAATCACTGCATCTCAGTTGCTGCTGTCACAGATATTGACAAGATAGCCTGCAGCCTTTTAATGGCTGAAGTTGTTGACACCCTACTGGCCAAGGCAGATACCTGCAAGGTGCCCAGTTTGCAGCATAAAAAACAGATGTTGCAGAAAGGGCAGTGATATGATTGATGCTGTGGACTGCAATCTAGACATGATCTGATAGCACAAACATTTTTGGGGTCCTTTGACAATAAGGGGGGGGGGGAAAATGTTGTATGAGTGTCTGTTTGCTTTGGGACACACTGGCGTTGAACGAAGCACCTCCATTTGTGCTCGTTTATGTATGGTGAGGGTGGAGAATTGTTAATTACTGCACTAACTATTAAAGCCTATGTCACCAGACAAATGGGTTCTTAGTAAATTGGATGATGATGTTGATTGGAAGTCATCCGTTGATCTTGGAGTGTAATGTCTACTAAGACTACTAACAACACACACACCTGAATAATTGTGAAATAGTTCTTGCACTGACGCAGTTACTTCGTGAGCCTTGGTATTTTTTAACACACCACTCAAGACAGGATCAGACACATCTAAACGTTTTGTATTAATGTTTCAATCCAGAGCGAGATGGCTAATAACATTGTAGATAAAGGAGTCCACATTAGATGTACTTCACTGTTTACAGGAAAAGTCGCACTTGTCTGCCAAGCTTCATAAGTCAGCAGCCCACGCTGTACAGGAGTGGTTTCCTTAAACCTGAGCATAGCCACAACAATGTGAGTTTAGTGACCATAATAGTCAGTCCACAAACTACAAAAATTAGAAAAAGTCAAAACTACTTGGATCTGGGAGTGGCAAGAGTTTTCGCACCACTTCATACAGTTTCCTACTGGAAGACAGTAAGAGTGAACACTGATGACCAGTGTCAGTAATTTGACTCTCACTGAAATGAAAGAAATAGATCTCCCAGTCCTCATTTGCCTCATCAGCACAAGTGAAGGTCAGGTGGGGAGGTGAGCCAGACACAGCCGATGACTGCTATTAGTGTAGCAGTAGCTGTAACAGCTGTATTGCCGACTGTCTGTCTAGCTGTTGCTGGTGTTCTGTAGCAACAACTGCTGCTGCCACAACTTGGAAACTCGTGAACCAAGCCATACTGGTATGGCTGAATGGTGAAAAAATTCTCATCACCAATTTTCTATCCTGTTCTGTGTAAGTAGGAACACACATTTGTGATTACTCATGCTGGTGGTCGCAAAGAAACTGGAAGACTGAAAAAAGCAGTTTTGGAGGTGACTAACATGTGGAGGTCACGAGGTCAATTAATAACCAAGACAAGTCCCTAGTTTATCCGAGTTGTCTAAGCGTGTACCACAATCCAAATCACAAAACGTGGTCAGAATACTTTGCTATCCAGTGGAGCATATGTAAGGCTTCAGTGACTGGCAAGAAATTGGCCGCAACTGCCAGACTGTGGTATATTGGCAAACACTCGTCGGAGGGCGGTGCTCCTTTCTCCGGTGGCCACACTTTGTACAGGTGCAAGCAGTGGATGTCATCTGGACCCTAAGTATCTCTGACGTACTCACTCTTATAAGTACTCAGGCTATGCAAGCAATCCGAATCACCATTGGATTCTAAAGGAACAGCCTTACATTCAAAGGAAATTTGCAGTAATTTTTTCAGAAATTGTCAAAGGGACGGCTGCCAGTACACCACCATGACCTAGTCTTTCTCATTCACCAGATAGTAAGAGAAAAAATGAAACAGTTTATGGCACCCAGGAATGTTGGACAAGGTACTCAAGAGACACCACCATAAATATTGACCCTGTATGTCAGAAGGTAACAGAGAATATTCCTGGAGAGGTGTAATGATCTTTGGCACCAATCTACGCCGTTAGTCAAAGACACCTTGAAGAATGGACTCGGCCAATTCGGACTTATGCCACAGCTGTCAAATGTCTACTCAATATCTAGCCAGTGCAGGTAGAATCAACTGCTCCGAAAAGTATAATGTCTCACAGAAGAAGAGACGTTTGGAGAACAGAGGATTAAACACTGGTTTGTTTTAACTGCGGATACCTTGCACACTACACTACTGTAGAGAAAGATGGTGAGTGTACAGTGACTATAATACCCCAAGATGTCAACCATCACAACAGTCAACTGCAGATTTCTTAGTCGACTTGTGGAACAAAGGTCATCACCACACCATGGACGTGATTGCTCCCCAGCACTCTGTAGCCATTCCCCATTGTTGTACCGGGGTATCAGCCACTCACATAGCCACTGAATTCAGGATAACTGAGATGAACATCTATGGAGGTGAGCTCGACAAAGATGAAAATCCTCCTTGGATGACAGTTACCAAGATGACAGGAAATGTCATCGATGGCCAGCTTATCCAGGCACTACTCGTCTCTGGAGTTTCTTTTTCAGTAAAGTTAAAAACTTATTGTCACTGTCTAAAGAAGACTTATATTTCGTGATGTAAAAACAGTACTGCTTAAGGTCACAAATGGGAAATACGTTCGCCTGTCAGGAACGTGCATTGCAAAAATGACTATCAGTAATAGAACACATCCCTTCAAATTTGTCATTTTAACAGATTGTGATCATTACGTTATTCAGGGATGAGACTTCTTGCAGACATCACAGCAGTCAGAGACTGTGGAAGATCAGAACCCCAGAGTGATGAAGCTATTCCAACAAGCACACATAACAAAGATAGCTCTTGGCACTTGTTTGCTGCTGAAGACATTGTTAGACTGCTGTCATTAATTGGATAGGTTGCATTAATCAGTCTAGAGGCACAGTTAAATTGTGAATCTTTTGTCAGTTGCTAAAAGCTTATTGGGCTCACAAAAGGTACCTGCATACCAACAATCATTGTAAGCACTGTGAGTGGTAAAGGAGAAATTTAGGTCACTAATAGTCACAAGCAGCCACAAGTCACCCCAAAAGTATATGTGTACAAAAGGTGAACCAGTTCAGGATGGGCAGTCCAATACCATTGACAGTAGCTTTCTCTACTGCTTGGTCCGCAGCTGTAGTGGAGAACAATCTTTTCAAACTGCCAATAGAATCTGTTCTAAATGAGAAACAGTGTCAATGAGTGTTAGCTATTCTTCACCAATTTTCAGATACTTTCAAACCTGGACTGGAGAAAATCCAGAACAAGCAGTCTGTGGTAAAACGCTGCGTCAACATTGGGGATCATCCACAAATTAGCCAGCGCTAATGTAGAGTGTCACCGACTGAATGACACGTAATTCGCAGGGAAGAGATGACATCATTGAACCTTCAGAGTATCCTTGGTCCTTCTCTGTGGTTTTTATGAAGGGGAAGGATGTCGACTGCTGATGAGCGAACAGAATAATGGAAAAAAGATATCTACTTATTGCCACACATTAATGATTCCCTGGACTGTTTGAAAGGGGCAAAGTATTTGTCAAATCTGGCTATGCCGAATGGCAAATTGAGGTTAACGAAGCTTACCAGGAAAAGATGACTTTAATACCTGATAGCCTCTGTGAGTTCAAAGTTAAGTTGTTTGGATTGTGTAACCCTCTAGCCATAACATATAAAGGACAATCTGCTTCAACACCTTAAATGGATGGCATTCTATGCTGTCTTGATGATATTATTTTTTGAAGACATTTGAAGAATATTTCTATGCCACCTGACAACTGTGTTGAAGTGTTTTCAGATTGCAAGCCTCTGCCTGAAATAAAAAAGAACTACTTTACCCAGGAAATATAAATCTTAGGGCACCTAATGAATGGCAGGTGAGACCATCCCGATCCAGAGAAAATACTCCTCGGCACATTTTGACCTGAGAAGTTTCCTTGGAATGTGCTCTTACTACTAGTGATTCATAAAGGATGTCTATATCAAGGCACACCCCTTGCAAGAATTACTGCACGGGGACCTCGTATTTCCAAGGAATGAGTTGCAACAAAGATCTTCCTTATTTCTTAAGGAGGTGCAACATTGCCAGTCTTAGCATTATATGGCAAGAGTACCAAGACAGAACTTCACATTCACACTGTCAGGTGTGGGATAAGTGCAGTTCGTGTACAGATTCAGAAAGATGTTGGTAGGGTAGCAACTTATAGTTCCTGAGTATTTTGAGTCTGAGATGAACTGCTCAGCAAACAAAAAAAGTGTCATGCAGTTTTTTGTTCATCAGCAAGTTCTGGTCATTTTTATTTGGCAAAACGTTCTCCTTCGTAACTGACCACTATTCTCTATACTGGCTGACTAGCCTAAAGGATCCATTGGGTCAACTGGCGAGGCAGGTGCTGAGGCTTCATGAGTGTGATGTCACAGTGGTATACAAAAACGGATGTAAACACAAGGATGTCACATTCGGGAGGACGACGGTTCAATCCCGTCTCCGGCCATCCTGATTTAGGTTTTCCGTGATTTCCCTAAATCGTTTCAGGCAAATGCTGGGATGGTTCCTTTGAAAGGGCACGGCCGACTTCCTTCCCAATCCTTCCCTAACCCGAGCTTGCGCTCTGTCTCTAATGACCTCGTTGTCGACGGGATGTTAAACACTACCCCCCACCACCACAAGGATGTCAACTGATTTTCGAAGAGTCCTTTGGCGGAACATGCTAGTGTTGACAAAATTTTGGTCATTGGTGCAGTAAATGACATTGCAGCTGAACAGAGAGAAGATCTAGCATTGCTGAAAATGATAAGAGCCTTGAAGGAGGAGGAACAGAGTAAAGGGAAGACCAATTAATACACAAAACTTTGTCTCAGTGGAACTATGATCCAATGGGACGGAAATGGTTGCTTGTCATCCCTGCTCATCTGTGGCCAGCATTCTTGAAGTATTTCTGCCATGCTCATTTGGAATTCATGAATCTCCGGATGTATTAGTAATCAGACTCATGTGTCACTGGCCCATGAAATACTCTGTGTGCCACTCTGAGTAATGGCAGTGTCAGAAGTATTTGTCAAAATTACCTCCAGGGAACCTGTCACCAGTTCTGCAGGAAGCAATATCGTTCCTCCGCATTGGAATCAACCTCTTGGGGAAGATAACGAAGTCAACCAACAGGAATCGAAGGATAATAGTCTGCACTAACTACTTCACCCGTTATGCTGTGACTAAAGCTATGATGACTACTGTACCTCTAGAAATTGTAAGATTCCATGTAGAAGACATTATTTTGTAGTGTGGGGCACTCATATGATATATCTGATCATGGAAAATTTTTACATGAGACTAATGACAGAGGTAATTTCACATTGGCAACATCACCCACAGGATGACAGCTACCTATCATATACAGACTAATGGCCTCACTCAGCACTTTAAAAGACAATGACAGATATGCTTTCAGTGTACGTTGTTGCTGCACAGCGAGATTGGAACATCATACCACCCATCGTGATTTTCTCATACAGTATAGCAAAGCAAGACACTACTGGTTTCACACCGTTTATCTCCTTCATGGTCATAAGGCCGAAGTGACAATGGATACGCCATTCCTATTTCAACTGGTGGATACTTAGATTGACTACATAAAACATCTCATAACAGGAACAGAAGATGGAAGACAGCTGGTTTGCACGTTGAAACTGTCGTTCCACTATTGTTATTTTGTAATAAAACCTGGCATAGTTCAAATAAAGTAGTCACTTTTTTGTATATATATAATAATTAAATTCCTACAGGTGGCTTCAGTTCTCTAATATGAGTATGATTCCAATAGTGCCGTTTGTTGGATGCAGAAGTTCTGCTGTTCACCGTGTCTGTCTCAATTTGGGTGTTTCTAATACCATAAAAATTAATACGAAAAACTCATAAGTTCATCATTCACTTTCGATTTATTTCACAGGGAAGTACAACTTTGTTCCATGACTGCATCACAACCGACCACAGCCGACTCTACAAGTGACAAAGAATGACTCTAGCTTCAAAGATATTCCACTCGACACCCAAACTTCCGCTTGCAATAAGTCTCTTTAATATTGTTCATCATATCCACCAATATCAATCAATATATTGCAATTTTTAAACATAATAGTAAATTAACATAAAAAATAAGTAGATTATAATTTATAAAAATTCCGACAAAAATATAAGAGAAAAACATTCACCACTTCGCCCACTAAATTCGGTATCGATAACTTCAGTTAAAAATAATACATCTCCCAGATCCATTACAATGTGGATCTTGGATGCCCAGGAGAAGGGCTGAGAGCATTATAATGGCATGGACCAGCCAGTGATGTGCAGACCAGCAGATATGGTGCAGCTTTTCATGACTGTGTGAAAAGTGGGACTCTCAGAAAAGTGACTAAAGTGCTACTTTGGACCACAATGTATCCTTTGTTGCTAGGTGGATGTCACATATGAAGTTCATCAAGGGACAGCTATGTCCTCTGTATGAAGCCCTACTACAGTCGTCAGGTGCTGATAGATGGTTGGGTCTTCTTGTTCAAGGAAACTGCTGATCTGCTCATTCGTCATGAAATTATGCTGTGATAACTTGACTAGAGTGCAGTGATAAAGATCCAAGCTGCTGTAGTCAGCTCCAGTAACAACTGCTGAAATTGCAGATAGCTGTTTCTTCTGGAGAGGGAGCAATGTCATGAGCTGTGCTGCCTATCTTGTGGAGCAGCACTTAGTGTCACTGGCTGGTGTCCTGTGTGGCACCAGTTCAAATCCCATTACCAGAAAATATTTGTTATTTAATATTAATCATTTCCAGAAAGTTTCAAAATTTATGTTTATACCATTTGCATATTCTAGATATTCAAGGTTAGTATAAATAAAAGCACTCTCTTGCCCAGGAGTTCAGTTCTGTCCTGTCTGTACATTGGTGTCTGTAATAAACGTGCTTTCAGGGCTAAGAGTTGTACTTCACTGATGATGACAACCCTGCTCTCAGATTTGGACTTAACTGTGGTCACAACATGACACTATTTATGGTGTGAAAACCATGGCTAGGCTTATGTACCATTGCCAAGGATATGCCTAGTTGTTTCGTGAGATCTAAATATTTATGAAGTGTTCACATGCTTCATACAACTGTCTTAAAAATTTACAGTTTCTCTTGTCTTTCTAGGTTTTTGGGAAACTTGCTACCTATGATGGGTATGAAAGATTTGAATGGTCTCATAGTTATTCCAAGATTTACAAACCTAAAGGAAAATATGATCCAAAAGGAGTGTTCATGTATTTTGAGAACTACAATGTTGAAGTTCGGGAGAGGGTCAAATGTGTCAGTGCTGTGGAAGGTATGTTGATCTCGTATACTTGCAAGCTGTACAGGTAAGGAAGTTTAAAGACATTGCAATAAAGATATTCAAAAGAGGTCTGTGAATCTGATACATTAAGTAATAAAATGACAAATATGCAACTGCTGACTTGAAATGTCACTTTCAACATCATGACTTCGTATGCCCATATGCCGTGATTACTACACGTACCTTCATACTTCCCAACCCTTAGTACTGAGTGTGACAGATGTAATATGATGGACCCCTACAAAATATATCTTTTGTATGAAACCTAACAAAATCACATGGAATTACCCAATGGCACAGTGTTTAAACAAACTTTGTACAATTCAGAACAGTCTTTGATCTAAAAACTTGTTTCCTTTGTTTTATGACCTGCTTAGATCTATATGATTATCACTGATAATCATCAGACACATTTGTCTTTTTTAACTAGTATACAAAACATGAAAATCTAGTGGGCAAGATAGGCACCATCCAACGGTATAAAAACTTCAACGACCTAGGTAAACAGAATTGACTTGATGGGTGTAGGGTCACCATCAGCATACTGTGCGCAGTAAGGTATAATATTTGATAAATAATATAAAGTTCAGTTTGGTAAAATTGAAATACATTCAACATATTGTTTTACAGGTTTGGGAAAGGCAGCAAGAATTCCACAGGGTGAATAAAATCTTTCACACTAGCTATGAAAATACTACTTTTTATTAAATGTCACTACCAGTGTTGCATCAGTGGAGATACAGCTTCATGTGACAACCTTTTCAAAAATCATTGTGAAGCAAAGTGGGTGCTTACAGCCACATTCCATTGTTCATTGTCTAGATAAAACCAATGACACACTAAAAGCAGCAGTTGTCTGTGATTAAATTGAGTGGGATTGTGCAGCATCATGCCACAGATATTGCAGAAGTGTGCACAATGCTGGCATAAACAGTACTGATGTACCAATCAGTACAGTTTATGCTGGTGCTGTGTACACTTGTATACTGTGTACAGTATGGTGCTGTGCTATGCCAGTCAGTTTAATCATAGCAGCCACTTTTAGCATGCTGTTGGTTTTATCTAGATGAACAGTGGGGCTTGGCTATAAGCAACCACTTCACCACACCATGACTTTTGAAAGAATTGTCACCAGAAGATGCATCTCTATTGATATAAAACTGGTAGTGACTTTTATTAAAAAAGTATTTTAACAGCCAATGCGGAAGTTTTATTCGTCATGTGAAATGTATTCAGTCTTTATCAAACAGACAAGCAGCAACTGGTACATTTCAGAGTTGAAAGTCTGATAGTGTTGCAGTTTCATCTCTGCTATAGTAAGTATTGGTCAGTTAGTTCAAAAGTATAACTGGCTGCCCTGAAAGAGGAAACATTTAATACTCTGCTTACCATGCAATATCTCAAGCAGGAAGCAAACAAAAGCTTGAACAAATTGTGCTATTCGGTTTCTGTCCGTCTATAAAAATATCTTCAAATCAGTCAGTTTCTTAAATTTCCATTAAAAAAATCACATTGTCATTTCCACAACATGTTATTTACCAAAAACAGGCTTCTGAGGCACATGGTTATAGCTTATAGATTCACACTGTTTAGCACATACTGATTGCATCTCATGGACTGCACTCACTGATTACACCAGAGAAACAAGGAAAAAATCATCTTTCCATATGGACTTTGTGTGTAACATTCAACTTTCTACCTGCAAGCCTTCTACTGGAAAATGAAAAAGTCTCCTTGTTGTACAAACATCTAACTAGCCCTCACAGTTGGGAATCTGTTACTACAAATTTTTTCTGTAGGTGAGGAAGGCTAATGCAGTGACATTAATGAGTATCATTTACTCCTACAAACATAAAAACTATAATTTTACAAGTGGGACTATCACAGTCTTTTGCTTCTGAAAGTGCCAATTCACACTATTATAATTACAAACATGAAAATTGGAACAGCTTTATTATGTTGTTTAGTAAATATGGTGCTGAAATTCTAATCTATAAATTAATCCAAAAGGAATGCTAATTTGTAGTGCATTACTGTTTTTACATCATGACTCCAGGTTTCTAACTGAAATACAGTACTGTTAATTTTAGCCTTGTAGCTTCTGTATTTTGGTGGTGCTCAAAATTATAAGGGGGGAAAAGAATCCTCAATTTTCTCTTAAGCTATTAATTGTACTGGCTTCTCAGCATACTTTATTTCGGTATATATTTGAACACAACACATCATAATTATAATGTTAGTAAGGACACTGTCATAGATATCCTTGCCAGTAAACTACCTAGCAGCAGGTGCTAGTTGGCAAGCCTTAGCTTCTAGAACCTTCTGCAGGCTCCCACCTTTTCTGCCAGATGGGTTGGTGACAATGTGAGTTGGTACTAAGAGCATTATGCAGAAGTGGGGTCAGACTCAGTTGAGTGGACACATAATGAAAAAACTGTGCATCGTAAATATTTGAAGTTGAATTATAAAGTGTGTAATAGCACATTAAGAGAAATATTTCACTGAAATAGGAATGTTGACTTGTCCCATGATTGATCTTCTATATTGTCAGTATCATCAAAATGATTAATTTGGTACAAAATAATTACAGCTACACCACGTTCAGTTAGGCTACAATTCAGTTTTTTATGCAGTCATGGCTGAAGTAAATCTCTATCCTCATTGTCTGATTGCCAACAATTAGAGAGACACTCGGTTCTCGTAAAGTTTTGGGAGTGAGCTTACACATCCTGTTGCACAGCTGCTTCTACAAGGAGGACGGGGAAATCTGTACACACTCGACACCTTGCATGACTCAGAATATTGCTATTGTTCTACAAGCTGTCTTGTTACGCACTTACGCAGGCTTTACAAACATTATCGAATCGGCAACACTTTATCTATCTGTGATTTGTACTGTTCTGATGCCGTGTAATTCCTTTCAGTGACTTAATTTTAAGTAAGGGGGGAATTACCTTGAACCTAGAGCAGATGTTCATGTGTTATATTTCAGCAAATATTTGTGTTGTTTGGCACCCAAATTCAACTTTCCCCATAATCCATCTTCCCACAGTTTTTGATATGTCGCTCCATAATGTGGAACTTTTCATTATACTTCAAATCGAATGCAAAATATGTGTTAAACAACTCCTTTATTTTGCATAACTTCCTGACTATTTGTCATACTTTACTTGATCACTGGGCTCCCTAGTTCTGAAGTGGTAATAGTATGAAGACTTCAAACAGCTAGGATTCTGTGTCTGCTTACAGCCAACATTAGTGATCTAATGATAACATGATAACAGTAATATGTGCAGCATTATAGTAGCAATTAAATAAGTGACTGTCGTTATGTTAACTGGTCACTTCTGTCTTCATAATGATAGGTGGAATTGCTGGGATGGGCCACGAATGGTGAAGGCAAGGATAGGGTGCATAAAATTTAACAGAAAAAATTGCAAGTAAGAAAGACAGTTTAAAAATTAACCCAGAGAGGTACAAGAGTTCTACCCCTCGTGTTCCCGTCTTCTGTCTGTGAGAAGAAGCATTTCCATAGATCCGCAACTTTACTGAAACATTGTTGTCACAGTGTAATTTTGTCCAACTAGCATCATAAAGAAATGATTGTTACTGAGCAAATGGCTTAATGTGGTTTATGTGAGAACAGTGCTCTTGGTTCACACCATGGGTACTAGAACACATGGTAGGGGTCACGCGCAGGTGGCCTGTGAGCTGTGGTGTCACTGTGACCTCTCGCTGCACTGCACTTTGCTGAAAGCTTATTGGCATATGGCGCACACATGTTTAATTCGTATGTAACTATGAATGTAACCCAGGTTTTCCATGTTTTAGTATATTGTAATTATTTTTGTTGTTATTATTCGGCTTTATATTAGTTATCCTATTTGCTATGGTCAGTGAAATGCAGGTGCAAAGCCTCCAAATGACATCGTTCTCTTTCATCATCTTGGAGTGCACTGCTTTTCTTCTGGGGTAAGAGGATCACAGAGGTTTAGACTACAAATGACCTGTAGTATGGAGAAACCCCCTATAATGTCATTTTATTTTCTTAACTGTATTAACGGGTTTTATTATTCTATTCTCAATAATTATATTACAACCTTTTTTTCATTCCATTAATAACTTTGATTTTTCAAAACACTGAGGCTTAAATCAATAAAACATAAACAAGAAAATTGCCTGATTCTTTTAATAGTGACTTCACTAGTAAGAGGATATTTAAATACGTCCCTGATAAAAGATAACACTTGATAAGATAGACAATGTAAAGTTGCAGCTTTCGCAATAACTTCAGATGACCAGTTTGTACACCATCATTTCGTAACCACTGAAAAAGAGGCTTGAATCACTGTTTGGACTTTTGATTCCAAAAACTCAGCACTACATTGAGAGAGACGATTCTGCATTCTTTTGCCTAATCTCTTTTATTTCCGTTCTGTGAATTCTAATTATTGGTGTAAGCATGCATTGTTGCATTCAGGCAGTTTTTGTTTCAACAGTTAACATTTTGCCTAGTAGTAATTTCTTCATTAGTCGGTAATATATTTACCTGTACAATTTCTTCTACTTCTGCACAGTAGCTTTGATCTTGTGCCTGGATATTTCTCTCATCAATAGGCTCATTACAATGCTCAAAATCAGCACCAAAGGATAGTAGATTTTCATTTGGAACAGGATCAGTATTCTTACTGTGTTTGGAAGGAATATTCAACAGTTAATTTTTCAAATCTCTTTCACAATCTGAACCAGCATACTGTATTGAGCACATAGAATCATTTTCATTTTGTGACATTATTTTTATGAAATACATGAAAATTAATTTATAACTCGCTTTTTTGCTGTGATTATTACAACTGGTGAGAGGGGACAAGCTCAGATTCGTTCCGTTAACTTTGTGTCTTTACTTTCACCAAACCTTAAAATATTTTTTACTTTTATGTGTCACTTTTGTTTTTGTAGGTACTTGGTACAAAGCAGCAAATAAACATGTAGTCCTAGCATTACATGAGGAAGATACACCAAAGTTATTCTCCCTATATCTTGTCTCTCTCTGCAACAGTCATTGGGATGTACAGAGCTTGCTTCCTCCATTCCTCACATCCCATTCTGTTAGTGATCAAGAAAAGTAGGTGATTTAAAATTGTGTAAATTTTTGACAGAACAATTGTGCACCTGTGTATGTGCTTCACAAGAAAAGCATAGCTACTCAGTCACATTTTGTGGAAAGTAGAAAAGTTTCAATAGAATTATGTTAACCTCGCAAATGTGCTAACTACCATTTACTGAATGATCTTAACTATGCATCATATACCTTTCAAATAATGTCCATTTGTGTCTGAATTATTCACCATATTATTCCATTTTTGGTGGGGGCTTGATTCAGAGTTGCAAATAATAATTGAGACATTATTTTGTAAACACAACTGAATAAAATATATGATATTGCTTCTTTTCTTCTAGGAGTACCAGTGTCAACTCAGTGGCAACCTCAGGGTTACTTCTATCCCACACAGATAGCACAGTTTGGCTTAGCACATTATAGTAAAAACATGACAGAGCCAGAACCTCATCAAGTGGTTGTTGAGGATGGAGATAAAGAGAGAGGAAGTTGGAGAGTACCTAAAGACGCTGAGCTTAATTATATAAAAAATGGCACAGGGAACTACATTGTCTGTTTTAAGAGCCAAGGTTAGCCCAGATATGAACTGCTTTTAATATTTACATTTGATGTTCTTTTCAGAAGCTTGTAAGTGCTTTATTTCTTAAAGAGTGAACATTGAGAAGTGAATGTAGCATCAGTACTTAAGTGGCTCCAAATATTTTGACATAGATAACACCAATGAATTTTACTGTTGGTGCAGTATTACTAGGTTCAGGACAAAATAAATGAAATCCATCCCTAACTTTTTATTTCAGTTCTATGCATTGCATGAAATAAGCATATGACCACTTGTCATCAGCTGCATGTTGAACATTGAGAAAGGTGGATAATGTTGGCAGTTAGAGGGTAAGACACTGCAAAAGGAAATATAACTGCTGGCAATATGAAATAAGAAACTCTGTGCTTTTCTTTCCTTTATTTGATGACTGAATTTCCTGTGCCATTGAAACATCTCTTAACTTTCATACTTTGGTATTGTCAGTTTAGAAAAACTTTACATGTTATATCTGGGTAGTAAGTTCCTCTCAGACAAAGTCACACAATGTTTCAGCTGAAACTTTTATGTACTTTATTAACTTTTGATCTGTATTAGTGTGGGGAACTGCTAGTATTACAGAAAAATTTGAAAAAGTCATAAAGTATTATGTTACCGGATATTTAAGTACAATGGTTGCTCAGAAAGTAATACACAGCATTTTTTTTCCTCTCTCTCAGCTGAAAAAAAAAGCTATGGGTGTGAAATGTTACGAATGTATTATTTGAAGTCTCCTTAGTGAGCGTGCCAAGTTGCCGTCACTTCCGACATAGCATACCTGCAGGACAATTTCAAAATGGCGTCTCTACAAATTTCTCACTGCAGAGAAAGAAACTGTGGGGAGTATTCACAAATGCTTGTGCAAAGTCTATGGAGCAACTGCTGTGGATGGAAGTACAGTAAGTTGCTAGGCACAGATGATGTCATTAGAAGGCGGTTCAGTGGAGCTCCACGATTTGCAGCAGTTGGGAAGACCATCCACGACTGTCAAACCTGACATGTTGCAGTTAGCTGCTGATGTCATTCATGAGGACAAACTCCACTAAATGATGCCATTCATGGAAGAAATTTTGAGAAGGATAACGAGGTGATTCCTACAGTGAAGCACTGGCTCCACCACCAGGAGTAGGTTTGGTACCAACAGGGCATACACGCTATTGTTTCGAGCTGGAGGAAGGCCATAGAATGGGATGGAAATTATGTGGAAAAATAGGGTGTGTAGATAAAACACTATTCTTTCATGTGTGTAATTCTCATTATGTTAAATAAAGAATTGTTGAAGAACAAAAAATGTGGTGAATTACTGTCTGGATGACCATCATACTAAAACTGAGGTTGAAATGAATAGAGTCTGCAGAATAACTCAATTGAATTCCCCACATATCTCTGTACTTGAAATCACAAAACTAATTGCCATAGCATTCTGTTTGTTGCCCACCGTACTATTGCACCTGGGAGTAGGGGACTTCTTTCAGCTTATCATGAGTCAGTGCGGAATCGAGGTTGCAGAGGAGAGGAGGAGTGGTGCAACTACAGTTATGCAATTCAAACTGCACTAATGTTAGTGCTTAGAGTTATGGAGTGAATAGTCCATCGCACAAGGGGTAGGTGCCAAATACTTTATCTGCTGTATCTGTATCAGTGGAATCCTTTTCAGTTTCATCTGGTGTCTCAGTTTCTATACCACTGTCATTGTCGTGCTGCAAGTTCGCCTTCCCTCTCCAGACCAGCGCTGATTATTATATTCTCTGTTAGTTCTTCAATTAATCCATTTCTGTGCCAATAATCATTTTCAAATCTTTTTACATGTCTGCAAGCTTTTAGCCAATCATATTGGGTAATCTTAGATAAAGAGTCTGTAGTTTTTTTAGGATAGTTAAATTAATGAAAAGAATGTTTTTAGTCCATCCTGTTTCATTTTATTTGTGATTATCTCTATAGGGTTCAAATTGCAGTGATATGGTGGGAGCCTCAGAACAGTATATCCCTTAGGCTTTAAAACTGCAATCTGTTTTGGAAACAGACTTTGGCTTATTATAATGCATAATTTGTAAAAGCTCATTTCTTCTTAATCCATTTCAAAACTGATTTTGTTTGGAATGAGGCATTCAGTTAAGTACTTTTTGAAAGTTGCAGTAGTGGTGGCTGTATTTGTCTGAACAGTATGTTAACAGTGCATTATTAAGACCAACAATACTACCAGCTGGGATGTGAGGAATCAGTTTCTCTTCTAACCAACTGAGATAAGCATCCCCATTCATATCATGGTCATCACCTGGAATTTCTTCAAGCTGCCAACACTTTTTCGTAGTATAATGCATATGCATCCACATTTCATCCATGAACTCTGCTGGTTTACATGGTCCCTTTTCATTATTTGTGATTGTTCTTAAGTATTCCCATGTTTCGCAACAATTTCAAAAGTTCAGATTACATGGTTCTCATATTTTGACAGTTTTTGAAATGAAATCATAACTCTCTTAAAATTTTCTGAAATGTTTCCCCTTCCCCCATGAAAATTTCTCAGTTTTTTAAAACATAAGCAGTGTACTCAATGTTGGTATTTCCTTCTTATGCTCATAATACTCTAAAAATTATTCTTAAAATAAGTGCTTTATCAAAGTTGTCTAGAGAAACAACTTTTCTAGAATGCCTTTATTTTCTAGGAGTTTATACTTTCTCTCTGGTTTTTTTCTCTGGTTTTTTCTTTTTTTTCTGTTTTTTCTCTTTTTTTCTCTCTCTGGTTTTTCTGTTTTTTCTCTCTCTGGTTTTTTCTGTTTTTTCTCTCTCTGGTTTTTTTCTCTTTTTTTCTCTCTCTCTCTGGTTTTTTCTCTTTTTTCTCTCTCTGGTTTTTTCTCTCTCTGCTTTTTCTCTATTTTTCCTCTCTGGTTTTTTCTCTTTTTCCTCTCTGGTTTTTTCTCTTTTTCCTCTCTGGTTTTTTCTCTTTTTCCTCTCTGGTTTTTTCTCTTTTTCCTCTCTGGTTTTTTCTCTTTTTCCTCTCTGGTTTTTTCTCTTTTTCCTCTCTGGTTTTTTCTCTTTTTCCTCTCTGGTTTTTTCTCTTTTTCCTCTCTGGTTTTTTCTCTTTTTCCTCTCTGGTTTTTTCTCTTTTTCCTCTCTGGTTTTTTCTCTTTTTCCTCTCTGGTTTTTTCTCTTTTTCCTCTCTGGTTTTTTCTCTTTTTCCTCTCTGGTTTTTTCTCTTTTTCCTCTCTGGTTTTTTCTCTTTTTCCTCTCTGGTTTTTTCTCTTTTTCCTCTCTGGTTTTTTCTCTTTTTCCTCTCTCTCTGGTTTTTTCTCTTTTTCCTCTCTCTCTGGTTTTTTCTCTTTTTTTTCCCTCTCTGGTTTTTTTTCTTTTTTTTCCCTCTCTGGTTTTTTCTCTTTTTTTTCCCTCTCTGGTTTTTTCTCTTTTTTTTCCCTCTCTGGTTTTTTCTCTTTTTTTTCCCCTCTCTGGTTTTTTCTCTTTTTTTTCCCTCTCTGGTTTTTTCTCTTTTTTTTCCCTCTCTGGTTTTTTCTCTTTTTTTTCCCTCTCTGGTTTTTTCTCTTTTTTCCCTCTCTGGTTTTTTCTCTTTTTTTCTCTCTCTGGTTTTTTCTCTTTTTTTCTCTCTCTGGTTTTTTCTCTTTTTTTCTCTCTGGTTTTTTCTCTTTTTTTCTCTCTGGTTTTTTCTCTTTTTTTCTCTCTGGTTTTTTCTCTTTTTTTCTCTCTGGTTTTTTCTCTTTTTTTTCTCTCTCTGGTTTTTTCTCTTTTTTTTCTCTCTCTGGTTTTTTCTCTTTTTTCTCTCTCTCTGGTTTTTTCTCTTTTTTCTCTCTCTCTGGTTTTTTCTCTTTTTTCTCTCTCTCTGGTTTTTTCTCTTTTTTCTCTCTCTCTGGTTTTTTCTCTTTTTTCTCTCTCTCTGGTTTTTTCTCTTTTTTCTCTCTCTCTGGTTTTTCTCTTTTTTCTCTCTCTCTGGTTTTTCTCTTTTTTCTCTCTCTCTGGTTTTTTCTCTTTTTTCTCTCTCTCTGGTTTTTTCTCTTTTTTCTCTCTCTCTGGTTTTTTCTCTTTTTTCTCTCTCTCTGGTTTTTTCTCTTTTTTCTCTCTCTCCCTGTTTTTTTCTCTCTTTTTCTCTCTCTCCCTGTTTTTTTCTCTCTTTTTCTCTCTCTCTCTGTTTTTTTCTCTTTTTTTCTCTCTCCCTGTTTTTTTTTTCTCTTTTTTCCTCTCTCCCTGTTTTTTTTTCTCTTTTTTCCTCTCTCTCTGGTTTTTTCTCTTTTTTTCTCTCTCTCTGGTTTTTTCTCTTTTTTCTCTCTCTCTGGTTTTTTTTCTCTTTTTTTCTCTCTCTCTGGTTTTTTTTCTCTTTTTTTCTCTCTCTCTGTTTTTTTTTCTCTTTTTCTCTCTCTCTCTGTTTTTTTCTCTTTTTCTCTCTCTCTCTGTTTTTTTTTCTCTTTTTTTCTCTCTCTGTTTTTTTTCTCTTTTTTTCTCTCTCTGTTTTTTTTCTCTTTTTTAAAATCTTTAAAAAATTATATTACCTGTCTTTGTCACTTCCCTGCCATTTTTGCCTCCAACAAAATTGTTTTCTAATGAGTTATTGTTACCTTAATCTCCTTTTTTTTTCTTTCTGGAAAAATTGTACACTTTCAGGGGTACTGACGATTGCGGATAACACTGCACAGCACCACTGACAATATCATGCGAAGACCACTGAACCACTCGCTGCTATGTGCAGAACTGACCTAAAAGCATGGACAGTGTAATGTGTTTTCCTTACTCACCACTACACTTGTTTACTTTCACATCATGGTGTGTTCCTGATAACAGCCATGGAAGGCTGAGTGCAGTAATACCATGGTTGGGTAGTAGAAAGTCCTAATTTCCATTTACTCCCTGTATAGTAAGATTCAGCCGAATTACAGTTGACAAACAGTGAGCAAGCACGGGGCTGTCAACCCAAAATCTATTTGGGCCAATGTAAGAGTAGATCCAATAATTAATAAGGAAATATGATTTCTTGGGCACTACTATGGATAGTATAGTGAATGAATAATCACAGCCAAAATATAGAAAAGGCCATAACAATGAATAATCACAGCCAAAATAGAGAAAAGGCCATAACCCACCACAGCAGTAAAACTGCACAAGGTTGGGGTGGCTAAGACTGGTCACCAAAATTAGATTTATTCGCTCCAAATACATCAGTGGGTAGGTTTCACCAAGTTATAAAACACAATGTTGTAAATTTTGTGACCTATGCCAATCATTTTTAACGTTTATAACTGCCAAATGATGACATAGATGTGTTTTATGGGCCTTCATAATTTTTCTGTGGTATTAGATAGAGCCTTTGGAGAGGACTGGGAACAATGTAACACAAATGGAATTTCGTCAAACAGGAACAAGATAAAAACACCTCAAATTGCTGCCCTTCCATCAGGAGAAGAGGTCCCACAACTGTATGCCCTGTTGTTAAAAAACTATAGACTCTCTTATCAGTGCTCAGGATGTTAACCTTCAGCATCACAAGGCAGGTGACACTGCTAATTCAGTTTCATATAGGATTTATCACAGCATAGGTCTTTGTTGCAGTTTCACCTGTGTGTTTTGGTAGTTTAGTTTTTGAATCTCTGAGTGTTAATCTAGTTTATTAGACACAGTTCTTGCATTTTCAACAGTGTGCGCAATAGTGTTTCAACCGATGTGTCGATAGTCATGTGTTCATTTGTTTTGAAAACTAGTAATTGCCATTTGACATTAGTCAGTCAGCAGCTGCCGCTGCCAGCCAAGGCAGAGCAATGACAGGTAGGTAACCAATTTTGTGTCATTTTATGCATGCTTTTGCAGCTTATTTTTGAATTTCTGATTGATAATTTAATGTTTACTAGACACAGTTCTAGCATTTTTGACGGGGTCTACAGTAGAGTTCCACAGCACATTTCATAGTCCTTTGTTTGTCTGTGTAGTTTTCCATGTACTTTAATACGGATAGGGACTGTGATTGCTGTGTGTTGATGTGAGCTGAGTTAGTAACACTTTGCTCTCAGCTCGAAGCTGTGTTTGATTTGGTTACACAGCTGGAGTCTGAGGTAGGTGGGTGTCCCTGTCGTGGGCAGGCCATTTGTATCCAACGGACATCAAGCACAACCCACGAATCTGCCAATTGATTCACACTGGTGGCCAGCCCAGTGACTGCTCACATTGTGGTTGGCCCCTACCTGTTGTCACATGGGAGGTCGCCTCGGGGTATGGCAACCTGTGAAGGACTTCCCAAGGAGGCCGAATGTGAGGCCTCCCCGGTTAGTCTAACAGGTTCCAGGTGCTGTCTGTGACTGACACTGTTGCTCAGTCATGTACTGTTGCTTGTCCTGTTTCAGAGCAGACCTCTCAGCCTGCAAGATCTGCACAGTCACTAAGGGTGGCATTATTGGTAGTTGGGAGCTCCAGTGTTGGACGCATTAGGGGGCAACTAAGAAACATGGCTGCCAAGGAGGGGAAGAAAGCCAATGTGCATTCTATGTGCACACCAGCTAGAGTCATTCCTGATGTGGAACAGATCTTTCGGATACCACGAAGAGCAACAGGTGGTGGCTCACGTTGCTAACAGCGATTTGTGTCGCTTTGGATCGGAAGAGATTCTCCCTGGTTTAGAGGGCTATCAGAGCCGTGATGAAAGCAGAGCTCACCATTTGGAGCATAGTCAGTAGGAATGATTACAGACCTCTGGTACAGAGCTGAATCCATGGCTGAGATGGTTGTGCAACTGTGTAGGCTGCAGATTCCTAACAATTCTAAATTTTCATAGCTATGTTGGGAAACTACAACAGCTTCAAGTGCTAATAGAAAGCACTTATGCTCAAATTGTTATGTGCATTGAAAGCTGGCTAAAGCCGGAGATAAGTTTAGCCAAAATTTTTGTGAAGTGCCTAACAGTGCTCGGAAAGGATAGTGTAAATACAATTGGCAGTGGTGTGTTTGCTGCATGTAGAAGTAATTTATCGTGTAGCAAAATTGAAGTAGATAGTTCCTCTGAGTTTGTATGGTTAGAGGTCATTCTTGGCAGTAGAATAAAATAATAATTGGATCCTTTTACTGACATTCCAACTCAGATGATAAAATTACTGAAAGGTTGGAAGAAAACTTGAGTCCAATTTCAAGCACATAACCGATTCGGGCAATTATAGTTGGTGGTGACTTCAATTTACACTTGGTATGTTGGTGAAAATACATGTTTAAATCTGGAGGTACGCATAAAACATAATCTGAAATTGTGCGAAATGTATTCAATGAAAAGTATTTCAGGCATTTAGTTAAAGAGCCCACTTGAATTTTAAACATTTGTGAAAACACACTTGACCTCTTAGAAACAAGTAATCCTGTGCTAATAATGAGCATCAAAACAGCTACAGAGATTAGTGAACATAAGGTTGTCATAGCGAGTCTTAATACCATAACTTCCAAATCCTCCTAAAATACACGAAAAATATATGTATTCAAAAAAGCAGATGGAAAATTCACCTGAAACCTTCCTTAGAGACAATTTGCACTCCTTCCAAATTAACAGTGTAACTATAGACCAGATATGGCTTAAATTCAAAGAAATAGTACCAACAGCAGTAGAGAGATTTATACAAAATAACTCCCTTATGATATACAAAATGGGTCAGAACACTGTTGTAGAAACAACAGAAAAGCATGCCAAATTTGAACAAATTCATGGTCTCCAAGACTGGAGATATTTTATGGAAGATCTAAACTTAATGCGGACTTCGATGTAAGATTCTTTTAATAATTTCTATAATGAAACTTTATCTTTATCGTGTAATCTCGCAGAAAATCCAAAGAAATTCTGGTAGTATGTGAAGTATGCTAGTGGCAAGACACAGTCAATGCCTTCTCTGCTTGACAGCAGTGGAAATACTAATGATGACATTGCTGCTACAGCGCTTTTACTGGACACAGTCTTCTGAAATTCCTTCACCAAAGACAAAGTAAACACCCCAGAATTTGAATCAAGAAAAAGGAAATCATGAACTCAGTTGCATAACTGGGACAATATGCGAAGAACACAGTCAACTGACACATATTCAACACGCATTCAGAATTCTTGGGGCACACAACTCTCTCTTTACCTACACCAAGTGCTGAGTGCTACCTACAAGGGTTTCAAATTGATTGCTTATTTATAGATTTCCAGAAGGCTTTTGACACAGTGCCTCACAAGTGGCTCGTAATCAAATAGTACAACAGCTGAATATGAAGGAGCAGACTCCCACCGTGTATTCTGGAAAGCAGCATGAATTTCCTTTGCTTTCATACGTTTCTTTACGAAGTACTTAATCACTGCTCGAATCTCGATTTTTTTTTTTTTTTTTTTTTTTTTTCCCCCCTATCCTCGCAAATCACTATGGGGGAACAACAACATAGCCACGTCACCACCACAGCTCTCTTTCAAGAGCACTGATGTGGCACATGTTTACTGTCAACAGTCCAATGAATAACACCTGTGGTAATTCTGAGAACTTTTCAAACCACCCTCTTAATTCCTAATGTTCAAACACAGCATACATTCCAAAATCCTGCTACATATTGACATTGATGATATGGGCCAACGTTTAGTGGATTACTCCTATTGGCTTTCTTGAATATTTGGTGTGATCTCTGCAACTTTCCATTCTTTGGGTATGGATCTTTCATCGAACGAGCAGTGGTATGTGATTGTTAAGTATGGAGCTATTGCATTAGCTTTCTCTGAAAGGAACCTAATTGGTATACAGTCTGGACTGGAAGAGTTGCTTTCATTAAGTGATAGAAGTAGATATCCTTGACATAGTGAAGTAACTTATAAGTTACTTATATTAGAGAGGTCACAGTTCATAGTAACTGATGGGAGGTCGTCCAGTACAACAGAAGTGATTTCTGGCATTCCACAGGGTAGTATCATAGGCCTTCTGCTGTTCCTTATCTGTATGAATGATTTAGGAGACAATCTGAGCAGTTGTCTTCAGTTGTTTGCAGATGAGCTGCCATTTATCATCTAGTAAAGTCATCAGAAGATTAAAACCAATTGCAAAATGATTTAGACACGATATCTGTATGGTGTGAATATTGGCAGATGACCCTAAATAATGAAAAGTGTGAGGTCATCCACATGAATGCTAAAATGAATGTTTCAACTTCAGTTGCACGATAAATCAATCAAATATACTGGCCATAAATTCAACTAAATACCCGGGAATTACAATTACAAACAACTTAAATTGGAAAGAACATATAGGAAATGTTATTGGGAAGGTGAACCAAAGAGTGGATTTTATCGGCAGAACACTTAGAACATGCAACAGATCTACTAAAGAGTCTGTCTACACTATTCCTGTCTGTCCTCTTTTGGAGTACTGCTGTGATGTGTGGATCCTTACCAGCTAGGATTTACAGATTACATCGAGGAAGTTCAAAGAAGGGCAGCACATTTTGTGTTATCGAGAATTGGAGAGTGTGTGTCACAGGCCCAATAAGGATTTGGGGTGGACATCATGAAAATGACGATGTTCCTCGTAGTGGCAGAATCATTTTATGAAATTTCAATCACCAGCTTTCTCCTCCAAATCCGAAAATACTCTGTTGACAGTATCCTACATAGGGAGAAAATGATCAGCATAATAAAATAAGGGAAATCAGATCTCACACAGAAAGATGTAGGTGCTCGTTTTTTCTGCACGCTGTTAGAGATTGGAATAATTGAGAATAAACCCTGTGTCAGGCACTGAAGTGCCATTTGCAGAATATCCATATAGATGTAGATGTAGATTGTTCTAATTTTCCTCACAGATAAAACTCCTGAGATATTAGGTCTGCTGTGTGCAAAGCCTATTCTGTGTTTCCATAATCACATAATGACTAATCAGATGATCTCTCAGTATTCTGTTAACAAGGTCTGTAATTATCTATGTGAAATTGGTCGGACATACGTCATGTTGGTACTACACTGGTTGCCATACGTTCAGTGGGATGTCTTCCAGCAATTGAAGCAGTATACCTATTAAGATCCATGGGTACTTGTTTTATTAATGGGAGTCTTAAATTCCCACAAAGATCAATGATGCAATTCTTCAAAAGCCTGCATCATAGGTTGGTGAACTGAGAATGGTTTAATATTCTACTTCCTTCAGCAAGTGTTGATTTTCAACTGATAAGTAGTGCACAGAGTGAAGCCTCTGATTTTCCAACTGTTTATAATGATTGTTCAACAGTGAACGAAATCATGTATAGAAACACCACCTCAATTTTCAGTTTTTGCAGACACCATTTGAAAAACTGTAATGGATTTTGAGTCTTGTGGAAAGGATGAAATGTATTGAAACATGGTATTTGTAAAACACTCCTTTATTTGATCCCAGTTGCACGTTCAACGTGCCTAGTAGTGTTGGAGTGTTGTGTGGATTGTATGTTACCACTGCTAAAACTTTGGTGTCCTGTAACACAATCTAGACACCTTTCAGCGAACACACACACACACACACACACACACACACACACACACACACACACACACACACAGCACTGCTCTAACAGTAGAGCACAAACTAATTGGCTTCAAATACACAGGTAAACACACAAACCATACTGGAGGTAAGTGTTTGGCATTTCTTACATTTTATATGTGAGGGCAGATATTTGTGGCACCACTTTTCCTGTTGATGGGATGGTGTTTGCAGTACTATTTTGTAACTATTTAATCAAGTTTCACACTTAAAATATCTTGGAGTCCTCATCAAACCCCCTTTTCAATGCCACAGAAAAAGTACATAATTCCATTTTTTTAAAAAAAAAAAAAGTTGATGTCGTAATTTGGCACCTACAAACACTAAAAATTAATTGCGTGTGTTGGAAAATTCGCCACTGATTTCCACTGTAATTTTAGTGAGAAAATTAACTAAAAAACTTTTGTAATAAGTACTAAGTAATGTTTCTGAAAACAATACTTGGAAACATATTGTTATTTAGCATGACATTTTTAGTAGTGTACCAACTGTACAATACATTGCATCCTAGGAAAGATAGCACCCACTGCACAAATTTATTAGGAATGAACAGAGAAGACAAAATTTGTTTAACTTTTACAGATCTATTTTTCATAATAGTACAATTGTTAACCTGTTATTGTACTGTGATTTTTAGGTTATAGGAAATAAACTATTTATGCCTATTTTTTATGAATAAATTCTACTCTTTGTTTTAGAAAACATTGTAGATGGTGTCACAATACAGCTTGATCATGTTATGGATTTGGTACTGAGCCTTAACTTCAAACTTGAGGGCAATGGTAGTTTCACAGTGACACTGCAGAATCGTGAGAAGCATGAATGGTTCTATCTACACTACATCAGCTCTGACCTCCTTATATCAGCCCAGGTAATAAATTTTTAGCTTGGAGATATTTGTTTGCTTCTGTTTTGGCTGCACAATATAAGAGTTAATAAAATAATTATACAAATAATGTATACTAATTTGAGTAGTTGTTGTGCTTAGCAGAAAGAAACAAATCTACTTTCTGTACATACAGGGTGCTGTGCTTAAATCTGAACAGATTTCAGTTTGGATTACCCGCCATACTGTAGGTCTGTTAGAGGTCGTGATTAATGTTCTTGAAAGCCATAGGCATCTAGTAAACAGTCAGAACCTGAAAATGGCCAAGATGTTACAGATAACTGCAAGCACAACCAAAGTGCAGCGACTATTGAAAGTCTTCATGCTGGGCGTGAAATAGTTTGAATCTTCAGGTACCCGATATCAACTGTTCATGATATAGTGGCCAAGGTATAATGCTTCAGAGAAGTCTGGGGAATGTTCCGCTAACCCAGTGAGGAAACCTCATTCAAGGAAACGTGGGTCATGGACATGGCAGTCATCAAAAAGACTCAGGTGCTGCTTTGTGAGAACCTGGGGAAATTGCTGAGGAAATTGGCATCAGTATTGAATATCGACAAACATACATCGTATGGCAGAGAAGGCTCTCATACAAGCCATTTATCCCAAAACTGGCTCTTGGATAACACTGACGTGTTCTGGCCCCCAAATAGTCCGAATTTTAACCCCTTCGAATTTGCTTGGAACGTAGTCGAAAGAGCTACAAATAAGACGAGGCACCCTAGTGTCGTACTTCTACACACCACTATTGAAGCAACATTTCGCGAACATGGACAGTGCTGTTTCAAAGTGTGCATTTGCTCGCTTCAGGATGAGATTGGAAGCAGTCATTGCAGCTGAAGGGGATTACATCGAGGAATGTTACTTTTGAAAGGTACCACTACTTACATGTAAAAGGATTTGCATTTGTATTTTGTTTTAATAAATTTGGTTTTAAAAAAGTTTTATTTGTCTGAATTTAAGTGCAGCACCATGTATGTATTAACATGACATAGTATTTAAATGATAAAATATCACCAGTTGGTGTTTCTGCAACTTTCAGAATGTGTTTGAGTGAACTACCACCTTATGTTAAACAAGTAACACATTTTTGTAGCATAGAAAATAGTGATAAAATGTTATTGTTATGAAGAATGGAAATGCTTCTACAAGACAGACATAAAAGTAAATGTTGTTTGTATGAAATGTACTGACATTTTTTTTTCCAAATGTCACAGCTAAAGGATGGTAGGAGGACCAGGGTTGTTATTTGCTAGATTCCAAATGATAAAAATAAACTACAATAACGAGACCATGGGAGGTTAGCAGATGAAGTGAAAAACAAAAATCCAGAAGCAATAATGTGTGCATGGTTGAAGATTGTAATGCAATGGAAAGTTTATCTGAGACCTTTATCCAGCAGTGGAAGTAAGATGGAGAAGGTATAGGAAGAAAGTATATTGATTGTGTGAATTGTGATATCCATATCATAAGTTAAATTATTGTCGCATAGAATCTGGAATAAAGTGTCTGTTATGAGAACTAACACTTCAAACTGAAATTGTGTGTATTGAGCATACACAAAGTACATGCGGAGCTGAACAGCCTGCATCAGCAAAAGCTGCTCCCATTTATAGATACAAGGACATTTCTAGCAAATTACAATATTTGTAAAGACACAGAATGACGGGAAATGCCTAGACGACATAGTCAGTTGTTGATGTAACTTTGTACATGTACACACCATTGGCAGGTATATAAGTGATTAGACTTGAAATTATCTCTGACAGGTGGGATGGCAATCAGGGAACTTGAATGTTTTTCATGTCAAGTGTTGTAGAATATGTAAGTGGCAAGAACAGTGCTGATCGAGTGATCAATGTAAAGACCACAGAGATGCTGCGCACTTGCGTAAGATAACTCTATTGCTACCTGACTGTATTTCAAAAGGGTATTCATTGTGGGTTTCCATTTGCCTGGCTGGTCAAATCTTGCAATATCTATATTATTGGGCCATTTGAATGTGACTGTGGCCCAGTATTGGACTGTATGAGAGTGTGAGGCTAGGCAGGCATGTTACAGTGTTGTACACAAAGCACTTCGTAATCCCTAAGCATCTGCACACGCCATCCGAGAATAAATAATGGTGTAATTTCACACCATTAGTTGGAGACTAACAATAGCCAGACTAGGGAATTAACATCCCATTCGTAGGCTGTCATTATCACATAGGCCAAGTTGTAGAGCCGGAGGCTCATCATTGACTGATGGCTGCTCATTGTCGTGGTGAAGGGGCATAGTCCTGATAGAAGTGACAACTTGAACTGGCTTACCGAGGCTGTGTGACACTGCATAGACAGAAGGACGTGGCACAGTCTACTTGCTGGCCCATGATAGAGTGGAAGCGAATGGTGCCGTGCTCACTGTGCCTCCTAGTGGTGACACAAGTGCCAGATGTAGGTTTCAAGAAGTATGGCTGTTGGAGACACCCAGAGGCCCTGTTTTTGTATCTTTTCACCATTTTGGTGATCGGTTCTGTATGAGAGTGCACCAAACTGTCTTGTTTTTTAAGGAGAGCCCCCAACATTATACTGTAAGCATTTTGAAAGCGATACCGAACAGTTCTAGCAAATCTAGGTGCCTTTGTCAGTTCTCCTCACGCCAACCAATTGAAAGCAGTCTGCCTCGGATCTGCAGATGCACACAGCAACGCCACAGTGGCATGAACCCGAAGCAGCTAGCAGGTGACAAAGGCACACCATTCTTCAAAGTACTGAAAAGTGTGGTTAGAGTATGTAATACTGTTCAAATTTCACTGATCACGTGCTTCCATGAATGAATGATGGTGATAGGATATTGACTGTGTTCTGGATACTGTCAAAAATACCACATTGTCATTTTACGAAGGTGATTCGAAAAGTCTTCAGAATCGTCACGAGAAGTGAGTGCTAGTGCAACAAGTTGCTCAGGTGATATTCATTGCCTGTAAACACATGCCATGTCAGTGCTCTTGGAAGAGAGCTGTGGCAGTGACGTGGCTCTGTTGTTGTTCTCGTGTACTGATTTGCAAAGATGGAAAAAAATAGAGATTCGAGCAGTGGTTAAGTACTTCGTAAAGAAAGGTGTGAAAGCGAAGGACATTCATGCCGATTTCCAGAATACATTGAGGGACTCTGCCTTCATAATCAACTGTTGTCAAGTGGACAAATCAATTTCAATTTGGTTGGGTGATCTTAGATAGTGAGCAGTGCAGTGGTCAGCCAAGATGTGTCACTAATCCAGAAATCATTGCAAAAGTGCACAAAATGGTCGTGGAGGATCGCTGATAGAAAGTACATGAAACTGCTCATGCTTGCCAGATGTCATGTGAATGGCTATATCACATTTTAACTGAAGAATTAGAAATGCAAAAATTATCTGCAAGATGGATGCCATGGCTCTCAATGGTGGATCAAAAACGCATGAGAATGGACATGTAGGAACTACGTGTGGCCCGTTTTAGTTGAAACGAACAAAATTTTTTGGGCCGGTTTGTGACGACAGATGAAACTTTGGTGCACCACTATACCCCAGAGACAAAACAACACTCAAAGCAGTGGAAACATGCTGATTCTCTGCCACCAAAGAAAGCAAAGACAATTCCTTCGGCGGGAAAGGTCGTGGTATCAGAGTTCGGGCATGTGAATGGGATTCTATTGGTAGATTATCTCCCCACTGGACAAAAAAAAACCACACGCCAGGTTTAGCAAGGAGGAAAGTCATCTTCCATCAAGACAATGCACACCCACACACACGTGCCGTCACTGTAACAAAATTACACGAACTAAGATATGAATTGTTGCCACACACTCCTGGTTCATCTGATATGACTCCGTCAGACTTCCATCTCTTCCCAAAACTGAAAATTTTTCTTGGTGAATGAAGATTCACTTCAAACGGAGAATTGATTGTCGCAGTTGACAACTATTTTGCAGGCATGGAGGAAACTCATTTTCAAGATGGGATCAAGGCACTGGAACATCATTAGACCAAGTGCACTAATCTACAAGGAGACCAGATTGAAAAATATAAAAAAAAAGTATCAGTGATGTAAGTACTTTTCTTCTACTTCATTCCGTGAACTTTTCAAACCACCCTCGTATTCTCATTCACATTCGTGAAGGTGCTTCATAAATAAAAGAAGTGAAACATGTGTCGCAATAAACAACTGCCTTTAGTTAGTTGCATAGACAGAACATACCCCCCATGAACACATAAAATTGTTCAAGTGAGTGTCGGAGCATAAGAAGATGAAGAATGTGGGTGAAACTTGCTCCTAGAGATCCCAATGATGAAGTAGCCTACTTCCCTATATGATACATCATTGATTTGGTTTTTAAAAACAAAATTTAAAAAAGGTCTTTTCGAGAGCATGTGGTGAGTGCAGCTATTGGAAGTTCGTCATAGTTTATAATATGCATCTGATGAATCAAAATGTTTCATATATGGTGGATAGGGTAAAAATATTATGACGGGGGTCTTTCATCTCTGACTGCTATTGTTAAGCATTCAACTGCAGATAAATACTTGTGACAAACAAGAATATAAATACAATTGCTGCTTGTTTCATTCGCAGTAATTTAAGTTGTGCTTTTAGATCCCTTTCTGGCATATTCAGACTGGGATTATGTGGAGTAAAGTGCTCAACTGTTGCAAGTTATAGTAGTCAAGCTGGAAGTTCGCTCAGTGAGCTGGCTGGTCTCTGTAATAAAAAAATGAGTGAAGGGCTCAACAACGAACTTCCAAATACAACGGTGGTGGAGGGTGGGTGGGGGTGGGGGGGAATGAGAAAGGCAACGAACTGGAGTGCCTAAAGTCTTGGGTTCACATACTACTGGGTATGAAAATATTTTCTTCCTCTTTGTGCTTGTAACACATTATGAGATTATGAGACTTCGTTAATTGTCAAAGTTAAGTTTTTTTTTATGTTATTTACTCAAAAGAGCGCATTTTTTCAGTAATGAGTATCTTCAATTTCATGACATCCACATGTTTAAGAAATGAAAGATGAAATTGGTATGCATGAAACAACTGACAGTGACATTTATGTTTTTTTCTTGTCACAAATAATTCACTATTTTTTCTTAATACTAGTGATGTCAGAGTGTGTGGTCAGACAGGAATCGAGTAGCACAGCTTAAATTATGTGAATGAAACCAGCAGCAATCATTTTTATCCTCTTGCTTGTCACAAGTATTTATCTGCAATCGAATCCTTAAGAATAGTAGGCAGAGATGAAAGATCCCCGCCATAATATTTTTAGCCTATACCACCATATATGAAACATTTTGATTCATCAGATACATGTTACAAACTATGACAAACTTCAATAGCTGCACTCACCACATGCTCTCGAAAAGACATTTTTAAAATTTTTGTTTTTAAAAGCCAAATCATTGATGTATCATATAGGGAAGTAGGCTACTTCATCATTGGGATCTCCAGGAGCAAATTTCAACCACACTCTATGCATCTTCTTATGCTCTGACACTCCCTTAAACAAATTTTTGGGTTCATGGAGGTATGTTCTGTCTGTGTAACTAATTGGAGGCAGTTTGTTTATTGCCATACATGTTTTGCTTCTTTTATTTGAGAAGCACCTTCACAAATGAAAGAAGCGAAATGCTTATCACAGGAAACAAAATGCCTTCAATTAGTTGCGTGTATGTAACACACCTCCATGAATTTTGGAGCAACTAAGGAATGAAGGAAAACAGGAAAAACTATGAATTTTTCGAGTGTTTTTATAGATATATTTGTACAGTGTAGTACTACACTCCATTTGTAACTCGTATTCTGAAACATAAAATCCCAAACAAGACATCAGTGTGAATGAGAATAAGAGGATGATTTTAAAAGTTCTCAAAATGGGATAGAAAAAAAAGTACTTACATCACTTTTTTCAATTTAGTCACCTTGCAGATTAGCGCACTTTGTCCACTGATGATCTAGTGCCTTGATCCCATCTTGAAAATGAGTTTCCTCCAGTCCTGCAAAATAGTTGGCCAACTCTGGCAATCAGTTCTCCATTTGAAGTGAATCTTTGTTCTCCAAGAAAAATTTTCAGTTTTGGGACGAGATGGAGGTCTGATGAAGCCATATCAGATGAATAAGGTTGATGTGGCAACAATTCGTACTTCAGTTCATGTAATTTTGCCACAGCGATGGCACACTTGTGCAGGCGTGCACTGTCTTAATGGTAGATGACTTTCTTCCTTGCTAAACCTGGCGTTTTTTTGTGTGTATCTTTTGTTGCAATTTGTCCCGGAGGATAGCATAGTATTCTCCAGTAATTGTTCGTCCAGTGGGGATATAATCTACCAACAGAATCCCCTTCCCATCCCAGAACACTGATGCCATGACCTTTCCCGCCAAAGGAATTGTCTTTGTTTTCTTTTGTGGCAGAGAATCAGCATGTTTCCACTGCTTTGACTGCTGTTTTGTCTCTGGGGTATAGTGGTGCACCCAAGATTCATCTGTTGTCACATATTGGCACAAAAAATCTTGTTCATTTCAACTAAAACAGGCCACACATTGTTCCTCTATGTCCACTCTTATGCATTTTTGATCCACCATTGAGTTGCGGCACTCATCGTGCAGGTGATTTTATTCTTTTCTAATTCTTCAGTTAAAATGTGATATAGCCTTTCAGGTGAAATCTGGCATGCATGAGCAATTTCATGCACTTTCAATCAGTGATCCTCCATGACCATTTTGTGCTCTTTTGCAATGATTTCTGGAGTAGTGACACATATTGGCCGACCACTGCATGGCTCATCATCAAACTGTCTCGACCAAATTTAAGTTCATTTGTCCACTTGGCAACAATTGAATATGAAGCAGCAGAGTCTTCCAGTGTATTCTGGAAATCGGCATGAATGCATTTCTTTATGAAGTAATTAACCACTGCTCGAATCTCTCTTATTATTATTACTACTACTTCTTTCTCTTCTCAGGCATTATGTCTGATTAAAAATGGAAAGTGACGCGGACCTTGATCAAGTGTGAGTTCCTTTTAACTGTACGGTATATGTTACATTGCATTTAGGAACTTTCGGGTAATTGAACATGTATATATACAACTACAGAAATCTGTAATTATTGATACGTTTGGATGTAGCTGTATTGCGTTGATGTATTGGTGGATATTGTGTGGTACGACTTCTGTAGCTGATAGTATAATTGGTATGATGTCAACTTTATCCTGATGCCACATACTTTGACTTCCTGAGCCAGTTGGATGTATTTTTCAATTTTTTCTCCTGTTTTCTTCTGTATATTTGTTGTATTGGGTATGGATATTTCGATTAGTTGTGTTAATTTCTTCTTTTTATTGGTGAGTATGATGTCAGGTTTGTTATGTGGTGGTGTTTTATCTGTTATAATGGTTCTGTTCCAGTATAATTTGTATTCATCATTCTCCAGTACGTTTTGTGGTGCATACTTGTATGTGGAAACATGTTGTTTTATTAGTTTATGTTGTATGGCAAGTTGTTGATGTATTATTTTTGCTACATTGTCATGTCTTCTGGGGTTTTCCGTATTTGCTAGTATTGTACATCCGCTTGTGATGTGATCTACTGTTTCTATTTGTTGCTTGCAAAGTCTGCATTTATCTCTTGTGGTATTGGGATCTTTAATAATATGCTTGCTCTAATATCTGGTGTTTATTGTTTGATCCTGTATTGCAATAATGAATCCTTCCGTCTCACTGAATATATTGCCTTTACTTAGTCATGTGTTGGATGCGTCTTGATCGATGTGTGGCTGTGTTGGATGATACGGGTGCTTGCTATGTAATGTTTTCTTTTCCAATTTACTTTCCTCGTATCTGTTGATGTTATGTGATTTAAAGGGTTGTAGAAGTGGTTATGAAATTGCAATGGTGTAGCCGATGTATTTATATGAATGATTGCTTTGTGTATTTTGCTAGTTTCTGCTCGTTCTATAAAGAATTTTCTTAAATTGTCTACCTGTCCGTAATGTAGGTCTTTTATGTCGATAAATCCCCTTCCTCCTTCCTTTCTGCTTAATGTGAATCTCTCTGTTGCTGAATGTATGTGATGTATTCTATATTTGTGGCATTGTGATCATGTAAGTGTATTGAGTGCTTCTAGGTCTGTGTTACTCTATTTCACTACTCCAAATGAGTAGGTCAATTTTGGTATAGCATAAGTATTTATAACTTTTGTCTTGTTTCTTGCTGTCAATTCTGTTTTCAGTATTTTTGTTAGTCTTTGTCTATATTTTTCTTTTAGTTCTTCTTTAATATTTGTATTATCTATTCCTATTTTTTGTCTGTATCCTAGATATTTATAGGCATCTGTTTTTTTCCATCGCTTCTATGCAGTCGCTGTGGTTATCCAATATGTAATCATCTTGTTTATTGTGTTTTCCCTTGACTATGCTATTTTTCTTACATTTGTCTGTTCCAAAAGCCATATTTATATCATTACTGAATACTTCTGTTATCTTTAGTAATTGGTTGAGTTGTTGATTTGTTGCTGCCAGTAGTTCTAGATCATCCATGTATAACAAATGTGTGATTTTGTGTTGGTATGTTCCAGTAATATTGTATCCATAATTTGTATTATTTAGCATGTTGGATAGTGGGTTCAGAGCCAGGCAGAAACAGAAAGGACTTAATGAGTCTCCTTGGTATATTCCACACTTAATCTGTATTTGCTGTGATGTGATATTATTTGAATTTGTTTGGATATTAAGTGTGGCTCATCATCATCAAACAAAAATTAAGGAATTTTCTAGTGGCCAAATCCTTCTACTCTGTAGAATGGTATCCATAGACTTCACTGAAAAACACGCTCTTACATTGTTTTTCAAGGTTGTCTTTGCTTGCATTGTAGGGCAGATTCTTCTGTCCCTTCCATAACCATTTATGACTCTGGTAGGACTGTGATTTTTATCTGTATGTGCCAATATCAAAAGAAAAATTCCATCACAGAAACTGTGTAATTATGAGACAGAATTACCTTAAAGAGTGGAATCATGCAATTTGCACATACGTTAAATTCGCTGTATGCCTCTGCCTGGTATTTTATGTTTGGTCTTGTTCTTGTTGTGGCTACTTTGACAATGACAACTACATTTCTTGCTATTCCATTTTCCCCTCGAGCTATTGCTCAGGCTCAGCTGTAATGTCATATGCCATGGGAAAACAAGTAAATGTTCCCCTAATGGGTTTTTCAGAACTTCTCAATACTTTACCCAAATGTACCTTATAGTATGTGTCTAGTCTGTAGTTGATATCTCCAACTGAAACACTGCCTGATGACTCCAATATCCACTTCATAAAAAATGGGTTAATTTTAGCTAGATTATTGGAAGGAAAGGAAAAAAACATCATAAAGCACACTGAACTGAGATATCCCTCAACTTCTTAATTTATGTTTGCCATTTTTGTTTTTGGGGATAATTGTAGATGATAGCCATACTTCTGGCATTTCAGACACATCAATATTGTCTAAAAGAAGATTATAAATTTGTCTACAGCTTTTGTTATCTTGCATTAAATATCCATACCATTATTCTGTCTTCCCATGATGCTTTTCTGTTTTTACCTTTCTAATTGTTCTTTGTGCATTGTCCCCAATGACTTCAATTTGATGCAAGTAATTTCCAAGCTCCAAATATGAGTAATTTCTCATACCATCCTCTCACTACACCATCTTATCTTAATAATGCATATTTCATTTTTTGCATTGAATGCCAAGGCAGATCTCAGTTGATATAAACTTCTTATGTTCTAATTCTTAAACTAGTTTGTTTTGCATTTTTTTTTCATTTGGCTACAAGTCCTTTCAAAGAGTTGTGGGCTTTTTGGCAATAAATTTCCCATCCCCTCTGCTAGAGAAGTTGTCTTTGCTGTGCCTTTACAGAAGCATTGTATTGAAAGGGACCCTTAGTCTGTTTCCTACACCAGAGGCTGCTTGGCTGTGATAACTCTTCTGATAACTGTATTACCATTGATGTAGCCTTAGACTTCACTGAAACATACATCTTTTCCACCTGTCACTGAAGATGACTTTGGTTAGACAATATAGCTGAGACGAATCTCTCTCTTTACCAGCCTGAATTTTTTTTTTTTTTTTCTTTTCTTATAAATTTATATTGGCTCACTAGCTATTAACTTTGACTCTGCTTATTTTCGTATATGTGCCAGAGCAGATCATACCAATTTCAACCCGACTTTCAGTTGTTAACCCTTTGAAGGCTAAGTTTTTATACACTTGCCTGCTTCTCTGCACCGAGTTATTTTGGGAAGTTGAAATATGTAGCATTTTGAAATAGATAAGTTATTGGCTTGCTTTTTCCTCATCAACTCATTTTATTGTATTTAATTGCACAATAAGTGTTATATGGAAGCACAAAATTTATTCAGTTTTTTTTCAGGGTGTGGTACACTTTAAAACATGGAATTACACATAAAGGGATATTGCTTTCTACACACTTAAACCTAGTGTCCTGTCTTCTCTTGTCTCTTTGTGTCGTATGACTACATACGTGGCATAATCTTTCTATCCAAGATCCTTGTACTGCAATCTGAGGTACTAGGGAAGTAAAGTGCCTCTGTGTGAGACATAGTAAAGTTTCATAGGATTTTGGTTTTCCTCCCTTGGCCGACTTTCTGGGAATGTTGTATTTCGCAAGCAACTATCCCATGAGATCCAAGAGGCTGTGATTTTTTTGAGTTTTCATTTGATAAAGAATATGGGCATTTAGTACAGACAAGACCAGGAGGTGAAAGAAAAACATGTTGTACCATTTATTGACTTTACATATGTTCAGTAGAACTGATCTCGCATGTCAGTTTTATCTATTGCCCTCATCTATTGGCTACATTATACAACAATACTGTGTCTCTTGATTTTCTAGCGTGTTTCTCTGTTGTTCGTCTCTGTTTCAACAATTTTGTTTGTGTGTGTGTGTGTGTGTGTGTGTGTGTGTGTGTGTGTGTGTGTGTGTGTGTGTGTGTGTCTGTGTCTGTGTCTGTGTCTGTTTTTGTGTGTGACCTTCGTTGAGATACGATTTCAACAGTACAAGAAACACAAAGGCCACAAGTGTCTTCAATTTCTGTTCCTCTTCCTGTGTTCACTGTAATATCTAAAATAAATGTAGTTTCAGCTTTGCACAATATAAACAGTTTTATCCCAAACCTGTGCCTTTTGTTTGGTATATACTATTTAAAAACATGGCTACCTTTCCTCAACATCAAAGACTCATCAATGCATAAATCTCTGAATGCATTTAATATTGACTTCAATTTTGCTGTCAAAAAATTCACAGTGTGCTGTAATTTATGAAGCCTATTCGCTCTCTGTGTCTCCCAAAATGCATGCATTACTAAAATGTACAATTCAAAGAACTGTCAGAAATCTGTGATTAGGCATTACTGAAAAGAAAGGTGTTTCCGTCAGTGGGTCAGTAGAACAATAGTTCTTCATTCTGTTTTTTTTGTATGTGTGCCATCAGCACGCAGACTGCAAAAAATACTTTGTAGAAGCTGTTAGTTTCATTGGCAGTACATCCCATCAATTCCCTGTCAAATGTAAGCTAAAAACATTCTCTTTCACTAGGATCCTCACGTAGAGGATTCACATCAGAATTATCATTAGAAAAAGCATAATTCTGAGGCATAAACATGCCGCCTGTCAGCCATCGGTACTCACTCTTTCCAACCTCACTTGTGAAGGGCCCAGTTGGTAAATAATTTCAATCTTACTCGATGAATCTTCACTTTCTCTTAGTAGTACCTTGCAGTCCTCTGATCTTTGAAATCACTACCAAATTCCACAGCTGAGTCTCCATTTAGCAGGGTTTTTCTAATTTCATCGCCACTCAAACCTTTAGAGTGCATCATTCTCACCAAATAAGAAATTACAAATGCAAGTACTAGATTTAGTTCCCGTAGATCAAATGTATGCAAGACTTCCTGAAAATGCAAGTGGTTGCAGATGCTTGCAACAGATGGCAGTCCATTCCATCACAGAAGGAAGCAATCGTACCGATACAGCAGTACATAACATGACAGAAAAGAGAAAACGTACCCCTACAGTCTTAAGTTGGTGTGACAATAATGTTACTGCTGTATCTGTACATGTGCTGTCTACAAAGGGTTTGGTGGTGGTGGTGGGTCAGGGGGGGGGGGGAGGGAGGGGGAGGAGAGGAGATTCAAAATCACAATTTTTTAATTGCTTATTTAAGGTGATCAGTTTAGATGAAGATCTTCATGTACACTGGACTCGGAATTGGCATGGAAAGAATACCTTCAAATTTTTATGGATGATTGCTAATGTAATGGAGAAATAAATAAAATGACTGATGTACAAGAGAGATATGTTAAGTAGAAGGTACAAATTGTTTCTTATTGATAGCTCTTTCTATACCATGAATAATGTTTTGAATGTGTTAAATAGCTAGTTATGTGTCTTCACATCCCTACTGTACACCAATATGTACCGTGGCTTCCATCATTCAATAATATTGTGCACTGAGTCAGAACTCGTAGCTGAACCATAGCCTTTTGTAGGTAAAACTTTATGAATGGAACATACCTCATAACTGCCACTTACAACTGTCCCCAAAACATCAATTCATCATTTTACAATTTGACAAAGACCACAGCTCGAAAGAATTTTATGGAATAGGAACATTCTGAGTATATCACACAGCCCTATTTGAAACACTAAGCCAGTAGAGTAGAATTTTTTTCCCCAGAGGTCTTTGACTTGAAAATTACTTTGAGGTTTGTGGAGAGTTATGTAAGTATTTGAGAATGTGCTAGCTATTTACTTATACACTCACAAAACTCATATTGTGATTCAGGCTTTAAATGTGATTATATTATGAATTACTGACATTATAATTTGTTCTTGCATACAAATTGTTTCCCGTGGTACTTTTCTTCTAAGTGTCAGCTAATTTAGACAGTATGAATTGTGTCATTAAATACTTTTACTACAGAGCTCTAGCACCTTTGGCAGCTCACATGCCCATTCATTATCACACAATTCCTTGTTCATCCAAGCATGGGCAAAAACAACTTTCATGGATGTCGAATGAATTAAAGAAGAAATACGTCAGACAAGAATAGCGGAGACAAATAATAATGTTTATAGTTGACTTGCCCATGTTAGTAATAAAAGAACTAGTTAATGACTGAAACAGCCATCCAAGTCCTTAGAACAGGCTCAAATTGACCATCATTTTAAAGATGAAGACTACATCTCTGTTATGATGACCTACTGTGGTTATTTGGTAGAAAGTTTCCACCAACAGTGTACCATGTCCAGTCTTCAGGGATTGCATCTCAGAACCTTTGATCAGAATCAACCTTACTTCTCACTCTCTCCCCTCCCTCCGCTTAGATGTCAAGTTCCACATATTTTCTGAAATTTGTAAATCGAACTGCTCTAAATTCCCTCTTGTAAACATTATGTATTTCATTGATTTTGTCATATGATGAAAATTGCTGTATCACACTTCACCAGGGTTTTGAAGTATCTACTTTAATTTTGTATATGAATATGATATGTTGGTTGCAAAGAGGTTGATCTATACATAAATATTTGTTAGAAAGTGAGCTGCCCCCCCCCCCTTTTTTTTTTTTTTTTTTTTTTTTTTTTTTTTTTTTTTTTTTTTTTTTTTTAAAGCATCTGTCAACCTGATAGAGCTACAGAAGACATACTCTGTTAACCTTATATGTGATTGTGAAAACCACTATATAAGTTGATATTTAGCTTGTACATCACATATTCTTAGTTATGAAGAATCACCATATTTTAGAGCTACTAATTTGTAAATCAAAGACTTACTGACAAATATCTATATGAGTTTTTAGTCAGTTGTAGTATTCAAACCAGTGTGCTGCTGCTGTAGTCATGTATAGTAAGTGTTTATTCTTGAGTGATGTGTGGTGCTATGTCCTTGAACAATGAATCCTCCAGTGAAGCTCATCATTGAAGCCAGTAAGAAATCTACTTTTCAAGCAGTAGTAAAATGTGTAACATCATTTTGACTCTTGTAAGTGCAAACAGTTGTTAGCAAATCAAGTGTGAAATGCATAGTGCATTTGCAGCAAAAAATGCAGTAATTGGCTGGAATAATTTTTTTTGGTGCTGAATGATGATTCAAGAAATAAAAACCTTACTTGTTTTCACATGTGCCTGGCATCTCACTACTCTTGTAGTCAGCTGTTTTCATTGACAGAAAGCTGTGGTGATTTGAATAGGGTTGAATTGGCTGTATTCCATGGTCAAATGCAGAATTATGATTTATTTGCCCATTTAGAGCAATACACTCTCTAAAAGGAAGTCTTGTGCTGTAAAGTGCTGTTGCATGTTTCCAACAGACTTTTCTTTATAAACTATCTTAAGGCTTAGAACTACATGGAAATACTAAATTTTATTTTCAAAGCCACTCATTGGAGCTCTTCTACCATTCCATAGTTTGAATTTGCGATGGTGGATTTATCAATGGTTGAATTTGATCTGATTTGCAAATGTGCTGGTAAATTGGAATTACCTTTTTGCTTTGAGGAAAAAAGGCCAGCGATTTACATGAACTGATCTTCCTTACAGTTTGGCACGTTGCAACTATCTTTGCACAACCAGGTGCTGTTTTAATTTACTTTTTCAACCCATTCTACTCTAGCATATGACAATCATATCCATTTCATGATGGCTCAAATATTTTTCGTTCTGCTATTCAAACTGTGTGGAATAATTTTAATCACACCACATCTCAACAATGTAATAAATTGTTCACTCAAAATACCTTTCTTCCCTCGATAACTATTATTATATTGTTTTCCATATGTACAGGTTCTCTGAACATTTTGTATCTGAACTCAGTTTTTACATAAAACACCAAAAGGGTCGCTTTTCTCATATTAGGAAGATATTCAACTTTAGTGTTCAACATGTGCAACTCACTTGCTGTTGTTGGAAAGTGTTTTTCCACACAGAAGTGTGTATTTAAGGTATTATTTTTGTTATGCAGTACTCTCTTGAATTTCTCTTAACCCTGCTCTCACTACTGTACTCATTCAGTAATCCTCTTTGCTGCTCACACCATGTTTTTTCCCCAAAAAAAGTACAAAAACCTAAATAAATACTGAACAACATGAACTTTCCACAACTTTGCAAATGATGCATTGTCTCATAAAAACTGATAAACTATATCACAATGAATCTCTTTCATGGGCACCCACCAGTGAGTTCTAGCATATATGTTACAGGGAAACTGAAGATGACTTATAGTGCTGAAATTTCGTGATGAATTAATTATATGACAGGCTGGAGACTTTGAAGATCACTGCCTTTTACTGGCAGCAAATTACCAATTGTACTATTCTTGCATGTCTCATGGACTGACCAACAGCTGGAAAATATATCGGGGAATGAGAAAAAAGTCAGTTTTGTATCATCCCATAAGGATGAACACACAGTGCAATTTGTAGCACATTGCTCGTGGAACAAAGTAATCTGGATCTGATAAGGGGACCCTCCACACTGTAAATCGCGGATTTTAATGCTCTTCAAATATGTTGTAGAGGCACTTGCCCTGAGTACCAGACTATCTGGTTTTTTAGCGACGGGCCTTGGTTTTTGAGAAAATTGATTTTGAAGTTCTTTGTGTGCTTTGTATGCCTGTAACATAACATGTAACCCAAACAAGTCAGCATAGCACAGTGGTTAAGGTCCACAGCTACTGCGCAGGAGGTACCGTGTTTGAATCCTGCTCCCACATGTTTTTTTTTATGTATGCAAGACCGTCCAGAAAATGTCATCCTAACGTTCAAAAACGAGTAGACAAATTAACTGGGAAATACAGAAATGTAGTCTTGTCCTGGTCGAAATGCAGGAAGTTCACAAAACTGGTATATGAAGAATTTTTGCGTTCTGTAATTCTTCCGTACGTGGGGCAGAAATTTTTTTTGTGCATTATCGATTTGTGGGGAGGGCAAACTAATTCAACTTGATACAATATTCACTGATGAAAGGAAGGAAAGTACCTGCACACTAAAAGTGGTCCCACCAAAGTGCACTCCTTATTGGCAGCCCTGCGATGTTTATTTTTACCGACAAGTGAGAATTTTCACGAAAATTGTTCAGAATGGTCCCGACTTGATGGAAGACAATAGGGAGATCACTTCTAGGGAAGATTCGATAAAATTATGTTCACTAATCCTACATCAACTCAGGGCACCTAATTTTGAAAGCATGATTAGATACGCATGGTTCTTATCGAAATTAGCAGTTGAAAGAGAGATATTTTTGAATGCAAAAGAATTATTTCCCAGTATTGCTCATGATGAAACTGTAAGCCTGCAATATGGTTGCTTTGATAAAATGTGTGTGATGCTGCGAAAATTTGTGCTTCGGTTGTTTCTATGGTACGTATCACCCACAATATTGTTCTGGCACATCAAGCAATGTGGACAATGAAAAATAAGATTTTGTAATATTGTATGGCAGAAAAAATTAACAACTGAATATATCCTTATAATTTTGCACATCTTACACTGTTTGCTGATATTCTTTGAAATAGAATTGAAAACTAGGGTCGATTTTGGGGGAAACAAAAATTACTCAAGCAGGATTTGAACACGATACCTCCAGAGCAGTAGCCGTTAACCTTTGCCACTTCGCTACGCTGACTTCCTCAGAATACATCTCATGTTATAGGTATACAAATCGCGCAATGAAATTCAAAATTTATTTTCTCAAAAACCAAGACCCTTTGCTAAAAAACCAAATAGTCAGATACTCAGGGTAAGTGCCTCTGCAACATATTTGAAGCGCATCAAAATCCATGATTTACAATATGGAGGGTCCCCTTGTGAGCCTTACTTATGAAAAGCAGTAATCTGAGTGCAAAAACTCTGTCTGTTGCATAATTTTTATTTTATCTTAAGCGTTTAAGTTATTTTAGTTTCATGCCTCAGGTAAATGATTACTGCAATTGGAAGCTGTGGCTGTCACAATAAAAATAGATGTAGTATTAACTGATACCCAAAACAGATTATATTGTTAGTATTTATTTAACACATTGCAGTACTGACACAGGGGGACTAAACACAACACTGAGCAAATGTAACATTCTACTTCTCTGTATCCTACCAATGTTTCTGTTATTGCACTTTTAAATTGTTGATACCATGGTAGCCCTTTCTTCTAGCTCAACTACTTTTGTTGCGCTATCCTCCAGTAACAAAAATAATAATCGTGTAATGTGGAATGGAAGGATTCCAAATAACTGCTGTTGCATTTTGAATTTTTGCATCTCTTTTAAGCTGTCAGAATAGTAAATCTCATTTAGAATAATTGATCTCTGGATTTAACCATAGTTGAAATCAAAGACACAGACCTTTCTTTCAGATCTTCTATATTAAAAAACTGTGTGTGTTTTCTAGGATCAGCACACCTACCATGGTATTGGTCATCAATCTGAATGGCGCCTTCTGACACGTGATCTCATCATTGACCTACAGAAAGGTCTGGCATATCAGAAAAAGCCCAAAAGAAAGCTGTTCAGATCCAAAATAAAGGTAACCCAAGCATCTTTTTTATTTGTGTGGAACTGCTTCAACTTGACTGTCTGTACCTGTTTTTTACGTAATACTTTGAATAGCTTTTTAAGGTACAGTATGCACTGTACAGCCTAAACATTACGACCACTGCCCTTAGCGAGATCTAATGCCAAGTGATGGCATTGTGGCCACATGAATCGATAAGAAAAGTGAAGCAGAGATCCATACTACTGACGATAAGGCCTGCAAATGGGTAAATGCAGTGGCGTAAGTCACATTGATGAAGGGCTGAGTGTTATGCCTGGTACTTGGGAACAAGTATCATGGAAACTCCAGACGTGGTCAGCAGTTGTTCTGCTGAGGAGCATCCATGGAAAGGTTGAAGGACAGTGAAACCAAAAGTAGGTGGCAGGGTATTGGACGATCCCACCTCATCACAGGACATGGAAGTCAGACACGTACCTACTGTGTAAAACAGGATAGGTGGCAATCTGTAGCAGATCTGGGATTCAAATGATCCAATATTAGTGCAGGCACATGTGTTTTGGAACATAACATTCAGCACACATGATTGAACAGTTGCCTCTGTTGCAGATGACCAGTATGTGCTCCCATGTTGACCCAATGATGTCATCAACATAATGGGTATGATGCCATAGAGACTGACCATGGATCAGTGGAAATGTCTCACCTGGGCAGAGGAATCACACTTTGGCTTATTAGGAGAATTCTAGAAATATTTGGTTCATCTGTTAAAGGAGACCGCATATAGGGTGCTAGTGTAACCTATTCTTGAGTATTGCTCTAATGTTTGGGATCCATACAAGGTTGGATTAAAGGAAGACATTGAAACAATACAGAGGCAGGCTATTGGATTTGTTACTGGCAGGTTCAAACAACATACAGCTGTTATGGACAGGCTTCAGGAACACAAATCGGAAGACCTGGAGGGAAGGCAACATTCTTTTCGAGGCACATTACTAAGAAGCAGAAAACGCTGACTGCAGAACCACGCTACTGCTGCTGACATAAATTGCAAGTGAGAACCATGAAGATAAGAGAAATTAGGGCTCATATGGAGACATACAGATAGTAGTATTTTCCTTGCTCTGTTTACAAGTGGTATAGGAAAGGAAATGACTAGTAGTGGTACAGGGTACCCTCGGCAGCACGTCATACGGTGGATTCCAGAGTGTCGATATAGGTGTAGATTTCTTAAACGATCTTGATGGTTGTGTCCAGATATACCATCATCTAAATGAACTGCTACTTGAAAACGGCACTAAGTCACAGGTGCCAACCAGGGGTGGTGGAGGTATTATGCTATGGGGGAGATTCACCAGGGCTCCCAGGGAACCTGTGATAATAACGAAAGATACCAGGAGAGATGTGGACTTCACAAACGTTATTGTGGACCTCCTGTATCACTTCATGCTTGAGGTGTTCGCCAGTGGCTATGGCATCTCCCAACAATATAACTGTTCTGATCACAAGGCCAAAATCGGGCTACAGTGGTCTGAAGAGAATTCATGTTGATGTCTTAACTGCCAGATTTGCATATGAATCCAGGGGAATTCATCTGGGAGACTGTTCGGCACCAGCTCCATGACCTGAAATCACCGGTCCATGATTTATGGGAGTTGGGTGACCTGTCCATAGACATCTAGTGGCACATACCTGTGGGGGAAACTTGTCAAAGACTTGTCAGATTTTTTTACCGCTGAATCACTGCTGTATTGCGTTCCAAGGGTGAACCAACACTCTATTAAGCAGATGGTCAGAACCTTTTGGTTCATTATTGTATGTACTCTTGGTGTGTCATTGTCTTCTTTATAGTATTTACTGGATGTACTTACACACAATTCTTCAGTTGAAACTTGAAACTAAGATTATTAGGGCAGCTATGAATTCACGAAAAAATCATTTATGTCTGAAGATTTTTGATGAGCTTCAGGGCTATGAAATCTTCAGTCACAGGTGTAGATTCAGTTAAACTGAAGAGGTTATTTGAGTTCAATATTTTATTTTTAGTAGAAAAAAATGAACGAAAATTAATGTTTCTGTACTACACATTTAGTGTAGTGTGATGTTTAGTGTGTGTGATGTTTAAGACAATATTACGATATGTCATTTGTCATCCACCATACTGTAGTGATTATATTTGCTAGCTGGTCATGCTCAGGTCACTATTTTGATTCCTGCCCCCTGTAGTCATTTATCATTTCATGTTTGTGATTTCTGGAAGTTTCTGGACTTCATTATTTGTGAAATATTGGAATCTGGTAGAACACCTTGTGTGTGTCTAAATTGCAGCATACACTCCTGAGGCAAGCCTGTCAGCTCAGTCCATGTTTTTGTACTTAATGAATGTGCTTTCAATGTGTAATGTTATAATGACATACGCGTAAGAAGGCAGATGGTGGAGGATGCATTGTGGCAAGGGGCAGTGTACCAAATGATGTTCCAATCAGTACCATCATACTGCCTCGTCCGACTTTAGCATGCACTTCATGGTCTGCATAGAACATTTAATGGTGATTTACATGTTAGTGCAGGTATAATGAAGTTACTTAGCCACCATAGTGTTCAATATGGGTGGCATTAAGGAAGCCCAAGTATTAAGCTAAGAAGCTATAGTCTTCTGAGCATATAACTTCTACTACAGAAGCAGAGACCCGGTGTTCCACTCACCCCAATGACGCCATTTAACTGTGAAGCTCGAGCCAAGAGCAAAATGGTGCTCAACTACACAACAGGAACCTACATAACAGCAACTGTGATAACCATTTCAAGTGGACATGGTTAGTTCTGCATCACCAATTTCCACTAACAGCCCAACTTGTCCCTAATTGTATATACAGAGCGACAGTCAAACCAGTCCATGAATGGTCAGGTTAGTGACATTGATGAAGAATCATGTTATGCGGTGATAATGAAATGCTCACTGGAGGAATCTACTGTCCAGCTGCCAATATGTCTGGGCTCACTCAAAGAATGATGTTATTGAATGTCATCTGTTCTAAATCAATTTTCAGTTACATTCAAGTCTGGAAATGAGACAAGGCAAAAGAGGTGACCCAGTGTGGTACATAAATCAATACTGGGTGTCATCTCTCATATGTCAGTGTTCATGTATAGGTTGTTTGCAGCAGAACAATGAATAATTCAGGAGGAAGTGAAAGAGATGCTGTGAGGTGAAATCATCAAACTATTAAAAAATTATTTTTCTATCCTGTGATCTTTGTGAAGAAGAAAGGTGGAAAATGGCATTTCTGCATCAATTACTATAATCTGTTCAGCATAAGATTAAACCTGATGTAAACAAACACAAACGGGATGATTTGCCGTAGCACACATACACTGGTGGTGTTATGCTCTTGGAAGTAGATCCTACTTACATATTAGATATCTTATTACTAAGTTACATTAAATAAAACTTCAAGATATTCAAATGATTTAACAGCTATCAGTGTTTTTCTTAATCACGCTTTAGGTACATAGTTTTTATTTCAAAAATTGTGTAGAATCACAACCTCTGCAGTGTTATGCTCTGGTTGTCACATTGATAATGTGCAGTATGAAAATGACTGAGGCTGCTTTCTTTTCCGTAGTGAGACATGCTTGTGGAACACAGTTATAAAGTGCTGAGAAATAGTCCATTCTTAATGTGTTTCATCAGTTAATGAAGTTAATCAGCTTTGAAGTTTTCTCAGTGGTGTATATATTGCAATTGATAAACAGACTCATGTTGAAACTGTAGTGCAGTCTGTAGCGTAATGAAATATGAACTGAATGCAGTTGTTCATGCTGTGGTTCAAACCTCCACAGTATCATATTTTTTCTTCATCCAATTTGAAATACCTACATCTCGTAATAATGAAACTCATCATTTTGTATGAATAATGCATGACTTCTTGTTTCTAATTACATATTGGATGTGAAATTCCTGTTTCCGTTTCCAATACAAATTGTTAATTATCAATGTTTTATGAAAGACTGTTCATAAAAGTTGTTGAAATTAAGAAAACATTACAGTTTAGTTTTTTAAAGCAAAAATGAAAAAAACAAAATCCTCTTTATTTGGACTATGCCTATAGTTTTATACCACAGAGGTAGACACGTATCGTAGAAACATGAAAAACAATCATTTTCTTAGCATCAAATACATCATACAAACGCTGCATTTTTACACTTGCTGCTGCACCATTACAATATGAACACAGAATTGATCCGGAACTGGCCCAGGAAGTAACAAGACTGTTAAGCTGCCAGACATACTGGAACTAACACACACAGTTTTTTTTCACACGTCACTGCCGATCACTGGCAGGATATAGAACAGCTTGTCATAAAAGAAGAAGAGAAAATGCTGCGCCTGGTTGGCTTCGTGGATTCTGTTGTTGATAAGCTCGTTTACAATGTATCAAGTGACACTTCCAGAACTGAAATGTATTTCTTTGTTTTGGATAAGGAAGGAGCTAAGAGATTACCATCATTTAGCTAGTGAAATTGAAATGGTTAATATGGAAGGGAATACCTTAGCTTCAAAGTATTGTAGAAGAGAGATGTAGAAAGGAAGAGTTGCCACTTACATTAGAAAGGGTCACAATTATAAAAACATTGACATTCTTAAATATTGCAGTGATCAGCATTTTGAAGCATGTGCCACACAAGTAGAAACACACAAAAGATAAATAATCATAGTCACAATATACTTGGCTCCAACTGATAATTTCCAACTATTCACTAAACAGCTTGATGCAGTATTAAATTTCTTAACTTCTAAAAATAATGTAATCTTACTAAGTGGAGATTTTAATTTAAATTTTCTGGTGGATAGCTACTCAAGATCCATACTATAGTCTCTTACCACTTCCTATAATCTCATTCCTCAGTTCCCAACCAGGGTTATGGGTACCAGCATCACTGCTATTGATAACATTTTCAAAGGTACTACCACACTAGCAAATCATAGTATAAATCCAATATTTAATGGCCTTTCATATCATGATGCCCAGTTGCTTACATTTAATATAGTGGGGTCTGATTCAAGTAATAACAGGAAGTGGGAAACTATGAATAATATATGAAATAGGAATTGAAGGTATAAAAAAACTGATTGAGGAATACAGACTGGAAAGATGTATACACTCAGGATAAATGAAAAATATAACTGTTTCTCTAATACGTCCATAGGTCACATGGAAAACTGCTGCCCTAAGAAAGTAATCAAAGCAAATAGATTAAATGTTTCGAAACCTTGGATTACAAATGGAATAAAATATCCTGCAAAACAAAAAGAAGACTTACTTAATGTCAAGGGAAAACAATGACTACAGAGCTGAATCACATTACAAATTATAATGTAAAATTCTGAACAAAGTAATCGGAACCTCAAAATGTGTTTATTTTCAAGAAAAAATGAATGCCTCTAATAACAAGATAAAAACTATATGGAACATAGCAAAAAGTGAAATAGAAAAACTAATCAGGCAAACGAGGAAATTATGTTAAATGTAAATAGTGAATTGATTAGAGATACCTTCAAAATTGCAGCCACTTTCAACAACGTTTTCCTTTAAGTAGCAGACAACTTAGGTTTTCATAGTTCCTCAGAAGACACCCTAAAATATTTAAAAATGCATTTCCACAGAAGTTTGACAAAATTAAACTATATCCTACCTAACAGAAAGAGATATCTAATATTATTAGCTCTCCTAAAAACAAATGTACCAGTGGTTACAATGAAATCAGCACTACCATAATTAAATGTTGCTCCTCAGAACTTTGTGACATACTGAGTTACTTATGTAATGAATCCCTCCACAGTGTTACTTTTCCAGATAGGCTTAAATATGCTATTGTGAAACCATTACACAAAAAAGGAGACAATCATCCGTGGAAAACTTCTGTCCCATTTCACTATTGGCAATATTTTCAAAAGTGTTTGAAAGAGTTATGTGCTATAGACTTTATGAACACTTAGTACAGAAACATATTTTCATTCTCAATCAGTTTAGACTTTGGGAAGGATTGTCAACTGATCAAGCTATATTCACTTTTACAGATGGTATATTAGAATCAATAAATCATGATGTAAATAAAATAGAAAGAAACTTCCACATGGGAAAAATATATTAAAAACAAAGATTCCAAGACTTACCAAGCGGGAAAGCGCCGGCAGACAGGCACATGAACAAAACACACAAACACACACACAGAATTACGAGCTTTCGCAACTGGCAGTTGCTTCGTCAGGAAAGAGGGAAGGAGAGGGAAAAATGAAAGGATGTGGGTTTTAAGGCAGAGGGTAAGGAGTCATTCCAATCCCGGGAGCGGAAAGACTTCCCTTAGGGGAAAAAAAGGACAGGTGTACACTCGCACACACACACACACACACACACACACACACACACACACACACACACACACATATCTATCCGCACATACACAGACACAAGCAGACATATTTAAAGACAAAGAGTAAGGGCAGAGATGTCAGTCGAGGCGGAAGTACAGAGGCAAAGAAGTTGTTGAAAGACAGGTGAGGTATGAGCGGCGGCAACTTGAAATTAGCGGAGGTTGAGGCCTGGCGGATATCGAGAAGAGAGGATATACTGAAGGGCGAGTTCCCATCTCCGGAGTTTGGATAGGTTGGTGTTGGTGGGAAGTATCCAGATAACTCGGACGGTGTAACACTGTGCCAAGATGTGCTGGCCGTGCATCAAGGCATGTTTAGCCACAATGAGGATCACCCTGTGGCTAAACATGCCTTGATGCACGGCCAGCACATCTTGGCACAGTGTTACACCGTCCGAGTTATGTGGATACTTCCCACCAACACCAACCTATCCGAACTCCGGAGATGGGAACTCGCCCTTCAGTATATCCTCTCTTCTCGATATCCGCCAGGCCTCAACCTCCGCTAATTTCAAGTTGCCACCGCTCATACCTCACCTGTCTTTCAACAACTTCTTTGCCCCTGTACTTCCGCCTCGACTGACATCTCTGCCCTTACTCTTTGTCTTTAAATATGTCTGCTTGTGTCTGTGTATGTGCGGATGGATATGTGTGTGTGTGTGTGTGTGTGTGTGTGTGTGTGTGTGTGTGTGTGTGTGTGCGCGAGTGTACACCTGTCCTTTTTTTCCCCTAAGGGAAGTCTTTCCGCTCCCGGGACTGGAATGACTCCTTACCCTCTGCCTTAAAACCCACATCCTTTCATTTTTCCCTCTCCTTCCCTCTTTCCTGACGAAGCAACTGCCAGTTGCGAAAGCTCGTAGTTCTGTGTGTGTGTTTGTGTGTTTTGTTCATGTGCCTGTCTGCCGGCGCTTTCCCGCTTGGTAAGTCTTGGAATCTTTGTTTTTAATATAGAATCAATAAATCAAAATATATTACCACTTGGAATGTTCTGTGATCTGGCTAAAGCTTTTCATTGTGTTCAGCATGACATCCTTATAGAAAAGTTAAAATATTATGGGATAACAGGAGTAGCGGGCTCATGGTTCTCATCCTACCTTTTTAATAGAAAACAGGCTTATCACTTAACAATAGGCATTCAAAATATGAAACCATCAGACAAGGGATACCCCAGGGCTCTATTTTAGGTCCCATGTTGTTCATGTTATATATTAATGACCTTCCATAGGCAGTGTCACAAAATGCAAATTTTCTCCTATTTGCACGTGATACAAGAACTGATATGAAAAACAGTACCTGTGATCTCACTGAGCAATCAGCTAATGAAATATTTGTATCAGTGGGTGGTTCACAGCACGTGGATTGTCACTGAATTTTGACAAGGCCTAGTACATACTGTTTAGTACCTCACAAAGAATACCTGACCCTATAAGTATAATGTATCCAAACAATGAAATCAAAGCTGTAGACAGTGCCAAAGTTTTAGGGATACAAATTGATGATAACCTAAATTGGAAAACTCACACTCTAGACTTAATGAAATGCCTTAGTTCAGCTACATTTGCAGTATGTATGATAGAAGAAATAGGTGATTTAAAAATGAAGAAGTTAGTTTATTCGACCTACGTCCATTCACCAATGAGTTATGGAATCATTGTTTGGGAAAACTCCTCTCACAAAGAGAGAATTTTCAAAATTCAGAAACAAGTCTTTAGAATTATATCTGGTGTCAGTCCTAAATCATCAGGCAGAGACCTCTTTAAGAAACCTGGTATTCTAACTACTACTTCTCAGTACATATACTCACTGATGTCCTCTGTCATTTCCAACATGTCTCTTTTTACACAAAATAGTGCAAAACATGGTTATAATACCAGAACCAAAAACAATCTGTATAACGACTATAAAAGCTTAACATCAGTACAAAAAGGAGTCAAATACATGGGTACTCATATGTTCAATAACTTGCCAGAGCATATCAAAGGTCTTGGAAAGTGATAAAAGATCAGTTTCAGAGTGAATTAAGAACTTCCTGTTGGTCAACTCCTTCTACTCCATCGATGAATATCTTCACAGGGATTATATCTCATAACTCAGTCAGCATTAGAATTGTACAGTATCCATGTATGGTACCAGAGGGGGGGGGGGGGGGGGGGAGATTTGACTGTATCCACATCCCAGAGACTCCTCTCCAAGGGATCCATGGAAAACGATAAATGTAACGTAATGTTAAAAAACCAGACAACTGAAGGTAAATCCTTCAGTACTTTCTTATGTTACCCACAGCTTATGCAGAAAAATTACCCTGTGGTTAAGCCAGGAATTCTCATCATTCTTGTTTTAATTTCAGTAGTACATTAACTAAAACTGATAACGTGTTGTGATTTTCGTATAGTCGTCTAAGGAGCATATAGTGGCCGATTTGCAGTGTATTATTTCATTCTGCTTAAGAATTAAATGACATCGAAGCTGTATTGCTCCTCTGCTCATCTCTTTTTACGCGCGAACTGCAGCTGGCCACATCACTGCAGGCTAGCTGTACGAGCTGAACGGCCAGTGCTGTCAAAGGTAAATGTGCCGGTATAGCTATTGTCCCATATTATAGCTAAGTCAATGTGCAAGTAAAGCAGAACAAAAAATGTACCCTTATTATCGTACTTGACAGTACTCAAGACAGCTTTGCTGCAGCCCCACATGAAACAGAAATCAAATGAGGTTCCAGCAAATGCACAGTAATACATAATGCAGTGTTTACATCAGGTTTATTCTTATGGTGAATGGATTGTAGTGGCTGAGCAGAATCAGAAAGGGAGTGTAACCACTGGTAAGAACTAAAGACTGTCTGAGGGGAATGAAGTATTTCTCCATAGGATTAAGCAGACTGGCAACTGACTGACTGATTGAAATTGATGAAGCTGACCAAGAAAAGACTGTTTTAATAACATCTTGTGGCTTCTTTGAGTTCAAAGTTATGCTAATGGATGTATGCTCCTGCCACCTTTGAACACATATGGACAGTATGATTCAACATCTTAAAAGTATGAAGTATCTTTCCTGTGTGATTACATTGTTCTTTTCTCAAAGACATTTGAAGAGTATCTAGCTGCTTGACAACCATTCTGAAGTGTGTCCATGACACAGGTCTTCGCTTGAATACAAAAAACATCTTAATCATACATGGAATAAAAATCTTGGAGCACTTTGTTAACACACAGACTGCCCTGGTCCATAAAAGTGAGCTACATGATGGATTTTCCAATTCCTTGGCCCATTTGTGATGTGAGAACCTTCCTTACAATGTGCTGCCACATAAAGTATTTAAATTGCAGGTCATAGCCAGTACAAGAACTGTTAAATGGAGATGCCAAATTTTCATGTATTGAGATCCAAGATACAGCTTCCTGTACTCTGAACATAGCACCACCATATTCACCAGTCATTATGCTTTTTGGCAAGACTGCTCAGGCAGAATAACATGTTGATTTAGTGGTTATGGGATAGTTACAGCTCTAGTGCAAATCCAGAATGGCACTGAAAGAGTGATTGCATGCACCTAGAGAATGCTCTCTCAAGTCCAAGGAAAATTACTCTACAACTGAGGAAGTAAGTCATGCAGTTATTTGGACAACCAGTAAATTTTGATCCTTTTTATATGGCAGCTCATTCAGAGTTGTGACTAATGATCATTCTTTATGCTGGTTTTGAAGCCTGAAGGATACATGAGGATGATTGGTAAAATAGGTACTAATGCTTCAGAAATAAGACGTATGAATAATATACAAAAATCGATATAGACACAAAAAAAACTGACTACTTTTGCATAATCCATTAGAATAACATTACAACCCTTGTGATATCTGAGTCATCACTGCTCTGACAAACACTGCTGTCAAAGGAAAAATCCTGTATTGCTGAAGTGGAAGAAACTGTTAAAAGAGAATTAAAATTAATAAATGGAACATTGTTTAAAAATAATTACAACCAAATGGGACAGAAATGGTTGCATACCATCCCATGTCATACTGAAATATTTCTACGTCATTCTGACACCAGGTGGCTGGGATGTGGTAGATGCATGATTATATCAGAATCAGATACCAGTGGCCATTCTGTACTTAAACAGCTTTAGGGAATGCCAATGGTATGACAGAAGAGTATGCTTCATTTACCCCCAGAACATCTGGTTCCAGTTCTTCCTGCAGTTGCTGTGTTTCACTGAATTGGAATTTACTTCTCGGAGAGATTTCCAAAGTTGAAAAACAGCAAGAAACAGATGTGATGTGCACTTATTGTCTAACTTCTTGCATTGTCACCAAGGCTGAATCTTTGAATTTGCTAGATTTATTGTTGAAGAATATTGTACCACGTGTAGTGATCTTGGATCACGGAAAATTGTTCCAATGAAGATTAATATCAGAAGTAAGTTCACCATATGACATCATTCACAAGATGACAACTGCATACTACACACTGACAAGTTACTTTATGGAAGTTTTTAAGAAGATTCGGTCAGATATGCTTTTGATTTAAATCGCCATTGAAGCTTCGAGATACATCATTGCTGTCATGACAGTCACATATAACATAGTGAAGCAAAGTACTTTAGGTTTTATAGTATTTCCTCTCATCTTGTGTGAGAGGCTTTGCTACAATTGGTACTTTGTGTCTTTTTCAACATGATGACTTCAAGACAATGTGAAAAAGATCATCACCAGAATGGACCCTGGACACCAGTATGAGAAGTATGGATGTTATAATGCCAGATATTGACCTGTAAGCTACACTGTAGGATATCTAGTTTGAGTTTTACACCTTTACAGACCATTGTGGCAACTTTGAAGTGCTGCTTTTGCCTAAACAAATCCTACATTGCTTGTCATACACCATCTACTAAGTTAGGATGGTGATGATGATAGAGCAAAACCATCATCCATATCCTACATAAGGCACTCGACTTGCTCTAGAGAGAGTGGCTTTCAAATTGCCATACAGCCATCTTATATAAGGTCTACTGTGATTTCCTTAAATTGATTAACGTGAATTCCAGGATGTTTGCTTTGAAGTTGACGTGACTTAAGTACCTTCTCTAACATTGATCAGTAAGCTCATGCTTAGTCTCTGACTTCTCGTCACTGGGATTCTAAACCCTCACCTTTTTTCTTCTTACTCCTTGAAATAAAATAAAAACTCTTTAAAAAATATCTGTTGTTACACCAAAGTGTTTTGCAAAGCACAGCTAAATAATTTATTTTATATGAAATTTAGTGTGTCACTAACATCATGTTAAACAAATAATTAGAAATTTGCTGTGTGACCCACGTGATAGTATACATAAATTTTATAAGTAGATGTTTATTAAACCTTTATTTAGCTTTTAATTGAATAAGAAAAGCTTATTTAAAATATGTAGTTCATCCGTCCTATCCTTTGTGTTGTTTTTGTTGCTGACCGTGTTTTTGTTGCTGACCGTCAATTAACTAGTATTAGGTAACTTTCCCGACTGCTATCACTAATCGCAATCCTTTGCCTTTGTTGATAGTGTAATGTCTGCCTATGTAGTTGGGTCACCTTATCATCTTTTAGTTATATGTTGTTCTTCTCTTATTTTCTCTGGCTGCGCCTTCAATTAAAAAGACATGTTAATTGACTAAGAGTCTCATTATATGCTCCATCCACATCAATTTCAGGGCAATTGATTATGTTGTCCTGTACTCTTACTGTGCACTGTTAATTTGATACTATTAGCTTTGACTCAATTCATTTCCTTTCACAACACTGGTTAACTTAGTAGCTATTTTTTACATTTTCAATATCTGAATCGGTGCATTGCATGTGGGAATGGGATTAATATGAGAATAAAATAATTTCTTTAAGGTAGCTGCCAATGCCCCATTACCTATTGCAGTATTTGTGCATCAAAGCCTAGTTTTGACCAAAAAAGACATGTTGTCATAGATATTCAATTGTTCAGTACATAGACTTAACAAGGAAATAATCTTACAAGAGAACATTACGGGGTTGCAATATTTGATTTTCTTCATACCTACATAACTTTCGTAAAAGTGTACACTGAAATTCCCAAAACTTTATGAAAAAATTGTGTTTGAAGATTAGAATATTTCTGATTGCTGTTAAGTATAAAACATCTCATGTCCATTAACATAACCAATAGCTGAGTGCTTGATGTACAGTCATGAAGTCACTGGTGTGATTCTTATTAGCAGAAACTTTTGTTTCCTGTATTTAAGTTATTTATTTATCATTGAGTGGAAATATTAATTAACATATACTGAATTATATTTTTTTGATACAAAAAGAAGTCTTTTATTTGCTATTTGCTGGATAGCATTTTTGTATAAAATTTAATAATTAAAAATAAGTGAGTACAAAGAAAATGGAAGGGGGTCGGACTATAAGGTGCCCTTGTTAGACCTGAAATGTCTCAGAAAAACATGATGTAGAATACATATTTTGCAGGGGTAGTAATATGCTTAGTATAGGTGTTCATTGCATAGTGCATTAGTGAAAGGGTTGAGAGGTTGCACCAATTTTTAATTTGAGCATTAAATTTTTATTGTTCATTACTGGAGTTTTTTCAATTCTCAGGTTTTCAGAATATGGTAGCCAGCAGATCGAGTTACGGCTCTATTAGATATGTGATGTAGGTAATACGTCACAAACAGTTAACTGCTGGTCACAGAAGGATCTTAAAAATCAGTAAAAGGATGAATTAGCGCACAAATAATGTGAAGTTAGCTTTTAACTGTACAAGAAGAATTACAGCATCTGTTGAATGAAATTAACAATCTTGTTAGCAGAAGATATGAAATGAAAAGAAACTGAATAAAGAAAAAAGTGTTAAGGAGCAGCAGCAGCAGTGAGGTTAGCAACAAACTTAACATCAAAATTGCAGCCACATAATAAACAGTGAAGGAATTCTCGTGCCTTGGAAATAATGCAATGTGTGATGGATGAAGGAAGGAGGACATAAGAAGCAGACAAGTGCAGGCAAAGAGAGGATTTCATGCCAGAGAACTCTCCTAGAATGAAGCATGTGAGAGAGATTTTTTTGTGATCATTTTGTCTTGAGCACAACATTATTTGGGAGTGAGTCAAGGATTGTTGGAAAACCAGAAAAGAAGACAGTCAAGGTATTTGAGGTGTTCTGTTGTGGAAGGATTTTGAAAATTAAGTTGACTGATATTGTAAGCAAAAACAAAGTTCCCAGAATTAGCAGGGACAGGAAATTGTAGAAAATGCTGTCTAAAGGAAGGAACAGGATAGTTGGTTGTATTCTGAGACGTGAAGGAATAGCTTCCATAATACTAAGAGCTGTAGACACAACGGATTTCGTGGAAGGGCAAAGGATTAGAGAATATGTGCTATGTGTGATGAATAATTGAGTACATTTTAGATTTGGTGTGCTATTGTGAGTGGAAATGACTGGAACAGGAAAGAAAATTGTTTGGCCTGCATCAGACCAGTCAGAAAACTGTTCTCGCTGTTTTTTGGTTTGTGTGTGTTTGTGTGTTTGTGTTTGTGTGTGTGTGTGTGTGTGTGTGTGTGTGAGAGAGAGAGAGAGAGAGAGAGAGAGAGAGAGAGAGAGAGAGAGAGAGAGATCATTTTGTTACAAACCTTTAATTTTTTTTACATCCTGTGCATTGCTTTAAATTGTGATATGTGATGTGTATTGCTGTTATACTTCCTGACAAAATGTGGAGCACCCAGAAGGGGAGAAGAAATTGAAATTAAACTGAAGAGATTTAGAGAGTACGTGATGTTATGCCAGTGATTACAAAATTGGGTCAAACTTACAACGAACTTTGGCAGTATGAACTCTTTTATCAGTATGGCATTGCATCTCCTGTAGCCTGAATGTGTGCATTGATTTGGTTGGGATGGGTGCCGAAAACTGTTGTATTCTCCTGTGAGGCAGGTTGTTGCACAACTGTTATAACTGACACACCCGTTTTAATTGATCCTTCTCATGTCCTATCGGGCAAAGATGTGAGGATCTTGCTGGCCGTTGGAGTATGTCTATATCAGATAGATAGTTCACAGAGACAGGTGCTGTATGTGCAAGAGCATTGTCCTGTTGAAAAAATAGCACCTCAGTAGTGCCCCATAAGACGCAACTGTGATGACACAGGATGTCCATGATTTAGCATTTTCCTATCAGAGCTCCCTCAATCACTACCAACTGTGACCTGAAGGCATACCTGATGATTCCCCACACCATGGCACCATCACTGCGTTTCTCCAAAACATGGAAAGCATGTGATCTCTCCAGATGTTGCCACCATACTCGCTGACAATGGTCATCTGGGGTAGTGCAGAACTGTGATTCATCACTGAACACAACGTGATGCCATTTGCCAGCAGTCCATGCTTCCTGGTCATGTTTCCACTCCAAAGTACTCAGCTGTTTGTGTAGTGGTGTTGAAGGCATCCTACGCATTAACATCTGACTATGTGTTCTGAATGCTTCACTTTTTATTGGACATTGTATTTGCACCACTATTTCACATTGGTATATTGATGTAGATTATGACAATTATAAGCTTGCAGTCAGAGGAGAACTTATGAAGTCACAAAAGCAGTCAATAGTCTGGCCCAAAGTAGCAGTGAGGAGTATAGCCTGACAACTAGATGTGTGGTGATTAGTTACATATTGCCTGCTATGTACACATTCAGCACAGTTTGTTTATACACGGATGGCTGACTGAATAGCAGTTATATAAGTCAGTACACTGTGACTGAAAAGTGAGCAAAAATTGTTACCTGCTTTGAAGTCAAGTTTTAGTCTGCAGGAAGTAGGTGAAGATATTGTTGTTACCAAATCAGTATTCTCAGGCTGTGAGAGGAAACAGCATGACACCAAGCCACAAAACCCATATTTTTTGTTCTGTAAAACCAGTATGTAATGTGACCTCAAGATTGGTTTTACGTTCCGCTGTCTCCCCGCTTGCATCCTTGTCATATTCAATCTGCTCAGTCCCATTACTAACAATAAGTGGATGTTTCCAAGGGGGGGGGGGGGGAACTTTGTAGTAAGTGGCACAGGTAAATTTCTTTCCAGAGATCTTTTTTGTTTTATGAGTTCATTGACACAGTCTGTATAAAAAGTATCGGGAACAACTTTCTCCTGATGTGACCTTTTGTCACAGTGCCCTCGCACTGCACGTGCTCAGTGGTGGGTGAGGGGTGTGACCATAAACACTTGCCAAGTGCCAGTCACCTGCAAGCATTTGTTCAAGTGAGATTGTGTTTTTAGTTGTGTCCTGTTCAATGACTCATTGCAGGTACAAAATGCAGTGAATGAGTGAACAGAGGTACACCATAAAATTTTGTGTATTAAGGACACATTGGCCATGATTCACCAAGTGTTCAAGGATAAAAACTTGTCACAAACTGCAGTTTTCCAATGGCACAAGCTCTTCAGAGATGGCCCACAGAGTTGGAGGACGAGCCCCACATTGGATGGCACTGACGTCAAGAACCAACGACAACATGCAACATATGCATAAAGTGCTAAGTTGAGACTGTCAGTTAAATATGTGTGTAGTCACAGATGCAGTTGCAATGACAACAGTGCATATCATTATGACTGAAAATTTGGCAATGCAAGAGATCTGCTCTAAACTCATCCCAAAGATCTTCAAGAATGACCAAAAGCAGAGGCAAGTGTCTGCCTGTGAAGACCTTCTGCAGTGCTTTGTAGAAGACCTTGGCTTCGTGGATAACATAATCGTGGAAGATGAAATGTGGGAATTCGATTATGACCTGGAAATAAAGCAGCAAGGTTCCAAGTGACACTGTAGCATCACCTTGTCCATAAATGATTGAATGAGCAGATCCAGAGTGAAAGACAAGCTAAAAATTTTCTTCAGTGCCTAGAGAGTGGTCCACTACAAATTTGTGCCTGGGGGGGGGGGGGGGGGGGGGGGGTAGACAGTGAATGGTGCTTTTTGCTTTGAAATACTAAGAAGACTGAAGAGGAAGGTCAACCAGGTGAGGCTAGTTATCACCCTGTATTGGAATTTGCATCATGACAATGTACCCAACCACACCTGCTTCAAGGTCAGAGACTACCTGACAATAGTGACATTACATTGTGATGATTCTTCAATCCCTTTATAGTCCCAACTGATCACCAGCAGACTATTTACTATTCCCAAAAGTAAAGTCCTCCCTCAGAGGACACCACCTAGGGACCCTAAGTGCCATCCAAAGAAGCTTGCATGCATACCTGAATCTTCCAGAATTTGCCTACCTGGTATCTTTATAGTCATGGAAAAGCTGCTGGCGAAAGTGAGTTGATGTTCAAGGGCTGTACTTTGAAGAATTTTAAGGGATAGCAACAATATTTCAAATAAATCTATTTTTCTGAAGCCTTTCCAAATACTTTTTATACAGCACTGTATTGGCGACAAGTTGCACATTCTATCTGTAACTGCTACTCACCTTGCAGTGTATTCTGAGTTTGGAAGGTGGGAATTTTGAAACTGATTGCTTCAGTTGTAGTTCAGAAAGCAAACAAAAGAACTTAAATGAATACGTGGAATAGCCAAAGCTATGAACTTGTTTCACCTATTATTTTTAGCAGCATTGCATAAATGGTGGTGGTGGTGGTGGTGGTGGTGGTGGTGATGGTGGTGATGGTGATGGTGATGATGATGATGACCTCCACTCAGTAAAATGCTTAAATTACTAAGGAACTATTTGCCGAAGTTTATAGACATGCAGTTGCTTTCTGACTTGGACTTTTTGGACTGTGTGCTTTGGCTGTGACAAGTTTGTTTAGAATGGATCAGCTCAGTTTTCAGTGGACAAAGAGTTTATTGCTTTTTTTTCCTGGAAGGTAAAAAGCAGAGCTCTTGCACAACCTTTTACATTGAAGTGCCAAAGAAATTGGTAGAGGCTTGCATATTCAAATACAATGATACGTAAACAGGCACAATACAGCACTGCGGTTGGCAACGGCTATATATGACAACAAGTGTCTGGCGCAGTTGTTGATAGGTTACTGCCGCTGCAATGGCAAGTTATCAAGATTTAAGTGAGTTTGAACGTGGTATTATAGTTGGCGCATGAGTGATGCGACAGAGCAGTGATGAATGGGGATTTTCCCATACGGCCATTTCACGAGTCAACTGCGAATATCAGGAATCCGGTAAAACATCAAATGTTGGGCTTCTGGGCTTTCAGAGCCGAAGACCCAGTTGTGTATCTTTGATGACTGCATGACCCAAAGCTTTACACCTCACCTGGGCCCATCTACATAGACATTGGACTGTTGATGACTGAAAATGTGTTGCCTGGTCAGATGAATCTTGTTTCAAATTGTATTGAGTGGATGGATGTGTACAGGTATGGAGACAATCACCTCATGAATCCATGACCCTGCACGTCAGCAGGGGACTTTCCAAGCTGGTGGAGGCTCTGTAATGATTTGATGGGCATGCAGTTTGGAGTGATATGGGACCCCTGGTATGTCTAGTACGACTCTCACAGGTGACACGTACTTAAGCATCCTGTCTGATCCCCTGATCCGTTCATGTCCATTATGCATTCCAACAGACTGGGGCAATTCCAGCAGTACAATGTGACTCTGCAAACGTTCAGATTTGCCCAGGAACACTCTTCTGAGTTTAAACACTTCCACTGGCTGCGAAACTCCCCAGACATGAACATTATTGAGCATATCTGGGATGCCTTGCAAGTACTGTTCAGAATAGATCTCCATCCCCTCATACTCTTACAGATTTATGGACAGCATTGCAGGATTCATGGTGTGAATTCCCTCCAGCACTACTTCAGACATACAATATTAGTTGGGTGTACCAGTTTCTTTGGCTCTTTGCTGTAGAATGCTACAAGGTGTACAACTTTGCTTCAGCCATTTGCCGATAGGTGGTGACATTGGTATGTAGCAGTCAAAAGAAACAGATTGCGGACCTCGGTCAACATAACCTCATTCAAACATTAATAAATTTGCGTATGCATCATAAAGGTGTTCTTGATTGAAAATGTCAGTTCATGAGCCTAATTCTCATCATTTGCGGGACGTGTTACTGTTTTGTTTCAATATGAAGAAAACAGCTGCTGAGTCTCATCAAATGCTCTCAAGTACATATGGTAAGGATGCTATTAGTGAAAGAATGAGCTGTGAGTGGTTTCAACACTTCAGTAACGGTGATTTTAATGCCGTAGACTGCTATAGTGGTGGAAGAGAGACTGCTTTCGAAGATGCAGAATTGGAGACATTGTTGAGTAAAGACTTTTTTGAACTCGAGAAGAATTGGCATGACTAGTGGGAGTGACACAGCAAGCCATTTCAAAACATCTCAAGGCTATGGGCATGAGTCAGAAAGAAGGAACTTGGGGTCCCATGTGAATTGAAGCCAAGAGACATTGAACGGCGTTTGTGTGTTTGTGAATAGTTGTGCATGACCTGGCTGACCAGCACTTTCAATCTCGTGAAAATTTCACAAATTGGATCGATTCATGGATCGCTTCAAAAGATGAAAGAAAAATTTTGACGCGGGATTCGTACACAGCCCAAAAGGTGGGAGAAAGTAGTGGCCAGCGATGGAAAATACTTTGAATGATTCATGTGTAACCAATTTGTGTCATTAAGGCCTCAAATCAAATGTAGGGGAAAAATGGCCGAAGCAAAATTGTACACCTTGTAGGTGGAGAAATGTTTTGAGCATTGGAGGGAATTAAGGCAGACCTATAGACCCAAAGGAGTTCAGTTTGAAGATAACTACCACTAATGATAAACATGTTCAGTAATTACATAAATTTGTGGCTTTATACATAGAATTTATTTTACATCTCACGGACTGGTCTGTAGTAAACAACTCGTCCACTTTTTTTGAAGTGATTGTTTTTGCTTCCAAAGTCAAAAAAACAGTTTCACATGTACAGGCTATGACAGATTGTTCCTTAACAATGAGCACTCTTGTTTCTTTTATAACAAATGCATAGGTTCCTGTTTTGGTGGTGGTTAATAACACAAAGGAAATGGTAATGTCATGCTACTGAAGTGTGCAATTTGTAGTAGTAGTTTCGTGTTTGTTCTGTTGTAGGTTGTAGCTTTGACATTTCATGGAACTGGGTGTGTGGATAATATAACTCTATCATCCAGTCAACACATTGCTCAGTTTTATGATGCTGCCCGGTGGCTTGTTAACCACCAAGACTCAAATACAGGTGGTTGGCCTAATGCTGTACGCAGGAGGCTGTCGTCTGGAATGTTAGATCTTGAACCAGGCTGGTAAGTGTTTATTTGAACTGTGATTTTTGTACACTTCACAAATATTCTGGATGATTTTGGGATATGATACTACATTTCTGTTGTTTTGTTTGTGGTAACCTTTAAAATTCTTAGGTCGTAGCACACAGATGATAGTTTTCTAGACAAGTATTTTGTATGTGTATCCCACTTTAAGTCTTGCTGAACCCATAGGACCAAAATTTTTGTGACACTTACATTTTCTAGGGGATCATTTTTTAATTGTGCTGGAATAGACATTTCATTAGTCGAAGGAATTAAATGAAAATCGACACACACAGCTTTTTCAGTATTTGTAATTAGTTTGTTTTTTGTGAACCACTCAGAAAGTTTTTTCATAGAGCTTACTACTGTGGAGTGCAAAGTTTCTGGACTAATGTTTATACTACTCTAGTTGTGTTTCTGTAGTCTGATTGTGGTATAAAAAGAAAAATCGTGTAACTGTGAGAGGCAGCAAGTAATTTTTCTCGATTGAGAATGCTCTGGAGAGCAAATATTGTAAGGCGTTTGCCTTATGGTTGCGGGCACAAACTCTTGGAAAACCTTGAGTAGGAGTGGTTTCACACGTATTTTACCCAAGTCACACATTAACTAATGAGGTTTCTATTTCGTAAAGTTACTTATGTAGTAGTTGTGCATGCCTGTTCTTTTGACTCAATTACTCTATTGTTTGGAATTTTACTCATTTACTCCTTATGAATGGAATAAACAGCCAGTAAGTTTAGCCTTTCCTGATCCATACTGTTTGTGAGGGAGGTTTTATTTTTTCTTTTAAATACAGAAACTGCTCTCTGTTTCTGATGTTGAAACAGGTGCAGTAAGGCAATTTGCAGTGTTTTGTGCACTTCAGTAAATGATTCTTCGAAGGAATTTTCCACAAGAAAGATGAACAGTTCACAATAATATCTTTAAGCGTATCTTCGTGATAAATTGCTGACAGTTCATTTTTCAGTTTATCATGGCAAATAAAGGGTCTGTAATTTAATGAAGAAGTATTGACTAAAGTGGCTTGGAAATGTTCTGTGAAAGAAACAAACTGTTTTTGATCAATAATTTCGAAAGTATGAATACATGAGAGTTTTGGAATCTTCCTTTCAGATGATTGGTCACAGTGTCTCACACTTCTTTGGCATCTGTTGTCAGAGCAAGTTCAGTGCTATATTTGGAACATTTTCTTGAAGGAGAAAAACATTCATCTTCAGAAACTTGATACCTTTAACTATTCTCTCATATTTCAGAAACTACTGACTCAAAGTGGCATAATTATTTGAATATAGTAATGGCATTTGCACTGTGCATCTGAACTGTGTTATGCAAAATACCAATATGTTTCATAATCTCATTGAAAAAATGTAGAAGGAACAAAAAATATGGAATGTGAGGTACATTTTGTATAGCAAATGCTTCTCTTACTGTAATATCATCTCAAGAATCTTTTTCCTCGATGTTTACTATAAGTATTCTGAATAACCAAATTCATTTGGTGTATATAACAATGAATGTATGTAACATGTGGGAAATTATCAGATTATGTACACCACAAGTGCCACTCATTATTAGGGCACCATGTGTGCCTGAGCAATGATTTTTCTAGAATAATGAAAGATTCCAGACTTTTTTAGAACCTCACTAAGCCCACGTGATGTCCTGTCATTAACGTATTCAAAAGAAAGGAATCTTTCAAGAGTTTTCTTCTGCTTAATGTATCATAATATGATAATGAACTATCTTCTGCACTTAATGTCTCTTGTTTCTTCTGCCTGCTCAGAAACAAAAGTGGCAACATTAATGTCTTTAACCACCTCTTGATATATACAGTCTAAAAGTTCATTGTGTGTGATGTGTGACATATATTTACACACAGAAGGTACTTGAACTGCCTAAGATCTTAGACGAGGCAACAAATCTAGGCATTTGCCATAGTTTGCTGACTTCCATTTTTCATTGTGAGCCCTTAGTGCCAATTCACAAATTCCACAAAACATTAAGCACTCTGCTATTCTGTTTAATGTATGTTTATGCTTCATAACTAATATGTTATGTTTCAGGATTAACATTTTACAAACCAAGTCAGACTGAGCAGCAATGTTAATTTTGCCAATCATTTTGTATTTACAATCATTTTCTAAATGTAATCCACTTTCTTCATCTTCCTTAAGTCATTCACTTAAATGCTTTACATCATTACCACTGACTGTTTTCTACAATCCTTCACCACCAAATAACACAGTAGAAATGAAATAATTTTTGTTTCTCTTCACTCAATGTTAACCAAGACTTCTTTCACAACCACGTGTTGCAGAAAGTTCCCTTCTCCTTTCCATCGAGTTGAGACCTCAAGAAATCTTTTCGTTGATAGGACAAGGAATTCCACCTTGTGCAAGATGCCTTTTTTTCTGTTGTGTTTCACTCATATATGTTTCAGCACTTTTTGTGATATCTTCAGTGGGTTATTTTGTGTTCGCTATTGGACATTTATTTTGGTAACTATTATGCTACACAGTCTACAACTCCCCATACTTTTGATATTGTGGTGCTTTTTCATATGTTGTTGACGATTCCGTGACCTATGGTTGCCTGACACTGCACATTCTCTGCCTCTGCAAAACATAGGCAGAGTATTCATTTCAAATGAATACCACATGTAATGGTGGTGAAAACTCTGTCCTATGTTTTGAAAAATCAGAGAAAGTGCAGTGTCGAGCAAGCAAAGGTCAAAAAATCAGCCTATTCACTTCGCCAACAAGATATGAGAAAGCACCACAACATCAAAACCATGAGAAGTTGTAGACTGTGTAGCAGAATAGCTACCAAAATAAATGTCCAATTGCATCATGTAAGTTAGAAAATAAAAAATAACCTATTGAAGTTGACTTTTGAATGTATGCATAGTGTACGTGATGTCTCTGTCAGGAGAATCCTTGTCGCATCTAGAAATAAACTTTCCGTAGACAAAAGGGGACACGACTGTATGAGCTGAGCGGAGTAAAGCCGAATGGATGAATGCCAATCACTGTCTAATTATGTGGTTGATTGGGTTTGCGAATGATCAGCATTGTTATAATTACTAGTGAAATCCATAGATTCAGACTACCAGAATGGGAATAAACGACTGACAGGAATAATAGGTAAGAAAGAGTACGTATTATCTTCGCGGTGTATCCAAGAAAATAAAATTTTGACGCAAAATGTTTGACCAGATCGCTACACTAGTAAGGACCAGTAGTACAGTCCCCGGTCACCAGCCATGTAAGTTCTATTCTGGAAGTAACGTGGAAAACGTGTTGTTCGAGCACATAATAACGCCTAACTGGAAAATAATCGCGGTATAACTAAACCTGTCATTCTGGCAAGGTTAGTGAAGTTAATTGGCGAACAAATTTTGACAATGGCAGCAATAGCTACAGAATTGGTGATGACAAGATTGCTAGAACGAGGAAGGAGAAGAAACAGGGACATCAAACAAATTATGAAAGAATAAGACGATTCCAAATGTATATAAAAAATTCGTAATGCTACTTTTCGATCTCATGCTTGACAAGCTGGTGCGTATGAACGAAATCTGAAACTGTTTCCTAACATAAAGCTTTTTACTTGTAGTAGGCCTAATAGGGATTTGATATTGGTACTTGGTGGATTATATTCTGACGTGTTATAAAAGTGGCCATTTGTGTCAAAACGATATCGTTTATTTGGTGTGTTATAAAATTGGTGCCATATTAGAAAGGCCTATTTTGTTTTATCTAGCAGTCAGTGACAAAATAGACTTAATCAGATAGAGAAACCACACCAGTCTTGGGTATTATTTGTATTAACAGCTTTTTCAGTATTAGATAACGACATTTCGATTTTTTGTGTAGCAAAACGTTTGACGAACTTTGATGAGGTAATAGATTCTTTTGCAGAAAGGAAAGCACGCCATGTAAAGCTGTAGCAAGATTAGAGAGAAAAAATGCTAGGAGCTAAGGTTTGAAGAAATGTGTAATTTCTTGCTTATCTGTTGTCAGTATTAGTTTTATATATCCTATATTTAGTTATTAACTAATAGGCAATAAAGAGTTCAGATTTTCTGAAGAGTTCTTCTTCTCTCGATTACATATAATCACATCCGCTATTAATTGCGAGATTTTTTTAAAGAGTTGCAGGCTGTCAAACTGGCCGACTGGGAGCAGGAGAAGCACCATAGGACATTTCAATTTCTACTCTCCTGGATATAGTTTGGACGTGCAATAGAAAAATGCTTTATGAAGAGGCATGGCACTGCACTTTGGCATACTTAAGACCAAATAATATGTCTTACATTTCCTCGAATACATATGTTTCATGTTTCAGACTTTTCAGAAAGATGTATGCTACAAGAGGAACAAATTTTGAAAATTCGATATTTTTTATTATTATTTTTTTTTAAGTATTAATCCGGTTCGCAAATGTCGCAGATCCGGGGTTGATGCGCAGAGCAGTCTGAGTTGTAGTGGGTAGTCTCCACATGACCTGTGTTTAAATTTAGTGATTTTGCTGTTTCCCCTTCATTTACTCTCGCATCAAATGAATACAAAACGGATATCTGTGGCCAGGAGCTATCAAGTGAATTAAAACACATTCATATAATTATGGTATGCTAAAATATGTCATTAGTTTTATATTTTATTTTATTTCCAACTCTCTGACAGACGAGCATTAATCACCTTGCGGAACATTGAAGTTATTTTTATCTGTTTGCTAAAGAAATTCAACTTTTGTTAACCCTTTCCGCAGAGGCAGTCAATGTATTTGAAATGAAATATTTAATTCCACAGTACTGGCTAGTTTCAGCTGTTCTCTGCATTTCAAGTGCACGTTTTCATTTTCTAGCACGTATGGCATTATGCCATAATAAAGAACCAAACATGACATAATACAGTACTGGTGCTTCAAGAAAATTTACAACCCGAAAACCACATTGAAAAGCTTAATATCAGGTCGAGGTCTACTTCATTGGGAATCGGGACATTCAAATGTGCACTTTAAGTATGCACTTTAAATGCGCACATTTTAATATGATTCATGAAATTCCGATGCTCTTGCAGTATCCTCTGATGTCTTGTTTCTTTTATGACATAATGTATGATCTTTCAATGTTTTATACGTATGTTCAAACAGGCTTCCTACGTCGTGATAGCTACCCAAGTGAGGTGTCGCCTGTTATCTGCGCCCTCTGGCAAATGCTGAAACGAACCTATTTCTAACAGGTTGTGGGGAAAATATTGCGAATAGTGGTTTGAACAATGTTACTTTCAAAGTGAATATCCTTTTGCTTAAGATGAACTATGTGAAAGAATGTACCATGAATTTGACTCTCATTTAAAAATCAACTCTTTGATGACGAGCCATTTAGAAGAATTTCGAACCCTGAAGATCAGACATCTATGTCATTATTAAAAATTTTACTGACACGTTTCTGTGATATGTCTTAAAGTGTAACACGTGCAAAAAAGATCAACATTATATGCGAAAGCTTAGCTTCTCTTGCAGCTTGAGAGCAATATTATGTGTGAAAGCTTTGCTTTTTTGTAGCAAAACTATGTATATTAATTTAAACTATTAACTTTCACTGTTTGTGTGTTCGTGCTAATTAACTGTGATGTTGCTGTTGACTGACTACATCACGTGTCCAATGCTCTGAATATTTACTGTCATCGGCTGCCGAGATCACGTGACGTGAGCTATGAACGGCTTACAAAAGTGCATCGAAATTTTGATTTCAATGATTCGGAAAGTAACATGCAGTGTTTGGTGGAATTCCAATGTATATTTTCTTAATACGAAAATACGCAGCGTACATGTTGCTGCAAATCAAAGATATTTCCAAAACATGTCTTTTTGCCCTGAGTTTCGTTTTCTAAAGTGCCGAGAAATTGCATGCCCATGTATAAAACAATAACCATTCAAATGATTGATATGAGAAAGCATACTGTCAGCTGGGAGAACATGTATTTTTAACCGGGAAATGTGGGAATTTTTTTTCCTTGTCCACGTATACACCCTGAGTAAGGCACATGACAGAAACTACTTTTAGGGGCTGCAGGCCAGAGGTGGCTGGCCCCAAACATCGTGAAGACTTGTGAACAGGTTGCCAAAGGGAGGAGAGTGGGAATGCGGCTGGGCAGTGAAGGGGAAAGTGGGGTACGGGTGGGGTGATCTGTCCATCAGGTCTACTTGAGTTGGCCCTAAGCTGCACTAGAGTGAGGGCTAATGTGGAGAAAGGGAAGCAGCTTGGTCATGTCACTGCAACTGCAGTTTCCAGATCTGGAGGTGTCGATGGGAGTAAGGGCGGTCGTGGCTTGGGTGCGGGGAATGAGGGGTACACGTGTTGTTGCATATCCACTGGGATCCTTGCTTGCTGGCCCACAGTTATGCTGTGGTGAGAAGGAAGGTGCAGAAGGGAAAGTTAATCGTCACATCGCTAAGATTGTGAGCCAGGATTGTGGAGGGAGTATGGGGCTATGGGCCAGCTACCCCTGGCTCTCGGCTTTGGATGGGGAAAGAAAAACTGGTTCACCTCTGCACTTACAACAGAAAGAACTGGACCTGATTACATAGAGTTTCTGCCAGTCGTACTATGTGAAAGTTGTGTCATACTCAAACTGTTTGATATAGAACTGAAAAAAATACATCACAAAATTTTAGGTGGGGCTGGGCCCTGCTGGCACTTTAGAATGAGCCACCCCTGGATATTTTATTATTAAACTTTATTGCCATGTCCTTGCCGGGTCACGTGGACCATATTACTCAATTTAACTCTGTCTTGTTTATCTCCATCCTTTACCATGCTGTTATAGGACATCAATTGTGTCCGCTCTAGGGATTCAGAAGTGTTACGCTTCCATATTTGTTCAATGTGAGTAAATCAAGCGTTAGTGTTCCCTTTACAAGAAGAAGATGATGAAGAAGGGGGAGGAATAGAATAGAATAGAATAGAACAGAATAGAATAGAAAGACAAATGTGCAGCAGATTTTTTTTTAATGAAAATTTTCCACAAATGTAAGGAAAAGAAAACAGTGGTCCTGGAAGGGGATGGAGGAGGCAGGTGGAGGTTGTGGGGGGGGGGGGGGGGGGGGGGAGTGAGAGAAACAAGATGCAGGAGGCATGTTAGAAGGAACAATGAAAGATGAAAAATTGAAATTGGAGTGTAGCACCTAGGAAGGAGAAGCTAAAACCTACAATTCTAACCTACTCATTGGATTTATAAAGAATTTTCAGCATTACAATTTTTTTATGAATGACTGACAATTATTCAACAATATTATAGTGTTTTGGATTTCATAGTTACAGTAAGTTTCATAACATAGTATGATCTTTTGAATAAGCATTTTCTCACCAGATTTTACAGTTTTTTGAAGTGAAGTATTTTATTCAGAGGGAGTCCAAATCTTCCCTGTGTTATCATTATAATACTTTCTGGTTAGGGGAAAAGTTTGGTATAATAAGGAATTCGACTGTTTTCCGGAAATTGTCTTAAATGATTAAATATGCCATTTTATGTTCCTAGCATGCTTTTTTTTTTTCCTCTTCAATTTCAGTATTCTTATAAAAAATGAAAATGAAATTCAATTAATTTGAAAGCCCGCTAAAACGCTCCATTTGAGTCATGTGATGCCTGTAACATCACTGGCGAGCTCACTCCTCCTAATGTTGTAATGCTAATTTTCAGTGATGACTGGGTTTGAAATTTACATTTCAGAAAATGTGTTATACTGTATTCGTACTGTACAAATACACCTATAAAAAAAACCTGGAAAGTTTTTGTAGTGTTCCAGAGAATGAGAAGATGGGTAAAATGTGGTTGCACTTGTACCAGCAAATTGCCACCGCATCAACGCGCAATTTCACTACCTCAATTAAAAGTGTGTTACGCTGTGAAGTTAACATTAACTTATGTCCACGATTAGCTTTCCCACTGTTGTAACAAAGGATGGTATTGTTCAGTGAAATTAAACTCCTGGTGAAAGTTGTTGTTGTTATACCTACCTACATCTGAATTATTTACTAGGACAGTTTTAGAGTGATAGACTGTTGAATTTTATGAGGTAATATCTGTTGATTGCTGGTTTGAATTAACCAAAAAAATCTTTTAACTTACTTTTTACAGTCCTCTGATATGAAAACCAAATCACAATTACAAAACTTCACCACACAGATCAGAAACAGAATATTATTGTGTTTTCCTTGCTGTTTACATGCACTTCATTTGCAATCGCTGTTCACGGGTCGCATTCGGAAAAATATTTCCAGTTTATCTGACCACACACTTTCTACATTATTAGAAACAATGTTTTTATCTTTGCACTGTCCACTAGATTCCTTATTGTTTAAACTTTTGCAGTTTCATCATCTTACATAATGATGAAGTAAGTCTGCTTCATATGCTTTTTACTACTTTTGTTCGTGTCACCTGCATGTTGTATATCTTTACATATAAACTCATCGTCCTACACTTTGATGTACTGTGGGCTTATATCTTCACTGTTAGGACTGCTTTCCAAAAAAGTGAATTGTTTGTTCACAAAGTAAATGCATTTATCCTAGTTTCATCCATTTCTCAGACTGAGACTAATGTGAAGCTATGAACAATAAATCCCACAATTCCAACAACTACTACACTCAGTTCTTGCTAATGCTGTTTTCGTATTTATTGTAAAACTTTTAAAAACATATTACCCTTCCAGGAATCAAACATGTGGCCTCTTAATGTGCAGTCGGATGCATATCTGTTGCGTCTCCAAACTCTTGCTCAGTGCATAATATCTGCTGAATATCTTCTATAAAGAAAATCGGCACTAAGTTTGGCCAAGAATAATGTTGTTATGTTTTGAGTTGCAGCTCAAGACTGATTATAGACAACCTAGTCATGCAAAAGTTCCACAGTTCCTTAGTTTTGAGCGAGTTCAATGATGTTGCAGGAAACAGGGAAAAGAATGTCCCTTGTTGCACACATCGCCGCTCTAAAATGGGAGGAGCATAACGCATCAACTTTCACAAGGCTTCCATCACCATTTACAAAATTTGTTTCTGTTGTTACTTTAAAGTTGTAATTGGATTTTCCATCATTAATAGCTAAACTGTTTGCAGTAAAGTACATAAAAACCTTGTAACTTTAGCTAATGCTCCTTTAATACTTCTATAGTTTTGTCGTACTCCTAGTCTGTAACGTCTCCAGAGCATCAGCTGGTAACAGAACGGTTTGATCCCATAACAGATCTTGATATTTAATGATTTTTAAGTTTTAATTATGTAAAAATAATAGATATACTGTGAGTGTATTGACTTTAAATGGCATTTAAATGTTATAATTAATCAGGATAACAACAATATGAACCATATTTTTAACATTGGAGAATAGCCTATTACTTTTTCAAATGATGATACAATCAAATATGAATATTGCCATTGTTTGCGAACAATGCTGGAGTAGTAAATTGTGATGACCAATTATTACATTATTATGTTAAAGTGTATTAACTGCACAGTGATTATTTTAATGATCTGGTGTAATAGTAATAGTTTACACATAAGTGTTTTGGGAAGGATATGGGAAATATAATCAGGTAAAATTGATGCTGGTATTTGAGGGAATAAGAATTTGCCTACCAAACAAACTTGAGTAGAACAGTGTACCCGCAATAATTGACTGCAGGGACTTGGCAGTGCTGGAACCAGTGACTATGAAAGAGTCATACTTACTCACTGAGTTTTCCACAGATGGTGAGTACTGGGCCATGCAGTGTTGCACATTGTGGGATGGCTCAAATCTTGTTCACATTGCTGTAACAGACTACACACCTTGGTCCAAAATATTCCCTCTATTCTGAGGCATTGCAGTGGCATTGTATTTGCTTCCACTATACAGAAACCATGAACTAATTGGACGCAATAGACCTGTGAATGCCATTATTATGTTTTAAGAAGCAAAATGTAATGTTTTTAATATATTCCACTTCAGCTTTCGTATGTGTTGACCTTACAATTGTGACTGCAATCTCTCTGTTGGTTTGATTGACACTGCAGACTGCCAAAGTCCCAGTGTGATGATATTGAGAGTAGTCAGAACAATAATATTTGGTCAAGGGAGCAGTGAACTAAAAGTACAGCCCTTCTTCAAGCAGTTTAACATACAGTGAAACCTCTATATAATGTTTTTCAAGGGACCACAATTTCTGAACACTGTATAGAGGAAAACACTATAAAGAGGAAGGCTTCCGAATAATTATTATAGGGCATTACTGAAGAGGGGGGTACCACTAATCAGCTTTGACAAATAGTGCCATAGATGACATTTTAAATTTTCACAACACCGTAAAATGATATTCATTGCAAATGATCAATGTATCAAATGATTAGTTTTTTGTAATTAAAACATGGGGGTCCGGTAGGTGGATGGGTGAAAGTAAATGGATCAGTTTCCACTGTAAAAAAAATTATAATAGATTCTTAAGGTATGACATCATTGTCCAAAGCTTACAGGTGGTATCTCGTTCTTCAGTTGACCCAGCTATAGAATATGAGCCAAATTTTGTTTATGATATACTCAACATATTACATAAAAACACAGCAAGTGGTACAGATTAAAAAAGAATTAGTTACAAAAAAATTACTTTAATAATTAAATTATGAATGGAACTTAAATTTGCACAAAACTCTAGGAACCTATGCAATCCAAAAATCACATACCTATGATTTTTTAAAATATTCAAGCAATCATGTTTGTTTTCTATTTCTCCTAGACTCTGTGGCAATCATTTCTTGCTCGTTCTGTCTTCAAGTCTATTGGCTATCATATATCTCCTGAATGTTTCAAAGGCTTCAGCTGCCTTAGTATAGGGGGCACAGGGTCATCTTACTTGTCACTGTCACTTTCACTACCACTATTATTCTCCAAGCTTCTCTCTGCAGTCAGCTCCTGAATACTTTGTACTTCTGTGGTTGTCATGTTGTCATCTACAGCCACAAAGACCTCAAAAGTGTCAGAATCACTGCCTAATACTAACAAAGAGATAGAGGGGCTGACCAGTACTTACCTCAGCTCAGTACAGCCGATAGATACACAAAAAACAGAACCGAAAATTTACATTCCTAGCTTTCGGAACAAATGTTCCTTCATCAAGGAGGAGAGAGGGGAAAGAAAGGGAAGAAGGGAAAGTGGATTCAGTTACTCACAACCCAGGTTAAGAAGCAACAGGGAAGGAAAACAGGGAGGGTAGCAAGGATGGAGGCTTGGTTGTCTCCTCCCTGGTGAAGAAACATTTGTTCCGAAAGCTAGGAATGTAAATTTTCGGTTCTGTTTTTTGTGTATCTATCGGCAGTACTGAGCTGAGGTAAGTACTGGCCAGCCCCTCTCTCTCTGTTAGTATTTGTTTCACATCTTTATATGAGATTTTCCATTAATCATTTAGAATCACTGCATATTAATTACTGAAACTCTTGCAAATCCCTTGCAACATCTTTCACCGGAACTGAATTCTCATTCTCACAGAATCCACTTTTGTGAAACAGTTTTTAATAGTTTCAGCACTGACTCCCCTCCACGAATACATAATTAAATTCATTGCCTGTAAAATATGCAGCTTCAGTTGTGAGCTCTGCTGGGTTTCTTTGGTCCGTCAAATTCAAGGCTTTTTTTACAAGGACTGTCCTGTATTTAACCTTAAGGGTGTGTATTATTCCCAAGTTCAAAGGTTGCAGATGGCTAGTGCAGTTGGGTGGCAGGAAAATTACTTTCACATTTCTCAGAAAGGTTACGTCTGGTGGATGTGCCGCACATCTATCCACAAACAGCAGCACTTTTCTTGCAGCACTCCCCATTTTGGTGTCAAACTCTCTGAGAAAAAATATATTACTCATCATCCATGCCTTGGTATTGTTTGTACATTTGCACCTCCCCCTCCTCTCCTCCCCTTTTCTGTGACCTGCTTGGGGACAAGTTTTGCCACTTTACATTAAATTCATTTTGCCCAATTGTTGGTCAACTCTTGGGGGCTGCCCCATGTCCATTAAATTTCGTACAATGAAGGAGATTTCTACCATACGGCGTTCTTCCATCTGCCTCTTGCAGTGGGAATCTACCATCCTCTGCCGTCCTTTTGCCAGCCATACCAGGTTGATCCCACGGTTTTTTACTCTGTAATGAGGTGCCTTCTTCCCCTTTTGTAGTTGCGTGAACTCGCTCATGGCAGTCCAAATTTTGTTACACTTCCCCTCCTTTTGGCCCTTCACACTAAATATGCTTTCCCACACTCCATGTCATGATTGTAAGCGGATGATGATTGCATTCTCAGGTGTTAGCAGACAATCATCACATGTTTACACCCATCTTGTGTTTTCTTCCTGAAAGTGGTTCGTCCTCCCAGGTGTAAGTACCTGAATTTCATTACGGATGTAGTCTCCCAGTTAGTGTTTGTTTTAGTTTGGAAGGAATTTGGCCTTGCCTTTGTGCAGGCCAGGTTTTGCCCCATCCTTCCCTGTATTCTTGTGTCTTTTTCCCGTGGTGTTGTCTCCATTGTCATGGTCATGGTATGATATGGGGATCTGGATGAGTCCACAGCATTTGTGATGTCCTGTCATGGGTAGTGCCTCTGGAGTGCCCCATGCTCCCATGCTCTCGCTACTCCCTTCCGCCACCCCGCCTTGTTCTTTATTCTTCCTGCCCCTCCAAAGTTCCTCCTGACTCATTATTTGCCTGTTTTCCTTTCCTTTTGGTTGCACTGTGGTGTTGTTGATATTCCTCCATTAGTTTCTACCAATTTGAATCATTGTACCACTGACCTCTGTTTACCCCCCTACCACCCTGCTCCAAATTAACCAGCCAGCCAAACCAAATACATTCTAGCTGGCTCTAAATTACTGATACATGATTGCAAGAACACAAATAGCAAAGTGTGCTGGAGCTCTGTGCTGCTGTAACCATACATGATCCAAGATTGCCGTATCTTCAGCGTGAGGTATTAACCACATATGCAGCACATCCAGACAGGAGTTTCCATTCACACTCTCTTCAAGTAAACATGGTTTGAACAGATATCATGATAACATCCTGACCCATACAATAACAAGAGGCAGGTTTCATTTCCAACTGTTGTGTACAGTAAAGCACATTCCTCCTGCATGGACAGTAATATGTAGCACAGGGATCAGAAAACAACGTCTTTGAGTGAGACACAGCATTTGGAAATCATGCCAACAAAACATGGCAGGCTGCAACTCGCTGCTTCATGTCACTGTCAGACAATTCATTCACAGACATCCTCAATAGTATAACTGTACGCTCACATCAGCCAAGGCTTCTCAACTGAAACAGTGGACTACTGAAACTGAAACAAAACAATACAATGCTGGTAACATTTTTTTTCCGCAGCTGCAAGCCAGAGATACCAATAGAACAACTATTTATTTCTTCAAATGTACGAAGTCAGGAGGGATATGGAGTGTTTTGAACACCCTGTGCTCCTGTAACTTCTAAATCAGACTTCTCTCAACATTTTTTTTATTTTATTTTTTGAGAGTTGAAGTAGGTAAGCATTTGATGAGACTAATGGATACCCAGCATGCAGTTGTTGTAATCCATTACTGTTTTAGGTTTCAGAGAAACTTTGCAATTTTGTAAATGGTGAAAATGGGATGATCAGTCCCAGCACAGCATTTGCAGTGTTGCAACAAATGGGAACATCTGTGAACATGTATGGAGGGTGTCTGAATAACAGTTATTCCACAATCCAAATCAAAGCCACTGAACTATATTCCATAAATAAGCACATATAATTGTACTTTTAAAATAGTGAACAGGCACACTATTCCTCTGTACACACGTTGCAAAGTTAGTTATTCATACATGCCAGATTATTGCTGTGATCTTTTACAGAAGCCACAAAATTGTGCAGATGTGATGTGAAATGAATGTTTGATCATTAGATGTGTTTCATACTGGATTTTGTCAGTAAATGTCCAGTCACTGATTACAAAATAATGCATTTTTTTTCTTTTTTCGTATGAGATTTCTCAATGAATAATACATATTGTGAGTCGTAAAACTACTTCTCAATCTGATACTGATCTGGGTTAATGACAGCAAAATTGCAAACTACTTGGCATTTCTTTTCCACAGCTTCGGGTGTCTCTTTAGTTATATGGTAACTGATAATTTTGGATTACTGATTTTATTTCGGTTGTTATGCATTGTTTCATAAACATAGGTTTTATTAGTAGACAACAAGTTTTTTCAGTGTTACAGAATTATAAAAAAAGTCTACATAAATTATGTAGTCTTTTGTTCAAGTAGACTTCCATCAGGTTTGAAACACCTGCAAATGCATCCATCTCCTTTTTTCTGACTTAGAGATTTTTGTTCTGCATACCATGCCTGTCCTGTGCTAACCTCTTCATTTCACAGTAGCACTTGCATCTATTTTTTGGGCGTATTTGTCTCTGTCTTCCCATACAGTTTTTTTTTTTTACCCTCAAACTTATTATTGTTGATGATATATCCTCAAGAACACCTACACCAAAAAGAGCCTGTCAATAGCAACAAAATTAAAACACTACAAAACAGTCACTCAACCAGAAATAACATACACAAGTGAAACCATCTTCAAAACCACTAGCACTGCACAAGTAGACAAAATACTCAAAATAGAGAGAAGAATCATCAGAACATGGATCAACAAATCGTACCAGAAAGATGTACACTGGAGAGTAGCTACAAATGAAACAGTCTAAAAGGAAATAGAACCGGTAATGAGTACAGTCATATTTTGGACATTTAATCAGAACACCAGAGAACAGGATCATCAGGAGAATAATACAAAAATTGTGGAATAGTAAGTACAACATTAAGTGGACTACAGAAATCAAAGAAGATATGGATGAGCTACAGATTACAGTGGAAGACCTAAGAAACAAAACTGACCAAACCAGGAAACTCATAGACAAACAAACCAGACTGCAAACGAGAATCATCAAACAGACAAAAGGAAGGGTGATTTCGAATGAAGAAAGGATAAGATCCGAGAGAATGAAGAAGTACTGGGCTGACGGAAACTGGAAAATTCTTTGTATAAAGTTGGATAGAGTGGTCCCAATGAAGGCCATAAAATGTAAATAATAATAATAATAATAATAATAGTTGATGATGAGTTATGTTGTTGTTCTCATCTGAGTAGAATTTTCTTTATTTAGAATTCAATGATGTGGATGGACTACAAATGAGGTAACAAGATCATGCTGTATGAACCATTTAACATTGTTTCTTAGAACAATAGACTCATTTTAGTTGTTACTGTCAACATGTTGAATTTCAGTATAATTTATGTCCCACCTAAAAGGTAATAATCTGCTGCCAGGTTTGATTGAGGCTTGTTAACATCTAATGTACTTTGCTTTCTAAACTAAGTAGCTTAGAAAACCATCACTACCTTGATATTCATTTTGCCAGTTTTCTGGTAGAAACAGAAACAAAAATGACTCATTTGTAGCATAATATTGAAAAAATTTCCAATGTATATATTCATGAAAACACCTCTGAAATTAAGAAACAGTCATACAAAGAAATAGGCATAATTTACAAATGTATAAGAACAGTATCCTGGACACTTCCTGGGTGCTGGGTGCAGCTGCTTCACATGTCGACAATGCGATTTTGAAAACATCTCTATGCTCTATGGCAACACTTCTTCATAGCTCCATAAACAACTGTTGTTTTCACTTGCAGCCATTTGCACTTTGCAGTTGGAAAATGTCAAAGGTGCTGCCAGGTATCAGAAAGTTCCTAAAGTTAATGCAACTATTGGAGTGTGCTGGTGATAAACAATAAATGCATTAAAACTTCATTCATGATGCGACATTTTTTCAAGCATCTCAGTGTTGGTTTTCATACCTCCTGAACCATGTATGGTACTGTGATATAATGTTGTGGGTGAATTTAGCAGCATATGAGGGTCCCTGTCTGTGAAACTTATCACAAATACAGTTAGTAACACGGAAGTAATAAATTTAAACATCATGCATGTTGTGGTAGTTTTTCACACATTTCATTGTTTGACATCATATCTCCTGAACTATAATAGCCCACAGTGATTGTTGCCTTGACAGTAAGGGGGATATGTACCAACTGTGGTTGAAATCAGACTATTGGTTTAGGAAGAGTTGTGGAAAATTTAGGCTACCAATAATCCTAGAACTGCCGTGGAAGCTCCATTGCATGACGAGAAAGTTACGGTATGGGTTGGATTTACCACATCTACCGTTATTGGGCCTTTTTTCTTTGTGGAAATGCGTGATTCTGGTTTTGTAACTGCTATCGTGACAGGTGAGAGGTACGCCGATTATTACAGAATCATATCATCCCCAGCCTGGCCGATAAACACCTGCTGGAACGTAGGATGTTTATGCAGGATGGCGCTCCACCCCGTATTCCTAGATGCATGAAAGATCTCTTGCGCGCGTCACTTGGTGATGATAGTGTGCTCAGCCGCCACATTCATGCTTGGCCTCCGAGGTCCCCAGACCTCAGTCCGTGCGATTATTGGCTTTGGGGTTACCTGAAGTCATAAGTGTATCGATCGACTGACATCTCTAGGTATGCTGAAAGACAACATCCGACGCCAATGCCTCACCATATCTCCGGACATGCTTTACAGTGCTGTTCACAACATTATTCCTAGACTACAGCTATTTTCCAGTTGTGGGCGTTGACTGACCCTCGGAGCGTGAAATGAGCTTCGTCTGTCCACAACATGTTACTCAACCAATCATCATCTTCTGTCATCTTTTGAAACGCCCACACTGCAAATACCCTCCGCTTCACTAAATCGCCAGGTAACAGTTCATGATGCTGATGGATTTTGTACGGATACCATTGGAGGGTACGCCTAAGTGCCAACCAAACAGTAGTGTATGGAATGGCGGTGCGATGTGCGACTGCATGAGCACTGACTTCCCCATGCATAGACAAACCTGCTACAGTCTCCATTTCTTCCTGACCTGTCTCAGCAGCATTACGCTTTGTGCTCAGGCAGCCAATACGGGGTCTATTGTCTAAACAACCCGTGACTTCGAACTTCGAAATCATTCTCGCCACAGCTGCTTTTGTCAACAGAAGAATGGAAAAGAAAATTGAGAATGCGCTAGGTGACGATCAGTTTGGCTTTAGGAAAAGTAAAGGCACGAGAGAGCCAATTCTGACATTACGGCTAATAATGGAAGCAAGGCTAAAGAAAAATCAAAGACATGTTCATAGGCTTTGTCGACCTGGAAAAAGTGTTCGATAATATGAAATGGTGCAAGCTGTTCAAGATTCTGAAAAAAGTAGGGGTAAGCTATAGGGAGAGACGGATCATATACAATATGTACAACAACCAACAGGGAATGGAGGACATCAAAAGCAGACTCGCTATGGCAAAAAAGGAATTTCTGGCCAAGAGAAGTCTACTAATATCAAATACCGGCCTTAATTTGAGGAAGAAATTTCTGAGGATGTACATCTGGAGTACAGCATTGTATGGTAGTGAAACATGGACTGTGGGAAAACCGGAACAGAAGAGAATCGAAGCATTTGAGATGTGGTGCTATAGACGAATGTTGAAAATTTGGTGGACTGATAAGGTAAGGAATGAGGAGGTTCTACGCAGAATCGAAGAGGAAAGGAATATGTGGAAAACACTGATATGGAGAAGGGACAGGATGATAGGACATCTGCTAAGATATGAGGGAATGACTTCCATGGTACTAGAGGGAGCTGTAGAGGGCAAAAACTGTAGAGGAAGACAGAGATTGGAATACGTCAAGCAAATAATTGAGGACGTACGTTGCAAGTGCTACTCTGAGACGAAGATGTTAGCACAGGAAAGGAATCCGTGGCGGGCCGCAAAAAAAAGGAGAGAGAGAGAGAGCAAGCTATTGTTGAGGAATGATTGTGGACATACTGAGCATTTTCTGTAAAGAACATTGCTTTTTCTTACTTTGTTATACTAATTATTGCTATTCTGATCAGATGAAGCGCCATCTGTCGGACAATTTTTGAACTTTGTATTTTTTTGGTTTTAATAAAACCCCAAGTCATTCCGAGCCTGTGTGTCAGTCTGTACCTCTCTATCTACATTATTCTGTTATTTATTCAGTTTTCAAATTTATACTGACTTTTTCATCACCTGGTATATATGGAGTTTGGACTTAAGAATAATGAACTCGCTTAACTTAAGTAGCTTTACTTCCGTATGTGGAAAAGTCATCAACCAGTGTTGCGATCCAGCAGACTGCAAGTTTTCGTCTAGATAATTTTATGGTGAAATGTGATTGAATGTTTGTATAAAAACAAAAAGTGATACAGTAGCCCCTCTTACAGCAGCATTTCCAGCTGGTTTTCTTTCCCCAGGAAATCCAGCTCATATCAAGCCCAAGTGTAACAGTACATATGCTAGACAAGTCAAGAAAATGCATCACATTATTGCATTTCCATTCTGTTATTTTTATGGCTAACAATGTTTGCAGTGTTTGATGGGTAGAACATAGCACTGTTTTGCATTGTGCCATCCACTAATGCCAATGAAGTAGGTGTCCTAGAGCTGTTACACTATCCTCCATGGGGCACTGGCAGTCATCAGCACCCATCCATCAGCTCGTTTGTGGGTAGACATAGCTAGGATAATCTATCCACCAGGCAGTGTCATTGCCCACTTTCTGCATTTTGCGCAAGCCACTTCACCCTTGCCTGTAAGCATTTGGCCATGGCAGTGTGATCACATAGGCTTTGATCCAGCTGCATGACTGCCACGTATCAGCCATTACAGCTATTCACCCTTTGCTGCCCACCACTAACCCTTGGCGTCTGGCTGCCATTGGACTGGCACTTGAGCAAGAACAGATTGTGCTAGAGTAAGTGTGATAGGGCTACAATTGTTTGTATTATTAATAAACGACATGCCAGTTAGTATTAGTTACACTGTCTCACTTTTTCTCAGTGACATGATTATCTCTGAGGAAATCTTTGCTGTGGTGAAATCTTTTCTGGTAACAATTGTAATATTCAGCCAGATGTTGACAAGACATCAACCTGTTGCTATGACTAGCAAATGGCTGTAAATGTAGAGAAATCCAGCTGTTAATTTCCCAAAATGTAAAAATATAGAGTTTTTGATCACACAGTTGATGAATCTCGACATGAACCAAGAATGTGATAACGGGTACAGATAGACAGTTTGAGAATATGAACTGAAAAATATAGTACAGGCTTAGTTTTTGGTTAAGCAAATGACAGGCTCTAATTCATTGATAAGATTATAATAAAATGCCAGTTGCGTATGAAGATGATTTAGTTTTTAATACGTGAGCTTTGGGAACTTGTTTGAACTTTCTCCAGATGTGTGAGCTTTCTACAGAAAATGGTCATATTTCTGTACTCTCAATAATAATAGGAAACAAATATGTTACAAAGCATGTCGTAGCAAGACAAAATGTTACTTGATAAATACAGTTTTAAGGGATTTGCTGTAAATGCAAAAATTCTTCTGAGGTCATTTGAACACAATATCCAAATAACTCCATTAATATTAAAATTTGTTTTGTTTGTAACCTGATAAGTAATCGTTTCAACAGTCACCATATCCATTCTCAAGAAATCTTAGAAACTACCAGACATTCATTTTTATGATGTGGGTTCAATGACAAATACTACATAAATTTCTAATAGTTACTAATTAGTAACAAATTTCTAAAAAATTAATAATCCCAAATAGTGCACTGTTATTTATATTGGTTTATGGATGGAAGTATCACTGGTGATAGGGTCTGATGATAAATGGAATGAGTTCTACTCAACCCTGTTCAGTCATTATTACTATTGCTGTCCAGTCAGAGACGAGACAGTAATTACACGCTGTCAGTATGGACATTATCCTAGACTAAAGCTCCCAAGAAATCTGCTTAGACTCAAGCAGAGTATACATGATGTAAACTTGCTTCATGAAGCTGCTACTCTGCAGGTTTTTGAGGAAACACAATCAGACAAAGAAAACTTTTAAAATTGAAATTGCTAACTTATGGAATTCAATCATACCCAACTGGAAGAGTGCAGAAAGTTTAAATAAGCATTTCACATAATATTTCAAAAAACTGCTGATTTCTCAAACTGGGAAACAATCAAGAATGGGGTACCACAAGGTTCGGTCTTGGGTCCTCTGCTCTTATTCATATATATTAATGACTTGCCAGTCTATATTCATGAAGATGCAAAGCTGGTATTTTTGGCTAATGATACAAGTATAGCTATCACACCAAACAGTCAAGAATTAACTGATAAATTTGTAAACGATGTTTTTCAGAAAATCGTTAAGTGGTTCTGTGCAAATGGGCTCTCCTTAAACTTTGACAAAACGCAGTATATACAGTGTCACACAGTAAATGGAATGACACCATTAATAAATATAGACTTCGATCAGAAATCAATAGCTAAGGTAGAATATTCAAAATATCTAGGTGTATACATTGATGAGGAGTTGAACTGGAAAAAATGCACTGAAGATCTGCTGAAACGTTTGAGTTAAGCTACTTATGCTATTACGGTCATTGCAAATTTTGGCGATATACATCTCAGTAAATTAGCTTAACACGCCTATTTTCAATCGCCGCTTTTGTATGGCATCATATTCTGGGGTAACTCATCATTGAGTAAAAGTGTGTTCATTGCACAAAAGCATGTAATCAGAATAATTGCTGGAGCTCATCCAAGATCATCCTGCAAACACTTATTTAACACTTTCGCTGTGTCTGTCGCTTAGAAGCGTCACAACAAGCCACGAGCCAGTGAGGCTGATGCTTATAAGCGTCCGCACTGACTGTCGAATTATGCAGCCTAGTTGCAGCGGCTAAGCTAGCATAAAAGCGTGTACACCTTTGTGTGGTCAGTTATCGAACGTATATATTGTAATGGGGACTAATGAACAGACACCTGGATCTTCCAATGTGAAAAGGAGCAGAAAAAGTGTTAAATTGACAGAGGAACAGTTACTTAGTGTACTAGACGACAGTAATTTTCTGTGTAGTGAGGTCGAGGCATACCACTGAGATTATCATTTAGAGGCTGCAGAAGAATTGCAGAGTGATGATAGCGTGGAAGCATAGCTTTCGAATCTGTTTCATGACAGTACCTGCCCTTTCAGAGTGTTACCGGCCCACACTCGCACGTTGCTGGGCCGCACTGGAGAGTTGCGCGCCTGCACCGATGCCGCAGCGAAAGTGTTAAAGAGCTTGGGATCTTCACTGTTTTTCAGTTTTGAAATTTGTTATTAACAATCCGAACAGATTCAAAAGTAAGAAGGGGTAAATTATGGTGCCACAAAAATCTTTGGTCATTTACCTAATAGCATCAAACGTTTGACAGATAGCCATGTAACATTTAAAAGGAAATTAAAAGAATTCCTGAATTGCAACTCCTCGTACTCATTAGATGAATTTTTGGATATAGTAAGTGGGTAATTTCCCTACCCCAACCAAAAAATAAATAAATAAAAAATAAAAATAAAAAAAAATGTCGTGTAATATTTTGTGTAGTGCAATATCTTGTATAGACACCTTTTATTAACCTGACACGTTCCACATCATTATGAAGTGTCATATTCATGATCTATGGAACAAGTACTAATCTAATCTAATCTGATCAGATTAACAGCAGACCTACAGAACAGTCTGACAACATAAGCAAAGCATCGTGGGAGCTAATTGAGATACACCATAAGAGTCGCAAGAAGATGAACATGGAACCATTCAGCAGCATAAAACATGATGGAAACATTATAAAAAAATTGCAAATACTGTATGTAATATTTTTAATAACTACTTCATTTCTGTCGACCAGTGAACACACATTATACGCAGGGAGAGACCCTATGTCACCTCATTCAGTGTACTGAGTTTGAATTTGTGGAATTGGCTGAGCAGGTGCCATATAAGGCAGTACACTTGCTAAAGAAAAATTTTTCACCCAGATAGGATGGCATATCAAGTGAAATTACTAAGGTGTGCTTAAAGGGAATCTCAGAACCTCTTATTTACCTGATTAAATGCAGCATTAGAGAAAATGTATCCAGCTGTTCTAAAAATGAGTGTGGTGAAACTAGGGTTTAAAAGGAGGAGCAGGAGCAGGAGCAGGAGCATGTCCATGTCTCCATCTACAGACTAAAATCATAACTTCCATCTTTAGTAAGATATTAAAATTTATTATCCTATCCTAGCTAAGTGTCCTTTTCACAAAACACAAAGTGCTTGTAGGTTGTGGCTTCAGAAAAGAGCTAAGTACAACTAGAAAGTTACACAGTTCTTTTAAAAAATTTACTATCTGTTAAAGCAGAGAATGCAGAGTGCAGGAATACTTTTTCGATCTGACAAAAAGATTCAACATGGTAAAACAGAGATATTTCTAAAAAAAGACTAAAGTCCTATTGTATTCATGACCATCCATGAACTTTCTATTTACATACCGGTTGAATTACAAACAGTGCACTAAACTGTCATACAAACTAGATAATAAAATTATGAAATTTCAATCCATCACTGAAACAACAACACAAGGTTACTCAGGGCTCAATCTTTGGTCGTTTCTCTTCCTCCTACATCTCAAAGACACTGCACAATTCGTTAAATCCCATATAGTAATCTGTGAAAGTGACACCTCAATATTATTCTATAGTAGGAAATGTAAGGAGCCAGAATCTTTCACTACTAGTGCTGTAACAGAAGTTACAAAATACTTCAGTTGTTACGATTTCAAGGTGAATGTCACCAAATCTCAATTACTGACATTTGAAATGGGCAGTCCTAACGACAACAAAGTAAATAATGTATGCAACACCTCAACAACAGAAACTGGGAGCTGTATTCTTGAGTGTGTAAGTTGTTAAATATTTGTGGTGGACAAACTACATGTATTTTATATGTGGTGTCTGCTTTCTCGGGCATCTTTGGAGGGGAAAAAAAGGACACAATTTTTATACAATTATGGTGATTATGGCCTATGATCCCTTCAGTGCAGATGAACACCAAGCTCGAACTCTTATGGGAATCTGCGAGATGCTGCAAATAGTGAGGCTAAGAGCAGGAGCACTACATCTGTAGTGTGTGGTATAAGTTGAGAATTTGGGTCTGACAGGAGGCATGCTACAGTAGTGCATGCAGTTGTGGTGACTGATGTGTCTGGATGGTGTAGTGGTCAGAGAATCTGCCTAGTAAGCAGGAGGCCCAAGTTCAAATCAAGGTCCGGCCTAAATTTTCAACTTGTCCCATTAATGTAAATCAATGCCTATAGGCAGCTTATGTCTTTAATTCCTTTGTGTCTTGATATACGAATTTTGTATGCGCAAAGGTCGGCAGTGCCACATATCTCCTTAGACAGCTTGCAAACATAGCTCCTAGCCAGACATTGACAATAGTGTGTTAGTAAGACTTATACATGGGATAGGTTGATAGGTTGTAGAATTTCATGTTGTTAAGTGTTTGTGCAGCACCAACACCTAACAACATATTCTCTGTACATATTTAAATCAGTTACATTTTTAATGAGTCAATCAACAGACGGCATCAAGTGCAGTGATTTACATGATCACAACAGCTGGATGAAATTTTAAAAATTTCTGGAAAAGAACAACATTAAATACATCAGATTGAAGGCCACACATCAGTGGCTTGATTAAGTTTAACAAACTACCAAATTCTCTTATGAGGAATGATTTTCATACAAAATTCAAATCTTTTCAGATAGAAAAAATGTTTACCTTCATTCAATGAATTTTGAGACAGGGATTGTAACATGGACCAGTAGCATATTGGCTGTAACGTAATAAATGTATAAAATAGATATAAGATGCAACAATTGCAATAGAAAACATATTTTCTAAGTCTCATTATTGTCATACTGATGTTTGTAAAAGCCATCACTGTATTGGCTCAATTCAAAGAAAATGTAAATAAAAGAGAGAAAGAAAGGTTGTGACTAAACAAAAACAGCATGCAATCATAAAATTTTATCTCTGTGGTGAATCCAATTTAGCAATAAAGCTGTCCAATCAGTGCCACGTGGTTACAAAGATCCTTCAGCCCATTACAGCCCATTTAGCACATAAAGGAGAGCTTCATTGCACTAAATAACAGAGTGGTATATCCTGTCACATCACTGGGTTAGTAAGAAATAGTGGCAGACACCAGAGTGCTGCCTAAAGCTGCCCATGAGCTATACACAAAAATTAGCAGAAGGGAAATTCACGGAAAGTTTCTTGTGGAAACTTTAATAGAAATTCTACAAACCCCTTGGTTAGTAAAATCTGTGAATAATCTTGAGCTCCTATAATGACTGTGAAGATTAAATAACATTAATAATTGATTACATGGAAGCATATAAGAAATCATTTTTGCAATATATCTTTTGTGGTTGTAACGAAGGAGAATCTCAATGTACATTGCAGGTTTTTGCAGAGTACTGAAAATATTTGAAGACTTACTTTCTTTTTGCTTTTACTGTACTTGTAACCACACATCTCACTTGCTATTCAGTTACTTAACAGATGCTGTGTCAAAATATTTTCTTAATACCACTTCTTCATTTACCTCAAATATGTCATAATGCAAAAGTTTGTGAGAGTATTATTATTGACACACACACACACACACACACACACACACACACACACACACACACACACACACACAGTGCCCCTCTGCCTCCCTCCCACACATGTGCCTGCAGTCTCACGAACTTGAGGCCACACTGTGAGCAGCAGTGCATGATGGGAGTGGCAACTGGGTGGGGGGTAAGGAGGAGGCTGGGGTGCAGAGAGGGAGGGATAGTAGGATAGGGGTGGCAGACAGTTACGTGCTGCTGCGGAGTGTGGAAGGCAAGGTGGAGAGATGGTAGGACAGGTATGTGCAGTCGGAAGGTTAGACGCGAGGCAGGGGGGGAGGGGGGGGGGGGGGGGAGTAGTGGAAAAGAAGATAAGTAAAAAGTAAAAAGACTGGGTGCAGTGGTGGAATTAGGAGGACAATGACTAATGAGGGTTGAGGCAAGGACAGTTAGGGAAACATAGGATATATTGCAGGGAAAGTTCTCACCTGTGCAATTCAGGAAAGCTGGTGTGGCATAGGCAGTGAAGCATTCATTGAAATGAAGGATGTCATGTTTGCCAGTGTGCTCAGCAACAGGGTGCTCCATTCATTTCTTGGCCGTAGTTTGTCAGTGCCCATTCATGCGGACAGACAGCTTGTTTGGTTGTCATGCCCACAGTTGCACAGTGGTTGCAGCTTAGCTTGTAGTTCACATGACTGCTTTTGATGGGATAGGTGATGTTTGTGACTGGACTGGAGTTGGTGGTGGTGGTGGTGGTGATGGTAGGATGTATGGGACAGGTCTTGCATCTAGGTCTGTTACAGGGGTGTGAGCCATTATATAATGGGTTGGGAGCAGGGGTTGTGTAGGGATGGACGAGTATATTGTGTAGGTTCCGTGGATGGCGGGATATGACAGTAGGAGGGGTGGGAAGGTAATGGACAGGACATTTCTTATATCTGGGCACGGCGAGAGGTAGTCAAAACATTGGCAGAGAATGTAATTCAGTTGCTTCAGTCCTGGGTGGTACTGAGTTATGAGGGGAATGCTCCTCTGTGGCCAGGCAGTGGGATTTTGGGAGGTGGTGGGAGAAGCCTTAGCTCCACAGAAATATCAGTCCTTTCCAAAGGCCTCACCTTTTGCCTCACTCCCAAATTCAGTCAAGCAGGACTTGTTAAAGAACTTCTCTCCTTTTCCCAGTCCCTACAGTGGAAACACTTTTTCTTCATCAGTCCTACCAAACAGGCTCAACCAAAGACCAATGTTGAACCCTGCATAACTCAGTTCACTCCTCCATCCAATCATGATCCAGCCCCACTGCCCCCAAATCACCCTCTGTTAACTTTCCAGAATTCCTTAACCTCGAACCATGCCTCACCATCATTCCCCAAATCCCTCAACATACAAATAAACCGTACATCCACAGAAAGAACAGTAGTCCACCATCTAAAAACTGATGATCCTACCTGCAAATAAAGGCTCCACCACCGTTGTTTTCAACCGCCAGGATTACCTGGCAGAAGGATTCACCAGCTGTCAGATACGTCCACCTACAAACCTTGCCAAAGTGACCTCATTCCATACCTCCATATAAGCTGAGTGTTTGTTTGTAGTTATATGTAAGAACTTGTCCCAGCCACCTGGACTGAAGTGGGCCAAATTTGACCCACAACTCCTTGCCTTGAGAGGACCAACAAGGCAGTTGTAGTTATGTGAAAGAACTTGTCCCAGCCACCTGGACTGAAGTGGGCCAAATTTGACCCACAACTCCTTGCATTGAGAGGACCAACATGGCAGTTAGGCATGCTTTTCATGCCCTTTCCATACGGGTTGCCCTGCATGACAGGCTTGTTGTGTGGGAATAGTGTCAACCTTCTTTGCAGGGCAGCCTGCTTCATTTCTCTTTTACAGGGGCTACACATGCTGATGGGCATGCCTGATGGGAAGGTTGAGATGGATAGAGGAGGAGGGGGGGAGGGGTTAGGAGGATATGAATAGGGAGAGAGAGGGGCAGGAGGAGATATAAAGACAGGGAAGGAGGAAATGGACAGGGAGAGAGGGTAGAGAAAGAGATGGACAGAAAGAGGGGATGGAATGGATAGAGAGGTGTGAGGATGAGATGGACAGATGTAGACATCAGGAGGTGCTGAGCAGAGAGAGAGGAGAGGAGGAATTGGACGAAGAGATATACGTGTTGTTTGTGACATACATGCAAGCAGGTGAAACTACAGGGAAAAGGCTAGAGTGTGTGTGTGTGTGTGTGTGTGTGTGTGTAAAGTAGAATTTATCTACATTTGTATGTCAAGATCTTCTCCCAAATGTCTGGATTGTTTTTGATCAAATTTTGCTTACAAACTGCAAGCTTCATAAGTATTACCGCTGTGGGATTAATAACCTCCTAGTTGCAATAGGAGCAAAGATATGTGATGCGCTGGATTAGTATCGGTGCAACTTATTGACATGATTTGCAGGGCAGCCTACACTTGGAAGGCAAAACCTGTTTTTCAAGCCCCTCGCATGCAGGCTAGTCTTCAGAACAGGCATGTTGTGAGAGTGGTATTGGCCTGCTTTATATATCTATTTTGCATGGGCTACACATTTTTATGGCTACAGCTGAGCAGGGACAGGGGAGAGGGAGGATATCGATAGAGAGAGAAGAGGGAAGAGCAGATGGACAGAAAGAATGGAGAGGAAGGGATGGACAGGGAAGGGGGGATGTTGGGCAGGTAGTATTGGCAAGCCTTTTACAAGTGGGGATGGGCATGGTTGAGGAGATGGATAGTGAAACAGCTGGAAGGGGAGAGGATGGACAGAGAGAAAGGGGGAGAATAAAATGGACAGGGAGGGGGCATGTTGTGCTGGGAGTATTGGGATGCCTTACAGGGAGGGGGTGGGGGGGGGGGGGGAGGAAGCTGTGTGTTGTGCAATATATGTGCCAGAACACATTTACACATGTAGCTGTTTTGTTTTCCTCCTCACAGTTGATTAGGCAAATGTTTTGCATAAGACCAATTTGTGGTGTTACACAACAGTATGTAAAAAAAAGCGAAAAGTGTTGTATATTCTGAAGTTTTGTAGTTATATTGTGTACAAAAATTTTTAAAAACAATAAAAACTAAAAATTAAAGAAGCATTTTCATTCATATGATTTATTATAATTTTTAATTCCATACCATCAAAGCAGACAGTCATAACAAGAGACAGAAATTTTTTTCCTGAGACTGATCCCAGGGATACCCTGTTTAGAACATACATGCAGTTCTCACACATCTTTAAAAATGTGAAGCATTGCCCATTTCGCTAGGACTTAATAAAAATTATACGGACACTAATGTATGTGGTAATTTCAATATTGATTTCATCTTGGATAGTACTGAATGAATGCATCTAGAGGTACTGATGTACATCATTGGTTTACTGCCTTGTGTTAACATTTTCTCCAAGAACAGGAGGACTTAGTGTACGCGCATTTGCTAATTTGTTTGTAATTTCAGCTGTTTTTCAGACAATAGATATAAGTCCTATAGCAAACAGTTTATCCAACCATGGTGATCAAATAGAAGCAATAAAGCATACCAGGCAATCAGGTTTAGCTATGATGAGAGGTGTAGTTTCACAGAATCATAAATGATGGCTCAGTCATAGCATTCAGAGATACCTTGCTGGACAAACAATGGAAGCAGTGTTCCAAGGGAATACAGAGATGATAAAATTAATTCTTTCCCAAAAAAATATTCTTGCAACATTATACAATTTTTGCAGAAATGAAGAGAGGGAGTTGCTAACATAAGAGAACAATGACCTTTTACTCTCAGTTGATAGTAGGTATAAGCTAGATGATATTGCATTAATTAATAAGCTCTCCACCCAGCCTCAAATCAGAGAATCAGATCAGTTATGGGATTTACACTGCAAATCGTGAGCTGTGGTTTTACCCTACATGTGAGACTAGCGTTTGGCAGCAGTAGCCACATTCCGCAAATTTAGGGTCACCACTAATGAAAGTTAGGACCATAAAAGTCATTAGATTTATCTTGTTAGCTGATTACTTTATCTCAGTATTATGAAAAGGACAAATTGCTAAGCATCATATAGAGGAGATGTTGAGCCACAGCCTTTTTCCAAGTATATCTTCTCCTCCTGCGGTTCTTGAACACTGAATTTGCTCTCTCATGTTTCACTGGTTTAGCTGTCTTTCTTTCATTTTTATTTTATTTTTATTTATTTATTCTTTAAAGGGTGGTAAATTGTGAAACAGAATCGCTGACTATTGATTACCTTCAGGAGCTGAAATTTACTACTGATTGACACACTTCCTAGCATTCAGAACTATAGTTCCTTCCTTGGAGAGGTGAGAGGATATAAAACGGAAGCACAGGTTACACAGACATGAGGCTGAGAGAGACCCTTAATCGTAGTTGTTACATTAACACAAATTCCGTGAACAGTGAATCATACCAGTGGAGTGTTGCAGATAAACTTAATAAACAAATATTTAAATAATAAGATGCGTAGTGGCCATAAGTATGTGACAGCTAGACTATAAATCAGTGTTACTGGAATACACGTTCAAAGACGATATGTACTGTTCATTGTGTATCAGCCTGTATGAGTCTCCTTCAACTTTGCAATAACTGGCTGCATGTGGTTCATGTAGAGATGCGGCAATGATCATGCTGTCTGGATTCCACATTTTAGCAATTGACCATCTAATTATGTGCCAACAGTGTGAAGTGTTCCAGGAATCACACCATCTTATTTATATTAAATGTAGACTATTTTTAAGGAGTTGTGATGTGTAACTTAACATTTACATTATTAGTCTTGCTCAATCCTTGAATGTTACTTGTCTGAATTTCTTTTTGTGTATTACATTGAATTATATATTTGAAGGGCTCAATACAGTGGATTGACATTGGTTGCTCACTGCTGCATTAAATAGTTAGTTCAGATGAACAGACTGCCAAGCAGCTCAGATATCTATGAAAAATATACACTAACAGAATTACGTCAGAAGTACCATTTTTAAGGGACACATATAGCTGCCTCTTGTCAAGGAATTAAACAGTGAGTTTGGGTGATGAGACCAAGAAGTTACGTACAAACAGTGATAAATCAAAATGAGGAATTTTGTGGAAACAGTATTAATACCTTTTGGCATACATGATCTTGACCATCACAAGAAGAAAAAATTGTGATCAGATGAAGACTCTAGTATCTCATTTTAAATGGTTGAACTACATAAAACTGTCCTTTCAACCTTATAAGTGGAAGATGCCTGTTTCCATCATAAGGACACTCAAATAAAATTTTGGAAAGTAACAAGGTGCCTTAGGACATCATTGCACATTAGTTTTATATCTGTTAACTTACATCCATTCCAGAGAAAATTGTGTTGATTGTTATTGTGGTCTAACTGAATCACCCAGAGAAAATAATATTGATTGTCAGTGTGGTCTAACTGAATCGCCAACATTAGTAATATTTAAGGAGATGAATGTTAGGGAAAGGGTAGTAATAATGTGATAGGAATTGATACGTTTAGTTTTCTAGATCTCTGGTACAAATAACAAACTTAGCTTTGGAATTGCACCGTATTTCTTAAGCAACCATGTTATTTTAATTTTAGCGATTTTTGGTATAGGGTTATTAGACCATGATCTAAGGCATGTTTCATATCCTAATGCTGGAGACACCATCAGAGGCTGTCAAGATTTATCATTAGGGCACAAAATGCTGTACATATGAACATGGCTTTGAGCATGGTCTAATGGCAATGTAACAAAGGTCACCAATGATGGATTTATATTGGCCATGAAAACTTGCATTGTAGACTTCTATTGTAATTCTTTGAAGTAGCAGTTAAGTGGCAAAATTTTGTTAGCGATGACTGCAGTTGGATTCCTGTGTGATATCTACAGCATATCATGTAGAATTTACCAGTTTGCTTGTCACTGACTCTGCAGAAATTTAGAGTTAACAGATTTTCTCTAGGGTTTGCCGTAGTGAATCTTAGTATTAATTTAGTGATACAAGGTGAATATTTGATATCATAATGCGCACAATGCTAATTAGTTTAAAATGTGCTGCAGAAGACATGCTTATCAATTAATAATACCAGTTATTTTTGGTGTAGTTGAGGAAAGCAAGATAACAAGAAATAGTCAAAATTAATTGTAACATAATTGCAATTTTCCAGTGCTCCAATACTGAAGTTTCAAATAGAAAATTAATTTCAAAACTTTTGTACTAAGCAGTAATACAGCTTAGTTAGTAACTAGCACGATTTGTTTTAGAAATATTTTATTTTTGTAACCAAAAGCTCCCTTGTAACAACTGTTTGATGAAATATATTTTGCACTAAACATTACATGCTTTTAATGTGAAATTATGTTCTGTGCAGGTACTCAGCAATGGGCCAGGGCCACGCAATTTCTGTCCTGGCACGTGCATACCACCATTCAGGAGGAGACCCACAGTATCTTCAAGCTGCTGTCGCTGGACTCAAACCATTTCGTGTGTCAAGTCAGAATGGAGGTGTGCTAGCAATGTTTCTTGACCAACTACCTTGGTATGAAGAATATCCTACACAGCCCTCCTCTTTTGTGTTAAATGGATTCATTTATTCGTTACTAGGACTGTATGATTTGCAGACAATTGCACCATCTGACACAGCTGCTGAGGCAGCAGATCTATTCAAGCGTGGTATGAGGTCACTCAAGACTTTGCTACCAATGTTCGACACAGGTTTTGGATCTGTTTATGATTTACGACATTTTACATTGGGAACAGCACCTAATCTAGCACGGTGGGACTACCATGCCACTCATGTCAACCAACTGCTGTTGCTTGCTACCATTGATTCGGATACCCTTCTGGCAGAAACAGCTGATCGTTGGGCAGGCTATATGATGGGCAAGCATGCAGCACACAACTGAAGCTGAACAATTTCTTTACAGCATGTGAAACATGTTATTTGGTAATCAGCTTTATTTTGTTGTATGTACTTATGTTTGTCATCCTAAACTTCTCTTAGATGCTATGTATGACTGTAAGAGACATAACACTGCATTATGGTAAGAAAGTTTACAGTATGATTTGTTCTTGGTAACATTACATGGTAAATGACTTTATTTTCTGTTAGTTTTAATAGATTTCTACATTATACATTAGGATGATAAATCGGAAGCTTCATTATCATTTGGAAAAAAGAAATCTTTTCTTGTGTAGGAGTTTGTGGGGGGGGTTATAAAAATAAAGCTAAATCCAATGATTAAATGGATGCTTATGAAAGAACCGACTGGCAGTCTTTTTTGAAGTGAAGTTATTGAAGACTAATTTTACCAGTCAGCTTTTAAAAAAAAATTTAAAAAGAAATAAAAATTACAGATGTGTGCCTTACCACACCAATGTTGATCGCATAATAGTAGGTTCTTAGTAAGTGTCATTATTTCAACAATAAGTAATATTTACTTTTTTTACCAATGATGTTGGTAACCTAATTGTAGCGTTTTGTTGGTTCCTTTCATTTTTACTTACATTTGGAGCACTTTTTATGCAGAAGTAGGGCAGTTGCCCTGTTTTTCGCATAGTGATTGATTGTCTGCAATTAATTGTTAGTTTCATTTGTTGTTTTATATTTTTGATTTTATTGACTTTTTTTAAATAATTTGAGATGTGGTCATCCCTCAGGGTGTAGTAACCTTTCATACTGCACTGAAATTGTCAGCAGATGTTTTTTAACGTTAGAATCTCACAAAGTCATTTGTCTATTTGACACCCAGTACACTGTACTGATATCAACAATGTTATGGTCCCATGGTTGTTAGTGTTGCCTCGACATTGCTGGAATTATAGCCACTTCATTGTTCCATGTTCTAAGAGTGGCAGGTTCTTAAACAGCATTGCAGGCACAATGTAGATTATATTAGTGTTGTAGTTATTCACACTGAAGGCACCACAAACTGAGTGCAATTTTCTTTCTTGTCATTGTAGTTGTTTAGAGCTGCTATGTAGTGTTATTTCACACATAACTAAGTGCATTATTAATTTATATTATTTTAGTTTGCTGTAAATGTTGCCTGTTTTTGATGAAAAGGTGCTGGTGGTTTTTTTGAAGAGGGGCTAGTTGTTCAATATAACTTAATTTTCTATGCAGATAGTGTATATCTTGGGCTGCTATGAAACAAGGTTGAAAAGTTAAGACACAAAGTTTTAAGTTAAAAGTATAGTCATATATAATTTTTAGGTAAATCTTACAACCATTTTGAAATCCTGTCTGTATACCCCATGTCTTCCTTGAGACTGAGTATGTTGTGAACCATTGTTTTATATTTATTGCATTGAGAGAGCATTTTACCAAATTTGGTGGCTCCTTGTATAAAGATCTCATGTTCTTTTTCACTCAAATACGACTATGTTGACTATGCCAGTAAAGCATATAAATATTCCTCACCACTAGTTAGGCATTGCTCAATATCAGGCATCCAGTTTTCAGCAAAACACGTTTATTTCCTGGTGTTATAAAATGTCAGCATCACACGGAAACGCTGTTCTAATAACATGCATAATGAAATTTTTGTGACATTCACACACTTACTGTAGGACAAAAATGTATTGTGTTTCTGAGTGTTTATAAGCTTCAGTTTTGTATATTAAGATATAGTTCACACAAGGAACCCCAAGACATAATTATGAAAAATCGGTAAAGCTGACACTCTAAGTTTGTAATGAATGTTAGATAGATGATCAATTCAAAACCTGTAAAGACGGTGTAGTCATTCATTTTCCGAAGATATTAGTTAATTGCTAGGTATGCCTATGCTTGTATGATGGTCATTGATCAGTGCATCTCTTTGTTCATTCTAGCCGTTATAATTACTTACTGATACACTCAAAAGCTGGTTTGTTGGTATCACTGTTCTTCATTTGCTGTTTCTTCAGCTCCTCTTGATTACTTTGTCAGCTTTGTTTTCTTGCAGTGGATGTCCTGCTCTTGGATTTTAATTATATTGTTAAATATGTGATGCAGAATTTTGAGGAGAGGGTGATTTGTGTAAATTAAGCTATGTGAATTACCAAGCACATTAGTTGTCTGATGTCATCAGTCTTCCAAAAACTAGTTTTGTTAATTTTTCAGATTTTGATTTCTCTCCAGCAAATAACATGTGACAAATCTGAGAAAACTGACCTTAAAAGAGGACATTCCACGTGCCAGAGAAAATCTGCTAATCCAGCTCAGTTTTCATGTTTATGGATAACTAATTCAGTGTTGCTGCTTTTCTTGGGAGAAATATTATGATTTAGTCGAAGGGACTTCAGTGTATGGTAAAAGGAATTTGAAAAGCAAAAAAACACCACAGCAACATCATGTAGATAGATCTTTATTGTACAACACAATGAAATTGTATTTTCTTTCAATTCCTCATGGAATACTGAATATGTCTGCATAAAGTAGAGAGTGGTTTGTGTCTCCAAACAGGTTTCATAGTTCTGTGACTTAATGTTATCATGTAGTTATGTTAAAAATGAAAGTAGTTCTCTAAAATAGCTGGGAATTATGTAATAATGCTGTTGTTCATTATTTTGATGCTAGCTCAAACACAGTGTAATAAAAAAATAATATATCTTCTTAAGCTACACTATTCACTAAAGGGTGAAGCAAAAGTTGTCCCTACTCAGTATGCATGTTGTTGCATATATCTTGTTTTGTTGTTTCCATTGTACAATTTCCACTACTATACTAAACTTTTTACATGAGTTTTGTCCCATTTGACAGGAAGCTAGTTCTTACTAGAGCATTACAATTTTTGCATACAGCAAATAGTGACAATAAAACTAGATAGTCAAGGAAGACAATCATTTAACAAAATGAAAGTAATAATAACAACATGCAATATAACTTCCATGGATACAAATGTTGATGTTAGTGGAGGGAGGTTGATGTTAGAGTGAAGTAGAGAGGTGAGAAAATAGAGATGGGAAAGGTAATGTGTACTATTTCCCAAAGGTTTTGTCATTAATGTTGAAAATGGGTAAGACATTGTGGGATGAGTAACACATACAAGTACCAATGGAATGGAGGGATTGTTCTATGTATAATACATAATATGCTTTAAAATTTTGAATAGGAATTGGGGGGGGGGGGGCACATGAGTAGCGGAAAGAGTGCCATAATATTGAAAAATTGAAATATTTGTTTGACAGGGAAAAGCACCTTCTTAAGTCAGACATCAAACTAATCTTAAAGGAGAAATTTCTGTAAGCATGTATGTGATGTATGGCATAATTTGACAGTAAACAAGAGAAAAGGGGGTCTTAATCATTTAAATCAGATTATCAGAGAACTGTCAACAAATTAAGGTATGTCACAAAGAATGAGTTAAGTAATAGATATGAAAGGAAACTGTGAAAAACATTACAAGGTTATCGGTAAGATATGTGAGACAGTAGTCATGGTAATGTAGTCAGAATGGAGTGAACATTATATAAATATTACTGATGAACTGTGAGATTGAAACCTGTTGCAGCATGGTCCAGGACAAGACACTGTGAATGGTTACTTACAATGCATAAATGTTAGTACTGTAAAAGAAAGAGGAAACAAATAGCACATTAATTTTATGTCTTCAGCTTCTGTGTGTCACACGTGACCATATCTTGATTTTTTTGTGCTTTCTACAAATTTCCAATTTGTACTATAATGCAGAGTTCATCATTTGTAGTATATGTGTATGCTACTGCAGTGAATGTTGCTGGAAATAGCTGTTGCTAGTCCATATTGCTGAGGTGAATACTATATTGCCCTTCTGTAATGTTTTCAATACTCATCCATATAAAGACTATGTCATTTCTTTTGTTGAAACACCTGCTACTGTTTCCTAGAGCTTTAAGTGCATAAGCACAAGTTATAGTATTGTTTCACTAGGTTGTCATCATTTTTAGTCATAATTAATGATAATCCCCAATTTTTTCATTTATGTAAGTGCCATAGCCACAAAGATTATAGAGTTTAATGTTTGACTAATGCGGAATCTACTGTATACAGATTTAGCTCAATCTCCACAAACTAAATTTCAGAGGAAATTCAGGGATATTTTACCTGTTCATATAGCTTAATGCTCAGTACACCAGCTCGCAAGACAATGAGGTGAGCCAGATCCAGATCAAATTGCGCAGCAGATTAACGACCATAGCTAACACACCATCTGGTCCAAGTGTGGTTGTGTGCAGTTTCACACACTCCTTTAGGGACGTGCTGGGATAGTCCCCAATTTCCGCATGAAAAGATATGATTCACAAACAGTCAAAATATGATATCACACAGAATAAGAGTTACACAGTTCACAGACAGGTGATGCATGTGACTTCCCTCTCACAGGTAACTCACAACTGCAGCAACAGGAAGGCCATTCGACCACAAAGTTAAAAAAAAAAAGAAAGGTGCCAAAACTTGACTGCAGTGGAGCACAAGTAAGTGATAGTGAGGAGAGGAAGAAGAAGAAGAAGTTCAGGGATATTTTGCAAGTATTTTGGTATAATAGTCTCCAGTTATCCAATTTGTCATTGCTTCTGTGAAAATACCTTCACAACAATGAAAAAGCCTCTAATGTGCAATCAACAAAATGTACAACATAAAACAGGGTAATGCAACAACCCTCAGATGGATAGAAGCATACTGCGACATTTTTGCTGTTGCTGTGAGAGCAGCTTGAGACTGCACTGGTCTGCCATTCTTCAATTGCATATGATGGACCCATGGATGATTGCATATCAGACAACTCTTTTTCAGTAAAACAGTCCATACTGCTGTGTGCCAGTGTTGTCTACTTGCAGCTAACTGCCAGAAAAACAAACCTGAGGCGGAATTTAGCAGTACTGACGACAAGCTTGAGGGTGAAGAGTAAAGTGTACATTGCTGTTGTCAATGGCAAATACTGTGAGTGAATGGAATGCAAGACAGACAGTATACATACAGTCAATTTTGTGTCTGTTGTCCACATATTTTCAGCTCAGTACAGATTCAGAGAGGTAATTGAATATAAGAAAGCAGACAAAATGTAATTACTCTATAACAGACCGCTGAAGACCATGGGTATCTTATACTCAAATTTTCAGAAAATATCCCTGAACAAACTCTGAAATTTTGTTGGATGAGTTTGTGTTCATTCCGTATGCACCACATGAAATTCATAGTGATACTGATTGGGAATTCTTAGTCCATATTGAAAATACATATTGTCTGTTAGATAATATGCACTAAAGTGCAACAGAGAATTTTCAGTTTGTTTCATCAGATGTATGCCTTTACAGTGTCGGTGATCTATAGCATTTAACATATTTAATGACTATTTCTATTGATCTGCATCCCTAGTACTAGAGCCTGTCTTTGTTTTCTGCTGCTCTCATACTTTCCTGACATTTGATGCATGGGCATCCACAGAAATTTATCCAAGAGGGGACAAAATTGCAGTATTGTCAGTTTTGATTAACTGATTCTGTGAATTTGTAGACGTATCTTGCTCCAAGAATTAAATTTGACAAGAAATACAGTAAATTTCCTCATCTTCAACAGTTGATAGCTATCCATTCAGCAGATTTTTGAAGAACAGTTTCTTCCTAAAAGATAATTATATTTCATTTGTGTATGTGAACTTCATTTTTTACATTATTAGTTCCCCCTTTTCATGTGTTAATGGCCTGACATGAAGTCTTCACTTAGTTAAATCAGTTGGTTTGAACGAGTTACAAAATAAAGCTAGAAAATATATATTTTTTTAAATGTATATTTCTATTCATTTACCAATTATACTGAGTTGACAATGGAAATTAAAAAATGGAAATAAAGCAGTCAGAACATCAGATAAAATGCTGCCAAATACGTGCAAAAACAACTGATGAGAAATGCCTTTGAATAATACTCTTCAAAGTGAAGACAGAAAACAAGAAGTACTCTCTAAAACATCTCTTTCACAACTTTGATGCATCCGTTTTTGCTGTAAGAGAGCATTGAAAGTGACACCACACCAAGGAACAGCCCAGTTTCCTGTGAACTGCTTGACAGACAAGCAATTCTGAGTAGTTTAGTGATTGATAGCACTCGGTAGTGCTAAATCTTTGCTTTAGTAGAAATGCAAACAGCTGTTTATAGAAATGCATGAAATTTGTGCAATGATTTAAAAGGCTGTATCCCAGATTCCAGAAAAGGCTAGGTGCCTCATCTTGTCTAGCCTTGTGGATGCCTATAATTGGATGGTACACTGTATTCCTTTCCATCCCTTGCCAATCACCCTCTTTGGATCAAGACTCTGATTTAAAATCTTCATTCTGATCATATATTTTTTCTCCACTCATATTTTATTCATCCTTGCACAGAAATGATGCTTGATTTGACCATTTGAAGGTGCGTTGTTACCATAAGCAAGTTATTATTGACTCATTCATTATACCTATCTTCAGGAAGCAGTTTTATTGAAGCCAAACTTTTCTCAATAGATGGTGCACTATGGTTGTTGCTATTTTTGGAATGCCTACAGTTACTAGCAAGTGTAAGAAGTATGGAGTCTTGATTGGTGTGATTGTAAAGAGAGGAAGGAAGAACTTACATTAAAAACAGAATAGGTCGTGACAGGGTATACTGGCAGTGGTAACACTTTTAATTCTGTAATACATTGATAAAGATAATGATATTGTCTTTTTTATTTCATCTTGGATTCTCACTCTTCTATCCTGCAGTTTTAAGTGGATGATTGGGATTGATTTATTACATGCATAGTTAAATATGTGTTATTTGTGTCTTCATTAAGAATTTGTGACCACTGGACGTCTCCATGGAGTACAGCCCTTTGTGTAGCTCTATGTCTGCTCCACATTTAACTTGGGGTCACAACAGGATTGGTACACTTCTATTACATACGAAGTTTGCATGATGTTATTTTTGTCCAACTTGTTTATGTTACTGTTTTTCAACAAATCAAACGGTTCATCTGCAAAGCACTTACTGGAGGCTTAAGTCAGCTTCAGCTATGTCCCCAGAGACTTTATATACCACAATCAGCTTCCTATTTATCATAGTGAACATTTTCTTCCTGTTTTTGTGTACTGGTACTTATACTGGTAAAAGGATATGAGATGTTGTTTCCTTCAGAGGTATAGTGATATTTTCTAAGACCAGTTATAGCTAAGAAACTTTCTATAAACTTATTTCTGTAATTGTCTTCAAATGGTGCTAGATTTTTATGTGTATTGCAACTTATTCTTGTAGGAATGAGCTAAGCTGTTCATGTTTTTAAATTTAAATTATTCTGAAAGACTGAGAGACCAATAGAATGTAATTCAAGAAATGCATAGTTGAAATGTTGCTGGTTTTCTCTACATTTATTATGAAAACAAACAAGAATTAGCAACATAAACTGTTAAAGTATTTATCAAACATTGTGATGGTAGTTGTTAAATAATGTCTGTTATGTATGTAGGGTAGTTGAAAGGATGTTGTATGTGTATAAAAACCAAATAGATTGAAATGTTTACATGTTAATACCATAATCAATTTGTGTACAATAAGAGACTGAAATATAAACAGCATTGATTAATCACATTTAAGGAGAAAGTAAACAGCAAAAATGCAGAGTTGGGATGTCTGTGCATGTATATGTGTGCTAATACAAGTAAATTAAGTTTCTGATCACCATTTAATGATGTTTGCTGGAGCTTTCAGCTGAAATATTGGGAATATTTTCAGGTAATTTTTCTGCAGTGGCTGAGTTTCATTGTTGAATACAAGTGAAATATATCAGCATTCATGCCACCCAATTCAGTTAAAAACCTTCCAGTTGCTCCAAAATACTTATACCACATGTAACAAATACATATATTTTCAGATTTCCCAGTACTGAAGGTGACATCCATCACATTATTTGACATGTTTATTTGTGAGGTTTCATTATAATTTGAGTCGTTTCAAGGTGTTAAATTATTGTTTTCTTCTTTTAACACACCTCTAAGTGTATTAAATTGTGTCATACTATACTGCTTTCTTTTAAACATTTATGGTTATACTGTGGAACATACTCTTTTTATTCACTTTCACTTGAGTTATGTTCATCAGTGCAAACTATGTGGAGGAAGAAGAACTATTTTCGTTATTCACATTGTGAGCCTAAAGGACACGGGTCATTTTTTAAATGTGGTCAACATGTAAAAAAGGAATACCTGTGATTGGCGATAGTACTTTTGGTTTGTGAATATTGTAGCTTCGGTGAGGAATGAAGAAAGCACATGCATAACCTGTAGAAGTTCATACAAAAGCTATCCTGTAGTGAATGCAGAACAAACTTTCCAGTGAAAAATGAGGAGGGGAATTAATAAAGTATGTTATTTGTGAGTTCAGTTGAAGCTGCAAGAAAGAACCAACCCTCCGTTTAGTAAAGATTGCTACGGCCACGTTGTTGGTTGTCTATTTGAATAAGTCCCAGCTGAGTCCAAGTGATTCCCATTTACCATTAGAAAAAACTCTTTTCTGGATTTTTTTTGTCTAAATTGTATTAACATTCTAACACGTGATTACTCAAAATACACTGTTTTGGGTTAAAACTGTCTTCCACCGACCTCTTCAGTTTTCACTGATTTTCATACTGATTTCATAGTTTTTAATTTAGGATCTTGGAAGGCAGAAAGAAATTTTGAATGGATCATTTTTTGAGTAACTGTGTTCTTATGATTTCAAGTGTTTCTAGTGTCAGTAGAGTCCAGTATTGACATATAGCTTTCTTTTATCTGGTATCTTCTACCAGGTATATTGAGGTGCAATGTATTTTATTAAGCAGAACTTTGGGTATTAAGTGACACTGCATTAAAATTCTTGAAATAAAACTCGGAGACATGTTTATTCATTATATTCAGAGCAGACGACATAAGCATCAATTGCTTGTAAACGCGATAAGAGCCAAGACGAACTGTGCAATATGTTAGACAATGTTACTGCCAGCATCAAGCTGTTTACTACTTATATGCTGCAGGCACTTATATTTTACAGAATTGCAGCTAGACATTTTCAAAGAAGTACAATATTTTTCATGTCATCTGTTGTTCTGTATTTTGAGTGTGCTTGTAAATTAAATATCAGTCTTTGCCAATGTGTTGTCTACTTCTGGACCCTGGTATTTGATTAAAAAAATTCATACAACTCCTAGCTTATAAAATTTACGCAATGAAGAGTTCGTTATGTTGTTTTTACCAAATTAGACTGTATTTTGTAGCTTAATATGCTTTGATCATTCCTTTGGTTAAAAACCAGTAGGAAATTAGTGTGAGAGTTTCACTGAAAATAATTATTTTACATCTTTAATTCCATATTAACTTTGTATTAAGTTCTGTTTCACTAATAATCCACTTCCTAGCTGAAATGAAATGTTCTCTTATTCTATGAGAACTTACCACTGGCAGTTTCATTGCATGATTTACTCACACATTGTGAGATTTTTGAGTATTACATATTTTATTTGAAATATAGGAATGTAGAAGGATTTTTTATTAGCATATTGATTTATTTGATGTAACATTCCTCTGTAATGGCACTCTTTAAATTTTTTACACCAATGAATTAACATTACCTTCAACTTATAGTTGGTATGTTGAAAATATGTAGCACATGTGCCACTATGGAAAGTGCAATATATAAATCCTTACAACTACATATTTTTATTTTGTGCACTTTGTATGGCTATGATAATTACTGGGTTATTTTATCACACTGTGAATTTTCTTGTGTATTTCTGCCGTTCAGGTAAAATGTATATAAGAGATTTTTGTGAGGGAAAATTTTGTAAAATTATTATTGGTTTTGAAATGTGATATGCTGTGTCACTTTGGAAATTATTACTTGGTGAAGCACCAAAGTGCATCTGTGTTCCTGCCGGCTGTTGTAGTTTGTTGTTATTGAGATATTCTATGAATTGTGGAACAGGTTTGTGTGTGTGTGTGTGTGTGTGTGTGTGTGTGTGTGTGAAATGTTTATTTTGTTCAACAATAAGGCAGTTTTGTGTATCAGTTTGAAGTGGCTCTAAACATTATGAAAATATGCTATGACGTTGACATGTTGAAAGTTAGATCTGTAACATGTTACCGTAATACAAGAGTTACATGTGGAATATTGAAAAATTGTTTTGAAGGTACAGCAAAAGTATTCAGAATTACAAGGATGTATCTTTATTGAGTCTGCAGATCTCACAGGTTATGTAAAATATAGTTACACCATTATTTGTCTGTTAAAATGTAATGAGAAACACACTCTTTAATCAACTTGTGCTTCTATACTTTAAATTCAGGCAGATTCTTTTACTTCAAACAGAAGTGCTTTATAAATAGATTACAGGAATGCTACTTATAATATATGACTAATAATGAAATAAACCAATATTCTGCTTCATACAGTAATATGATCACAATGGAATTTCACACACTGCAGATCTGCTGCAAATGCAATTGCCAAGAGTTCTACCATGAAATAATTGATATGATTTACATCAGTGGTAGCTCGACTCACAAACTTGACATAGCTCTTGATGGCATTATAGTGTAGTAGAAATTTATGCCTCTATATCTACAGCCATGTAGACTCATAGGAGCTAGAATTATATTGTGTTTATTTTTCATGATTTCCAATGTAGTGTCAGAGTTTTATTCAATTTGTCATATATAAGCATAGTTTATTGATTGTATCATGCTTATGTTATGGTTGATTGCAAATTGCAGTCAGCTGCATATGAAACCAGTTCATCTGGCCTGGAAAGCTGACAACAGGTGGGAGAGGGATATGCTGATCTCATGCCTCTCCATACTGTACCTGATTGACGCCATTGGCAGAGTTGACATATAGCCAGTTGGCATCTCATTGTTCCGTGAGCTTGGTTGCAGTGTTAATGTATTTTATGGCACAGTCTCCTACAATTTAATTGTGTACCATGTGTGAAAGACAGTGATCGTCATGTGCTTGATGTTACCCCACTCTCGGGGCAATCTAGTTTGATATGAAAATAGGAGTAAGAAACTTCAAAATTCAGTGATTGCTTTAGTAGCGCTTTTATTTTGATCACCAGTTTTAGCAGACTATGTTGCAGTCTTTGGATCTGAAAAACATAGAATGGACAAGTACAAAACTGGGTGTGAAACTTCTACATAACATTTTTAACCTAATACAAATCTATTACATGCCTTATGTACTTCACTTCAAAGAACCTCATACAATAATTTGTGTCACGTAATAAATAGACATTCCAGGTATGTGCATGGAATATTATATTACCTTGTCAAAAGTAAAACACAGTGCACCAAATATACATGCTCGCGCTCGCTTGAAAGTTGCATGCAGGCTAAGATTGGGTAGTAAACATAGCAGATATTACAATCAGCCACCAGGTGGCACCACAGTAGTAACAAACTGAATTACAGCATTTTATATAAAACCTAAGCCCAAGATATAAATACTTATACATGTTTACAATGTAATTAGAGTATATTTTTTATCATTAAAAAGCTAGTTCTAAAAAAATTAAATTTAATTCTTTGTTAACCATAAAATGAAATTCTGCATATCCATAATTATCTTTCAGTGTGTGTTAAAGAAGCAAAACATATTGAACGTTCAAACTAAGTACATCGACAAACAGGGTGGTGCTTTAACGACTTGTTTCTTGATGTATTTAGTGTGTATGATATTTTATAATATGATTGTTTTGCTTTTGACATGCCGATATACTATGCCATTCATATTCTTGGACTGTCTATTTATTATCTGACACAAACTGTTGAACTCATGGACGATATTCTTTGAAGTATATTGCATTAGGTGCATTATGGATCCATGTTATGTTAAAAATGTTATGCAGATATCTCACACCCAATTTTGGGCTATTTGGTGTATACTTTACAGATATGAAGATGACAACATAGTTTTCTGAAACTGGTAATCTGAATAACAGCTCTGTGAAAGTGATCATGGAATTTTGAAGTTTGTTACTTTTATTTTAATGATGCATCAATTACAGCAATATCTTTCAACAAGTTTTTTTTCCACTTTTGTACTGGCTTTCATAGTCCTCTTGAAAGCTGTGCTATTTTCCTATACTGTAAATCCTGTTTCATAATACTAACCATTTTTGTGTACTGTTTGTTCATAAACACAAGTAATGTTGTGTAGTTTGTTTTACTTGTGTGTGACTATATGTAATTAGGAATTAATGGTGGTGACAGTGGTTACTCGTTGTTTGTTATATTAATATTGCCATTGATTTAGAGCATGTCTAAAAAGACCGATGATCTGATATCTGAAATAACTGTAAGCATTCTGCTGATATTTGATGAGAACCAGTGAATATTCTTTGTATTATAATCCTTTTGGTCGTGATCTCTGTTTTTAAATGAATTTCTTCTGTGTTGTTTGTTATATTATTTCATATTTCTGGCTCTGATAAATGCAGTTCAGAATAGTATAAAAACTTTTGGCATGAATATCTCATGAGGTCTATCTATCTACTTGTAAAGATCCATCCTTGTGGTACATTCCAATGCAGTGGTTTTTGTCTCACTTTGATGTGCAAAATAACAAATTTATGAAATGATGTGAGTGTATATATTTTAAATTTGAACTCCAATCCTAAGACAATACATACTTTACTCTTTGTAAACTGTTGTACATATATTGTTCAAAGCTTTATTCTGTAGGTACTGATAAACTGACATTGTATCATAAGACATCTGAGGGTATTACAATAAACTTTTGCAATTTTTTTCAATTGGCTGTTCTATTTATTTACTTCATGCTTTGGGTTCTGTTCTTGGTGCTGTTTATTAATTCTATAACTATATTTTAACATTGTAGTGGGAGAGAGAGAGAGAAATAGTGGCTTCTGTCAAAACTGAGGAGCAGCTTTCTGGAGTAAGTAATTTCCACAAATAGTGCACACACATTTCCTTGAGGCCTTTGTGTTATAATAATAATAATAATAATAATAAAATTATATATCTATATGAAATAAAATAATTTAAAGGCTAATATAATTGGATTATTAGAAATATTCTGCTTGTGCAAATTTAGGCTATTAGGACTTCCTCTCTTCCATTTCAATTATAGATCCAGGCAGCCAACTCAAGGACACCGGTGCATGTCAAAAAATGGAGAAAATTCTCCTTACTTGGCTCCACTTCAATAAAAATACTTATTACGTCATTAAATATATTCTATTCATACACAAATATAATACATAACACTCGTAATACTTCATACTTTTAGCCATACATCTTCATCATCCTTCTATATACGAGACAATGAAAACAAAATCATGTACACAGAAAAATGAATGATGGGTTTGGTCATTTGTCTGTGCTTTACTTCGCATTCATAACTAATGCCTTTGCCAACGCTTATAGTCAGTCTTTGATTATATCATAAGTTTCCTTTAATATGGTCATAAACCTTTTGTTGACAGATTACTGGTTTCGGTCTTTAATGACCATCATCAGATCTAGAATGAGATTTTCACTCTGCAGCAGAGTGTGCGCTGATATGAAACTTCCTGGCAGATTAAAACTGGGTGCCCGACCGAGACTCGAACTCGGGACCTTTGCCTTTCGCGGGCAAGTGCTCTACCATCTGAGCTACCGAAGCATGACTCACGCCTGGTACTCACAGCTTTACTTCTGCCAGCTTTACTTCTGCACACAGTTTTAATCTGCCAGGAAGTTTCATCATCAGATCTGTTTCATAAAAACAAAGTCGTAATGTACTGCAGCCATAGTGGCATCGTTAAATGTTAAATGCAGAATCAGCACCAGCATCGTCAAATACATAGATGTAAATTAAAGGAAACTTATTTTATATACAGGTCACTGTTTTTTCGCGACAATGTTGCAGCGTGTGTTCGATTATATTGTTATTGCTGTTTCATTTTGTAATAAATTTTAACTTTACTGTAACCAGGGAGGTCTTTCATCATGTACCTACACTATTGCCCCCACACTGTAAGTTGACATGGTATGGATAAGTACAGTGTTTTTGTATGTACATACCTTATATTTACATTCGCCGACAGGGGTCGATACCCTTTATGTAATGGAATAGATGTGTTAGCTTATCCTATGTATGTTAGAGTTCTTCAAGAAACTAAAAGATTACATACATAGTCCATTACCTGAGTATTAAATATTGAAGAAATGCCTTGGCATTTTTCTTCATTCTGGATGCAGTGGCAGAAGATCTCCATTTTTATGGCCCGTGCGTCATTATTACACATTGTACTCACATTTTCAGTGAAGAGAACACTGTTCAACACCATCCGTCAACGAGGTAAGTACTGGTTCGAACAACTGTAGTTCATTTATTAATGTGTGAAGGGTTGTGAGCCACAATACTTGGAAATTATTTCGTTGCATACGCATGTTAATGTCACCACACTTGACCATCTACTTGTTGAAAGACACACATAGCCATTCCAAACATTGTATAAATTGCTTGTCTTTGAAATTTATTTCTTCACATGGAGTTTGGTTTCCAACAAAAATTCATACAAGTATTGAGTTAAAACAATATACGTAACATGATAGCTCATACCTATAGCTGACAGTCCATCCACCACTTATAATATGAACATAAATATCTTAAATTTAAAACATCATAAATTTTTCATTAACTGGATTCTGATACTACAGTTTGTATGTTAATTTCAGCTTATCTTCGTTCACGACACATATACATATCATTTTATAGATAGGCTTTTATCACTTATGGGGGCTCATTTCTTCCTTTGGTAGAGGAAGGAGAAAAACATTCAAAATATGACTAAAACATTATACATTGCTGGTCTAACTACAGTTGGCACCACCTCATTTGTTTGGGAGGGAAGAAAGGAAATATCCATCTACTGGTTCAAGGATTTATGAGGAAATGTTACTCATACATTCATGGACTAGTTGCTAAGGAACTCTTACTTCACAGAAATAATGTGTACTGACTAATCGTTACATAATATCATGTTGTTTCTTCATGCACTAGAGCTGTTTCCTTCAATTTACATGTAGCTTAGTGTGAAATATAAAGAACGTTCAGCCATTGTAGACTACCTGGAAATGTCATTATTTATGCTTTCACATGACACGATAAAATTTAATTAGTTTTTGTAAAATCACATGCTTAAATGTTCATGTGTACTCTTCACCGAATAGGTACTGTTAAATGTCACGGAGATATACTGTGATGATGCATATTTTTATTTTTCATTGCCTTATGACCGTTGTATAAATATCCTTATAACTAAATTGTTTCTTTGGGGTGTGTCCCTTTTCTTCATTTGGTACCCGCTACTCTCAGCATAGTTCTCTTCTTCTGTGTCATGATGATGCACTGGTCACTGAAAGAAAAAGAACTTAAAACTAATTGCAATTTGTAGCTTGGTGGCCACTAATATATTTGGTCATTACATCTCTCTGCAGATATTTCCATATGTCAATTAAATTCATTTATTTTGTTACCCATTATGACATTTACCCTTCAAAGAAAATTATTTAAAATTTCTTATGGTATTTTGTCATTTCTCCTTAGCTTACACGTCTTTTATATTTATTCATAATGCTTGCCTTTGCTTGTAAATATGTTGTACATAGCTTAGCATTTAATCAAATCTCTGTGTACATATATCAATAGGTTCCTCAGTTCTTATATAGTAGATGCAATTGCTTAGTATTTCCATTTACTTTGTTTTTAAATTAGGTACCTGTACATATAACATTCATATTTGGTTGTGCCTTCTGGCAGTCTGTCATGCTTGCACACAGGTTACTGCCTACTCTCCTATTACTGACGTCAGTGCGTATTGTTGAGTGCTGACAGTGTGACAGCATGAAGTGGTGTATTACTTCTCATTGCTGTTGATTTTATGCTTACGGGTACAAATCAAAAGAATTACTGATGCCTATACACATTACTCATCTTAAAATACACTCCAGAAGAAAAATTAAATTTAGAGTTATATACACTATATACAATTATCTTGTGATAGAAAGAAAAAGTGCTACCTAGCTTCATCATTCTATAAAAGCTTTTATATCTTTGTGAAGGTGAAGATCCTTGTCTCCCCCTGTTTTCTCACATTCTAATCTGCACATCTCAGGGTTTGGTATTTTGGAAATTATATATGGCCCTGAATAAAGTAATTGCCACTTCTTATTCAGTTTGCCAAATTTTGTTGATTTAGGGTAGTCCGTAAGAGGACTCGTTGCCCTTCAAAAAATTGTTTAACACATTTCAGTTTCTTCTTATAAATTTTCTTTCTATACTCGGACCCGTTTTCTAGTGTAATCATGGCTTGTTTGATTTTATCTTGTAGTGTCATTTCTGTAGTGGGTACCTTTGGTGTGGGTGACTCCCACTCATTCGTTTTGTCTGGAACATCAATTCATTAGGTGTGAAACAATTGAAGAATGTGGAAGGTTATTGACAACTTGCTTGAAGGGAGTTAAGTATTGTACCCATATAGTGTGTTTGTTAGGGGTGTATGTCCTAATAAACCGGTTAAATTCTTTAAAGACTTGTTCTACCTTTGGTTTACCTACTCTTCTCAAATAGTCTCCCTCAGTTCTTTTTCTGATACTTGTGGATGTTGCATTTTTAATGGCATACATTTTGATATAGCTCAGTATATTTTGACACACCAGACTGTTTTGATTTTTGACATACTGTATACTTCTGTAATACCTGTAGGGCTCACCTTCTCAAATTTGGAAAATAATAAAGTGTTGTAATTTTTTCAGTAAATTTGCCTGCTCCATAATGCCCCCATACTTCATGTGTGTGTCTTATAAATTTGTCAATATAATCTTCAGGAATGCACACACACCATTGATCAGATTTTTCATGTTTCCTGTGAAATAATATGGCCTTGTACTCCTGATACCATTTACTTACTTTTTCACCTTCATCTTGCTTAATGTTTTGCATGACTGTACTCCATCTGTGATCATACTGTTGCATAATTTTCATTTGCTTACAAAACTTAAGGTAATTAGACTATTGTGTTGTACCCTGAATTAATAATATTTTGATTTCTGCATCTTGCTGTGTTAATTTACTAAATTCCTCTAAACCTTGTGGTAACCTAGACAAGGCATCTTCAATAACATTCTGACATTCTGTAGTATAAATGATCTTGAAATTGAATTCGTGCAAATATAGACACCACCTAGTTAATCTATGGTACAATAGTTTACATGTTAAAAGAAATGACAGTGACTGGTAGTCACAGAAAACTTTGATATTCTTACCCCACAAAAAATATTCAAACTTTTTAAATGCCCATATTACAGCTTAACTTCCCAATTCTGACTCAGAGTAAGAGCTTTCTGTTCTGATAATGTGCGACTAGCGAAACTGATGACCTTGGGTATATCATTCCCTTCTTTTCGCATCCGGAACAAGCATGCCCCCAGCCCCTGAGATGAGGCATTTATGCATAGACACAATCCTTGGACATGTCAGGGTGTCTAAGATTGTTTGCATTGACTAATGCCTGTTTAATGCTATTAAAGTCCTCCTGACATTCACCATCCCATAACCAAGCCCTATTTTTTCATAACAAGTTGAGTAATGCATCACTGTTCATCAGTTGCTGTGGTACAAATTTATGAGAAACGGATGATAGTTGTAAAAAGGCTTTTAGTTGTTTTCTATTCCTTGGAGCTGGACAGTTGTGTATGGCATAAAGTTTTTTTGGATCAGGTAATATACCTTGTTCTGACACAACATGTCCTAAAAATTTGACTTGCTCCCTACTAAAACTAGACTTTTTTTAAATTGCTGTTACTCCATAATCTGCAAATCGTTGAAATACCTGTTCAATCAGCCTGATATGCTCTAACCAAGTGGGTCTCGCTATTAGCTGTCGTCTACATAAACGGTGACTTTGCTAAGCAATTCTGGTCCTAAGATCTTGTCTAGGGTAGATATAAATACACCTGTGCTAATGTTCAGTCTGACAGGTAGAACACAGAGTTCGTAACTTCTGCCACCATAAGCAAATGCTGTATATTTTTTATTTTCTTCATGGAGCTTTATTTGCCAGTAGCATTCCCTGAGGTTGAGTATACTGAAATATTTTGTATTGTGAAACTTTAGAAGCTGTTCGTCCAAATTGTCTGGTCTTATGCATACTGGTACTAAAATCTTATTGATACCTTTACAATTGAGAACTAATCTTACAGACCCATCTGGTTTACTTACTGGTAATATAGAATTAGAATAGGGTGAAAATGAAGGTTGTATAATTTCCCATTTAATTATATGATTCATCTCTTCCCTTACTGCCTCTTGTTTTACCCATGGAATAGGATATGACATTACGCAAAATAGACTTCAAATTTATATTCTTGGTCTCTGATTACTCCTGGCTCTTTACTGAAAACATTTGTGTACTTAAATAAGAAGTTAGAAAGTTCTTGTCGTTCCATATCATTTGGTATCTTTAATTTACTTAGTTTCTGTTCTACCATTTCGTAACTAACCTCAGTGATTCCTTCTTGTTCGATATCAAATGTGTTTGTGAAATAAACAGTTGGAAAGGAATATTGTACTATTTCATTTGACTCTGGTTTGTTTTTGTTACTTTCATCAGACGCTTTGACTAAATCAATAAAAAAAGCTGATCCTCTACATAAAAGTAGCATTTACCATTACCTATGTCAGTCTGTGTTTTGTATCTTTTAAATGAGTCCATGCCAATAAGACAATTAACTATAAGTTTGTCAATTATAAGAATATTGCACTTCACTGTAAAATGTTCTGTTTGTAATGGAAAAAGTGCCTGATGTTTAACCAATTTTTGCAATTCTGGAAAGGAAATGTTGGGAATTTGCTTCTCTTCTTCAATTCGTAGAAAAATGCATTTGACATTAGGTTGGTAGTTGAACCCCTAAAATTAACTGTGTGTCAATATTAAATATTTTCACCTTAATGATTGCCTGTACTTGTTCTTCCTGGGTATTATTTGTTGCATCTAACTCATGCTGATAAATCTCATCTGTGATGTCACCTTGTTTGTTAAACCTTATTAAACATATTTGTAGTTTCGCCTTGCACCCACTCTGAGAGAGGTCAATAGCCTGGGGCTTAACTGCAACCGGTTGGTGTTTTCCAATGGCGTAGTGTGACTTAATTCATTACCTGGAGTAATTTCAGTTAGTTTTACTGTGAGGGTACTTCGCCAATTTATGTCGTTGGTTGCTGTGCTGTTATTTTGCCACCTAAAGGTTGGCTGCAGTACAGTGTAAAGCACGACATTGTTGCCACGCTTTGGCCACTGCTGTGTTTCTGTTCATGTTCAGCATAGGGCCTTGTGACAGTAATTTGCTCGTGCATTGAAATTACTCCTGTGGTTTTGAAAGTTTCTTTTAAATTGTTTGTTTTATCCGTTCCTGTTACCTCTGTTCTGTTACCGTACTCAATACCTCTGGTTATGTAACTTAGCTGTTGTTTGTACCACCCTTGTTGCGTGTTTAGGTCACATTTTACTGACTGATTTACATAACTGTATTGTTGTTGTGCCTGATTTTCTGTTGCTCTATTGGATACAGGTCTTTCTTCATAGATTAAGTCGATGGAATCAAGCACTGACAGAAAGTATTTAGTGTTGTGCACTGGCATTATGACTAATTTTTCTCTTATATGCAATGGTAAACGACTTTTGAAAATTTTTAACATGTCTACCTGTGATATTGGGTTCGTCCGATAGCATGTCTCGTTAAGGTATTTTTCAAAACATCCACATAGACTACCATATTTGTCATTGAATGGTGCAGGGTTGAAAACCTCATGTCTGAGTATTTCTTGCACTGCCTCAGACCAATATTTGTCAAGGAAAGCTCCTGCAAATTGTATATAAGTGCTGCAGTGTTTGGCCACTTCAGTTGCCCATAAAAGAACGCCACCTTGTGTGTATCCCACAACAAATCTGATTTTCTGTGCTTCCATCCAGTAACATGGAAATCCATGACGAAAAACTCTTATGAATGCTACTGGATTCAGTCTTTTACCTTTGGTAGTGAGTGTAGGAAACTGTCGATGACTCAGCAAGCCTTCGTCTGCAAAAATACTTGACAGACACATGGCATTTTCAGTTGTATTTATGTTGTTATTGTAATTACCTGTAATTCCAGTTGGTAGTTGCTCAGGTATTGGAGTTGTGGGTATGTTTACATTTTGCACTCTACAAATGTCACTGGTACCTGCTGTGGGACTTGTAACAATTTGTGGATAAGTACCGACAGGTTGTGGTTTGTTCGCTGTAACCTGTTTATTATTTACATGCATATTTCGAGATCTAGTAATATTTCCTTCTAAAAAAGAAGATTTCATTTTCTTTTTTCTGAATATCCTTTTCTACTACATCTGTGTATAACTTACAATCTGTTACTAACTTCTCTGCAATAGTATTGCCCTTATCTAATGTACCTGCTCCAGTTTGACTGATGATATCACTTAGATTTTCATTGATCTTCTCTCTTCCCTTCTTAGCACGTGCTGAGTCAATGTCTAATGTAGCTACCCTTAAAGTAAGCCTTTCTACAGCTGGAGGTACATCTTCATAGCCGTTATTTAGTTTGTTAATGACAGAGGTTATCTTTTTTACTGTTGTGTGGCTTCAATATTTCTGTTTGCATCTGTGATTTTCCTTATCTTTTGCTCTACTTGATCATGATGGTCATTAAAAGAATCTACCTTCTATTTAACTCCATAATGTTACTGTTAACTTCAGAAAGTACTTCATGCTTTACTTGTTTTTTCATATCATTCAATTTTTTGTCGATTTCAGTACGAAAATTTGTCATTAAATTTATGTGAGACCCTGTCTTGCAAATCCTTGAATACTTGTTTTTGTTCTTGCTTCATTGTATTTAGATTGTGTGTAATTATGTTGTACCATGTTCGTATCTTGTGTGATTGTGTTCAGATTATGTGTGAAATTATCAGTTTTGGTATTCATATCTTATTACATATAACTGAAATTGATGTTCATATTATCTAATTTTGTTAGATAATAACTGCCATAGCAGTGCGTCAGTTGTACTACTGTGGTTGCTGTCAGCTGTACCTTCCAAGATAATGTTTGTGTTGTGACCAAGTGGTGTTTGTAACAAGTTGTCAAGATTCACATTGGAATTGCTCTCCAATGTTTTATTCATGATAAGTGTCACTTTGGGAGATGCATGACATTGTCTTGTCAATAGTAAACATTGTGTCGTCAAGGTTATTCTGCTGCAGAGCATCGCTATCATTTGTCACATCTGCGACACTCATCTCTGATCTGCTTAAACTTTTTGCAGTAGGCAGACATGGTGCCTGAACTTCAATTGTTCAATCACATAATTCTACACCTTCTTGGATGATTGCGTTTTCGCTATTGCTATCAACAATGGAAATACATTTTTCTTCCATGTTGTATGAATATGTAAAAATAAGTTTCACAAAAATGTTAAAATTTCATATGCTAATTATTGCACTTGATAACTGTAATTTATGTGATGCCAAATCCTGTTTTACATCTATTATGATACACAAACTATTGTGTCGCAATTCTTTATGTTTTACTGACAACACGTATCACACTGAAAAATTCCTGTAAATTTTCTACCATAAAATTCGAGGAAGGGAATAATGAGGAAAATGTTTCTATCTACATCAAAAGAGACACTACCAAGCGTAACCATGCAAGCAACTTGCGTAGCCGTCCTACCTTTGCTGCACCGAACAAAACAGCTCACTATGGAAAAATTTACATAACCTGCATCCAGTTCTTACTCCTTTCCCAAAATTTTCTCCTCAATTTTTGCCTTTTTGCTTTACATGCTCCCCATTGTGATTCATGCAGACAGAAAATACAGGCAATTAGTTTTTATGGCTCCATAACAATGTCATAGAAATTTCTTACTATAACAATAGTTAATAAACCCTACTTACAACCGGTCTCCTGAAGTCATGGCACTGAGGTCGCCAGTTGTGTTATAATAATAATAAAATAATACATACGTGTATGCATGGAAAGAAAAAAAAATTTAAGTATAGTACAATTACATTATTAGAAATGTTCTTCTTGTACGAATTTAGGCTATTCGGACTTCCTCTCTTACGTTTCAATTGTAGATGCAGGCAGTCAACTTCAAGGACACCAGTGTGTGTCAAAAAATGAAGAAAATCCTCCTTGGTCATTTGTCTGCACTTTAATGTGCATTCATAACTAATGTCTTTGCCAATGCTTATCAGTCTTTGATTATATCATTATTTCTGTTTCATTTTTTAATAAAATTTAACTTTACCATACCCAGGGCATCTTTAATCATGTGCCTACACACCTGCTAGAGGAATTGTGCCAGTGGAAGGGAGTGGAGAAATGAAATGAAAGAACATGTAAGATTAGTTATATTGCAGCAAACAGTATCCACCCCATATTATCGGACAGCTCATGAATTGTTTTATGCTTTCAGAAACATATCTGTCACTCTTGCTGAAGACTGTTATGCCATCACATCAAATTCAGTACAGGAGAGTTGCACACCTTCAGGAATAATAACAGCTGTAGTTTCCCCTTGCTTTCAGTCCTTCAGAGTACCTGGCCAGCAAGGCAATTAATCATCCAGACCGTTGTCCGTGCAACTACTCACAAGATTGCTGCCCCTCTTTAGAAACCATAGGTTTCTCTTGCCTCTTCACAAATACTCCTTCATTGCGGTTATACCTATGGTCCGGCTACCTGTATCTTTAAGGCATGCAAGGCCCCCACCTCAGTGAGGTCCTTGGTTCATGGTAGGCTATGAAAAGTAGATCATGAATGTAAAGTCATTTGCTGAGACACCTGCAGCTGAAGTCTGATTATAGTATGCTATGTGATGTGAGGGTTGTGGCAAGTCAACAATCTTCTTCAGTTTATTTTGTAAGGTGTGTCTCTCAGCAGGTGTATGTTCATGGCTCCCATTACACTTACATGCTTGTATTGACACTGTAGTGAGTGTACAGCCAACTGTAAGGATGGAAATGTTCCAATTGCTGGAGGTTTATAGGCAACACCAATTAAGTGCTTCTGAATCCGTATCCTTACTTCAATGACCATGAATTCTGATTTCTTTCTCCCTTAGGATTCAATGTGCATAAGACTTTTGAAGCTGAGGTCTCATCTCATATATCTGCCAACAACCCCACCATGCCTGTCTGCATGTGTATGTTCGTAATTTAGTGACAAGAATTAGTGATTGCAGAGTGCTACTAATAATGCTGATGCATGCTTCTGAGTGGCCTTTAGAAGACTATTTGAAAACTTTGTCCATACCTTTGGCAAATAACAATCATCCACATATTTGGGAAGTGGCATCGATCAAGGAAGACTGGAATTTAACGTGCCTGATAAGGTTCTTAATTATGGTCACTGGAGATAAGGTTATGAGATTGCAGAGGTGTAGTAGTACTGTGGACGAAGCGGGAAAGCGCCGGTAGACAGGCACAATAAAATAACACACAAACACACACAAAATTTCGGCTTTCGCAACCGGCGGTTGCTTCGTCAGGAAAGAGGGAAGGAAAAGGAAAGATGAAAGGATGTGGGTTTTAAGGGAGAGGGTAAGGAGTCATTCCAGTGTTTGTTGGTAATTAGGATCACCCTATGGCTAAACATGCCTTGGTGCACGGCCAGCACATCTTGGCACAGTGTTACACCGTCCGAGTTATCTGGATACTTCCCACCAACACCAACCTATCCGAACTCCGAAGATGGGAACTTGCCCTTCAATATATCCTCTCTTCTCGTTATCCACCAGGCCTCAATCTCCGCTAATTTCAAGTTGCCGCCACTCATACCTCACCTGTCATTCGACATCATTTTTGCCTCCACACTTCCGCCTCGACTTACATCTCTGCCCATACTCTTTGCCTTTAAATATGTCTGCTTGTGTCTGTGTATGTATGGATGGATATGTGTGTGTGTGTGTGCACGCGCGTGAGTATATACCTATCCTTTTTTCCCCCTAAGGTAAGTCTTTCCGCTCTCGGGATTGGAATGACTCCTTACCCTCTCCCTTAAAACCCACATCCTTTCATCTTATAACTGTGATTTTAAAATAGTGTCCTGCAGTGCAGTGTTGACAGTAATCTAACTACTGCTGTATTAGGAGATGATTGCTGCATAGATCTGACTTGTTCTCCGTCATATGTTTGTACCATGAGAATAGACACAGTGGAAACAAATAAGTAAAGTTACTACCTTGAAAAAAATCTGGGAATTACATTCTGCACCAAAAAAGAGGTAAGTAGTTTTTGATATTAATCTTTTTATTATGGTAATTTAACTGTTCAGTCCTTACCAAAGGCATGAGGTGCAGCATTATTGAAACTGTGCCGTAGAATTGCATCAGTTGATTGTAGTGAGTTAATTAAGTTGTATTTCATTTTGGTAATTTTGATGGGAGAGAACATTAAAACAAACTGTAAGATATCTTGGACTATCACTTGATAGCACAATAAACAGACCAGGCCACATACTGTGTATTTTGCACAAAACACACAATTCACTGAAAGTAATAACTGGCTGCAACCAATCACTGTGATCTACAAAACTCTAAACTGAAAAACCTGTACCTTCATCAAAGTAGCTTGGAACTCAGTGTCACTTACATTGTATCACTACTTACAGATCATTAAACGCCTTGCATTCCACTTTACTTTCCATATCTGGTTTTCCTCTCCCTCCTCTCCTGGGTACAGCGATTCGTATATTCACTATGTAATCTCATAGACTGTGGAAAGGGTAACAGGCAGATAATTGTTTGAAAAGATGTCTGTGAATGTAGATAAAACAGTGTGATGTGCTTTCAGTGGTATATTTCATCATAGGTCTGATAGTAATGGAGTCTGACTTTTGAAATCATCATATCTTTATCGATTGCATAATGGGGTAACAAGAGGTAAGGTCATATAAATCACAATGTATGCTCTGTATTTTTTTTGTCTGCTGATGGGCTGCATCCTTTTCTACTGCTACAATGGGGTCAGTGGAGCAGATATTTGTACAAAGTGATACTGAGAGGAAGCTGTAGACTTCTCGTTTGGCTCGGCAACAGGCACAGATGTCCAGGATGCGTCACTGCCCTGTTCGATGCTTCCCTAGTGTGATGCTAAACTCCACAAAGCTGATTGCAGTAGTGATGTGTGAAGAGTCATCACCACCAAATGGACCATGGTGATGTCACAAATGTGAATCCTCATTAATCGGCAGACAGATCATAGAAGGTGCATTGCAACCAGTACAAAAACAACATGCAGGCTTATATGGTGGCAAGAAACAGCTGCGATGTCAGTAAAACTTTTTTAGGGATGATTTTCATTCTAACCTATGAATGTATGTTTGTAATTCCTGTTGCGAACAGTCAAGGGAGCAACAACCCTGACATACTAGGTGTTGCAGTCCATTAAAACCAAATTTGTGAAAAAAAGACTTTGTTTGCAGGAACAAATACACACAAATGCTTAATAAATAATTTAATTCAGATTTTTCAATTTCTGCTTATGCCACATAATGGAGTTTGTTATTGATATATATTCTGCAGCATTCTAGAGCCAAAGTAGGCAGAAAATAGTTGAAAATGAGAATATCAGCTTCCAGTCTCATGTGGATCTCTGACTATGCTACAGATCTGTCTGTCACCACAACCAAGATTTCACTTTGCATTCGTTAGCATCAATAAGTCACAACAAAACCGTCATCTTCGAACATAACCAAGACCTCGGGCTACACTACAAATTTGTCATATTAATGAAACTTTTGATACCCCTTTGCCAACTGACAACCAAACTGTCATCTTTCAAACCAAGGCCTTGTGTTATGCTGCAGATTCATTCATTCATTCATCATGTTCAACAATCCCAACAAGAAGAAAAACATTCAGGAATGTGGAATGAGTCAAGATATATATTAACATGATATCATGTGTCTACACGGGATTGATATGTTATCTCGGATTTGACATTGTTAGTGGTACTACGTGGCTGGATGCCTTCCCTTATGCCACCATGTCCCCCAGGATGGAATTTTTGTGCCCCATCTGTCTGCATCTAATTTTATCTCGCATCAGTGTGAGAATGTTTTCTAAATGTTCATGAATCATGTAACTGACGCTGGGCAAACCCATTATTCACCTAGGTGATTGCGAGAAACTGCCTAACAATCACATCCAGGCTAGCTGGCACACCAGCCCTCGTCATTAATTCTTTGGATAGATTCGAAACAGAGCTGAATCACTTCCCCACATCATGGAAGTGGGCACTTTAATGTGCTTGGCTGTCAATGCGTGTTAGTAACCAAACTATCACTATCTTGCTTAATGATTTGCACACTTATGCCATCTAAATTTATAAATTAGTAAAAAAGCTGTACTTTGAGAAAGCTGCTGCCTCCTCAGTTGTACCACGTAGCTTCCATTCTCCACTATCCTTACCTTAATATTTGTTTCATTAAAAAGGTTTTCAAAGAAAATATATTAACATATATAAGTACTCAGTCCTATTTGTAGCATGTTATTATTTGTCTTACAGCTTTATAACAAACACTTCTACTTGCCTTGTAGCTAACAGGTGTTTTCAATTCCTTAATCATCATACTCAGATAATTTGTTGAAAGTGTGGGTAAAGAGAAATGCTTTTAGTTTTCTTTGGAATTGGCATCAGTCTGTCACCTTATATAAGATTTTGTACTCTCGTACAAAATGATGTCTTCTATCTTAACTTATGCCTAGGACTGCACTATAGATTGATCTGTCACCACAATCTACATTCTAAAAACTGATATAGAAGGAAAAGAAATACTATCAGTGTTCTACTCTCTTGCTCTTTGTGCATGTATGATGTCACACACCACATCATCACTATGTTACAGGACAAGGCAGGCATCTGGTATCGGTAGGTTCATTTGAGCCAACCATTCTGTCACCACAACCTAGATTCTGCCTTTGAGATGAAATTATTGACAATATTTCAACATAGATAGTGATGCATATATTAATAAAAGACTAACATTTCAATGTAAAAGGGGCCAAATGTGCAATTATGTATATACTGAATACAACAATAACAGGAGTTTCAATATGTGATAAAAGCAGAAAGTGAATGAAGTGACCTTGTTATAAATGGTGAATTTGCATCTTAGCGGCCTAAAGACGCACCTAGTTAACAGCTGTTCATTGGCTACCACATACCATCTCCCCATCGGCTGGCTCAAACTTGACATGGGGACACGTTACCATAATCTGCTCTACATTGTGAACACACACTTAGCGTGGATGGACATATGTAAAGTTTTGTCATGATGTCCGCATCCAGTGTAGAAGAGAGAACTTCTGGCACAATGAAACTGTGATTTCCCAAATAAAGAAAGAGCCAAATGGGGATGTCTGATGTAAGAAAAAAGGTGTCTGGTGAATCTGAATAATAACTGTTGAAAATTCCCAAAAATCAACCCAGGAAAATACAAAATACATGTTACAATGGTAAAGAACAGCCATCTACAACTCCACAAGCCACCATATTGTGCATGGTGGAGGGTACTTTGTAGCTCTACTTGTCATTCTCTGTCCTGTTCCATTGACAAAAGGAACAAGGAAAAAATGGCTGTCTGTACGTCTCCATATCAGACCTAAGTTTTTGCATAAAACATATGTTGGTGGTGGCAGAATCATTCTGTAGTCAGTTTTCTAAATTTTATCTATAATGTTTCACAAAAATATGTCATTTCATTCCAAGGAGCCCATTTAAGTTCAAATAGCATTTCCGTAATAACGTGTCTCGATCAAACCTATCAGTAACAGATCTACCAGCATGCCTCTGAAATGCTTCAGTGTCTTGCTTTAATTTGACCTGGTTGAGGATCTCAAACACTCAAACAGTACTCAACAGTGGGTCACACTAGTGTTACGTTTCCTTTATACATGAGTTACACTTTACTAGAACCTGAACGTTCACCATCCATATTATGACCTTACAGGCTCATTCCATTTCATATGACTTTACAACACTGTGCCTAGATATTTAATTTATTTGACTGTGTAAAGGAGCACACCACTAGTACTGTAGTCGAACAATTTTCTTACTCATCTGTATTGAATTACAGTTTTCCACATGAAGAGTGTGCTGCCATAGGTTACACTAAATTGAAATTCCTGTAACCTCTTATAGTCACTCAACAATGCCATTTTGCCATACTATTATTAAAGAAATCTTTGAGCTACTCACGTATCCAAGAACCTATTCTGTATACTCTTAACCTTTGTTAACAGGTTAACAGTATGCAGTGGGTCACTGTGTCAAATGCTTTCAGGAATTTTAGGATTATGGAATTTACCTGTTGCCCTTTATATGTGGTGCACAGGATATTGCGTGAGGAAAGGGCAAGTTGAGTTTCATAACAGTGATGCTTTCTAAATCCATTCTGACTTGTGGATAGAAGCTTTCCTGTCTTTTGGAAATTTTTTATATATAAACTTAGAATATGCTCAATAAATCTGCAGCAAACCGATTTTAAGGATATTGGTCTGTAATGTTTCTGATCCTTTCTTTTACCCTTCTTTAATACAGGAGGCAGCTGCACTATTTCCCTGTTGTTTGGGACTTTGCTCTAGGAGAAACATTTGGGATAAATGCAAGCTAAGTAAGAAGTCAGTGCTGTAGAATCCTCTGTGTTAAGCCAAATAGTGATTCCATCTGGTCTTTATGACTTTTCTTCAGCTCTTTCAGTTGCTTCTCAGTGTCAGGGTGCCTATTTATATCTCCTCCATATGGCTAGTTTGCACAGTGATCAATTGATGGTATGCCTGTATGATCCTCCTCTGTGAATGATTTCTTACATATGAAATCTAAAATGTCAGCATTTCTTTTACTGTTGTCTGTTGCCATACCAGACTGGTAAGTGAATAAATGAATAGAAACATTTGACTCACTTAGCAATTTCAGATATGACCAGAACTTACTTGCGTTCCCAGCAAGATCTTTCACTGATATGTGATGGTAGTAATTGTTGCTCAGCAGTCTTTTTATACAAACAATAATTTCTACTAACTTTTTCCTGTCAACATTTCCACATTTTCTTTTCTTCCAGTATAAAAAATACAGTATACAAGTAGTACCAACAATTAAAATTAGTGGAACTAATGTTATGATAGTGTAAAAGAGCATCATTATTCATCGTAATGATGTTGATATCAGCACTTGGCATATATAGGAAGTATTTGAGAAGTATGTACAGTTTAATTAATTTAATACTGACAGTGTATTATTGATATTTTTCTAAAAACAAGATATAAAAGGGAAAAATACTTCAGTTACATCTCATGAGTCAAAGTAACACCAAGAATTTTTCCACTGTAAGAATATGTGATGGACCAGAGATCATCAACCACATTGGCTCAAGTCACTCAAGGTGAAAATGAAACATAGTATCTGTTTACTGTAACATCAGTTTCATTTATATTCCAACACCTTTGAAACATGGCAAGAGATAAATTGAAGATTGCAAGCCTTTCAGCTTTCTAACAAATTGTAGTTTCTATACTACAAATCAGAAGAAAAATATTGATGTATGGGAATGTCTTCTGGCATTACTACAAGTATTTGTGTGTCCTGAATACTATGTGTTGGAAATTGATACAATCAAGACATTTAAATCTGTGACTGGTAATTCTGATTCCTCAGTGGGAGTAGATCGGCTGTCTGTGAGAATTTAGCTGTTGTTAACTTGTACTTCAGGCTCATATGTCCACAGATGACCAATTGAGACCATTCTGGGATCTGGAGACAAGTGGCATTACTACGTGTCTGTGGTATTGGCCAATATGTGATCGGCCATACTTTCAAATATGCACACTGCCACCGTGTTTAATATAGCCACCACCGTGGCATAAGGGCGCTGCCAGGAATGATTACTCTGCTGTCAATGAGATGCAGGCATCCCCTCTTCGGAAGTCAAGCGGCAGGTGTATTTAAGTTTGAACTTTCATGCACTGGCCCCATTTTGTGTGTTTGCCAGTTGAATAACATTTGCATATTTTTATAGTGACCAGGGCTCGATATCTTCTGAATAGAGATTGTATTGAAGATTAATAGATTTTTAAAACTTTTGTATCTGTATTTATTTCCGCAGTCAAATATAGTGTCACCATCTGATACTACAAAAATAGCAACAAATTTATGTATAATTTTTACTATTTGATAGTAGGTGTAGACTAAATTAATATCAGAATTCTCAATTTACGAATGATGTCTGTTCCTCGCTCCTGTATCTACTAAAGACCCACGCAGCATGCAAGGGAGTCACAACAGTGTCCTACTACAGTAAAGATTCTGTCCTCCAAGAATTTCAGGCATCATATCTTGTGCTCAAGCAATGAAGAGCCATTTATCTGCCTAAGAAATAAAGTATTATTCTGTGGTGTTCTACTAACCTACTGAACACAGGAAGCAGATTTCTTAGTGTACATAAAAAAACTTCTTTGCAGTGATTTCTTAAAGGACACTTACACTGTCTTTTGTTGGACTACATTACAAGGAACCATGTAGAATTTACTCCCCCAGAAGAACCAAGCAATGCTGTATTTTAAATTCCACATTAGGCAGTTAAGAAGAAGAAACTTGCTAAAATAAAATGGAGGATCATTTTTTTATGCCTCTTCTCGCATCCTCTCTCAATAAAACTTTAGAAGTGGGAGGAAATATTTTGCTGGAAAAACTTACTGTTTATTAAGCATTCGTACAACTTGCCTTGCAAAAAGATGACAGAGATTTGACAAGATTTCTGTGGCACAACGTTTTTCAAAATAGTCACAGAAACTACCATACCATGAATGAAGAACTGACCTACCGTTTCACTAGGTTCCATTTGGCCTGACATGCACTCCATTCTCGCTTTGAGCAACACTGAAAGAACGTGTTTCTTGACATGAGATTGAATTTCCTGTCACCTACAGATGCTAGCCAACAATATGTTCATAGATGACTTGGCAGATGGTGCAGATAAATACTATAACATTATCACTGTGTATTATGAACTAACAGCAAAATGGGCAACTACTGCAGATCGGTTACAAGACAAATGGAGAACCAAAGGGTGAGAAATTACTACAGATACTCAAGTTTTAGGTTTAATGGAATATGGCAAGGGACAGCTTCTACATTAACATGGATGATATCACAGAAAAAGTACCTTATTGACCTACCACCAAAAGGAAACTATTAAAGCCTGTAGCTAAATTTTATGATCCTTGAGGACTAATCTCTCTTGTATCAATCATGACAAAAATATTATTCCAAGAAACATTGTGTATGGGAACTGCTCGAATGAATTGTTACCAAATGATCTCGTAACACAATGAAATACTCGGATGTCCACTTTATCTTCAGGTCTTGCATTCATATCCTGTAATGGGCATTGTCTACTAAAAATCATGATGTTCGGATTTTGTAATGTTTCAGACTGAGTGTATGGGACAGCTCTACACATCTGCAATGGTTTGCATGGTAATACACTGATTCACTTAGCCTGCAGCAAGTACAGACTTGCACCTGTCTAAAATATAACAGTGCCACATCTCGTACTTATAGGTGGTGCACTTGTGGGAGTATGGTTACTAAGACACTTGTGTACAGTTAGATACCACATGACTCATACAGTGGTATGGATGGATGCTACAGTGACTTCAGACTGGATATGCAGTGATGCTAATCGATGGAAAGCTTTCATCCGTAACATAGAGGCAGAAATTCAGACATATACATCTAATAAGTGGACAAATTGCACCAGACATCAGTGGGTCACCTAATATGGGAACTTGACACTGAAATTCAATCTGTACATGTCTGGTGGAAAGAACTGTCATGAGTTGCATACTGTAATCTTCCCCATTCACTCACATCATCTGTTGATTGTCTCTGTCGTTATTGTTAATTCTTTTAATAAGGTTCGAGAGGAGTAAGATTTACAATAAACTTTTTTCTCATAGTTGGCTCCAGTTCTTTACGTCCAGGGGCTGATTCTTGAAGCTGAAATTATGGGTTCTCATGGTTCCAACTGACATAATAATGCTGAAGTAAGCCGGCGGTGTATTTTTTGTTTTACTCATAATTTTATTCTCTCACATTTTTCGATATCACATTGTCTTTGTCATTGTTCTTCTGAAAAATAAAAACACGTCTGAATACATGATAGGTATGTCCACTACTAATTCACTCTGCAGTAACAACAATATTCCGAAGCGTTTGCAAATTCTCTTGACAAACAAATCTCCAGCAATTTATAAATCAATCCAGAAATAAGTTTAATAAATTGCACTAAATTGCGTAATTAATAATAGAAGTTTTAAGTGTGCCAAATATTTTGTAAATTCAAATATTTCTTAACGAAAATAATTTCAACTGTACATTCAGGATTAGGACTAGTACATATCGATTCTACCAATGAAAATAAAGTAATTTCTTTTTATGGCTTTTAGCCTGAACTACCACAAATTGTGTTCAAAATCATGTAAGATGGCGCGGTAAAAAGGCAAAAAATGAACAGTTCTTCGTTTAGAGAATGTGTAAAGCATGTGATGAAGAGTATTCTGTGTATCAAATGCAACTGCTGGTTACACGAAAAGTGTGCGAAAGTAAATCTAAAGTTTGTCAGCGATGCTTTTCCGTGAACATGTCACGGTTGTGATGAAGCGGCCGATCTTGTAAGTGCAGTTGATACAAAAAACGAAATTATAAAGTTACTACAAAGTGACATCGAGGCATTAAAAACCGAACTTTCGACCATCAAGAAAGAAAATATATTAATACAAGAAAAAAAGTCGTGTGTCTATGTAAAAACCATCAAACAGAAAAGCAAGACGATCGCGTAAATATGAGTGAAAGATCGGACTTTAAAAACAGCAACACTTCAATTGTTCCCGTTGATGTCTCGGTAAACTCAGTAAGCCAAAAATAAATATAAATGGAAGGTGGTGACGTACAGCAAAAAGAAAAACAAGGCGACACATACGCAACAAAAGGAAAATGACTTTTTAATAATTGACGATTCGCTGCTGAAGAATATCGCTGTCTCCAATTGCAAAATTACAACGTAACAACTCGGTAAATATTTTAAAAATAAGGCAAATGCAAGGCAAGCTGCTACAGAAACAGATCCTGAAAACAGACATAAAGGGGTGTTTGTACAAGTTGGAACGAATTCCTTAAAGAGCAGCAGTGAGGAAGAAAGACAAACGAAACAAGAAACGTGATTCGTTCTGAAAAAAAAATGTATGAAGGATCTCGGGTGATACTTAGCGGAATCATTAAACAGAATGTCAGTGAGTGAAAAATATATCGCCAGAATAAACTGTGCCCTTAAAGAACAATGTCATCGTCTTGGGGCAGTTTTTGTAGACTCAAACAAATTTCTATGTGAAAACTCACTAGCGAAGAATGGCTTGCATTTAAATAGACTGGGGTCTGTAACATTCATCAGATGTCTGCAAAATCATTAGAAGCAAGGGAAACTAATATGGCCTGAAGAGGGTGAAAAATCATACACTCTAGCTGGAAAAAAATATGAGCACCATACAAAAAAAGATGATGCTAAAGAATTTGCCTCAGAATATGGCTCACTACGTCTAAACCAACAAAAGAAAAATTACATAGAAGTACTTCATCAAAAGATTCAATACTTTGGGAACAAAAAAATTAGAAGCACTAACTGAAAGTAAAATAGGTAATGTTGCAATAAAGGACTACAAACTAGCTAGTAACTTCTGTAGATCTAAATATAAGAGTGGTGGCGTTTGTATATATATTAAAACAGGTACTTTCCTAAATAATGTAAACAATGAAGCTACTACATTGCCCATAGCTAGAGAAAAAGACTTCAAAGTTACTGGTGTAGTGACAGAGGATTTTAGAGTGTTTTGTGTGCTGATCACCATGTGGCAATATTAACAACTTTCTGAAAAAAATTGCTAGCTTGTAGAGAATGAATATGAAGAGAAACCTTATTATATGTAGAGACTTCAACATTGACATTGGAAAAGACACAAAAATAAAACAGGATTTTGAAGAATTGTTAATACAGCATAACATGAAAGTGACAATAACTGCAGCAACAAGAGTGACTTCACAACATGAGACAGTTACTGAGAGCATAATTGCAAATATGTGTCACTATGAGTCACATGTAGTTCAGACAGAAATATTTGATCATCATGGACGACTAATCAGCTTTTGCAGAAGTAGTGACACAAAATCAGAACCAAAACGAACAACCAAAGAAATTAGGATCACCAGTGAACAAATTATCAACATCTTTAGAACAATGTTAAGTAAGGAAACCTGGAATGGAACCCTACTGGCCCAGAGTGTAAATGAAAAATATAATGCATTTATTTCAACAATTAAATTCCATTTTAATGTAGCATTTCCCAAAGTAAAGAGACAAGAAAGACTGCAAGATCAAACACAGTGGATTACCAGTGAAATGCTAGAACAGCGAAGGAAGCTGCAGGATCTGAGACAGATGGGCGAAATTGAAAACTATAAAATACTAAAAAAAGAAGTATAGAAAAACAATAAGAGAAGCAAGAGCAATTGACACCACCATAACGAACTCAAAAACACAAGGCAAAGGCAGCTTGGAGTGCAATTAATGCTGATAGAAAGGAAAAAGATGGGTCAAACAAAGAAGAAGGTATTAGATCAATTAAAATAGACAATGCAGTGGTCACAGATGGTATGAAAATAGAAAACATGCTCAATAATAACTATATCAGTGAAGTAGAAAACTTAAAATTGGAAAGAAATAGTCAATAACAGAAGTTCTTTAGGGTACCAAAAATATCATGCAGTACTATGTTCTTAAGACCAGTCACGGAAGATGGACTACGGAAAACTATACAGAAACTGAAGTCCAAGAAATCAGCTGGTGATGACGAAATATCAAATCATGTAATAAAGCTGGTAAGTGAACAGATAATAACACCACTGCTGAATATACCAACCTGTTCTTTCAGAGATGGGAAGTTTCCAGGAAAACTGAAGATAACAAAGGTAGTGCCAGTGTACAAGAAAGGGGATAAGGACGACCCCAACAACTACAGACCAGTTTCACTTATATCAGGTTTCTTGAAAATCCTTTAAATGCTTATGTATACCAGATTAGTTAATTATTTGGCCAAAACATAACATTCTCATACCCTCACAGCATGGTTTAAAAAATGGTAAATCTTCAGAATCAGCAATTGCCAGTCCAACAGAATACATTTTACAGTCCTTACATGAAAAAACGTTGTCTCTGCAATGTTTCTGGATCTTTCATAAGCATTTGACACCATTGACCATGAAATGCTGATACAAAAATTAGGCAACTATGGTATTCGAGAGCAACCAGCTGAATGGACAAAATGATACTTCTGCAACCGCAAGCAGTATGTATCATTAGGAAACTCATACCAATCAGAAACCAAACCCATCAAATATGGAGTGCCACAGGTTTCAGTAATGGGGCTATTGTTATTTAATGTGTTTGTTACTGATATAGGTGTTGAGGAGGAAGAAAAGATAATATTGTATGCTAATGACATGACAATACTAAATAATGACCAAAATATGGAACAGCTTGAGAGAAGAGCATACATATCTGCAAATGTCACAACTCAATGCCTGTTGGAAAATCAACTGGTTATAAATCTAAAAAAGACTATGAATGCAGTATTTAAAAACAAGGAGAATGCTGTAGACATGGATTTAGAGGTTGATGGAGCAAGGCTGGAAGATGTAGAATCTGCTATTTTCTTAGGTATTCTTGTGGATAATGAACTGAAATGGAAAAAAAAAAACATATTAATAATGTCTGTAAGAAACTGAGCTCTGTCATATTCTTAATGATGCAGCTATCACATTATTCAGACAAGAACCTTCTGTGTACAGTGTGTCATGGACTCTTCGAACCATACTTACAGTATGGAGTGACTGTGGGGAAACTCAAACAAACAAGAGGCAGAATGACTGTTCACATTAGAAAAAAAAGCAATTAGGACCATTTTAAGAAGAAAGACCTCTGAGATGAGCAGAAACTGTTTCAAGAAGTTAGGTATCTAAACTTTTTCATTGTTGTATATATACAAAACAGTAATGTACATCACAAAAAGTAGTGAGGACAAGATTACAAATGATAGTGTACACACCCACAATACAAGGAGGAGGACTGAAGTACGGAGCATACACCACCGACTGGCAATGCTAGAAAAAGAACCCCAGTACTCTGGTATCAGACTACTAAGAAGTCTGCCTAAAAACCTGCAATATAGAGTACTTGACAATGACTTTCCAAAGACTATCTAATTGAAAAAGAGTTTTACAGTGTTGCAGAATACATATGCCATTAAATTTGTATATATTGTTATTCATTATCAATGATGTAAAAAAGTAAGCTAAAGGGGTAGAAAAATAAGTGATAATGAAAGTTACTACCTTGACATGTCCTATATTACACGTACTGTACATTTACTGTACACAATGTAATCTTACAGAATCAAATAAAATTCAATTCAACATAAATTCTTTCAGAAAAACAGCCAAGATATTATTAACCTGCCCAAAAGTTTGATGATATTTTTGGTATCAAATATCTCTTTCGAGGAAACACAATGTTAGAGGAGGGTGTCCCTTTACAAAACTCAAAAGAATCATGGCCATCTGGTGCTCCAAATATGTGTTATGACCTTCTGGAAGAGAGAAGCAATGTGAAACATGATGGCTCTCACTTTACCGCAAAGTTTCGTAGACATTTCCATATTCAGTTCCATAATTCATATGACTGGCTGGATCTTTTACTTCACATATAAGATGTGTTACAAAGGTAAACTTGCTGAGGAGTTGATAGCAATTCAGTTTGCAAATGTATGCGCTTATTGGATCAAAATAGTCCAGTGCAAATAGTCCAATGTCAGTGTTTCATGTGGAAAATCCATGGACTCTAGGACAGTAAACTGATCCAAAAAAACTTTAAAAATGGATGCTTTCATCCATTCACTGACCACCGTAAAAACATATTGTATCCTCAGTAGCAACAAAATCACTTAGAAGTTCTTTGCATTATAGACATCTTGGTTGGGGGGGGGGGGGGTGGCAGATGTTGAAAGGAGTTCAACAGATAGTACATCCAATGTACCTCCTCCCTCCCCCACTGGAGGTTGAGCATGGTGGAAAACTGTTGGAAATTGATGTAATCAAGACATTTACATCTGTGACTGGTAATGTTGATGCCTAAGATATGACTTGGAAACTCAATGTTATATATGATTTGTGACTTGGGTAAATAAAGAATTTGTGATAGACTACAAATAGCTGCCTACTTCTGTCATTTATAACACTGAAAATTGCTGCCTACTACTGTCATTCATAACACTATCTGCACCATATGTAAATTACTTGCCAAAAGCACCCACACACCATACCAGTATGTTTTGCCAGTGATACGTCCTTGATGTGAAGAATTATGGTTTGGGCAACGGCAAATACAGTCTAAATTATGAAAGCAATATCATTCATTTTTCATCACCTCAGATTTAAACTCATATGTGTGGTGCATTCAAATTATAATGCCCATGATTTCATTCCCCTCGCAAACTAATCACATCAAAACTGTGAAACTTGAGTCACTTCTTGACATAATATCCCTGCAGCCATACACATTTTTCAAAATGTCTGTGCCATGATTCCATGGCCACCGTGAACTCTTGTTTAGGAGTCTGATTTGACCACTGGAAAACTGCAGATGTAGTAGTGGCACACTTGTGTAATCACAGGGACTGTCTTTCAAAGTTCAAAACATCAGAAGTTGCTAGGAGCCAGGTCAGTTGAGTAGGGAGCTCAAGAAACCACCTCAATGTTGTCACAAAGAAACTGCAGCATTGCATACATCCAATGCATTGGTTCATTGTCTTGATGAAAGAGCACACTTGCAGCCTTTTCCAGCTGTTTTTAATGCAATGCCGGAAGGAGCTTGTTCGTCAAAACATCTTAGTAGGGTGGACCTGTTACGTAGTGTTTTTTGGAACTCAACAAGTAGGCATTATGCCATCACTGTCCCTGAACATGGTCACAATCATTTTTTCAGCACAGGTGCTTACCTGAAATTGTTTTGGTGTCAGTCAGTGGGTCTGCTTTAATTGGGCTAACTAGCACTTCATTACAGGATTTAAAAATGCCATCTATGTGTCATCCATTGTCAAAATCAATGAAAAGGAAACCATATTCATGCTTTCATCAAAGCATTAACACTTCCTGGGAATAGGTCAAGAGCACATGCTTGAGGTCATCCATCATCATCATCATCATCATCATCATCATCATCTGTGGCATGCCCTGCAGGACACTTTTTGCATTGTCAGGTCTTCATACAGGACTGCGTGCTGAGTTTCAACAGCAGTGCCAGATTTGGAGGCAATGTGTTCCACACTCATTCAGTGATCCTCCAAAACAACTTTCGTCACTTGCTCGATTAAGTCATCACCTTCTATGGTGGGCATCCAATAAATAATGCAATAAATTTTTTTCTTAAAGCAAATTGGTTTATTCAGGTTTCTAACACACCATATTATTCCATATTATTCCCCACTCTTTTGGCTACAAAAAGCCATTTTTCAACATAGTCTCCATTCAATGCAAAAGTCTTATGCCACCTCACTGGGAGAACCAGTATACTCGCAAAGTTCCACTCTACTCCCCGACATCAGAGCCAATGTCTTGCTGCATCAATAAACTCACCATCATCCATGTACTGCTTCCCACAGTGTGTGTCCTTCACTGGCTCAAACAGATGGACATCAGAAGGTCAAGATCTGGGCTGTATGGCAGACACACACCATTGATTACCCCAACTAGCGGATGAGTGTGTCAACACTACCAACAGAGACATATGTTGAACAGTGAGGTGTTTGATTGTGATCCATCAATCACCTTGAATGAGTGTGTCTGGACATCCCATCATTACAGGAGTCTCAGCTGTGTGCAACTGGCTGACATATGGGAGGTCGGACAGGTTTGTATGACCTTTTTGCGGTGATGACTGATGCCTTGTCTAACGATTCACCATGCTTTTGTTCACTGCAGGTCTCTGTAGACATTCTGCAAATGCCTATGAATATCTGCAATGCTCTGGTTTTCAGCCAAAAGAAAGTCAGTGACAATTGTCCTCTTGGAACATACCTCTGTTACAGACATCATTTTGAAGGGTACATGTAGCACTGACACCTATCAGATTTTTGTGAATCTATAAGGGCTGAAATGAGAATATTTCAGAATGTCCTACAAAAAAATATACATCTTTTCAACAAAGGAAAATAGTACTGCATTACTTATTAAATTCCCCTTACATATCAGTTTCTTCTCTTCCCTGATAACTGTTTTGCATATAATTGTGCTGGAGTTTAGTTGGATATATGATGAGCCAGGTTCGGCGCAGTGGGTCGGACCAGTAACTAGATGTTCAGACCAACCTTGCTGGGGCTGTGGCCCCCTCTCCAGAGGAAACTGCGAGGCAAGACAAATTCCCAAAACAGGTACCAGACAGCAAACCAGGTACTGTCAGAGTAACATCCCTGCAGTTTATCGCATATGTGCCCTGTGTGATATGGGGTCGCAGGCTATTTTCACTGAAATCATTAACTTAGTGTGGTGGGCACCTGCACATGCTGGGAGTCTCAGTCTTTACAAGGAGCCCATCCAGCTAAAACACACTTCAGAGGAACTTTCTTTTGTGCCTAAAAGTCGCCTTCTGGCAATGCTATTCAAGCAGTAGTCATTGATGTTTAAGGACCTGGGCATCCTTGGAGAAGTGTCTGGGCTTCATTGTGAACAGGAATTCTTTTTGATTTATAAACTTATTGGCTGATTTCCTGTTGCCACTACATGTGTAGTGAAGAACCTCAGGTCCCCTCACTGGCTAATCTAAAAAATAGTAGAGTAGAAGTCAGGATGCCAATTTCTGAGAAGTGCAGACATGGAGGTAAGTGTTTTTGCCTGAGGCAAGAAACATAACTGAGGTGTGGGAGTGTATCTCAGAATTGAAACTAGCAGATTAAAGCTGTGAGCCAGGCCAAGAGTCAAACTTGGGACCCATGCCTTTTGCAGGCAAGTACTCTACCAACTGAATTACCCAAGCAGGACTCATGATCCATCCTCAAAGCTTTACTTCTGCCAGCACTTTTTCCCCCTACCTTCCAATCTTCAGAGAAGCTCTCCTGTAAACCTTGCAGAACTTGCACTCCTGGAAGGAAGGGTATTGCAGAGACTGGGGGTGTTTCCAGAATAAAATTTTCACTTTGCAGCAGAGTGTCTGCTGATATGAAACTTCCTGGCAAATTAAAATTGTGTGTCAGACTGAGACCCAGCTCAGGACCTTTGCCTTTTGCAGGCAAGTGCTCTGATAACTGAGCTACCCAAGTACGACTCACGACCCAATTTCACAGTTTTACTTCTGCCAGTGCCTCGTCTTTACCTTCCAAATTTCACAGAAGCTCTCCTGCAAACCTTGTAGACTAATAATCCTGGAAGAAAGGATATTGTAGAGACATGACTTAGCCACAGCCTGAGGGATGTTTCCAGAATGAAATTTTCATGCTGAATCAGAGTGTGCACTAATATGAAACTTCTTGACAGATTAAAACTGTGTGCCAGACCAAGATTCGAACTCAGGACCTTTGCCTTTCGCAAACAATTGCTCTACGAGCTGAGCTGCCCAAGCAAGACTCAAGTCCTGCTGTCACAGAACTTGCCTGTGAAAGACAAAGGTCCCAAGTTTGAGTCTCAGTCCAGCACACAGTTTTAATCTGGCAAGAAGTTTCTTATCACATATCAGTGCACACTCTACTGCAGTGTGAAAATTTCATTCTGGTAACTCAGAATTGTGTAAGAACTGCATGCTTGGGTATGTAATTGTTGGTCCATGTTGTAAAACTTTTGCAAGGAGGAGAGACTGATGTCTTCTTAGCAAAAATATTGTTGGTTCGAATTTTTCAAAGCCATTTTCATTAGTGCAAGAGAACTGCATAGACTTGTATAGTGGAGAAGAAACTCTGTGTCGGTTGAGAATGCACTCTAGGACGAGATTTGGAGGAGAGCACTTGCCCTACAGCATTGGTTCTCATTTTATTTTATTTTATCCCCCCCCCCAATCCCCCATGCCCCCCCCCCTCCACCATCCCCCATTGCATGCTACACAATGTAAAAAGTTCCTGTGGTGCACTGGCAACAGCGAGAGAGTGTAAAGTACAAATCAGCAACAAAGTTTGTGGTGCACAAATAGCTTGTCTTTACCAATCATTTGTTTGTTGACTTGCAGTCATATTGCAAACAGTGTTGTGTCATGTTTTGAAGTTGATTTTTAGTTACATGAATGTGCTGTTCAGTTAATGTGTTAATTTTTCAGTATAGATAACTTTTTGGTAGAAAGAAGAAATGCTGAGGATGATGCAGTCACAAACAAATAACGGTAACAAAAGTGAGAATGGACTGAATCCAAATGTAAGTCTTGTGGGAACAGTGAAACCTACTGAAATACTTCATAAGTATTGAGAGAGTTACTTAAATTTTGGACTATGTTCACTGGACCTGAAAATTTTCAATCGCCAGAAAGTGTCATGTATGGAGAAAACCTAGGCAATGAATCCATGGTCCCTAGTAAATTGAAAACATATTTGAAGCATACACAGCCATTTATCTGGGAGAAATAAGAACAATTTTAGCTGATTGATTTCATCAACAGAAAAGCAAACCAAAGGTATGGTACAGAGAGCAACTATTTCTGTAAAAGCACAATTGGCCAGTTGTAAAGTCGCCAAAAAAATGCATCCCCATACTACTGCAGAGGATGTAATTTTTCTTGCATTTAAGAAAACAGTGATATCAATGTTAGGTGATGATAATGAGAAGAAAATATCTTTGGTTACATTGCCAAACAATACTATTTCCTGGCAAGTTGATGATATGTCTTCAGATATCCAGTGCAATATCCATGAAAAACAAAACAACCATCATTTGTTTTCCTTACAGCTCAACAAGTCAACTGATATAAACAAGAAATAAGAATTAATGAAATAAATAAGATTTGCTGATGAGGATTCTACTATTGAAGAAGTCCTTTCATGTACTGAACTGTCCTCAATGTCAATTGGTTCAGAAGTATATAGTTCTATATCCAGTATGTTGGAACAAAACAGGCTGCCCTGGAAAAGTTTTCTTTCTGTTTGCACAGATGGTGACTCAGCAATGACTGGAATATTCAAAAAATTGTTGCAAGACTGCAACAAGATATCCTGGCTGTAGGCTCAACACATTGCTTCATACATCATGAGGCTCTGATAGTGAAGACTATGCCAAGAGAACTTAAAGTGTTTTAGATTCAGTCATTAACATTGTAAATTTTGTTAAGTCTAGGCTCTTACCACAAGACTCCTCGATCAGTTGTGCCATGAAATGAGAACTCATCATAACACTTTGGTCCTGCATACTGAGATCTGCTGGTTGTCAAAATGTAGAGTCCTGGAAAGATTTTTTATTAACAAAAGAGCTATTAAATATGTTTAGTGTTGAAAAGTGAGGCTTGCAGCTCAGTTAAATGACAAGGAGTGGTGTGCAAAGATAGCTTATTTGGCTGACATTTTTTGCTATTTAATATTACCTATACAAGAGCATGCAAGGAAAATAAGAAAATGTACTGATGCCAAGTGATAAACTCAACAGATTCTTAAACAACTTAAAATACAGAAATCATACATGGAAAAGGAAAATCTTACGATTTTTCCTCTTACTTTGAAGGCAGATCCACACTGTGACGTAACTTACAAACTCATTTTAAATCATGACATGGATTTTGAGAATAGCAAGGCACAATTATTTTTCCTCCATCACTGTCTACAAATATGACAGCAATCCTTACACTATGTCTCCAGGATCCACCACTGACATTTTGCTGGTTTTCAGAGAGACCAAATGCTTCAACTGAAATATGGCGAACTACCACTTTGAAAGCAATTAATACCTTTTTGCATTTTTCTAGCATGTATTCGCGAAAGCACAGATTTTTGCTACTAACCAACATAAAAAAACAAGAAATGTGAGAGTGTTCTCTCAGTTGATCAGTTGACGTGATATGCATGTGTGTTTGCCTTCATTTCCTGCCAAAATTGAAATTTTGTGTAACAAGTAACAGGTTCAAGTTTCTCGTTAAAAGCATAAACCAGTAAATAACCCAAAAATATGTTTAAGTTCTGGAATTGCTATATATGCTGTTATTATTTCTCAAAAATATTCAGAGAAAATAAAATTACTTTCATTACCAATATCATTAATCCCTGGCAGATCACGCTTTATGAATCTGCCTGCTCAACATGGGGAGATATCACAGCTTGGGTGAGCAGGGTACAAGAATTATAATGTGTTTGGAGGTGTGCTGTTATGATCAGCCACATTTTGCAAATTCAGTACTTTTATCAGGTGATTCTGTGCTCACTCATGACTCAACTAGCATGTGTAGTTTCTTATTCTTCTGGAAAATTTGAGCAACCACCATGTAACCACCATGGATTTTTACTGTCATGTTTCACATGTAGCTTACAGTCTTGTCCTATTTACCTAACCTATCCAATCTTTGTTGAGGTATTCAAGTGTTAGGTCAGCACTGTCCCATGTCAACAATTGTTAATTTTCTTAAACTTGCATTATTTGTGATTGAACAAAACCTATAACAATTTGGTATTCAGGTATGTTAGTAGATTTCGCTGGCTCTGTTATTATTTGCTTTGTTTTATTATTACTCGCGTAACAACTAATATATGAAATAAAATAAGTTACTACGAAAAGAGCCCCGAAATACCTTTTAGTGATGCTGTGCTGTGACTTTCTTTGGATCATTAATTTTCAACAAAACAATATGTTATGTTCTTATTCTTCCGGATCTGGCTTTCTATTAAAGGAACATTTTTTCATTACTGTAACTTACTATAAAGTTCAGCATATCTTCCTTACTTTATAGTTATTGAAAAGGTTAATGCAAATTATTTCGTTATCAATACTGATGTTACAGTACGCAATGATTGTTCAACATCAAAACTTTGCAGTGGATTTTTGTTAACAGTAAAACACCAATAATTACGGCGACTGACACGAGAACATGAGACTATTGTCATAGAAAAAGGTGTTTTATAAGGTTTGCCAGACCAGAACTACGCACAGCAAGATTTCTTTTATGTTATGGAGGTAAATTATCGTTTTGCACTGTTAATAATATATTATCAGCAGCCCGCGTCAACCTGTTAAACACATAAAATCTGCTGCTCTGCTCTGCAATTCCGAAAGCTGAAAGGAATAATTTACTTCGCTATTACCTGCCCGCTTCTTTGCGGTATGATAGATTTCATTTAATGCAGTTTGAATGCGCCGCGGCAGCGGCTCGTTCATTCGTAGCGCAGCTCTGCACCACGAATAATACTTAAATAACTGAAAATGTCTTAAAGGGATGGGATAAAATACCAGGCAAGCTTATTACAAATCATAATGCAAGGTTTCACTAAGTAACTCTATTCAAAACATTTAAACAAATCAATTAATTACACACCTTTCCGAGGTTATGTCTAAAGGCGTCGCTCTCACAATCTTGACAAAAGAATGCTACGCAAGCGTACAATATAACGTCACAGGCTCTTCCTAGTCACGTAACTCCAAGAAGACGACAGAGAAATTAATGTTCTTTTTTTACTATTTATACTAGTCACCTATTCTCATCTTTGATATTTAATAAGTATCGCCTGTGGCGATTTCAGTACTCGCCGACACAGATATTATCTAAATAAAAAAAGTACATAATTATATACAAGAACAAAACATGACACACAATGTTTTCTCTTTATTACATAGTATGTCTTTTGCTATGAGACGTTACAATGCCCCCTGGCAGCAATTGACTAACGTTAAGAATGTTCGGCAATATGCTGCCACTAACGTCCGTTTTGTCATTGTTTGTCACCTTATTTGGAATATTCACTATTGACTTGTTTGCTCTTTTGCACTATAGTTTTAATTACACTCTTTATGGTTTTCTCACACTTGGCGAGGTGACCGTAAACCTAGTCCCAGGGTCATTACAGTTTTCTGGCTCCCCCATTCGGACTATGTTCGGTCAGGAAACCTGGGAAAACTGCGCCGGAGCCATGGTCATCTCGCCTGGTTTATCGTAAAACGCAGTCTGATTGTTCGTCAAAAAAGGTTGTAATTTATCAGATGTTCACAGATAACAAATGTTATTTATGACAAAATGTTAAACTTTTAGTCCCCTTGTTGAAAAAGTACCTTCTACACTCTTTCACATTCGTGGTAATATTTCTGTTCGTGTCACACTGAAAGTCAATCATTAAATAGTTTTACAGAGTGTAATGGATTGTCTCTACATTTACTCACAAGAAATGTTCTACCATGGTATGGCATTCGTGTCAGTTTGCTTCACTAATACGACGAAAACATATAACATATATCATCAAACAAATGAATATTTTGAGTTTATACACAGTAAACTAAAGAAAAAATGTTTGTCACGTAATTTCGTGTCCAATAAATCATTTTCATATTAGTACATTAACATCGTGGTTGGTAATGTTCGGTTGAATGTGGACAATGTCGTATACGGAGCGGGCAGCGCGAAGCAATTGTTGCGTAGCGTCGTCTGGAACGCGGCGTGCCAACGACCGCTGGGGTCGACGACCTGCTCGCCGTAACAGCGACGGCGTGTTGGGGTGGAGTCCGCGCAGTCGCGAACCGCGCCGAACCATTCACCAATGTCGGCGTGTTGCAGTTGTTTCCCGCGACCGGCTGGCTGGCGGCACGGCACCCGTCTCTGCTTCTCCGCATGGCTCCCCGTCACAACGCATGAAACAAATATTCCACAACGGTGTACTGTCCTTAAGGATACAGGTTATTAGCTGTGGAAGAAAATGCAACTTGGTTAAAAGCGTTTATTGTTCAGTAAGCCGCCGTTTCGCTGGTATGCACAGGATGTTTTGGCGTGATAACGGGTTTCTTGTGGCTTTACAAGTGAATCGCATTGTGACACTGGTATTTAGTGTTCGTCACACGCACGTTGTACTACACACTTTCATTTGTTCTCACGGTCGATACGCTGCCAGAGCGCCTCTCAACACGCGAAAATGTTTCGGTTCACACACACTAAATATTTCCGTTGAGCGATGTTTGTTTGAATCGGCTCCGAACGGATCACTAGATAACGTTTTTACACACAGTAAATTTATTGTTCGTTGAGCACTGCGCTATGACAGTTAGTCACTCAACACTTGACTTATTCCGACATATATATTGGTGCAGTTATTTTCTGTCCCTGCTACACACAATATTCCGTCCTTTCCTAGATTGTTTATGCACACAGTTTATTTTTAATGCATATCAACTGTTCTTAGCATAATCACTCTCATCTACATTGAGTCCATTGTGTTTACCACGTCATTACACACTTTTAGTATTGCTTTAGGCATATATGGCTTTTTTGTAATTATTTAAAGGTGTGTGATTTTTGGTACATAGTTTTCTTTTCCCTTTTCGGTGTAGTTTGCCATGTTATCACCCATCTAGCAAACAGATTTTACCATGTGCATGACAGCTGGACTTGGGCATATTGCTCAATAAATACTTCATTCAGTACTAGTATTTTTTTAATGATCTGTCCTACAGGACTACAGTGTAGTTTCCTCGTTGATTGACTTCATTCGCGTACCGCGTAATTAATACTCAAGGACGTGTACCAAGTATGGGCTTCAATTGAAGCATCGATACATACCAAGCGTAGGTTACACACAACTGATTCGTCTTTGATTGAATTCTGCTCCAGTGTCGTTCTCAGATCACTATTGGCAGTAACGTTACACCACATAATTGCTTTGTACTACAAAGTTATCTTTCTTCCAGAAGAAACTCTCTCTCAAGGTTCCTTAATTCTAACACAATTACACCTGTTACATTACTATATGAAATCTCATCATTAATGGTACTTACTTACTACAAATGAAAAATGATTCAAGAAATTATTCATTACTTTGTCAATAAAAATATTGTTCATTGCTTGATGAAGATATAGTATTTTAATGACACTAATTGTCTGTAAACAAAATCTTCGATTTGCATGCTGTTGCTCAGTTTATTGATTCCACTTTCATGCTATGCTTACTTATTTATGTTTTGCTTCCTCAAAATTTTAAATACACACAAATTCTTTCTTAAAGCTTACATACTTATACTCTAAAACACAATTGAAATCGTCTTACTGCTACTATTTACATCTGATAGGTCATTGAATAAATAATTTTACTATCCCACTATAACATCCTTCGAATCTCTTTAGCCACTACTTCCCTCCTCGACCAAGGGATGGAGTAAGATGCGCGACAGTATGTTCTGTGGGGCATCACCTCTATGTGATAGTGGTACCCCTTGATTATTCCTGGTCGGTCGGTAAATACCATGGTATATTCCGATAGCAGCTGCGTCAACTGTTGCTTTTGTATGTTGCTTAAACTTTCAGATTCCTGTACTTTGGTTTGAAATGCATCAACATTTGTTTCAAAATTTATATCTTCCATACTAGGATAATAGAGATTTGTCACATGCGAATAATCATTGAGGTGTAGTACCCAGGGGTTCCTACATTTGATATTAATTCGGTTGCAACATGGCACAAGTACCTCCTTCGATTTCATCATAGACAACTCAATCCTTCTACCTTTATTAACTATGCTTAGTTTTCCCGAGGAGAGGTCGATCACTGCGTCCCTCTCACGGAGAAAATCTACTCCCAGAATGCAGGCCACCTTTAACCCTTTAACAATGAGGAACGAGCTCACTATGGCTTCGCCCTCCTTACAAATCTCCACCTGCACCTGGTACTTAACTAATTGGCTCTGTGCACTTATAGCTCCAGACACCTTGCAGTTACTAACTGGGAAAGTCGGTATGCTACGTCCCTTCCCCAGCGCTTTAAACAATTCTGTGCTCATTACACTCACTGAGGCACCTGTGTCGATGATTATATTCACTGCAACATCATTGATTTTCGCTTCTATTATGGCTTGCACATTTTCATTGCTATCTTTCTTACATTCATGCGGTTCGGTCAGTAGATCTTTACCCATACTGATACCGTCGTTGTATCGCAGCATATGTATTCCAGGCATATTATTGTCATTCGTGTTGCTCTCACTCCACCCCACGGCCAGCGATGGAGAGCATATCGTGGCCGATTCTAGTTTGTTGGACGGCTTGATTGCGAGGTGCTTGGACGGCTATTGTCCGCGACCTCTACTATGTACTTTTGATTTGTTGGCCGCCACGACGGCGCAATGGGCGCGTTTTGCAGTGGTGGTCTGTTGTTATCGTACCGGTCATTACCTTGCCGTTCTGGGCTTGGTCGCCGATTCTGATTCCAATTGCGATTACGGTCGCTGTAATTGCTATGCCGCTGACCTCGCGCATTTTTCCAGCGGTTGGTCCCTGGCAGTCCGGAATCATACCGGTCATCAAATCGACGCTTTTTATTACGGGACGGCTGCCCGTACCCGTTCTGACTTCTACCATTATTACCATTTTTCGAGTGCTCTTGCCGCTTGTTACCGCCCCCACTATTTCCATGGTTGTGGTTTTGTGCACTATTGTTTCTGCCATGCTTACACCCTGATCCATTGTTCCGTGAGTGATCACACACTGCTTTTGCGTCTTCCTGGATTAAGTATATTGAATCTAGAACAGACAGGAAATGTTCCATGTCGTTCTCTGGTACGTGTATTAGTTTCTCTTTGATATGAATGGGTATATATGATTTTAGGAGTCTTATTGTGTCTCTTGGTGATGTAAGTAGGCTGTTTAGGTTTTTTTGTTGGTAACGCCGCCGCCACGTAGCGCTCTGTATGAAAATCACTGGCTGTGCCGTGTGCAGTCTGTGGCTGGTTTGCATTGTTGTCTGCCATTGTAGTTTTGAGCAGCGGCAGCTGGATGCTAACAGCGCGTAGCGTTGCGCAGTTGAAGGTGAGCCGCCAGCAGTGGTGGACGTGGGGAGAGAGATGGCGGAGTTTTGAAATTTGTAAGAATTGGTGTCATGAACTGCTATATATATTATGACTAGTGAGGTAAATACATTGTTTGTTCTCTATTAAAATCTTTCATTTGCTAACTATGCCTATCAGTAGTTAGTGCCTTCAGTAGTTTGAATCTTTTATTTAGCTGGCAGTAGTGGCGCCCGCTGTATTGCAGTAGCTTGAGTAACGAAGATTTTTGTGAGGTAAGTGATTTGTGAAACGTATAGGTTAATGTTAGTCAGGGCCATTCTTTCGTAGGGATTTTTGAAAGTCAGATTGCGTTGCGCTAAAAATATTGTGTGTCAGTTTAAGCACATTCGTGTATAATTGTTCAAAGAGGACGTTTCACATAGACCAATCTTGTATAAATTTTTCTAAGGGGACGTTTCAGTGAGATCGGCTCATCCCAGTAGTGCGTCTTGTTTATATACTTCTCGAAATACCGTCTCAGATTCCCAAGCCAGGGTGAGTAGAAAAGCAACTGGAATCACTCAACAGAGGAAAGTCCACTGGACCTGATGGGATACCAATTCGATTCTACACAAAGTATGTGAAAGAACTTGCCCCCCTTCTAACAGCCGTGTACCGCAAGTCTCTAGAGGAACGGAAGGTTCTAAATGATTGGATAAGAGCACAGGTAGTCCCACTCTTCAAGAAGGGTTGTCGAGCAGATGCGCAAAACTATAGGCCTATATCTCTGGCATCGATCTGTTGTAGAATTTTAGAACATGTTTTTTGCTCACGTATCATGTCGTTTCTGGAAACCCAGAATCTACTCTGCAGGAATCAACATGGATTATGGAAACAGCGATCATGTGAAACCCAACTCACTGTATTTGTGCATGAGGCCCAGAAAATATTAGTTACAGGCTCCCAGGTAGATGACATTTTCCTTGACTTCCGGAAGGCGTTTGATACAGTGCCACACTGTCGCCTGCTAACAAAGTAAGAGCCTACAGAATATCAGACCAGCTGTGTGGCTGGATTGAAGAGTTTTTAGCAAACAGAACACAGCATGTTGTTCTCAATGGAGAGACGTCTACAGATGTTAAAGTAAACTCTGGCATACCACAGGCGAGTGTTATGGGACCATTGCTTTTCACAATATATGTAAATGACCTAGTAGATAGTGTCGGAGGTTCCATGCGGCTTTTCGTGGATGATGCTGTAGTATACAGAGAAGTTGTAGCATTAGAAAACTGCAGCGAAATGAAGGAAATCTGCAGCGGATAGGCATTTGGTGCAGGCAACTGACCCTTAACGTAGACAAATGTAATGTATTGCGAATACATAGAAAGAAGAATCCTTTATTGTATGATTATATGATAGCAGAACAAACACTGGTAGCACTTACTTCTGTAAAATATCTGAGAGTATGCATACAGAATGATTTTAAGTGGAATAATCATATAAAATTAATTGTTGGTAAGGTAGGTGCCAGGTTGAGATTCATTGGGAGAGTCCTTAGAAAATGTAGTCCATAAACAAAGGAGGTGGCTTACAAAACACTCGTTCGACCTATACTTTAGTATTGCCCATCAGTGTGAGGTCCATACGAGGTCGGGTGTCCACCCCCGGTAGGTGCGTGGTCAGCACGACAGACTGTCAGGGCCTAGGTTCGATTCCCGGCTGGGTCGGAGATTTTCTCCGCTCAGGGACTGGGTGTTGTGTTGTCCTAATCGTCATCATTTCATCCCCATCGACGCGCAAGTCGCCGAAGTGGCGTCAAATCGAAAGACTTGCACCAGGCGACCGGTCTACCCCACGGCAGGCCCTCGTCACACGACATTTCATTTCACTAGGTCGGGTTGACAGGGAAATAGAGAAGATCCAAAGATGAGTGGCGCGTTTTGTCACAGGGTTATTTGGTAAGCGTGATAGCGTTACGGAGATGTTTAGCAAACTCAAGTGGCAGACTCTTCAAGAGAGGCACTCTGCATCGCAGTGTAGCTTGCTGTCCATGTTTCGAGAGGGTGCGTTTCTGGATGAGGTATCGAATATATTGCCTCCACCTACTTATACCTCGGGTGAAATCACAAATGTAAAATTGGAGACATTCGAGTGTGCACGGAGGCTTTCCAGCAGTCGTTATTCCCACGAACCATACGCGAGTGGAACAGGAAAGGGATGTAATGAAAGTGGCATGTAAAGTAGATGTAGATGAAAGGCAATGAGAACCCACTGCTACAGTACAGGAGGAATGGTCCCACCATTGTGGGTCATGAGTCAACTTCACCTGCTTCTCTTTCACCTGACTTGCTACATACACTTTTTTTTAAATACAAAGAATGACGAACTATTGCAAAACTTAATCAAAGAAAATAAAAAATAGTTTGCAAGTCTAGATAAAAAGATGGTTGTGCAAAATAAACAAATACAGAACAATTAAATGAGGAAAATTGATGAACAAGTGCAAGAATTTCGTAACAGTTTGATGTCATTGGTGCAGGAGACCCAAAGGACCATAGAAGATTTAGGAAAAGAGATCTTGAATCCGGTTGTACATAGAAGGATGAAGTTGTAGAACAAATAAAAATCATTAACAATGCACAAGTTGCTCTTAAGTGAACAGCTTTGACACTGAGTGTCTTTATTAGAAGAAGGGACCACAGTACTCTGTAATGAGACTAAGAAGGTGACAAAGCAGGTTGGAATACTAATAACAATGGTGGGACAGCTATTATTGCATTATGATGCATGTCTCTGGAAAATATGAGAGATCATGAAGAGATTCAGACAAACATAAATCAGTGCAATCAAGAGGTGTTTCTCCAGGTACAGTGACATACTGATAATAGTGATAGTCCAAGTGGCAATGTGAAAGAGGCAGAACTGAGAATGAGTGAGGCATATAAGAGACAAGAAGATGAGGAATGCGCAATCTGACTAACAGACTGTGCTGCATTAGGGAACATGCGTTCAGTCATCTTCTCCCACTGGGATAAACTACTATGACTGTGGTGAAGATGAGAGACACAGACATTTCATCTTAATCCTACAATACTCACCCTTTTGTGACCTGTCAAACAACCTGCATCCTAAGATTTTGACTGACAAATTCCAGGATGCATTGCCATTGTCATGATCCCATTCTTTGGAGATTAATTTTATATGTGAAGACCTCTGTGAAGAAGACACAGTGTGCTTGTGACTCATTGTGGAAGATAGTAAAATATAAGACAGTTTTCAAGCATGCATTTCTCTATAAATATTGGTCTAAGGCAAACCAGGATCAAGTAAAACTGAAAATACTGTATGAAACAAATACTAACAAAGATATAGAGGGGCTGGTCAGTATTTACCTCAGCTCAGTATAGCCGATAGATACACAAAACAGGACAGAAAATTTACATTCCTAGCTTTTGGAACTTTGTTCCTTCATCAAGGAGGAGAGAGGGGAAAAATGGAAGGAGGGAAAGTGGATTCAGTTACTCACAACCCAGGTTATGAAACAACAGGGAAAGGTAAACAGGGAGGGTAGAAAGGATGGAGGCATGGTCTTCAGAGGGAAGCCAAACGTATTCTACTCTGGGTACTTACAGTTCACTGTTAGTAGCACCATGTCACCTTAACACGTCTGCGAGTAGCATGCAAGTATTTCACCATTAAGTACAAATTAAAAGTGAAAATTTATGCTTAAAACTTTGTAAAAATATATTTTGTTGTAATAACATTTCAAATATCAACTCTCAATGTAACTAGACTTGATAGTTTCCGTAAAAATGCAGTTTTAAGAAAAAAATAAGTGGCGCTAAATAATAGAGCTAGAAAGACAGAATTTGGTCAGAATGTGCCTATGGAGCTCATAAATAAATGGTGCAAGTTTCAAAGCTAAAGAGAGATAATTACAACCAGAATCCATATTTTTAAGAAAAATGGAAGGCGCTAAAAACTAGACTTATAAATGTAAAAATTTGTTTTATGCTTCAGTTCACCCTAAAAATAATAACTGAGAGACCACGTTAAGCTACGTCTTATAGTTTTTGAGTAATTAAGTGAAAACCAAATTTGTAACTAAAATATAACCAATTGTAGTAGATTAAGTACCTGCCATTTTTATAGTAGAGAATTTCGGTTACAGCAGATGATAAAACCTACTAAATGACAGAGCTATACCAAATTTTATAACTTTAATAACAACAACATTCGATGCAAATTCTAGTAAACGTATGGCTCATAGGTAATGATCTACTGTTAGTTTCACTATAACAATTCTAGAAGGCAAAGTTTTTATTGAAGTGAGCTGAAACTTTTTCTGTGCTTTCAAACAACTTACCTAAATACATGTAAAAAAATTAAGAAGATTCTGAATTGATTCATAACCATGTTATTAATGATAGTGTGTCCGAGAAAGTGGTCATTCTGAGACTACTGCCATGTGTTAATGCAGTAGACAACAGACATTCCCTCGACCGTCCACTGCAGCACCCATATAAATATAGCCCGAGAAGCAGTAGAAAGGTTCACTTCACTTTCAGCCACTGTAAGATCGACATCTGTTAAATGTCAGATCGCACTCTGCCTTGGATGATGTCAGAGATGGACTGTGACAAATTGTGCATTTGCTGTAAAAATGGTTAGTAACCTCACAAAGACTGTACACCAACCTGGATCACTTAGAATTCATAAAAGTAACTGTTAGTGTGGGTCGCCCCCTGGAGCTACTGCAGTAGGTGATCGCAGGCATCTTCACCGCCAAAGCTGCTGCTGCCTGCATCATGTTGCAATGTGTCGCATCACAGTTGCTCGTACACCACACAATTAAGCAAGCAATTAACTTAAGTCAAGAATATTTAAAGTATTTGTTAATTAATCAAAATATCCACGGGTGTACTGCCGGTCTATAGTGTCCAACGGGCACAATATTTCGGCGATCAAACATGTCGCCATCATCAGGTGAACTGACGGACTAAGCTCCAGTGAACGTGCCGGCACGGAGATCCGTACGCTATGGCTGCTCAGGGGGAACAGGGTTCGGTCGCGGCGGCGGCCGATTTAAATACCCTCCGCCCGCGGCGCGCTCCCTCCGCCGTCCGCGCCCCGCGCCACGGAAGCGCGCTGGAACAGATTGCGACGGCGTCTGAGATGACGTCGGTGTGATGGCTCTGTCCGCCGTGGTCATCACAACTATGCGTTTGCTCGATTTACTCTTGATTAACCCAATCGCTCGTTCCCAAGCCTTGCTAAGATTATAGCCACAGTCACGGTTTATGAGGTCGTCATTGGTGCGAATTTCGATGGCCTCTCTAACAACGCTGTCCCAGTATCTCGACGTCTGTACCAGAATCCTCGTGCGGTCATACTCCATAGCGTGATTTTCCGACAAACAATGTTCAGCGACCGCCGACTTGCTCGGATACATCAGTCGAGTGAGCCTCTGGTGTTCCCGGCATCGATCCTCGACGGTACGTATCGTCTGACCAATATACGACTTGCCACATTGACACGGAATCTGGTACACGCCGGCCTTCCTCAAACCGAGGTCATCTTTGGGGCTCCCCACCAGTGCACGAGTTTTATTCGGAGGACAAACACAGTTCCGACCCGGTATTTCTTCAGAAGACGGGCGATTTTCCCCGAGAGTGCGCCTGTGTATGGAATAAATGCAGTGCCTACCTCCTCCCTCGTGACTTCATCCATCTCGACAGGTTGTGCTGCAGTGGTTGGGCGGAGAGCACGTTGGATCTGCCACTCTGAGTACCCATTTTTTCGAAACACAGTTCTCAGATGTTCCAATTCCTGGGGTAGACTGTCTGCGTCAGAGATAGTGCGCGCCCTATGTACTAGAGTTTTAAGTACCCCATTCCTCTGTGAAGGGTGGTGGCAGCTGTCTGCGTGCAAATACAGATCAGTGTGTGTTGTCTTTCGATACACCCCATGACCTAGGGTGCCGTCAGCCCTTCTCCTGACCAAGACGTCAAGGAAAGGTAATTTACCCTCCGTTTCAGTCTCCATAGTGAATTTGATGTTGGGGTGTATGGAGTTTAGATGTGTAAGGAAGTCAAGGAGTTTATCCATACCATGAGGCCAGATGACGAACGTGTCGTCCACGTAACGGAAAAAGCAAGTAGGTTTCCATTCGGATGACGACAGGGCTTCCTCCTCGAAGTTCTCCATGTACAAATTCGCTACCACTGGTGAGAGTGGGCTACCCAAGGCGACTCCCTCCGTTTGTTCGTAGTATTCTCCATTAAAAAGAAAATACGTGGAAGTCAAGACATGCCTAAAAAGTTCAGTGGTATTCTCGTCAAACCTCTGACCAATCAACTCTAGCGACTCTCGCAGGGGTACCCTCGTAAACAAGGAAACGACGTCAAAACTCACCATGATATCTGACTCATCCAACCTGAAGCTATCAAGGCGTTTAACAAAATCCACGGAATTACGGATGTGATGAGGGCATTTACCCACATAAGGACTTAATATTCCCGTCAGGTATCTGGCCAACAAATATGTAGGTGCCCTGATGTTACTGACAATGGGGCGTAATGGTACTCCAGAAGGTTCACAAAGAGGGGGTACCTAAAGCTGTATCAAATGAACATAACAGGCCATGTGTGGTAAACTAAATCCCATCAATGAGGAAGCTGGCACTCAGAAGGCGGTAACAGTAACAAAGTCAGTAACAAAAATGCAAACAACAGTCAACCAACATATGCAAATAGAACATAGGAATGAGAAAATAGGAACAGACAGTACTAGTGACATGTCAAACCACTCTCATAATATAGTGGACAGCATTTTGAATACTTTGAAGAAATGGGTCAAAGAAGAACATGATAGGGAAGAAGTAATTAATGGTTTTGAGTCTGATATGGAAAAGGATGAGGTAAAAGCTTACATCTTCGATAAAGATGGCAATCTAAAAGCTAAAGTTGAGTTAGCATAGGTAGAATCAGTTTTGTAAAGTTTTAAGGAGGAGGCATTGATGAATTGAAGAATGAAGGGGGTAGCAATAGCAATGAGGTCAAGGAACTTAATAGCTGTATTGACTTGTCACAAATGATAAAAGCTGATGACAGTATTCTAAATAAAAATGTTGTGCAGGGATGCAGTTGTCCAGAGTCAGAGGGTGGTTTGACTGATGTGCAACCAACAGAAGTAGCGGGAGTTATCAAGTGCTTTGGCGTAAAATTAGTGGACAGGATGGAAAAGGTAGCTAATAATATTAGATTGATGAGCTCCAAAATTTAATTGTGAATGTACTTGCAGCTGATCAAAACTACTTTAGATGGAAACAAATTGAGAAGGATTTATTAGAAGATGTGTATGAGAAATGTGTTAAGTGTAAAATAACACACCCTATTATAAAAACTAACATATAAGTTGTAACAGTGAGTTGTCTTCTTGACAGTAGGAGTGGAGCAAGTGCTTCGTCCCAAGCATTTTTTGATTCTGTTCCCAATAAGAGTGAATTAACCATCATAAAAGTAATTGGATTAAAAATACACTCCTGGAAATTGAAATAAGAACACCGTGATTTCATTGTCCCAGGAAGGGGAAACTTTATTGACACATTCCTGGGGTCAGATACATCACATGATCACACTGACAGAACCACAGGCACATAGACACAGGCAACAGAGCATGCACAATGTCGGCACTAGTACAGTGTATATCCACCTTTCGCAGCAATGCAGGCTGCTATTCTCCCATGGAGACGATCGTAGAGATGCTGGATGTAGTCCTGTGGAACGGCTTGCCATGCCATTTCCACCTGGCGCCTCAGTTGGACCAGCGTTCGTGCTGGACGTGCAGACCGCGTGAGACGACGCTTCATCCAGTCCCAAACATGCTCAATGGGGGACAGATCCGGAGATCTTGCTGGCCAGGGTAGTTGACTTACACCTTCTAGAGCACGTTGGGTGGCAAGGGATACATGCGGACGTGCATTGTCCTGTTGGAACAGCAAGTTCCCTTGCCGGTGTAGGAATGGTAGAACGATGGGTTCGATGACGGTTTTGATGTACCGTGCACTATTCAGTGTCCCCTCGACGATCACCAGAGGTGTACGGCCAGTGTAGGAAATCGCTCCCCACACAATGATGCCGGGTGTTGGCCCTGTGTGCCTCGGTCATATGCAGTCCTGATTGTGGCGCTCACCTGCACGGCGCCAAACACGCATACGACCATCATTGGCACCAAGGCAGAAGCGACTCTCATCGCTGAAGACGACACGTCTCCATTCGTCCCTCCATTCACGCCTGTCGCGACACCACTGGAGGCGGGCTGCACGATGTTGGGGCGTGAGCGGAAGACGGCCTAACGGTGTACGGAACCGTAGCCCAGCTTCATGGAGATGGTTGCGAATGGTCCTCGCCGATACCCCAGGAGCAACAGTGTCCCTAATTTGCTGGGAAGTGGCGGTGCGGTCCCCTACGGCACTGCGTAGGATTCTACGGTCTTGGCGTGCATCCGTGTGTCGCTGCGGTCCGGTCCCAGGTCGACGGGCACGTGCATCTTCCGCCGACCACTGGCGACAACATCGATGTACTGTGGAGACCTCACGCCCCACGTGTTGAGCAATTCGGCGGTACGTCCACCCGGCCTCCCGCATGCACACTATACGCCCTCGCTCAAAGTCCGTCAACTGCACATACGGTTCACGTCCACGCTGTCGCGGCATGCTACCTGTGTTAAAGACTGCGATGGAGCTCCGTATGCCACGGCAAACTGGCTGACACTGACGGATGCGGCGGTGCACAAATGCTGCGCAGCTAGCGCCATTCGACGGCCAACACCGCGGTTCCTGGTGTGTCCGCTGTGCCGTGCGTGTGATCATTGCTTGTACAGCCCTCTCGCAGTGTGCGGAGCAAGTATGGTGGTTCTGACACACCGGTATCAATGTGTTCTTTTTTCCATTTCCAGGAGTGTAATAGGTGCTGCAGCAAAAGTTTCTAGATCATTTCAGCATGAAGCTTTGATACCCATTGGTATAAGTGACATAAAAATAGAGCATCCTTGATAAATAGTGCTAGGTTGATATGCTAATAGGTACTGATTTTTTGTCCACATATCAGGGAAGGATTGTTTTTTACCAGAACAACTTAGTTTTAACCTTACATGAGTCTCAAGTGATAAGAGAATCTTTTATAGGAACTAATATAGGTGGTAATAATGGAACCTGGGAACTGCCTATTAGAGTGATAAAGAATGAAGGTTACTTCGAGGAAAATACTGAATTCAGTAACAATGTGCAAGGTGCTAATGTTGAAGAGTGATACATCCTAGAAGAAATAGAGGAAAAGTTACAATCAACAAAGCAAATTTCTGATATACAAAGAGCAGAATTGAAGAGTGTATTAACGAAGCATCTTAATGTATTCTCGAGTGCACCTGCTGAAGTTAATGGGTATGAATGCCATTTGAGTATAAAGCCTGGGTGGGTATTTTTCAAGAAACCTTATCAGATACATGTTTCCAGAAAACAAGCAGTTAGGTATGAAATTCAATCTATGTTGGCATGAAATGTCATTGAGCAGGCAGTTAGTGAATGTAATAATCATCTTGTAGTTGTGCCTAAGTGTGATGGAAGTGTTAGATTAGTACTGGATGAACACTGGTTAAATGAAACTGTAATCAGAGAAAGTGATCATCGACAGAATATGGACAAACTGATTAAAAATTCCAAGCACTTAGATACCTCACACCAATGTACATTACTTGTGGGTGCTGAGATTTTCCCCTGGCAAAGGAATCACGTGAATATACAGCCTTTTTGTATGAAGGAGTATGCTACCAGTACAAAGTAGTCCCATTTGGATTAAATATTTCTATGTGTGTCTTTGTAAGAGTAATGACTGATGTATTAGGGCAGGAATTATTTGATCAGGTAACTATTTATGTATATGAAGTACTGCTGGCAATTCCCACATGGGAAGAACATAGCAGTCTACTGGACAGGGTGCTAAAAGCTATATAAAATGGAGGTATGAATTTGAAGTTAGAGAGGACTGAATGTGTAAAGGTCAAAATAAAATTCCTGGGCCTTGCAATTAGCAGGGATTTTATATTGCCAGATCCATCCAAATTATCAGCCATTGAAAAGTTTGTAACATGCTGAAATAAAAAACAACTCAGTGCGATGTTCAGTTTGTTTGGATTCTACTGACGTCCTGTTAAAAATCACTTGTTTAATGCTCTGTGTTTACTCAACTTGTTGAGGAAGAATACCCCCTGGGTTAGGACTCAAGAGTGCCAGTTTGCTCCTGAAAGACTAAAAAACTGTTTGATTAATAGTCTGCTTTTGCACCATCCAGATTTTACAAAACCCTTTTGCATGACAGTTGATGCAAGTGGTTATGGGATTGCAGTAGAGTTGTTTCATATGGAAACAAAAGGCAACCAAGAGGGTCATAAAAACATTACTTTTTGTGAGTTGTTCACTAGAATGTGCTGAGAGAAATTTTGGGATTTCAGAATTAGAGGCACTAGCCATCATGTTTGGTATGCAGAAGTTTGAGAACTATTTGTTAGGACATAAGGTGATAATCTATAGTGATCACAAAGCACTTAGACTTTTAAAGGCATGCAAATTAAGGCATCAAAGACTAACTAGGTGGGCCATGTACCTTCAAAAGCTCAGCCTTGAAATTAATTATATACAGGGAACGTACAATCTGGTAGCATATGGGCTATCAAGCAGTGCTCAGTTATGTAATGAATCAGAACTCTGCTTAGCAGATAGTAATGAAGTAAGCATGTTGTCCACACATGAGCTGAGAGAGGAGGGTGCCTTGAAGAAAATATTTAAAAAATTAAGATGGGAGCAGAATGCTGATCATCAATGAACATTAGTCACAAGCCATTTGTTGTTGTTGTTGTGGTCTTCAGTCCTGAGACTGGTTTGATGCAGCTCTCCATGCTACTCTATCCTGTGTAAGCTTCTTCATCTCCCAGTACCTACTGCAACCTACATCCTTCTGAATCTGCTTAGTGTAGTCATCTCTTGGTCTCCCTCTACGATTTTTTCCCTCCACACTGCCCTCCAATACTAAATTGGTGATCCCTTGATGCCTCAGAACATGTCCTACCAACCGATCCCTTCTTCTGGTCAAATTGTGCCACAAACTTTTCTTCTCCCCAATCCGATTCAATACTTCCTCATTAGTTATGTGATCTACCCATCTAATTTTCAGCATTCTTCTGTAGCACCACATTTCGAAAGCTTCTATTCTCTACTTGTCCAAACTAGTTATCGTCCATGATTCACTTCCATACATTGCTACACTCCATACAAATACTTTCAGAAATGACTTCCTCACACTTAAATCTATACTCGATTTTAACAAATTTCTCTTCTTCAGAAACGCATTCCTTGCCATTGCCAGTCTACATTGTATATACTCTGTACTTCGACCATCATCAGTTATTTTTAGGAGTCCCTAATTATCCCAAGGTAGCACAATATTACTACTTTCCTAAAGGAATTGTATTCAGAAGAAGATCCCGGTGGAGGTTCGAGTCCTGCCTCAGGCATGGGTGTGTGTGTTTGTCCTTAGGATAATTTAGGTTAAATAGTGTGTAAGCTTAGGGACTGATTACCTTGGCAGTTAAGTCCCATAAAATTTCACACACATTTGAACATTCAAAAGAAGGAAGTTAGATTCAGCAGAATGGAAAGTGTGTTCTCCTTAGCAGCAAATGGATTTACTGATAGATTATGTGCATCTAAGATATGGCCATTATGGGGCTAAGAAATGCATTGTTAAATTAAGTGAGAAAGTCATTTTTGATAACATGCATCTCAGAATAGCAAAAGGTATGTGCAGTAAACAGAATAGTGCAACGAGAGATGCACTATGTAGAACCAAGTGAAGCCCTGGAGTTATGTGCAGTCGATCTTTTTGGACCCCTCCTGAGTCTCAGGGAGGATGTATCCTTGTTTTTATGGTGATTGACAGTTTTAGTAAATATGTCAAACTAGATCCAATAAAGAGGGCTAATGCCAAAACGGTTGTAGACAAGCTAGAAAAGGACTATTTTGTAAAGACTGGCAAGCCAAAGGATCTCTTATCAGATAATGGTTCTCAATTTGTATCTGAAAAATTAAAGGTATGTCTTGAAAAGACTGGAATTTGCCATATTAGGATCTTGGCATATCTTCTGCTGAGGAATATGAGTGAAAGAGTTATGCAGGAATTAAACAGACTGTGCAGAACTTACTGTGAGAAGAAGCATTCGACTTGGGCTGATTGTATTAACATTTTTGAAGAAATAATCAATAATCTTAAACACAATGCCACAGGTTTTGCTCTGTGTGAACTAATGTTTAGTCAGGAACCCCATAACATAATTTCCAGCATGGTTGATTTTCTAGTTTTAACTCAGAGCTCTTTGAATGAAAAGAAAGAACAGGTCAGAGTAAATATACATAAAAGAGCCTTGGATAGAAAAAAAGGCATCACGCAAAAGCTTCGCCCACTAGTTTTAAAAAGGTGAACTAGTATTGGTCAAGACTAAAGAAAAATCAAAGAAAATTTCAGTGGAAACTAAAAAGCTTATGCATGTCTATCACAGACCATTCATGCAAATGAATACCACTTGGAATACCCAGTTAGTAAAAAGGAACTAGGTCTATGAGATATTGTGGATCTGAAGAAATCTAAAAATAACAGTGACTATCTACTGTAGGGAGTCTGCCACTCTTTGGTGGATACATGGTTTGGCATACCGTGTGGTCCCAGCTAGATGGAACTTTATTTCCATTTCAAGTTCCAATCCCTTCTTCTGTTCTATCATACTAAGTAAGGATCACATATGTCCATGTTGTGTATATTATAATAGGTTATAAAGTCTGCTTAGTAAGTAATCTTCCTAGTGAATAGTCTTCATAGTGAATAATTGATTCCAGGCATAACTACATTGAAACAATGACTTACTAATGAATGTGAAAGGTAAATGGTGATGTTTTGGGTGCCAATAAGAGGAAAAACATGGCTAAAAATAAACACATAAAAATAAGAGCCATAAAAAGGGTTATTAACTACAATAATAGAGACACACTTCGTATTATGAGAAGTTATTGAAGCTAGAAATGCGTAAATCTAATCCATTAGAATCTGCATAAAGTAATAATTTTATTGGGAATTAAGTTGTCTGAAGAGAAGAAAGGGTAAGAATGTGAGGAGGAAGTTCGGGTCAGTTACACCAAACAACACTCCCATTTTGCAGTAGTTCGTTTATTCACCTGAACACTTCAAAGGCTTACACAGAACTGACATGGCATAACTGCACAAAGATAATCTTAGCTTAGTTCAAAGACGATACTCAGATTGATGCTAGTGTTGACCTCATTGGCGCCCCCCCCCCTCCCGCAGTACAAAGTACTCTTGAGAGGCCGGGGGGGGGGTGAGGGAGGGGCTGACTATGGCGTCGGAGGGCAGGGAAGTTGCTGAAGCGAGACGGATGTCGTACTGGGCGTGCTGGTCGTGAGGCTACAGGTAGGCTGGCGGTTTGCAGGTGGAACGGAGCGACGACAACAAGTCTCCGGTGGGTGTGGCGAACACATGAAGCATGTCCAAGTCAACGTCAGACGAGAGCGCAACACATTTCACCAGGCGGCAGGGAAAGGCGGAGGTCGTGTAGTGAGCAATGGATGAAGGGAAACACATGACGAACAGTGTATCATCACGCAGTATTATTGAGATGTTGTGGATTACGTCCAGGGGGACAGGCACAAACACCTCGAGCGGGGGCATGTTCAAGAGGGGGGAGGGGGGGGGGGTCATGAGAAACTTTGGCGGCGAGGGTGTGATCATAGGTAAGCTCAATGTGGGGAGCATGTGATCACTCGATGGAGTGCGTGAGAACGCAGAAGAGGGCGAGGTTGGAGAAGAGCTCCACAACTGGATCTGGAAGTCACTCGACCGAGTGTGTAAGTCTGACGTTGAGGGAGTGGTAGGAGCCTTGTGAGCCACGACAGTGAGTGGCGTGGTCGTCACCTGAAGGGCGGTAGAAGCAGGCTTGACATGAGCAGGCTTAAGTCTGTTGAGAGAGACTGTAACAGCTGAATCTTTTATCTGGATGTCACAGGTGTTGGCTGAGCGCCAGTACGCCGGTATGGGCCGGTATATGGAGGTTGGAGGGGAGCATGGACAGTGTCATCTCGGAGCATGACGTATTTGCAATTGTCCAGAGATTTCAGGACGTGAACCTTAGGGCAGGAGTGGCTGGCGGCTAGAGGGATATGGAAGTTGATGAAGGGGCGTCTGACGTGGTCCACGAAGGAAGGTAAGTCAGACTGAGGGAGAGAAGCGGAATGGCTCACAAGTTCGTCAGGGAGACCAATGTTCTGGCCGTATGCGAACTCGGCTATTGTGCCTTTGAGGTCTTCCTTATAGATCACACAAATGCCGAGTAGCACAAGGGTAAGTGCCTCCACCCATAGAGAGTTGTGGCATCGAAGAGCCGTCTTGAAAGTGCGGTGCTAGCGCTCAACTAGCCTGTTACTTAGCAGGTGATATGCTGTGTTATGGATGTGCCGGATGCCACAGATGTTACAAATCTCATTGAACAGGGCCGACTCAAATTGTCTGCCCTGGTCAGTTGTGATGATAGCTGGACATCCGAAACGTGATACCCATGCCTCTATGAAAGCTCAAGCAACAGTTTCTGCCATAATATTGGGGAGGGGGACAGCCTCGACCCAGCGAGTTGTTCGGTCGATAGACGAGAGAACATAATGAAAGCCGTTAGAGGGGGGAGAGGGCCGACAATGTCAACATGAATATGCTGGAAACGCCCAGGAGGGATCGAAAAGGCGCCGAGGGGGGGGGGGGGGGGGGTGAAGTGTGCTTGTGTACTTTGCAGCGTTGGCACGCAATGCAGGAGGGTGCCCATTGCTGGCAGTCCTTGTTGATATTTCTCCACACAAAGCACTCCGCCACGAGGCAGGCAGATGCACGAACACTGGGGGTGGGCTAAATTGTGCAATGCATTGAAGACAGCTCGATGGAGCGTGGTTGGGATGATGAGGCGTAAGGTGCCCGTACTGTCGTGGCATAAGATCTTACCAGAAATGCCAGGGAAGTTGGTGCGGACGAAGTGTAGTGAAGAGGTAGAGTCTGAAATCAGGTTTTGTGTTTCCTTGTCGGCGGGTTGGAGGTTAGGCAGTTCAAAGAGGTCTAACAGCGAATGGACGGCGTCGATTCGTGAAAGGAAATCAGCAACTATATTGTCAGCACCCTTTATGTGTCTGACATTGGTGGTGAACTGAGATATAAGTCCATGTATCTGAAGAGGCGAGGAGGCGGGTCAGCTGGCGGGTTTGTAATGGCCCCAGCCAAGGTGTTTGTGGTCTGTCAAAACATAGAAAGGGCGTCTGTCAACGTCAGTCTTAAAATGCTTGATTGCTTCGTAGACCGCGAGCAACTCCCTGTAAAATGCGGAATATTTCCGTCGTGCATTGGTGAGCTTGCGCGAGAAGAACTGCAGAGGCGAAGTTTGGCCGTCGACTGTCTGGCTAAGGGCAGTGCCGATGGCAGTATCGCTCGCTTCTGTGATGATGAAAAGCTGCGCATTGGGATGAGGATGCGCGATGGTGCAGGCCTCGGCAAGAAGATTTCTGAGGGCAATGAAAGAGGCAGTCATAGCAGGGGTCCATGGAACGGCCCGAGATCCAGAAGTGTTGGTGCCTGCCAAGGCGTCCGTCAGTGGAGCCTGAATCTCTGAAGCCTAAGGTAGATGTCAGCGATAATAATTAACCATCACCAGAAAGCACCAGAGCTCTTTGAATGACAAAGGTCTGGGTAGGTTTACTACTGTTCGAACTTTCTCAGGGGGCGGTGAAATGCCGTCGGCAGAGACCTGAAAACCAAGAAAAGTGACAGCGGGTTGATGTAGCTGCAATTTGTCGTGGTTGCTCTCGATGCCTGCTGTCACGAGAGTGTTCATAACAGATTGCACATGTCGAATGTTGTCCTCGATGGAGGAGCCAAACACAAGAGTGTCATCAAGATATGCAACGCAGAATTTTAGTACGAATAGCACTTCGTTGATGAAGTGTTGCCAGGTCTGGGTTGCGTTTTTCAGACCGAACGGCATGAATCGAATCTGAAATAACCGAATCGGGGTGGTGTATGGAGCACAGGGGAAGTGAGTCTTGGACAGATGGTGAAACACAGTGTTTCACACTATGTCTGTTGAAAGTTTGTGGTGTCGCAAGAAGTCAATGCCTAGTATAGGTTTGTCAATTTCGCACACTAAAAAAAGTCCATTCGAGTTTGCGGTATGTGGAGAGTGAGTTTTAGTTTAGTTAAATTCACGGCTTGCAGTGACGTATGATGAGGGCAGATGTTCGATGACGCTAAGGACGTGGGCATCAGTGAAACATCGGCGCCTGTGTCCACTAGAAAAAGATATCCCTACGAAATGTCTTTAATGTAAAGTCGTCCATAATTAAACTCCTGGAAATTGAAATAAGAACACCGTGATTTCATTGTCCCAGGAAGGGGAAACTTTATTGACACATTCCTGGGGTCAGATACATCACATGATCACACTGACAGAACCACAGGCACATAGACACAGGCAACAGAGCATGCACAATGTCGGCACTAGTACAGTGTATATCCACCTTTCGCAGCAATGCAGGCTGCTATTCTCCCATGGAGACGATCGTAGAGATGCTGGATGTAGTCCTGTGGAACGGCTTGCCATGCCATTTCCACCTGGCGCCTCAGTTGGACCAGCGTTCGTGCTGGACGTGCAGACCGCGTGAGACGACGCTTCATCCAGTCCCCAACATGCTTAATGGGGGACAGATCCGGAGATCTTGCTGGCCAGGGTAGTTGACTTACACCTTCTAGAGCACGTTGGGTGGCAAGGGATACATGCGGACGTGCACTGTCCTGTTGGAACAGCAAGTTCCCTTGCCGGTCTAGGAATGGTAGAACGATGGGTTCGATGACGGTTTGGATGTACCGTGCACTATTCAGTGTCCCCTCGACGATCACCAGAGGTGTACGGCCAGTGTAGGAGATTGCTCCCCACACAATGATGCCGGGTGTTGGCCCTGTGTGCCTCGGTCGTATGCAGTCCTGATTGTGGCGCTCACCTGCACGGCGCCAAACACGCATACGACCATCATTGGCACCAAGGCAGAAGCGACTCTCATCGCTGAAGACGACACGTCTCCATTCGTCCCTCCGTTCACGCCTGTCTCGACACCACTGGAGGCGGGCTGCACGATGTTGGGGCGTGAGCGGAAGACGGCCTAACGGTGTGCGGGACCGTAGCCCAGCTTCATGGAGACGGTTGCGAATGGTCCTCGCCGATACCCCAGGAGCAACAGTGTCCCTAATTTGCTGGGAAGTGGCGGTGCGTTCCCCTGCGGCACTGCGTAGGATCCTACGGTCTTGGCGTGCATCCGTGCGTCGCTGCGGTCCGGTCCCAGGTCGACGGGCACGTGCACCTTCCGCCGACCACTGGCGACAACATCGATGTACTGTGGAGACCTCACGCCCCACGTGTTGAGCAATTCGGCGGTACGTCCACCCGGCCTCCCGCATGCCCACTATACGCCCTCGCTCAAAGTCCGTCAACTGCACATACGGTTCACGTCCACGCTGTCGCGGCATGCTACCAGTGTTAAAGACTACGATGGAGCTCCGTATGCCACGGCAAACTGGCTGACACTGACGGCGGCGGTGCACAAATGCTGCGCAGCTAGCGCCATTCGACGGCCAACACCGCGGTTCCTGGTGTGTCCGCTGTGCCGTGCGTGTGATCATTGCTTGTACAGCCCTCTCGCAGTGTCCGAAGCAAGTATGGTGGGTCTGACACACCGGTGTCAATGCGTTCTTTTTTCCATTTCCAGGAATGTATTTGGTCGCTCCCAGACAGAATGGAGCACTGGGGGGTTCCTGTCATGTTGTGTGCAGGAGGTGACACCCCAACCTACCTGCAATAGGCGTTTGGGAAGTAGCAGGGTGGTCTGCAGTTCTGTGCCGCCTCACCAAACCGTGTGTGGAAGTAACAGTATGGGTAGTGCGGCTGCATTTCCTGCAGAAACTTCGTTGCCAGTGGCGGTGGCTTAGGTTTGGTGGCCACAGCAGGTTCGGTTGCAGGAGGCAGCATGACCACGGGAAGAGCCGGTGACATCCCAGTTGCTTGTTTACTGCTTCCCGGAGCGAGTGGAACAGTCAGCACAGTAAAGCTCCGGCTGCGTCTGGCCGCAGGGCAATGAGCCTGAACCTGAGACTAGTCACGTAGGTAGTGGCTGGCGAAGTGGAGCAGTGATGCATCATGTAGCTTGTCAGCAATCGTCATTCTTTGCTCGACAGGTTCAGGAGGCCTTTGAGCCAAAGCAAAGTGGATGTGAGGAGATAGTTTGTCTGACCAGATGGCAAGAAGAGCTGTGTCAGAGAATAGATCGGCGCTGACCAAGGCACGTATCCATCTCCAGAGCTGGGAAGGTTTGTCGTTGCCTAGTTGCTCGGCATGGAGCGCTTGCCATATTGCTGCCTCAGCTGAGCAGGCAAGCTGACGTAGAACTGTATCTTTGTCTAGAGTGTACTGGGTAGATGAGTCCAGGGCATCGACCAGGTCAGCAATCAAGTTCTCCTGGTCGTGCAGGTGGGTGATGAGGCACAGAAATCTGGTTGACTCATCGCGTTTGTGATGGTCAAACACTTCGTCTGCAGTTTTGAACCAGGTTGTAGCTCTGTTGGGATTAAATGGCGGCAGCGTCGGTAAGAATTGTAGAATGTTCGGAAGAACAGGTTGAGTTGAGTTCGTCTTGGCACTGCCTGAAACGAGCTGTTGTTGCTATAGTATTCCAGAAGAGTGCGCCTCCAGGGGATGTGGCAACGATGGCTGTTTGGGAGGCAGCGTGAAGGTGACACATTGTGGGTGAGCGCGAACCGTCGCGACGCAGAAAGCCGACGTGGGAGCAGAAGATCAAGACGTTGTGGGTGTGTTCGGATTGACGTGTCATGGAAGACCGACGTGGATGAGGCACTGAGATTTGCCAAGAATAGTAGCGGAAGTTCGACTGGAGCCAGCGCGTGGGCTACAGGTGAGAAAAAGTTCAAAGTTTGAGAACGAGTGTTAGTCCGCGGAAAGCTCGACATACGATCAGACCTGGGGCCACTTGTGTTGCAGGAAGGCTGCAGAGGTGCAGGTTGTCCAGAAGCACAGTGTGGGAAATGATGTTGAACGTGGGATGGAATGTGTGAAAGTTCACTGTTCATAGTCACTCCACTCAAAACAGTGTGCGGATAAGGTGAATGTCATGGCACAAAACACTGAGGCATAGCAGTGGGACAGAGGTGGAGGTCAGGCACAGATAACAATTTATTGTTCCTGTTGCAGGCCGAGGTATTGAAGTAGGATGGCAAGAGCTGCTGCTGAACCGAGGCAGGTGTGAACGTGGTCGGATGCTGAGTAGGTTGACCTGTGAATGAAGCAATTCCGGCAACGTGGCAGGTATCCGCGTGGTACTGCACAGATTGTGGCGTGGCAAATCGTTGTCCTGGCGGTGGTAGGTTGTCCAATGAAGCATTTGCAGACATCGACATTGGTCCCGCACTGCACGGAGATCTGTAAGAGGTAACTGCACAGTCGATGAGGGAGGACACATGTGGTGGGAACAAAGGGATTTGATAGCCAGAGTCATGCCCTCTCGTTACCTCAATAATTGTTGCAGGTTCGAAAACGTACGGCGAAATCGGCGTAATCGTCGAGTGAGAGGCATGTTGCAGTCCTAGCGGGTGGACATCGCCCACAACACGATGCATGTTGATCACAAAATCTGGCATTAGGCGTTGGGCCGAAGTCATTGTTCGAATGCTGTGTTGATGTAATACATGTGAAAATAACCAACGTGGAGGTCGCGGACACAGTAAAACGGCGAAAACGGAAGACGTTACAACTCAGGGTCACCAGCGAGGAGGAAGTTCGGGTCGGTTACACCAAACAACACTCCCATTTTGCAGTAGTTCGTTTATTCACCTCAACACATCAAAGGCTTACACAGAACTGACGTGGCAGAACTGCACAAAGATAATCTTAGCATAGTTCAAAGACGATACTCAGATCGATGCTGGTGTTGACCTCAACGGCGCCACAAATGTAATGCCCCTAAAGGTAAGCACTAGTGTTTTAACATTAATTAAAGGGAGATGTGTGGAAGTGGTGTGAGGATCACACAAAATGTATAGAGAAATAATGAGGTCAGTAGGCTGACAAAGAGAAAAAGGGAGAAAGAATTGGCGAAGTATATTTATTTCGAAAAATGAAGAAACTGGAGAAGTGAAGTAAATAGGCTGATATATATATTTAAATGATGGAGAACTGATGAATTATTTCCCTCACATCTCAATAAAATTGGGGAAAACACTTAATCTTGCTTAAGACAGTTGGTAAGTTTAACTGGTAAAATAGACAACAGAATCCTACAAATATGTTGGGAAATGCAGACCACAAAATATCGATATGTTGAGAGTAAATAAAATTTTTTATAATGTGTACAACAAAGCAAAGTAAGTGCTGTTAAGCAAATGACATCTTTAGTATACTACTCCATACGATAATTGAACCAAACAAAAGTAAAACTTGCAAAGGTTACTCAATCTTATGAGTTAAAGCAACATCTGATATAATAAAATAAATTGCCAATGAGCCAAAAAGGTCACTATTTAAGAACATAAAGCTAACTTGATTATATAAAAGCTATCATTTATGAAAGAAAGAAAAGCATGAATGCAAAGTTTGTGATTCAAGCTAAATTATGAAGAGGAATGACTTGTTATCTCAGATGTAACTTGTTGCTACTTGTCTTTCTGGCAGCAGCTCAGTTATTATAAATATTTCCAGGAAACAGTCTATAAATTGTGCTTTGTCTCCCCTTAGATGTAAGTTGAGAACAGAAACTTAGGCTATGTTATTCGTTTCTCAGGGACATGGAGGCTGCATGAAAGTCTGACTACAAGCTGTAGTGGCAATGGATGCAAAGACAAACCAATCTGCAGTGGAGCATACCCTTTCCTTTTATAATAAAATAAAATGAAAAAAGTAAATTCTCCTCCCACATTTTCAATCATTCAGTGAAATGTGTTGTACAGAAGCCCACCTTAGTGCCTACAATTGTGGTGAAAAATGTGAGTTTCTGTAAAGTTAAAAATTCATGTGTGTTTCTTTTCATGTAAAGACTGAAGAATTTATAAATGAAAATAATAATAATAATAATATCTTTATAATTATTGCAAAATTTATGTAATGGTTCTGTGTAATTTTTGCAAATGATTTTGTGAAAGTTTTTTATATCATATTTTCTATGTGTATATAAGCATGATTAGTTTGTATGTGTAGTAATAAGGAGTTCTCTAAAAATCAATTTTACTAAATAATTACATCCTTTGTTTCTAGATATTTAATTTTGTTCAAAAATAAATTTTTTCACAAAAATAAATAGGGGGTGATGAAGCCAAACAAGCACTGCATTGTGTGTGAAATGCAGAGGTGAGTGAGTGTGCTGGGACTTACCCCAGTTCACTGCTAGTAGCGCCATGTCACCTTAATGCATCTGCTCATAGTGCACAAGCATTGCATCACAATTAAGTATAAAATTAAAAGTGAAAATTTAACTTTGTTAAAATATATTTTATTGTAATAACATTTCAAATATCAAGTCTTAATTTCCTTAGCCTCCTCAATGGACATCGCCTTAACGTAGCACTGTCCGTGCGGGTGAGGGTGTTTGCTTGCTCTGGATCCAGAGGACTATGCTGGCAGTAGCGTAGCTACCACTAAGGTCACCCATGCCGGACAGGCTGAAGGGGAGGAGCCAGACCAAGTGTGAACCACAATGGCCTATCGAAAACCTGTCTCCTATCCTTTTCCTATCCCTAGCCCATCCTTTCTCTTTTCCTTTCCATTTCCCCCACTTATCGATGCTGGCAGTTAAACCACATACAGGGGTGTGGAGGAAATGCCAATCCCATATGCCGAACATCTGGCAAATCATCAGTGCCTGGGGGATAAGGTGGCAGCCCCACCAAGGCAATAAGAAGTGGTGGGCCTATAACCCACCCTTCTTAAATAACCTGATTGCTGAAACCGAGATGAGAATACAAAACCGGATGGATAAACTGGTACTGACCTTTGGCATGAAAAGGAAAACGAAAATTGGCTTTTGGAATATATGAACCTTGAGGAAGAGTAGCAAGCTGAAACAAGTGACAAGGGAAATGAATTATTATATGCTTGACATCCTGGGACTAAGTGAAGTGAGGTGGTCAGAGTTTGGTGAAATGCAGACATTGGATGGAATTACGTTTTTGTATTCAGGATGTGAAGAAGAAAAGGAACACCGGGATGGAGTTGGGCTATTGCTGACCAAGGCAGCAAAGAAGAGCTCACAATTTGAAGCATTATCCGCAGAACTGATAGTCGCCCATTGTTTCTGAGTAGAGTGGAAGGACTGAACTAGAGACTCTGAAGGTTCTGTGAGATCTAGGCTGTGACTTCCTGGACTTGGGCCATAGAGGTGAGAACTGTAGGGTCCCTCTAAATAGGTCAGGTGTGCACTACACATCAGAGGCTGCTACTTAGGTAGCTGAGTGCACACATGCATTTTTTAGATTAGGTGACTCTCCTTCCAATTCAGATAATAATAGCTGTAGGAAACCCAGAAGCACCAGTGTGGGATCAAAAGAAATGCCTCCCACAGGTGAGAGTATTAAAATCCTGATGGTAAACTGCCAAAACATTTACAACAAATTGCTAGAGTTCAAAGTGCTCTTGAAAAGCAGTGAAGCTCACTAATACTAGGTACAGATAGCTGGTTGAAATCTGAAATCGACAGCAGTAACAATTTTGTGGAAAATTTAAGGGTACATTGAAACAACAGACAAATGGGAAATAGAGGTGTTGTATTTGTCACAGTAGACAAAAAACTTAAATCCACCAAGATCGAAATTGAAGCTGTATATGAGTGTGTTTTGCAAGACTCAGTATCGGGGGTGGATATAAAATGATAATTGGATCGTTCTATTGCCCACCAGACTCATCTCTTGACGTAACCAAAAACTTCAGAGAAAACCTCAGTTCACTTGTACATCATTCCCTGCCATATTGTAATTACCAATGGAGACTTTAAAATCCAACAATGAATTGGGAAAAATACAGTTTTGTTAGTGGTGGGCATGATAAGATGTCCTGTGAAACTTTACTAAATGTTTTCTCTGAAAACTACCCATAAAAGATAGGTACCCTACTCATGATGGAAATATATTGGATCTAATAGCAACAAACAGATCTGTCCTCTTTGAGGATGTCCACATTGAAACTGGTATCAGTGACCATGACACAGTGGTGGCAACAATGAATACCAAAGTACAAAAGACACTAAACCAAGTGGAAAGATACATATGTTCAGTAATATCTAGTGTAATATCTAAATGAGGAACTTGAAACTTTCAGCACAGGTCAGGGGCATGTAGAGAAACTCTGGCTCAAGTTTAAAAGAATTGTTGACAGTGGTCTGGATAGATATGTACCCAGTAGAACAGTTCACACAATAGGAGGGAACCTCTATGGTATACAGTCACTGTAAAGAAAGTTCTAAAAAAACAGAGAGTATTGTGTAATAGATGTAAAACAAAGCATAGGGATAGAAATAGAGATATGCTGAATGAAATATCTTTGGCTGTCAAGAGGGCAACACTTGATGCCTTCAGTGACTGCTGTAGCATAATAGTGTCAAGTAGTCTTTCAAAGACCCCAAAGAAATTCCGGTTGTATGTAAAGGCTGTTAGTGGCACCAAAGTTAGTGTACAATACCTAATGAATGAGACAGGAACTGAAATTGAGAGTATCAAAGCAAAAGCTGAAATGCCTAACTTCACTTTCGAATGTTTCTTTACAAAGGAAAACCCAGGAGAATTTCCCCAATTTAATACTTGTATCACTCAAAAGATGAATGGAATAAGTATTAGTGTCAGTGGTGTTGAGAAACAGCTGAAATTGTTAAAACTGAATAGAGCTTCAGGCCCTGATGGAATCCCTGTCAGATTATATACTGAATTTGTGGCTGAGTTGGCCTTTTTCTAACTATAATCCATCATAGAGTTCTCAAACAAAAAGCTGTTCCCAGTTCATAGAAAAAGGCACAGGTCACATCTGTCTTTCAAAAGGGTAGTAGAAGTGATCCACAAAACTACTGTCCAATATCCTTGACATTGATTTGTTGTAGAATCTTAGAAAAAAAATTGAGCTCAAACATAATGAGGTATCTTGAACAGAATGACCTCCTCAATGCCTGCTAGCATCAGTTTCGAAAACATCGATCATGGGAAACCCAATTTGCACTTTTCTCACACGACATACTGAAAGCTTTGCATCAAGGCAATCCAGCAGTTTCAGTGTTTCTTGATTTCTGAAAAGCATTTGAATCAGTACTGCACCTATGCTTACTGTCAAAAGTACAATCGTATGGGGTGTTGTGTGAATGGATTGAGGACTTTTTCGTAGCGAGGACACAGCATGTTATCTTGGATGGAGAGTCATCATCAGAAGAAGAAGTAACTTTGGGTGTGCCCTAGGGAAGTGTGTTGGGATCCTTGCTGTTTATGTTGTTTACTAATGACCTTGCAGACAATGTTAATAGTAAAGTCAGGCCTTTTGCAGATGGTGCAGATGTCTATAAAAAAGTACTCTCTGAGAGAAGCTTCATAAATATTCAATGAGATCTTGATAAGATTTCAACTTGGTGCAGAGATTAACAATTCACTCTAAGTGTCCAGAAATGTAAAATTTTGCACTTCATAAAATGAAAAAAATGTTGTACCCTATGACTATAATATCAATGAGTGACTGTTGGAATCAGCCAACGTAACGTATTTACTAGAATCTAAGCCGCACCTGAAAATGAGACTTCAAATAAAGGAAAAAAATTTCCCGAATCTAAGCCGCACCTGAAATTTGAGACTCGAAATTGAAGGGGAGAGAAAAGTTTTAGGCAGCACCTCCAAATCGAAACAAAATTGGTCCATTGTAATATGAGACACAATTTACTTCGAATGAATGACGATACAGCTACAGTAGTTTGGTTCGGTTCGAGTCGCAAGCTTAGCAGTTAAGCTTTACCTGGTAGCCATTGCTATGCGTCAGGCGCTCCGTCTGTATTTATACGGGTACCCTTCCTTTTTCACGTGCTTCGTCTGGTTTGAATCGATTGCTTACTTTGCTTTGATCTGATGAGTGCTGTTTTCTTTGTTATAGGTGTTTACGTCACTCTAAGCTGAAAATGCATTACTGTACTGTGTCATGCATTGTTTGTCGCATTCTAATAGTGCGTGTTTACGGCCTGTCGCCGCTTGCGACATGGCTTGCTTTTGTGCGCGCTACCGCCGCTTACAAAATATATATATATATATCATCGAAACAATGGCAAGAGACTGCTATTTGCTGTTACTTACACTGCTGCTTTCTTTGATAATGATCAACAAGAACCAAATAATAGACTGCGTATGATAGAACATGTTCTGAACGAGAGTTAGCCGAAAATGTTTCTCCGTTTGAAAATCTTTGCGGCCGCTTCTTTAGTACATCAAATTCCGCACAGAAATTAGAGTCATCTTAGATTTAAAAATCTAGTCAGTTGCCGTGCTTCATTTCTGACTGTATCACTATTAGGCATAAGAATAATACGAATATAAACATGACATGATACGTATATTCTTCCGCGTTTGCTGTTGTCTCACTCTATTTTCGTAGTTTATTAGGCAGACAGGATTTAAATGAGATAGCAGCAAACACGAAAGAATACATGGCAAAATGTTTATATTCATATTATTCTTATGGTGAAGACAATACAGCATGTGATTCACGTTTCATCAGGTTCCTATTAGCAACCATCTCTTCTCACTGGTAGGAAAAAATTCAGAACGTAGAGCTGGCTATATTGACAAACATCCTAAACAGTTTTGCCAGTCGGATTTTCGTAGTACATAGAAATGCTGCTACATTCGAAGATGAACAATACGGAATTTGTATTTACTTCCTCGGATAATGTATGAAAATGCAGTGGTGGAAACTCGGGGCGGACAAAAAAAAGCTCGTCTTCCACCTTTTTTTTAAAAAAAAAATTATTTACTGACGCAGAGATTTTGGCGCCAGTATTTATCTTTGTGCCTACAAAGCATGCCTTTGTAGCGCTGCATATAATCGACAGCAGAAGTTACTTGTGGCGGCATCTGTCAACAATTTTCAGAACTTCCGTTTGTTTTGCGCTCGATTCTAAGCCGCAGGCGGTTTTTTGGATTACAAAAACCGGAATAAATACGGTATACAAATACCTGGGTGTAACACTACGTACAGATATGAAATGGAATGATCATGTAAGTTCAGTCATGGGTAAAGCAGGTGATAAACTTTGGTTTATTGGTAGAATACTGGGAAAGTGCAATCATTCTCCTAAAGAGATTACTTACAAATCTCTCATGCAACCCATCCTAGAATATTGCACAAGTGTGTGGGACCTATGCTAGATAGGGGTATATTGAATGTATACAGAGAAGGGCAGCGTAAATGGTCACATGTTTGTTTAATCTGTGGAAGAGTATCGCAGAGATACTGAAGCAACTGAAATGGCAGATTCTTGAAGACAGACATAAACTATCCCAAGAAAATCTATTAACAAAGTTTCAAGCTCTGGCTAATGATTACTCTAGGGATATACTACAATCCATCTACACATTACGCATGCAGAAATCATTAGCATAATTACTGCCTGCACAGAGGTATTCAAATAATCATTCCTCCCATGCTCCATATGTGAATGGAATAGGAAGAAGCCCTAACAATTGATACAAGGGGATGTACTCTCTGCTATGCACCTCGAGGTGGTTTGTGGACTATAGATGTAGACGTAGATGTAGGTACTTCAAGTATCAAACAAGGGAAAAACCATATTACTGTATGTGGTGATGTTGACTACATCCAAATTTGGGATATTATTGATTGGTCACATAATCAATAAAAGCTCAGACTTGAAACATAAAACCAAAAGTAGACTCATCCTCTCCCTTCCTCAAAAGTGAAATAATGAGGATAGAGTAGTGGAATGACATGAGTTGTCAACTTTGTATCAAAGAATGTGTCAATACTACAGTGTTATACACCTGGTTGTGAATTATAGTGTCTTTCTCCTAATGTAAAAATTTCTCAACAAAACATAATTAATAACTCTTCTCAGTACTATACATTTCTTAAAAGAAACATGTATTTACATGTCTCTGGTAGTGAATGCATCGATTCATCAGAGTTACTAGTAAATCCACAGTAATGATAAGAATAATGTGAAAATGTCTATATCAGTTTATGCTTCTCATTCATTGTGGTCAAATGAACAATGAACAAAATATAGCTACAATGTGTCATTTATGTTTGAAGTTTATATTGCAGTTCACAAAAGAAGCATGTCCTCCATTCAAATTGTGTAGAAATTGGGCATCATTGTAAGTTTCTCTTCCACATAACAGTAAATGTCTCAAAGTGCAGCAGATTAATCCACAAATCCACCATCAATATCTCTCCAGTATGTTAATACCATAAACTGTAACTCATAATCTCAAAAACAAAATGTAAAGTACTTTCAGTTCAGTATTCATCATCAGTCTTCATCTGTGTATTTATCTATTCATCAAGCATCTTACATGACAGTACAAAAGGTAAAATGAAAACAATACTGATCTGAACAAACAAACATAGCAGTATCTCCTCCTTTATATAATCAGAGCACCATAGTGTAGTGTGATAAACAGTGTATCAGTGTGCTCAACATAGCCAAATAAACTTCCAGTCATAAGTAACTGTGGGCTCAATGTATGTATGTAAAAAGCCACTTCATATGTACTGAACTTCAGGTAATTTCAGTGGTAAATAATTAATTATCTGAGTATGTGGTGTGAAAGCTTTGAAAATACACGGCTTGTCCAGATGAGTCATGATAGCTGATCAAATACTATATATCAAATAGGTAAGAAGTGTTAAAGTCTAAAATGAATGCACCTAGTAGTTTGCCAGACCCATGGCAGAGTACAGTTAGTTTGCAAATCATGAACTTTTAGTAGACAAAAGATATATATAAATATGTGTGACATCATCTAAGCAAAATCTTCTCAATATAACATGGCAGAATTGTTCCTGGTGCATGTATTATAAAAGAAGAACATGAGAGAGGCACCAAAATATAATGAGAATCATAATGCTGCACACTGTATACTTGTTGTACCAGGTTGCTCTGTGAGAGGGCTGTTATAGGATAGCAAAACCTGAAGTGATGATGCAAACAGCTTACAAAGAAAACACTCTAAGTAAAACTCAAGTGCATGAATGGTTTTCTTGGTTTAAAAAGAAAGAAATGGCCATTGAAGATCAGCCCTATTCCAATTGCTCTTCAATTGCTCGAGGTGAGGACAACATAGGGAAAACCCATGATCTGATCAATGAAATCTGATGCAGGACAGTCAGCTAACTTGATGACTTAACCAGGTGGTCCTAGAGCTCATTTCAGTGCATTTTGACTACTGATTTATGGATGTAAGAATGGCAGCAAAGTTTGTGCTGAGATTTCTCACCAGAGATCAAAGTTTGTGCTGAGATTTCTCACCAGAGATCAAAGGGATCATCATATTCAAATACACGGCTTGTCCAGATGAGTCATGATAGCTGATCAAATACTATATATAATGTTTATACAAGTGCATTGATGCTAATGCATAGTACTTTGAAGGAGATTAAGGTTGTATTTGTATAAACTAAAATGTATAATGTAAATACTTTCTACATAGAAATTCTGGCTATTTTTGTATACCCCCCCCCCCCCCCCCCCTTGTAAATGTGTAGGGAAAACTGAGTAAATTTCATAATCAAAGTTCCATCTTTTACCAAGTATATGCATATCCAAACATCAAAGAAACAAACCAAATAGAAACATGTTACTGTAGAAGCAAATTTCACATGGCTGGAGTCCTATATTTACCACACACATGATGCACTAATTGAATCACTAATTGGAAAAAGGAAAGGAAGTCTATTTTTTTCAAAAATAAGCTGAGATATACATTTAATTTTCATTGTCTACTCTTCAGTGAGTGGACACTCATTGAAGAGTGGAAATGGGAAGAAAAAACCAGTAATAACATGGAAAGTACAGCATTTTAAAGTTTGTAATTAGTGGAATAGAGAAGAGTGTCCAGACATTCTTTTGTTTTCCACTCACTAGTGTAGGAACCAGTAATAAATGTCCACAAATATTTTTATAGACAATCTTTCTAAGACTACACTTGGTTTGCTTTTCACTGGGGGGGGGGGGGGGGGGGGGAAGAAAAAAAGGGGGAAAAATGGCTTGTCGTGATGTTACTGAACGACATTTATATAAACATAAGAAAAAGTAAGGGCCCTACATGTAATTAGTTCCCAGTTGGATGATGCGTGATTGCTTAATACATGTCTCTTTCCTAATAACACCCTTTGTTTCCTGCCAGAGATATAAGACATGAACCATTTTGCAGCGTTTCCTGTTATACTGTAATATTTTAACTTACTTAAAAGGATATTGTGATTTACACAGTCAAATGCCTTTGACAGATCACAAAATATACCAGTTGCCTGCTATTTTTTGTCTAATGAATGAAGTACTTTTTCACTGTAAGTGTAGATAGCCTTCTCTATACCAGAACCCTTTAGAAATCTGAACTGCAACTTTGACAGTATGTTATTTGTGATAAGATGGTTATAAAGCTGATTGTACATTGTTGTTGTTGTTGTTGTTGTTCTTGTGGTCTTCAGTCCTGAGACTGGTTTGATGCAGCTCTCCATGCACATACAGTAAAGCTGCATGCCCTCGGGAAAAATTACTGCTGTACTTTCCCCTTGCTTTCAGCCATTCACAGTACCACAACAGCAAGGCCGTTTTGGTTAGTGTTAAAGGGCCAGATCAGTCAATCATCCAGACTGTTGCCCCTGCAACTACTGAAGATCATGGCACCTCCTATGCTTCCTGCACCTGAATGCTGAAAATAGAGAGAGATTGCAACCTGGGCAAGCAGGGTATTTGAGTTCACTTTGTTTATAGGTGGGCTGTTAGGATTAGCCACTTTTTATGAGTCTAGTACTTTTCTTGGTTGATTGTATGCTCACTCATGACTCAACTAACAATGTTAATTGCATGCATAGTTTCTCATTCTTCTGACTAATTCAATCACTGTGTGACCACTGTCAATTTATCTTTCCATGTTTCACACACATAGATTATGGTTCCTTCCCATCCTCTTAACCACCCAAACTTTGTTTGGATATTCAAATGTTAAGTTAGTACTGTCCTATGCCAGCATTTGTTAATTTTCTTATTCTCTGCATTATTTGTAATTGAACAGAACTAATAACAATTTGTTATTCATATATGTTAGCAGGGAACTTTGTAATAAACAGGGATTAATTAGAACCATTGTTTCATTAAACAGTAAGATCAACACCCTGTCATCTTTTGTGGTTTATAATGCAGTCTCATGTTCGCTATGGCTACCCCTGACCTATTGGTTCCATGTTACTTGAAACCTTTGGTGTTAAATCCAGATGAGTCCATAGAGAGTGATCCATAATGCAGTATTGGGTAGAGTAATTGATTTCACATAAAACAGAAGCTGGTTTCATTGTATGGTATTCTGTGGACTTACATCTATTTGATACTGCTTACAAATTTGAGTGTGAACAGTTTGACTTAAATGCATTGTAAGTATATTACTCATATTATGTTTGTTCACATCTATTTTCTCTTACTTTATTGTAGTTAATGGAGACTCCCAAACTTTTCATTGGATTGAGAGGACATTTCTAGTACAGTGATTTCCATTAACATGTATTGTTTGTAGTACCTGTTAATAACATGTGAACACATTTGTGTAACTACTGCAGCATTTTTGCATTGACAAGGCAAATAACTATGAAATGCAGACACTCCTGAAGCAACACGATTCAAAGCAGAATTATAAATGACATGATGTAAGAAATTGAATACCAAATCTATCAAAAGGTGTTAACATTAAGTTCTCCATTGAATGCCATGTAATACAGAAAATGGATGCAAACAGAAATGAAGTAGAGTAAAGGCAACATATCTACAATGCATTTACATCAGGCAGTTCACACACAGATTTGTAAGCAGTGACAAATACACATAAATCCATAGAACACTATGTGTTGAAAACAGCTTCTGTTTTGTGTGGAACAACTAAGTGTGGACTGATATACTCCACACAATGTTACAGATGTGAGCAGAAATCAAGCAGAATACAAGCAACACATTTACCATGCAATTTGGAGCACAATGCATACAAGAAATTGTAATCAGAAACACAATGCAATCAAACCAGCTTCTGTTTACTACAAAACAAAATCAATTATGGAAGAATTTAAATTGCCAATAAGAAAACGAGATGATGAATAATTGGTAAACTTGCAGCATTCCAAGTAGCAAACCAATGTCGTGTTAGTGGAAATTCCTGCAACTACTGCAGCATGTGTGTAATGCCAGTACTACACTATGAAATCACAGCTTCTCCCCCCCCCTCTTCCCCCCCCCCAACCTGACACCCTCTACCCACAGCTGTCAATCTTTGGTGGGCAGAGATTGCATCCTCTGTTTCCACAAAAAGCTCCTGAAATCTTGGTAAGGATATTGTGAACAACCTGCTACTACATTGACCAGCACAAAAAATGCAACACCCAATAAATAATTTGTAATGTTTGTTTAATTATCTATTTAATCAAGTTGAAGCACTTCTACCAATTTTTTGAGATGGGGTATGTTATTGACATTGTTTTGCGAGCAAACAATGAAGTGTTGAGTGTTTATTGTACTAGCCTGAATTTTTGTTTTACACACAACCTGGAAAACACATCGCTGAATATGAGCAAATAATGTTTTCCTACTGTTGTCATGCCTATTATTGTACCTTGAATTGTTCCTGTTTCAATCACACATGTTTGCAGGAACTTTCTGTGATTTTCATAATCAGATTTCTGGAGTAAACATGTTGTTAAACTCTGAACAAGCAGCAAACACTGTTGTTTTGGTGGAAGATGGCCACAGCCTGCATAAAGTTGCAGAAGTGTCAAGGACAACACCTTTTATGATTTCCAGAACTCTACAAAGCTACAGGGAAACTAGAGGATATGCAAGGAGACCAGCAACTGGCCTGAGATGAGCAACATTGCAGTGAGATAACCACTTGTTACAACTTCAAGTCCTTTGAATCTATCACACCACCACAACTGAAGCATGAAATTGACTCTACCAGGTTTGAGTGATCAATTTTAGTGAGAGGAACTTTCAAAGAAGACTGGAAAAAGCCAGTATTCAGTCCAGAACACCTGCTACAGGTCCACAACTCATCAGAGACCACTGCACTACTCGAGTACATTTTGCAAGGGGACATCTTGGCTGGACAGTGCAACAATGGGATCAAGTGTTGTTCACTGATGAGTCATGATTTGGCCTCTGGTTGCCTGACTGAAGAGAGGGTCTGGTTAAGACCAGGGGAAAGGTAATCAACTTGCAAATTCTCATCCAGGGTGGCTTTCAGGGTGGTTCTGAGATGGTGTGGATGGAAATCAATACAGTGGCAAGTATGGATTTGGTCTTCTTGGAGCATGGGAGCCTTGCTGCATGTCGGTATGTGGAGGAAATTATTCTTGAGAATTTTGTGCCTTTATCTCCATTTACTGGTGATGATTTTACACTAATTTACAACAGTGCATGCCCACATGTTGAGAGATTTGTACAGGAGTTCTTGGATGAAACAGTAATTCATGCTATGGGTTGGCCTGCTTGAATTCCTGATTTGAAGCCTATTGAGAACATTTGGGACTGGTTGGAAAGAAGAGCCCATCAGAACTATCCAGAGACTTTACAGGACCTTCAGAACACCCTTTTGGAAGAATGGGATATGATTCATCAACAGGACATTACTGCATTAATCAGGAGCAGCCCTGGAAGGTTGAATGCCATCATTAGTGCAAGAGATGGCAATACATGCTTTTGAAAACATGAACAGAGGTCTCTAAGATTGTCTCCATGGTCTGTGAAGTAAAGTGTGGAGTGTGTAACTTCAAAACAGATATTTATTACATTTATGAGCTTACTCAAAATTTCCTTGAAGTGTGCAGCTCTGGCTTAATTTGTTAAATTTGTTTATAATCACCTTTCCTTCTTCATTGATGGGCACTTAAATGGGACTGTACCACAATCTTCCATCATTAGACAAAGGATTAGGGTCAAAAAGTGTCACAAATTTAAAATAAATTTCAAATAATGGGAAATACAGGATGGATTGTAACAATACCAGGGAAGGAAAGTTGCTACTCACCATATAGCAGAGATGCTGAGTCGCAATAGGCACAATAAAAAATTCACACAATCATAGCTTTCAGCCATTAAGGCCTTTGTCAACAGTAGACACACACGCACACACACACTCATGCAAACGCAACTTGCACACACGTCTGCAGTCTCTGAACTACTGTGTGTGCAGTGTAGTTTCAGCTCTCTGAGACTGCAGACGTGTGTGAAAGTTGCGTTTGCGTGCATGCGTGTGTGTACGTGTGCGTGCGTGCGTGCGTGCGCGGTCTGTCTGTGTGTGTGTGTGTGTGTGCGTGTGTGTGTGTGTGTGTGTGTGTGTCTGTTGCTGACAAAGGCCTTAATGGCCGAAAGCTATAATTGTGTGAATCTTTTTACTGTGCCTAACATGACTCAGTATATGAAGTTTGGATTTAATTTGACATTTTCATTCTTTTATCAATTAAGGCTTCTCTAAAAATATCTATGCCTATATGAAAAACTCAACATTACTCTTCCTTTTGAGATTCAACAAATCTGTTAAATGATTAAACTTCTTCTGAGTATTCTATGAATTGGCATTACTTTGTGTTGTGACAGTGCCGCCACGACAGTACGTGCAAACGGCGATAGAGGCGCTCCGCAACTCGGCTGAGCGCGGGAGCGCCACCTAGCTACGAATGGCGCAGTGCCCATGTACGTCATGGCAGTCGAATACGAGATACTGAGCTGGTATCATGTAACCAGAGTGTTCCTAAGTGAGAGTGTTTGAATATCCGCGCAATATTGGTGATTAAAGGTTATAACACTTTTTGGCGACGAGGATGGGATATTTTCACTGCGTTGTGGATTTGTGTGTTCGTGACGGGGCAGACATGGAACAGCTTATGCAAGTGCTCATTGAACAACAAACACAGCTGACGGCTGCTATTCAGGCACAACAAACGCATCTGACGGCTCAACAAACACAGCTGACGGCCGCGATTCAGGCATTGTCGACGTCGCTTACTCATCGTCTGTCTTCCTCTTCTCCGCCTCTATTCCCTCCTTACGACGAGGCCGCCGAAGACTGGGAGAATTATGAGAAGCGTTTGCGGCAACACTTCTTGGCTTTCGGCGTTGTCGACGCCCCTATGTGTAAGTCGTTATTTCTATCTTGGATTTCCCCACGGATATATCAGCTGCTATATCAGTTAGCCCTTCTGCGGGAACCTGCCTCTCTGTCCTTCCAAGAAATGTGTGACTTATTGTCTAACTATTATCGAAAAAACACCCACGTCGTTGCCGCCCGCGTGGCGTTCTACCGGTGTCGTAAGCAGTCCCATCAATCTTACTGGGCTTGGGCGGCGGAACTACACGGTCTGAGTAGGAAATGGCAGTTTGTCACAGACACTCATCATGAGTCTTATGCTGATTCAGTGGTTAGGGATGCTATTCTACGGGCTGCTCCTGATAAAGAAGTTCGGCAACGTGCCCTACAACTGCCAAACCTGTCGTTGTCGGAAGTTCTAAGCATCGCTCAATCCTTTGAAGTTTCTCACGCTGCTGGCGCGCAAATAGACGCGTGGTGTGATGTGGGCGCTGTACAGTCAACTTTCTACACGGACAATTTGCCTGTTTCACAGGAGAACGAAGATGTGGCGGCGGTTCACTCGCGTAAACAACGTCGCGTTGGGCCGCAACGCTCGCAGCAAAAACAGCAACCTCAGAAGCAGGTTCGTTCCGCACTTCCTTCCACGTTGTTTCCTACAGCATGACAGGGCCGCGTGTCCAAGACGTTGGGCCACGTGTAATTCATGTAGGAAAAAAGGCCTCATTGCTTCTGTGTGTCAGTCCCCTAAAGTTCTCGTCGATGAGGACGAGGCATCGGACATGGATGTCCACTGTGTGCTTTCTCAAATAAATAAGTTGTTTGTTACTTTTCGTGTTCTGGATAAAGACATCCGCATGCAAGTGGACACTGGCTCTGCAGTAACTCTCATTAATTCTCGCACGTATTTGGAGTTGGGCTCCCCTCCTTTGTCCCCAGTTACGCGAAATCTGATAACTTATAATAAACAGAAAATTCCTGTCATTGGCCAGTTTGATGCTTCCACTGCCTACAAGTCTGTTGTTAGGCCCCTCACGTTTTATATGGTGGATCATGCGGGCACTGAAAACCTGTTCGGGTATGATGCTTTCCAGTTGTTCGGGTTCTCCATTGATGATGTGCACCTCATATCTGAGGATATTCCGTATCAACAGCTGGATGGATTGTGTTCTGAATTTTCGTCCGTGTTCTCTGCTGGTCTGGGTCGTGCCAAGGATTTTGAAGCCCACATTACTCTTAAACCTACAGCTCGCCCCAAGTTTTTCTGGGCACGCCCTATTCCGGTGGCGTTGCGTGCACCTGTCAAGGCTGAGATAGACAGGTTAACAGCTTCAGGGATTCTCCTTCCTGTTACCTCCAGCGAATGAGCCTCGCCAATCGTGGTGATTGTGTGGTGATTTTAAAGCCACTGTTAACGCTCAGAGCCTCATTGACACTTATCCTCTTCCCCATCCTGAGGAGTTATGTACCAAGCTCGCTGGGGGCCAGTTCTTTTCCAAACTTGACTTATCGGAGGCGTACCATCAGTTGCCGTTGGATGCTTCTTCCAAGGAATTTCTCGTCATCAACATTCCTTGTGGGTTGTATCAGTACCAGTGATTACCATTTGGCGTCGCTTGTGCGCCGGCCATTTTTCAGTGGTTTTTGGAACAGCTCACGGTTTCCGTTCCCGGCTGCATAAACTATCTGGATGACATTGCTGTCATGGGGGCCTCCACTGAGAAGCACCTTCGCAATTTGCGTTCACTGTTTCGGGTTTTGCATTCGGCTGGGTTGAGGTGCAATCTGGACAAGTCACAGTTCTCCAACCCTCCATTGTGTATCTTGGTTTCCACTTGTCCCGTGAGGGTATACGTCCTCTATGTCAGCACGTTGTGGCCATTAACGCTCTACCCCGGCCGTCTACGGTCAAAGAACTTCAGGCGTTTCTAGGCAAGCTTGCTTATTATCACAAATTCATTCCATCCGCGGCGGCGGTAGCTCATCCCCTGCATCGGCTGTTACGCACAAACGTCGCTTTCTGTTGGTCCAACGAGTGTGAGCAGGCTTTTGTCCACCTCGAGGCTCATTTGCAGTCGGCGCCTTGTCTTGCCACATTTCGTCTGGGTCAGCACTTGGTTCTGGCGACTGACGCGTCACAGTATGGCGTAGGGGCTGTTCTTGCCCACCGGTATGAGGATGGGTCTGAATGACCCATCGCCTATGCTTCCAAGACCCTCAACGATGCGCAATGGCGTTACTCTCAAATCGAAAAGGAGGTGCTCGCTATCATTTATGCTCTAAAAAAGTTCAGCGTTTTTTTGTATGGTTCTAAGTTTCACCTCATCACCGACCACAAGCCACTGGTCTCTCTGTTCAGCCCATCGGTGTCGCTTCCAGATAAGGTAGCCCACCGCGTGCATCGTTGGGCCTTATACTTGTCTCGTTTTCACTATGAGATTCACTATCACCCCACGGCCCAGTACGCCAATGCTGACGCATTGTCACGATTGCTGATGGGCCCCCACCTGGTTTTCGACCGTGATGAACTACTCTCTTTACACATTGATGAGGAAGAACGTTGTGCGGTCGAGGGTTTTCCACTTACAGGTTCGCAGGTCGCGTCGGCTACTGCACGGGACGCGGTCCTGCGTCAGGTGATCGGTTTTGTTCAACGAGGTTGGCCGGACAGGACCAAGGGCCAGGCATCAGATCCCCTTTGCAACTACCATGCCTTGCACCTTTTGTCTGTTCGTAATGGTGTTGTTCTTCTGGCCACAGATGGCGCATCTCCACGGATCGTGGTGCCAGCCTCTCTTCGCAAAGATGTTCTCAAACTGTTGCATGAAGGCCATTGGGGTATTTCTCAGACTAAGTCCCTGTTCTGCAGGCACGTGTATTGGCCCGGTATTGATTCGGACATCGCCCACATGCTTGCTGCGTGTGGTCAGTGTGCTCAACAACTGGCTGCACCTCGTACAATACCCTCTCTGTGGCCTGATCCGGTACAGCTGTGGGAACGGGTGCACACTGACTTTGCCGGCCCCTTCCTCGGTACTTATTGGCTAATGTTGATTGACGCCTTCTCGAAGTATCCGTTTGTTGTTCGATGTCTGTCACCCACCACTGCGGTGACGACGCTGGCTTTGTCCAAAATCTTTGCGCTAGAAGGTCTTCCATCCATGATCGTCATGGATAATGGCCCTCAGTTCTCTTTGCAGGCCTTCCATGATTTTTGTACTGGACAAAGGATTCATCATGTTACAGCACCACCCTTCCATCCGCAATTGAATGGGGAGGTCGAGCACCTTGTCCGCACTTTCAAAAGCCAGATGAAAAAATTCCTCAGTGATTTTTCCACAGATGATGCTCTGCTGCAATTTCTGAGTTCTTATTGCTTCACACCTCTGGGTGATCGCAGCCCTGCTGAACTCTTGCATGGCTGCCAAGTGCACGCTCTACTGCACCTGCTTCACCCTGTCACGCCTTGCGCTGTGTCCCCTAGTGCTGGAAAATACTCGGTGGGCGCCGATGTGTGGGCATGAGGGTTTGGGTCTCGCCCTAAATGGATTCCAGGGGTGGTCTAGGCTCTTCGCAGCCGCTGGCTTTGTGAAATACGTATGGAATATGGCACGGTTCTTCAACATTACGACCAGATGCGGCCACGAGTGGTGGCCATGCCGGTGCCACCACCCCTTCCTTTGTCTTCACCAGCCCTAGAAGCCAGTCCTGTTGCTGCCGCCGATCTACCTTACGTGTTGATGCAGCCGACGTCGCTACCGCTTCAGAGTACGCCGGAACCGGCCTCAGTCGCGACGCCGCCTTCTCCGGGACCCATCTCGCGGGAGCACTCTCCCAGGTCCACGACACCTATGGATGCTGCTCTGGAGTTTTCACCCATCATCTCGTCCAGGAGGCATGTTCCACACACGAGCTTCCGTCCTGGATATTTTCGACCATACTCTCGTGTCTCTCCGCCGGATCTTCTCGGGGCCTCACAAGAGGCCATAGATGTCTCCGCACTGTCCATGTCTCCAAGGAAGTGTTTTTTTTTTTTCATGGGGGGAAAAGTGTTGTGACAGTGCCACCACATTTAACAGTGCCGCCACGACAGTACGCGCAAACGGCGATAGAGGCGCTCTGCAACTTGCCTGAGCGCGGGAGCGCCACCTAGCTATGAACGGCGCCAGCCGCATGTCACAGCACGGCAGTCGAATACGAGATATTGAGTTGATATCATGTAACCAGAGTGTTCCTAGGTGAGAGTGTTTGAATATCCATGCAATATTGGTGATTAAAGTTTATAACACTTTGTTATCTTTACATCCGGACAGTGAATTTTCTAGACAAAATTGAGCCATGATCCCATCATCAACATTATTTTTAACCAGTTATTACAAATACATAAAATAAACCAATCTCACAGATTCTCTGCTATGCATGGTACTATTAAACATCCCTATCCAAAAGTCATTTTGCACTGTTTTTCTATCAACCAATTGTTGCCAAGAATCCAGCTACTGTTAGGCTTGAAGTATCTGTAACCAAAGCACTTGATGCAAACCTTTCTTTGACCAACTGAAATTGTAGTTGGGTTTGTCGTACTGTAGCATGACTTTGCTTTCCAATAGCAGTAACAATATGCTCTATGTTGTTAGCTGATGGGAAAAGACTGTTATTATAGTAATATCTTTAACTTGTTGTAAAATTCCCTCAATATAGTTATCTTTGCTCCCAGATTCAAGCCAAGCTGGAATTTTCTTGTCACAAACATTGAATCCATAGTAGCTGGCAGTAGATTTTCTTCATTGTTGGGGATATCTTCACACAACAGATCTCCTGTAATTTCATGTTTATTTAATTTATTTGTGTACCATAGCACAACCCATTATTTTTTCCTTAGTTTTGGAATAAGTCACTTCCAAAATTAAATTTATTTTAATGTGGATTTGTTAGAGAACCTCTGCTCCTCATTAGAACACCAAACTGTTAGCTTTCCATTTTCACACCTCTCAGTGTACATTTGCATATAACTCCTTCGATGATCATTACATTACCAGTCTCTCCTCATAACATTGTATCATGGTCAGTGATCATTATTCAGATGATGCTTGATGGATCTGTAACAGTTGATGACTTATGGCTGATGACTAGCTACTACTTACAGATTTGCACACAATCGAGGCCCATAGAAAAAAAAAGAAAGAAAATGCACACAGAGCCAGCAAGAATGATAAATTCCATGCACTGTCACAAAGATAGTCTTTCACCTCTGGGCAAAGCTTAACCTGCTGCAAGCAGGGCTGTCCCAAATGGGTTGTGTCATAGGTTCCCACCAAGGATGAGGGCACAGAGAGAGGGTGAATATAGACTGGAAGAGAAACCAAGAAAGAAAGGCACTTTAAGAATTAACTGGGAGAGGTAAGTGAGTTCCACTATACCTCATGCTTCTATTATTTGCCTACGGGAAGTTAAGAAATTACTACTAACAAACAAACATATATTGCCAACATGGTTTATGTGGCAACAGCACAATTGATTCATACAGCTGCCACCTACACATGCTGCCACCTACACACTTTGCTCATGTTCAGTAGTGGAGTTCGTGGTGCTACTTGCTGTGGTATTGTAGATCAAGAAGTAGACATTGATGCAACTGCATGAAGGCTCCCAGTCTTTCTCAGTTTCTGTTGCGTGAGGGCTGGATCACCATGTGACAGTCATGGAAACAAGAAAAGAAGATGGAGGGAATGTGTAATTTGCTGCAAGTAAAGTCTGTTCTTTATTATAAATCATAGTATGGTGCATGTGTCGCTCTTTGATGATGAAGGCCGTGGCCAACAACTCTATGTAAGCTTCTTTTAAGTGTGCCTTTTTGCAACTTAATGTGTCTTGTTTACAGTAAGTAACAATTTGTCTCGAACTACATTATTAATATTCCTATCTGGAGTTTCAATCAGATACCTAATCTACCTCTGCAGGCTCTTTCCAAACTTCCTCCTGTTGACATAATATATGGAAACAAACTATAAATATATTGTAAATGTTGTGCCATTTGCAAGTAATTTACAAATTATCTTCTTTACTAACAGTGGTCAGTGAAAAATAGTTGATGCATGATCTTGTAATATTGTACAGACACAGTATCAGCAGTAACACCAACCAAGTGTATTCTGCTCCCACATTAAGACATTCACAATAACAGTGGATGAAGTATAGGACAGTACAAAACCTCAGGATTATAGAAAACGCCAACATACAGTCTCGTAGGTGAGCATTCAATAAGCAAGTAAACATAAGTGAGGCCAAGGCCCTAGTGCACTGGGCTTCTATTGGGCTGTTGTACACATGGTACAGCATCTGCTGTGCGATCTGTCCAGGTTGCAAGCTGACCTCTAGGCCAGCCATGGGGACAATTGTATCGTGCGCTGTTCAATTATGCACACTCTCTTCAGAGCAGTGATTATTAAATTTTGGCTTGTGGGCTGCATGTGCCATGAATCAAGTGTTTATGTGGTCAGCAGGGCTCAGCTGTATTTTAGAATAATGTGCTTCTGGCAACTAACAGCAGAACTGTAATATGTCAGCTAAAGTTAAGAACTTCTTAAGAGTGTATTTTTCTTGCTCAGTAATAAACAGAAGTACTTACAGAGACTGTAATATTTTAAGATATTTTAGGCCATTGTCTTACAATGCAACAAATAAAAGAAAAATGACATTCAATGTGTTCAGTATGTATTTGTGACTGTCTCACACATTGCAGTTATTGTTATTAATCAGTATAGGATTTATGTAGGTTACCTAATAATAGTAAGATTGGTAGGGTGTGGTAAAGTGGCCACAATGGAAAAGTTTCCATTGTATATATTTAGCCCTAAGCAGCATTGCTGTTTGCCAAGAAGTGGTCACTCTAGTTCTAATTTACATCACAACTGTTATCAGTGACAGTGACAGAGGAAGTTTGTTCTGTTATTTTTTAATAATTTTTGTTGAGTTGTCTCATGTAAGATAAGTCATTTGTGTTATTCTTGTTTTCTCACACCTATGGGGAGTGTTTTTACCCACAAATGTAGTTTCTTATTGTTTATTTCAGTTGGATAGTTTTTTGTGTGGATCGTTAATGGCAACATGGCGACATGGTGAATGATTGGAAAAGTGGCGACATTATTCATTGACAAAACTGGTTAAGGTATTTACCAGGGTAAGAGTTAGTTACTTCCAAAAAACATGCATAATACAACAGATAAAACCTAAACTCTTTTATACACAATTCTGCCACCACCACTCTATTCCCTTTTGACAATTTTGTACTAATTAAGTTATATTATTTAAAACTGTGTCTGTTCTGTTATATTAGGCTCAATACAGAAGTCCAATTGAAAATGGTTTGCTGCAGCAAATTGGTATTCTTTCACATACTAGGGCATGAAGACGTCTAGGAAATGTAGCCAGACATCAGAAAAACAAACATAGGGTCCTGTTGCAATGGCACTGACACTGGCCATAGTACCTGCTTAGGTATGGAAAATTAATCGCTATGTAACACTTCAGAAAAGTACATGGAATTCCAGTGTATTATTTTCTTTTTAACTTGAAAACATTTGATTTGATACCTTATAATATAGAGATTCAAAATGTGTAAGTGGTAAACTTCTATCAGTAACCATGGTTTGGTGAAAAATGAAATTGTCTTTGAGTAGCCACTTTACCCATTCCCCCTTCTTCCTTTGTGTCCCAAGCTGTTGTCCTACAGTGTAAATATTCACTTTTAGGCAAAAAATTTGACAACCACTACTCTATAGGGTTGCAACACTCCTCCTCCTCAGGGAAAAATATTCATTGTGGAGATGTCAATGTCTCATTGGTTCGTGACACCTGCTGGAATGGAGGTTGTGCCGTCCAGGAGAATATGGTCTGAAATGGTACTGTTGCAGACAGATATGGCACCCACTCCCCCGTGAGAAGCCATGTAGGGGTAATGATTATGCAGTATCACGTCCACATGGCATTCGGCAGTGGAGGCAGTAGTGCAGGCACCGTTGGCAACAGGATCTGCGGAGATGGAGGCGGGTGAACACTGACTACTCCATCCGGCATCAGCAGCACCTAGAGTGAAGATGGCACAGGAGCTGAAGGAGATGCAATCACGCAGCAGAGTCCAGTGCAGATGGTGGAAGCAGCCACAGGGTGGAGGGCTCTCCGATGTGCAGATGGCTCCATGTGGCTGTAACTGGTCATAGTGTCATGACACAGAGGTGGTGGCCTTATCAAGTGATGGATGACTGCTGGTATGTACTTACAGCACTGGCCAAATCCACAGGTCTAGATAGGAGAACTCAAATAGAATCACTACATGGCGGGTGCCAGCAGGTGGCCGTGTAATGGTTGGAGTATCTGAAGCAGCCTATAGGGCTGCTGGCCATGAAGCAGCTGTGCTGGGACATGGTCACTGACTGGAGTGAACCTGTGTGAACTCAAGAACCTATTGAGGACTTCCTCAGGAGAAGACTGATTGGTATATTTTTTCATGTACGTTTTGAATGTACAGACCAGCCGCTCCACCTTGCCATTGGACTGTGGATTAGTGGGAGTAGCTATAATATGCTGGATGCCACCCTTGATACACAAATCTTCAAAATCTTGAGACATAAACTGCAAGCTGCTCTCCTTGCCAAGCATTTACAGCACTCTTTCCAAGGAAAAATTTGTTGACTAGGCCAATGAAAACTGATAGAAATGACATTTTTGGAAAAGTGTGTGTTGAAAGGATAGTGAAATGGACATGGTGTATTTACCAAAGTAGACAAGAAACTCAAATCCAGCAAGATAGAAATTGAAATTGCATGTGAGATTATGCAGGAAAGACTCAGTATCAAGGGTGGACTTAAAATGGTAATTGGATTCTTCTATCACCCACCAGACTCATCTCATTATGTAACTGAAAACTTTAGAGAAAAACTTGGTTCACTTGTATGTTAGTTCCCCAGTCATACTGCAATCATCAGTGCAGACTTTAATCATCCAACAATCAGTCGGGAAAATTATAGTTTTGTTAGTGGTGGTGTGATAAGATTTCTTGTGAAACATTACTAAATGACTTCTCTAAAAACTACCTAGAACAGATTGTAGGGAACCCCACTTACAATGGAAATATTTTTGGATCTAATGGCAATGAATAGACCTGTCCTCTTTGAGAACAGTCACATTGAAACTGGTATCAGTGACCACAATGTAGAGAAACTGTGGCTTATGTTTAAAAGAATAATTGAGCATGCAGCAATGTATTTGTATGTAGAACATTCATAACAGGAGGGAGCCTCCATGGTATACAGCCACTGCAAAGAAGCTTCTAAGAAACAGGGATTACTGCATAATACGTATCTACATCTACATGACTACTCTGCATTTTACATTTAAGTGCTTGGCAAAGGGGTCATTGAACCACAATCATACTATCTCTCTACTATTCCACTCTCTAACAGCGCGCGGGAAAAACAAACACCTAAACCTTTCTGTTCGAGCTCTGATTTCTCTTATTTTATTTTGATGATCATTCTTACCTACGTAGGTTGGGCTCATGAGAATTGTACTATTTATCGAGTAAATGAATTCCAATGGATTTCTTTTGGAACTGATGTGGATCACCTCACACTTTTCATTATTTAGCATCAACTGCCACCTGCCACACCATACAGAAATCTTTTGTAAATCGCTTTGCAGCTGATACAGGTCTTTGGATGACCTTACTAGACAGTAAATTGAAGCATCATCTGTGAACAACCTAAGAGAACTGCTCAGATTGTCACCCAGGTCATTTATATAGATCAGGAACAGCAGAGGTCCCAGGATGCTTCCCTGGGGAACACCTGATATCACTTCAGTTTTACTCGATGATTTGCCATCTATTACTACGAACTGCAACCTTCCTGACAGGAAATCACGAATCCAGTCGCACAACTGAGACGATACCCCATAGGTCCGCAGCTTGATTAGAAGTCGCTTGTGAGGAATGGTGTCAAAAGCTTTCCGGAAATCTAGAAATACGGAATCAACTTGAGATCTCCTGTCAATAGCGGCCATTACTTCGTGCGAATAAAGAGCTAGCTGCGTTGCACAAGAGCGATGTTTTCTGAAGCCATGCTGATTATGTATCAATAGATCGTTCCCTTCGAGGTGATTCATAATGTTTGAATACAGTATATGCTCCAAAACCCTACTCCAAACTGACGTCAATGATATAGGTCTGTAGTTCGATGGATTACTCCTATTACCCTTCTTAAACACTAGTGCGACCTGCGCAATTTTCCAATCTGTAGGTACAGATCTATCGGTGAGCAAGCATTGTATATGATTGCTAAGTAGGGAGCTATTGTATCAGCATAATCTGAAAGAAACCTATTCGGTATACAATCTGGACCTGAAGACTTGCCCGTATCAAGCGATTTGAGTTGTTTCGCAACCCCTAAGGTATCTACTTCTGAGAAACTCATGCTAGCAAATGTTTGTGTTTCAAATTCTGGAATATTCCATTCGTCTTCCCTGGTGAAGGAATTTCGGAAAACTGCATTCAATAACTCCACTTTAGCGGCACAGTCGTTGGTAACAGTACCATTGGCACTGTGCATCGAAGGTATTGACTGCATCTTGCCGCTTGTGAACTTTACATACGACCAGAATTTCTTCGGATTTTCTACCAAATTCTGAGACAATGTTTCGTTGTGGAACCTATTAAAGGCATCTCGCATTGAAGTCCGTGCCAAATTTTGTGCATCTGTAAATTTTAGGCAATCTTTGGGATTTTGCGTTCTTCTGAACTTCGCATGCTTTTTCCGTTGCCTCTGCAACAGCATTCGGACCTGTTGTGTGTATAAGTAAAAACATAGGGCTATAGGTAAAGAGATATTGAAAGACACATGTTTGGCTGTTAAGAGAGCAATGTGTGAAGCCTTTAATGACTACCGTAGCAGAATATCATCAAATGGTGCTTTACAAAACCTAAATAATGTGTGGTCATATTTCAGAGCTGTTAGTGGCACCAGAGTTAGTGTAGAGTCCCCAACGAATGAGGCTGGAACTTAAAGTGAGGGTAGTAAAGAAAAGGTGATATGCTTAACTCTGTTTTCAAATGTTCCTTTACACAGGAAAACTCAGGAGAACTGCCCCAATTCAGTCCTCATACCACTGAAAAGGTAAGTGAAACTTTTAAAACTGAACAAAGCTCCAGGGCCTGACAGAATTGCTATCAGATTCTATTCTGAATTTGCAGATGAATTAGCCCTTGTTCTAACTATGATCTATTGTAGATCCCTTGAACAAAAAACTGTGCCTATTTTGTGGAAACAAGCACAGATCACACCTGTCAACAAGAAGAGTGGTAGAAGTGATCCACAAAACTACCACCCAATATCCTTGAAATTGATTTATTGTACAATCTTAGAACACATTCTGAGCTCAAACATAATGAGGCATCTTGAATAGAATGACCTCCTCCATGCTACTCAGTGTGGATTCTGAAAATTTTGATCATGTTAAACGCACATCACACTTTTCCCATGTAACATACTGAAAGCTCTGGATCAAGGTAGGTAAATGCAGTATTTCTTGATTTCCACAAAGCATTTGACTCAGTACCACAACTATACTTATTGTCAAGAGTATGATTGAATGGGGTATTGAGTGAAAGTTGTGACTGGATTGAGGACTTACTGGAAGGGAGGACACAGCATATTATTTTGGTTGGAGAGTCATTGTCAGATGTAAAAATAACTTTGGGTGTGCCCCAGGGAAGTATGTTCATGTTGTATATTAATGACCTTGCTGAAAATATTAATAGCAGTAACTTCAGACTTTTTGCAGAAGATGTATTTATCTATAATGAAGTTCTGTCTGGAAGAAGCTGCTTAAATATTCAGTCAGATTTTGACAAGATTGCAACTTGCTTTAAATGTTAAAAACCATGAAACTGTGCACTTCACAAAATGAAATAAAAACATAGTATCCTGTGACTATAATATCAATGAGTAAATGTTGGAATTGACCAACTCATACACATATCTAGGTGTAACACTTTGTAGGTATATGAATGAAATGACATGGGTGAAGAAGCCTTCAGTTTATTGGTAGGATACTGGGGAAGTGCAGTCATTCCAGGAAGGAGATTACTTACAAATCACTCATGTGACTAGTTCTAGAATATTGCTGAAGAATATGGGGGACTTTGATCATATACAGAAAACGGCAGCATGAATGGTCACAGGTTTTTTTGATTCATGGAAGTGTGTCATACAGATGCTGGAGAAACTGAACTTACAGACCCTTGAAATAGATGTAAACTATCTTGAGGAAGTCTGATAACAAAGTTTCAAGAATCAGTTTTGTATGATGACTCTAGGAACATACTACAGCCCCCTGCATGTCACTCATACAGGCATCAGGAGGATAAGGTTAGAATAATCACAACATGCACAGAGGCATTAAGACAATCATTCTTCCTGCACTCCATACATTAATGGATGAGGAGAAACCCTAGTAACTAGTATAATGGGATGTACCCTCTACCGCACACTTCATGGTGGTTTGCAGAGTGTAGATGTAGATGCAGATGTAGATGACCATAGCTGCTGTGGATGTGGATGGGCAGTGAGCCACATAAGGAAATTTTGAGAAAGTGGCAGCTATTACAAGGCAAAAAGAGTTAAGAAATGGACCCACAAAATGAGCTTGAATATGCTGCCAGGAGTGCTGAGGAATGGCCCATCGAAAATAAAGGCTGTGGTGCCACTTAATGGGTTGCACATTGTGTGGAGACTGTCACATCACAAGGCACGTGACATCATTTTCAATGTCGAGCCAAAACATGTAGTGGTGGGCCAGTAATTTTGTACAAGAAACACCCCAGTGGTCAAGGTGGAGAAGGTGCATAATTTCCTGCTGCACTGTGTATGGGATCACAATCATGAATGGCCACTCTTCAGTAGCCTTCAAGAACTGAGAGGCAGTGGCAGAAAGCATAATAATTATGCATAGGATCTGATACTCGGCTTGGTGGTATTTCTGGCTGACTGTGGTGGAAAAATTGAACAACTTAATGTAAGACAGGATTGGGCATGACAGATGCTGAATTCTGAGAAGTGGCAAAGGGAAAACCATCCACAGTGTTTCGGTCTTTGACATCTAAATGTAAACACGACAGTCCATTCTGATCAAATGCTGAATCCGGGCCAATTGGCAACTGAGAAAGAGCATTCAAATTAGCATGTTGTGCTGTGGGTCAGCAACGAATCTCATAGTTACAGTACAATGAAAACAGAGCCCAGTATCGCAGGAAATGGACCACTTTGTCTGATAATGATGCTGAAGGGTTAATAAGAGAAACAAGAGGTTTATGATTAGTAATCAAATGAAATTTAGAACCATATAGGAAAACATGGAATGTTTAGAGTGCATGCACAATAGCAAGGGCTTCTTTTTCTATATGCAAGTAGTACTGTTGTACCAGATTCAGGATTTTGGAAGCATATGCAATAGTGCATTCAGAACTGTCCACATATTTGCGAATGAGAATGGCCCAAAGGCCATACTGTGAGAAGTCTGTGTGCAAAACAATATGTTGGCCTTGTTGGAAGGTAATCAACCTAGATTCCAAGAGTAATTTTGACCTTGGAAGTGTAGAAGCATGTTTGCAGGTGGGTGACCACTGGAAAGGAACATCATTATGTTAGAGAGCATGAAGTGGTTGGGCCAATGTGGCTACACCAGGAAGAAATTTATGGTAGTTCACAATCTCCCCGAGAAAAGTTTGCAACACATTGACATTGGTAGGACATAGCAAAGCTGTAACGGCATCAACATGCTGGTGAAAAGGCTTGACACCAGCATGCAAGACTTCAAAACTGACATAGACAATAAATAGCTGAAAAAAGTGTTATTCCACCAAGACAAATTTCAAACTGGTGGCCTGTAGTACCTTGAATGAGGCACAAAGGTTCCACAAATTCATTTGTTGTGGAACTTGAGGCCACAATAGCATCCAGGTAATTAATGCGCTGCGGCATTGAGGCTGTGAATGAACTGGGAGAACATGTTCAGAATCAACATCCAGAGGTAGTGGTAAGTAGACTTCTGAGAAGTCTGTTTTGGAAAAAAATATTGGCCTTGGAAAAAGGATAGGTGTTAATAATAGACTTTGAATTCACAGACATTTTAAAGGTTTTTGACAGTTACCAGTGGAGTAGGCCATTCACTCAAGAAGACAGGTGTGATAACACCTAAAGATGTAAGCTGATCCAGTTTCAATCTGACGTACTCCCATAAAGCTACTGGGACTGGGTGGGACTGGAGAAAATGGGGTGTGCCATCAGTTGCATTGTGATTTGAGCCTTAAGATCAATGGTACACTCTATACTTTCTGAAAACAGGCTAGATATATTCTGAACTGAGTGCGACAATTTGTTGGTATGGAACTTGATCCAGTACCAGATGCACTTTATCAGAAATAGAAAACCCACAAATTTTGAAAGCATCTAACCCATATAAGTTTTCAGTGTTGGCATCATACACTACTAGAAAGCTCAAACAACTGCTCTGTACACTATGGCAGTAGAAAAATGACCCAATAGGCTATAGGTATTTGTTGTCTGATATCTCACCAACTGATGAGAGATAGAGAGCAATTCCAGTAATTCAATATTCACCTAGGTTTGAGACTTTAAGAAAATCACTGCTTTACCTGTGTCTATTTGTATTTTCAACATCTTGTCCATCACACATACTTCAATTTAGAGCCTGTTTGGGGCTACCATCACTTGGGAAGTGCTGTTCACATTTATGTTCATGTCTGATGATGGAGGTTCAGAGTTGCACACAGATACAATATATTCATTTTTTTTTCTTTTTTTTTCTTTTTTTTTCTTTTCATATCACCCAATGCCTTGGAAACATGGCCTGCTCTTTACTTTTTTCTTAGGCATGATAGAAGAGAAGCAATGCTACTGCTGCTAGGAATGTCACTGTCCCATGCAGCATGGAGGCCATGGTTGCACAGCCATGATGTTGTCTTATCCCTGTGAGTTAACAGATGGCAGCTAAGAAGGAGAGCGAGCAACGGGCGCTACTTGACATGATGCTTCTATTTGTTTTCCTGCTGACCTAGATACTTCAAAAGAATCAGCAATGTTTAGAACACCTATGAGGGAGAGATTTTCATTTTGTAAAGGGTATTAACGAACTTACATATCAGAGACCAGGTGTGTTACAGCATTAACATCTTCGGTAACAAACTGGCAATGATGACTAAGCCCTTGAAGTTTTGCTGGCCTAACTCTCTATGACAGTTGTGGACACCTTTGACAACGAGAGAACTCAATGTGAGCAATAATTACATGAGTACATTTGCAAAGATGATTAGAGAGCAACTGACACATTTCATCTGAAGAGAGACAGTCAGGTTCCTGAAGAGGATCTAGCTGGCACAAAAAGTGGAAAGATGAGGAGAAATTTATGACAAAAGTTAAGACTTTCACAGTTTGGGGTCTGTGACTCCAAAAGCTTTAAAACATTGCTGAAGGCATTTTTCATACACATTACAATCTTCTGAAGACTTATCACATGGAGGAGATGGTCTGGGTTATGTCAAAAGTGGTGGAAACTGGCTCATCAATGAAGGTGCCAAATTTTTTAGTGCCATGTTGACAGCCTGCTGCTGGTCAGTGAAAGCTCACTATTTGCAAGTGAGAGCTCACTGTTGTTTGGTGATAACTCACTGTTGTCTTCAACAAGGGATTGAGTAACTTATTCCACAGACATTTGATTGTATATTGAATCAAAGAAACAAAACATGTGGAGTAGAATACCAAACTCATTGCCAAGTACACTATGTGATCAAAAGTATTTGGAAACCTGGCTGAAAATGATTTACAAGTTCGTGGTGCCCTCCATCGGTAATGCTGGAATTTAATATGGTGTTGGCCCATCCTTAGCCTTGAGGACAGCTTCCATTCTCACAGGAATACATTCAATCAGATGCTGGAAGGATTCTTGGGCAATGGGAGCCAGTTCTTCATGGAATGCTGCACTGAGGAGAGGTATCAACGTTGGTCAGTGAGGCCTGGCATGAATTCTGTGTTCCAAAACAACCCAAAGGTGTTCTATTGAATTCGGGTCAGGATTCTGTGCAGGCCAGTCCATTACAGGGATATTATTGTCATATAAGCACTTCACCACAGGCCGTGCATTATGAACAGGTGCTCGATCGTGTTGAAAGATGCAATTGCCATCCTCGAATTGCTATTCAACAGTGGGATGCAAGAAGGTGCTTAAAACATCAATGTAGACCTGTGCTGTGATAGTGCCACACAGAACAACAAGGGGTGCAAGCCTCCTCCATGAAAACCATGACCACACCATAACATCACCGCCTCCGAATTTTGCTGTTGGCACTACACACATTGGCAGATGACGTTCACCGGGAATTCGCCATACGCACACTCTGCCATCGGATTGCCACATTGTGTACCATGATATGTCACTCCACACAACATTTTCCCAATGTTCAATCATCAAATGTTTATGCTCCATACACCAAGCGAAGCATATTTTGGCATTTACCAGTATGATGTGTGGCTTATGAGCAGTCGCTCAACCACAAAATCCATGTTTTCTCACCTCCATCCTAATTGTCATGGTACTTGCAGTGAATCCTGATGCAGTTTGGAATTCCTGTGTTATGGTCTGGATAGATGTCTGCCTTTTACATATTACGACCCTCTTCAACTGTCGGTGGTCTCTGTAACTAAACAGATGAGGTGAACCTGTATGATTTTGTGCTTTATGTGTTACTTCATGTTTCCCGTTCACTATCACATTGGAAACAGTGGACCTAGGGATATTTAGGAGTGTGGAAATTTTATGTGCAGACATGACACAAGTGACACCCAATCACCTGACCACATTCAAAGTCTATGAGTTCTGTGGAGTGCCCCATTCTACTCTCTCATGATGTTTAATGACTGCTGAGGTCATTGATATGGAGTACCTGGGAGCAGATTGGAGCAAAATGTACCTAATTTGAAAAACACATGTTTTTGTGGGTGTCTGGATTTCTTTTGATCTTGTAACATTGTACAGACACAGTATGAGAATTAATACCAACCAAGTTTATTCTGCCACCACATGAAGAGATTCACAATAACACTGAACGAAGTACAGAACAGTACAAAGTTTCATAACTATAGAACAAAACAATATACAGTCTTGTAGGTGAGCATACAATAAGCAAGTAAACATAGGAGAGGCTGAGGGCCTGCCACAGTTGGCTTATATTGGGTTGCTGTGTACATGATACAGCAATTGCTTCACCATCTATCTAGGATGGGAGATGACCTCTTTAGGTTGGCTGTGGAGGCACATGTATGAAGCACTGTTTGGATATGCACTTTCACTCTATAGGGTTACTACACACAGCTAAATGGGAAGTACAATAGCTACATCACTGATGAGAGGCACATGAAAATGGCAAATAACATTGGCATTGAAGATTTCTAATAGTAGCAAAGTCTTTTAAGTTTCAAGTGTCAAAGGAATTTGTGATGTAACTGAATTTTTAGTAAATTTCCAGCTGAAAAACTTACTTATAAAACCCAATTATATCTTATTGTATCCTACTTCATCTTAGTGTTATTCCCTCTTAGAATCTTTTATGTCTCTCTCTCTCTCTCTCTCTCTCTCTCTCTCTCTCTCTCTCTCTCTTTCTCTCTTTCTCTCTTCTCTCTCTCTCTCTCTCTCTCTCTCTCTCTCTCTCTCTCTCTCTCTCTCTCTCTCTCTCTCTCCCTCCCCCCTCCCCCTCCCCCATGCCTGTTCTCTTCAGTGCTTAATGTATTGAAATGGAATGAGTGTAGAAACCGTCTTCTTTTCTCCAAAACCAGTTTAATGATGACTATTATTGTTTAAGAGGCAAACAGCCTTACCACAGTGGTAACACCGGTTCCTGTCAGATCACTGAAGATAAGCACTTTCATGCTGGGCTAGCACTTGGATGGGTGACTGTTTGGGGTTTGCTGAGCATTGTTGGCAAGCAGGGTGCACTCAGCCCTTGTGAGGCCAGTTGAGGAGCTACTTGACTGAATACCAGTGGCTCCACTCATGAAAACTGACTACAGCTGAGAGAGTGGTGTGCTGACCTGAGTCCCTTCCATATCCAGATACAGTGAGCTTATTGGCTGCAGATGACACAGCATCTGGTAGGCACCGTTAGGCCATCTGACACCTTTTAAGATGGAGTCTACTTTATTACCGTTTAAGAAAATTGTGAACATGGGAATTGGGGTGCAATGCATATCACATATTCCCACATTTGTAAATTCTGCGGTTACCGTGATTGAAACAAGAACTTGTTTTACCAGTTTCATATCATGTCATCATTCTCATTGACTGCTGGAATGAACAGCAAGGGGAGATAAGTGAATGAATTCTTAATATCTTGTAAACATGGTGAGAGACAGCAGAACCCAGTGGATGTACACCCACTCATTCACAACAAATATTATAATGTAACAAATTAGTGCTTCAATCCTGCTGAGACAGTTCACCAAGATGTTTTGTCACAGACCTCTTAAATCTACAAATCATTGAATCTGTGAGTGTTGCCTTATTGGCTTTTGCTTCCAGGAAAGTAATAAGGTTTGTTCAACATGAGGGGCACAGAAAGATTTGTGCCATCTCACCTGAATCACCATACTATTATCTGAATAATTCCTTTCAGCTCCATTCAGTTGTCTTGATGCAAAAAGCAATAAGACATTTCTCTCCATTGACTCCCTGACTCAAAATGCCCCCAAGACTATAGTTTGACATATCTCATGATAATATAAGTTCATTCAAAAATGTGGAAACACCAACAAAGGACGCCACAACAACACACTACGTTACTCATCAAATGCCTCTGACATTCCTCGGACCACAAAAATTTAATACTTTTCTTTAGTAACTGCATAAGTGCTTTTACTTTATCTGCAAACCCCTTCATGAATTTTCTTTAATAGTTTGTAAAGAGTAAGAAAAACTGTAATTCTTCGCTCATTCCTAGCATTGGAAAATCCCTTACCACCTGTACTAATTTTGGACCAGTCCTCACACCCTCCTCACTAATTACATGACCTAAGTAATTCACTTATTTGAATACAAACTGACATTTTTTAGAACACTCTGTCAATGAGCTGCCTGTAATGTCTCGAATATTTCCCTCAGTTGTTGCCTGTGTCCCTGCATATATCCTCAAAAGAGATTATAAGGTGATCCAGATACTCTAAATGTTGATGAGGCTTCAATACATTTTGAAACTCTAACAAATTCTGGAATGTTGCTAGTTCATTCTTTAAGCCAAACAGCATTCTTCTGTACTGGTAATGCCCCCATAGTACTGGAAACACAGTCTTTACTCTATTCTAACACCAGGAGAAAGGATGATCTTCACTATGCAGGGTTAAATCTGACTTTGGCACAGAAAGGGGTAAATTATGCTGCCACAAAAGTCTTTGGCCACTTACTAAACAGCATCAAAAGCCTGACAGATAGTCATCCAACATTTAAAAATAAATGAAAAGAATTTCTAGATGACAACTCCTTCTACTCACTGACAAAATTTTTAGATATAAATTAAGGGAGGGAAAAAAACCTAGCTTAAACATTAGTGTCATGCAATATTTTGTGTAATGTAATATCTTGTACAGACATCTTTTATTAACCAGACACATTTCACATCATTACAAAGTGTCGTATTCATGATCTATGGAACAAGTATTAATCTAATCTAATCTCCGGGACCACTTTAATTGATGGTATCTACTCTTCAAGTCCATTGTCAATAAATACAGGGTGTTTGAAATAGGACTTTACAACTTTGAAAATTTACCTGAATTAATTCATAGTGCCTACAGAGATGATTGTAGTGTCAATTTGTATGAAAATACATCAAGTTTTGGCTCTTAGTTTGCTAGTGCCGAATCACTCCATAAAGGGTGCTAGCAGCAGTTACATTAAAGATGGTTGCCTGCACTGGACCCAAGCATGCTAGCTGTGTGTTTTGGTTTGAAGAATTGAAGTCAGTGACAACAGTTCAGCTTAATTTCCATACCAAGTATGCTTAAGATCCTCCTAGTAGGTCTACAATTTATGAGTGGCATAAATGTGTTACAGAAACAGGGTGCTCTGTAAGATATGGGAAATCATCAGGTCATTCAAGCATATCTGACAACATCGTTGAGTGAATAAGACATTTTGTCAATAGCACTACGAAATTGACCCAGTGTGCATCTCATCAACTGAAAATCACACATGACTCTTTGGCTTGTGTTGAGATACAATTTGCATTTGAAACCATATAGGTTGATGATCGTACAAACAATAAAAGACACTGATAAAATCTGTTGCAAGAACTTCTGCATGGATATGTTAAATCAATTACATAATGATTAACATTTCTTGGACAAAATCATCTTTCCTGATGAGTTGACTTTTCATTTAAGTGACAAAGTAAACACACACATAACTGTAGGAATTGGGGCAGTGAAAATGCACATCTTGTTCGTGATAGCCCTAAACTGAACATGTTTTGTACACTGAGCAAGAACAAAGTGTATGGCCCCTTTTTTCTGTGAGAGAACCATCAACAGGATAGTATAGCTGAATATGTTACAACAATTTGATACCACAGACTGATGAGGATGACAAGGAACAAAATGTTTACTTCATGCAAGATGATGCATCACCCCACTACCTGGCTGACATCTGAGATTTTCTCTGACACCGCCAGAATCATCAGGTCATTCAAGCATATCTGACAACATCGTTGAGTGAATAAGACATTTTGTCAATAGCACTACGAAATTGACCCAGTGTGCATCTCATCAACTGAAAATCACACATGACTCTTTGGCTTGTGTTGAGATACAATTTGCATTTGAAACCATATAGGTTGATGATAATATATATATATATTAAAAACAAAGATTCCAAGACTTACCAAGCGGGAAAGCGCCGGCAGACAGGCACATGAACAAAACACACAAACACACACACAGAATTACGAGCTTTCGCAACTGGCAGTTGCTTCATCAGGAAAGAGGGAAGGAGAGGGAAAAATGAAAGGATGTGGGTTTTAAGGGAGAGGGTAAGGAGTCATTCCAATCCCGGGAGCGGAAAGACTTCCCTTAGGGGAAAAAAAGGACAGGTGTACACTCGCACACACACACACACACACACACACACACACACACACACACACACACACACACACACACACACACACATACACATATCCATCTGCACATACACAGACACAAGCAGACATATTTAAAGGCAAAGAGTTAAGGGCAGAGATGTCAGTCGAGGCGGAAGTACAGAGGCAAAGAAGTTGTTGAAAGACAGGTGAGGTATGAGCGGCGGCAACTTGAAATTAGCGGAGGTTGAAGCCTGGCGGATATCGAGAAGAGAGGATATACTGAAGGGCGAGTTCCCATCTCCGGAGTTCGGATAGGTTGGTGTTGGTGGGAAGTATCCAGATAACTCGGACGGTGTAACACTGTGCCAAGATGTGCTGGCCGTGCATCAAGGCATGTTTAGCCACAGGGTGATCCTCATTACCAACAAACACTGTCTGCCTGTGTCCATTCATGCGAATGGACAGTTTGTTGCTGGTCATTCCCACATAGAAAGCATCACAGTGCAGGCAGGTCAGTTGGTAAATCACGTGGGTGCTTTCACATGTGGCTCTCCCTTTGATCGTGTACACCTTCCGGGTTACAGGACTGGAGTAGGTGGTGGTGGGAGGGTGCATAGGACAGGTTTTACACCGGGGGCGGTTGCAAGGGTAGGAGCCAGAGGGTAGGGGAGGTGGTTTGGGGATTTCATAGGGATGAACCAAGAGGTTACGAAGGTTAGGTGGACGGCGGAAAGACACTCTTGGTGGAGTGGGGAGGATTTCATGAAGGATGGATCTCATTTCGGGACAGGATTTTAGGAAGTCGTATCCCTGCTGGAGAGCCACATTCAAGGTCTGATCCAGTCCCGGGAAGTATTCTGTTACAAGTGGGGCACTTTTGGGGTTCTTCTGTGAGAGGTTCTGGGTTTGAGGGGATGAGGAAGTGGCTCTGGTTATCTGCTTCTGTACCAGGTTGGGAGGGTAGTTGCGGGATGCGAAAGCTGTTTTCAGGTTGTTGGTGTAATGGTCGAGGGATTCAGGACTGGAGCAGATTCGTTTGCCACGAAGGCCTAGGCTGTAGGGAAGGGACCGTTTGATATGGAATGGGTGGCAGCTGTCATAATGGAGGTACTGTTGCTTGTTGGTGGGTTTGATGTGGACGGATGTGTGCAGCTGGCCATTGGACAGATGGAGGTCAACGTCTAGGAAAGTGGCATGGGATTTGGAGTAGGACCAGGTGAATCTGATGGAACCAAAGGAGTTGAGGTTGGAGAGGAAATTCTGGAGTTGTTCTTCACTGTGAGTCCAGATCATGAAGATGTCATCAATAAATCTGTACCAAACTTTGGGTTGGCAGGCTTGGGTAACCAAGAAGGCTTCCTCTAAGCGACCCATAAATAGGTTGGCATACGAGGGGGCCATCCTGGTACCCATGGCTGTTCCCTTTAATTGTTGGTATGTCTGGCCTTCAAAAGTGAAGAAGTTGTGGGTCAGGATGAAGCTGGCTAAGGTGACGAGGAAAGAGGTTTTAGGTAGGGTGGCAGGTGATCGGCGTGAAAGGAAGTGCTCCATTGCAGCGAGGTCCTGGACGTGCGGGATATTTGTGTATAGGGAAGTGGCATCAATGGTTACCAGGATGGTTTCTGGGGGTAACAGACTGGGTACGGATTCCAGGCGTTCGAGAAAGTGGTTGGTGTCTTTGATGAAGGATGGGAGACTGCATGTAATGGGTTGAAGGTGTTGATCTACGTAGGCAGAGATACGTTCTGTGGGAGCTTGGTAACCAGCTACAATGGGGCGGCCAGGATGTTTGGGTTTGTGAATTTTAGGAAGTAGGTAGAAGGTAGGAGTGCGAGGTGACGCTGGGGTGAGGAGTTTGATGGAGTCAGGTGAAAGGTTTTGTAGGGGGCCTAAGGTTCTGAGGATTCCTTGAAGCTCCGCCTGGACATCAGGAATGGGATTACTTCGGCAAACTTTGTATGTAGAGTTGTCTGAAAGCTGACGCAGTCCCTCAGCCACATACTCCCGACGATCAAGTACCACAGTCGTGGAACCCTTGTCAGCCGGAAGAATGATGATGGATCGGTCAGCTTTCAGATCACGGATAGCCTGGGATTCGGCTGTGGTGATGTTGGGAGTAGGATTAAGGTTTTTCAAGAAAGATTGAGAGGCAAGGCTGGAAGTGAGAAATTCCTGGAAGGTTTGGAGAGGGTGATTTTGAGGAAGAGGAGGTGGGTCCCGCTGTGATGGAGGACGGAACTGTTGCAGGCAGGGTTCAATTTGGATAGTGTCTTGGGGAGTTGGATCATTAGGAGTGGGATCAGGATTGTTTTTCTTCGTGGCAAAGTGATATTTCCAGCAGAGACTACGAGTGTAGGACAGTAAATCCTTGACAAGGGCAGTTTGGTTGAACCTGGGAGTGGGGCTGAAGGTGAGGCCTTTGGATAGGACAGAGGTTTCGGATTGGGAGAGGGGTTTGGAGGAAAGGTTAACTACTGAATTGGGGTGTTGTGGTTCCAGATTGTATTGACTAGAATTTTGTTGTGTTGGGGGGAGTGGAGCTGGAAGTGGGAGATTGAGTAGATGGGAGAGACTGGGTCTGTGTGCAATGAGAGGAGGTTGAGGTTTGTTGGAAAGGTTGTGGAGGGTGAGTGAGTTGCCTTTCCGGAGGTGGGAAACCAGGAGATGGGATAGTTTTTTGAGGTGGAGGGTGGCATGTTGTTCTAATTTGCGGTTGGCCTGTAGGAGGATGCTATGTACAGCCGGTGTGGATGTGGGAGAGGAAAGATTGAGGACTTTGATTTGGGATAGGAGTTGACGGGTGTGTTCATTGGCCGAGTCGATGTATAGGTGAAGGATTAGGCGGGTGAGGGCTATGGATTGTGCTGTTTGGAACTGGTATAAGGACTGATGGAAAGAAGGATTGCAGCCAGAGATGGGAACTTTAAGTGTGAGGCCTTTGGGAGTAATGCCAAATGTCAGACAAGCCTGAGTAAATAAAATATGGGAGCGTAATCTGGCTAGGGTGAAGGCATGTTTGCGGAGGGAATGTAAATAAAATTTAATGGGGTTGTTGTAGGGATGTTGTGAGGTTGACATGGTATTGGTAGGTGGAAAGGGTAATATGAGGTTAAAGTGAAAGTAAAGAGAGATTTATATAGGGAGAGATAAAGGTGTGAAAAAAGTCGAAAAAGTGTTGGTTTGAGATGAGCTATGTTGATCATGTGCTGAACTTAGGTTGGTGAACAACAATGGGTGCAAAGGTTGGGTAGTTATGTTGTCTCCAGATCACGTTAAAGGGTGGGGAAATTCAAGAAAATTTCGAGAAATTCAAGAAAATTTCAACAAAAAAATTTTTTCGAAAAAAGTTTCGAAAAAATAATTTGCGAAAAAATAAAATTCGAAAAAAATTTTTGAATAAAATCTCGAAGAATATGTGTGTAAATGTATTCAAAGGACTGGATATGTACTGGCAGGTTATGATAATGAGGCTAACAATTGTTTGATGAAGAAATAATAACGTGTAAACCTGTGGGAAGCTGCTAAAAAATGATCGGTTTTGTGGGAAAAACGGGAATGGAAATAAAACGAAAGTTGTTGGAAAAAAAAAAGAAAAAAAAGAGAAAAAAAAAACTGAGATGGTTGTGTAATGGGTGAAAGGAACTGAAGCTGTGAAATAGTATTCACGAGTTTACACGAAATGTTTGTAAACTTGGAACAATGGATTTTATAGCAGCGGTTATGTTGAAAGCGTTGAAAATTTTAGGTTATGGTTTGGAAGTAAATTACGTATTATTGAGTATAATTAGGCAGGATAAAATGTATGGTAGATTATGGAAAAATGGAAGATGAATACAAAGTGGAACTTCTTGTACAAACGAAAAGAGAAAGTAAGACGATAGAGAAGATTTCGAAATGCAACAGAGACAATAACAAACGTAATTGTTGGGTTCAAATTAATGACGATGTAAATAAAACAGAAAGAAACTTCCACATGGGAAAAATATATTAAAAACAAAGATTCCAAGACTTACCAAGCGGGAAAGCGCCGGCAGACAGGCACATGAACAAAACACACAAACACACACACAGAATTACGAGCTTTCGCAACTGGCAGTTGCTTCGTCAGGAAAGAGGGAAGGAGAGGGAAAAATGAAAGGATGTGGGTTTTAAGGGAGAGGGTAAGGAGTCATTCCAATCCCGGGAGCGGAAAGACTTCCCTTAGGGGAAAAAAAGGACAGGTGTACACTCGCACACACACACACACACACACACACACACACACACACACACACACACACACACACACACACACACACATACACATATCCATCTGCACATACACAGACACAAGCAGACATATTTAAAGGCAAAGAGTTAAGGGCAGAGATGTCAGTCGAGGCGGAAGTACAGAGGCAAAGAAGTTGTTGAAAGACAGGTGAGGTATGAGCGGCGGCAACTTGAAATTAGCGGAGGTTGAAGCCTGGCGGATATCGAGAAGAGAGGATATACTGAAGGGCGAGTTCCCATCTCCGGAGTTCGGATAGGTTGGTGTTGGTGGGAAGTATCCAGATAACTCGGACGGTGTAACACTGTGCCAAGATGTGCTGGCCGTGCATCAAGGCATGTTTAGCCACAGGGTGATCCTCATTACCAACAAACACTGTCTGCCTGTGTCCATTCATGCGAATGGACAGTTTGTTGCTGGTCATTCCCACATAGAAAGCATCACAGTGCAGGCAGGTCAGTTGGTAAATCACGTGGGTGCTTTCACATGTGGCTCTCCCTTTGATCGTGTACACCTTCCGGGTTACAGGACTGGAGTAGGTGGTGGTGGGAGGGTGCATAGGACAGGTTTTACACCGGGGGCGGTTGCAAGGGTAGGAGCCAGAGGGTAGGGGAGGTGGTTTGGGGATTTCATAGGGATGAACCAAGAGGTTACGAAGGTTAGGTGGATGGCGGAAAGACACTCTTGGTGGAGTGGGGAGGATTTCATGAAGGATGGATCTCATTTCGGGGACCCACTGTCCTCTGGCTGGAGTTTGGTGATGACTGGTGCGGGAAACTGATCAGTGATGCTGTGACTCAGTGCAGGTTTTAGCTGGCCTGATGCCAGCTTGAACCAATGGCTGTAGCTGATGCTGCCCAATCGTCTCATCTTCTGTCATGGTGGTGCTGCTGGACTCTGAATGGATCTGCCTCTAAATTCAGACCAATTTATATGGCTCAGAGTACCTTTGTTATATCATCCAGCCTACAAACATGTAGTTCACAACAAGGGTCTTTCCCTGGTCATCATTCTGCTTGCTTCAGCTGTTACCACTGCACAATGAAACTTTCCACTGTGTACAGCTAGTTTGTTTCACAATCTTTCTGCATATGTGTTATTCTGACCCACATGACACCACACTGCACTTACCATGGTTGCTACTACAATACTTCTTGGTAGCTTCTTACAACTTCTTACTAACCTCACTGAAAACTGTGTAACAACACTGCAATAAGAAAGATGCATCACACTATAGTCACTTCAAAAAGTCAGCATGCTCCCTTCCTTGATTATTTTAATTGGTTGGTAGTGATTTCAATGGCTTACTATCATGTCTTTGTCTCATATTTTGAAGCCAAATGAATTGCAGAATTGTCTTAGATTTAACACTTTGAGGACTGGGCAGCCAGAGTGTAGTTCATGTGGCTAATAATGCACTTTCAATAGTTTGTCTGAGTTTTTTTGTGGCATCTTCTTCTGCATATCATTTAAGTCAGTTTATTGTGTATGAAAGATGCTTTTTTTTTTTTAAAAAAAAAGAAATACTGCAAACATAGAATTAAATCAATGAATATTTTTTTAAATACTGAAATGAAAATACATTTTCTTGACTAATTGTTTTTTTCTTTTGTTTCCTAAAAGCAGATAGAATTAGAAGTTGTTGGCACTAAGACCAAATCTATTTGAATATGTAGTTTACATAGTTTCAGTTGCTTTGGTATGAAAAAATTTGAAGCATTTTGGAAAACAAAATCATAAATTATGTATTTTGCACCAGAGCTGGGTACCTTTTCTTCAATTTTCCTAGATCTTGCTTTGCTTCATTCTGCACAAACCTTACATCTCCACTATGGAAATTCTGACATTTTTGCAGTCAGAACCAATTTAAGGAAATATCCCCCATTGAGTATGTTTATAGGTGAACTATTTTGAATGGAAGTTGGTTCAACCAGGTTTCCTTTTATCCTCAAAGCTGCTGCCAATTCAATAATGAATTTAGCAGAATATTTGCTAGTGGGTCTTAACTTCTTACATGAAACATAGAAATCCATAATAATTACCATGAAAGTGTGAAAAATAACTTTCTTTCACCACTTTGTTTGCTTCATTTCAAAAGATTAGTTGCCCATTATCTGGTCACTGTGATCCACACCAGCCTTGTTTTCATTATAACCCAAACCACACGCAAGTTTCATCTTCTATATATTTCTTAATTTTGTTCTGATTTTGACATCTGATGCACTCATTTTGTGTTTTGTTATCAAAAGATATATATTGCTAGTGTTTTTCCATTTCACAAACAGCAAGTTTTCTCATCTGCAAAATGGAAGTTTACTTTTCTCACCTTCTGTGCAGTTAGATTATTAGCTAGCCCTTTTTTATTTTTCAGCTCTGCACTGTACCACCATCTCAAAACTGAATAAAAGCATTTGGAAATGAAGTCTGCAAGTATCTTTCGTCTTACTTTTCCGCCATTTTGTATCATTACTTATGAAGCCCAAACGTCTCCAGTTACCTTTCTGTTCTTCACACTATGAAGACTTTATACACCTCAGTTGGCATTATTTCTGTAATATTGTTTTTTCATTGTTAACCTTCTGGATTCCTGATTTGTCTACAGAAGTGCACAAACTTTTAAAGTATTTGCACACTTTTGAAGGAGAGAGGAAGGGAGGAAAGAAATTTTAGGGTGTAGTATTGTTTCAAATACAGTGTCATTTAGAAACAGAACACAAATCTCAGGCTAGAGAAGGATGGAGCAGCAAATCAGCCATGCCCTTTTACAAACAAGCCATCCTGACATTTGTCTGGAGTGATTTCAGGACATCATAGAAAAATGAAATCTGGATACCTGGTTGTACATTTTTCTCATTATTTTTAGTTATTGATGCCACTACCACATTAATTGTCCACCCGTGGTAGCTGAGTGGTCAGCGTGATGGATTGTCATACCTAATGGCCCGGGTTCGATTTCCAGCTGGGTCAGAGATTTCCTCCGCTCAGGGACTGATTGTTGTGTTGTCCTTATCATCATCATTTCATCCTCATTGACACGCAAGTCACTGAAGTGGCATCAACTAGGAACACTTGCACCATGCAAACGGCCTACCCAGCAGGAGGCCCTAGCCACATGGCATTTCCATTTTACCACGTTAATTGATGAAATGTGATGCTTACCCAACTTAAGTTTCTACAATTGTTGTTTTTCATTGGTTCTGTTACGTAAATTTCGATAATGTTCTCATATCCACTTTGAGATATTTGCAAATTGTTTTGTACAATTTAACATATTGTACGACAATATTATGAAAGGGATACATTGCTGCTCATCATTTTACAGAGATGTTGAGTTGTAGATACAACAAAAATGCTGTCAAAAAAGTAAGCCTTCAAAGCCTTCAGCAATAAAGGCATCCAACACACACACACACACACACACACACACACACACACACACACACACACACACACACATATTACCACAGACTCTGGCTGCAAAAGCGTATTGCATCATGTTCTATTAATCATTTACTTAAAGTCTTACCTTCTATTTAAAGTATACCTTATTCCATTTGAGATTTTCTTTGGTGCCACCTCTTTTTTTATTTTTTTTTTACCACCAACATTTTTTCCATTTTTGACTCGTACTTTTGTCAAACAATTGTCATTTTTATCTGTGTCACTGAAGTCACTGAAGTTCTAAGAATCAGAGCTAAATGTTTAATTTATTCTGGTTTTCCTGTGTGTTATTTATTAATATGAAGCATTAACACAACAAAGTTTGTTTCTTTCTAGCTATGTGAAATATGCTTTCTGTCATTCTGGCATATTTCTTATCACAAAATTGTTCAGTAGTTTTATTTTCTCTAAATAAAATCTCCTGTCATCATATTCTGGTGGCATCATCTGTCATTTATCAGTTTCTGTAACCCTTCATGCAGGTCATCTACCTCCTCATCTGGAACTCAGTACAATGGCAATGCTTGGATGAACCCCTGTGGAATGTCATTATTTTTCTAATGAACATTACTATTCCATCTCGATTCCTTCAGTATCAGTAATATAGTACTAAATTTTCTTGTTTACAATAAAGTGTGTGCTTGAATCTACTCTCTTCTCTGAAGTTCCTACACAAATTCCAAAGAAGTTGCAGAAATAATTACACTGCTAAAATTCAGAAATTCTTCATGCTATTTTAGTGTTCCAGGAGAGTATAAAAATTTTATGCCAGTTTGATGGACTACATTTGAACTCTATCCTTACACTACATGAAACTGTTACATCTGCTGAAAATGAAAGGATACAGCTCAAGTTGACCATTTGAAAAATAAAAGACACAACTTTTATCTACCTACATTGGTTCAATGAAAACATTTTTGGTCTTATTCCTATAAACCATCATGTTATGTAATTTGAATAAAGTTAATCATAAGCTGCTCTTACCAGAAACAGATGATAATAAATTTAGATTGAATGGAACATCACTGTTGTTGTGAGGTCTTCAATATAAAGACTGGTTTAATGAAGCTCTCTATGCTAGTCTTCCACAAGAGAGATCTTGTGCAAGGCACTTCATTTCTCCATAAAAACTGCAACCTTTAGCCATTTCAGCCTGTTCACATTAACCAAGACATGGGCTCACGCTTACAATTTTTAACACCACTCCCCCTCCCTCAGTTCCCTCTATTACCAAACTGATGATTCTTTGGTATCTCAGGATGTGCCCTATCAACCAATCCCTACTCTGAGTCAAGTTGTGGCATAACTTTATTTCCAATCCAATTTGATTCAGTATCTATTCCTTAGTTATTCAGTCATCCATCTAACCTTATGCATTCTTCTGTAGCATCACATTTCAAGTCCTCCTACACTCTCTTTGTTTGACCTATTTATCACCCATGCTTCACTACAAGTTCAATGATGTACTCCAGACAAATACATTCAAAAATGAGTACCTAAGATAAACTGATATCCAATATTAAATATTTTATCTTTTTCAGAAAATGATTTTGTCTCTTGTCATCTTGCATTTTATATCCGCCTCATTTCAGCCTTTATTGTTTTTTCACCGACTCTGTACAGTGTCTCAGTTCCCACTGTAATTCTTTCAGCATTGGCTAATTTAATTCTTGACTAAACTCCATTACCTTCATTTTGCTTTTATAGGTATTCATCTTATAAACTCTTTTCAAGACACTATCCATTTCACATGACTACCTTCCAGGTTATTATATAAGAATGTCACACAATATGTCTTTACAGCAGAGACTGTAGTCATAAGTGTGTGTGTGTGTGTGTTTGTTTGTTTTGCCTAATTCTGAAGAAGGCCTTTTTGTCTGAAAACTTTCTTGTTTTGTTGTACCTATCTGCGACATGACATCTCTACCATATGGTGAGTAGCAATCTGTCCTTTTCATAATATTGCTACACAATATGTTAAATTTAAATAATTGCAAATATCTCAGAGTGGATACAGGAATATTACTGAAAGATATGTAACAGAAACAATGAAAATGAATCAGTGTAGAAACTTAAGCTTGGAGAGCATCACTTGTCATCAATTAATATGGCAGTGACACCAGTAACTAATAACAAAGAGAACAGTGTAGAGCCTGCCATGCAGATTTAGGTTTTCCATGATTTACTGAAATCACTCCAGGTAAATGTAAGGATGCTTTCTTTGTAAAGGGAATAGCTGATTTCCTCCACATCCTTCTCTACCCTCAGCTTTGTGCTCCATCTCTAGATGACATTGTAGTTGTAAATAAAATAGAAAGAAACTTCCACATGGGAAAAATATATTAAAAACAAATATTCCAAGACTTACCAAGCGGGAAAGCGCCGGCAGACAGGCACAATGAACAAAACACACAAACACACACATAGAATTACTAGCTTTCGCAACCGATGGTTGCTTCTTCAGGAAGGAGAGGAAAAGACGAGAGGATGTGGGTTTTAAGGGAGAGGGTAAGGAGTCATTCCAATCCCGGGAGCGGAAAGACTTCCCTTAGGGGAAAAAAAGGACAGGTGTATACTCGCGCACACACACACACACACGCACACATATCCATCCGCACATACACAGACACAAGCAGACATATTTAGGCAAGAAAAAAAGTAAACCACAGAGCTTTCTCGCAATGTCTTGCCTTGTCCACCTTGGCATGTGCAGAGGCGGATTTACCCTAGGCGCACCATATTATATGCCCCCCCCCCAAAAAAAAAGTCTTAAATAATAACTATCATCCGATCATTCCACAATTGCCGTTTTGGGTGGGAGCGGTGTGAGCTGTTTCCGTATTCTGCTATTCGTTGTTCTGAAGGACGCGTCAGCGGTCTAGTCAAGCTCAATCAAAATGTAATATGGTTCCTGAACTGTACTTGGTGTACGGTAGCGTATAAAACAAACTTAAAACTGCATTGTGTTAACTCATACTTCTGTCGAAAGATCAAACAGAAACGAACACTTTTCTTTTACGGCCTAAAAATTCAGCAGAGAGTGTAGGAGACAACGGATTTTTGTCATACATTAGAAACTAATACGTACTTTTTCAGAGATGCGTTCAAAATTAAAATTAAACTGCCGTTTTATGATCTGTAACTTGAGTGTATAGCAGATAGAAAAAACACGTTCAGTATTAATACGTGAATCTATAGGAAAGGGTAAGAAATGAACATGAAATAGAGATTTCGGTGCAGGAGCTTATAACTAAATACAAACAAACACAGAACTGACCAATGACAGAAGAAATGATTCAACACCCCTGGCTAAGGTAGAAGATCAAGACGTCGATATACAGGCAAGATTAGCGTCGTGCAACAGTTTCTGTAGTCCCCAGCTACAGTACAAGATGGAGAGGAAGTCATTGCACAGCTTGTCTGTAAGAACACTTACTGGAAAAGAAGAGGCCATTATGTACCGGTACCCCAAAATGAGGTCTTCTTTTCATGATCGTTGTGACAAACTACGAAGTATTGTTTATGAAGCGAAACGTTGACGATAAATAGTTCAGACAAGACGAGAATAACAAATTGCCTGTTGCATTCTGTCTCCTGTTCTTCGGCCGACATTTGTTTGACAATTCTTCTAACGTTTCGCCTGCACGAGTGGCTGGCAGTCAAAGCTTCGCTTTCTACTGCCAGTGGTTGACTGAAGTTGAGCTCACGTCCGCACATTATACATACCTGGAGCACGAACGTCCAAGGGATTCTCTGCAGTCATTTCCACCATGGTCCTCCCCTTTCTATCTACAACGGTCGTTTTTTGCGCTAGTGGAATCCAAGATCCGTTCAGCTTGAGGCTTTCATCTTAATCTATTGTCACATTTGTGTATTTCTATACCTTCCCTGAACAAACGGGTTTAATAATTCGTATCTAATGCAAGAATTTCTTTGTCGCACTATGTGATCGGTCTCACACAGTGCGTGCTCCGCCACGTCCGATTTCTCTCCTGCCCCAATTTGCAATGTCACTTATGTTCGGTGATCCTGGAGTTGATTGATCATCCAGTCATCCCGACAAAGACTAATCCATATGTACATGGTATTCCCGACATATCAAGTGGGCCCTTTTCCTCCTTTGCCGACCTTAGACGCTCTTCGATCTTCTTTGTCCGTTTACAGGTTGCTCAGTTCAAATGGCTCTGAGCACTATGGGACTTAACAGCTATTGTCATCAGTCCCCTAGAACTTAGAACTACTTAAACCTAACTAACCTAAGGACATCACACAACACCCAGTCATCACGAGGCAGAGAAAATCCCTGACCGCACCGGGAATCGAACCCGGGAACCCGGTCGCGGGAAGCGAGAACGCTACCGCAGGTTGCTCAGTGCACCACCCATTCTGTCCATCACTCTGGGAATGTAAGGCAGAAAGGCCATACCCGACATTTCTTTTTCTTTTCCATGTGTCACTTCGCCGAGGGTCTGTCTCTGTGACACTTCTTATGTAACTAGTGGAGTACCCGTTGCTCCTCACAAGGCTTTCCAGGTGTTGCATTCAGCGCCTGAGGTGCTGCGTCTCACACATACGTCTCGCTCGCGTTACGAGCGTGTTGATCATGCCTCTTTTCTGTTTGCGGTGATGATTTGACAGTTTGTGTAGGTATCGGTCCGTGTGTGTGTTTTCGACACACATTGTGTCCAAGATTTTTACATTCCTCGTGACTAGCACATCTAGAAATGGTAGCTCTTGGACCTTCTCTACCTCCAAGGTAAATTTTATGTTGGCATGGAGACCGTTCAGGTGTCTTAGGAAGTCACCAGGCTGTTCTTCACCACGGCTCCAAACAACGGAGGTGTCCCGACGTATCTGTCCACACTTTAGATTTACAAGGCGCCAAGTCCAGCGCCCGTGCTTCGAAATGTTCCGTGAAGAATTTGGTCACCACTGGAGTAAGTGGACTATCCAAGGGAATAGACGTTTTTGAATGCTGTAGGTCACATGGGTAGCTCGAAATAACTAATAAAGAGGTACTGAATCGAATTGAGGAGAAAAGAAATTTATTGCACACCTTTACTAATCGCTTAGTAGGATCATCATCAGGCATCAACGAATCGTCGATTCGGTGGTGAAGGGGAATATGGGAGAAGAATTATAGAGGAAGGTCAGTGCTTCACTACAGTACGCAGATTTTAATGTATATAGTTTGCAGTAGTTACGCAGAGATGAAAAGGCTTTGACAGCATAGACTAGTATGGAGAGCAGCATCAAACCAGTCTCTCGACTGAAGATACAACAGCAACAACAGCACTACACAAGGAGACAAAAGTCATGGCATAGCGTATGCACATATAAAGGTTGCGGTAGTATCGCGTACTCAAGGTATAAAAGGGCATGTAATTGGCGAAGCTGGCATTTGTTGTCAGTTATGCACGTGGAAATGTTTCCTTCGTGATTATGGCCATACGACGGGAACTAACGGACTTTGAACGCGAAGCAGTAGTTGGAACTAGAGGAATGGGACGTCCACTTCTGGAAATCTTAGGGAATTCAGTATTCCAAAATCCAGAGCCGAGAGTGTGCCGAGAATACCAAATTTCAGGCATTGCCTCTAACAACGAGCAATGCAGTGGCCGACGACCTTCACTTAACGACCGAGAGCAGCGGCGTTTCTGTAGAGTTGTCAGAGAAGAACACTGCTTGAATAAACCGCACAATCAATGTGGGATGTCCGACGAACGTGCAGTGCAGGGGAAATTTGGCGTTAATCGGCTATGGCAGCAGACGACCAACACGAGTGTCTCTGCTGACAGCAAGATGTCGCCTGCAGCGATTGGATCCTAGGCGACTGGAAAACCGTGGCCTGGTCAGATGAGTCCCGATTTCAGTTGGTGAGAGCTGACCGTAGGTCTCGAGCATGGCGCAGACTCCACGAGGCCATGGACCCAAGTTGTCAACAAGGCTCTGTACAAGCTGGTGGTGGCTCCATAATGGTGTGGGCTGTGTTTACATGGAATGGACTGGGTCCTCTGGTCCAACTGAAGCGATGATTGACTGGAAATGGTTGTGTTCGGCTACTTGGAGACTACTTACAAACACTCGCGGAGTTCATGTTGCCAAACAACGATTGAATTTTTATTGATGAAAATGTTCCACGTCACTAGGTGACAGTTGTTCGCGATTTGTTGGAAGAACATTCCGATAAATTCGAGCGAATGATTTGACCACCCATCGAACATTTGTGGGACACAGTCGAGAGGTCAGTTCGTGCGCAAACTACCGCACCGGCAACAGTTTCGCAATTATGGATGACTATAGAGGCAGTGTCACTCAGTATTTCTGTGGGGTCTTCCAAAGATTGTTGAGTCCATGCCACATCGATTTGCTGCACTACACCAGGCAAAAGGAGGTCCGACACGATGTTAGGAGGTATCCTATGATTTTTGTCACTTCATTGTGTTTATTTACGCAGCGTGTCATGTTCTGCGTACCCATGGTGGCGCTATTCCAGCCAGGCAGTAGAGCTTATCAGCTGGCGTAGGTCTTAAGCAACCTGTGATCAACCTGCAGGTTTTGTTGAGAGCAATGTCTACATGTCTGGCATGAGATGACCTGTACCAGACTGGAGAAGCATATTCAGCAGTAGAAAAGCACAGTGCCATTGCAGAACAGCGAATAGTTTGTGGATGTGATCCCCACTGTGTCCCCGCTAGTTTGCGAATTAGGTTGTTTCGAGCGAATATTTTCATTTTGGTGTTCTTGCAGTGAGTTTTGAATGTCAGAGTCCTATCACGATCAGGAGTTGGACGATCCAGAGACAACCTGAAGAGACGGGGCTTCATAACAGAAGGACAAGAACAAACCACAAGCCACGTGCTCCAATGCCTTTTGTGCCCTACATCCTGCACGAGGATTGATCTCCTGCAAGCCACTCCAAGCGCCTTGGAGGTTGCAAGGTAGTGGGACAATGTAATACAAATACAACTTATATATATATATATATATATATATATATATATATATATATATATATATATATATATATATATAGGGTGTCCCAGCTATCTTGTCCACCCAAAATATCTCTGGAACAATAACAGCTATTGGAAAACTACTTTCTCCGGTATCAATGTAGGGCTGGGGCCCATGAATGTACATATTTGGAAACATTCTAAAACGAAAGCATATGTGTTTTTTAACACAAACTTGTGTTTTTAAAATGGATCTCCTATATTTTTTCTTCAGCAATCCATAGCATGACAAAGCACATACACAATGGCGTTGATTGCATCGCAATATTCCCATTACATCCCGAGATATTGAGACGCGAAGTGGACGCTTGAAACACCCGATATGCGCTGCTAGCGCACGTACTGAGGCTCAGGCGTGAACCCCATGCTGCCCGTAATCGCGATGTAATTGACGTGGTTAATCACACCTCCATACTTATCAAGAGGTCCGAAACGAATAATACGGTCTGCTGCTATCAACTCTCATAAGCACATAATGGTTTCCCTCTTGCACGTTTTACGTATCTACGTACACAATAAGAACCAGTACCGATCGGTGTCTTATTTATCCTGCACACCCAAAATAAGGTGTATTAATGCGTTATATGACCCATTGTGCCTGTCGCGCAGGGCCTGGCTCTACCTAATCAAGTGTCCAACGTAGTTACCACTTCGCCTTCTTTATGATTTGCGACCCATGCAAACCCCTGTACTCCACCATCCTCCAAGCATCCCATTTGATTTGTTGTTGCTTTGGCGTGCACTACACCTCTTGCCAGTGTAGTCGTGCATCAGAGTAATCTAGTGACGGCACGGAGGTAGTACACATTGTGAATAAACGTTGTGTTGTGGAACTTATACTGTACAGTATAATGTACACACATGAAGATATGGTAGAAATACTGCTGATCTATGGAGAATGTACGTTGACGGGAAATACGTTATGAGATTGCTTGTTTGTTGATAGTACTGTTAGCGAACATTATGATTATTATGTTAATATGTCTGTCTTCTACCCTACTGTACATACCTGTACTGTACCATGTTGTAGGTGGACGAAATGCCGTTCAGGCAAAACGACTGTACAGAAGACGATTCCCTGACAAGCCATCGCCTTCGCGCCGAATGTTTGGTCGTCTCACATCTCGTCTACGTGAAACTGGAAGCTTAAATCCAAGGCCTCGACATCGTCCTAGAACACGCACAGATGAACGTGCTGAAGTTGCTGTACTCGCTACCATAGCTGTGAATCCTCAAATCAGCACACGTCAAATTGAACGTGAAGTTGGTGTGTCGAAATCAAGTGCACAGCGTATTCTTAAACGTGATAAATTTCATCCTTACCATGTTCATTTACACCAGGATCTTCATGGAAATGACTTCCGTAACATGGTAACATTTTATCGGTGGGCTCAGCAAAAACTTCTGACTAATCCAAATTTTTTTTGCAGATGTTCTCTTTACCGACGAGGCATCATTCTCCAACAAAGGAATTGTCAATATGAGGAATATACATTATTGGTCCGCAGACAATCCAAAATGGCTCCGTCAGGTAGAGCATCAACGTCCGTGGAAAGTTAATGTTTGGTGTGGGATTATTGGAGATACCATTATCGGACCTTTCTCTAAAAATGGTATCCAAAATGGCGGACAATACTCCAGATTTATACGACACAATCTTCCTGTTCTCTTGGACACCGTACCTCTGAACCGGAGAATGGTAATGTGGTATCAGCATGACGGATGCCCTGCACATAACGTCTTACGAGCACGACGACTTCTGAACCGTAAGTTCCCTGGTAGGTGGATTGGACGAGGTGGCCAAGTTAGGTGGCCTGCCCGCTCTCCGGATCTTACACCGCTGGATTATTTTCTTTGGGGAGCAGTGAAGGATGCTGTTTACCAACATGAACCAACAACACCAGAGGACATGAAGCAACGCATTATTGATGCTTGTACAGCCATCAAAGAGGAAACAGTAGCACGAAGTAGGGCACCCTTCATCCGCAGAGTGACCCTAAGTATGCAAGCCAATGGGCATCACTTTGAGCATGAGATGTGAACGCTATGTTTAGTATGTAGTGCTGGTATCACAGTGGAAGTTTCGACAAAGGGCCATTTTACCCAGTGATGTTAAGAAACATTTGTTTGCAACAATTTGTCATTAACGCATTAGATAAACTTAACATTGATAATTATGTGAAAAAACTAATTGGATAAAGATGTTACATTCATCTTCTATGTCCAACCTGAACTTCTCAAATCAAAACATTTTTATCTAAACAACGGTAAAACTTTTAGTCCACTTGCGTGTGGTGTCACCGCCAGACACCACACTTGTTAGGTGGTAGCCTTTAAATCAGCCGCGGTCCGTTAGTATACGTCGGACCAGCGTGTCGCCACTATCAATGATTGCAGACCGTGCGCCGCCACACGGCAGGTCTAGAGAGACTTCCTAGCACTCGCCCCCAGTTGTACAGCCGACTTTGCATGGTTCACTGACTTCTACGCTCTCATTTGCCGAGACGATAGTTAGCATAGCCTTCAGCTACGTTATTTACTACGACCTAGCAAGGCGCGAGTATCCGTACTATTGATATTGTGAATCATGTACCATAAAGAGCGACGTTCTCCATTAATGGATTAAAGTTAAGTATTCCACCAGCTACGTCCGTTTTTGTCACTTCTAATTCCCTTGTCATGTTCCAGACCTCACACCAGCCAGCGTGAGCTAAAACGCGTGCATATCGGCCTCCTTTGACCATACGGTTGGCTCTCCTGCCAACCACAACATTGCTCGCTTCACTAAAACCATCAACATAAATTTTACTATTACGATTGAGTGATTAACTGTCACTTGCGCTAGACCTACAGTAAAGTAAAGCTTTAACGTTGAACGGCATTACCTTTTTAGTAACTGATTAACGATAAGCGAAGTTAACTTTGTGATTAACGTTGCGCTACACAGATATGTTACAGAACCGCATCACCCCTAGCCTTTGGGATAAACACCTGCAGGAATGTACGACGTTGATGCAGGATGGCAGCAGACCGTATTACTCGTTTCGGACCTCTTGATAATTATGGAAGTGTGATTACGCATGTCAATCACATCGCGATTACGGGCAGCATGGGGTTCACGCCTGAGCCTTAGGACGTGCGCTATCAGCGCATGTCGGGTGTTTCAAGCGTCAACTTCGCGTCTTAATATCTCGGGATGTAATGGGAATATTGCGATGCAATCAACGCCATTGTGTATGTGCTTTGTCATGCTAGGGATTGCTGAATAAAAAAATATAGGAGGTCCATTTAAAAAAACATAAGTTTGTGTTAAAAAACACATATGCTTTCGTCTTAGAATGTTTCCAAATATGTACATTCATGGGCCCCAGCCCTACATTGATACCGGTGAAAGTAGTTTTCCAATAGCTGTTATTGTTCCAGAGATATTTTGGGTGGACAAGATAGAAGATAGCTGGGACACCCTATATACACTCCTGGAAATTGAAATAAGAACACCGTGAATTCATTGTCCCAGGAAGGGGAAACTTTATTGACACATTCCTGGGGTCAGATACATCACATGATCACACTGACAGAACCACAGGCACATAGACACAGGCAACAGAGCATGCACAATGTCGGCACTAGTACAGTGTATATCCACCTTTCGCAGCAATGCAGGCTGCTATTCTCCCATGGAGACGATCGTAGAGATGCTGGATGTAGTCCTGTGGAACGGCTTGCCATGCCATTTCCACCTGGCGCCTCAGTTGGACCAGCGTTCGTGCTGGACGTGCAGACCGAGTGAGACGACGCTTCATCCAGTCCCAAACATGCTCAATGGGGGACAGATCCGGAGATCTTGCTGGCCAGGGTAGTTGACTTACACCTTCTAGAGCACGTTGGGTGGCACGGGATACATGCGGACGTGCATTGTCCTGTTGGAACAGCAAGTTCCCTTGCCGGTGTAGGAATGGTAGAACGATGGGTTCGATGACGGTTTGGATGTACCGTGCACTATTCAGTGTCCCCTCGACGATCACCAGAGGTGTACGGCCAGTGTAGGAAATCGCTCCCCACACCATGATGCCGGGTGTTGGCCCTGTGTGCCTCGGTCACATGCAGTCCTGATTGTGGCGCTCACCTGCACGGCGCCAAACACGCATACGACCATCATTGGCACCAAGGCAGAAGCGACTCTCATCGCTGAAGACGACACGTCTCCATTCGTCCCTCCATTCACGCCTGTCGCGACACCACTGGAGGCGGGCTGCACGATGTTGGGGCGTGAGGGGAAGACGGCCTAACGGTGTGCGAGACCGTAGCCCAGCTTCATGGAGACGGTTGCGAATGGTCCTCGCCGATACCCCAGGAGCAACAGTGTCCCTAATTTGCTGGGAAGTGGCGGTGCGGTCCCCTACGGCACTGCGTAGGATCCTACGGTCTTGGCGTGCATCCGTGCGTCGCTGCGGTCCGGTCCCAGGTCTACGGGCACGTGCACCTTCCGCCGACCACTGGCGATAACATCGATGTACTGTGGAGACCTCACGCCCCACGTGTTGAGCAATTCGGCGGTACGTCCACCCGGCCTCCCGCATGCCCACTATACGCCCTCGCTCAAAGTACGCCAGTTGCACATACGGTTCACGTCCACGCTGTCGCGGCATGCTACCAGTGTTAAAGACTGCGATGGAGCTCCGTATGCCACGGCAAACTGGCTGACACTGACGGCGGCGGTGCACAAATGCTGCGCAGCTAGCGCCATTCGACGGCCAACGCCGCGGTTCCTGGTGTGTCCGCTGTGCTGTGCGTGTGATCATTGCTTGTACAGCCCTCTCGCAGTGTCCGGAGCAAGTATGGTGGGTCTGACACACCGGTGTCAATGTGTTCTTTTTTCCATTTCCAGGAGTATATATATATATTGGTGCACTTGGGTGGTAAGGAACTGACACACTTAAGGAAACAACAAGGAAGATAAAGCTGACTATATATATAATGTATTGACGTGTATGGCTACTGTAAATCTGTATGTTTCTGACTCGAGAATAAATAAAATGTTACGATATTTTTCATGAAGCCTCTTGAAGTTTAACACACCTATTTTAATCATCACAATATTTTCTGCTTCTTCTTTAATTCCAATCAGACACAAGGGAAAAAAGATGTGTTTAATACACATTCCGAAATTAATTTTTTGAAATTTGTAAATATCTGTGTTATAAAGCGTGCTTGTGCGACCTCATTGCGCCTTGTATTGTGCTCAGGGACGGAATAGATTTTCCAGATCTCTGAATGTCACATTTTTTTTTGCAATGTGGAGGTTTGAAACTGAGTGGTTTTCCAGTAGTAGACTGTATTTTTTATTTTCACTTTCTCATTGGTACGTAATCAAGTCACAATGTAAGCGGCAAGGAAAGGAGAATCACATCAGATTGCAACTACATAAGCTCACAACTGGGTCAGCTGCTCGGATAATGGAGGCGCACTAGAGGAACGAGTAGCATTGATCTGAAGTGGCACTGTGCGGTAGGAAATCATGACGTTTCCTGAAGCGGCTGGCTGTCGAAGCCGTTAAGCGAGTACTAATATAACACATATTATATCTGAATCATCACTTAATAGGGGGTATTGGAAATGAGTAAGGTAAAAAAATGCTTAGTTTTCACATATTTACTTTTGGGATGAATATCAGACTTTGCTGAGCGACAGGGAAGAGAACGTATGCACTTGTGTAGTTCATAGACATGGGTTTTTAAGATATGCCCAGGGTGACATGAAACTACTTCACACCTGGCATTTCTGCGTCTTGAGAACCGTGTACTAATTCCTATATGCTATGGGGCCTTCAATCCATTCAGAAAGCTGGAATGATATTATATAAGTTTGGACCTGACATCTATATGCACTTCGTTCTAAAGGGTGAAAACATACAACTAACTTTCACACTTTAACTGCCTGTAGAATTCAAGTTTATACCTACAAAGGAGACTTTTGTCTCCAGACATTTCATAATACACGAGGGTAAAATAATTTCTCTCTACCTTTGTTTTTGGTAGGCCTTTAAGGACGAGATATTACATAACATTACAAGCAAAAATGTATATTTACCTATAGTAATGTTGCAAACCGATAAATACTATTCTTTCCACTCACCTATATCTTTACTTCATTGGCACACTTGGGTGGTAAGCAACTGACACACTTATGGAGACAACAAGAAAGATAAAGCTGACTATTTTTTGGTAATATTTCTTTATTTACAATATAATATGGTACAATTTCATTTTTGTTGGAAGTGATTTAAAAGCAAATTTTCATATGGTTTAATGTTGACAGTTGCCCATACACAGATGAAAAGGGTTTACATGTGACTGCTACCTCCTATTTTATTTGGTATATCATTTGCAGATCATTTTAAATGGTTAATGAATCACAGATTTCTTAATTTACTTAATCACAGATTTTAATACTTTGTACATATGACAGTAACAATGTTGTACAACTCTCAATGGAAACTGACGGATAAGAGGAATGTGCCACAGGGGCTCAACATGTGACACATTCTGTTTTACCATTACCATCTCCCAAACCTCTACACTTAATGAACGTAGATACTATTTAGCATCCATGTAAGAGAATTTACTAATCCCTAAGAAATGAAACTAAGTTCTGTACTGTAGAAGTGTCGAGAGTTACTCTAAAGGCTAATTTCAAGAAGTAGTTAGACAATGGTGACCAACACGGTTTACTTCGAATGCATTCGCTCAGGAGTAAAACAGATATGTTTATGACAGACTATGTACATGAAGGGTACGCTTGGCATAAGGGACAGGACAAAAGTCAGCTCCAATTTGAACACCTTTTCCGACACTGTTACGGGACTACGTTTTTCATTTCATAATACTGAACAAACTGTAATTACGACTATTCTTCTTCATTTCATATAGTGTTTCGTCACACTGAACAGTTCGTTGGGTTGACAATGAGAACCCGGATCACACATAAAGAAAAAATCGATAGCAAAAACTTTACCTAGCCCACAGGAAGAAAAAAGGGGAATGGAAGAATCTGTGGTACTGTCTCGGCACCTTTGTACCTTTCACGTAATCGCTCGACGCCGTGGCAGGGGCGTTCAGTCTCGAGCATCAGTGCTGAACGCCGAGGGCTGAGCCTCAGCAACCGGCGCAGCGCAGGCTGCGTCTCTCACACGAGGACGGGCGAGCGCCGCCTGCGGCTCGAGTGCCGGTGGGCTCTGCTGCGCTTCCGCTATAACTGCACGTCCACCTGCTGCGGCTGCTGCAGCTGCTGCTGCTGCGCCTGCAGCTGCGGCTGGCCGCCTGCCACGGGCCCGTTGCTGCTGCCGTGCTCCGCGGCCACCTGCTGCTCCTGCTGCTGGGGCTGCGTCTGCGGCTCAGCGGGTGGCGGCTCTGTCTGAGTCGAGCGGTTCACCAGCAGCAGCACGCAGCCGTGCACCACTGGACGGCGCTGGTGAACCACGTCTTCACGCAGTTCCAGCTCCATACCTGAAACAAAAAGTAGAATCTCTTGTTGTTACGTTTATAAACCCCTATAGGACAGAACTGAAGCTCTTAAAGTAAATTCCATAGCAGAAAGGTAACGACTGGTGTGAATATTACCGAACCTCGAGTTTAATAATTCATGATGCGAAATACTAACACACACACACTGTAATCTACCGCTTCTGTTTTGCTCTTTTCTGCTGATGGGTAAGTCTGCGAGCCGAACGTATAAGTGAAAAATTGTGCACAACTGATCTTATAACGCTAATTTGTCGCCCTGACACTTATACGCTGTCCAGAAGGGTAAGCTTATCCTTTGCTCTATATGCGACGTTAACTAGTCGTATGCAAATCTGGTTGTTTTCTAACCATATCCTCAGTATATGCTAGAATGTTCAGATGTGCTGACCTACAAACACTGCCTCCACCAGCTGGTTGCAAAGGAGATAATAAAATGACAAAAGAAAGAAATGGAGTCGGTTGCGAATGGTACTCGCCGATACCCCAGGAGCAACAGTGTCCCTAATTTGTTGGGAAGTGGCGGTGCGGTCCCCTACGGCACTGCGTAGGATCCTACGGTCTTGGCGTGCATCCATGCGTAGCTGCGGTCCGGTCCCAGGTCGACGGGCACGTGCACCTTCCGCCGACCACTGGCGACAACATCGATGTACTGTGGAGACCTCACGCCCCACGTGTTGAGCAATTCGGCGGTACGTCCACCCGGCCTCCCGCATGCCCACTATACGCCCTCGCTCAAAGTCCGTCAACTGCACATACGGTTCACGTCCACGCTGTCGCGGCATGCTACCAGTGTTAAAGACTGCGATGGAGCTCCGTATGCCACGGCAAACTGGCTGACACTGACGGCGGCGGTGCACAAATGCTGCGCAGCTAGCGCCATTCGACGGCCAACACCGCGGTTCCTGGTGTGTCCGCTGTGCCGTGCGTGTGACCATTGCTTGTACAGCCCTCTCGCAGTGTCCGGAGCAAGTATGGTGGGTCTGACACACCGGTATCAATGTGTTCTTTTTTCCATTTCCAGGAGTGTAGTTTTGCCTATTCACATTTGGTAATCGCTCTGTCTGGCACTGTCCTGTGATATATTCGCGGTCGTTAATTCAAGCGCGGAATACTGACATCAGCTATGGCAACTGCAATTATATTTAGAATTTCACTCGTGACAAGCAATGTGAAGCCTCAGCATAGAACGAAAAAGACACGTGATCAGCAATTTACTTTACTTCCCTAACCACCGTTGCGATTGTACGACAACTACAGTGATCTAACGCTTATCTCTGCAAAGGTTCTCGCCTCAGCGAGATAACATAAGTTCTACCTCACCAAAAGATTCCGTAGGCACCTCCACGGCTGGCGTGGATCACCAGACGATCCTCAGGCTCTCGCTACAAGTACTCTGTCCCAGTAACGAGGTCGCACACCTCGCCAGGACCAACCTCTCTCCTCGACGCTCCAGGAACAAGTGTTTCTCAGTCGCTACGCTTTTTCGTAGTTCCTGTTCTTTTTACTTCCCCCTTTAAGATGCGTGGCCAATCACGTTGCTTGAAGGTGTACGTTTCTGAGCGCCAACCAATCTAAATTTTGCAACCGACTGAAGCTTCTAGAAGTTTCCGGATGTTCCAGAAGCTTCCGCTCCGGCCGTTGGGAAAAACCACCTACACGCCGCCACGCGTTTTGTGAGCGGGCCCCTGTGTCTTCTCCTTGTCCTCGGCCACGTGGCTGCCGCTAAGCCGCGTCCACCTGCCTGGGGTTTCCAGGAGCTTACAGGCGCTGTTGTCTTCAGCTCTCAGGCCTGCCTGCCTCATCTGTGTCTTTCCCGTTCTCCAGCCAGCCTCCCGTCTCTGTCCTCTTCACTATCGCCCTACGTGCAGATATTCTGCTACAAATTAAGATCCCTAGCCGATGTCAGTATCGTTAATGGTTTCCTGTCTCGATGTTTATACTAGTAAAGGGTCTTCTTTCCGGAGTGGTAGTTGTAATGTGGCTCAAAATGATGCCACCTTACAACACTTAAAAACAGAAAAGAAAATAAAGAGCTTCACAAATTGTTGGCCCACCTCTGGACAACATGCAAGCTGTTTTTCGGCTTGGCATTGACTGATAGTGTTGTTGGATGTGCTCCTGACAGACATCGTGTCAAATTCTGTCTAATTGGGGCTTTAGATCGTCGAAATCCCGAGCTGGTTGGAGGGTCCTGCCCTAAAGCCCCAAACTTTCTCAACTGGGGAGAGCTCTGGCAACCTTGCTAGCCAAGGTAGGGTTTGGCAAACATGAAGACAAGTAGTGGAGCTCTCGCCGTATGTGAGTGGGCATTTTCTAGATGAAATGTAAACCCAAGATGGCTTGCCATGAAGGGCAACAAAACAGGGGGACGAAATTCGTCGAAGTACTGCTGTACTGTAAGGGTGCAGCGGATGCTACGAAATGAAATGGCACCCTAGACAACCACTCTTGGATGTCGGGCGGTATGGCTGGCGACAGTCAGATTGCTATCCCACTGCTGCCTGGGGCGTCCTCAGATACGTTTTCAGCTGTAAACTCGTTGAATGGAGTAGAATTGTCGTCACTGAGGAGCCCGCATGGAACTGAGGCCTAACCGAGTGAGGTGGTGCAGTGGTTAGCACACTGGACTCGCATTCTGGAAGACGGCGGTTCAGTCCCGCGTCCGGCCATCCTGATTTAGGTTTTCCGTGATTTTCCTAAATCGCTCCAGGCAAAGGCCGGATGGTTCCTTTGAAAGGGCTCGGCCGACTTCCTTCCCCATTCTTCCCTATTCTGATGAGACCGATGACTCGCTGTTTGGTCTCCTCCCCCAAACAACCCAACCAACAGAGCCCCAAACACCAGCGAAGACGCGTTGGAGACGTCACAGGCGGTGGTGGGATGCAAACCTGTCTGTGGCCCGCCGTATGCCTTGACAACTAGAACTGATGATCAGGGTTGTCATCCGCGTTACCCTTATAGCACAGCAATACGTCACTGATATTCTACGATCCGTTTTGTAGCACTTCATGGCAAGCCATCCTGAGCTTATATTTCAGCAAGATAATGCCCGTCCGCACACTGCGAGGGCATCTACTGCTTCTCTACGTGCTTTCCAGACCATCCCTTGGCCAGCAAGGTCGCCGGATCTCTTTCCAAATGAGACCATTTGGAACATCATTGCCAGGCCCATCCAACCACCTTGGGATTTTGACGATATAATGCACCATTTGGACGGAATTTGGCACGATATCCTCAGGACTACATCCGGCGACTCTGTCAATGAAAGCCAAGCTTATAACTGCTTGCATATGGGCAAGAAGTGGGACAATGCTCAATTTGTGAAGGTCTTTCTCTTGAATAAGATACGATTTTTTTCTGGAATTGCAATCATTTGTTTGTGCGTACATGTACATCACATGTACGGATTTCCATCTCATTCAGATAATTCCTCTGTGGTGCGTCATTCTTTTTTAAAATGCATTTTTCATCGTAGTGTTATTTCTAGAAGAGTGGAAAGACTGACTGTGACCGACCTCAGACAAGATCTAACTGGGTTGCGGAGTAATATATGAACACTAGAGTTACTATTGACCCTATGTTTTATGTTAGACAATAGACTGAAAAAAGGCAATACTATATTTATAGCATTTGTAGATTCGGAGAAAGCTTTTGACGTTGCTGAGTGGGATACACTCATGTATATTATGAGGTAACGGAGATAAAATGTAGGAGGGAAAGGAAAACCAGACTGGAATTATAAGAGTTTAAGGACATGAAAGGAGTGAGCCGTGGTTGCAGCCTATCCCTAAGGCAGGGCAACGAGTCTATTTGTTGGACCAGAATCTGTCCTGACACAAAGGCGATGGTAAAATCTAAACCAAGTAGCTGGATCAGGAGGCAACACACAGAACGTTGGACTAAAACCCAAGAACAGAAATGTGACAAGCTCATGACTCAGAAACTCCTGTAATACTGGGATTGGCCAGGAATCAGAATAGACTCATGGTAAGTTTCATGGCTGCCCATAGGTATTTCAAGAAACATCTGCACACAACGGGAGTAGAGAAAGAAGCCCTTAAGTACAGCCTGTGTGGCATGGGGAATAGAATCTTCCAGAGATAAGCACTGAGTGCCAGAATATACAATATTTTTGGGTAACTAATTCCTGAAGAAATTGTGATTAGTAGAGATTAGAGAAGGATCTCCCCCTACTATTTAAAGGTCATGGTTGGCTTTACTAGAATGACAGAGATACAGTACAGTGAACTTAGTTTCCGTGCGGACAACAGGGGGCTAAGACCACTGTTGCTTAAATCGAATCAGTCCTCCATGTTATCCAAAGTATACATTGAGAAAGCACCACAGAAAAACAAGAAGAAATACGGAAAGGGAATATAGGTTCACAGATAACAAATAAAAATAAGGCTCTGAAGGCAGTAGACCTGTTTTGCTATTTGCGGAGCAAAGTTACTGACGATGGCAGAAGTAAAGAGGAAAAGGGGAGAGCTTTTTTAACATCTAATACGATTTTAAGCATTAGCAAATATTTTTTGAAATTATTTCTTTGGAGTGTAGCTTTATGTGGAAGTGAAACGTGGACGTTAAACAGTACAGACAAGAAGAAAATAACACTTGAAATGAAGTTCTACAAAAGAGTGCTGCAGAGTAGAGGGGCGGATTGGATAACTAATGAAGAGGTATTGTGCCGGTGTGTTTTCTCCCCGGCACTTCTGAATTCGCGCCGTAGACATCGATTGAATAGTTCCTTTGCCTGTTTCGTCGACCGTTGTTCAGCAGTGATTCGGAGCGCTGCTATTGGGTGGCGCTGCCGACTAGTGTTACTTGAACATCGATAGCTGGCTCAGGAGACATCATCGATAACATTTTTATAAACTATTGATTGTTTTGTGCAAGTACTTCAAATGAAAAATAGCGTTGTAGGAATTTCTTATTGATTAAAGACAGCAATACAAGATATGCAAATTTTGTTTTATAAAAAGGAAGGTATTTAAATTCTTGACCTTTAGTCTATTGTTTGACAGACAAATTACGAGATATGCAAATTTTGTTTCATAAAACGTCATGCATTTAAATTCTTCTCCTTTAGTTTGTTGCTTTTTCATTCATTATTTCCCCTGCCTTGGAGAAAACCTTCTCTGCAGGAAATGAAGTCGCAGGGCAGCACAAACATTTAGTGGCTATAACACACAACGTACTATTAGATTTTACCCGATATTCTAATACACAAGCATGATTGTCTACCACAGATTTTTCAAAATATTGGCGAAGGTCAATCATGGAATCACTGACTGCTGTAATGACATCGACGTTACACTGTTGCTGATTTCAAACTGGTAGACGTATCAATAGACGCTTTAGCACTGCTCACGGATGCTTCTGTTTCAGGTATTATTCTTGGTGTTGATGCAATGGTAGCAGCATACTCTTTCTGGAGTAATTGTGCATTGTCTGCCGCTTGAAATGTCCTGAAACCAAGGTTTTCTTTCTTTCCTTTCTTTTTCTTTGGATCTAATAATATCGCAAGCATATTAACAGTCCGTGTGTGAAATGGTTTCAGTCTTGCACTGACTGATTTAATTAAGGAATTGAGAACACTTCGTGCTTCATTAGTCGTTAAGGTGCTTTCCAAGTCTGTCAACTTTGCAAAAATACCTCTTATAAGAGGTATAATTAAGAAAGCAGTGACGTATGGCTCCACAGAGATTGTTGCTGTTGCTACTTCAAAAGATTTAAGACGACCTATTATCATTTGTATAGCTAAGTAATTTTCTGCTGTGAGGGAAGGTAGCGCTTTTGAACTTTCATTGTTTTCAATCGCAAACTCAATTCGCACTTCCAAAATCCTTTTGAGCATATAGTATGAGCTGTTCCATCGAGTCAGCAGCTCTTGTATCAGTTTCAGTTCTTGTTTTAGCGTTGCGCAGTTTGTCACTGGCTAGTCTAGAGTTATGAAAGAAACTCACAATTGCCTTTGTTTTCAATAAAATGTTGGAAAATGATTCCACTCTGGAACACTTTTGTACTGTTAAGCTGATGCAAGTGGACAAAGCGGCATGAATGTTGAATCCTTAAGATTTCGGCAATTTTTTTCGTAACTGCAGCATTGTCTGTAACCATTACTACTGTCAAACTGCCTATTGGCTTCTGTCTCGGGTTCTTCGGCCGACGTTCATCTAATGATTTTTCTGACGTTTCGCCAGCACGAGTGGCTGGCATTGTCAAAGCTTCACCCTCCATTGCCGGTGGTGAACTGGAGCCGAGCTCGCGGGCGCAGACTATATGTACCTGGCGCGCCAACGTCATTTCCGGTGCGGGTCTCCTCTTGCTACCTGCAACGGTCGTTCGCTATAGTACGGAAAGCCAGGATCCGTTGATCTTAAGGCTTTCCTCTTTCTTGTTCAAACTGTTCGCGTGTTTTTGTATTTCTACAGCTTCTCTGAACAAGCGCGTGTGATAGTGCTTCTCTACAGCCAGAACTTCCGTGTCGGCGAATTTTATTACGTGGTCGGTCTCATTCAGTGCGTGCTCTGCACCGGAAGATTTCTCCACCTGCCCCAACCTGCAATGTCGCTTATGCTCTTTGATCCTGGTGTTGATGGATCGTCCAGTCATTCCGACATAAACTTTTCCGCATGTGCATGGTATACGGTATATTCCCGACATTGCAAGTGGGTCTCTTTTATCCTTCGCCGATCTAAGACACTCTTTGATCTTCTTTGTCGGTTTGAAAATCGTCTTTACGCCATGTTTGCGCAATATACGGCCGATTCTGTCCGTCACTCTGGGAATGTATGGCAGAAAAGCCGTACACGACATTTCTTTTTCTGGTTCCTTACTTCGCCGAGGGTTTGACTCTGTTACACTTCTAATATAATTTTTGGAGACCCATTGCTCCTCAGGACAGTTTCCAGGTGTTGCATTTCTCGTTTGAGGCGTTGCGGCTCACATATTCGTCCTGCTCTCGTTACGAGCGTACTAATCATGCCTCTTTTCTGTCTCGGGTGGTGGTTTGACAGTTTGTGCAGTTATCGGTCCGTGTGTGTCGGTTTTCGATACACGCTGTGTCCCAGGTTTCCGCCGTCCCTTGTGACCAGCACATCTAGAAATGGCAGTTTCTTGTCCTTTTCTACTTCCATGGTAAATGTTATGTTGGCATGGAGGCTGTTCAAGTGTCTTAGGAAGTCACCGAGCTGTTCTTCACCATGGCTCCACACCACGAAAGTATCATCGACGTACCTGTACCACACCTTAGGTTTGCAAGTCGCCGAGTCCAGTGCCTGTGCTTCGAATTGTTCCATGAAGAATTTGGCCACCACTGGACTGAGAAGACTACCCATGGCGACGCCTTCCAGCCGATAGTAGTTGTTTGTTCTCAGAATATCTATCAGGAGTTATGCTTTGATGGGAAACATGTCTAATAATTCGAGTTGCACTAATTGCACACCACACTCCTGTTTTCACACTATCCAAAAATTCTTGATCTAACTAATGACGCTTTCCACAAGTGGGTTGTTCTGAGAGTTCGTTTCCCAATAAATGTAGCCACGATTCATCGAAAACAATAAAAGTGAATTTAAAAAATGGACACACCCATCATGCACAGACCAACTGCGATACTGACGTATCTGAATTGGCCAGTCGATGGAATTTGTGACGTTTCAAAAGGAAATAGTATTATGTGAAGTGTCGTCACAGTGGTCTGTTTCGTCCTAACACACCCGTATTGTCGCAGTGGCCGGATTGCAATTAAGACGTATTGAATGTGTGTTTGATGCTATTATTCTATGTTGCTTATATGTGTCCTTTCGAACCATATAGTGTACCATTGTTGATGCGTGGCTGAAATTCGAATGTTAGCTACGAAGATGCTATTTACTTTGCGCAGACTGCAGCTGGCCACGAGAAGAAAGAGTCAAAGGCAATCTAAAAATTGAATTAATTGTTAAAGTAATACATTTGTTTAGTAATTTGTTCCTAAAAGGTTTTACAGGTGATTAAATTAGTCGTGGTTGAACTGTCCTTGGGGAAGACTCAGCAAAGAAGAACCTGACTGAACTGGGTAAAGGTAACATGTGAATAGTTATTGCTAGCTATACGGGAGCCAACCGCAGTGAACAGCAGTACTTGCAGTGTGGAGTGAATTTTATTTGGTATACTGATAGACGCGAATTACTCGAGGACAGATATTTCGAGTTACCGTTAGTGAATTCTAAGTAAATGACTAACGTGGTGATTGTTCAAGGTAACGAAAGATATTTGTTTGTTTGATAGTGAGGAGAGGGTTAAATGTTTTTTAAAAGCGAGAGTTATGACAGACTGTGCGATCAGACTCTGGTTAATGAGTCGTGACTCTCAATGGGGATAACTTGCTGATCAGGATGGTTCTCAAAATTCGTATTATTGTCCCAGTCCGCCAAGTCATTTATGGCTGAGTGTTGCGATAACTGTTTGCCGAACGACGTTGGTACCATCTGACAGAATTGAGTGTTCGACTTGGAGAGTTGTAGAATTCTGCAGTCACTGAGCGAATAGAGTGGAACGTTATTTTTGCAAAATGGTAATTGGTTTTAGTTTTGAGAAATAGGAACTCAACTGGCGATGATTGATATTTCGCTGGCATTAATGAATTCTGGATCGTGATAAATGATTGGTCATACAGTGTTAATTTGGCCCACTCATTGCCAAAATCTTACGTTAAAAGTTTATTAATAATTGATTGGAGCCATTTAATTATGCACGCAAGGTTTTATGATTACTGACTTTTTTGTGACGAGTGACGCCTAAAGTAGGAAAAGATGGTGGGTCGCGATCAGCCAACGCCTGAAGAGGTTTAATTTTGCTCCTGTTATTTAGATGCCATGGCTTAAGGTGGTGGTGGCACGTAGGCTTCTGGATTATATTTTTTAAAATGTTGACTCGCTTTATTGTGGGTTAGAATTTGCTTTCACTTGCTCACTATCATCCACTTCTTCTGTACACAATAGTAACTTAAGTAAAAGGGTGTTAAACTTAATAAAAGAAGTTCCGACACTTAGTTTCTAAGCAAACTGAAATTATTAGCATAACAGAAAGAATAGCAAAAGACCATTTCTCCCTTAAGAAAGCAATGGAATCTTTGTTTGAGTGGAAATAACAAAATTCATTAATGAAGATAGCAGTGGCTGTTACCAGGCAGAGATGTTCTTTCACGGTAGGATTTAAGTGTGAGAAGCAATTAAAGTTTAAAGATTTCGTAGCTTAGCATCAGGTCTGATATAATATTATCAGAAAATAATTAATAACCAAGTCTAACAACTTTCAGAGCAGTTCCGTTTACCTTAAAGATAGTAAACTGCGTGAACAAAACATACAGTCTGTAGCGAGAGAATATTACATCGCTGACTGAGTAACCAGTTACATTTCTGGATATTAATTTATCGCCAAATATAACTTACAAAAATTGGACTTCCTTAATAAACCAGTAACGTAAATCATTATTTACCTAATAACTAATGATAACAAAGTATCTTAAGTGGTAGGTGATTGCTAGCCTTGTGATTACTTAAGAGGTATGCTGAGTCTACGACGTTTTAACGCAGACACCGATGATAAAATGGATCAACGGCGTATGTAGACACATTTTCTGATAGTAGATATTTCGAAGGTTTATTTATTGGAAAAATATAGCATGATAAGGAAATTTGTTGAAATACACAACGTTTGCAAGATAAATACAAATACCTACTGTGACGTTTTTGTTGTGTCAATAGCGACGATGTAATGCGCGTAGCCTTGTTCATTATATGCACAGAATTCGTTTTAATTAATGATTATTATAATGGTACGCGTTACGTGGTTAAATTTATAAAAGTAGCGTGTACACTGATTTACTGGCTTTAACTGCAATGTTGGACTCTTTTCCAGACTTGCGATTTTACGGGTATAAACAAAGCGTGCAAGAACTGATACCTCTAATCACTGCTGGTTGAGATGCGTGTGCGTAAATGACTGTTTGTACAACTTTAATAACCTAATAAACAAAATCGTCTCGAGCTGGAACTGAGTAACCTTAGACGAATAATAAGGACATGTGCACAGTAATAATTTCGTCGTGTGTAG